>NC_051080.1:18478354-19885854 GCF_004664715.2 Peromyscus leucopus
TACTTTCATTACCCTCCCACTGCACGAGGCCCTCTCACCAACAAAGGGGGGTGCGGGGTTTCATAGGAGCCTATGGGAGTGCACCTCGGGGGTTCGGTTACCATAAAAGCTCTCATTGTCCGCAGGCCTGAGCCTGGAGTGTGAATCAGTTGTTTCTTTCCGGCGGTGTTTCCTGCCAGAGCAGTGAGCTCCCGTCTGGCCGACACGGGTATTCCATAAATATCGAGTAGCGACACTTCCATACAGGCACATTCCGCCAGCTCTCGGCAGGTCACCGGGTGATGTCTGAGACCCCGGTTATCTGTCCTCCATCTCCGCCTTTGGAATGTTAAATGCTTCCCTTGAAGCCGAGCTTAGTAGGTAACAGAAGCCAACCCAAGGGGTACGGAGTGGCCAGTGAGCCCTGTGGGAGAGGTGGCTGGGGTGGCCCTCTATAGAGCTGCCGTGGTAGTAATGGGGTATGCAGCAGCAGGTCCAAGGACACACCCCGTCCTCTGACAGGTGGCAGAGCTGGGAGATAAGGTGCCTGGCTTCCTTTCCTAAACACAGGATGGTCAGATGGTAGAGAGTCACCTGCATGGAAATGTCACAGCTCCCAATCTCGCCCTGGGGGGCTTTGTGTTCCATTGCTCTGTTATGGAAAGTCCTCTAGGAGCTGGGCAGCTTGTCGTAGGGTGTGTCCTGTCCGGTGGAATGGCGGCTTTTTCCTGTACCCTCCATCTGTCTCAGCCTCTTCCAGTGTGCTCCTGTACTCACTCTGTGCAACCTGGGGTGCTGTTTGCTGCAGCAAGCCTGCCCCCCTCTTCTCCGCCCTCGTCCTGGGACCATGGGCACTAACGTCTTGCCTGGTACTGGGGTATATAAGTCTACAGTGGTCCTCGAGGTTCTGGGAGGAGACGGGGAAACGGGCATGGAACTGCGGTGGGGGAGGGGACTGAGCCATCTCCTGTGTCTGTCATTTATTGATGTATCAGTGTCTCTCAAATGTGTCATCCTCCGCCCAGCACGCGTCCTCCTGCTGTGACCGTCCCTTTCCTCCACAGTCCCTCCGCTTTTCTTAGCAAGCTCATGCTTTCTCCCACCAATTCAGCACCAGACTTCAAATCATGAAGGTTTGAGCTCCTTGTCCTCAGCATCTATCAGTGAGGAGGATGGTGGTCCTCTGAGGTGAGGTCAAAGATAAGGAGCTGGAATGTAGGGTCTCTCTGTTGTGTCCCAGATTGGGGATGGGAGATCAGAGAGAGGCCTCTCAGGTCCTGGCTAGAGTAGGCCAGCCAGGCTTTGTAAGAATGACTTGTAAGAATGCGTTAAGATTCTGTCCGTGGTACGCAAAGTATAAGATCTGCTGGTGAGTGTGTGCATGTGAGCATGCATGCGTCAGTCAGTACTGGTGAGCACCTGTGTGAGTGTGCGTGTATCCATGAGCGTGAGTAAACATGAGTGTGCCTGGGCAGATGAGCCTGGTTGGAGGTGCGTTGAGAATAACGCAGTGTGTAGCGTGGTATGAGTGTGCAAAGTGCACACTTCCTGTAAGCACTGGCCTGTGCTCTCTCATCTCCAGAGCACTTCCTGGTCACCCAGGCTGCATCATTGTATAGCCTCAGCTTAGTGGCCTTGACTCAGATATCTGGGATATGCACCGGTAAAGGAGAGCTCAGGGGACGCTTCCCAGATACACCCTTGCCCCGCCTCCCAGGTTTCTGTGACCAGGACAACTAGACTTCTGCCTTTGTCTTTAATGTGAGCCACCAGAGAAGCAAACACAACTTTGTTACTGGAAGATAGTCCCAAGCACATGCTAGGGGCCTCAATGGCTGGAGAAGACAGACTAGAGTGTGCCTGTGCAAACCTGTGCATGGGAGACCCAGCAGGGTGGGGACTCAGGGCTGGGCTGCTGTTGGGGAAATGTCGGCACCACACTTCGGCTCCTGCAAACATTCCCGGGCTCCAGCCACCTGTGAATTCTTTGATATGAATGTCGGTTGGTCATTTCTGACACTGAGTGTGAATCCATTCACCTCCTGGGTCTTACCCTAGTGCATCTGGTTTCAGAGGCACCCCACTCTGCCCGCCCCCATGTTGAAACCAAACTCCCGTCGGCCTCCCAACGAGGAATTGTCTGTAGCAGGTTAAAAGACTGCAGAAATGTGAGCGCTTCGGAGGACCAAAGGCTTTTGTGTGCACACAAAAGCTCTCTGCAGATACTTTAGGCATCTAAGTGGAAGCCATCAGGGAGGGGCCATACTCGGGGAAGAAAATGGGAAGAAAATACGCTGGGGGAAAATGACAAGGGGCAGGCCTGGTGACGCTTTGGCATCAGGAATCCAGATCTGCACGGATTGGTAGGGCTGGCCCTTGGGGGCCTCACTTTGAAGTGCACTGTAGCCCTTGGGTTTTTTAAGTGGAGACGGGAGTTACCGTGGTGGCTCCACCCACTGGCATTTCCACCTGTCCCAGGGGTGGGTGGTGGGTTTCCTGCTCAGAGCAGCATGTATGACCGGGGGGGGGGGGGGCACTAAGGCTGTAGACATGTGTAGATACTGACAATGGTAGACGCGGCTGCAGGCATATGCATTGATCTGCAGTGTGGGTATCACCTCTGGTCTGTGTGTATTGCACCACTTTTGTCCAAGTGCCCTGGCCTGGCCACTGCTAAGCTTTCCATCCTGAAGGATGATGCCTAAGGTTCAGGAGGGCTGAAGGAGTTACTTCAGACCTGGGGGTCTTCCTGGTCTGGCTGTCTGCTCCCCACAGCATCTCACACAAAAACAGAGGGAATCTCTGAGCCTGCTGCTTTTCCCTTTGATCACACGCTCCTTTTCTTTTGTGTAAATATGTGGCAGGTTTTTAAAGGTTCACTTTTAAAATGTTAGAAGGCGACTCATTTTGTCCTGTTCTTTGTCACTCCTCACTAGGACATGCTTGTTCGTTCTCTCTCTCTCTCTCTCTCTCTCTCTCTCTCTCTCTCTCTCTCTCTCTCTCCTCTCTCCTCTCTCCTCTCTCCTCTCTCCTCTCTCCTCTCTCACCTCTCTCTCTCCTCTCTCTCTCCTCTCTCTCCTTTCTTTGTATAGCCCTGGCTGTCCTGGATCTCACTCTATAGACAACTCACAGAGATCCACCTGCCTCTGCCTTTAATGCTGGAATTAAAGGTGTGTGCTGCCACCACCTGACTATCTTTAATTTAAATTTTTCTTTTTGAGACAGGGTCTCATGTAACCCAGGCTAGCTAAATTTTCTGTGTAGCTAAAGATGATCTTGACTTCCCAAGGCCTGGGATTACAGATGTGTATCACTATGCCTGGATTTATGGGGTACTAGGGATTGAACCCAGGCTGTATGTATGCTAGGCAAGTACTGTATCAACTGAGCTACATTCCCAGGCTCCAGTTACCTTTCTTTGCATGTGCGTGCATGCGTGCGTATGTGTATGTGTGTGGTTAGAGGACAAATGTGAGAAACTCATTCTCTCTTTCCTCCGTGTGGGCTCAGGGATCACACTCATGTCCTCGCTTGATAGCAGGTACCTTTACCTACTGAGTATAGCCAAACCCTCCCCCCCTTTTAAAAAGAATATTTCTTTTTGGTGTGGTGAGGCTGGGGAGGGAACTCAGGTGCTCTTGCATGCTAGGGGAGGCTCTGCCGCCGAGCCCAGTCCCATGTCTGTCTCTGCCCAAGGCAGCCGGCCACCGCCTCCATCAGTGCACCTGCTACCGTGCCCATGATTCAAACCGCCTGTGTCGCTCCCGAGGCCTTACCAACAGCTGCCATCTCCCATGCTGTCTTACCACCCACTGCAGCAGCATGGGGACCAGTGATGGAAGCAGGCGGGCTTTCCCAGAGGTGCTCCTGAGAGAGCCCGGTGGACAGCTGGTGAGCGCTGCATGTGATCTACGCACCCCGAGAAACAACTTTCAGAACACTCACAGTGCCGCGCAGCAACCTGCTGTCTCTCCTAATCCCACAATGATACCCTGCTGCTCTCAGCAGTCACCCACGAAGTCTCCACAGCCCCCACAGCAGCCAGCCAGTGTCTTTATGTGAGGGGTGTTCTGGGCCTCTGGGCTGCGTGGCAGCCGTCATATAGCATAAGTCCTCCATGTCACGCCTCAGGGCTCCTCAAAGTTGTGGTGGATAGCAGTGCCCCAGTCCCTCATATCATGGGATGGGCCAGTGTTTATCCCTCTGTCTCTGTGAGGGGCATTTGAGCTGCTGCTGCTGTCATTGGGGAATTGTGGGGAGTACAATTGTGAGCATGTGTGAACCTGCTTTTTTTTTTTTTTTGGTCTTGGTTCTCTGTATTCCCTTGGGCATGTCCCTGGGAGTGACATGGTGGGCCCTGTGTTGGCCAGCATTTGGCTCTGATGACATCCCTGCATCCTAGTCACCTCTTGTATCCTGCCCCCTTTATGTGAGACAGGGTCTCTTTACGTAGTCCTGGCTATCCTAGAACTCATTATGTAGACCAGGCTATCCTCTGCTTCCTCAGTGCTGGGGTTAAAGGTGTGCACCACCACGCCTGGTTTCTCTTGATTCTTTAACCTTGTCCCTGAGCTCCCCTCCCGCAGTGGGCTGTGAGCCCATTATTGGACAGTCAGGAACCGAGACGGAGGCCGCTCCAGCCCCAGCAGATGCTCCCTGCCCCTGCCTCATCTCTCCCCTCCTCCTGACCCTGTTTGACCCACAAGTGCTTGGTCCTCTGTCTACAACTCCTTTACTTTCATCTGCAAGGTCAGGGTGCCTATTTTGGGGTGATGACTAGCAGCCATCACCTCAGGGCCTTGCTATCAGCTCTGATCCCTCAGAAGGGAGCCAGGTGTCAGCATGTCACCAGTGGTTGCTCCTTATCAGCAGGAGCCACTCTGGATATAAACCTGGGCATTCCCTCCCCCTCTTCCCCGCCCCCACATCCCGTTTTTCCACCCCAGTGTTCCCTTCCTCCCTGTCTGTGCTTGAATCCCTTGGTGCTGAGCTGTTGATTACAAAGTGGAGTGTACAGCAATCACAATTTTGTAAATAGCAGCTCAGTTTCATTAAAGCCTCCGCGTGTAAAGGCTGTTTACATCCACCCTCTGAAAACCTCACACCCATTCCCCAAAAATGTAAATTACACGCTCTGGAGATGATACAGGGTTCGGACAGCCTGGGGATGGTCCTTCTTTCTCAGCATGGTACCTAACACTTAAGCACCCCTAATGGGCACCTCACCAATCTCCCGAAGCAGACTGCTGCTCCCAAGTGAGAAACCAGATGATTTTCCTTAACTGTCTAACTACTACTTAACACAGAGGTGGACTCTCTAAGGAAATAGATAATCAGAGAGTGACCTAAGATAATTGACTCCCCTCAGAGTTCCCAAAGAAAGGTTTGTGGGAGACTCATGTAGAGTTGACGCTACAATTCTTCTAACATCAACAGGTTAGTTGGTTGTGTGCGCGTGCGTGCGTGCGTGCGTGCATGCATGCATATGTGTGTATGTGTATGCACGTATGCATATATCTATGTAGATGAGTGTGTGTGTGTGTGTGTGTGTGTGTGTTCATGCATTTGTATTTTGAGGGCTCATGTATGTATTCAGGTGCACTTGCATTTTGTGGAGGGCAGAGGTCATCAATGGATATTTTCCTCAGTTGCTCCCCACACTAATTTTTGCACTGGACTTGGAGCCCACCGATCAGCTAAGCTGGCTGGCCAACTTTGGGGATTGAACCTGGGCTCAGTTCTGCTGAGCTTTTATGTAGGTCCTGGGTTCTGAACACAGGTCCTCACTTGCACGGCAAACACAAGATCCAGTGGGTATTTTAATCTTAAATCTTACCTTATACCCAGAGAAATTACTGCCATGAGCTTGTTCAGGGCAGATGGTTGGAGGGGGTGGAGTGGAGGGCTCATGTTGGATGGCTACATGCCAAGTCACCCGCTCCAAGGTCCGTGGCCTGAGCAGATGGACCCTGGTTCCCACGCCCCAGACACTTGGTTGAGCTCCTGTTACCAGTGGCTCCGTGTGCCACCTTCCAGCCCTGTGGACCCGTTAAACGGGTGTCTCCTTCCTGTGGGAATATTGAGGCTTCGTGTTGAATGAGCTGCACAGTCATTCCCTGTTAAAAGGCATTAAGGATGACTTAATTATAGTCTGTTTTTACAGCTACTTCCAGGAGTATAAAGAAACATAAGGTTGCCATGTTAATGCAACCAGACGCAGCAGTTTTATAGAAAGAGGCAGCCCTGGGCCCACAGATTTTTTTTTTTTTTCCTTTTGAGATGTGGTCTTGCTATGTTTCCCAGGCTGGCCCTGAACTCCCAAACTTAAATGATCCTCCTGGCTCAGCCTCTTGAGTTCTGGGACTGTAGGTGTGCCAACATACCTGTCTGGGCCTATTGTTTTGGGGGGATTGAGGAGGGCTGTCTGTGAGGAAGGAGGGATCTCGTGTGTGTGTGTGCCATTTGGAAGGTCTGGTGACACCACCCTGGGGTTATGCTCACAGCACCTAGGGACACAGGCTTTGGTACCCTGATTTGCAGGTCAGAAAGGAAATCCCATTGCCTGTCAGCCTGACAGCCCTCTAGCTGCTTGTTTCTAAAACTCTGAGGCCCTCATACCTTTGGTCTAGCGTGGACAGTGCAGTTGGCTTCTCTTCTACTCCAGGAAGGATTTCAGAGGTTATATGGGTGGGTACTTGGACTATGAGGGCTGCCCAGAAAAGAAGCCGTCCCTAGGTGGCTTGAGGGGGTGGGAGCCCAGGCTGGTACTTGAGGTCAGCAGTGAAGCCAAGGCCAAGAGGCTCCAGGTCTGGCCTGGAAGCTTAGAAGAGGCAACTTCAGGCCAGTGAAGGAATAAAGATAATTTGAGGGTGACATCAGCACAGGCATTCAGTACTTCAGCACTCGGTATGGTCAGGCGCCATCTTGGATGGCCGGAAAACGGGTCTCCATATTTGGACCAGGAAGTGGCAACCTGAACACAGGGTCGTGGCGGCCAGGAGCCAGTGAGGGACAAAAAGAGGGTTCTGTATAACGATATGGCTGTGTCCGGGGGCCGTCGTAAGGAAGGGCTAGCAGCTGTGTGGCTTAGACAACAGCTGTTCTCCTCTCAGGTGGAGAACTGAACCCGGACAGCTGTGTGGCTGAAGATGTAGTTCAGTGGTTGAGTGGTTGTCTGTAGCCCTGGACTTTCATTCCTAGCACTACCAAAAAAAAATCATAAGCCAGCTTTCTAGGGAAGAGCCTGCCCCTTCCTGGGTGCTGACTATAGCTGTGGGCCCCAGTCATCTGGTCTCAGGCTCCTATATTCTACCTTGGATTTGCCTTAGCTGATGCCACAGCCTTATTCCCAACAAGTTCTCATCCTGCGGTTCTGAGAAGGACCTGTGTTCTAGGAAGATTCCCTGCATCCCGAGTCGCAGGTCGGGAGTTAGGGTACCTCACCTTTCATCACATTCCACCTCTGCAGGTAGTGTGCAGAGCTGGGGCACCCACCCAGGGCATGCTGACAGACAGAGCTGACAGATTTTATTCTTTCTGCCCCTACAGCCCAACATCGGCCACCTGGGCCTGCCCCATGGGCCGTCTGGAGAGAAGGTAGCTGTGGTAACTGTGGATGACTGTGACGCAGCTGTGGCCGTGCACTTTGGAAGTTACGTTGGGAACTACAGCTGTGCTGCCCAGGGCACTCAGAGCGGCTCCAAGAAGTGAGACACCTGGAGGGGAAACACGGGGCATCCCCAACCACTCAGGCCCTCCTCTAAACACAAGTCACCCGTGTTGGGGCAATGCAGAGGTCCTTGGTATCCTCTGTCTACACTGGTGTCAGATTGTCTCTCTGTGGATAGCATCTTCTCTCTCAGACTTTAGAACCCTCAAGACTAAGTCCCCAGATGGCATACCAATAATCCTAGCACTTGGGAGGTGGAGGCACATGAATTGAGATTCTACATAGCCTGGTCTACCTATGCATTCAAGGCCAGCCTGGACTAAGCAGTGAGCCACCATTCAGAAGAAGTCAGTCTAAGCAACTGGCCATTGTTGCCTTGTCTCCCTGGGTTGCCAGTCCCCGTGAGGCGGAAGTGGCTGGGTGTCCTTGCTGGTTTTGGGTCTCCCAGGGATTCTTTTAACTCAGGACAAAGAAATTCTAACAGCCACATGCAGGGCCAGCCTCACTTTTTTTTTTTCTTTTGATTGCACCAGCCTCAAAAGGTGAGAAGCTACTCCTGCTCTGTCTAGATGATGGGGTGTAGGTGGACTATAAGAACATTGGGGTTTAGGGCTGGAGAGATGGCTCAACAGTTAAAAGCATTAGCTGTTCTTTCAGAGGTCCTGAGTTCAAATTCTCAGCATCCACGTGGCAGCTCACCACTGTCTATAACTAGTCCTGTGGGATCTGGTACCCTCTTCTGGTGTGCAAGTGTACATGCAGACAAAACACCCATATACATAAATAGATAAATCTTTGATTTTTGTTTTGAGATGTTGTCTTCCTATGTGGCCCAGGCTGGCCTTCAACTTCCAATTCTCTAGCCTCCATATCCTTAGGGCCAGATTACAGGCTACTGCCATTGCCCTTTGCCCTGAATCTTTATCCCCGTTGAAGGTCATGTTCAGGTGAACATGATGAAGGTCACGTGTCCTCACTTTCTTTACTGTCGTGGTGAACTGTGCCTAGAGCCCTACCTGGGACCTCAGCTGCCCTCTGCTGGAGCCGGAGTTCTGTTCTAATTACACTTTCTCCCTAGAGAGCCAAGGAACTGTGGGATGTTTCCCTCTACTACAGAGTGGGACTCAGTGGGGGGGGGGGGCTTAGTTACCCCCAAACACCCGTTTTTCGGGAAGTGATGCGGGTGTAAGGAAGCTGAGGCCCAGAGAAGCTGTGAGGAGCCACCAGTGACCCCGGAGCAGAGTTGACTTTGTCCAGACCCCCAGTCATCTGCCTTGGGCTTGTACCTGCTCTGTGATCGAAGCCTTAGCAGTAGTCACGATGTTACGGCAGTGATGGACCTGCTACCACAGAAAGCGGCTTTGCCTTCCCAGGTCACTGGATCTGACTGGACCTCTGCTCCTGGGTGGTGTCCCCAACCTGCCAGAAGACTTCCCTGTGCATAGCCGGCAGTTTGTGGGCTGCATGCGAAACCTGTCCGTCGATGGCAGGATTGTGGACATGGCTGCGTTCATTGCCAACAATGGCACCAGGGCAGGTATTCACAGCCCCTGGGTGTGTAGGACTAGCATGGCGCCCACTGGACATTTGTGACCATACCAGGGACAGAAGGGGTGCTTTGCCTCCCAGAGAGTTCTTGAAACGTACCTACCTGTGAGTGAAGACCTCTTGGGGAATGTGTACAGAGCTTGGCTCGGTGGGCATGACCACGGTGCCTGCCGTTTGCTGTGTCCCCGATGCTGGGTACATCGTTTACCTGGACACACAATCCTAAGATCTTGAACTTGTCACCAGATGGTCAGATCAGACTCTGGGAGGGCGTGGAATCCCTGAGTCTCAGATATGAGTGGGGCAGAGAATTCCACACACCCCGGTCTGGGGTTCTCACCATGGCCAGCGGATTCCCGGCTGGCTGTCTCTAGCTGATGGCGCTCATGAGTGGGCCAGGGCGGGGAATGGTGCAGCTCCTTAAGAGAAGTGGCCTTGGGTCTTCAACTCAAGGCCAGATGATACCCTCTGCCCCTCAGGCTGTGCTTCTCAGCGGAACTTCTGCGATGGGACCTCATGCCAGAACGGGGGCACCTGTGTGAACAGGTGGAACACATACTTGTGCGAATGTCCACTCCGCTTCGGTGGGAAGAACTGTGAACAAGGTAGGCATCTGTCCCTACCCCGCAAACTACAGTGAGGTAGCTGGCGGGGGGCGGGGGGGGGGGGCGACACACAGTCAATAAGCAGTCTGAAGGATTCTGGGATAGAGGTCCAGAGCCCGGGGCCAGCTCTAAAGGATGGAAAGGCAGGTGACCATGAGGGTCAGAAGAGCAAGGTGACTATGGGGACACACCGGAGCCTCATGGAGTTCTCGGGGGGCCTCTCCCGGCAGCTGCTGCTGCTGCTGAGGCCTGGTGAGGAGCATGGAAGACAACCTCCCGCTCATCTCCCGGAGGTGCTTCAGGGTTTGAGGGGAATCTTAGTGTCTTTCCTTGCTGTAATAAAATACTCTGACAAAAGCAATTTAAGGATTTATTTGGCTCACAATTCCAGACCATAATAAGTCCCTCGTGATGGGGGATGTCACAGCAGCAGAGCTTGGAGAGAACTGGGGACATCACAGTCACCATAATCAAGAGCAGAGAGCAAGGCGTGCTAGCGCCCAGCTTGCTTTCTTCACTGTACAAGCCATGATCCCCTGCCCAGGGAATGGTGCCACCCACCCAACCGAAACCTGAACCTACTCCATGTACTCCCAAGCACCACAGGACCCCCCCCTTGACTGTCATCCATCCGTCTTGGGTGCTCCTTGCCTCACTCTGGATGTGTCTGGCAATCCTCGGGGCGTCTTTGCCCAGTGAGCCGTACAAAAGCCATGGTGGGCATCTGCACAGTCCGTTGCTGGGTCCTTAGGGTAGTTACTGAGCACTGATACAAGTCTGAGGCTGGCATTTGGGTTAACGTGGTAGACCCCTTCCTCACCTGGCTGGTAGCTGAGAAGATGCTCTCTGCCTGATTTCGGGAGGCGCCTGAGGTCCTGGTCTGTATCTACAGTTATGCCACATCCACAGCGCTTCAGTGGCGAGAGCGTTGTGTCTTGGAGCGACCTAGACATCACCATCTCTGTGCCTTGGTACCTGGGGCTCATGTTCCGGACCCGGAAGGAGGATGGCGTGCTGATGGAGGCCACAGCTGGCACATCTTCCAGGCTCCATCTCCAGGTGAGTGTGTCTGTGAGTCACGTGGGCACCTGCAGAGCAGACAGGAGCCCTCAGGAAGAAAACCAGACAGAGGGGCTTTCCCGGGATGCCTATAAAGGGCATCTGCCACTCACCTACCTCCTCTTGTGCCTGTCCTATGGTGGACGGAGAGAACACAGAAGGGAAATATGGGTGACTCAGGCTGCAGCACTGTTGTGCCATTTAGGAGAGGGGAAGTGCAGAGATCGTATAGAGCTAATGGCTCCCGTGGAGTTCCTTTCCAGCGCCCGCTTCCTTTGACCGTAGCCACGGGGTGGAGCGTGTAACCATGGCGCTGCTGGCTGTGTAACTTGCTCTAGACAGCAGCTCTGGTCTGTCCTGCCTGGAATTCGACCTTTTTTTCTGGCTAGATTCACAGCCTTTGAGAGCTGGGAGCAAAGGGTTGCCTCAGATGCAGTGAGTGATTCTCCATCAGTTCAGACTGCAGCCCCTTACCCCCATATTAAACCTGCATGCTACCAGATGCCAGGCCCCTGCCTAGAGGGCTCTCGGGGACCCACCGCATCACGCCACATGCGTGTTTTCTTCATTTTCTCCCTCTTTACTGTTGGGCTTGTTTGAAACCTTAGGTCAGGGTCCTCCAACGTTTTTAGAAGTGATCTTCAGGCACTCCGTTCACACGTTGGCGCATCTCCTGCATCACAGGCAGTTTGTGATAGGTTGTTGGAGCCAGAGGTACTGAGGAGGATCACCCGATGCTCCCTCACTGAGCTAGCCTCACCTCGCCACCTCTTCACTGGCGGTGCAATAGAGAGAGCCCTTATCCTGTGCTCACCATGAGGTTTTTGAGGTGGTTAGAATGAACCCGGTCTGGGAATCACTGCTTGGCCTGGAGATTCCCACCAAGCCCGCAACTCGTCCTCTGCCTTTGTATCTCTTGACAGTTCCCATTCACACTGACCAGACAGATTGTCTCGTACAAACCGTGGCCCATGATTCCTGGGCAGGGTCGGAATTCTCCATCTTTAGCTCTCCTTGGATTTAACACCCTCCTGATGTGCAAAAATCCCAGGGGATCAATTGTCACTTAGGAGA
Source organism: Peromyscus leucopus (assembly GCF_004664715.2). NCBI lineage: Eukaryota > Metazoa > Chordata > Mammalia > Rodentia > Cricetidae > Peromyscus > Peromyscus leucopus. The sequence continues at coordinate 18,490,289 of NC_051080.1, forward strand.
ATCGTGCCCAAGCAGGGACTTGGTCTCCAATCTGGAGGAATTAATAACTGGGTGTTTCTTTCTTTCTTCCAGGCTTTTCCAAAGTATGTATATGTAAGCACATGCATGTGTGCCTATGTCTATTTGTGTGCTTGTGTCTGCCTATGTATATGAATGTGTCTGGGCATATGTGTATGCGTGCATCTGTGTGCACATCTGTGCATGTCATTATGCACGTGTCTGTGTTTGCATGTGTTCATGACTGTGTGTATATGCTTGTATGCACATTTGTGTACATGTCTGAGTGCACGTGTGTCCATATGTGTATGTATGTTTGTGCATGTGTGCCCATACGTGTGTGTATGTTTATGCATGAGTGCATGCATGTCTCTGTATGTGTCTGTGTGTGAGTGCATTTAATGGGCCCTAGTACCCATGAACTGCCTTCCCATAAGCCATCCTCTTTCCCCATTCTCCCTCCTTCCCTTCAGCACAGTCTCTGCTACATATCAGTTTCTTCTTTTCCTGAGGAGTCTGGCCACACCAACGTGTGAAACACATAGCACTTCTGTCCCAAGATTTTGGCTCTGGAGGTGGTGGCTGCTGGAACTGGTGCTCATGGCCACTGCTGTCCCATGTCCACAAAGAGTCCTGGCTTGTTTCTTTAATCTTTAATCTGGGCCCTGGATCCTCATTCTTCCTTCCCAGTCAGCCAGTTGGGGTGGATCGGAGATGGTCAGGGAGAGGTGGACTCTAAGGAGTGTCTGCACCAAGCTCCCATTCTGCATGAGGGGAAACTGAGGCTAGAGGCTGTGTAATCTAGGCCCTGTGGGTCCTGGGTCAGCCAGAGGACCCTCTCCAACTCCCTGGAGCAGGGCTCTGCTTAGAGAATGGGAGGAGACAGGAATACCAGAGCCCGCCTCTCTCCCAGGTCTCTGCTGGAGGTCATAGGGCCCTTTGATAGATTCCTTACCCTGGCAGGAGGGTGGGGCCGTCAGCGCAGACAGAAGCCCGCCTCTGGCCCCTGCCTGCCCACTCACCTGGGGTCATGGCTCTAGCACCCCACTGGGTTGGGGGGTGTTGGCGTGTGCGTCAAGGGTAATTGTGGCTGTCATTATTCCTCTCTCATTAGCTGTAATTTCACAAGTTTACCCGCTGCCCCAGAAGCTCACTTTGAGCTGAACTTGGAAGCACCCGTTCTGCCTGGGGATGGCATTTCTCTGTGGGTGTTTCTCTGTCGGAACACATTAAATTGGCTGTTTCGATTCAGGTGATGATGGGCGCTCACAGGCTGTCATTAGTGTACCTGTAGGAAAAAAGGGCTGTGTTCAGCAGGGTTAGGCCTGGCTGAGTGAGTTACGTTTGGTTGCTCATCCACAAATTCAGGGGCTGCAGCCAGGAAGACTGGGTGCACCAAAGATGGCCTTGAGGGGTCCTGTAGACCTCAGGGGTAACCCGAGACCACTTCAGTAGGGTTCCCAGAGGCTGGGTCTACCAGGCATCCCAGGAATTTTCTGGTTATGTGTTGTGTGACATGTTCAACTTGTGGCCTCCTGACACTCCTGTTTGGGTGTCCCCACCCCCATGACAGTCCAAAGCCCAGACAATTTGGATAATTGCTCTCAGGCACCCCAAATCCCCCTGCATTGTCAAGCGGAACAGTCACAAAGTTGTTGGCACCCGTCTTCAATCGGGGGGACAGTCCAAGATGGGCGTCAGCTTCTCCCTGTCCTGGGGTTTGTTCACGGCTTCTCCTTTGGCTGTAGGCACATGGCATTTTCATTTTCATTGTTGATCTATCACTTCGGGGGTTTGCCCAGGAAGGCCAGTGAGAGAGAGAGAGAGAACAGCCCAGGAGACCGCTGTGAGCCAAAGGAAGCAAAATGTAAAAAGGTGAAAATGACCTCCCGAAATCAACTGTTGGCAAAGTCAGGAGGCAGCAGTCATGACGTTAGTCCTTTTCATCATGGCTTCCTCTGGGGCCTGTGGAGGACTCTGAGTTAGCCAGCATGAGGCACTGTGTACCAGAACCTTCTGGTAGTTGTTCCTAACACGGTTGGAGGCCTCACAACTTGGGCCCAGTGAGTTGAGTCCTTGGAAATGTGTCGAGACTCTGCCTTCAAGCCTGGATGCAGTCAACATTCCGTGTGTACTGGAGAAGAATGTGTAGTCTGCAGCTGTCAAGCAAGGAGCTGCAAAGAGATCCTCTCATGTCAAGGCAGTGGCGTTAGCTGTGTTTAAACAGACTGTGTCGGGCTGGCGGCGTAGCTCCGTGGGTAGATTGCCTGCCTAGCATATGTCTACACGGCCCTTGTTTGGATTCCCAGCACCACATCAACCAGGTGTAGTGTCACAGGCCTGTACTCCTAGCACTTGGGAAGTGGAGGCCAAAAGATCAGAAACTAAAAGGTCATCCTGGGCTCACATAGGAAGTTGGAGGCCAGTATGGGCTGTGTGAAGCCCTGGCTCAGAAAACCGAAAACAAACCTCTAAAAATACTATGCCATTTCCAGGTTTATGCCTATTATTGTGTCAGTCTGTATCTGGACTTCAATGCTTGGCTGTTTTGTTTCCTGGCAGACTGACTCTGGTGTCATGGTGAGAGCCCTTTTCTTTCTAGTGATGATGCTTGCCTTCAAGTGCTCTGTCTACAAATACAGCCACACTAGCCCTTCTGTCTATAGGGTCTCTCTCCGTCCTCTTATTTTTGTTTCTGTTTTTACAGACAAAGTTCCTCTGTGTAGCCTTGGCTGTCCTGGAACTCAATCTGTAGTCCAAGCTGGTCTCAAACTCAGAGATCCGCCTGCCTCTGCCTCCTGAGTGCTGGGATTAAAGGCGTGTGCCACCACCACCCAGCTGTGTCCGTCTTTTTACTTTCAACATTTTCTATGTCTTTACATTTCAGGTGTGCCATGGTCAGTGGCTTTTCAATCTAAGTCTCATTTTGGTGGGCATTATCTTTAACTGTGAACATCTTATGTAAGCCATAGCCCTGTTTTCTGTTTTTTTCTTCCATGTATTGAAATGTGGTGGCTTGATCCTTCTGGAATGTTACACAGATAGCCAGAAACAAGAGTCTGCTGGTCCCCAAGTCTGCCTGTGACTCTCCTGACTGCTTACAAGTCTGGTTCTGACGAGTCTGTCATCCCTATGGGCCTGTTCTACTCTTCTCTGTGTCTTTAGACATGCTACTGTGTCCTCATACTTTTGAATATTTTTATTGAGTGCTAGGCATCGCACTGAAAATCTAGAGAGAACGGGCATCCTTGTCATCCTGTTTGTCGTTGGCAGCAGCCAGGGCAACTAGTTGCCTCAGAACATGTTGGTACAGTCACGGAGAGTCAAAGCCAGGCTTCTGTCCCTGCAGGATCTGCTCTGTTTCTTGATTACTCCGAGTGTCTAACCCTTCAGCACCCCGGCGCTAAGCCTGGAAGACGCCTGCCCATGCAGCTTGGTTGGGATGGGAATTCTCATCTTTTTCCCATGGGCCTGCACGACCCTCTTCAGCTCTTGCTGCAGCTGAGTCTTCGGCACCAGCTGGTGGCCCTGGGGGAAACAGAGCTGCAGCGTCCTTCTCCCTGGCCTCAGCCCTGCAACTCTGCTCTGTCACTCAGACCTTCACACAGGTGTCCTGACTCACAGGAGGAGGACGATGGTCCAACTCACCCAGTTCTCTGTCAGGTCAAAATCATCATCATCATCATCATCATCATCATCATCATCTGGGCATTGCTCCAGCCGCATTAATTTAAAAATTTGACATTTATGTATTTCTTTATATAATTATATGTGTGCATGTATGTCACAGTGCGCCTATGGGACCCCGAGGACAACTTGTGGAAGTCAGACCTGTCTTTCCATCTTGCGAGTCTCAGGCATCTAACTGGGGTCATTGGGCTTGGCAGCAAGTGCCCTTACCCCCTAAGCCATCTTGCCAGCCCCCAACTGCATTTCTTTCTTTTCTTTTTTAATTTTTTTCTTTTGTCAGGGCTGGCCTGGAGCTCATTGTGTAGACCAAGATGGTCTCAAACACATGAAGATCCACTTGCCCTGCCTCTACCCCTATGCTTCTGGGCCCTAGCTACCCCTTTCCCTGCCCTTGCCCCTGTCCCTGCCTCTCAAGTGCTGGGATTAAAAGCATGCACCACTGCAGCTGGCCTTAACTGCATTCATTTAAAACACCGTTCTAGGCCAGGTGCAATACTCTTGATTTTCATTCATATCTTTAAATAAGATTAGATCTTGACAAACTAAAATTGTACCAAATTGTGTGTGTGTGTGTGTGTGTGTGTGTGTGTGTGTGTGTGTGTGGTTAGGGAGCAAAGCCCAGGCCTTACATGGCCAGGCAAGTGCTCTCCCTCTGAGCTACATTCCCAGCCAAATCTGTGTCTGCCTTTGTTTTCCTTTTCCTCTCTCTTTGGAGATAGTCTCACTACGTAGCCCAGGCTGGCCTGAAACTTGCTATTTAGAATAACCTGTCTCCAAACTCAGGATCATTCCTGCTGTTCCACCAAGTCCTGGGATCACAGGTGGGCACCACCATGCCTGGCTCCTAATTTTTAATTTTTTTTCACTCTGGTGCGATGTCCTAAGTCTGTCTGCATGGCTCTGTTATTAGATGTCTGCAGAATGCTTTCCATGTTACCGTAACTGCACCAGTCAGTTGGTGTGGCTCTCTCTGCCCTCCAGATTCTCAACAGCTACATCCAGTTTGAGGTCTCCCACAGTCCCTCCGATGTGGCATCCATGCAACTGTCCAAGTCCCGTATAAGCGATGGAGAATGGCATCACCTGCTAATAGAACTGAGGAGCGCCAAGGAGGGCAAGGACATCAAATACCTGGCAGTCATGACCTTGGACTATGGGATGGACCAGGTGAGTGTGTACCTGTATTCTCGTGGGAACAGCTCCTTCATCAGCCCATGGGAAAGCACAATGATGCTCCACATGCTAGCACTGCAGGGACCTTGCAGGTTTGGAGAAGCATTGGTGGGCCTCTCTGGCTTTGCATCTTCTAGTGCATGTATGCTGAGGACATGTCTGTAGTCTGTAGTTGGGCTCTGCCCACCTGGGTCTCCCATCATGGTGCTCCGGGTACCTTTGCCGAGCATGCTCTTGGCGAAGTTGCTTTGAGTAGCATCTCATGGTTCAGCCCTGTGCCTCTGCCCAAGTATTTCCTGGAAAGGGAAATAGCGAATTAAGCTGGAAAAGACCAGGGCCCTGCCTGAGGGCCTGGAAGACACAGACACAGACACACATCAGTCCCAGCTGTATGCAGCTGTCTCTGGACAGCTCTCTCAGAATGCTCACTAAACCAGACTGGTTTCTGCAGTTTCTGCCAGAGAACATGGCACATGTCAGAAGTTACCACATACTGAGAGAATGCCTTGTGATTCATGAGGGGCTTGGAGTCTAACTTGCCTTGCACCACATTCTAAGAGTACATAGCTATTGAGTTAGATGTCCCTGCTTACCCAACTCATTCCCCCCACCATGGCATTTTTGGTGCTATGCCCATCATGGGGTAGGAGAGTTGCCCATGTCTTTCCCACTGACCACCCGGATCCCATGCCCTGTGTGTCACATACAGTCTGCCTGCTTTCCTCCAGAAGGCCAAGTGTTCCTTTGGAGGCTCTAGGGAGGTGGTTCATGTCCCCTTGCCTTAGTCTTGAACACATTCCTCCCATTGGGAAGGTGTGCCCAGACGCACATACACACACGCCCCGCCCTGTCCTTTCCATGTAGAGCACGGTGCAGATTGGGAACCAGCTTCCTGGGTTGAAGATGCGGACGATTGTCCTCGGAGGTGTGTCCGAGGACAAGCTGTCTGTGCGCCGTGGCTTCCGAGGCTGTATGCAGGTATGGAGGGCATGGTACTGCGTCTTTGCCAGCTAGGGTGGCTCAGGCCTCCATCACTACAGTTGGTATGGCTCTTCGGTGGTTAGTCTTTGGCAAAGAAATGATCCACCTAGTAGGCACCCCAGACTTTAACTCATGTTTCCTGCTCACTCCCACCTTCCCGCCTAGCTCCCCTTATGCCAGGGATCCGACCCCCAAAACCCCAGCCTTCAGCCTCTTGCTTCTGCCACGGCTGGTCCGGCTTCACATCCACGCAGGTGTCCCACAGCTGGCGAGGGAGCGGCTAAGCCCTGTCCCACTCACAGCCCTCCCGCAGTGGACACAACCACACATTCCTTTGTCGCTGGCCATGCTGTGTGTCCCAACATTGCCCACGTCTCTGGCCTCCTGGCTGTGGGGATAAGAAGAACTGTTCAGATTGGGAGAGAATTTGGGGGCTCTCTTAACTTCTCTTTACCCTCGGGGGTACACCCTCCAGTTCTACCACTCTTGAGACTAAGTCCGGTTGCCCTCACTTTTTAAATGCAGGGCGTGAGGATGGGGGAGACGTCTACCAACATTGCCACCCTGAACATGAATGACGCCCTCAAGGTCAGGGTCAAGGATGGCTGTGACGTGGAGGACCCATGTGCCTCAAGCCCCTGCCCTCCACACAGCCACTGCCGGGACACCTGGGACAGCTACTCCTGCGTCTGTGACAGAGGTGGGACCCTCACTTCACACCATCGCGGAGGAGCCTGTGGTGGCTGTGGGTGCCTCTGGGGAAACTGATTTGGGCTGGCCGCTTCCCAGGTCAAACCAGTGAGACGACAGGGCCCCGAGCCATTTTACGGGAAGTGGCCTCTGTGCCATGCATAGTGACTCGAACCTATGATATCAGCCGCGGCAGGAAAACTGCAAGTTTGAAGTCAGCGTAGGCTGTATAGTGAGTTCTGGGCCAGCCTGGGCTGCATGGTGAATTCCAGGCCAGCCTGGGCTACAAAGGTAGACCTTCTTTCGGTCTCCCGACTCCCCTCAGAAAGCCTTTCTACTTGAAAAAGCCTTGCTTTTTCATACTCAGCCTAGGGAACATTTGGGACTTTAATCTCAAAGTGCAGTTAGAATAGTCAGTGTAAAGTGACATATTTGAAAAAGTGACACATTTTACCGGCCACCTTTGAATTCGGTGGGTGGAGAAGCATCGAAAGTATTCATTGATAGCCCCCATCTCCCAAGTGTCTGGAATACCCAGGATCTACACCCTACATCCAGCCCTCCCCTGGCCCGGGCTGCCTGCCTTCCATGTTTTCCCAGTCTGTCTCCTGTGACCTGGAGGGGAGGCTGCTGCTCCCTCCTGCTGAGCGGCAGGAACTGTCAGCTTCGGGAAGCGTGGGATGCAGAGAAGCCTTGGTGTAGAGGTCACGCTGGCCCTGTCCCCACAGGCTACTTTGGAAGAAAGTGTGTGGACGCGTGTCTCCTGAACCCCTGCAAGCATGTCGCGGCCTGCGTGCGCTCCCCCAACAGTCCTCGAGGCTACTCGTGCGAATGCGGGCCCGGCCACTATGGGCAGTACTGCGAGAACAAGTAAGGGAGCCCGTGACACTGCCCCGTGGCCCTCTTGGCTTCTGTCCCCATCTTCCCGGAGAGGTACAAACAGATGCCATCCCCACCGTGCCTTTATTCCACGCTAACCTGAGGCCCTCACTGGGCTTCTCACGTGCATCTCAGATGGAAGCACAGAGAAAAACATCATTTTAAACAGTGTGTTTGTAGACAGAGCCTGGCTGGGTATGTGGCCCCCTGAAGGCAGGGATGAGGGCACAAAACTCTGGGGTGTCCTTCATCTGTCATCTTATTTCTCCATCAGAGTCGACCTTCCATGCCCCAAAGGCTGGTGGGGGAACCCGGTGTGTGGTCCTTGTCACTGTGCTGTCAGTCAGGGCTTCGATCCGGACTGCAACAAGACCAATGGCCAATGCCAGTGCAAGGTGAGGAGCCATCTGCCTGTCCCCACCTACCTTAGGTGTGAGCCCAGCAAGCTGGCCATGCATGCACAGTATGGCCTACATACAAACATGAGTCTACACACATGGACAGATGCGTGTGTGTGTGTGTGTGTGTGTGTGTGTGTGTGTGTGTGTGTATCACATACTTTCATATACACACATTCACCTATATTCACATGCACCCCTATATAAGCACAAACATCTGCATGCATTCCTACCTGTACACATACACAGTTACACATACATACATACACCCATACATGCATGCATTTAAATGTTGGGTTATGCCAGGCAGTGGTGGTGCACGCCTTTAATCTGGATACTCAGAAGGCAGAGGCTGATGGACCTCCGAGTTCAAGGCCAGCCTGGTCTACAGAAAGAGCTCTAGGATAGCCGGGGCTACACAGAGAAACCCTGTCTTGAAAACCAAAACAAACAAACATATATTGGGTTGCTCACCTGTGCTCTGTGAACACTCCAGGGCTTCTTACATCTAAACTGGTTCAGACTGTCCCACTGTGGGATCTAGAAGCCTCTGCAGTCTTTCCTCAGCCTCACATCCAGTGAGTAACACCAGATCAAGCCATTTCTGTGCAGGTTGCCACATCTTTGGCATTAACCTTGGTTTTCTTGGTTGGCTGCCATCCTGGCCTTTTACCAAGCTGGCACTCAGTGATGTCAGAGTTTTTAAAATCTGGAGGGCAGGGGATACGGCTCGGAAGGTAGAGCTCACACACTCGGCCTTGCACAGGCCCTAGATTTGATCCCTGGCACCCCCCACCACCCACACATATACACAAGCCATATCCTGTCTTGGTATCCAGACCTAATGTGTGTGCAGGCAGCATGGGACGCCTGGTCTCACAGCTTCTGAATATGCTCCTGTGTGCTCAGCTGCAGCTGTGGGAAGCCCCGCCCCCAACTGCAGGGGCCTCCAGAGTTGCCACGGGAAGATTGCCATTGGCTTTGAGGGGGTAGCAGTAGTCACTCAGTAAGGGACATGCTGTCAAGGAGACAGGGTGAGAACCCAGGGAAGGACACTGTCACCGTGGGGGCTGTGATGCTTTGTCCCTGAGATGCTTCTCCAATGTCAGTCTTGCAGTAGTGATACAGGCCTTGTATACTCCGAGCGTCAAGTTGAAATGAGTGTGGATGGATGTGGCTCAGGCCTGGCCTTGCGTGCTTTGATGGGGCAATTGCGTCTGTGGGTGGCAGGAGGAAGGAAGAGCCATGTATACAGCATTATGGGAGAAAATGCCTACAGCTTTTTCTCATCAGCTCTTAAAGTGGGCAGGCAAAATGGCTCAGCTTTAGAGGCACTTGTGCACTACTGGTCTGAGTTCAATCCCCTGATTCCATAGGCTGCAGGCAAGAACAACCCTAGAGTGACCCCCTGACCTCCCGACACACCACTGTACACACACACACACACACACACACACACACACACACACACACACACACGTACAAAGTACATGTATTTTTAAGTTAAAGAGTTTAGTTAGGTGTAGTTCTAGACACCTGTGGTTCCAGCACGCAGGAGGCTGAGGCAGAAGGATTGTGAGTTCAAAGCCAGCCTGGGCTGTGAAGGGAGTCCCTGTCTGGGGGTAAAAAACAAAACAAGCCGGGCGGTGGTGGCGCACGCCTTTAATCCCAGCACTCGGGAGGCAGAGGCAGGCGGATCTCTGTGAGTTCGAGGCCAGCCTGGGCTACCAAGTGAGTTCCAGGAAAAAGGCGCAAAGCTACACAGAGAAACCCTGTCTCGAAAAAAACCAAAACAAAACAACAAAAAAAAAAAACAACATTAAGGCTTTGAAATAGTTTCGAATAGAGATCCTGTCAAACATGCACAAAGCCCTGGGCTCCATCCCGGTACTTACAGGAAGTGTAAGAAAAGAGTTTTATTACATATATTTATTCACTGTGCATGTGTCATGGTACACATGGGGAGGGCAGAGGACAACTCTGGAGACAGTTCTCTCCCTCCACCTTTACGTAGGTGCTGGGGACTGAACTCAGCCCGCCAGACTTGGGTGGCCAGCACCTTTCCCCACCCAGCCATCTCACTGGCCCCACCTGTGACTTTCACAGGAGAATTACTACAAGCCCCCAGCCCAGGATGCCTGTCTTCCCTGTGACTGCTTCCCCCATGGCGCCCACAGCCGTGCCTGCGACATGGACACCGGGCAGTGTGCCTGCAAGCCTGGTGTTATCGGCCGCCAGTGCAACCGCTGCGATAACCCCTTCGCTGAGGTCACCTCACTGGGCTGTGAAGGTCTGTTGTTGTCCCCTGACCCCTTTCTGGTCACACTGCGGAATAGACCGTCATGTTTAACGTGTGTGTGTGCTAGCATGTGCATTGTTGTGCCTGCACATCCCTTGGGCTTGGAGAATCCTGGCAGCCTTTTTTTTTTTTTTTTTTTTTTTTTTTTTTTGAGTTCTCTTGGCCTTCTAGAAACCTGATCTTTGTGAGAGGCCCTAGACCAGAGCCTGTTCTAATGTGCCTGTTGACTGGAAGGTGCTGGGGTCACTCTTGTTGGGAGCCCTTGGTGGGTGGAACACAGGACTGGTGCATTTGTGGAGATAGCTGAGCTGGGCCAAATGACTCCTTCCTCTGTCCTCAGTGATCTACAATGGGTGTCCCAGAGCATTTGAGGCTGGCATCTGGTGGCCACAGACGAAGTTTGGGCAGCCAGCAGCGGTGCCGTGCCCCAAAGGATCAGTGGGTAAGTCCTGTACAGCCTGGCTTGTCCTCGGGGTAGGAAACCAGTCTGAGGCAGACATTTTCTGGGCAGGTGACCTGGGGCATCCGAGCTTTTGAATGTCCACGTTGAATGAATGTCATGGGCTACAGAGATAGCTCCTTGGTGAAGAGCACTGGCCTCTCTTCTAGAGGACCTGAGTTCAATTCTCAGAACCCAGGCGGTGGCTCATACCATCTGTAGCTCCAGTTCCAGGGGATCTGGCACTCTCTTCTGGCCTCCCTGGCACTGGCCATGCAGGTGGTGGTGGTGCACAGATATATATGCAGACAAAACTCCCGTATGCATTTAATTTGAATTTAAGGTTTGTCATTAAGGAACGTGTTGGGAGAAATGACAAGTTTCCCCTCAGTAGCAAGAGGCAGAACATGAAAGGGGCGTGACGGATGAAAATGACCCGTGACTCACCCCCTTCCACCTGGATCCTGGGCTTTGGTACTCTCCACCTAGGGCCTTGACAAGTCACCTTGTTGTTTATGGCGTTTGTTCTCTGTAAAATGGCAAGGAGTGGCGTCCATGCTGTCTCCAATAAGCCCTGTGTGGGGATCTTCAGCACTGGCTCATCGTCTCACAGACTTGCCCATACCCACATGGTTGCCTGTATTGCTGGGAACCCAGAGGGTCTGGCTTTAACTGTCAAGGGCAGCTTAGAGTTTTCGTCGTGGAAGATGAGAGCATGTGTTGGCCCTGTCCCCTGGCTGTGAACTTGACTGGCACAGCCCCCACCTGGATCCTCATCTGTGCTCCGTGCAAGGGTTGGCCAAGTGCATCAGGTGGAGGTGTGCCTAGGTATCCACTCACAGTCTGAGCATGCTTCTGTTCCCAAGGCAACGCAATTCGGCACTGCAGCGGGGAGAAGAGCTGGCTTCCCCCAGAGCTTTTCAACTGCACCTCGGGCTCCTTTGTGGATCTCAAGGCCATGGTAGGTCACAGTCATGGCCTCTTGGGTATGTGCTGGAGGGGTTGCATTTGGGTCAGGTATGGCTCCCCAGAGGCCATGGATCTGGAAGCAGATGGAGAAGAGGGGCAATCCTGGGGCTTCAGAGGCCAGGGGCCAGGCCCCCTCCCTTTACTCAGGTGAGTCAGGCTGGCTTCAAGTAAGTGGGTCTTCTGTCTTCTGGTTCTGGTTCTGTAGACAGAGTCGTCAATGTCGCCAAACTCAGACATTGCCCCCACACACTCTTGCCCAGCGGGCCTGTCCTTTCCTTACTGCCGTTTGTCAACTCGGGACCCTCACGGGTCTGGGCTCTTTGAAGTACTCTCGAGGATACTACAAAGTTAGAGAATTTGGCGGGAAGGGCCGCAACAAATGAAATCCCCTTGCAAACATCGCCATTTCCTTTTTGTGCCAGAATGAGAAGCTGAGCCGAAATGAGACCAGGATGGATGGAGACAGGTCCCTGAGGCTGGCAAAGGCACTGAGGAACGCCACACGGCACAATGGTACGCTCTTCGGCAATGATGTGCGCACGGCCTACCAGCTGTTGGTCCGCGTCCTGAAGCACGAGAGCCACCAGCAGGGCTTCGACTTGGCGGCCACTCGTGAGGCTGATTTCCATGAGGTAAGAGGAGGGCGACCCTCGTGCAGTTTGGGAGTTGTGGGGTCAGGAGCTGGGCTCCGCTGGTGAAGCGTAGCATGGGGTCCTGTCAAGGCATCCCTTGGTTTGGGGTGTGAGAAAGCCTCGTTAGTGCTGTGACTCGGCAAGGGAGGACCACAGCCTCACAGCAGCAATGCTAACAGTTAGGGACCACTGAGTAGGCCCAGTGCTGTGAGCGGTGTGTATTTTAGCTATGCACATGTTCCTACCACTTGACAGATAAGGAAACTGAGGCACGTGGAGCTTAGGGTTTGCCCAAGGGCACAGTTTGAGAATGGCAGAGCCTAGTGATAGGCTCTTCAGCCTCCTACTGATGCCTCCTTCCAAGGCTCTCTGCTCCGGGTCATCTAAGCCCCCACATCCCATACTATGCTGAACGCTGTTTCACATAAACCCTGGTGGGGTGGATATAGATGGGGGGCATCACCCCATAATTATGTCCATATCTGGCCTCGCCACACTTCCATGCTCAGCGTAGTACACTGCAGTTCCCTTCCCTGGTTTACCTGTGTGTTTTAAAATGAAGGGGCATCCCTGCCTGTCTTCCCCCTTAGTGTCTGGGGAGGTCCCCTGCCCCCACCCCCACCCCAGGAGCAGGGCACGCTCCTGGTAGAGGCTCTGATGTTAATTTGTAGCCCTGCTTCCCTCCCTTTCCCTGGCATGGTCCTCACACCCTCCTGGCAGTTCTGTCCTCCGATGTTGACTTGTAGCCTTGCTCTCCTGGACCAGCTCAGTCCTGGTCCGCTCATGGCTGTCTAGGAGATGGTTTGCTCCATCTCAGGACCAGGCATCTGAGGACAGAAGACTGAATACCATCTATCTGTCTGTCTGTCTGCCCAGGATGTTGTCCACACAGGCAGTGCCCTCCTGGCCCCGGCTACACAGGCAGCGTGGGAACAGATCCAGCGGAGTGAGGGGGGCGCCGCGCAGCTGCTCAGGCACTTCGAGGCGTACTTCAGCAATGTGGCGCGGAATGTGAAAAGGACCTATCTGAGGCCCTTCGTCATCGTCACCGCCAACATGAGTACGGACTGACCTGTGGAAGGCAAAACCCCAGGGACTTCGGTCATTGATAGTGAAGTGGGTGGGGTTACAGCCTCCGCCCAGGCACTCTGTAGAAAAGTGAGCCACCAGCGCGGGCCTCTAGTTTCTTGTCTATTATAACGGGAGGAGTTGCCCAACTCGAAAGACATCCATAATCGCCGATGTCATTCCTGGGGCCAGATGCTTCTGTGGATGTTGCCCTAGGGTCTCTGGAGTCCAGCCGACCTTTCAGACATCCGGGTTTGGGATTCCCCACAGTGCAGCCTGTCTGGGGACAATATCCCCCTTTCCCCGCTCACCACAGATGAAAGTACGTGCCTGAAAGGGACATGTGCGGATGGAGATGCAGGCTTTCCCATGCTGGGCCAGACCCTAAGCAATCAGTGCTACCAGCACACCCATGGCCCATGTTACCTCAAATGCTAGTACACACTGCTCTGGGCTTGGGAGACTAACTGTCCCGATTCCTTCAAGCAGAGAAAGCCCCAGGTCGGTGAAGTCAGTTCCCAACCTGTCCAGACAAAGCTGGCAGGAAGTCCCCAAGTCCCGGGGATCTCCATCCCACAGAGAAAGTTCCTCTAACTAGAGATGGGGCCGGCAACATTGCTGATGTTGACCCTCTGAGATGCCCTAGCCCACACCAGAAGCTTTTCTTCCTGTCCCTCCCTCCTCCTGCAGTGACTCAAGGGGTACTGTCCTAGCAGTGGGTGTTTTCTTGAGGAGTTCTTTTGAGACAGGGTCTCACTATGCATCTCAGGCCGTCCTGGAACTCACTCTGTAGGCCAGGTTGTCCTGGAACTCACAAATCCACCTGCCTCTGCCTCCTGTGTGCTGGGTTTAAAGGTGTGCGCCACTGTGCTCAGCTTTTAGCAGGGAGTTTTACACAGGGCAGGGTGGTATGAGGAGGCCCCTGGCACATACCGGCATGACTCTGCCTCTCTGTCAGAGTGGTGGTGGCCAGCACCAGCTGAGGGATAGCTTGACTCTGTGTCCCATCGGGGCCTGTAGGTGTTTCTACAAGGCAGAGAGCAGACAGACAGGGTGAGCCCTGCTGCAGAGCTTGATCAGTCAACTGTGTCTGTTTCACCAGCTGTGCCTCTGTCTGTCTCCACCACCTGGAAAGGCTCCGGGGACGGCACAGCCCGTGGAACAGAGCGGGACAATACCTCTCGCAGCCATGTTGTGGCTGGTCTTGCCCCTCACGTTCCACCCCACCAGAGCCATGTAAGACAGGGCCAGGGGCCACCACAAAGAGCCAGAGGGCCACACTCTGCCTTGTGTGGCCCTCAGGTGTCCCGTTGTGTGACTTTGAGTAGGTTCCCCAGAGACCGTGGCTCCCGTTGAAACCACAGTTATCGTTTCCAAACTGGGGATTCAAGCAAGCTCTGACATTTGGGGGTGAGTAAAGGAATTGTCCCAGTTCTTGCAGTTGACATCTTCGACAAGTTTAACTTCACCGGTGCCCAGGTGCCGAGGTTTGAGGACATTCAGGAAGAGTTTCCAAGGGAGTTGGCGTCCTCCGTGTCCTTCCCAGCTGACACCTTCAAACCACCCGAGAAAAAAGGTGAAGCCGCCTAGAAGCTCCTTGTGGCCTTGGGTGTCTCCGTCCTTTTGGGAGGGAGTGACCCTCTAAGAGTGTGTGTGCACCCCGACAAGTCACGGAGCAAGCAGGTCTGAGTGATGTTCAGGCATCGTCAATAAACACTGTGAGAGGTTCTCATGGATGTAGGACCAAGCTCAGAACAGGCCCCATCTTCCACGTGTTTTGTTCACAGCTGACCCCAGAAGTGATTATGTTGTGAGCTTAAGAGTATTAGCTATGAGTGTCTCTTGCACGCAAGTGTGTGTATATTCTATCTATGCATGGGTGTGTATGTTCCTGATGTGCATATGTGTGGTATTCTGTGTCTATACATGTATGTGTTGTGTATATATTCAGTATGTATATGTACATTTTAATATATTAATATGTGTGTGCATATGTGTGTATAGCCAGTATGTGTATATGCACATATTTTAATGTTCATATGTGTGTATGTTCAGAATGTTTGTATTTGTGTATATGTTAGTGTGCATATGTGTGCGTATTCAGTATGTTCATTTATACACATATTAATATGCATATATATGTATGCACATGTTTGTATTCCAGGTGTGCATGTATATATGTGTACATGTGTATATTCTGTGTGAATATGTTTATATCCTGTGTGTACATATATTCCATGTGCATGTGTGTATGCATGTGAACATTCTATGTATTCACATATACATATATATATATATTGCCTACATTGTCACAGGTCCACTGTTCTTATGTGTGTGTGCATGTGTCTGTCCCTAACATTGTTCCCTGAAAGAGGACTCTGTCTCTGGGATACCGTCAAGTCACCTATCTGCTTCTGAGGCATGGCTCAGGGAAACCCAGTTTGCCATGGAACACTCCCATGGAAG
Source organism: Peromyscus leucopus (assembly GCF_004664715.2). Classification (NCBI taxonomy): domain Eukaryota; kingdom Metazoa; phylum Chordata; class Mammalia; order Rodentia; family Cricetidae; genus Peromyscus; species Peromyscus leucopus. The sequence continues at coordinate 18,505,970 of NC_051080.1, forward strand.
GAATCCCATACTGTCCTGTCCCTAATTCCACATAGCCCTGCGAGTGGCATTTTATTGATAGTGCCAAGTCTGAAAGCTGCTAAAACACTAGGGTTGGCTGGCACAGAACCACACTCCCCGGTGGTTAGGCAGCGTATCGTCTGATAGGTCGGCTGTTGGGACAGAGCCAGACTCAGGCAGGGAGTGGGCCCATCCCTTCCACACCCAACCCAGGGAACATGACAGCATCCCTCTCCCTGTCCTCTCCCTCACCAAGCCCAGGTGCTGGGACAGCCAGGCCCACACCAGAATCACCCCCATCATGGCTGCTTCGGCGAGTTGCAAGACACCGTAGGCTTGGGCACCCCAAATATGTGCTTATGTGCGGGGTCTATACATGGCCTCTCTCATGTCCAGGTGAAAACATGTCTGCATTTAGCATGACGTTAGAAAGCACAGGGCAGAGAACCCATGTGTGTGCAGAAGGCCTCTGTCTCCTCCAGCAGTTCCTAGCACTGCTAAGACCCTAGCCACCCGACACATGACATTATTGCCACTTGAAACACCCCGTCCGGAGGCGTCTGCTACATCCCCAGTGTAGCTCAGCCTCGCCAGCCCTTCCTCTTGTTGATAGGAAACTAGCCACTGGTCACTCACGCCAACCCCAGTGGCCACTGTGCTGCTTCCTGTCCGTACATTTGGACAGTCTGTGGACACGTCCTCAAACCTGTGTGCAGTTCTTCTAACTCATACCCAGAGGTGGAACTACGGGGCCATGGGCTATTGATGTGTGGCTTTTGAGGAGACTCCATGTTAGTTCGCATCTGCCAATTTTTTTTATTTATTCGGTTTTCCAAGACAAAGTTTCTTTATATAACAGTCCTGCTGTCCTCGAACTTGCTCTGTAGATCAGGCTGGCCTTGAACTCACAGAGATCCACCTGCCTCTGCCTCCCAAGTGCTGGAATTAAAGGCGTGCACCACCTCCACCCGGCTCCATCTGCCAATTTTAAGAGTGTAGAAACTTTGGTGGCCCAGGATTCTGCCCTCAGTCTTCACACTCTGTTCTCACATTACAGAAGGTCCCATGGTGAGGCCGGCCGCCCGGAGGACGGCACCACAGACAGCACAACCGGAACCCAGGGCTGAGAGAGAAACCTCATTCAGCAGACAGAGGAGACACCCCGATGAACCCGGCCAGTTTGCCGTTGCCCTGGTCATCATCTACCGGACCCTGGGTCAGCTGCTGCCTGAACACTATGACCCCGACCACCGCAGCCTCCGGTGAGACCTGGGTGCAGAGACCTTAAGGGGACCCATTTCCCCAGCGCCCCGAGTCCTCCATGAGTCAAAGTCCTAATCACCCGCTGCCACCCCCAATAACATTATGCCATGACCCTCGCCTGCACTGACTGCCAAGGAGAGGTCCTGTGCCTGCCACGGTGCTGTGCCCTGGGATGGTGCATGCCCTCTGCCTCAGTTTGTCCTTGCACTTATGCCCCACATGTTCCTTTGTTTGCATGACTGTATGCCTCTGGGGGCTCTCTTTTGTTCCCCACACCACACCCAGAGGCTGTCATGGGTGATAGATACCTATAGGTGCATCTGCCCTCTGCTGGCCCAGGTCCGAGGGCCACCCAGCCAGTGTGCTGGACAGTGCATGTTGCCCCTGAACAGAAGGCTGCACACAGGCCGTGTTTCTCAGCTGCTGTAGCTTGTGGGCACTTCCTTGTCTCCCATTCCTTGTTTTTGCTTCATGCTTAGAGATGGGTGACTGGGTTTCCAGGCTGTGGTCACTTAACCAGATTCCCTGTGTGGCCATGCTACTGCTCCCAGGGTCACCGCCACATGTCATGGCATCTGACAGAGACACACCTTTCCGAAAAGTTTCTAAAGCCCCCTTCCCCTAGAAGTGACAAGTCTCCCTGTTCTCTCTCTCTCTCTCTCTCTCTCTCTCTCTCTCTCTCTCTCTCTCTCTCTCTCTCTCTCTCTCATTTTTGTTTTTGTTTTGAGACAGGATTTTTCTGTGTAATTGGCTGTCCTGGAACTCACTTTGTAGACCAGGCTGGCCTCGAACTCACAGAGATCCACCTGCCTATGCCTCCCGATTGCTGGGATTAAAGACATGCACCACACACGCCCAGTTCCTCTCCCTGTACTCCTGAGAATACCAGCAGTGCAGCCCAGACCCTCCCAAGGGTGCTGCTGTGATCTGTGTCCACGGCCTGTGTTTCAGTCGCTCGTTTGACCAAGTCCTCATAGTGTCTGGACTCAGGTTCTCACAGAACGTGAATTAATCATGTTTATCCCTGTAATTGTCCCTCTCTGCCACAGACTGCCTAACCGGCCCGTCATCAACACCCCGGTAGTGAGTGCTATGGTGTACAGTGAGGGGACCCCACTCCCCAGCTCTCTGCAGAGGCCCGTCCTGGTGGAGTTTGCCCTGTTGGAGACTGAGGAGCGGAGCAAGCCTGTCTGTGTATTCTGGAACCACTCCCTTGAGTAAGTGGGTCCCCCAGAGCCTACAAGCAACCTCTTCTGTGGGAGCCCTGTGTTTGGACGGGAGGGCCTTGCTGAGTTCAGAAGTCTCAGCCGGCAGAAGGAAGACTGTTTCTGGTCTCTTACTCCCCTTCCAGGGCTTAACAAGATGGGAGGCTTCCCCCATTTTGCCTCTAAGAGTGTCAGTGTGTGCCTACATGTGTGCGCATACACACGTGCGAGCTCATAAATCCGTGTGCATGTTGAGGAATTACTCATATTCTCATGGAAAAATATAGACTTACACACACATACTCCACAAGAATGTGCACACATAATATAGACATGATCCATGTGCAACAATACATAGATCCGTGCATGCATACACATGCAGGAATACGTAGGGCGTGTACACAGATGCACACATAACACTCAAACAGACACAGGCATGCACACACAAGGCTCCCTCCAGGAGGCCATGGCCGAGATGGGCTGCTCACCTATAGAACACCTACGATCTGGTGGTCCACACGAGCACCCATTTCTCTGCCAGGCAAGGCCCCTTGCAGGATATGGGACTCAGAAATGGACACATGCAGGGGAGTGGTGGTGTTGGTCCCAGGCTGTCCCCTGCCAGTGGGGTTTGTTTGGCCTGTTTCTGGAGCCATCAGAGATAACTCCAAGAATGACCAGATTCATGCTGCATCGCACCCGCAATCAAGGAAGTGAGGTGGTTGATTTTAAAAGACGTGAGATGCCATTTCCCTGTACCCACGTGACACTGGATTCCATCGGTGGCTGAAGCCAATGGGATCATCACATTTGTCTTTTTAGTGGCAGTGGGAGATGCCAGGCCTTCACTTCCTTGCCTCGCTCTTCGGCCTCATTGTGGTCACCCTTCCGTAGAGGGACTCAGGGTGGAATGAGGAGGTGCTGGAATAGCCCCGGTCTCCAGGCTTAGCACGCGGTCTAAAATGAAGAGCATCCGTGCTTTTCTTCATCACGGGGAGCCAAAACCCAAGCCCTCTCTGCATGCCTAAAGCTGGGCCTGGATGTTGTACGTCTGTAAGCTCCTACCACAGGGACATTTCCCACCTCACTGTCCCCCAGGATTGAACAGAGAGAGCTGTGCTACCACATGAGTCTGTGCTCGGTGTCCGGCACATGCTCAGGCAAGAGCATTCGTCTTCTCCTGTCTCGGTACTTTCCAAAGGCCATTTACAAGTGAGCTCATTGAGTCTGGGGCATAATAGATCTTGGGCTCACAAAGGGGAGAGTGAAGGGAAGCGTTGGTGTCTGGTGTGTGGGCCCCACGGCGGCCAGGCATGGCTGTCTTTTCCTGGCTATTTGTTTGAATAATGGCAATTAGCAGGAGCTCTAGTGATCTGCCCCTTGCTTTATGTCGCTGCCATTATCCCCTGAACTTGAGCGCTCCTGGCAAAGCGCGGCAACCGTCACACCCCATTTTACAGATGAGTAAACTGAGGATCAGAGGGATTATAGGACTTTCCCAGAGCCGCAGAGGGCAGGGCCCTCGTAACAACTTGTTATTTGGGGCTTTCCATCAGTGAAACAGCAACACTAATTGGGCGCTGGCTTCCAGGCAGCTCCTGTAAAACATTGTGCAACGTGAACATGAAAGTGGACAATGGAGAGAGATGTTTATTGCTGAGGCCATTGAGGCTCCCAGTATGGCTGGTGAACAAAGAGGCTGCCTCGGCCTTGGCGGCTGCCTCTGGACACAGGGTCTGTTCTCTTTGGAGTTTTCTGTATCTGGCATGTAACCTTTGAACTTGAGAGGCTCTCACGAGAGCCCAGACCAGCTATGAAATGGTAAAGGAAAGCTTTCACACAGTGCCAAGTGGCTGTGAGGGCTGTGTCCTTGGTGACAGTGGCCATGGCCCTCAACTTCAGTGTGGTGAAGAAGGGGAAAGGTTTGGCCTAGGAGCTGACAGCGAGGTGGTGAGACTTGGCACCCCATGGATGGATGCTCTCTGCTCTTGGCCATTCCTTCCCAGCCAGATCCAGCGATGTCAGGACGGCCTCAGAGACCTCTGGGGCTGGGTTCACCCAGCTCCTGGGCTACCTCAGTGGTAGATGGAACAGACTCACCCCTTTCTCTCTTCTCCACAGCCTCGGCGGGACTGGAGGGTGGTCAGCTAAGGGCTGTGAGCTGCTGTCAAGGAACCGGACCCACGTCACATGCCAGTGTAGCCGCTCGGCCAGCTGCGCGGTGCTCATGGACATTTCCAGGCGTGAGGTGGGCGTTTCACCACTACCCACGCCCTCAGCAAGCCTGGGGGCTAATCCCTATGGCAACTGGAATGGCCTAGTCCCTAACCCATCCCCCCGAGGTCCTCATATCATTGTGGGCTGAGCAAACCAAATGTGCCCACTGAAAGCTGTGTTCTGCCAACTGTTTGAAGAGGTCTGCGAGAAAACCTTGAAGGGGTGTTAGGGGCCGGCAAGATGTCTCGGTAGCTAAAGGTGCCTGATGACCTGAGTTCCAACCCCAGGGCCCACATTGTGGAAGGAGAGAACCAGCTCCTGCCAATTGTCCTCTGACCTCCACATAGCGTTGTGGCATGCATTTGTGCACCTGCACACAAGCCTACATACACAAATGTAATTTTTTTAAAAGGGAAAGTTAAAATAAAAAAGGGAAACAGGACGTGGCCTGTAATCCCAACACTCAGGAGTTTAAGCAGAAGATCCGCTATGAGTTCAAGGCCAACCAGCAACAGAGTGAGACCCTGTCTAAACAAACAAGTAAACAAAAAACGTTTTCAAAGAGCCCAGGCTATAAAGGTACTAGGCTGGTACTATAAAGGCTGTAAAGGTGTTAGATGGAGTCTTACGGTTTCTATCGTGGTGATGAGACACCACAGCCAAATGAACTTGGGGAGGAAAGGGTTTATTTGGCTTACACTTCCCTATCACAGTCCATCACCGTAGGAAGTCGGAACAGGAACTCTAGGCAGGAACCTGGAGGCAGGAACTGAAGCAGAGGCTCCATGGAGGAGTGCTGCTTACTGGCTTGCTCAGCCTGCTTTCTTATAGAACCCAGGACCAGCAGCCCAGGGGTAGCACCACCCACAGTGGGCTGGGCCCTTCTGCATAAATCATTAATCAAGAAAATGCCCAACAGACTTGCCTACAGGCATCTTATGGAGGCATTTACTGAATTAAGGTTTTTCTCTCCCCAGATCTGTCTAGGTTTTTGTCAACTTGACAGAAATCAACCAGCACAGTGGTAAAACCTACCCTCAGGCTCAGAAGTTTCTAGAATGTTACGTCCTCTCAGGGCAGGGTCCCCCAGCCGTGCTGGATTGGGCTGCTTCTGCACCCACTTGGAATGTCTCTCAGGCCACACACTGTCCCCAGGAACGAAGATGTGAGGAGAGGAAGCTACTGACAGGGAGAGGATGATGCCTTTGGTATCTTCAGCAGCTTGAGAATGTGAGCTGGCCATTGTGGTGTGATTGACGCCTGGGGTAGTAGGCTCTGAGCAGCCATGGTACACAGCTTGGTCACTGGCGCCGCCTGGAAGGTGCTGGATAACCTGTACCCAAAATGCCAAAACTCTCTAGTCACACTAAGCATATGCCTGGAGACTCAGAACGGTCCATCTCGTGTATGTTTTACGTTAGGCACCCTCGATTGCCACAGGCTGTATGCTGAGGGCAAGAAGGAAGAACCAGCTGCAGGATTCTATGGGCAAAGGTGACCGTCTAGGCCCCAAGTTACTAGAGCTGAAGTTCCAGGCTGTCTAGTCAGGATACCGAGGGAGCTTAGACTCCCGCGGCTTCATTCATCCCTGCCTACCTTGTGCTCATTCTCCTCGTGGGTTCCGTCTGAGGACCACGTGAAATAATGCAGCCATGGAGAGGTGACAGGCTCCTACCGTGTATTAAGTAGCAGCGAAAGGTGCTGTGTCACAAGTTACCCAGTCTCCTTGTAAAGTGTCTGCTGTGACTATTGGCTGAGTTGGGTTTGGGGGGGCAGTGCTACTGGAGACGTGGGGTTTGCACAAACTGAGTCCCCTTGGCAGGTCGCCAGCTTAGGATTGGAATGACTGTCTTGGTCACTCCTAACAGTGGGATTTATGTAGGAGGGTTTTTTAAAAAAATTGGGGGGGGGGCAGTGGGGGGGAGTGGTCTCATTATATAAACCAGATTAGCCTCGAACTCACAGAAATCTATCTGCCTCTTGAGGACTGAGATTAAATGTGTATGCATGCCACACTGGCTAAAGTATATAACACACGGGTGGGTAGCATTAGTATATCCCTGTGCTGGTAGCCGTTGCCACCACTGATCCATCCCCAGAGTTCACTCAGCATCCCAAACTAGTCATCTGGTCCCCTGCCAGCCTATGATATCTGACGCCCATCACTGTGTTTTGTCTGTGTTGTTCAAACATCAGAGCCCACTCCTCACTTCTCTTCATCCAAACCCACCTGCAGCATGGGGAGGTTCTACCCCTGAAGATCATCACCTATGCCGCCCTGTCCTTGTCCCTGGTGGCCCTCCTGGTGGCCTTCGTCCTGCTCTCCCTTGTCCGGACACTGCGCTCCAACCTGCACAGCATTCACAAGAACCTCATTGGGGCACTGTTCTTCTCCCAGCTCATCTTCATGGTCGGGATCAACCAGACCGAGAACCCGGTAAGACACCCCACACCCCACCCCTGAGCCTGCCACAGGAGCTAAGGGATGTCACTAGGGCATGCTGTCACCTGGGTGTGCTCTTAGTCATCCTGGAGAAGTGGAAGAGTCGTACCTGCCTTGTGAAGGCATTGTGTCAGGGAGTCTCTGGGGAAGCTGAGGCTTTATGACCTATGGAAACCTTCAAGGGCACCCATGGGGTCCTCCAAAGGCCACACACACAGTGAGTCTCAGCCTCTTGACATGGGCATTAGTGATTTCATAGGTGGTGTTCTGGTTCTTGCTGTGAGAAAAACACCCTGACAAAAAGCAACTTAAGGGAGATAGGATTTATTTGGTTCATGATTGCAGGTCATAGTCAGTCATTGTGAGGAAGCCAAAGGCAGGAATTCAAGACTGCTAGTCCCTTCATATCCAAGAGCAGAGAGAGAGTAAATGTAAGCATGTCTAATACTCAGCCATCTTTCTCTACTCTTATATAATCCAAGGCCCCCTGCCTAGAGAATGATGCCACCCACTGTGGGCTAGGTCTTCTCCCATCTGTTAACACTTAAGAAAATCCAACCCCCAGACAGACCCACAGTTCTACCTGACCTTGACAGTCTCCCATTGAGACTGTTTTCCTAGGTGAGTCTAATTTTGTGTCAAGTTGACAATTAGAGTTAACCATCATGACGCTGTAGTCATGTGCTAAATCCCAGAGTCCCGTGGGTTACAGTAGCTTTAGTGGATAGTGGTGCACAGGTTCCCTACCCCTCCGTTGTCTCCACGTCCATGACAGCCCTGAGCTTTGCTCAAGGAGCAACCAATGCATAGAGCAAGGAAGTGGTTTCTTGGGATGTATAGGACCAAAGAAGAGGAAGGAACCTGCTGAAAGGACAGGTGGGGAAGAGGAGGAGAGGAGAAGAAAGATGGGGAACCTCCAGTTGATATGATTAAATGCAGGGATGTTGAGTATTGGGTAGGTTTGTTGAATGTTGCCTTGAATCTTGGAGAACTATATGAGCCTGAGAGATGTTGCAGAACCTCACAGGGGTCCTGGCTGCTCATGGCGGTTATGCGCTCCATGCTCTAGAGGTCCCCAGGGTAGAGTGGTGTCCAGACTGGAGAGCCTCCTGATGTTAGCGTTCATGTCTCCAGATGTTAGCATGCAGAACCTAAGTGTTGTGGAGGAAGGACATGGAAAGCAATGGGAATCCTTACCTGTACCTACACAGCTGGACCTGTGGCCAGCATGCTCTGTCCAGGCCAGCAAGGCCTGTCCAGGCACAGCTCCCAGGCACATACTCGTCTCTGACACAGGTGATTGGTGGAATTGGCCACTGATGCAAAGATAGCCCACAGGAGGGACATTTGTAAGCGGCACCAAGATTGACAGTCATGAGATGTGACAGGGTGCCAGCTTAGACAAAGCCAAGGATCTCTGATTATGAGACTGAAGACAAATGGTTGTACCAGGGACAGAGGGCAGCCATGGAATGATCACAGGGGTCTACACACTGGGACGGTAGATGCCTGCTGTTCTATGTACCTGGTAAAACAAACTCAAAATATACCTATAGAAGACACAAGTTTAAGAAATTTTTCTAGGAATCTTACTGAAGGAAAAATGTTGCTAGAAATATCATGTCGGACCTCGCAGACTGGGCAAGATGGCGCAGTGGGTGATGGTCCCTGCTGCCAGGCCTGACGACCTGAGTTCAATCCCTAGGATCCCCACAGTGGCAGGAGGAAGCACACTCCCATCCGTTGTCTTTTTACTTCCACACATGTACCCGTGGCATGCATGCTCTACACACATATGCACACTCAAAATAAGTAAATGTGATTTAAAATAATAATTCACAGGGTATAGTAAAATCAAAGAGTTGAAATCATGTTGCTGATGATAGAATAAAGGAAGTGGGGGCTGGAGAGATGGCTCGGAGGTTAAGAGCCTTTCAGAGGACCTGGGTTCCATTCTCAACAACCACTGGCGGCTCACCACCATCTGTACCCCCAGTTCCAGGGGTCCAACACCCTCTTCTGGCCTCCATGGGCACTGCACACACATGGTGCACCTACAAGCGGACAAAACACCCATATACATAAGAATCAGCATCTTTTTCAAAGGGAGCCTGAAATCCAGTGAGCTAAGGGTCTTTAGCAAAAGAACACTGGGACCTTGAGGAGGTTTGGAAAGGGAAGAATAAGGCAGAAACCAAGTGGAGAAGAAGGGGATAAGAAGATTAAATAGTCATAAGGTGTTATTTGAAGGGAAAATTCTCTAATGGGGAAAAAGCACCAGTCACAGACACTGGGGCTGAGAAGGGAGGCCGGGAGGCAGCTTGAACAGTTTGGGGCAACCGAGTTGAGCCGTGGCTGAGTGGTTGCATTCTCATCTAAGATAAGGAAGGCTGGCACCAGGGATGCATCAGTATCTGTATGTAGATAACAGAACCCAGCTGGGTTTATCTTAGGACAGACGTGAAGATGATTTAGTAGCATGTAAACCTATAAATGTCATTCTCATCACCACATACAAGGAATGATCCAAGTTGCCTTTCGCTGTTGGGACGCAGGGGCTGATGTAGCCCGAGTGGGCTTGCGTCAGCTGAGGCCCAGCATGAACTTGAAAGTCCAGACTCTCTGGCTTCCACCTCTGGAGAGTTTGGGACTATAGGCCCTTGTGCCTGCACTCGCTGATTTTGGCAGTGTTGGGGACTGAACAAACCTAGGGCCTCTGGTGTGAGGCCCTCTAACCACTAAGCTGCATCCCTAACACTACATTTAAGGAGAAAATATTTTTTCTTAATGCAGAAAAAGATGGATAATTTTTATACTCTTCCATGATTAGAAAGAAGGGGGCGGGAGAAAACCCCCTTTGAACAAACTAGGAAAGGGGGCTCCTTAGCCTAGGACAAGGACCACCACACAAACACACTAGCACCACAGTGGAGGGAACCAGTAGGCAGCCTTAGCTGTGGTTCCAAATGCAGGAACCTACCTTACTCCAATCTTTTATTCACGAAGGTGTGGTGGTTATTCCTAGAGGAAGGCCTCAATGGGGCCACATGTAGAAAGAATGGAAACTCTTGACATGTTGGATTCCCCAGAAAATTCTAAAACAACCTATGGATAAAATCCTGGGGACAATTCAGGAAGTTCAGCAGCCTGAGTGTAAGGACAGCTGCATACTCCTGTGCACTCTCCAGAGCATCTGAACGTGAGGAGCGGAGGAGCGGAGGGAGGGTGTGGGCATCCGTGTAAGAGCCGATTAAATCTGGCTCTGAAGGAACGGAGAAGCTGGCTCTGACTGAGCTACGTGGAGTGGGACTGGGGAGCTTTTGTATAGTCCTTTGGTGATGGTGGCTCCGGGAGGGACAGACTGGTGTGGAGCAGCCCTGAGGAGGTAGTCCAGGTCCACACTGCTGCTGACAGTGTCGAGGTCTTTGATGACTTGATGGAAGGCAAAATTGTAGGACACAATGGGGTTGTGACCTTGGGTGGTCCCAGCAAACCAGCTGTGGTTTTCCATATATCCACATGAGAATTCCAAAATATGTGAGGTCCAGCCCACTTGTTGGGAATTTGGGGAGGGAGGGTGATTGCAGGTCAGCTCTGCTCCTGTGAGGACCTCGTTGGAAGCTCACTTACAGGGTCCACCCATTAACCTCCTGGAGCTGAGAGGCGGATGTGTAAGGAAAGACAGTCTTGACAAACGGGGTCACCCACAGGGCCACTCAGGTGGAGGTGGTAGAGTCGTCAGAGTATTAGGTACTTGGCCCTCGGTGCCACCTCCCTGTAGACCCCAAGGAGGCCTCTGCCATGTAGACTTTTAACTACCAGAGGTGAGGGATATCACTCTCCCATCCGAAGTTTGTTGCCTTCCCTGGACTTGCCACAGGGCACTGTGTGTGTATATTGTTTCACACTTGTAACTGAACAGTGACTGACAGCCTAGAGTGTTACAAGGTCAGCAGACGTTCACTTATGCATGCAGTGACCCAGACTTTCAGGGGTTACCCTGACCTAGACACCATCACGCTTGCAGCAGCCTCTGGTGCAGGGTGGTGCCCTATGCGGTGCTGATGCTGCGGTTAGCTGTTCCTTCATCCTTGCTCTGGTCCCCCAGGGGTGGGTACTACAGCTGTGTTCCTTTCTACATGGACTTGTCTTGGATCCCATGGATACCAAACCAAAAGACGCATCAGAGGAGGTAGCATCTGCACAGGGCACTTCCTCCTGGGTATGTCGTAGTGTCCCTGGGTTGCCTGATAGCCATGTGAGGCAAGCGCTGTGTGACTGAGGGTTAGCTGTACTGTTTAGAAAAGGGTGAAGAGGGAACGATGCACACTTAGTACAGGTGTAATTCTTTTTACCATAAATGTTCGCCATTTTTGGATGCAGAGCCCTTGGATATAAAAATGCAACTATACATTCAATCTACCAGGATTCAGGAATACCTCCCACCCTCTACCCATTGGCTGGTTGTGAGCTGGGTCAGGGAAGGGGGTTATGTGAGACTACGCAGTGCCACCCACTGGAAGGTGTCCAGGAAAGATGCAGGAATAGGCCCATTCCATGAAACAATCCATCAGTACCCTGGGGGCGGAGGGGGGGGGCACTTGACAGAATGCCATCTTCTGTGTGTGGGCTCTATCACGCCCTGAAGTGCCATGGCAACCAGCCAGAGCTCTGTGCTCCAGCACAGGCCTGGTAGTTGAGACTCAGAACAGAGGCCAGGGTGGGAAGGGGGAAGGGTTGGGGTAGTTTTAAGGGCTCTGGTGTTGTAGGAGGGTAGATGCAGCTGCCGGGAATAGGATGAGTAGGTGGCAGCTGGACACAGCTACCCATGACGTAAAGCACAGAGCCCAGGCATGGAGACTTGATCTCCAAGCCAGGCTCTGGGATAGGAGCAGGAAGAAGACTGCAAAGCTGGAATTTCCCAGCAAGCACAGACACCTTCCTGAGTGGCCAGAACCCTCGGGAGAGAGGGCAAACCCTCTAGACCTCCTAGGCACACTTTTCCAGGCTGTCCTCGACCTAGTTCCATTGATGAACTGCGTGGCTTTCCTGCAGGGTCACAGAAGCACAGGGCTGGATTAAGAACAAGGACCAATGCCCTGCCACTTCCTGAGCCAGGCATTACCCCTCACAGGCATGGACACAGGAGGCCCACCCTCCTCCGCATGCATAGCCTGGGTGCAAGCTCAGGAAGCCGAGATTCCTTTGGGGTCCTGTAGCTGTGCTTCCTCAAGGTCTGGGTAGAGGAAAGTACCGTCAGCAGCAGCAGGCCACTCCCGGCAACTAAGTATGGCTGGCGTGTGGAGCATTGCGAGGCCACGGCTCATTTCTGACTCAGCGCCTGCCTGAAATGAAAGCTTTCCGGGCACCACTGAGCACAGACCAGGCTAATGCATCCTGGGAGGAAGGTGTGCCGTGGCCGGGGCTTGGCATGGTGCCTGGGTTTTATCTAAACTCACAGTCCTATCTCTGGGCGAGGCTGTTTATCTCTCAGAAGCCTGACAGGCTGAAATGATTTAGTGTGTGTTTGTTCTGTTCTGGAAAAGCAAGTATGTTTAGTGTAGACGTGTGAACACACAAGCCCGCCAGGTCCTACTGTCAGTTTCTAGACCTTTTTTTTTTTTTTTAACGGTGTTTTTTGTTTGTTTGAGGGTTTACTTTTGCACCACTTAAAGCAACAGCTAGCCAACCTTCTCACCCTCGCCCTCCAACTGAACCCGCTGCACTTCCCACTCAGGAAATGGCACATGGTGTGGGTTGATCCAGCTCAGGCTTGCCCCTCGAGGCTGGCATTCTGATGCCAGCAGAGGGCATGGCCCAGCTGGGGCACTGTTTTGTCTTGGGCTTTGCATTCATTGTAGGTGACAAGCGTTGATGTTTACGTAAGCCCCTCGTGCTGTCTGGGTGTCATATCCGGAGAGAGCACCTGGCCCTTGGAGGTTGACCCGGCAGCGGGTGGTCCTGTCATGGCACCCTCCAGCCTGTGCTGGGCTGACCTTCCTCAGAGTGCAGTGACCTGGTATTCGAACACAGCCACGTCGAGTAGGAGGTTGAGCGGTGGCTCCCCTCCTACCTGTGTGAATCTGTGAGGGGGGATCTTCCCAGAGAAGACACTGAGGCCCAGAGGACAGTCAAGGACAGAGCATAGGACTGACTGTCCCTGCCAGTGTGGGCCCCATCTGTGGGTGTGGTCAGCGGTGGGCCTTGATAAGGGTGTGACCAGCTGTGGGACTCAGTGGTGCTTTCCGTCCGGGTGGAAGCCTGCTGTGAGTTCGGCCCAGCTGGGGGAGGGTCAGTTGTGGCTGGGGTTAGGGGGCGTGGCTCAAGGTAGGACTAGCTTGTCCAGGTGGCCAACTGGAAGAGGGCCAGATTCTTCCACTTCTCTCTCCTCCTCCCCTTATTTTCTACCCTGTCTGCCTTCACTTCCTACTGGGAACCTGTGGTCACCTTCCAGCCCACTGGCCTGGAAGCCCCAGCTAGGGCAGGTCCTCCCCAAAGGCCCGTGAGCAGCTGCCCTGGGCTACATCTTCAAGTCCCATTGTGACCACCTGGGGCTGGGTTTATACGAATAGCTTCCTAGGCTGAACTTAGGGGGCCCAGTGTGTCTTGTCCCTACTCCCACCACCTTCTTCCTGGTACCACTGGGTCTTCTGAACCCAGGCAGGAGGAGCTGGCTTCCACAGCTGGCTGCCTACCCAAGGAGAGGCATGCCAGCCTTCAGCCAGCCCACACGTTGAGTTTTCCTTTGTAGCATTGGCCTTTGGCCCGACACATAGCCCTGTCCAGTTAAGGACAGACAGGTGGGACAATCCCCTTCTTCCCTGGTCTTAGATCAGCAGAAAAACTTCAAGACATCGTTCCTACTGGACAGAGGACCCTGAAGGAAGTGGCCCCTACCCCCCAGCTGTACCCACTGGCTGTAGAAACCATGTGGCGACCATTCTGGGAACACAGGCCGAGGTCCCAGGCTGGGAGCTTTCAGCCTGAGCAGATGCGACTTCTTAGTGTTTTTATAGAGTGTTTTATGTATTTAAAGATTAGAAGCAGCCTGCAAAAGTACGTGATTTCCAGATTCCCGGAAAGACTAGGGCTTGTGCCTTGTTCCTGAATCACACCCACTCTTGGTAGTGACCCCAGGCTGAGGAGGGGTCCTCGGGTGGATCCCCCATGCCTTCTTCTATCATCTACACCAGGAGAGATGCAGTCATGCTCAGCCACTCCGGCTGCATCACACAGGAGGAGAGGAACTTCCCCGCCCTTTGGGGGACGCTAGAGACCCTGACATTGCAGAATAGCCTCATGTGGTCACTCCTGTCAATTTGGCTTCTGCTTCAGGAGGGGGGTCACCCCTAGGCGTGAACCACCCCTGTGCAGTTTTATAGGGTGCTTGCCAGCCTGCCCCCTTAGCAGTGCCCGGGCCTTGGGGCTGCCTGCTGAGCCTGCTCTCTCTGCCCAGTTTCTCTGCACGGTGGTCGCCATCCTCCTGCATTACGTCTCCATGAGCACCTTTGCCTGGACCCTGGTGGAGAACTTGCATGTCTACCGCATGCTGACGGAAGTGCGCAACATCGACACGGGGCCCATGAGGTTCTACCACGTGGTGGGCTGGGGCATCCCTGCCATTGTCACAGGTAAGGACACACAGGGCAGCCCTGCCAGGGTGACTTGTGTGAAAACACAGGTTTTCCTCGAGCCGTCTGCCCGTCCGCCCGCCTTTTCTCCGGGCCCTCTACATTTAGCTGTGTATAGAAGGGTAGCCAGTCCCGGCCCCTGTGGAGATGGGTCTCTCTGGTGAGGTGTGAGCCGCTGGCCCAGGGTACTTTGGGGTTCTTTGTGCAGGGCCTAACTGGAAGATGTTCTGCTCCGGTCACAGGAGGAGTGGGTGTGGGTGTGAGTGAGTGAAAGAGGTGGGAAGTGATTAGGTTACGAAGGGTGGGCCAGGGGGTGCGCAGATGGATGGACGGACATGACTGTGTCCATCACCAATATAACAAACAAATCAACCAATATAACGACTGAATGACTTCCAGCTGAGGACTGCTTTATGCATACTCCTCAGCCCGTCTTTTCTTTCTTTCTTTGGTTTTCCGAGACAGGATTGCTCTGTGTAGCCCTGGCTATCCTGGGACTCTCTCTGTAGACCAGGCTAACACCTTGAACTCAGACATCTGCCTGCCTCTGCTTCCCAAGACCTGGGATTAAAGGCGTGCGCCATCATGCCTGGCCTACACTTTTCAATAACTATATAGAAAGCCAACATCTGCCTCCTGTTGAGGAAGATCCACACTTCCATTCTCAACAGGAGGCCTGAACCCCCTTCCTGGCAGACTCTGGGGGGCATTTCAGGCATCTGGACACAATCCCCCAGGCCTCTAGGGTTCTCATATAACTCATCCCTACTCCAAGGGACCCTGAGTGACTTTCATACTTTCAGACACGCAGGCTGGGTGGTAGAGGGAGGGGAACGGGTGCCTCTTGCTGCTTGACCGAGGTGTTATCTCTTTCGAGGTCTGGTGTCATTTTGAGAACACTGACATGAGGGACACCTAGAAGATGACATATGTTCCTCAGTGTAGACGCCATCTTGAGGTGCCATTGGGAGACCTCCCCAACGGCCTGTTGAGTTCCGAATGGGAAATACCACTGCTTCCAAGGGGGTTTGCTCTCTCAATCCAGGCAGTTCACAGTTCTAGCTTACGTTTCAAAGTTGATTTGTTTTTTACAAACATGTATCTTTTAAAAGGTCATAAGATTATACCCGAGGGCCCTTAAGCAGATGAAGTTATTAGCTACAGGTAATGGCTGCCTCCTGACCACAGGGAGTAGCCAGCCCCTAACTTAGTTTAAGGAGTACAGATACATTTCCCTCTGGCTCCTCGGTCTCCGATGAGGGTGGTTTGGGGTCTCTGGGTGGCCCTGCCTGCCTGGCTTCAGCTCTCCTCCTGGGCAGGTAGATGACCACCCAGGTACGTGGCCCTCACTCTCTTCTCTCTCTAATATGCATAGGACTGGCTGTTGGCTTGGACCCTCAGGGCTACGGGAACCCTGACTTCTGCTGGCTGTCCCTTCAGGACAGCCTGATCTGGAGCTTTGCTGGGCCTGTCGGAATGGTTATAATCGTGAGTGTTATGAGTCCCCAGACATGCCCCTCAGGACACACGAGCCCAGGGCTGGCTGTGGTCAGCAGTTCCTCAGGGTGGCCAGGGTTGACAGGAAGGATATGCCTCATAGTAACAGTCAGCAGAATTTCCAGGCTGTTCTGGGACCCCATCTTTGGACCCCCCCCAGGTTCTGGGACCTATTTCATGCCCACTGGAAGCCTGGAGTGGCAGGCTAAGGCCTGGCCACAGCATGGCCTGGCTTAACTCATCTGGGGCCAAGGCCTCTCGCCCCACCACACCTCTAGATACGGTTGAAAATATGCAGAAGTGTTTGGCTGGTGAGGATCACCTTGGAGACATCAGAAGAGCCCACTGCCTACAGCTGCTATTCTTGTTTCCTAGATCAACACGGTCATCTTCGTCCTGTCTGCAAAGGTTTCCTGCCAAAGAAAACGCCATTACTATGAGAGAAAGGGGGTTGTGTAAGTTGGGGCTGAATCCAGTGGGTGGGATGTAACACTAACTAACCCCCACCAGGCCTTTCAGCTGGGCCCTGAGAGCCCCCAAAGATAGAGACTACATGTTGGACTGAGTCTCATATGAAAGTGCCCATCACCCAGCTGTCTGGGCTGTTAGCCACATACCCACCCCAGGGAGTCAGGCAGAGGATGAGGACAAGTACTGGACCTCCAGGATAAGGCTGGCATGGATGTGGAAGACACCATGGTCACAGCGGTGATTAGCCCAGCAGGAAGGCAGAGACAGTGGGTTCAGGTCCTGAGACAGACCAGGCCATAGGAACTGGAGGAAGAGGAGGGACATGGGTAGGAGAGGGTCCTGACTTCACAATTAGACACATGTTCAGCGTTGGGTGACATCTGGCAGGTGGGCTGGGAATGGAGCTTTCCTTTTGGTTGTGGTGATGATGCCAGGGCCTCGGGAGTGTAGGACACCCCCTGATGTAGCCTAGGAGGGACATGCTGAGTTTTAGGTAGGGGTGTGTGTGTGTGTATGTGTGTGTGTGTGTGTGTGTGTGTGTTTATGACTGTTATACCCCTTAGAATTAGCATGGTATGCAAGAAGCAGGGTGAGAAGAGAGTGACCATAAGAGACACAGGAGGGGGCCAGCTCCCCAGCCTGAGGAATGGAGCCGAGTCTGACATGGAGAGGGAGTGAATAGAGTCTGGGCCCAGAGGCTACAGCTTCCTACCTGAGTCCACTTTATCTCCAGGTCCCACTGTGACCCTAAGTCACACGGCCACAAAGCTCTTCCACGACTCTCCGAAAGGGACGTGCAGTGGTCATGTGCTTTTGACTAATGGGGTGACCGAGTGGGGGAGGTGCTTGCCCGAGTCCCATGGTGGTAGAGGCTGGCATGGGAGTTCTCCGTCTCAGTCGGTCTCTCTGGCCTTGGCCACTCTGCTCTGCACCCCTTTTGTGTGTTCACATTTCACAGAAGCTAGCATGGCCTTGCACAGCAGCCATTGGATCCGAGTAACATTAAGGGATGTTGCAAGCCGTGGCTCATTTCGGTGGTCGAGGCTCATTCTTTGTTTTAATTGCGTTATCTTCTTATGCCTACACCTCTACCCACATAACTTCTGTCTGCCTTGCCCCTGGTGGAAGCTAGGGTTGGGGCGGGGTTGTAGGTGGATGGACGGACAGACACACATAGGATGATGGTCTGAATGAACCCCAGAGAGAGGGAAAGACCTGTCCTCACGCTCCCCTCCCACAGCTCCCTGCTGAGGACCGCCTTCCTGCTGCTGCTGCTCGTCAGCGCCACCTGGCTGCTGGGACTGCTGGCTGTAAACAGTGACACTCTGAGCTTCCACTACCTCTTCGCGGCCTTCAGCTGCTTGCAGGTAGGGGCCAGCAGTCACCTGCGGGGGCCGCTCTGTGACCTCTGTCCTGGGGCAGCTACAGTGAGAAAGGGATGTTGGGGACGGGGGACGGGGGGGGGGGGAGCCCAAGTACTTGCACTTGCAGAGGAGGAAGCCTGTGTTCTTTACTTGCCCCAGCCCTGCCTCCAGGCCCTGAGTCTGTCAGGACATTGCCATGGCTTGGGCAGGATAAAGCTTGTCTCCCCCACCCCACCCCCACCCACTGCTGCAGGCTGGCCCAAAGCCCGTTGGTGTTCTCAAGAAATAGGAGTAGCCTTTTTGTATTTCATACCAAGTGCTGCTGCCTAGTGAGTTTATGGCGTAATGTTGGGCGTCCCTGATGGCCCTTAAGGCTGTGGACGGTTGCCCTGTCCAGATATCTTACTTGCTGAGGCTCCCCTATGAAGAAACCAGTAGCCCCGCCTGGAGGCGAGGCCCAGTGGACCTTGGGGCATCTCCTGGATCGCGTCAGCCAGGCTGCTCTGAACTAGGCTTTCCTCGGTGGACAGCCAGGTGCCTGGTGCAGCAGCAGCATCAGGACCCTGAGAGTCACACTGACCTGATACCCACCCCCCTCCAGGGCATCTTTGTCCTCCTGTTCCACTGCGTGACCCACCGGGAGGTGCGGAAGCACCTGAGGGCAGTGCTGGCCGGGAAGAAGCTGCATCTGGATGACTCAGCCACCACAAGGGCCACCCTGCTGACGGTAGGAGGCGCCAGAGACCCCTCCAGGCCTGTTCACGGCAGGGTGGGGGAGCTGTGAGGACCAAACAAACTCCGCTCAGGTGGACTTCATCTCGGAGCTGTCCACACACCACAGGACCGAACTGGCCTGGCAGCGTCTCTTTCTAACTATAGTCCCGCTGGGCGGTGGTGGCACACGCCTTTAATCCCAGCACTCGGGAGGCAGAGGCAGGCGGATCTCTGTGAGTTCGAGGCCAGCCTGGTCTCCAAAGCAAGTTCCAGGAAAGGCACAAAGCTTTTGGTTAAAAGAAAGAAAAAACAAAACTATAGTCCCACTTGCAAGGTCTTTGGAAGATATGGCCAGGACAGGTTTCCCCAGGACAACCAGAAGCAGTGTCCCTAGGGAGTGAGGTGTTCCCACTGTGTGGGCCAGGGAATATTCTCCCCTCTGCCACGAGGCTTAAGTGCGCAGCCCTGTCTCCCCTTCCCCATGCTGGCGGGGCCAGTCAGCGCTATCATGGGTGCTGCTTGGGGGGCAGTACCAACCTCGGTGGCTTCTGCTCACCAGTGGCCTCCCACCCTTCTCCCCAGCGCTCCCTCAACTGCAACAACACGTACAGCGAAGGACCAGACATGCTCCGCACGGCCCTGGGGGAGTCCACAGCCTCTCTGGACAGCATCACCAGGTCAGGCCTCTGGACCCACTGTTTCCTTGGGGGTAAACAACACCCTGGTAAACAGAGCCCTGTTGTTCGGTCTGCCCTCCATACGCCAGCAAGGCTGTTTATTGAATCAGTTGCTGCTGTTGATAAGCACAAATGGGGTGGATTCAGAGGATCTTCCAGAGCCTCGCGCGGCTTCCGATAGGATGTGCTGGGACACCGACAGCCCATCGCTGTCACTCAGGGCCAGTGCTGAGTCTACCCCACTTCTACCCTGTCTAGGGATGAAGGGGTCCAGAAGCTCAGTGTGTCTTCCGGACCAGCGCGTGGTAGCCACGGAGAACCAGATACATCCTTCATCCCTAGGAACTCCAAGAAACCCCATGGTATGGTTTCCTCGGCAGGCACCAGAGCCGCTGCCCCTTTCTTGCCTTCCTCCCCTTTCTTGACCCCCCCACACCCCCAACCCTGAGGTACTGGACTGCATAGGCCCTGGAAGAGCACTGGTGGCCTCGTGCTCAGCTGGAGTCAAGGCTGAGCTTCCTACTCTACTCTGCCCCCTGCAGGCCCTGACTCTGACTCTGACAGTGAACTGTCCCTGGATGAACACAGTAGCTCCTACGCCTCTTCACGCTCATCAGACAGCGAGGACGATGCGGGGGATGCTGAAGACAAATGGAATCCGGCTGGGGCCCCCGTCCACAGCACCCCAAAAGGTGAGCAGTAGAGACACAGCACGCCAGAGGGGACTTTCAACAGTGGGCTGTGGGCACACCCCAAGCTCAGATTGGAACAGAAACCCCAGAAAGTTGCCCATACCATCTGCCTGGCAGAGGCAGGAATTTGGGGTCTTCCACAGACTATCATTGTGGAAGGCTGGACAAGGCAGGCAAAGATCAGCCAGCATGTGGCTCCCGGTGTTGGTTACAGCAGTGAGGATCACATACCAGGGTCCCCAACATCAAGATGTGGCCTCAGTGTCTCCATCTTTAGCATATGACCCTGCTAGTCCAGCAAGCCAGAATGAGGCCAGGGCAACTCTTGGGGTCTAGCAGACCTGGGGTATGACAGGGGTGTGGCTGTAAGTCTAATCCAGTGTCATTCTTAATTCAGCAGATGTCCTAGCCAACCATGTCCCAGCTGGCTGGCCCGATGAAAGCCTGGCTGGGAGCGACAGTGAGGAGCTGGACACTGAGCCCCACCTGAAGGTGGAGACCAAGGTCAGCGTGGAGCTCCACCGGCAGGCACAGGGCAATCACTGTAGTGACCGGCCCCCTGACCTGGAAAGCGGGGTCCTGGCCAAGCCAGTGGCCGTGCTCAGCAGCCAGCCCCAGGAGCAGCGGAAAGGTACCTCGGGAGGGCCCTGCTGTGTCCCTGGAGCTAACCCTCAGGCAGCACCTGGGACAGGGGCAGGAGTCCTTGTTCAGCAGGTGGAGGGGGTTCCTGTGGAGAATTTGGGTTTAGGCCTGGGCAAGTCGGTGAGAACCAAGCTGGGTGCATTCACTTGCTCAACGCCGTCCATCCCCAACTGAGCCGCTGCACCGATGGATGCCCGCCTGGACTGACTGGGTGCTCTCCCCCCTCCTCCCAGGCATCCTGAAAAACAAAGTCACCTACCCGCCACCACTGCCAGAGCAGCCATTGAAGTGCCGCCTTCGAGAGAAGCTGGCCGACTGCGAGCAAAGCCCCTCGTCCTCCCGCACGTCCTCCCTGGGCTCTGGTGATGGCGTCCGGGCCACTGACTGTGTTATTACCATCAAGACGCCAAGGAGGGAGCCGGGCCGTGAACATCTCAACGGGGTGGCCATGAACGTATGCACCGGGAGTGCTCAGGCCAATGGCTCGGACTCAGAGTAAGTAGCCTTGGATTCCACAGCTTTGGGGGTGGGGGGTGGGGGGCACCAGCTCTCCCCATCCAGGGCCCCTAGAGCCCCCAGGCTCCCCCTCCCACCTGACTGGGAGTGTCTGCCCCTAAATGACTTTGGATTCCATCCGATGGCCGCCATCACTGACCCTCCACACGCCTGGCAATTCTTCCCACACACAGAGGCAGTAATGAAACTTCAATTTGAACCATCAGGAAACCATGAGGCACAGTCAGCTCGACAAGACAACTGCCAGTCGAGCCCTCGGACCGTGAAGCCTGGGACTGCTGCCCGTGGGGCAGGCCGGCCCTTGGTATGAGGGCCCCTGCAATGGCAGCCGGCTCTACACAGAATGTCCAGATGGGAAGCCCTTGGCCCTCTAAGAAGCGCAGGGCCCATCAGACTCTGTGACAAGTGCCAAAGCCACAGGCATGTCTCAAGAGGGAGAGATGGACTTCAGGCTGGCATGGCTCCGTCCCCAGACTGCAGACAGAACCCAAACTGCGCTGCTGACCTGGCCACAAGAGGCCTCGACAGAAGCCATAGAGAGCCTGAGCTGGACTTGGTGAATTACCATGCCAGGCCCTTTGGCTTGCCAGGGCTCAGATACCAGACACAGGCAAGGCCCAGCTGTCCCCGGGGGCATCTCCTTGCAGCACAAAACCATGGTGTCTCAGTCTCAGTCTCTGCAAAGGTACCCTGTTGCTGTTTAAAATTGTAAATACATAGTAAATCTGTCCTGGACTTGGAGAAGATGGGTACCTGTATATATTTTACAATGTCCTGACTTTGCTGACACTGGAGAGCCATGAAATGGCATCCCAAGGAAGCTTGCACAGTTGTACTTGCATCTGGAATGTCAACACAGCTGGTCCCACAGTGCCCAGGGAGGGACGACATGGGCTCTGAAGTTGATAGAGCCATCACCAACTCCTGCAGCTGCTTCCAGCCAGCAAGCCAGGGAGTGTGGGTGTTCTGCTGGCCTTTGGAGCACACAGCTGTGTGCGCTCAGCTCCCTGGATCCAGGACGGGGCTGGCCTGTGAAGTGTGGCTGCCACAGCCGACTTCCCACAGGGTGAAATCCTGAGCGCTCTGCCGCCCCCATACCCTTGTGCCAGGTCCACTCCTGGCACGTCTCTGGAGCTTCCCAGTCAGCCCAGCACTGCAGGGGAAGAATTTCTTTGTCCCTGCTCCCCATAGGATCTGAGTGCTCATGTTCCTGATTCAGAGACCCCTGAGGTCTTCCAAGATGTTACATTCCTTCCTGCCAATGTTCTGCTCTTTCAAACTCCAGGGCTCTCTGGGCAGACAGGGGCTCCACCCCCGAAATCTGACCAATTACGTCATTTTGCTTTATGTGGCCAACTGTGCAGAGAAACAAAGCCACAGTCCCACTTTTCAATGGTTACCAAATTCTTTTTGGAAACTCACACCAAGCACTGCTGTGACCAGCCCACCACAAGCCACCATGCGGCCAAGCCCAAGGGACTGGGGCCCAGAGTTGTTCAGACCCGTCTGCTTCAGCACTCACCGCTGTTCAAATCGGGTGTAGGTGAGGCGTACAGCTGCTCTCGGATGGGAGACACTAAACAAGGCGGTCAAATACAAGGACTTTCACGGCACACTGCGCTCCCATGAGTGCACCGGACTGCTAAGGATCGACCCGTGTGAGAGGAAAGTCTACGTGACGTGGTCTGAGGTCACTCACTGCTGCGAGGGCGGCCCCAAGTGGCCTCTGAGGATGGCCAGGATACAAAGAATGACCTGGCACCAGGAAGCTTCGGTCTCCAGGAGTTGGAGCACTGTGATCGCTCACAACTCCACAAGCCCATGCCACCCCAGAAAGTGGAGTTTTTAATTTGAGCACAACTGTTACCAAAACAAACCGAGCCGTCAGTTTTAAACTGTTTTTATGACCTAAGACTTTACAGATTCAACACTGGAGGTTTTTAACAGGTGTATTTATTACTGTTCAGTACTGGATGACCACACAGGTGAGACACATCTATAATAAATTAAAATTGTTGGATTTGTACCCATGTTGTGCTGGGTGTTTCCTGTCCCCACTGACCCTGCTCCCGAAGGTGACATGGGAGGGGGACTATTGACGACAGCTTCAGGCCTCTAGTGGGATGCAGGTGACGGACAGGCCATGGAGTATAGTCAGTTTTCCATTCATGTGCAGGCCTGCCATGACATGGATGGACTTGCCCAAGTTTTTCAGTTCTTCAGTCTGTCTTTACCAAATTTGGGAATTTAGGAATTTAGATTTATCTGTGTGTATGGATGTCTCTGCCAGTGCTCTTCACCACTGAGCGTCACCTTTCCAGACAGGGAACATTTAAAAAAAAAGGGGGGGGGGGGCGGGGGAGAAGTGTTTGTGTATAGGGACCAGAAAAGGGCATCCAGGGTCTTCTATCACTTGCCCCCATGAGGCAGGGTCTCTTCCTGAATCTGGGGTTTGAGGTTTGATTTTCAGCTAAACTGGAAGCCAGAAACCCCACTAGTCATGTCTCCTTTTGGAGATGGGGTTACAGGCATGTGCAGGCCACACAGCTTATGTAGGTGCTGAGTCCAAGCTCTGGTCCTCAGGATTGCACAGCCAGCACTTCTAACCACTGAGCAATCCTACCTTGTTGCAGTCTCCAGTCTGGGAACTTCTCCACTCTCCTTGCAGTCTGGTTTTCTGCATCTGCCTCCTCCTGGCACTGCAGTGACATGTCAGACCCTCTGGTGCTGCTCTGGTGCCCCACTGGTCCCCAACCTCTTGTTCTGCAGATCTGAGCACTCATGGTAGTCTCGGCGCTCGCTCATTCTCTCCTGTGCCCTACACTGCTCTCTGGTGAGCTTCTGACATTTCAAGTGTGATTTTCAATCTTACAGTCTGGTTCTTCCTTGTGCCGACTGCTCTGCATCTCCTCATCTCCTAGGCACGGTGGACTGGTGGTCAACCCTCTGGTGACTTTAGGATTCCACCCGTCATCTTTCTCTTGGCTTGGAGAACTCCAGGGGCATCTTGAGTTCCTTTGAGCCTGGCCTGGTTAAACCCTCACCCTAACCTAGCACAACCTGGCTGGCTCCATGCACTGCTTCCCGACAGTGCTGTATCCAGCCCTCACCCCTTAGGGCCTTTATTTTGCTTGATTCCTGTCCAAAAAGGTGAGTTTCGGGCTGGAGAGATGGCTCAGAGGTTAAAAGCACTGACTGCTCTTCCAGAGGTCCTGAGTTCAATTCCCAGCAACCACGTGGTGGCTCACAACCACTTGTAATGAGATCTGGTGCCCTCTTCTGGGCTGCAGTCATATATGCTGCATACATAATAAATAAATCTTTAAAACAAGTGAGTTTCCCAGACTTTTAACCCCTGTATTATCTCACACAGCTGCTCAGTGGTGCCACCCTTGGGGAAACTGGGAGAAGTAGTGGGCACCTTTCCCTAGGGCCCACAGGTCCCCGTCCCCGGCCCAGGCCTGTAACCCATGCACCCCTCCCCACTGAAGGTCGTCTTCCAATGTGTTGTCCTCACACATGCTTGTGCACGTCAACCCAGTGCCAAGCTTACAGGAAAACTCTGGCTTCCCCCTGGAGTGGGCACCGCCAGGGAAAAGGTTATCTCACACACAACAGGCTTCCAGACAAGAGGAGGCCTCAGACCCATAACTTGGCCTGCCTTTGGGAGAGAGCTCAGGCCCTAGGGAGGGGGACAGGGCTCCATGCCTGCTGTGCCACATGGGGGCTCCCATGCCTGCTGTGCCACATGGGGGCTCCCATGCCTGCTGTGCAGGCTCCGTGTAAGGAAGACAGCCACAGCAGCCCACTCCCGCCTCCAGCAAGCCCCAGACACAGTGGTCAGACGTTCGACAGTTTTATTTAACGCTGATCCTGTGCAGCCTCCATGCACTACACTGTGGAAGAGCAGCTCCATCAGGGCCCTCGAGGCAGACCCACAGCCAGCAAATGCTTCTGGTAAACTGGAGCCCAGCGCAGACACTCCCTCCTCAGGTGGCTCTGCAGCCAGCCAGCCGGACCACTGATTCTGGCAGCACCTAGCCCATCACTGACCGTCTGCCCCAGACTTCTCTAATGCTTCCTCCCAGCAGCCTGGCCTTTGTCAGGGTGTGGGGTGCAGGCCTGGGCTGTCACTGGAGACCTCGGGAGTCACTCTGGTTCTATTCTTGCCTTTCTGGAGTGTGTAGGCAGACGGCCCTAACCGTAGGATTTTCCCGCTGCCAAGACACTCATCACCCTTGTAGAACACAGCAAACTGGAAAGAAAGAGGGGGAGGGGGAGAATCAGTGTGTGTGTGTGTGTGTGTCTGTCTGTCTGTCTGTCTGTCTCAGACTCCAGGGCGGAGCTGGCCAAGCTCCTGGCCTGATGAGGACAGCAATGTTGAGGCCCCCACTCACCTGTCCCAGGGCCAGGCCCCGCACAGCCTTCACCGCTGTCACCCACACAGTGCCGTCCTGGTTGAGTGTCAGCACACAGGGCACTGTGGGGAGAGTGGAGATGGGTGTGGGTCTGCTTTCAAGGCCAACCACAGCCCTGGGGAGAAACGGCAGCCTGGGGGTGCAGGGGTGCCCAACATCCTTCCTGCTGGAGGAGGACCCGACAGTGCGCCAAAGGGCTCAAAGCAGCCCTGGCGATGGACATGACACCTCAGACCAGCATATACTGTAACTCAATCCCTCGTACTAGGACCCAACTGCCAGCAATTCTGACAAAATGATATTCCTGTACACTAGTCCCCTTTCTGGGGCAGGCACAGAATAAGGAGTTCTGAAGCTACATGGTATCCATGATGGGGACTTCCTGATGCACTCAAAGGAGTACTGCACATGTACACAGCCTCTCTGGTTTAATCTGACCCCAGGGAGCTTAGCAAGAGCCCCTTCCATCCAGTCACCTAGTGCCATCTGGTGGCGGAATCGGAAATGGCACTCCATCATCTTGTCTCTGACCAAGGCAGCAGGTGGTTCCTCAGCAATCCAGTGTACACGGTTGGTCCTAAGCAGGTCCCTGTACAAAGCTGGGTGGTCTACCCGGGGAGCCTGCAGAGGAGAATACAAATGTTGTGATCCTTTGAGGGGAGCAGCCCTCACCCCAAATCTCTCAGCAGCTACCATTAATAAGAAAAATCCTAACAGCATATCCATAACTGATTATAAGCCAGCTCCACTCAGCTGCATGTGTCATGTCAGCCCACATGGAGAATCCAGTTCAGCAGGGTTTGTTTACCCTGGTTTTCAGATGAGAAAGAAAGGAACAAGAGAGAATGGTTGGTCATGGGGCAGTAGCAGGAGGCAAGTGTGAGATTTCCCCCCACATTTTGTTACCCTGCACCCCGTCATGTTCTGAAGATTGTTGTCTATACTAGAGTTGTAGGTCAGCCACACAACTGGCCTCTTGGAAGGGCCATGGATCCCACCACCAGCAACAACTGGCTGAGGAAAGCAGGGGCTGAAAGACGCAGGCCCCCAACCACCTGGGTGGTAGCAGAATTGTGAGGCTGGCCCTGGCCTGAGTAGTTTTCACACACAGGACTGGTTCTGAAGTTCCTGTTCCCGTCACCAATAGTCTCTGCACAAAAGAATCCTGGGGCCGCCCAGAGAACCCTGGTGCCGCCAAGGGCGGCCAAGTCTCCCCTGGGGCAGAACCAGGAGCACCAAGTCCTGAGACTCTGGGTGCTAAGACACTAAGATCGCCTGGGCCCTTGAGCCAATGACCTTTCTGGCTTTTCTCAGGAGGCCCATCTGAGCTTATGCTAAAGATGCCTTAATTCAAGCCTGAGTAGGTGTTTCCCATGCTGCTCTTCTAGAAGACTTCCGTGATGAAGTCTGCGGCCTAGGGGCCTGTGGGTCCTCCAGCATCTCTGATGGCACCAGCTGGCTGGCAGCTCAGCCTGCCTGAGCAGGGTTCCCACCCTTGCACTCCTGAGAGCTGGATTCAGTGAGTCTGTCAGGGTTGGGGGCTGCCGTGTAAGCACAGGCAGGATGGCAGCAGCACCCACTCCTCCATCCCCACCCAATTCATAACCCAAATATCTCTTGATGCCATCAAGCCCCTCAAAGCTTGCCCTCCTGGAGAATTTCTGCTCCAGAGCCTAGCACAGACAAGGATGGGCCAGGGTCCCATGTGACCAAGGGCATGGCTTGGTGCTGGCTCAGCCTTCTAGGACCCTCCCATGGAGGGTAAGTGAGGGCTGAACAGGCACTATGACAACCTCCTCTCCATTAGATAACTTTTCCAGTTATCTAATCTGAGTCACAATCTTCTTTGCAGAACAGGGCAGTTTTTCTAGGAATGGTTGCAATGATTCCCGCACGGCCAGCACACAACAGGAGTCTAAGGATATTTTATATGAAGACCTCCTGTTACCTTACAGCTGTCCCAGGAGCTAGGGAGGACAGGTCTGCTGCTCCAGGCCCTTGGGCACTCCAGTTTTGTTGGCACACTAGACAGTGAAGGCCATTCTCACTCACCACAAGCACGTCACCCTTGATGCCATCCTTCTCCACCACGTACCAGGGCTCTCTCAAGCCGCTGATCTTAGCTCTCTGGCCCATAGTATACAGGAACCAACCTATGAAACAGTGTTCCAGAGGGCACATCTCAGCCCTCATAAATAGGAGGTTACGGAGTGCTCCAGGGCATGCTGTGATTCTCTTGGTCCTAACCACACACCCGTGCACATTCCACCTAAGGTCAGGACTTGGGGGCTATGACAGTGACTAGGATGGTACTGAGCTGGGCACAAACGCCAACTCCTTCGTCTGGTGGCTATGACCGGCATGGGGACACGGCTCTCAAAGGTCGTGTGCCTACTGAGCACATTCCTTGCATCTGCACCGTACACCCACCTCGTCACCAGCTTTACCTCTTCAGGAATGCACATGTCCTGCAGAGACAGTGGCAGGACTCACTGCACCCTGGGTGGTCCAAAGCCATCAGTCTCCAAACTGCTAGGGACAGCAGCACTGTTCCCAGCAAAGTCGCTCTCGTCTCCAAGATAACAGGTAGCTCAGCTGGGTCTTTCCCTGCTCCCTCCCCAGGGATCACACATGACAAAAAAGGGCACCCTGACCTCTAGCCAATCTCATAGATTGGGTCCAGACATCAAGTCTCAGGAGGCATGTCCCCTCCAGTCCATACTGTCTGTCCCCACATGAGCACTGTGAGCACTTGGGACTGGCTCTGTCCCCACACCCAGCACAGTGCAGGTATGGTGGACCTCCTCTGTGATCATGTGACTAGCACCCATATGGTCCTCAGTCGCCTGGCTATGAGGTCAGCTGCATTCTTTCTCCAATGGCAGTCTCCCCTGAACTCCCATGGCAATCAACAACATACTTTTAGGAATGTGAAACACACACACACACACACACACACACACACACACACACACACACACACACACACACACACAGAGCCCAGCTCTGAATGCCGGGGTTAAATACAATCACAGCACACACAGTTCCTATCAGAGTGACTGCTCATAGCACATGTACCCACCCCAACCTACCCTACCCCTCAAGTCCTCTATGAGCCCTTCATGGAATGGACAGGAGCTAGCCCTGGCCTTTGGTGCCCAGAGCTGACAGAACTCACCTTTATGTGTTCCCAGAACTGTATTATCCTCGATAGAAATAAACTTTCCAGGCCGAGGCTGCAAGTACTGGAAGACAAGTTTCATCACTACTGGAGACCCAGGCCCAGCGCAGACAGCCACTCATGTCAGAGGACACTCACCTGAAGAATGAAATGCTCGAAGTTTCTTTTACCAATGAAGCAGATGCCCATGCTCTGTAACGAGAGGAAGGACAACATGATGTGAGCAGAAGCCAGGAGGCAAAGCAGGGAACAGAGAGCCACTGGACTAGGAGGGCAGCAGCATTGCCAAGCAGAGAGCAGGCTGTGCTGCGGGAAGCCCCGAACTCAGCACAGACACAACCGGAACTCGAGGGCCTAGGGACTGTCTTGTCTTTCCGAGTTTGGCCCCAAAGTAGATGCTATCATGTAAACACTGCATTATCTGCAACCAGACTGTTGGAAAACCCGCATGGGCAATCCAGGAGGACAAACTAGACTGTCCACTGCTGGCGAGTCAGAGCCCAAGGCAGGAGCAGGAAGCAGGGTCAAGGCAACTCAAGGCAGCGGGGGAGTCAGGGAGGAGACGGCTGCAGCTGGCTGAGCCCAGCTGAGAGACCAGGCAAGAGGCTGATCTCCCCAGGACTGTGCTGGGCGAGCAGCTCGGGCATCAGTCCTCAGTGTGTGTCCCCATAGCACAGGGCAGGAGAGCAGGGATCTGCCCCATGTGTTGACTGCAGTGACTCCATCAGTTCCTACCATGGAGAAATGCTGTCGGATGAACAGCAGGGAAGACAGGAGAACAGCGAAGGGCATTCTCTTTGGCAACGCGGGCTTTTTGATAAAAGGCACAGACATGTGTGTTCCCAGAAGACTGGCATAAATAGTGGCTACAGGTGAAGCTGTACCAACCTCTAATCAAACCTGGACTACCG
This sequence comes from Peromyscus leucopus, assembly GCF_004664715.2. Lineage (NCBI taxonomy): Eukaryota > Metazoa > Chordata > Mammalia > Rodentia > Cricetidae > Peromyscus > Peromyscus leucopus. The sequence continues at coordinate 18,535,812 of NC_051080.1, forward strand.
GGGCTTCTCACAGGATCCCAGCTCTCCCTCCACAGGGGTGAGCCTGGTTTCCAAGATGCAGTGTATGACTGTCCTTGTAGGGAGCTCTGAGAGGTGCAGAGGAACTGTCTGCTTGGATAGGCAGCACTGTGTACAGAGGGCTGCAGACTCCTGTCTCATGGGATGGACCAGCATGGCTGCTCCTGCCCACACTGACCTGGCCGACGAAGCCCGCTGGCATGTCTGCTGAGAAAGCAGTCGGCCACAGCAGGCACAGGAGTTGGGGGGGGGGGGGGAGGGCCTCAGCTGCTCCTCACCTGCAACTGTGCTCTGTGGCTTGGCCTGATGGGGTCCTAGCAAAGGCACCCGAGAGCCCAGCCCTGCCTGTGCCATGACAACATGGGTGGAAACATTCACGACTCGATGGCAAGCTGCTCCCCCTACCTCCTTCTTCTGAAGCACATGATGCAGTCTATTCTCTGCAGCTATTTTCCTTACAAAATCTTTGGTTAATTCCCCCAGGGGGAAGATGGTTCTTCTCAGGGCATCCTGGGAAACCTGGCTGAGAAAGAAGGTCTGGTCTTTAAAGCTGTCAGCTGCTTGGAGAAGTTTTACGGCTGCCAAGAGTAAAGAACAAAAGTCATTGCAGGGACACAGACGACAACTCTTTCTTCTCATGCCCTTCTGTGCGAGCAGTTACCCCCAGTCTGCCCGAGGCAAACCCATCTCAAAAGACTACGGGGAAAAATACCAGCATGGCTAATGTACAGAAAATGCTGGCCCCTGGTTTATCTATAAGGAACAACACAGGAAAGGGAGATTTATCCCTGCTTGTGATTTTGATTGTAAGACTTTCAAACATGAAACACCATGTGAAAAAAAAAAAAAAAAAAAAAAAAAAAAAAAAAGTGGAGTAAGAAGCAATGGTCCTAAAATAAATTTAGTCACATGTGGAGACCGGACCAGACGGCTCACTCGGAATTATGCTGAAGTAGTGTCCGCAGTGTTATCTATCAATCAACTGTTATCTGTCTATCAACTGCAAGTGCATGAAGTGTGCAAAGAAACACCCAGGCTCTGGCCTTCAGCCCAGCCACAGGGTGGAAACAGTTTTGCTATAGGGTCCAAACTGACATGTCGCCAGCCCTGCTGTGGTTTCTCTGACTTTCCAGGTCAGAGAACTCTTCGTGCATGTCCACAGCTGTGAGTGACGATGGCCCTGGTGTCTTTGGACTGAGAAGGTGGCCAGGTAAATTTCCCCGAGAAGACAGTTCCTACTCAGGTCTGTGGGCTGCTGGGGCTGCTGGGTAGACTGCTTCTCCCACCCTTTCTCACACAGAGTGCTAGGAGATACCCCGGAGTGAAATGTGGAGCACTTCACACACACCAGCTCAGTTCTGTGTGTGTGTGCACATGCATTTGAGAGCTTGTCCATGCCAGTACACGAGTATAGAAGTCAGGTGTCACCCATTTTCCTTTCTTTTTTGAGATGGTCTCTCACTGGTTCGGAACTCACCAAAGAGGTTAGACTGTCTAGCCTATCTCTGCCTCCCCAGTGCTGGGATTACTGACATGCCACCATGCCTGCGGATTTTACAGAGGTTCTGGGACTCGAACTGAGGTCTTTACCAGCGAAGCCATTTCCTCAGCTCCCCAGTTTAAACCACTGCACACTTCCTACACCAGCCAGCAGTAAGCATCATACTGCCTGTAGGTTTCCACCCGCTGGCTCTCACATCTCCTGTGAAGGAGAATTTGCCCCATCTTTACAGGAAGGACTAAGGTCTGTTGAAAAGCTGTGCTACAGACTGAGCTGCCTCCCACTGCTGTCCTGTTACGTGGTCAAAAACAATGCAATTGGCTGAAATAAGGCTAGAATTCAATCTCTGTCCAAACAAAATTCTCAAACAGTATTTGTGTGCATTTTCTCTTGGTTCTGAGTTATTTTGTCCTGGATTCTTTCTGACTGTTTTTTGTGCCTCCCAAGTGCTGGGTAATTTACAGGTATCCCCACATCCACCTTCTGAGTTATTTTAAAACACAATGAAAACCTTTGACTTTGAAACAGGAAGCTGGCAATGCTAACAAAAATGCCATGGAGGAAAAAGCAGGATGGAGGTAACATCTGGTGAAGCCTACTGGAGTTCAGAGCTTCTCTGTTTCCGGGATCCTGCCCTCCTATTCTGCTACGCACTGCATGCACCATGTTCCGATGAAAACCAGCTGGTTACAAGGTCAGGTCCACAACTACAGCCATCCCCTGAGCCCAAGACCTCTTCTGCCTCCACTTGGATGATCTCCTAGGACTCAGACCAAAGCCACAAAACAGCTTTGGTTTGCCTAAAACGCACGCTGGAAACCAAGGCATCATTCAACTACCACAGTCAAGTCACTCCATACAGTGCTGAGCTATCTCAGGAGGGGCAGAACAAGCATGGATAGACAAAGGTGAGCATGTGCTTGACACGAGCAGATGCAGCCATTCCAGATGGGAAGTGACTCTCCATCTGCTTGGGACCCTGTTAAAACCACTCCAATTATTACTGTCAAATATTTTCCCAAATATTTTCAGAAGTTCAACTTATCAACATGTAATAACCTAGATAAGTTTCCTGATCACCTTCCTCAGCTCTCACCCTGGCTCCTGACCAGGGCATCACAATGCTCAACCACAGGCCCTGGGGAAGCGACCCTGTGGCTACCTGTGCCTTTGCAAATCTGAACCTAAACGAACCGCTCATTAGTCAGGAGCACAGAGGATCAGGCGGGCGGCTGTGTGCTCAGACCCCACCCCCGCCATCCTTCTGAGTGCTCCTGTGCTCAGAGATTATAGCTCTGGCCACACACACATCAACTTACGATTTCTGACTTCAAATCGGTTTCTGAACAGCCCATCTGGTCTCTTAGTGTGCTTCTGCTCGAAGACTTCCTCATCCTCCAGTGAGGTCCTTGCATAGTGGCCAGTGGCAACAGCATCTGCTCCTGGAGGGTTTTCAACACACAGGGATCCAGTGTGAGACTCACAGCTACTGGCACTGTGTTGCAGTTTCTGTCACTTGGGAAGAGGAATCCTTAATTAAGAAAATGTCTCCATCAGACTTTTCTTTCTTTCGAGTCAGGATCTCTCACCATGTAGACCAGGTTGGTCCTGAACTCTCTCTATCTCCTGAATGCTGGGACCACCAGCTTGCCACCAGCTTGTGGGCATTTTCTTGATAAATGACTGATGTGCGCAGCACTACACCAGGAAGATGGTCTTGTGTTGTAGAGGAAAGCAGGCTGAGCAAGCCATGGAGAGCAGCCAGTAAGCAGCATTCCTCCAGGGCCTCTGCTTGAGTTCCTGCCTCGACTTCCCCTGATGACGGACTGTGATTGGGACATGGAAGTCAAATGAACCTTTCCTTCCCTAAGCTGCTTTCGGTCATAATTTTTATCACAGCAACAGAAGATAAACTAGGACACCAGCCTAGATAAAGCAGCCTGCAGAACCTGCCCCACCCTAAAACCCGCACAACCGTCGACCCATCTGACCACAGAGGCCCGTGGGGCAGCCCACTGAGCAGCTCCCTTCAACTCTTAGTGTGAGCTAACAGAACCGCGCATCTTTAAAGAGCCTTCAAAAGTCAGAGTCGACCCACTCACTCACTCTAGCTCACACACACAAGTGTTGTTTCTTACAACACCAAGGAAAAACTGAAAACTAAAACATTCAACAGCAGGAGTCCTGAATCCTGATGCTGCAGCCCTGACTGATAAGAGACCACACCCATGGCTGTGGAAAGCAGAGGAAAGTGACGTCATACTGTACCCGTGACTTAATGTCCAGGAGAAAATGGACAACTTCAGTCTAATTCCTTTGATACTAGTGTGAAATCGTAGATAAGTGACTCTTTTTTCACTGGCAGTAAGTTTTGGTAAGTGTGTGTTATTTTATCATACAGAAGGACCACTCAACATACTTAATCTCTTCTGTCCCCATGATACCTTTCCACCGTGAGAAGTTCAAGTGTTGGCACTGCGGGAAACTGACCTGGAAGGCACAGCGAAGCAGACTCCGACCGGAGCAGCTGGACTGCGGGGCAAACATAGGAAGCCTCCAGACAATTAGCACTGCACGCAAACCACTCAACTAGGACCTTCAGGGACACAACATGACATCTTCTCATGTTCTTAGGGACTACTACCTATGCTGCAAGAAGTGTGGAGCTCTTCTAAGAGAAGCCCTACTACCTCAGAAGCCTAGATTTCAGGTGTTGGACCATCAGGTGGGTTCGAGTGCAGGTCTCAAACACAGAATAGAACAGGGACCCAGAGAGGCAGGGAGATGCTGCAACAGGGAACCAGGTAAGATGTGACACAGATCACCACACCAGGTCACAGCTTGACTGAACCTCAGCACAAATGCATTTAAGAGGCTAGGTGTCCTTTGGACTCCCGTGACCACATCCTGGACAGGCTGGCCTACTGGCCTGCCCATGTGCCCTTCCTTCCTTCCTTCCTTCCTTCCTTCCTTCCTTCCTTCCTTCCTTCCTTCCTTCCTTCCTTCCTTCCTTCCTTCCTTCCTTCACTGAGACAGGGTGCTATGGGATGGTCTGTATGTCAAATTACTCTGATTGGTCAATAAATAAAACACTGATTGGCCAGTGGCCAGGCAGGAAGTATAGGCGGGACTAACAGAGAGGAGAAAAGAAAGAACAGGAAGGCAGAAGGAGTCACTGCCAGCCGCCGCCATGACAAGTACCATGTGAAGATGCCGGTGAGCCACGAGCCACGTGGCAAGGTATAGATTTATAGAAATGGATTAATTTAAGCTATAAGAACAGTTAGCAAGAAGCCTGCCACGGCCATACAGTTTGTAAGCAATATAAGTCTCTGTGTTTACTTGGTTGGGTCTGAGCGGCTGTGGGACTGGTGGGTGAAAAAGTTTGTCCTGACTGTGGGCAAGGCAGAAAAACTCTAGCTACAACAGGGTTTCACTATATAGGCTAGAAGGGCTTAGAATTTGCTATGAAGCTTGGCTGGCCTTAAACTCCCAAGAGTCCTGCCCCAGCCTTCCCAGTACTAGGATTACAAGTGTGTACTATCGCTTTCTGCTTGGCAGACACTCGAGAGCTCTGCCATCCATCTCCAGCATTCCCACGGTCCAGCTGAGACAGGTGACCTGTGGTGCCGTTGCTGTTTCCTTGACTGATGCGCTTTCCTGAGTCACTACTGACTTAGATCTGATCCTACTTCCGGAGAGTCCTCTGCTTAGAGTACTGAAGTGGGTGAAGCCAGCTGCCTGCCACGATGGAGGGCACCCTCTCCTATTGCTCACACTGAACTAGAGTTCTTTCTTCTTCAGTGAGTACTTTCCTTCTGAAAGACAAAACTACATGGAAAGCTATGATTTCAACAAGCAGATGAAGAAATCCCAATTCCTTACCAAGATTGTCCACGGCGTAATGATAAAAGCAACTGAACTTGATATGCTTATTGCAGATGATGTCAGGGTTGGGCGTCCTTCCTTTCTCATACTCATTCAAAAAGTCACTGGAACAAAGGAAAACACCCTCAGATCTAAGTGATACAACCCTTAAAAAACCAATTAGTCAAGTTGCTTATTTAATGTGGAATTTCACTTTACTGTCCCCAAACTGTACTCGCCTCCCACGAGAACTTCATTATCAAACCATATTATCATCCTACTATGTCAAGCGGCTTCTCAAAACTCACATGTTTGAATGAGAACAGCCCCATAGGCTCAGATGTTTGAATACTTGGTCCCCAGTTGGTGGTGCTGTTTGGGCAGGCTTAGGAGGTGTAACCCCGATGGAGGAAGTGTGTCACTGGGGGGCGGGCTTTGAGGTTTTAAAAGCCATGTGCCATTCCCAGGTCACTCTCTCTGCTGCTGTTCCTGCTGCCATGTCTGCTGCCTGCTGCCATGGTAGACCTTCATCCCTCTGAAACTGTTAGCACAAATAAACTCTTCTATTAGTTGGCTTGGTCATAGTGTTTTGTCACAGCAACAGAAAATACCCAAAACACTTGTAAATGGACCAAACACTGTTCTAGAACTTTGTATGACTTCAGCTCATTCCTACAATGCTCCTGGCAGGTATGAGCATTATCCTTAATTTAAAGATAAGAAAACTGAGACTTTGAAAAATCAAATAAATTGTCAAAGGTCTTCTAAGTGGCAGAGTTGAGACAGGCCTGTTTCGGCAAGGGCAACCCCACAGTGAACATGGACTATTGTCTCCGAGATATGCAAGGGCTTCCAGGCATTGAGCATTGTCAGGGTTCACCAGAGACTAGCCCTGGGTGTCTTTCTCTGCAGGAATAAGTGGCTAGCCAAACTTCACACATTCCTGGGACAGACGAGGGGATGTTCCCCCTTTACTGCCACTCTTGTACCCCACATAACAGCCTCTACTTAAGCCTTCCTTGAAGCGGCTCAGCCCTCTCCTCTTCCACAAGGCTGTCCAACCACACTCTGTGCCATACCCTTCTCCCTCCTCTCAAACCAGGGGATTTCCCACAGGATGCTCACCACCATCAGCACCTCTGGTAAGGATTCTATCACCCAACTAGACAGTCAATTCCTACAAAATCGGCCACGATGTACATACTTTGTATTCTTAGATGTAGCACAGTGCGTAGCATATAGTAAACAGTAATGACTGTGTTTGGGCCGGGCGGTGGTGGCACACGCCTTTAATCCCAGCACTCTGGAGGCAGAGGCAGGTGGTGTCTTGAAAAACCAATAAATAAGCAAATAAATATTACTGTGTTTGATTTGATGAAAGTTTTGCTTGTTGTTTGTTTTCAGAAGGCAAGGGCAGTACCTTACAAAACTCCCCCCAACCAACCTCTTGTCTTACTTTGCTTTCTATTGCTATGAGAAAGACCACGGTCAAAAGCAACTTGGGAAGGAAAGGATTTATTTTGGTTTATATGTCCTGATCACGGTCTATCTTTAAGGGAAGTCAGGGCAGGAACCTGGAAGCAGAAACTGATGCAGAGGCCATGGAGAGATGCTGCTTACTGACTTGCACCCCATGGTTTGCTCAGCCTGCTTTCTTACACAGCCCAGGACCACCTGCTCTTTAGTGGGCTGTATCTGCCCACATCTATTGTTAATCAAGAAAATGCCCCACAGACTTGCCTATATTTTCTTAGTTGAAATTCCCTCTTCTCACATGACCCTGGCTTTTGTCACATTGATACAAAACTAACCAGAACACTCCCATAACCACTTAGGCACTGTACATGGGTATTAACACTCATCTCCCAGCACCTTCTGGGAAGACCTCAGCCTTCATTCCAAATGTCATGGTTCAGAAAAGCATTAAAGAAAACTCTGGCAGGCGGGAAATATCGAAAGAAAGAGTGTGAGGGTGCTATGGGGCAGGCCTCTGGTGCTCCAACTTGAGCACAGTCTTGGCCACCTTTGTGGAGAAGCACCGTTTTTATCCTTCCTTGGAAGAAATTCACAGTACAATAAACCCTGCGTATGCGGTGGCCTGCACTCACCTGAACACATCATTCCAATACTCCTTCACATAGGACACCTGATGGAAAGGGATGTCTAAGATCTGACAAACTTTATACGCATCTTCACAGTCCTTGTCAGCAGCACAAACACCGTGTTCATCCAGCGAGTCCCAGTTCTTCATAAACACCCCTGTCACTTGGTAACCTGGAGAGAGAAGGTAGGGTAAACAGCAGGGACTTCTGTGCCCCTCCAGCCCTGATGCCTCTGTATATATTGAATGGCAGTCCAAGTCCATGTGGCCTGGGGCCTGCCTTACACTGTAGTGTAATCCCTACAGGCTCTTCTTCCCTTTAGAGCTCTTTGTTCTGTTAAGGCCTCCACACTGTAGTACACTGTGCATTGAAATTGTTTGTGTTCCCAAAGTGAATAGAATGAACTTTCTCCCATGTTGTGTCTCTACCTACATATCAATACAATGCTTAACTCACAGCAGATATATATAACACTGTTCAGATATATGCTGAATGGCTGAACAGTGAGCAGAAACTCAGATTCCAATGCAAATGCAAGCTATCCTTCAGCTAGATGCCATAACACACACCTATGATTCCAGTATTTGGGAGGCTAGGGCAGGAAGATACTGAGTTTGAAGCTAGTCCCAAGCTACATATCAAGATTCTGTTAAAACAAAGAAATAAGAGCTAGAGAGATAGCTCTAAGGTTAAGAGCATTTGCTGACTCTCCAGAAGACACAGGTTCAATTCCTAGTACCCATACGGCAGGCACAGGCACCTGTGTGTAAGTCCAGTTTCAGGAGCTCTGATGCCTCCTTCTGGCTTGCCTTAATACCTACCAAGCTCACACATGGTGCACAGACATGCATGCAGGCAAAACATCCATACACACAAAATTAAAATTTTTAATTTTATTTTTAACTAATCACCAGCCAGTTGTTTTTAAAGTAAACTCATTTTAAAAGTTACCCAGTTACCACCTAAGACTTTTACATTCTAAGCCATCAACTATAAAGACAAATTAAATTATTAGACATTTTATCAGGCTGAGGGTGTAGCGCAGGGGGAAGCTCAGGCTTAGCATATGTGAAGCCCTGGGTTCAATCCTTGACACCAAAAATGAAAACTAAGGTGCTGGACATTCCATAAGGGCTCTACCACCCACATATTTTATGATCCATCTTCTCCTTCTCTATTGTGATAAACATCCAACCAAATATCACATAGGACAGCACTGGTTCACCAGCATCTCAGAAAACTCACAGATGCTCAACCTGCATCAAAACCCTGTTTCTCCTGAATAAGCTGAATGTAAGAAAAGACAGCAGCTGTATTAAAAGCCTCAAGTAGCACGTCCCCCACCCCACCCCCAAAAATCCCAGGGATTTTGCTGACAAATCTTTTGACAAATGAAATGCCATGCTCCTTAAGGTCATACACACCCCAATATGGGATGAGGCCCTGTTTTGCATCTGGAAGCACCTGACTCTGCTTTACCACAGAGATTAACCACGCTGGGCTCAACTCTTGAGCTAGTCTTGCACTTAACTGACTAAAGCTGAAGACTCCTCGAGGGCAGAGGTGGCAATAATCCAATCCTATATCCCCAGAGCCAGTACAATGCCCAGTTCACAAGGAGAGCTAAAAACCGACAAGCTTGTAGAACGAACAGACTCTACACAGAGCTTTAGAACCTCACTATTCCCATGCCATATCTGCTTGGTCAACTGTCTCACAAAGAGACATGACCCACATACAGGGGGGCAGGCACTCCAGGAGGGGTCAGCTTTCTAGGGAGTGCATGACAGAGCATCACCTCCAAGAGCCCTCGATGCCAAAATGAGAGGATAATGCTTTCCCCCTGATATGTCCATCAGTTTCTTCCATGGGGAAAAAAAAAAAATCCAAGGAAAGATAGAAACAAGAGATATTGCAACCTGGAGGGAGAGAGCCTATGTTTTGGCTAGATTTCTATATGTGTTATAAATAGCACAATCAAAAGCAACTTGGAGAGGAAAGGGTTTATTTTGCCATCATCAAGGGAAACTAAGGCAGGAACTCTGTAGCATGAATCTTAAAGAATCTTATTAATAAAATCAAACCTGGAGCCAGGTATTGGGGTGAACACTGGAAGATCAGAGAAGCAGAACAAGTCACAGCTACCTCACCTCGCCGGTTCCTCAGCTGATCCTGTTTCCTCAGACTGGAAGCTTCTGAGTCCTCATCCAAATGGATTTCAGCTGAACTGTTGCTCAAAATCCTAAATGCTTAACCAGCCAAATGCTTCTAGTTTCTGGTCCTCACGCCTTATATACCTTTCTGCTATCTGCCATCACTCCTTGGGATTAAAGGCTCACTTTCTGGAATTAAAGGCATGTGTCACCATGCCTGGCTGTTTCCAATGTGGCCTTGAACTCACAGAGATCCAGAGGGATTTCTGCCTCTGGAATGCTAGGATTAAAGGCATGAGTGCCACCATTTTCTAGCCTCTGTACCCAGTGGCTGTTCTGTTCTCTGACCCCAGGTAAGTTTATTAGAGTGCATATTTTGGGGAACACAATACCACCACAGAACTCAGGTCAGTAACCTAGAGGCAGAGACTGAAGCAGAGGCCATGGAGGAGCACTGCTTACTGGCTAGTTCCCCATGGCTTGCTCAGCCTGCTTTCCTATACAACCCAGGACCACCTGCCCAGGGGTGGCGTTATTCATAACGGGAAGAGCCCTCCTACATCAATCATTAATCAAGAAAATGCCCCACAGTCTAGCCTATAGGCCAGTGTGATGGAGGCATTTTCTGAGTTCCCTCTTCCCAGAGGGCCTCAGCATGTGTCAAGTTGACATAAACATTAGCCAACAGGGCTTATCTTCCTTAAGTAGTAAAATGATAAATCTGGGAGAGCACAGAACCTACTGCATCTCCCAAAGCATCGAGTCTACAGTCCTCATTGGAAACCTTCAAAGACTCACAGCTGCCAACTCAACATGACCCCAAATTCCCTAATACCGTGTCAGCTTCAATACCTACATCTTACCCTGGCCAGACTGTCTCCTCTGACTCCTGCCTGTGTTACTGACTCTGCCTGAGCAGCCAGCCCTGTATAATGAACTCCTCCTGAGCTTCAGTCTCGCCTCAAGCGCCTCTGCCTCTAGACGTAGCTTCCTTCCCCATTTCCCACACAGTACACACGTGTATGCTGTGCCCTTCCTCTCTGTCATCTCTTTATTATACCTCTGATGGCAGCTGTGATTATAATATAAAAGAATTGATCGTGCTTTCCAAACTATTTCATATTGCATGGTTAACCCTTTCAATACATACTATGTCATTTAATCTCTCCAGTCACCCCAAATTTGGGGTCATCCCACTTTACAGAGGGGTGCTTAATTAACGGGCTCAAATTCAGGCTCCTTGCCCACGCCTCAGGGAAGGTGATCCCTGGCGGAGGCTCCATAAACAGTCACGTGAAAGCAGAATGAGGTTGAAATAAAGTGGAGCCACACAGCAGGAGGAATTTAGATGGGCAGTTGGTATCAGATCCAGACCCTAAGGTCCTGTAGGGTTACGTTTAGAAGTCAGGAAGAGCCGGGGCAGTGGTGGCGCACGCCTTTAATCCCAGCACTCGGGAGGCAGAGCCAGGCGGATCTCTGTGAGTTCGAGGGCAGCCTGGGCTACAGAGTGAATTCCAGGAAAGGCGCAAAGCTACACGGAGAAACCGTCTCGAAAAACCAAAAAGAAAAAAACAAACAAACAAAAGTTTAGAGGAAAGTTTGTTATCCAACGAAGGGGAATCACACGAATGATTTAATCGGCAAGCAGCTGGCCATCCTCAAGTGGAGGCCCGCGGAGTCTGCAGAGGCCAGGCCTAAGGCCTGGATGAGCCCAGTTCCTGACCCCAGTGAGGAACCCTGGCCTCACCTCTCCGCCGCAACAGCAGCGCAGCCACCGCGCTGTCCACGCCGCCAGACAGGGCGCACACGACGTGCCGCAGCGCCGACATCTGCCTGCACGGCAACTCCTACCAGCAGCCTTCTGGCCGCGTCTACGCTACGCCGGAAGTCCCGGCCTCCGGGGCGTCCTCATTCTTCACCCGGCCGGAAACGTGCTCCGCCCACCCAGCGTTCTGCCGGCCTTCTGGTTCCGCGCCGCTGATTGGCTGAGATGTACTAGGCGTGTCTTGTCCCGGAGAGGTCAGCGATGAACTGGACAGGTCGGGCTTTCCAGCTATTACCCGCTGCTCCTGCTCCGCCTTTTCTTCTGTTCCTAAACTGTGGAGTTTATCGATCCACGTACGGAGAACTAGCAGGAATTACTGGAGATTTTGGCTGCTCACTAAGCATAAATCTCTGATATAGCACATTGAAGCACGCTCAAGCTCTATGACTCTGGCTTGATGGGCTACACGCGAAATGGTAGCGAGCGACAAACATACCGAGACTACTATAGTTTCGTCATGCAACATACAGAAACCAGCTAGAGGAACTGGAACTGTCAAGTTTACGATTTAAAGATAAGAGGAAGAGGTACAGATGAGTTTGCTCTATGGTGTCACTGTGGAACTAGACACCTTTGTTAGGAGTAGAAGAGGAAGGTTAGCTCAGACGCAAACAATTAGTATTGTCCGTGCAAGAAGCTGGCATGAAGGGGTGCCTGCCTGGGGAGCTCGCACCATGGCGAGCCTGAGCGGAGGCGAGGTCTCGACACGGGTCCAACGTACGGGACAGAATGATGGACTGTTACTTCACTGGCAGATAAGGTTTTTCCTAGATGCTCAGCAGCGTGTTTGTCGCAGCTACGTTCGCACTGCGACAAAGCATGTCCTAGATGAGGGCAACTCCACCAAGTGAGCATGCAGAAGGGTGGGCCCAGCAGTTCGAGGCTAGCGGAGAGCGACGTTCGAGTGAGACGTCCAACCTGGCGCTGTGGCATCCGGAAAATACTGAAATCGGAGCTAAAGTTAAGTGAGAGCACCTTGGGAGACTGAACAGGCTAGGAGCAGGTGCGGATACTCTGAGGTGTGAGTAAGCGCTAGCCAGCTAGGGCACGATTTTGAGATTTCCAGGACAGCAAGGCTACAACAGAAAACCGTTGACTATCTCAATCACAGGAAAAGCATAACACAATGAATGTCTCAAATAGGCCATTCTTGCGACGATGATGAAACAGCAGGGACGTCTTGCATTGTGAAGTGTCTCTCTTCAGCTCTAGCGTACACAGATTGAAGGCATTCATTTTGAAGTCTGACCCTGGTGAGAGAAGTGAGAGCTGGAGTCTGTGCGCTCTTTCCCTGATGTATACGGTAGGTTGGTGGAACTGCACCTAAGTATTGGGTAGCTCACTGATGCGTACAGAAGCTAATATAAACCTGTAGCTGAGAACCTAGAATAACCAAGACGCGAGGTAGGGGAGAGTGTATAGTCGAAGCATATGAGCAATGACCATATGTATGGTGAATGAACTTGAGTACAGACAATAGAAAACAAAATCAAGATAACGGGGCAAGTGGATATGTATAGCAATATGTATACCCACGCACAGGATACTTACACTACTATTAGTTCGCGGAAGGTACAGATCCATAGAAAAGACTTACTATCAATACTTCTCCTCCATAAGAGCGTAACTGATTTTTCATCAAGGGTCTAGGGATCATATATTAATTATTATCTAGCTAAGTCTCTCCACCTTTCTCCTAGTTCCCTGAGTATTTGCCTGTTGATATGATCTCTAACCACATTATTACAGTAGGCATCACAGCAACACCCTACATAAACACTTACTACCTTGTTGTTTTGGTTAGAATTTTTGTCAACTTGACCAAGCTGGCAGTAGCATTTACGTTGCGACCAAGTAGGGAAAGCAATCAGTTCGAGACATAATAAATGCCTCCATGAAGACTGGCCTTAGGTTAAAGCTCTAAGTGGGGAGTTTCTTTTTGATTGAGGTGTGTGTATGAGCTAGCCTTTAACCCAGCATGTATGCCATCTCTCAGCCGTGGATTTTCTAAGATTCTCTTATTGTGTTGTTCTTATTATGTAAATGCTATAAACCTGAATACTACCTGCACACCTTTATGCAGAAGAGGGCAACAGATCCATTAAGATGGTTGTTGAGCCCAAGCATACGAATGTTGGTTGGGTACTTGGAGACACTCCAAGATTTTCTGGTGAGAGAGACACCCAATGCTGCTTAAGCCGATAAGAGCTAAACTCTCCAGATGTCTCCACCTTGGGAGGGATATTTCTTGATTAACAACGTGGATTCTCTATGGGAGCAGAGCTAAGACCAACTGTGAGACAGGAGAGCCACCACTAGTGCAAGGGTGCTCAATGGTGTACTGTGAGTAAAAGGCAGACAGAGCTAAGACAAGCCATGTGGGAGCGAGACCACAGTAAGAGAGAGCATCTCTGATGGGCAAACTGCTATCAGACCTATTTGAGTTCCATAGCTCTGATTGACGCCTACTCCGATACAGACGTTTTGAACTATGCCAGGATGTGCAAACCGCAAAGTAAAGAGAACACCTTTTTTCTTCCTCAAGCACCTGACAATGTGGACAATGTTTAAGGACCACACAGATAAGGGCTTTACGAGACACACTGAGCCTTATGACATGTCATTTATTGATGAAACACATGGTAGTTGTACGCTAAAAACCTGAGTATACACACTCAAGTCTTGAAGTGATATCAGCACAAAAGTGAAGAGAGAGAGCCAAGATTGGTGTGCAAAGGTATGAACATGAGTAAAATAAAGGGGTTTCTAGTGTGGCATAATTAACAATACAAAAAGGCATGCAGACGGTCTCATAAACACTGACCTCCACAGAGTACGTTTATCAAACCAAAAAGAATATAAGGTAGAGACTTAGAGACTAGGACATCATAGCCATTTCATAGGGGAGTTTGGGCAGTGTCTATGTGAGTGCTCAGAGCTCTAGTATCTTCTACGCACCTTAGCTCGAGAGTCTGCGAGGCCACAAGGATCACAAACAGACACGCTGACACGACCTTGACCTACTTTGAACAGCTTAGGACACATGAAGAGAAGGACTTTAGGGAATTAGAGCATCTTCGGAGGGAAAGAGAGGATTGTTTTAACACACGTCAATGGTGATCGAAGAAGCACGTCATGTGCATCGGTGCCTGGTAGATTATGTTGATCAGCAAACGAGATCAAGCTACATAGGAGAGGAAACAGTCAAAATGGGCTGAGCCAGACAGTATACACTCAAGGGCCTAGTACACACCAACCTGAGTGGACACGCCAACGCGAAGACATAGCTTGTCTCTCTATTACCCAACGTGGGGTGAAAGGTCCTTCTTCATCTCTTCAAACCACCCACTCGAGCATTAGCTTATATCGCATGAGAGCCAGAAAATGCTATATCCTCCAGTTCTTCTCCACCTCTAAAACTCAACTAAATATACCCTTGGCTTTGATTTGTATTTTCTATATTTTACATCTAAACATATAACTCTCAATGTCTCAGTTATTAGGAGGAGGAGTGATCCTGGGAAAGAAGGGCGCAACTTTACAGTGCTAATCTCAGGAGCCCAGAACTTACTGCCCACTGGGAAGAATCTGCCATCCTTCAGGGAACGCAGCATGCCCAGGCCGACCCACGATCATAGAGAATTATGATTCTATGTCTTTATAATGATTAGAGGCACAGATCGTAAAGCAGTAAGCGCACATGTGATACTCAATATGTCACTGCTGTATGCCAATATAACCAATTACTCACCCTAGCTGTATTCCTCTGTAATTTCAATCACATAACCCAGCGTAAGAATTGAGAAATCTTCCCTACTTACACGACTCTCTGTGCTCCCTTCGCAATCTGAGCTGGAACATTGATGAATGGTCTCTCTGGCTAATATTCTAAAAGCAGAGACGTGAGTGGGGTCCACGATAAAGTGAGCTTTTCCATTGCTCAGTTCTATTCGACAGATAGTGGTCTTCTTTCTCAACTAGGTCAATACACTTATGGCTATATAATGAGGCGTATAGTATACGCACTCATGGGAGTTACTGCTCTCAGTGACCTTTCTTCCCCAGTGCTTCCCGCACATGGTTGGGTGGTGTCCTCAGAGTTTGGCCGTGCCAGAGAGGAAATGAAGTCCTAGTGACGATGCGAGAGCCCACCTTACTGATCATGGTGAGCTATGAGCACAACTCACACACCTCCATATGCACTACGCCACACTCATACTCCTTAAATCCTGACTATTGCTTTAGGCTAGTTCAGAGAGAGCCCTTGAGACACAGTGTTGGTCTTAGACCACGGCAGCTAGAATTTAGTCTCCTAACCTGTCACTCAACACATGCAGGTTATTAGGTTCACGCCCAGATTCACAGGCCCTGTGTTACCTGGCACGTGTGTTCCTACTACGACTGATATTTTTATACAGTTTTCATTACCTCCTAACATGGTCATAGCATCAAGGCGCTAGATCTATTCAGACGTCTCTCTCATTGTGTCAGAACAGCTAAAACTTCTCTCCATCGTACTAAATACATCAGCTCAGATAATCAAGAGCTATACTTTAATACCATTTCTAACTTTATAACCTTAAATCTAGAATATTTAACGTGCAAACCACATTAAGTAATTACACGACATGTCATGTATTTCTATTATATACAAACGAGTATATATAAAGACGAGAAGTCTTTTTTTAGCGATATTACAAGGTGAGCAGATGAAATAGGCAAGGAGCATGAGTGACACACACTAAAGAGGTGGATTTGACTCTATACGGTCCGTGCGGGGACCTACACCTGTAATCTTTTCGCATGACACAGCACGTGAGAGGAAATAATGGCGTGCCGACAAAATGCGATTAATTCCTCCAAATTGTGCTTCTGGAGTCTAAAGCCACACAGACTATGAAAGGTAAACCAGACTAAGGGCAGAGGGAGTATATGGATATGCTTCTCTTACTCGTGGATTCAGCACAACTTGAAAAGGGAGGTGGAAAGTACTACAAAGCCTAAATATATTCTCTATTCAGAGACTACCGCCTATGGGGGCGAGTGATTCAAGTACTGAGGAGCTTCATGAGTCGAGATCAACTCTGACACGTATGCGAGATGTACTAGAAGTTTGTTCTGAACATCAGGTTCTTGTCCGGGTTGTTTTGTGCATTCCTGCTTCCACTACTGATTGCCCCAACAGGCCTGCAAGTGCAGCTTGAACCTGTCCTTGAGCTTGATGCAATGTGCCTAGGCCCAGGGACAAGAAAAACAACCCAGCACAGCAGGAGTAAGTCCAGATTTCATGCACAGAGTACATCAAGCACCCCGTCATAGACTCCTGAGAAGAACCCTCACCGCAAGCCCACGTGCCGAACTTTTTTGGCGAGCGAGTAGCGAGAGCGAGGGTGACGTGTGCTAGTCCGAGGAGCAGGAGAGGTAGACTAGAGAGAGTACTATGTACTTGTGCACACACTCTCTCAGTAGGGTGCTGCTCCTGGGTGACCCGAGCAAGCTGCCTGATGGGCAATGGGTGTCATCTTTCTAAGAACACACAGCCTCTCAGCCCTAACAATTAAGACGTAAAGACTCTAAAGAGTGGTGAGAGGCTCTGTCTGCAGCAAAGGGTCGAGAGAGCTCAGTGCAAGAGGCCCACGAAGAGACATGAACGAAACACTCACTGGGAGAAAATCGGCGTAGAAGGTTCCACACTAGAACCGTTTCTCTACCTGTCCTTGAAGGATGACAACTGTATTGGGAGGTTTGCAACACACCATTTTCTATCCTGAGTGGTACTGGGGAGAGGTGTTTGCTCTAAGCACACGAGCCCTATAGATGCCTCTCATTGAGGTGCGCACCTCTTAGGTCCAGGCCAGACGAGAGCCCTCACGAGGTTCACCCAAAGACCATGTTGCGACGTCAGGTGTGCCTGAGAGTCAATGAGCAGGGCGATCCCGTCAGGTCTCTGCCCCCCGCTTCAGGAGTGATGGTGAGCTGGTGCCATCTTGATGTCCAGGAGAAGACATAGGCAGGGCCCGGAGAGAGGGAAACGTCCAGTACCACGCTGGTTAGGGCCCAAGTCAAACCACCCTGGAAGCTCTCATGCTTTGTGCTTGTGACCTGTCAGCAATAGCCCTGGCAAGCTGGAGTAGGGCACCTGGAGTGGGAGTAAGTTCCTCAGGGAGCAGTAGACCCCCTAGCGCGTCACAGCTAGTAGAGTACGCTACTCAGTCTCAGAGCACTCACCACAGGTGCTGAGTTTCACTCCGACAGCACACACAACTCAAAACTCACTTGTGTCAAACCAGTTTCTTTAGTCCCTAGTCCTAGAAGGGATTGGAAGGTCACGCTACAGAATTCTTCGCCTGGTTAGTCTCAATCCTGGAACCAAAGGCCACAGGTCGGTGAAGAGGCACAGAAAACATGAGTCCCGTACCGTGACTCTCGCAGTGCAGCCTCGAAGACGACCATAGTATCTGCGAACCATGCAGGCCATTTTACTGAGTGAGAGCTAGCGGGTAGTGTCTTCTCTACAGGGGGGGCTGCTTCACACCTCCGAGCTAGCACTGTGCTTGAGACCTTGGGAGGAGAGGAAAGTTCCACTTCACATATCTGTGGAGAAAAGTCAAGTGCGTGAGGCAGGAGGAGGACGAGGGCAGCACAGAGCTCTCATCTGAAGCGCCTTGTAGCCCAGTGCGTACATCACTGGCACTGGGCCTGCTCTCCTGGGTCCCGGCTTCTTCCTGGGCGCTTTTCTCCTGGGGCGGCTTCTCCTGTCGGTGTCTTATGGTTCTACCTGAGTCGAGGTTCCTATGCGCAGTGGAATTAGGGGGGGAGCGAGAAGACTGTAAGATCTTTCTCAACAACAACGTTTTCCAACCAGAACTATCGCATAGTATGCAGCAGTGCCTACTGGACAGTGCAACCAGCCTCGAGGGCCGTGGCCTAAACGCTTAGGTACACACTTTTAAGTTCACCACTGTGGCGAGAAATCCCTGACAGTCATCGAATATTAGAGCGAGCGAGGACCGACCAAAGACTGTGAGAGAGGCCCTTGCACTTATTCTTCTAGATTCACGAGTCATCAGTCGTAAGCTCACCTTTGTGTCCACGGTCCGACCGGCCCTTCCTTAGAGCTAACTAAATTAGAGTGAGGACAAGTGGCTCTATCTCTGCCCAACAGGCTGTGGCGAGCACTGCCAGGTCCTCCAGGTAGCCAAGTGGCCTGCCCGCCCGACTGCCCCAGCTCAACGGCTCTCCTCAGTGACGAGGCCTGTCCTACAGCACGCTGACCAGGTTTGGGGCCGCCAGTCCATCATGCAACGCCTTCCAACACTACAGATGCCGTACGCAAGAACAGCGTACAGTGGTATAGACGGCACCAGCACGCTCACCGAGTAAGCCGCAGGAACTTCTACGTCACCTAGATGCCCCTAAGCATCTGAATGAACCGTGAGGAGTAACGGACGGGCGCAGGCTTGCAGCTGAAAAGGGGAAGTAGTGATGGATGCTGATCCCGCCGCAGCGATAACACTCACATCAAAAGAGAGAGAGCTCTACTACCTTCGCGTTCGTGCACTGTGCAATAGTTGTGCCAGCCTGAGGACAGCTCGACCCACAACCTGAGGGAGAGCTACTTCTTCGCGTGACGATTTCTCATTACCTACGGCTAACCACACTCCTTTGGAGCACTCTCTAATCACACAAATGCCCAGCAGAAAGCTTTTTCTTTGGTGTCCCCTGCTCATCTCACCATACTTCAGCTGCAGAGTCCCAGCAGCGAGCCATCACGACAGTATCAGCGAGCACTTTTTTTTTTTACTCTATTCACACACATATAACTCTTGCATTTGCTTGACTAGAGCTCTTCTCTCTGGTGCTTGAGCTAGATCAGTACACATTTATTCATCATAGTATCTCTTTTCATACTTTCTGCTGTGACAACCTATTCCCAATCATCTGGCTCTAGAGTGACCTGGGGAACTAGAGGCAAAAAGCTCAATGAACCCATCTTGTTTCTGCACTGACAACAGATTCCTTTACTCCACTTTCGATCCCTCTCCGCTGGGGCTCAGCTGTAATCATATAGGCGCTGTGGCGTGCGTAAAGCGAGGCAGAGCACAAAGTAAACTGCAGATGCTTTAATCCAAGGGGCTCGACGATCCTATATTCCCTCCCCAGAATCCCATAGGACAGTGGTGATGATTGTTTCACAACAGTAGACGTGAGATGCTCTCAGACGCCTGGGCCTAGGGAGCTCCGCACCTTTGGTTGAAATACCGGTATCACAAATACGCAGCCATTTTTATTTTATAACGTGAAGCTGGGTCCCAGAGATGACAGTGGTTAGACGCGCCGCTGACTTGGGCTACATAGGATATGGTGTTTGTGGGGAGAATTAGCTACGAAACATCCGCCCTTGCGCTTGGCTTGATAAACATCCCAGTGGGTACTCATGACAAGCTGCTGGGCAGCCCGCACTTTGTGCACCAGCTGGGGAAAAGCCAGATGGTTGTATGTTTTAACAGCGTCTCACAGAGGGCCCACTTGTCTCAGAGGACCATTCTGGCAAGAATAGAGCAATGGAAATGGCTAGAAAACTGGTGCTACCAAGTACTAATGACACAGGTGAGACTTTGCGACGTCGGAAATGGAGCAGCCAAGGGGAGCCGGAGGTGGGGTCTGTCATAATACTTGGAAAGGGACCACACACCAAAACATAGGCAGAACTCTCATGCATGTTGCGTTGATCTCTAGTCCCACAGGTGGAAGTACCTTGGAGCATTTGAAGGATGAGTCCCTGCTTTCAATAGCGTGGAGATAAGTTGAAAAGCTGGATGGAACTTCAGAGAGAAAAGACCAGGCACAGTGCCTATGAACTCGACCTATGCGTGCATACAAATAGGAGCAGCACCCACATCACGGCACCGCGAAACGACAGAGACAAAAGAGGGATTAAAACAATGATCTTGTGCCAAATCATGTATCGATGTGTAAATTTAGTTGCAACTGGTCACCTTCGGCATCAAAACTCTGTGCTAAAAGACCGAGAAAGACCCATGATGGACTTGTGGTATATATCGAGCCTCACCTTTGTGTCAGTCATTTCTATCCTCTAGGCTTAACACTCCCTCTAGAGAAAATCACAAGATATGTAATAGCGCGAAAGTCATGGATCTGCTCAGACGGTGAATCTACAACTGCGTCAGGAGCCATGTCCCTTTCCTTTAACGAGCGTGAAAATTGATCTTCTATAACCCAACCTAGATCCACAAGATGGTTAAAACAGTTGGTAAGCATGTAGAACATCTATTAAACATGCCACACATCTAAAGTGCCTCTTAGTTTTGGAATTAGGAGAACCTGGTATCAAAAATAATAATAAAATAACACACTTCTCCTCACCCAACCCCCGCACCCCCAGGATACAGGGTTTCTCTGTTGTAGCTTTCCAGCACTTTCCTGAACTCGCTTCTGTACACAGGCGGCCTTGAACTCACACAAAGATCCGTTCTGCTCTCTCCTGAGTGATGGGATTAAAAGCACCACAAAACACCCGGCTGGTTGTTGAGTATTACTATAAAAACTCACAGAAGAGACACTGTTCATAGTATCAACTCTGTTAGCTCCGAGCTTAGACTAATTTTGGCATCCGAGTCCCACACTTCATGTGAGAAAAGTCAGTCCGGCCCTATATGAGATGTATCTTAAGCTATAAGATGGAATGACAGGATTCCTCGACGTTACTGGGGAGAGAGGTGGAGCAATTGTCTAGAGAAAGTGACGATGCCCCGATCATAGGAAATTAGTGCATCATAAGACAAAGAAGGCCCGGACGCCGATGTTTGTCCTTCCATCGAGATTGATGAGAGCGTGATCGAAGGTCATAAGCGATGGACCCATGAGAGCGAGCACTCATAATGCGAGCTGCACGAGGCACACCTAGGCTTTCTAGTAACTGTACACACACCGCACTCCTGTTTTAGATCCCCCGTAGAAATGCACACAGCAAGCCCATGCGTTCGGCACAGTGAGACAAGGGGCTTCTCCAACCAAATTAACATATCATTCGGAGGATACGAGGTGAGGAAGATTGTGACTCTGTAGGTATAACCACTATAATCTCAGATAAAGTAAAAGCAACATCACACAATGAGGCACAGACTAACCTTGTTTGTTTTTACTGAAATTTAAATCTTTGAGTACCTGCGCCGCTCATCCTCGCAACTCAAATAAAACAAAAACTAGTGTTGGACGCTTGTTAACAAAGAGCGCCAAAGACTTACAGACCATTTATGAGCCTAAAGCGGTCTTAGGACATACTACTAACATAAGCACACGCACCAAACTGATAACGAGGCAGCTAGTGAGGGCAATGTGGACCAATTCACTTCATACACAAGTTGAGCATAACATTCAAAGATCTAAGAGTCGTGTTCTCAGATGTCTGGAAACTCTAGACTTCCAATGGCGACTAGAACTGAAGAAGGGCTCCCTAACAAAGAAGGGCACACACTATCCAGGCTATGAGGGTGCTTCACTTCTCTAGTACATCAAGCTACCCATCTACACTAAGCCAAGCCTACTCCTCTTGCTATTGTAGACACGCTGGAGATCTGCCATGAAAAGAGGAACAACTCACGCACATAGAGAGACCAATATACTGTAGAATGACAACGACGAGGTGTACAAAGTTCGTTCTTTTTCTAGGAATAATTCCTGTGACCGAGCTTCCTCCATGTAGTGAGGGCAAAGATGACGACAAGTGTGGCAAACGACAGCGCACTAACCACCAGCCACCAGAGTTGGTTGGGTAACATGTATTCTATTTTTAGTCTGCGACACAAATGCCCAATGGTTCTCATCTATGGGGGACAGGCACCTGGCGCGTCATCAGGCTACAGCAACCCCCAGCCCCCCAAGTGTACTTCCATGGTCACCCTGAGGATGTGAAAGCTTAAAGCTGCCCAAGACTGGCTGATGCCGTCAGCTGGACCATGTCATAACCAGTGGTTATGGATGGTAAAGGATGTAACAAAAGGGGCAGCAGGGGTCAGGGCTGCCCTTTTAGGAGCTCCTGTAGATCCCCAGGAACCTGCATGTGAGTGGACAACTTCTCAGTGTTCCTTGTAACTGCCCTGTTGGGCCAGAGAGCACTCAAGGGACAGATGAGTGTGGTGATATTTCATTTGTGCTGAAACGAGGTGATATTTTATTTGTATGTTAATAAATAATGTTTGCCTGGAGATCAGAGGAAATAGCAAGCCATTAACACAAAAGCCAGGCAGTGATAGCACACACCCTTAATCCAATCACTTTTCAGGCAAGGGTTTCAGTGTGTTCAAGGCCATACTAGGGAACAGAGCCAAGCGTGGTGACACATGCCTTTAATCCCAGTACCAACCATAGAGACCTGGAGGTCTGTACAGACAGGCAGTGACAAGGAAGTGAGGTAGCTAGGCTAAGAGCCAATGAGAGGGCAGAACAGCAAGGCAATAAAGGTGCAGGTAGACAGGAAGTAGCTCACTTTTGGGAGCTGCAGAGCTGGAGAGGTAAGGTTGGTTAGTGGCTCTCACTATTTCCCTGATCTCTAAGGCTTTCACCCCTATATTTGGCTCCATGTTTTTTATTTAATAAGACCATTTAGAAATTCGTCTAGAGATGAGGAAACATACTCAGATATAGATACAACATATGATAAACTTATATGTTAGATCTAAACTCGCTTTTCTATCAGTACTCTTCAACATTATAACTTGGGGACTAATTGACGATGGCTTCACACTTTGCTTTGGTCTCGCCCAAGGCACATGAAACCCCAGAATGAGAGAATATTAGTCTCTGAGCAAACTGCACAACTCCCCCATGCTATCCTAACTACGGAGCAACACACTCCAAAACAACATGAAACTTAGAGGGACAATCTCTAGGAAATACGTGACATTAAGTATGCAAGTGTTAAGATCAAAGATGACTTACTCTGAGTCTAGACTAGGTATTCTTCTCACTCCTGTTGGATTCTTTGTCGACAAGCCATTTTTCTAGTGTTGGAAGGTGTAGCCAAAGCCTCTCCTGAAAACGGAGAAAAAATCCTGCCCCCACTACCCTCTGGTGGAGAACCACACCCACATGAACCTGCTCAGCTGCTAGGGAAAGACATACCTAATCTCTGGGGGGAGAGGTCTCTGAGGCACGATAGTCACGCCATCTAAGCAGCTGAAGGGGTTACTGTGTCTATGTGTATCGAGCGGGCGTAGAGATCTGTACCACACAGCTGGGATTTTCGGCAATCATGCACACAGTGAGTGGTGACGAAAGCTTCACTCGGAAGCTGGTACCCGCCTGAAGCCCAGGCAGCAGAAGCCTGCAGAACATCAATCAGTGGTTCTCAAAAGGTAAAAGAAAGGAGGCAAACTGCTGTTCTCGAGAGTTGTGAACTGAGCTCTTAGCAGGGCCTTGTCCAGTTACTGCAAGCTTGAATCGTTCGTCCGCTGAACAGAAAGGAGTGAATCACGGGATCTACAGTCTTCATTGGCGTACTTTGTGTCGCTAAGACATATATTTAGAAAGCTGGTCAGAAAAGAGAGCCATGCAGTACAGGCAACCTAGGGGTTAAGAAGCCTATGTGCGAGAATGGGTGGACGCGCGAAGAGGCACCTAGTAAGGTATTATAACACACCGGAACCCTAACTCGGGGTGTCACTGCTTGCAATACTCTTGATTTGTGTATAATGACGCCAACGAAAACCAAACTCTGCCTTTCACTCAACACTGCTACCTATTGTATCGTAAAGTACACTATGACAAAGGTCAAGATAAGACGAGATCAACGACAAGGCACCCATCCTCTTGAACGCTAGCAACAGAACAACATACTTCTTATTGACGCACAGTGGGGGGCGTGGGTCTGATAGCTGAGAACCCTCTAGTGGTTAGATACCAACAAGTCCACTAAGAGTTCAAAGTGAAGGGCAGTAATTGTCTCAGGAGTCCACAAGGTCTAAAACCTAGGGAGTCCTTTGCCGCAACATGCTGGCTGCCTCTGAATTTGCCACTAGAGTTTGTGGCAGGCTGCACCCAGTCTCCTGTGCCTGTCTACGCGCTAATTCCCCCATGAGAACCATGACTCTATGGCATGTTGTGTCGAAGATAGCAGATCCCACAGATGCTGTCGCTACATCCGTAAATGCAGGTGAAAAAGACAGGACAAATGAATCACAGTATAACACAGTTCTAGGCAATGACCAGTGTCTCCCTCAGGGTGGGATTGAGAGCCGTTCACACGAGAAAAAAAAAGTGTGTCTTCTAGCAAGAGTGATGCACTGGTATTTGACAGGATCCGGTCAGATTCACCGTTAATAGGTGCTAATCCAGTCATTAGCACACACGAAGCATACACTCGAGGATGGCCTGTTCTACTCACGGATCCCTCTACATATGATCTTGTGCGAGAGTGACTTCACAAGCACTTGCCTGCGTCATGATCCTGAGCACTCCAGTATAGGGACACCAATGGCTCTAGACACAACCTCCAAGAGCTTGACCGTGGATCTGTTCTTAGAATCGCTATCGAGAGCCTCATAAGAGAGAGACCCCATCACCAGAATCCTTGGGAACCTAGCACGCAAAGGGGCCACCCTGGGAGCACCTTGAGCTACAACCTTCAATGGATATTTATCACTCTTAAAAAAATGAGGCAGATCAAAAAGTTAAAAGAGAGAGATTATATGATAAAGAACTGAATGTAGATCAAAGTCTCTTGCCGTAGCAAGGGAGCACCGCAGGCATATGTAATTCTATGTGCCAAACAACTCGCCCTCCCCAACTTCCAGTATACTACCACCCCAGTATACTTAAATTGTTCTCAAAGAATAAAACAACAAATTTCAGAAACTGTGGACTGTGAAAACCCTCACATATCTTTTTTCAGGTTAAATGAGAAATCCAATAGTTTCCTACAAAGTGAGCGACTTCTGTAGTACTCGACGGCCAGAAAAACGACTAAGCAGCTCACAAAAATTAACTCTCACCGTTGCATTTCTCATGGCAAAGGGGGCAGAGAGAAAAGTCTATAAGACAAGGCCAGCGTTGAGAGAAGACATCCTCTCACACCACCACTACACTGACGAACCATACCTGTCCCCAACACCATCTAAGACCCCACATTGATCTGCAGCCCTGCTTGAGTCACATGCCTCCATGCCTTTGATGACCTGTCATATGGAATTGCTAGAGTGTATATAATAGGAGCGGAGCGCGCTCGCCGCCACTCACGCTCGCAATCTGTGGTGCGCGACAGGGTTTTGTTTGTATAGTGTTTTATAAAAGTTTGTTTTCGAGCTTTCTGCTGTGTAGATCACGAGAGGGGTTTCGAGACTGTGCTCACTTTTTGCGACGTTTTCTCTGAAATCTCGATCTGTAGACCAGGCTGGCCTTGACTCTAGAGATCACTGCTCTGTCATAACGTGCCTGATGAGATTATACACAAGGGGGCGTTTATCACAATGAGCACGCTTCATCCTCAGAACTCCACTGCTCCTAGGAGTACAGAAGAAATATAATGACCTGTTTATTATAAATCTGAGTCACTGTGCCAAAAAACACGTCTTTCTGTGTGGTCAAGTGCTTTTACACAAGCAACAGGTACACCTAGGAAATGCTGCGCGAAGAAACCATCGAAGCTAACTACACGGTAAAGAAAAAAATAAAATGTTATTAACTCCTCTGCACCCTAGCAGCACCCTTCTGTCACCAACCACTCTAAGCCTCTCGCCTCACTCCTCCTAACAGCTGCACACAGAGGGTCACAGGTGTCCCCATGTCCTCTATTTAGCCTTTGATATGGGAAAGAAATAAATCTTTCTTCTTTAAATAAAAGCAGTGTTTGGGCTTGCAGTAGGATCTTTTCCAGCTGCATTCTTACAACTCTGTCTTCCCTCTCCTCTAGGAACTCAAGGCCTTTCTCCCACGGGACCTTGACAACATCATTTCCTCTGCCTGGAAGGTTCTCTTTGGGTTATCTAGTGGCTGCTCCTTATTGGGCGACTGATCTCAGTTCAGCATTGTTGTTTGGAGCAATTATTCTGCCAAAAGGACCACCCCATCCGTGATTGCTCATCTTTGTTGTCAACTTGACATATGTGGGAGAGGGAGCCTCAGTTGAGGAACAGCTTCCGTCAGACTGCTCTATGGGGCATTTTCTCCATTGCTAATCGATGTAGTAAAGGGCCCAGCACTGTAAGCGGTACCATCCTTGGGCAGATAGGCCTGGAAGCAGCACTCCTCTGTGGTCTTTGCCCGAGTTCCTGATCTGACTTTCCTCAGTGATGGACTGGGATGTGGGAGTGTCAGCCAAATAACCTCCTCAAGGTGTCTCGGTCCTGGTGGTTATCACAGCAACAGAAAGCAAACTAGAAGTGTCTCCAATGTTCTTCTGCTGTGAAGCTCCTTGACCAAGGCGACTTAGAGAAAAGCACTTCCTGGGGACTTACTGTTTCAATGAGTCCGTGCCATCATGGCGGGAAGCACTGCAGCAGGAAGTCAAGCATGGCGCTAGAGCAGCAGCTGAGAGATTATACCTGAACCATGAGCATGAGGCAGAGAGAGAGCTAACTGGGAATGGCATGGGCTCCTGAAACCTCAAAGCTTAACCACCCTCCAGTGACACACCTCTTCTAACAAGGCCACACTCCCTAATCCTTCCCAAACAGTTCCACCAACTGGGAACCAAATATTCAAATATATGCGCCTATGGCGGCCATCCTCATTCAACAACCACACCTAAGCACCCATTAACTCTGTCTCCAACCTTTTTTGTTCCACTGCACTGAAGAGCTGAAAGGACACTTCCTTGATAGGAGCCAAGTCTTCTATTAAATGTAAACGTGAGCTGGAGAGATAGCTCAGCAGTTAAAAGCACTAGCTGCTCTTCCAGAAGACACAGGTTTGATTCCCAGCACCCACATGGCAGCTCGCAGTTGTCTATAATTCTAGTTCCTAGGGATGTAATACTTCTCTTCTGGCCTCTACACAAGTCATGCAACACACGAGGTGTGCACATTTACACTCAAGCAAAACAATCCCACACATAAAGATACTCAGCAGAACGCCACAATCTGGGGTTTGGTTTTGTTTGGAGACAGGGTCTCACTCTGTAGCCCATGCTAGCCTAAAACTTGTGATCTCCTGCCTCAGCCTCCCTCATACTCAGACTCCCACTATGTCTTGACTTTTTTCACTTTTCCCTTCCCTGTTTCTTCTCCTTCCTCCTCTTCTTCCTTCTGTTGTGTTTTTTGTTTTTGTTTTGTTTTTGAGGGAGGGATTGTAGCTCTAGTTATCCTGGAACTCCCTATGTAGACCAGGCTGGCCCTGAACTCAGAGATCCACCTTCCTCTGCCTCCCCTATTTCTGCTGAACTTTCAACTAGTAACAGTAAATGATGAATGGGGGACCGAGACCAGCCAACTAGGAGCCAACAGAGTGGCTGCCCCCATGTGCAAGCGCCCCATCTGATAACAGGTTCTGGTGCAGCCACTGCCTGACCTCCACAGGGCAAGCAAGGAGAAAGACTCCCATTCTGACCACTTGTCAAGCCTTACTGCTCTGTGCTCAGGGCTTCCTT
This sequence comes from Peromyscus leucopus, assembly GCF_004664715.2. Classification (NCBI taxonomy): domain Eukaryota; kingdom Metazoa; phylum Chordata; class Mammalia; order Rodentia; family Cricetidae; genus Peromyscus; species Peromyscus leucopus. The sequence goes on from NC_051080.1 coordinate 18,563,881, forward strand.
TGCTCTCTGGAGACTGAAAGGCTCCACCACCTCACCAGGGACGATCCTTCCCAATGCTTTTCTTCTGTTGCTGATTCTCTCTTACTATTTTTATATTTATTCATTTATTTATTTTGGAGACTTACTATGTAGGCCTGGCTCAATCAGAATTTGCTTTGTAGACAAGGCTGACCTTGAACTCAGATATACTTGCCCCTGGCTCCTGAGTGTTGTGAACCAACTCCTGTAAGTTGTACTCTGAACTCCAGGTGTGTCACGCTGCACACACACACACACACACACACACACACACACACACACACAATAAAAATGTTTCAAAATTCTTTTGATGAAGAGATTTCTGTTTATATTTGTGTGTGGAGGTGATTGACTCCAGGGACTGAAATATTAGGAAAGGACTGTGCCACTGAGCTACAGCCAAAGCTTTAAGAGATGCTTTAAATGGGAAAAGACAATCAGAACATTTTAGGTTTTTTTGTTTGTTTTGGTTTTTCAAGACAGGGTTTCTCTGTGCAGTCCTGGCTGTCCTGAAACTCACTCTATAGACTAGGCTGACCTTGAACTCACAGATATTTGCCTGCTTCTGCCTCTAGAGTGCGGGAATTAAAGGTGTGCACCACCATTACCTGGCCATTTTGTTTAACATTGTCTCACTGTGTGGTCATGGGAGGCCCAGAACTCATTATGTAGCACAAGCTGGTCTTGACAAAACAGGGCAGGACAGTCTTAGTGGCTGGAGCAGACAATGGCTGGAGTCGGGAGGACTAAGGTACGAGAACGTGAGAGTCAGAGAACTGGAGAAAAGTCACACGAAGACAAAGAACTCTGGAAACTCTGTGGAATCTCCAGAATAGGCAGCTACACAGCAGCAGCTCACTGTGCTGGGTGAGAGGCCTGAGGTCAAGAGGAGGAACTGTTGTAGAATATTAGTTGAAGGTATGTTATATTTGTTTATGTTGTGGAACACTTGTTTTAATGATTCAAAGATGTGTTGCATTCTTTTATATTGCATTTGTTTAACTCTATGAAGCTGTGTTACTGTGTGTGTTTAAAATATCTGGTGGTCTAGGGGGCTGGAGAGATGGCTCAGCGGTTAGGAGCACTGGCTACTCTTCCAGAGGTCCTGAGTTCAATTCCCAGCAACCACATGGTGGCTCACAACCATCTGTAATGAGATATGGTGCCCTCTTCTGGCCTGCAGGCGTACATGCAGGCAGAACACTGTGTACATAATAAATAAATCTTAAAAAAAAAAAAAAATATCTGGTGGTCTAATAAAGAACTGAACAGCCAACAGCTAGGCAGGAGAGAACTAGGCAGGGCTGCCAGGCAGAGAGCATAAATAGAAGAAGAATGTGGGAGGAAGAGCGAGAATAAGAACAGAGGAGGATGCCAGGGGCCAGCTACTCAGCCATACACAAAGTAAGAAGGAAAGAAAAAGACATACAGAAATAGAGAAAGGTAAAAGCCCTGAAGCAAAAGGTAGATGGGATTTTATTTTTTTATAAGATAGGATAATTTAAGAAAAGCTGGCTAGAAATAAGCCAAGCTAAGGCCAGGCATTCATAAGAAAGAATAAGACTGTGTGTGTGTGTGTGTGTGTGTGTGTGTGTGTGTGTGTGTCTGTCTGTCTGTCTGTCTGTCTGTCTGTCTGTCTGTCTTTATTGGGGAGATGGGTGGCAGGCCCCCAAAGAACAAAGAGTTTAAAAAAAAATAAACAACCACAAGAAACGAGTGGGTAACAAGGGCTGGGAAAGAGCCCATTCCATCCAGCTTGTGTGGATGAAACAAAATAACAGGATGCTTAGAAGAGAGTTATCTGGGCAAAACCCCACACCAGTGACAGGGCTAGGCCATTCCAGACAACACCCTTCTAGACCATCTGTGAGAGGTTAAAAAGGCCAGCATGGAGCAGGCTGGTCTGCACATTCACTGGTTGCCAAGCTCAGCCTCTTTAGGAAAACACAATCCAGATAATTAAAAACAAAGACCCACAGAAGCAGAACCACCAATACCATCCCAACAGACCCACAAAGCTCTAACCACCCAGGCGATAAATTAAAAGCCACAGCTCCAGACGTAATGACCACACTGAAGACAACAGGGAGCAAGAAGCAGCCCAGGAGCTATGTCGGCCCTCAAGAGGATGGACACACCAAGTGGGCAGCTGTGGCTCACCACAAGGAGAATGGACACACCAGGTGGGCAGCACAATACGCCTTGGACAGAATGTCAGCACTCAGTGAAAACAGCACTAGCTACAATGGTAACCTCCCCAAATCTTAAAAACCACCAAACGTATCTAGTACTTACCAACAGAAAACTGGGGGACTTTAAACGGGTTTGTAGGGGTACACACAGCCTCTGGCTTGCGGTTCAGATTGGAGTCCTGCCGTTGTACACTGCCAGTTTTATTCAACTGAGACGATGTCAGGGTGTCAGGGTCCAGCCTCGGTCCTCTTTGTTCCGGAGTCTGGGGTTGTTGCCTGAGGGGAGGCAGGATGGAGGCCTTGGGCTGCTCTGCCACTGTCTGGGCAGCATTAGCCTTTCTGGCTTGTCTGCAAGATGCCCTGGCAGGGGCTGTTGGCAAAGCCTGGTGCAGAGAGGCGGGGCCTATTTTGCCCAATTTGCTGGTGTTTGACAGAGGCCGAGAGCTGCTGGCGGGAATATTTGAAAGATCGCTGGACTTTGCTGCAAAAGGAGATAATCAAGGCTTGTCACTCAAGCCACACCGTTTCCAGACACTTTAACACACCAACACGCCAACACACACACAAGGTTTGACACCTCGAGACTGGCTACCTAACATCAGACTACCTAACTGACAACATGTGGATGCCCAAAGTGATCATCAAATCAGGACCAACAGGACACCTAACCCGAGCTGAGTGCTGTCCAGTGCTCAGCAGTTACTAAAATGTGTGTCCAGTCACAAGGTTAAGCTCTCCTTTCTTCACTTCCTTGCTGAGTATACAAAGTGGACAGTCTAGTCACATGTCCTGCCCCCCCCCCCCCCACGGTAGACAGGCACTCAAGGTAGACAGGCACTCAAGGACGGAAAACTTGGGACTGGGTTTGGAAACAGAGCAGGGTGTGTGGATAGCAAGGGTGACATCTGCTCCCCTAGGAATGGATGCACTGTGTGAGTTAACACAGTGAAGGATCAAAGTGAAACTTTAGGGAATAATGCTGTAGCCACGTGTATACTGTGTGTTAGCCACGTGTATACTGTGTGTTAGCCCCACCAGGGCCCTTCCCACAATCCAGACTCATAGGAACCTTACAAAGTCAACAATATCACTTGATTTAAAGGTAAGGACACAGACTTCTCTTAACCACTGAGTAGCAGTCAGGATTCTAGATCAGGTTGATTCTAGAGCTCAGACTTCTCACATCTGTTCTCACATCTCACCATGCTGGTTACAATGGACATGGCCAGAATCCAAGGCAAACTCCAGAAACAGATGCATTCCCTGGCCTCTATTCCATTTCACCACTAGATGGCAGCCTTGTCTAGGCAGGTGAACCCAAGGGCACATGCCCCAGATGACCCAGGCTGGCCTGGCCTGTCTTAGCACCTGTGGTCCAATGATGTGGATTCATGAGTTTGTGTCCCTCCAATCGAAACTATTACCTCCTTACTGCAGGAAGTATTCAGGGGCAGAGGGACAATGAGTCTCTTCCTGCCTAGCCCTCAGCCCTGAGCTCTAATCCCACAGCATTCTGGGAGGCCAAAACATATGGTGTTCCAGGGTTTGCCTGACTAGCTGATCTGCTCACCTTTGCCTGCTGCTGGAGACACATAGGCACCAGACATGAGGCTCGAGGCAGACCCTGAGGCAGAGGATTTCCTTGTGAGACTGCCAGTACAGCCTGGTGGTTTTAACAGGGTCTTCTTCAGCCCCAACTGAGAGAAAGGTTGAAAAAAAGAAAATCAGCAAGGATTTTGTTACCTACATACACACACTTAGCTCTGCAAAGGTAGCATTTAAAAATAATCTTTAGTGAGACCAGAAAGATGGCTCAGCAGGTAAGAGCACTTGTTGCTGTTGCAGAGGACCTGGGTTCCATTCTCAGCACCCTCATGGTGGCTCACAACCACCTATCACTCCAGTTTCAGGAGATCTGACCCTCTCTTCTGACCTCTTTGGGTACTGGGAACATACATGGTACATAAGCATACACTCAGGTAAAACTTTACACTCATGCACATAAAATAAAATTTAAAAATCTTTAAAAACTCTATAATCTTCAGTAATAATTACCTTTACAGAAAAGAGTTAAGTAGCACAGTTATCCCTCAGTCTCTGAGAAGCACTGCTTTGAGGACCCTGTGGATACTAACCTACAGGGGTCCTCCAACTGTAAGAGTGTGATAGTTGCCTGGAACCTACACAGATCCACCCAGACTTTAAATTACCTCAGGATGACTCTAATTTTGATGTAAGGCTGTGGATGCCATCACCCTCACTTAGGAAACACTGACAAGGAAAAGCAGTATGCGTTCAGGCCTCTCTTTTTGCAACCCAGCCACCTCTTGTGGATTGTTTCCAATTTTCCTTAACTGATGTGTGTATGTGTGAGCGTGCACATGAAGACCGGAGAACGACTCCACTTTTATTTAGTTTGGATGCAGGGTCTCACTGAGTAGCCCTAGTTGACCAAGAATCCACTACGCAGATCAGCTGCAGAGAACCACCTGCTTCTGCCTCCAAGTGCTAGGATTAAAGCCATGCACCACTGCCAGGCCCAGACACCTTTTTCTTTTAAATCAGGGTCTCTCGCGGACCTGGCACTCACCACATAGGCTAGGCTGGCTGACCAGCAAGTCCAAGGGATCCAACTGTCTCTGTCTCCCCAGTGCTGAGATTACAAGTGCACACCACCACACGAGGATTTTTATAGTGAGTCCTAGGATCTCACTTATGTCCACGCAAGCACTCATCAAATAAACTATGACCCCACCAACGTAATCTAATCAAAATATACAAAACTGGCACCGTGTTCCCATGCAGGGCAAGTGGCAGCCCCGCACCCCAGCCACTCACCTTGCTAGGAACGGGGAGGGATCGCTTGCCTGGGCGGCTCCCTCTACTGACAGCATCTGGAGCAGTGCTGGGTTTGTCCAGGGGCGCATCACTCTGCGATCCCTTTTCATTCAGCAGTTTCATCTTCTGAAGACCAGCTGGCACCTCCTTCCTGAGCTGAAAATGTGAATTTGAAAGGTGAGGACTACATGGTCCGATAAAGCCCAGGGCTGGCGCCATTTCTCCCAAACCCTGCCACTGCCAACTGAGAGAAACAGCACAGAACGACAGACTTGGCTTCCCCACTAAAGCCATGTCAGACGGGGGGGGGGCGGGCGGCTTGCAGGAACATCTCTAAGGCTTCTCCTCTGTCAGGCCCTCAGTTCAGAGTGTCAGTGAGGGAGCCCAGTAGGGTGGCATACGCCTTTAATCCTAGCACTTGAGGCCGAGGCAGGTAGTTCTCCTTGAGTTCAACAAGGCCAGCCTGGTCTACATAGTGAATTCCACAACAGTCAGAGCTACATAGCGAGACCCTATCTTGAAAACAGACAAAGAGCAGCCCCAGTGAGGAAGCTGGCTCAGCCACACGTGTTCTACACGCTACGTGGAAAGGTTTCTTCATTGTGTGGTCACCCTCTGCCACAGTTAACAGCTCGGCCGCAGCGAGGCTTTCTGGCTGAGTGCTGAAAGCCACATTCTCTGGCCTGCAAGTCAAAGGCCGAATCCCTGACACATTCGGGGACAAGGACATCAGGGAGCTGCTCCACGTGCACATAAGCAGCCAGGGTGTCCTGAAGGCACAAGCAGTAGCTTCAGTGTGACAGTGATGCTTTCCTTTTAGCACTCAGGAGACATAAAACCCACGGCCTTCAAGACATACTCAGCGATACTGCAACTTTTACTAAAAAACTATCCTATTATTTGGGTGTGCCTCCATTTTATTTATCTGTTCATCAGTTCATAGGCATCCAGGTTGGCATCACGAATGCTGCTGCTGCGAATACCTGTTAGCTGATGAACCCTGCCTGGTACCCTGCATGGGCTGTGACCACACCCCCTGCCCTACCACCACGCACGAATCCCACTCGAGTCCTGCTCCACGTCCACATGTGCTGCTAGCAGATCCCCCCCAGAGCATCCCGGCCTCTGGGGGGAGCAGATGTGGTCAGGAGAGGGCCTACAGATGGGGTAAAGGGAAGTGCAGGGCTTCAGCCTCCGACCACCTCACAGAGTCGTTCCTCCAACTTCAACCCTCTTTACGACGGGGCTGGTGCAGGACATCATGACAGGCGCCACCCTAGCACACCTTTAGCCCGAGTCTCTTCTCAGGCGCCCCCTCTCCTGAGTAAGAGCGGGCAAACCTGGAGGCGGCTGGCTCTGCAATCTGCCTTTCTGCCTACCCCAGCCCAGGACCCTGAGTTTTCCACGGCTGCTCAACAGCGAACTGGTCACCTGCCACTTCCCTGACAGCCCACTCATGCAACGCCTGGAAAGAAATCAAGTCACAGCCGCAGAGAACAACCAGAGCCCAACTTGGGGGGCGGTGTTCATCAGAGGGGCCCACACTGGGCAGCTCCCCATCACTATCCCCGTCATTGTCCAGATCCTGGCATTTACTCCTGGGCGTTCCAATCCTTAGAGCAGCAGGCCCTCCCGTGAGGCTTCCATGGCAGGGCATGGGCTGAGGAGAGGCAGGGAGCCGTGTACCCCAGACTGTTTCTATGCACTCTGTCTACCTTCTCCGTGGCCAGGTGAGGATGTCTTCCTCTCACAGGCAAAGCTCGGGGCGGCTGTAGCTTGCTGGAGATCCTCCTCTGAGGCCCAGGCTGATTTGGAGGTTGGGAGGTCCTTGACTCCCCTGGCAATGGCTGAGAGGAGCAGGACAGATCCTGGTTGCTCTGGGTCTGAACAGGGCCAGCTGGGACAGGGGAGCTGAGCAGGGCTGGAGAAGCCAGCAGCTGGGGCTCCCCCAAGAGAGGCTGCACCCCTGAAGATGGCAGGCAGAATGTCTCTCTTTTCAGTGACATGGGGCTTTTTTCCTTCTTCTGCTCTTTCTCAAAGAGGCTGATTTTTAACTCTGAGTTCTGCACAAATCTTTCCACGGCCTGGTTCACAGGCTGTTTGGGCTTGGCAGCCTGGGTCACCTCTCTTCGGCTGTGGCTTTCAATCTGTAAGGCCAGTAAGTGGGCTTCTTTGTACACCTCTACAAACTTCTCCCCAGTGAGCGGGCTCCAGGTACAAGGGCTGCCGGGGGCGGCGGCAAGAGTCTGCTCGGGAACGTGGCCGCTGAAGTCCAAGCTGGCAGCAATGCATCTTTCTTTATGTCCAACCGGCCCAAAAAAGACTTCATCATCTTCATTTGCACTATGTTTAAAGAAAAGGATTATCAGTGGGGAGTTACACCGGCATCCAGATGAAGGGCTTTAATGGGGAGGGAAGAAAACTTTTGTTTTTGTTTACCTTGAAGAAGACAAGGAAAGATCGAAGTCAAATTTTTCATCTTCCAAAAGAAGAATGTCTAGGGGGTGGAGGGAAAAGTCCACTGTTATTTTAGGGCTAGGATAGAACAGGGAAAACCTTACCAGTGTCTCTATTGGTTTCACAGCTGCTATAAGGTTTCGCTCCCAGAAAAGTCATCGATTGTTGCTTTAACGGAATCGCGTTTCATGGGGAACTCAAGTCCATCTTATTTTCCGTTTTCACTCTCAAGTTCCAGGAGCCATTCTGAGTGTGCTGATCCAACCACGAAACACAGAACCTCGCTTTTGTGACAATCTACACACATCCAGAGATCGTCCCAAGGGTTTCCGAGAGAGCTAAGCCCCCTTCGGGTACAGGAGGTTTTCTAAAGACCACCTACTTCAGCTCCCCTGGAGCTGTCAATTACGAGACACCTTTGCAGCATCAACGGTGAGTTCAAGGGTGAGACGAACTCACACCAGAGACTCAGTAAGCACCTGTGGACCACCGCTGCTCCTCAGATGCCTTCCCAGGCCACTCTATCCTCCACCCAGTCCATATTCCTAGCATGGCCTTGGTGGGCCCAGATGTTGATTTGATCAGCTCCCTCTAACAGACCAGCGGCTTCCCAATTGCATTACAAGGGAGCCTATGTGTGGAACTGTCACTCAAAACAGACACCTATGGCTGAGGGAGGTCACAGGCTCCAGTCGGGACTCACGGCTGTCATTTTGCTAAACAGGCATGGCTGGCAAGTCGTCTTCTAAACATTTATGTGTACGCCCCTAGATGACTGCGCTGCCAGCCTTGGTCAGGGACGTGTCTTGTAGTGGGCAGCAGTGGCTGTACGAAGCACAGCCCTAAAAGGAAGAAAACAGTTGTAAACCCTACATCAGCCCTGCAAGACTCAGGAAGTAATGTCACTGTCCATCAAGTCTGACGACTTGAGTTCAAAGCCCTGGGACCCACAAGACAAACGGAGAGTTCTTTCCTGCAAGCTGCTTTCTGAACCTCCACAGGGGCATGTGCACCACAGCACCTGCGTCCAAAAATTAATGAATGTACAGAATTTTTTCATTTCTCTTTTTTCTTTGTTTTGTGTTTTTTTGTTGTTGGTTTGGTTTTTTTTTTTTTTTTTTTGAGACAGAGGTTTTGTTTCTTTTTTTTTTTTTGGTTTTTCGAGACCCAGTTTCTCTGTTGTAGCCCTAAGGCATGCACCACCACCGCCCAGCAAGAATTTCTTTTCAAAGAAAGAGTCTGCTAGCAACTCATGAGGCAAAAGCAGGTGGATCTCTGTGCTTTCAAAGACAGCCAGGTCTACAAAGTGAGTTCCAGGCTACAAAGTAAGATCCTGTCTCAAAAAATGAAAATAAAGGAAGGTGGAGGAAGAAGAGAAAAGAATGCAAAAGGCAGCCTGGCGGCGGTGGCCCACACCTTTAATCCCAGCACTCGGGAGGCAGAGCCAGGCGGATCTCTCTGAGTTCGAGGCCAGCCTGGTCGACTGAGCAAGATCCAGGACAGGCACCAAAACTACACGGAGAAACCTGTCTTGAAAAACCAAAAGAAAAAAAAAGAATGCAAAAGGCAAAGGAAGGGGTGGAGTGTTGTGGTGCTCTGTCCACTGTGCCTGAGGAAGCTGTTACCAATTTGATATCACAGCAACTGTGATGACTCACAGGAGACACTCACAAGACTGAGCCCAGTAATGCCCTTCTGGAAGTAGGGGGAGGGCCCACGGACTCAAGAGGCACAGGAGGTCCCTCTGAAAATATGTCAGTGGTTTTCTTTGGCGGTGAAGCTGGTAAGTTGCTAATGTAACTCCGGTTAAATCCAAATCCATTAGCTTACCAAGCCAGACTTGTTCATTTCTTATGTCTGTTATAGTCCTCTATTCTATTCCAACAGTCACCCTACACGCCTGAACTCTACAGTCGCACGAACAGAAAGGACCTACCTTCCTGCTTACTACCAGCATCCATCTTCACCTCTCTCGCCTGGCTGGCCGAAGGCACGTAGCGGCCGTCTAGACCTTCCAAAAGTTCGCTGCGGGAAGCAAGGGGACCAGAGGGTGAGGTTGCTCCCAGAGACAGTGCGCCCCGAGACGGAGTAACGGATTCCGGACTCTGAGCTGCAGAGCAGGCCCGACACCCCGTCCTTCTCGGCCTCTGCGGCGCGAGGCCGGGCTCCCCACTCTCTTCCACCCGGCGCCCACTTCTTACCCCTAGATTTTCACTTGGAGGGTCAAAAATCCCAGCTGATACTCGGGTACGGGTTTAAATGCGGCGCCGGCCTTCGCTGGCCGCCGATTGGCCCGTTTGAACAGGGAGATGCTCTCGGTGCACCTTGGGAATTGTAGTCAGAATGTTGACGTGCGAGACCAATGCGCACTCTCAGGGACTCCACGCCACCGATTGGCTCCGCTCGGCGCCGGATACTCCCACCGAAAGTTCCCGGAAGTCACTACATGCGCACTGCCAGTGTAGTTGCGTTCCGGCTGTGGCAGCTCTAAGCAACCGGGCTAAGGAGGTGAGGGTGGGATATGGAGGATGGTCAGGCAGCTAGGAAGGAGTTCGTCCTGACCGCTGCTTTCTTTGGTGATTGTCTTGGCATCCCGGATTTCTCTTGCGTGCGGGCACTCTCTCTACAGGCGGGGGCCTCACTCCTGTATTCTGATGTGCTGGCCCTCTCTGCTCCCCCCACCCCCACGCCCGTCGCCCAGATCCTCTGATCTTTAGCTCCGTGTTTCATTAAACTGGAGAAGAGTGACGATGACCGAGCCAGCCACAGCACTTCCTAGCGGTCATTATCAGGAGCCTTTGGATAGCAATTAACAGAAAGCTGGCTTCAAGGTCTGTCGCTCAAGGAAGTCTAGGGGTGGCCTGGACGGAGACCAAGTTTGTTTGTTCTCTGCATTTTTTTTTTTTTTTTTTTTTTTGCACACCAGTAGGCAGGCTGGTTTTGTTGAGCCCAAGCTTTCCCACCTGCCAGGGATGGTGACCAGTTCCGTGTGACCTGCATCATATCTGGAATTGTAAGAGCCAGGCTCTCCTGACTCATACCCACGAGGATGAGCAGAACCATAGTGGCAGATGATCTACATACGGTCCAAGCCCGGAGAGTTCTTGGCCCCACTCCTTCCGTGCCCGCTAAAGTGTTAGGTCACTGCATCTGCGAGTCCACCAACACTTCACTTTGTATCATATCATTCATAGCAGATGATCACTAAAGCATACCCCTAAATTAATAATTCACTATTTGCAATTTTTTAGGCTTTACCAATACACTTTTATTCCTTTTTTGTTGATGTGTGAATATGTAAAAGAATGCAGATGCCTACAGTGGCCAGAAGAGGGTGTTAGATCCCCTGAGGGCTGGAGTTACAGACAGTTGTGAGCTGCCACCTGGGTGCTGGGAACTGAACTCTGGTCCTCTAGAAGAGCAACATCTGATCTTAACTATGGGGCCATCTCTTCACACACAGACACAGACACACACACTTTCTCTTTAAATCAGCGTCTGTCCTGGGTAGATTCATGCTGTTCTTCATTAAAGCCTACACACCAGCTTTTACAGGCAGGGATTCAGTGGAAGCCACCGAGTAGCTGGGTGGTACAGAGCTTACGCTTCCTGACCAGAGAGAAATCATAGCAGAAAGTGGTGTAATACCAAGAGCAGGTGCTGAGGGCCGTCAAGCAAAGAGAAGGCATTGTCGCCAGCCCACAGCCAGGGTGACAGGCTCCTGAAAGAGGGAGGAAGGCTTCTGCTTCCAGGGTAAATCATTATTACTTGGAATCCGATTTAAAAAAAAAAAAAATCATGCGGAGGCTCTGCCCTGGGCGCCTGTCCCAGTGAGACAGTACCTCTTAAAATCCTACAGCAATTATACAATTTCTTGACTTGCTGACCGTCCACTGAAAATCAAAAGGAGAAGCCCATCTCCCAAGGACCCAACCCAAACCTGGCACCTAGGAGAGAGATGCTCACAGGTGCCCATAGGATTGAATAGTCACAAGAACCAGTTAAATGATTTTAATGCCCAGAAATTGTCCAGGTCAGGGCAGACTGAGCAAAGCTTGGGGGTGTGGAGACCTCCATATCCCCTGGGAGACCTGCCCAATCAATCCACACTTGAGTGGGAACTGAAGGGACCTGAGGAACATCTTTGCATTGGCACCTGTCCTTCCAGAGGAAGCATCAAGCCTGCACCAGCACTTCCAGGAGGATGTCCCAGTCACGGAAGCAGGAGATGGGTTGAAGTCTTGTGGCAGCCATGTCAGGGTTCTCATTATTTGCCATAGCAGAGCAGCTCTGGGCTCAGGACTCAGACCTACTCATAAGAGCAGAATCAGAGGTCTGCCAGGGAAGCCACACCCCTCAAGATTCACTCCCATGTGCAGTTTCAGAGAAGCTCCAGTCAGCACCACCAAATCCCCCCAGGGACACAGAAGCCATCCTTCCCCTCATCTTTGGGGATGGTGGCAGGTGCAGCAGTCTGGGGCTGACAACCAAAGCCAATGAAGCAGAGTCCCCTCCCCCACTCAAAGGGAAAATCCGCTGCTAGCTGGGACCCCAGGCAGCTCACTGGAGTTCCCCACCACCAGGGAAATGGGACAGCAGAGCCTGTATAGAATATAAGAAAAAAATAAATGAAAAGCTTTCACTAGTACCCGTTATATGTGGAAGGCATTTCTATACCTCTCAGCTGAGCTGGCCACAGCTCTGCTCTGACTGCCAGCCTCAGGACAAGAAAATCCAATGTTCAAGGCATCTACATATAATAGCACTGCTTGGGTTCCAGAGGCTTAAAATGCATGGTGGCCCTGACAGGAATTCTGATTATCAATCAAAATTAATTTGTGTCCCATATTTCTACCAAATTGCTGATTTGGAGAATTCTGCTCAGGACTGAACCTCATCCTCTGTTTCTAAACCCTAACCCAACCAGACAAGTCAACCCAATGCCAGGAGGTCAGTGCTGAGCTGTAGACCAAGGACTTGACCTGGGTCACTACATAAGATGGACAGTAGCTGCCTTGCGGATGAGCCTCTCAGTCAAGGGTGAGTTGGGTTTCAAGGCATCACGCTCCAACAGAAGGCTCCTGTGGAAACACACAAAGTTTTTGTTATAGAACCTTCTAGATGAAGTGGGAGCATGACAGGCAGGAGCAAATGGATACAGTCAGCTGGATAGTACTTTGATTCTGCCTGAGAGAAAACACTACAGATAAGGACTCCAGGGTGGGGTTATCACTGAGGCTTAGCCTGTCTTGGGGAAGCCATGGCTGAAGACCTCAGAGGCTAAGGCTGAGGACCAGAGGGAGAGGAGACATGATGTCTGGCAGGAAGCCACATGTGAGACTGGTCCAGGAAAAGCAAGTGAAAGAATAGGTAGGTGTAGGGAAGGCTTAATTTAAAGAAAGGAAGATGGGATCAATCAGACTCAGAGCCTGCTGTGGCTGAATCCTGATACCCTTGACGCCCTGGTCATCAGCATGACTTAGGGGGTAGGACCCTTACACTGGGATTAGTGTCCCAGTGAGAAACATAAGGGCCTGCTCTCTAAACTGAACCCTGCTGGACCCTGATCCAGGACATTTCAGCTTTCAGAACTACAAGACGAGATGAGTCTGGTGTGTGAACAAACCATCATGTCTGGGTTGGTTTGTTTTGGTACCACCCCAAGGAGATTAAGATAGAGACTGGTTAACAATGGTGGGTCTGCGGGGAGGGATTGAGGTTAAGGGGCTGGGGCTTGGTACACAGGTGGGGGCCAACACCACAGCCAGGGTAGCAATGCATCAGCCTACTCTCTGCTGCTATAACAAAATATGCGAGGCTGGGCACTTTGTAAAATTAAAGGTTTTATTGGACTAGGTTTCAGAGACTGGAAGTACAAAGCATAGGCTCTTACCTGGCTCCAGATAAGGCTGTTTAGTTGGGAAAACAAGGAATAGAGGCAGAAAGGCAAAGGGCAGAATGTGGAACAGGCCAAGCAAACCGAGGGACTGTGCTCTATAACATTCTCCCGTGGAGAGTACTAATTAGGGATCCTTGAGAGCTCCTTTAATATCTTCTGAGGATGGGACTCCAGAACCCCATTCCAGGAGTTCTCATCTCTCAAATCTCTTCCCCTTCTTAACACTTCCGAACTGGGGGACACATGTTTAGCACAAGGAACCCGGGGTGCTATACACAAACCATCCCAAACCACAGCAGAGGGCTTTTGCCTGTGAAGGGGCTGGGCTGCGGGGGGGTGGGGGGGGTGGGGGAGGTGGGCACTTGGAAGGAACGCCCCACCCCTGCAGGTCTTCCCAGGCATCTGTGCCGCCTCTCCCCTACACTACTTCACCTCTCCTGGGCAGGACCAGATGCATGGCATCCACTCCAGTGTGGGCCACACTGCACCCTAGAATCTGCCTCAGCTGAACCCTCAGCCTGCTCCTCTGTCCACACAGCCCACACAACCCTAGCTGGGACCAAGACCCCACCTCTTACCCACAGCAGGTCCCCCAGGGGGCTCAGGCACTACACATCACGTGTGGCTTTGGCACATGGACATGGAGTAAACAGGGACATGTGTCCATGGCGTTTCTGAGTTCAGAGTAGTTCAAATGTTCCCAGGCATCACCTGCACTGCTGGGGTCTGGCTCAATGGCCGGGGCACCTGCCTAGACACTTCTCACAGGACAGGGACCCAGGGGCCCTCTCCTTGGCAGGGTGGGGGGTGAGCCAGGGAGAGGAAGTATAATGGTTAGGGCTGTAGGAGTTCCTTTACTGGGTATCTAGACACCCCTAGCCTCGAGGCCTATGGCTTTCTCTGCTAACCAGGCCCACTGGCTAAGTGCACTGGGCATTTAGTCTCCCTCCACACACCCACAGGACACCCCTATGCTCCTCCACCCCCTCACCAGATCCACCAGCATCCTCTGCCCCTGACCACAGTCAAGGGACTGTCCAGATGAACTGATGATGAACTGGTTTTCTCATGGGATCCACACATTCATTTACTCAGTACTGCATCCCACACCCAGCCCAGGAAGTTTGTAAATTACTGCAAGCTGAGGCCTAAAAGAGCAGATACACACATACACACACACACACACACACACACACACACACACACACACACACACACACACAAAAGGGCAGGATGTCCCAGGCAGAGGGCACAGCGCATGCAGGGACCTGAGAGCAGGTGTACTGGCTATCTGTGTACTTCAGCATGGCTAAAATGGGAAGTAGGCTGGGATGGCAGAAGGCTGGGCAAAAGGGTGGCACTGGCTGACCCCCTTTGTCAAGTTCAGCCTGCTAATGAAAGAGAACCAAACCCCCAGTTTGCCTCCTGCTTTCTGAACCCCCAAATCAGAAGGACACATGCCAAGGTGGGGGCATGCATAGGAAGATCATGGGGGAGCAGCCTGGCTGTGGGGAGGGCAGAGTGCTCACCGGGCCACATTCTTATGGGCGCTGGAGGTGCAGTTGATGGCCGCATGGATCAGCAGCTGGTTGAAGACGTCTCTCTATGAAATCAGTTAGGCAAGTTAAGCACCTGCATTGGGGACCAGGGATGGCCCCCAACCCAAAGGAACCACTGAAACGAACACCACCCTGAACAGCACAGCCTGGTGTCAGTGTGAAACAAGAGTACTCCTACCCCACGAGTACCCACAACACAGGAGACACCTGGTACTCCAGCCTCTGGTTCCCTGTATACAGATGGCTCACCTGAGCATTGCTGCCCCCAATGTGGACAATTCAGTAGCGGATTGGCAAGAGAAGTTCTACGGCTCGGTCAGGGTTCCCGTTCTCAGCTTCCACAAGGGCCTGGCACAGGGGCAGCCCCACATCTTGTGCCAACTTGTAATGGCAGTTCTCCCCAGGGGACCTGTCGCCAAGACCAAAGTTAAGCATCCACCTCTACAAAGTCTCACCCAGGCAAGGGACACAAAATTAGGCCCTTCCCCAGCTGCCTGATGGCATTCTGATGGGAGCAGTAAGCACTGTAGGGAGAGGACAGGACTCCCTGCTTCCAGCCTCAGTTTGCCCATCTGAAAAGGGCTGTAACAGCACACAGCCCTTGTGGAGAGATCAGGACTGCAGACATTGTAGGCAAAGCCTGGACACCAACAGCCAGCACTACCATGGCTACCAATGAATGTGTCTGCAGCAATCTGTCCCCCAGGCCGCCCTGGTCAGCCCGGAAGACACCATTTCCATCAGATAAAGGAACTGAGGCTCAGAGCAAAGAGGACACCAGCTGGACCCCTGGAAGACAGGCACCTATGAAATACATGCCTGCATGGGCACCCACCTAGGGGACTCCCACCTAGAAGTATGGGTATCTTCAAAGCCTTGCTCCCCAGCCAGACCTCACTCTAAGGTTTCCCCAAGAAGGCAGGGTGACCCCTAGCAGGCCTTGGCTCAACCCTTGCCTCCTTCAGCCTCTCAGTTGGCAGGCTTCAAGGTCTCAGGGCCTCACATACTTGCTGGCCTCCTGCAGGGTAGTCATCAGCTCCTGTGTGGTCTGGAGGTCCCGTGCACCCAGGGAGGCCATCAGGAAGTGAGCTTCATTGAACAGAAAGTTGTGGTCTCGGGTATGCTTCTTAATCACAGGTAGGACAGCCTGCCAGCGCTGGCCAAGGGGCACCCCTGAGGAGGAAAAGAAGAGCCAAGGGCTTGGTGGAGGCAGCCATCGTGTTCTTCACCCATGTCCCTCAGAAGCCCATCCAATGCTGTCCCTGTGAGAGGTCGGGAGGGGAGTGGGGCCACCAAGGCCTCTGCTTTCCTTGTTTTCCTAGAAGAGCAACAAACCCAAGTGTGGTGATATTGTGTTCTGCAATATACTGTACACCCTAATAAACTTCTCTGGGGTCAGAGAACAGAACAACCACTAGACAGACATAGAGGCCAGAAAATGGTGGCCCACACACCTTTAATCCTAGCATTCTGGAGGCAGAGATTCATCTGGATCTCTGTGAGATCAAAGCCACGCTGGAAACTGCCAGGCATGATGACACGCCTTTAATCCCAGGAAGTGATGCCAGGAAGCAGAAAGGTATATAAGGTGTGCACCAGGAACTAGAACTTCTGTAAGTTTTTAGCTTTTAGCAGCAGTTCAGCTGAGATCCGTTCAGATGAGGACTCAGAGGCTTCCAGTTTGAGGAAACAAGATCAGGTGAGGAATTGGAGAGGTGAGGTTAGCTGTGGCTTGCTCTGTTTCTCTGATCTTTCAGTGTTCACCCCAATACCTAGCTCCAGGTTTGTTTTTATTAATGAGACCTTTTAAGATTCATGCTACACCCATGAAGTAAATGAAAATTTGAGAAATTGTCACAAGTTCTATTCCTAGCCCCCTTTCAGACTCCCAAAAAACATGTTTTAAAATTTCCCTATGTAATCCCAAATCTAGTACCTGTGGAGAGATGACTCAGTGGTTAAGAGCACTGGCTACTCTTCCATAGACCTGAGTTCAGTTCCCAGTACCTGCATGGGGGCTTAAAGTGTTTTATAACTCCATTTCCAGGGAACTCAATGCCCTCTTCTGACCTCCATAGGCACCAGGCACACTGACAGTCCACAGACAAAAATGCAGGCAAAATACTCACATATAAAAATAAATAAAATTTTTATGTCTAGTACCTGATACACAATGGGTATTCAATAAAGCCAGTGGCATCAGTAACACCCTTCTCCTTAGTTTCAATTTTCTGGCTCTAAAAGTCCTCACCTCTGCCCGAGCCTCCAGCCTCCACCTCCTTTTCATCCCTCTCAGTCCAGGAATGCTAGATTCAGCTTTCTTTTCTAGGGCATCTCCAGCCACCAGAGGGTCGTGGACATCTATTTCTCAACCTATCAAATTGAACAGTGAGGGCCAGACAGTGGTGGTGCATGCCTTCAATCCCAGGACTTAGGAGGCAGAGGCAGGCAGATCTCTGTGAATTCAAGGTCAGCATGGTCTATAGCATGAGTTCTAGGACAGTCATGGCTACAGAGAGAAACCCTGTCTCAAACCACCCCACTTCCAAAAAAAATTGAACAGTGATCCTTGCCTCACAACAGTGAGGAAGTAAGAGGCCTTTCCCAGCTTGCCAACCACTCGGTACCCCCACCTCACACCTCACACTGGAATTCTGGAGCCCTAGCCTTCTTTAGTGTCTCTCTATGTGAGGCGTCATCTGGTCTTCCAGCCATGGGCAGGAAGCCAGCCCTGTCAGGGCAACTGGGAAGCCTAGGGTGACAGGCTGAGAAGCCTCTGCAATGTCAGAGTTGGGAAATTATCACCTCCTGTGATCTAGGAAAAGAGGCATCAGCCAGTAGACAGGTGGCACCTGTGCCCTGAAGGCCTGCCAGGCAGGCTATGAGAGTGGCAAGGTTCAGAGTCTAAGGCCACTACACCAAGGAGCAGTGGAGAATAGAATAAAGGGCAGCTGAGGCCAGGTCAGTGGTCTTAGACTGCCATGGAGACAGCTGCATAAACTCGCATGCAAAGCTACAGCCAGGCCAATTCATCTCAAGAGCTGTGGTTCTGGCAATCACCCTCAGGACCAGGAATCACACTTTCTCTCTTTGTATACGGAGAGGGAAGAGACTCAGCTACCTTCCATGTGAAGACGGTAGAGCATGGAAGAGCAGTTCACCACATTCAGCATGGTTTCTTTGGCTTGCAGTCTCGGGATGATCTGGAAGACAAGGATCATGGGAGGCCAGGCTCAGAGGGTCAAATAATAACAGTTCACAGGACACAAAAGCTAAAATCATCATCCCCAGCATCCAGCCATCAGGAGCATCATCCTCATTATTTCTCAACCTTTGGGCTAAGATCAAGACCACAGCCTCTACCAGAAAATTATGTACTGTGGGGGCCAGAATGTATGAGTGGCACACACACACACACACACACACACACACACACACAGGAGCCCACTGTATGCTCCCAGGACTTGTGCTGGGCCCTGTCATCTAATACCCCCAGCCCTGTGCCTAAGGCTTCTCTGGCAGGAGACACCTATCTTGCGCTGTCATGTTTCTTGGTTCCACTTGGCTTCCTAGGAGACCTGTCTACACCTCAGAGAACGCGGTGTACATCACCTCCATTTCTTACTAAGACATAAGGATTCCTCCCAGGGACCATTGTTTGGCAGGCATTTATCTGATATTCAGGCCCCCATATAAAGAGCACCCTGTACCAAAATGTTATTGCTAAGTCCTCACTTACCAGTTTTTCCTTTCAAAGCTTACCCAAGGTATGAGAGTGTGAGGAGCAGAGTGGGAGGAACAAGCAGAATCCATAACAGACTGTTCAGTCTTCTCTCAGAGATTAGGCCTCCATTTCAGTTTCCTGAGACTGAGCAAGCAGTTTCAGAGGGACCCACAACCAAAGGGCCATTAATCAACACCCCTGACAGCAAGGATGAGGAGGCCTAGTACATGGAGTGCCAGGTCAGGCCTGAACCACCACAGTCATCAAGCTCAAGGTGATAACCAAATAAGGACAAAGCCTGGGACTTGTCCACACCTGCCCCAAAATGAAAAACTGTAGCCATGACCAACCCTTGACTAGTCCTGGCCAATTAGAACATACTAATATGATTGCCACTTACTTAGGCCAATC
This sequence comes from Peromyscus leucopus, assembly GCF_004664715.2. Lineage (NCBI taxonomy): Eukaryota > Metazoa > Chordata > Mammalia > Rodentia > Cricetidae > Peromyscus > Peromyscus leucopus. The sequence continues at coordinate 18,582,979 of NC_051080.1, forward strand.
AAATCTAAAGCGACCTAAAAGTCCAGGAATTCCCCTGGGCTATGCTTACAAGGAGCTACTGTGAGCTCCTCTCAGGGTCATCAGCATTTTGCTTTTGTGTAGAATGGTCGGTCCCAGGATACTGGAATCTTTCTCAAGATAATAAACGCTCTTGTTGACTGCATACATGGATGGTAGTCTTTGTGGGACTTATCTAGGACCCTAACAAAAGGAGAATTTGAGATTGGGGAGATGGCAAGGTTGTGAATGTGGTGGGTAGGATGGGTGTCAGTGAAGTCAATATGCTAATACTGCAATGCTACATAATTTATCATCATCATCATTATCATTTTAGGCATATAAGTGTTTTGTCAGCATGTATGTCTGTGTACCACATGTGTGCCTGATGCCCACAGGGGCCAGAAGTGGGCACTTAGTCTCCTGAAACTGAAACTGGAGTTACACATAATTATGAGCTACCATGTGGGTGCTGGGAATTGAACCTGCATCCTATGGAACAAGAGTCTCTACTCTTAAACATTGGTCCATCTCTCTAGCCCCACAACTTTCCTTTTTCTTCCTTTTTATAATGTAACAATGAGGTTTGAACCTAGGATCCCAAGCATGCTAAGCAAGTGCTCTAACAATGATATCCTTAGGCTTCTCTTTAGAACTTTTCATTCTGAGACAGTTTCACTAAGTAACCCAGGCCAGCCTTGAAATCACTTGATAGCCCAGACAGACCTTGAGCTTGCAATTTTCCTGCCACAGCCTCCTGAGTAGCTAGGATTGCAGGTCTGTTCCATCATGACTAGATTAATTTCTGTAACATAGATTTTAAAACAGTAGACAGAGGTCTGGAGCAATGGTTCAATGATTAAGAGCACTGGCTGCTCTTCCAGAGGATCAGGGTTCATTTCCCAGCACTTACATGTGTGGTGATTTGAATAGGTATAGCCCCACATAGAATCATGTGTTTAAATGCTTTACCCATAGGGAGTGCACTGTTTGGAGGTGTGGCCTTGTTGGAGGAAGTGCATCACTGTGGGGGCAGGCTTTGAGGTCTTACATGCTCAAGGTGGGCCTAATGGGTTAGTCTTTTCCCCTCTTCTGATGAAGATGCAGAAATCTCAGCTACTGAAGCCCAACATGGCAGAGACCTATTGGACCTTCGTGAAAAACTCTCCCCTTCTGATGCCAATGGAGATTGAGAGCCCAATATGGCCAGCTTTGGCAAACATTAACGTAAGCCTAGGAACTATAGCCATGCAGTTGGATTCTGCAGAAGGTAATATATGGTAATTGCTTTTTCAAGTATGTTTTAGAACGTGTCACCCAGACACCTTGGAGATTAAGGATAACCCTGAAGGTCACTGACCTCCATTTGTTCACAGTAGCATTCCAGCTAAGCCTTTTCATTTTCACAATCCTCTTCAAAATGATGTAGTACCTACTTTTCAGGAATGGCTCTTTGCAACATTTATTGGCCTCCTGAAATTCATTTAGCCCCCTTTGAAGATACCTTAAAATTTGTGACCCTTATGAGTCCATTAGTTCTGTTCCTTGTGAGCTGCCTGTTTTTTTTTGTTTTTTTTTTTTTTTTTTTTTTCTTTATGGTTCTTAGTTGTTCTTTTGCAGAGCTACCAGCTTAAGTCGTGCTGGGATCATGAAAAATGGGCCTTGATGGTTCGTGTTCCAGGAATTATGTCCATGCCAGTGGATGCCCACACACTCCAGAAGAGAATTTGACATTGCCTCTGCCATTGTTGCTGTTACAACAGTGGCAGCCACAGCTCCTACTGTTTCTGGGATTACCATTTCATAATTGCTTACTACAGCTAGCACAATGAAGACCCTGGCAGCAAAAGTAGCTTCCACAATTAGTTACTTTCATTCTATTGGGCATGATAAATTTAATTCAATAGTTATATACATTTTGATTGGCTTTGAAAGTTATAAATTTATAAACTCAAATTCCATTTGCTTTTGGGATACCATCTTACAAGGACTCCAATTTGCAGTAAAGCTCATTAAGGAAGGGAATGGCTCAGTTGCCTTTAGCCTACTGGCTATGGGTGGGTTAAAACTTCTGTTGGTCTTTTCTGTGTCGAGCACACAGGTTGCAAGTCCAGCGCCACTTTGAAATCTTTGGCAGCAGTTAATTCTGCAGCTCACACACGATTGAGCATGTATGATAATGAGTATTTAGAGATGGGTAATGCCTGGGGGGTGCTCAACAACCTAAGATAGAGGACCTGTGTGGCCTGGGCAAGTGTCTCCATGACAGGTAAGGTGACCTGCTGACGTCCCATGCAACCTAAGTCAGAAGCTTATTTTTTAGTAAAAGGAGGGACCTGTAGGGCCCTGGATCCCATTTTGGGTAACTGTTGCCTTGCTTGCTGACCTTGACCTTGATATCCTCCCTATGCTAATTCTCTGCCTGGTTCCACCCTTCTGAATGCTTAAGTGAAGTTCCTTGTCTGTGTATCCTGCATATTGGGCATTAACTGCTTAGATGCAAGATTGCAAAACATCAGTAGCGAACTTCTGCCCTCCAGGGTTCTCCCATTGTGCTATAAGCCTGTATTTAAGATCTCCTCCCTCCTTCAATAAACAGCATTCGGCATTCAAAAAAAAAAAAAAAGACTAGCCACCAACTAAAAAAGAACTCTCAGCTACCTTTCCAGCACCATGTCTGCCTGCATCCTGCCGTGTTTTCCACCATGACAACAATGGAATAAACCTCTGAACTGTAAGCCTGTCCCAATTGGATGTTTTCCTTTATAAGAGTTGCCATGGTCACGGTGTCTCTTGACAGCAATAGAAACCCAAACAAAGACAACATGGTAGCTCACAAACCATTTATAACTCGAGGTTTAGGGGATCTGGACCTCTCTTCTGATCTCTGTGCACATGTATACATGCAGGCAAAACACATAAAATAAACAAATTCTTTGAAAAATGAAAACACACACTGATAGGCACACACAAGTGGCCACATGGCTCAGTAAAGGCACTTGTTAGCCAAGCCTGATTTGATGCCTGGAACTCACAAAGTAGAAGCAGAGAAGTGACTCCTACAAGGTGTTCTCTGACTTTCACAGACATGTCATGGCATGCATACACATACAAAATAAATGGGATTTTTTTTTTTAAAGATAAAGTCTCACTATGTAGCTCTGGCTGTTCTAGAATTCACTATGTAGACCACGGTGTCCTCAAACTCAGAGATTACTCTGCCTCTGCCTCCTGAGTGCTGGGATCAAAAGGCATGTGCCATTCCCGCAGGGTCTGCTGTGTTTTAAAAATTAAAAATAAGTGAACAAGCCAGGCAGTGGTGGCACATACCTGTAAACCCAGCACTCAGGAACCAGAGGCAGATAGATCAATGTGAGTTCAAGTTCTACAGTGTAAGTTCAGGACAGGCTCCAATGCAACACAGAAAAACCCTGTCTCAAAAGAAGAAGAAGAAAGAAGAAGAGGAGGAGAAGGAGAAGAAGGAGGAGAAGGGAGAAGAGGAGGAGGAGAAGGACCCATCTAAAGGACAGTGACAGTCGAAGACAGCCTTAAACATGTCAGTCTCCAAACACCACGGGTGAACATCAGCAGAGACCCCATGGTACAGAGTCAGGACACGGCTCTGATAACAGCTATCCCACGAACCCTGGGCCATGCTCCCACCATTAGCTCTGGCTGGGACACACACACAGGCCCCCAGGCTGTGAGAGACAAAAGCCAACTGCAGCAACAAACCATAAACAACGTGAATGCACTTACATGGCTGTCATAGATGGTTAGCGCAGTCTCATAGTCTCCCTGCAGAGGTGAAATTGCTGTGGTTAACATCTGGAGAAGTCAAAACACGATGCTTGGAAATATACTAGGAACAGCTGACTAAGGACCCCACTAAGAGAGATAGGCAGGGCTCAATGGCACCCAATGTGGAGAAGGGAGAAGGTGAACCCAACCCTTGGGTCATGAGGGCCTCACCATGCATACATGCTTCTCTCTGGGCATCTTAGGAGCCTCCAAGTTTTTCTCTACAGTAACAGTGCTGCAAGAAGCACCCTGACAAACGGACCACTACCCATCTCCATCATCTGTCCCTGCCCCCTCTCCTAGAATTGGTTCTGGTGCTGTAGGTCCAATCTGAGACCCTCCCTGTATCCCAAAAGTAAAGAAGCACTTGGTGCCAAACCACCTGTAGAGGTGTGAAGGGTCTGCATAGGCTCAGATGTTTGAATACTTGGTCCCCAGTTGGTGGCACTGTTTGTGTGGGCTTAGGAGGTGTGGCCTTGCTGGAGGAAGTGTATCACTACAGGTAGGCTTTGAGAGCTTAAGGCTTCACCCTACTCTCAGTCCATGCTGCTTTGTGCCTGAATGGTGTGAGTACTCAGCATCCAGTTCTGCACCCATGTTTGCAGCTTGCTGCCAGCTTCCCACCATGATGGAGGCTCTAATGCCTCTGGAACCTTCAGACAAATAAACCATCTACTCTACAAGTTCTCTTGGCCACAGTGTTGTATCAGAGCAATAGGAAAGTAACTAATAAGTCAAGGAGTCCCAGTTCCCAAGAGTGGAAAATGTCTTGAGGAGCTCAGCATACAAAACTCTTGCAATGTGAATGCAGTATTGTTTCAGCTATCATCTGTGCTGGACAGTTTTATGTCAACTTGATACAAGCTAGAGTCATCTGAGAAACCTCAATTAAGAAAATATCTCCATAAGACTAGGCTCTAAGCAAGCCTGGAGTGTGTTTTCTTAATTGATGGGGATGGCCATTGTGTGTAGTGCTATCCCTGGGCTTGTGGCCTGGGTTCTATAAGAGAGCAGGCTGAGCAAGCCATGGTGAAAGCCAGTAAGCAGAACTCCTCCATGGCCTCTGCACCAGCTTCTGTCTCCAGGTTCCTTCCTGCCCTGTCTGAGTTCCTGCCCTGGCTTCCTTCAGAGAAGGACAAATGAAGCCAAATAATTCCGAGCCTCCTCAACTTGCTTTTGGTCATGGTGTCTCAACACAGCAATAGAAACCCTAAGACACCATCTTTTGTACCAAGACACAAAGGAGTTGCATGGAAGTCAGACACATGGCAAAGGCTAGGGCTTTGCTCTGAACATCTGCACTGAGTGAGACAACCACAGAGACAAGCATCCTACCTTCTCAATAAAGTACAGGGCCCAGTGCCAATAATTATGGGAAGCGAGCACATCAGAGTCCTGCAGAAAGAAAGAGAGAAAGTTTGAGCACCTGTGTTCATTTGGTATCACGTATGAACCCCTGGGTTCAATCCCCCACATTGAATCAACTTGACATGGTGGACCACACCTGTGATCCCAGCACACACTGTGATCCAGGGAGTAGAAACAGAGGATCAGAAGTTCGACTTTGGGGTGGGGAGATACTCACTTGGTACAATGTTTGCTATGTAAACATTGAAGAGCTCAGTTTGACTCCCTGCACCTACTTAAAAGCTGGACATGATGGTGTATGCCTGTAATCACAGAGGAAGCCTGGAGGTTTCTACCTAGACAGTCTTGCTTAATCAGTAAGCTTCAAGGAATACAGCAAAAAGTGACCTCCCTGGCTTTAGTATTCTGGTGCCCCATAAATTTTCCAGATGCAGGATTCTGGACATCTTTAGAATGTGATATGTTCATAAAGCTCCCTGTAAACCAGCTACACCTAGAACCATGCCTGGAGATGCTGGGAATTGGCATGGCTGACAATCACAGTTTTAGTCTATGGAACATCTCAAGAGAGATGCTGGTGGCCACAGCATCCTGCCGGTCTCTGAAGCATTGAACATCTAGTACTCAGTGTCAGGTTGTGGAGGGACTTGTTTCCCCAGCTGGTGGTGTCCTTGGAGCCTGCTGTGGCACAGAAGGACAGGGCAGCAAGGGCACCTGGAGAGGTGGCCAGGTCAGGTACCAGAGGCAAGTCCAGAGAAAACAGGCACACACGGAGGAAGAAGGACCACCAGTGCTAGTGGAGAAGGAGGAAATGGCCCCAGAGGGTTACCAGCCTGTCAGAAGCAGGGATGAGTAAAGTTAAGAATAGGGAATATGGCTTTGGCAAACGTTAATGTAAGCCTAGGAACTGTAGCCATGAGATTGGATTCTCCAGACGAGCTGCCAGCTAAAGTCATGCTGGGATCAAGAAAAACGGGCCTTGGAGGTCCGTGTTACTGGAGTTATATCCATGCCAGTGGATGTCCACACAATCCAGAAGAGAATTTGACATTGCTGCTGCTGCTGTTGCTGTTATAGCAGTGGCACACACCGTTCCTACTGTTTCTGGGATTACCATTTCATAATTGCTTATTACAGCTAGCACAGTGGAGACCCTGGCAACAAAAGTAGCTACCACAGTTAGTTATTCTTTCATTCTATTGGGCATGATAAATTTAATTCAATAGTTATATACATCTCAATTGGCTTTGAAAATTATAAATTTATAAACTCAAGTTCCAATTGCTTTTAGGATACTATCTTACAAGGACTACAACGTACAGCATGGCTCGTTAAGGAAGGGAATGGCTCAGTTGCCTTTAGCCTACTGGCTATGGGTGAGATAGGACCTCTGTTGGTCTTTTCTGTATTGAAACACAGATTCCAAGCCCAGTGCCACTTTGAAATCTTTGGCAGCAATTAACTATGCAGCTCACACATGATTGAGCCAGTATAATAATAAGTATTCAGAGATGGGTAATGCCAGGGGGGCACTCACCAACCTAAGACAGAGTACCTGTGTGGCCTGGGCAGGCATCTCCATGACGGGTAAGGTGACCTGCTGACGTCCCATGCAACTCAAGTCAGAAGCTCACTTTTCAATAAAAGGGGGACCTGCAGGGTCCTGGGCCCCGATTTGGGTAAATGTTGCCTTGCTTGCTGACCTTGACCTAATATCCTCCCTATGCTAATTCCCTGCCCGGTTCCACCCTCCTGAATGCTTAAGGGAAGTTCCTTGTCTGTGTATCCTGAATAATGGGTGTTAACAGCTTAGATGCAAGATTGTAAAACATCAGTAGCGAACTTCTGCCCTCCAGGGTACTCCCATTGTGCTGTAAGCCTGTATTTAAGACCTCCTACCCCCTTCAAGAAATGACATTTGACATGTAAAATTAATATATATATGTATATATATATACACACATATATATATATTTGAATGAATACTGCTAATGTAATCTATGAATATCACAAATGTGATTAATATCATGAGTGTAAGTAATGAATATCTTGAGTGGAATTTAAAAAATAAATAAATAATAAAAAACACTAAGAAAAAAAGAATAGGGAATATGGACAATAAGGCCACGTTGTGTTCAGGACACGGAGAGGGGCAGGCTAGACACTAGGGGTCTGAACCACCCTACCTCCCATATGCCAGTTCTACATCAGTGGACCATCACCCCATTGGCCTGCCTCTCTCCCACTCACTGCCTCATGTGGTCCAGAAGAACACTCCATCATCCCATGGGGAGCCTGCTGGCAGCAGCAGAGGCACATGCAACTCAGGGCCCTAAGCATGCCCACCCTTGCTGGGCTCTTATTTCTCCAGGACTCTTTGGGTCCATTCAGTTCATAGCAAAACACCTCAGGGAGACCCCAATTGTACAATCACTTATAAAATGCTGGCAGATGTTGAGATGTTGTGGAGCTCCCAGAGGATGCTTGGCAGTCAGGGATGCCTCCAAGCTGAACCTAAGCTCCTGGGGAACTGAACCACATCTGTAAGTCCTACCCAGCAAGCCTTGGTGGGATTCCGGGTATCAGACTGGATCATCCAAGATTCAACTCCTACCTTCCAGTGGTCTTCGGTGTTCTTCATGAACTCCATGCCGTCCTTGATCTCGGCTCTCATCTCATGTACGTGGGCAACAGTGTGCACTGACCATGCATCTTTTGGCTCAACAGACAAAGCCTGCATGAGGTTGGAGATGGGAGGACAAAGAAAATGGGTGTTATACCGGCTACCTGGGCTCAAAAAGAACAAGGGTGAGACTGAGCTCTAATTCAGAATAATGACAATCCTGACACCAGCACCATGTCCTACGTGCCTGGGAGGCAACGGTGTGTGCCTTACCCACCACAGCAGCTGCTGAGGAGGGCATCCCTGACAGCCTCACAGATGAGGAAGCTGGGGCTCGAGGAGGCCAGCACTTGCTTCCTGGGTACACCCGCATCATCGGCAAGATGCTACCCAGGATACAGTGCCTCAGTTTCCCATGATGGCTTCTAGGGCTGCCTTCCTCTCAGGGCTATCAGAATAGCATAGACTGTCACATCCTTTGCTGGTGCAGGACAAGCGGCCGCCCCTTCCAGTAACACTCAGGAGATGGTCACACAGGCGGATTCCCACGTTAGAAGGAACTGGGTTTAGCAGCACTGTTGTTAACAACCAAATATGTACATGACCCCTGAGTTCCATGGAGAGGCCTATGGACATGAACTAGCTCTTACCTCCTTGTCCATCTATTCACCAGGTCAGTTCATGTTTATTGAGCGCCTTCTAAATGCTGCACATGAAGCAGTGAACTGGGACTCACTGCAACCCCATCACTGCCTTGTCCTCAGGCCCCACATCAAATCATGGGTCCCTTAGGCCTGCCTTCCCTGAAATCCAGAATTACAAGTGCCTCCACGCTGGCCTGACATCTGATGCAAGGGTTTTGGCAATGTGTCCCCCTCAGTCTCTGGCCCCTGGCCTTGCCCCTCAGCTTTCACAGTCTTGTCCACTCCCTGTGGGAAGACAGGTGTCACACGCATATCTGTGAGGTCTTGGGGCAGAGGGCCTGAGAACCAAGGGAGCTGGGGACATGGCAGGGTGCATCCTGAGCATCCTGGTCACTAGCACCCCTTTAAGAAACCTCTGCAAGCATTGTGTAGCATTCAATACGGGACAGTTGAGAAATAGGACTCAGTCCTGTTCTTTGTGACCAGCATCCTCACTCAACTGGAGCCCTTGCAAGGTTCCCTGGGAGACTCCAACTCTCTGCCTGCCCCTCACACCAGAAGTTGATCTGGTCACCTTGTAAGGTCACTGTAGCTCAGTGGACCTGGTGCTGTCCACTCTTGCCTTGCAGAAATCTGGGGGACACTGTTAAATGCTTGTCTTCATATCTACCACCTGTCTGTGGGGTCTGGGGCTAAGGTCAGTGTGGCCATAGCACCAGGAGAGCTGGAGCAAAGGCAGGAAAGGGCAATGGGTGGGGACACTGTTCTGTCTCATCTTGTTTCTTTTCGGACTTGAGTCTGCATCCTTGGCCATCTCTCTTTGGAATCAGCTTGTCAAAATGCCACTCAGAGTTCCTTCAACTTCCCTGCTCTCCTCCAGATGCCTACGTGATTCCTCCAACAAGAGGAGCCTTCCTGTGGCTTAACCACAGATGCCGGACCTGACTACCCTGATGGTAGAGCTTAGATGGCCAAGAAGCTAGCTGGAGCCCTCAGGGCTGACTCAGAGCTACAGAAAACAAAACCAGAACCAACCAAACAAAAAACCTTTACCTGATTCCTGATTCTCAATTGAGTCTGATTCAGGCAATGGCCAGACACTCTGAGGATGCTGTCCTGAGGAGGGGGCACTTCAGGCCAACTGAGGAAATGCCAGGGTCAGGAGCCACAGCAGCGATGCAGGGAAGCTAAGCTCTAGTCCAGGCTGCTTAAAAGACAGCCATAAACAGATGGCCTAGGTGACACTCTGACCCCTAAGCTTTATCAGCATGGGAGGGCTCTGTCTAGCCTCTCTCTGAGCTGCAGCTCTCTTGTGTGGCCACCAAGTGTTTAACAGTTAGGCAGAGACCATGGGCAGGAGCAGGCATGCACAAGGACAGGTATGACCCGGGACCAAGAGCACACGTCACTGTCTATGCATGGCAATGCTCCCTTGCACAGTAGTTTCTACTCCTGCAAGGACACGAGGAGCAGAGAAGGACTTCCAGAGCCTGAGCTACCCTGCACCCAGGCCTGTCACTTGTGCCAGATTTCAGAACCACAGGGGAGTCCCCAGAGCTGCAGATCAGCCAGCACATCCCAGCAGAATAAAGAAAACAGTGCCCGAGGCTGGAGGATCTAGCAGGCTCCACAATGGCTCCACCCCTCCCGCTGGCAAGCACCCTGAGTGATGAGTGATGGTTTTTTATATCCTGAGTGCAGGACAAAGTCACTCTGCCTCCCCACTCAGGGAGGAAGAACATAACAAGATCAGGCCATGACCTGTGAAATCTCCACCCACCTCAAGCCTCATGGGTCATGGTTAGACCCAGTGGAAAGGTGAAATTCAAGGAGGGAGAACCAAGGTTTGCATGCTCTCCTGTACTGCTCCAGTCCCAGTTGGCCTGTGGCTCTAGAGCTCACTGAAACTCACAGAGGCACAGAGCCCGCAACTCCCTGAGTGTCACTGCCTCATCTGGTCTAGGGACCTCAGGAGACTTTGAGGAGTCACAGAGAGGTAGCTGTTTGCCCTAACAAGAGCCCCTCCCAAGAGGTCACTCCAAGGTGGGGAGGAGGGCTGCTTGGTCCTCACATGAGCGGCCATACCCTAAAGGGCCTCACACCTTGAGAAGGTCCACTCACCTCTTTGGCAAGCTTTAGTGCCTGGTCATAGAAGTTGGTTTCCATCAGTCCGAAAGAATAGATGCCTTTCACGTAGCTGTAAACAGAGAAAAGACTTCAGTTCCCAGGAAGCCGAACAGGAACAGGTGGAATGGAGTCCGCCAGCAGGAGTGGCTGGAGTCCACACACCAGGGCTTGCATGTGACTGTGTTTGGACACAGGGGCTTCGCAGAAGGAACTGAGGTGAGATGCAGCGGGTAGCAATCTGATTGCTGTTGTCCACTTTTTAAGACGGCCATGTGGAGATGGTGGTGTCAACAAAGAAAGGACATGCTGACACCCTGACTCTGCTCAGGACCTCAGCAAGGGGCAGCACTAAAAGACTGACTCATGCCCTCAACCCAGAGAGGAGCTGAGCTCAGCAGTCCTCCTTTTGAACTTCCTTTAGTGCAAGACAAAGTGAAATTCAACCTGATGGTGATTTCCCAGAACCCTAAGCTGTCCACATAGCCTGGCCACTCCTCAGCAAAATCCACTCCCTCAGACATCAATGCAGAGTCTCTCCACAGAGGATGACAGGGTCTAGGGGCACTCACCTGGGAGCCTGGCACTGTGGGTAACTCCATTCAGGCTTCTGTTGCACCGTCCTGCACCCAGCCTGTGAGCACCCACTGACCAGCCTGCCAATCCCCAGAACTGATCCCAGTGCCCTGTTTGTCCAGCTCACTCTCTATTCTGGCCCACATACTTGCATTTCTCATCAGTCACCCAGGCACTGAGCCTCAAGATGGTTGGTCACAGGTGACAGAGGGGCTCTATCCTGTGTGAGCAAAGACAGAAGCTACTGTCTAAGACTCAGGTGTCACTTTTACTGTCCAACACAGGAGCACATGGCAGCCTTTACTGGAGAGCAGTGGCTGGCAGGTGACTTTAAAAAATATTTACTACTCAGGAATCAGAGGGAGGCTGATCTCTGTGAATTGGAGGCCAGCCTGGTCTACAGAGCTAGTTCCAGGCCAGCCAGGACTACACAGAGAAACTCTGTCATGAAAAACGAACAAACAAAAAAATTTACCGAGGGATTACTGTAGGTCAGGTACTAATTAGCTCGAGTTGTTTAATTTTCAGTTAGGCTGAACCATGGTAGCTGGACCTGGGGTCAGGCACCATTCTAAGGGTCAGCACAAAGGTATTTGTATTAGAAGTGATTACTTTTAAAACAGTAGACTTAGACACAAACAAGATTCTCAATAATGGAGGTGTGTCTTGTCCAATCAGGTGACAGCCATAGAGACAAAGTCCCAGAAAGGAAAAGACACTAGGCCTTTCAGGTTCCTTTAGATTCAAAGAGGAAGTTGACTTTTGTGGGAATTTCTAGCTGTCACCCTGCCCTACAGGTTCTGAATTTGACAGATGCTACCTAAACAGCCCTCTGGAGAACACCCCTTTCCCTGTAGCAACTGGTAATCCACAGATTATTGTTCAAACCGCCTTAAAACAGACACCGGGACTGATGATAGGAAATAGCCAGGCATGGGGGCTCTTTACCTGTAATGTCAATACCTAAGAGAATCAGGTATAAGACTGCCATGAATTTGAGGCCATCCTGGGTTACAGAATCAGATTCTATCTTAAAAAATAAAACTAATGATGGACATGAAGTAGGGGTGTTATATTTTGGAGAGTATAATCTTGGGGATGCTTGTTACTACAGCACTGAAAATCCTATCTGACCGATACACGATGGTGCTACCTCATTCACAGGATGGGATGAAGATGTAATGAAGAGAAAGAAGCCTTTTAGATGAACAGCAGGTGCCTCGTTATCTCTAGGCTATGGCCAGTAGAGTTACTGAGCCTTTAGGACAGAGGACAGAAGGAAAAATGAGATGATGTGGCTTCTTTTCTGCATGTACCTGTTAAGAGGGACGTTAGGTTTCCAAAAGGGGTAAACTCGAGCCACAGAATCCCGCATCTGCTCCAAGTAGCCCAGGTAAAAGTAGGAATCATGGGCAAACCTCAGGGCCAATATGTCTGTTGGGTGGTCCCGGAGAATCTGTTCCCAAAGATCACAAGCTTTGGAGAAGTTCCTGCAAGACAAGAACACACTGAGCATGAAGTCCACATCCATGGGGCTGGGGGTGGTGGGAAGCCATCCTATGTTACTATCTGCCTGGGCTGCTTTATATCTGGGGCTGGGGAGATGGCGCAGTGGTTAAGAGGACGTGCTGCACAAGATCAGGACCTGAGTTCAAATCCCCAGCAGCCGAGTGAAATTCAGGCATGGCCACGTCCCTGTAATGCCAGTGGTGGAGAAAGGAGGGTGTCTGGGGCTTGCTGGGCACCAGTCTGCTGAAAGACCATGAGCTCTAGGTTCAGTGAGAGACCCTGTCTCAAGGGACTAAGATGGAGAGCCATAAGATGGGACACTTGACATCCTCCTCTGGCCTCTGAGCACAAGGGCACAAGACATGTGTACACACCATAACACACCCCTGCACACAAAAATCAATAAAATTATATATATATATAAATTATAGCTATGCATGTGTGACATGCAGAGGCCACAAAACTAAAGGGGGTGCAATCTGAATGGGGGATAGAAAAGGCCATGGACTATGTGTGATGAAAACAGAGGGACATTCTTGGGGGGAGGAAGAAAATAAGCCAGAGTGGGGCAGGGGCTTGCGGACAGACAGTAGGGGCGCTGGTGAAGGACAGTAAGATATGATAAGATCCACTGCTTTGTATACTAAGAGTAATTCATAAAAAGAGAAAATGTTCCCAATTAAGAAAAAAATTCGCCGGGTGGTAGTGTGGCACGCTTTTAATCCCAGCACTTGGGAGGCAGAGCCAGGCTAATTTCTGTGAGTTCAAGTCCAACCTGGGCTACCAAATGAGTTCCAGGAAGGGCGCAAAGCTACACAGAGAAATCCTGTCTCGAAAAAACGAAAAGAAAAAAATTTCATCTAGCTAGTTGGAGCTTACTTAGCACGCAACACTCTGGAGTCCATACCCAACACTGCACAGGAAAAACAAATGTTATAATAGACACATATATGTACACATTTTCCACATTAGGTTGTACCTCATAAAATTCAAAAACCAGTGGGAAATTACCAACTCATTCAACTTCATGAAGAAAACCAGGGGATCTGAGAGATGGCTCAGTGGTTTACAGCACTTGGCTGCTCTTACAGAGGACCCAGGTTCAGTTCCCAGTTCCCCTAGTGCAGCTTAAAACCATCTCTAGCCAGGCAGTGGTGGCGCCCACCCATAATCTCAGCACTCAGGAGGCAGAGGCAGGCGGATCTCTGTGAATTCGAGGCCAGCCTGGGCTACAGAGCGAGTCCACGAAAGGCTCCAAAGCTACCGAGAGACCCTGTCCAAAAAACAAAAAACAAAAACAAAAACAAAAACAAAAACAAAAAAAATCTCTAACTCCAGTTGCAAGAAATCTGGTGCCTTCTCCAGGTCTGCTAGGGCACCAGGCACACACGTGATACAGACATACATATAAGGAAAACACTCAAGACATAATATAAAAATAAATAAATCTTCAAAGGAGAAGAAAGAGAGAAACAGGTGTGTGTGTGTGTGTGTGTGTGTGTGTGTGTGTGTGTGTGTGTGTGTGCGTGTGTGCAGGCCAGAGGTCAACATCTGGTGTCTCCTTCAAGTGATCTCCCCTCATTTCCATAGTCTCTCACTGAACCTGGACCTTACCAATTCAGCCAGACTGGTAGGCCAATAAGCGCCAGGGATCTGCCTGTCTCCACCTCCCCAAGGCTACAGTACACATCACCATACCTGGCTTCTTGCCTGGGTGCTGGGCATCTGAACTCAGATCCTTAAACCTGTGTCACAAGCACCCTAACAGTTCAGCCATCTCTTCAGCCCAGGTAGACTAAACCAATTGCCAAGGACAGTTTGCCCCAACACCACGAGGGGCACAGGGGACCCCACATCTACACTGCATCATCAGAAACTGGTGGGACTTTCATGGACTAAGCCCCTGAGACTCCTCACAATCAGCTTGAGGTATCTCTTCTAAAGGACATCTCACCTGTCCAAGCAGAGGGACTGCCCTGGGGGACTGTGGGAATGGAGACAGGGAACCATCTGGAAGGTATGGAGCTGGTGCACACAGTGTTGGAATCCTGAACAAACCCTAAAGACCTGTATGTGGTGAGCTGGGTGTCTTGGCCTGTGGTGCTGTTGGGAAGTAGGGCGCCTTCTAGAGTTTGGGCCCAGTGATATTCAGTTAGGTCCCTGGAAGCATGCATGCCCTTGGAGAGAACATCAGGACCTCAGTCCCGTCTTGACTTCACTTGCTGCTATGAGGTGAGCAGCCTCCTCTACTACCTATTACTACCAAGAAGTAAGACCAGTAGGGTAAGTGCCCAAGGACTGAAGCCTCCCAAGCCATATGCCAAAATAAACCTTTCTTTCTTCCTGATAAATGTATTGTCTCGGGTATTTTCTTACAACAACAGACAGCTGACAAACGCAGCCTTCAGGGCAAGAAGCAAAAGGGTCAATTGCTTCCTTCTCTCTCCTAGATGTGGTGATCAAAATAATAACCATGTGAATGAACCATAGCTTTTCCTAACCCTAAACTGAAAATTCTTGCTAAATACTTCTTCATTCAGCATTCAATTTGGGGCAGAGCAGGCTTTTGAGACTCTCAACCTCTGAGGCATCACCTGGCACAAGCTTGGAGTCCCAACCCCCCGCTCCCCAGCCCAGGGAGGCTCCTCACCCCTTGGCAAACGTCTCCACTGCAGACACATGCAGCTGCTCCCGAGGTGTCAGAGTCTGGGTTTTGGAGATCTCCACCATCGTCTTCACAGCCTGGTCCAGGTCCTTGTCCAGCTTCACGGAACTTCCCGTGCCAATGAGCACAAGGCCGTTAGAGATGGCATGACCCATGGCTGACAGAAGATTGGAAAACAGCTGGTCACTCAGCCTAGTCCAGCCCCACATTCAATAAGGTGTGAGCCACGCTGGGTACAGGTTCACTGTGTGTGAGGCCCCTATCAAAACCTGGATCTCAGCTCTACTTCAGCAGACAGAGTGGGCAGAGGCACCTTCTAAGTACCCGAGGTTATTTCTTTACCTGGGCTTCTGTTGAACCCCGATGTCTGAAGTACTTCCAACTGCCCTCATGAGCCTGGGAGAAGCTATGATCCAGCTCACTGGTTGGTATTATTGCTAACACCAGTCCAGACCTCTTGGGAAGCTCAGTGGATGCCATTCAGAGAGCTGAATCAACAAGGCCCTGGGGCACAGACTGTGATCCCATTTCCCTGTCCTCACACGTGATGATGGGATGGGTAGTCCTAACTGGAGGTGTTGAGGTCCAGGCCTACCCATGTTTCCCAGCCCCTTCTTCAAAAAGGCAGGGTGTCCCCTGATTGGAGGAACTCAATCAAGGACACTGGCCTGGAGATAAGAACCATAGAGCTAGGATACCCAACCCCAGCCCAGCTATTGGACCCTGCTTATAGCCTGAGTCCCTCTGACCACTAGCTGTCCCTAGGGCTGCATTTGGAATGCCCTGCATTTCTCTGGGTCTCCTAATTCTGTCCCTGACAGGTTAATAGGGCCCTTGGCTTTAGCTAGGCTGCTGCATGTATTAAGAATGTCTCTGGGCTGGAGAGATGGCTCAGAGGTTAAGAGCACTGGCTACTCTTCCAGAGGTCTGGAGTTCAGTTCCTGTCAACCACATGGTGGCTCACAACCATCTGTAATGAGATCTGGTGCCCTCTTCGGGCAGGCAGGGGTACATGCAGATATAACATTGTATACATAATAAATAAATAAATCTTAAAAAAAAAGAAAAAAGAAATGAAAAGAATGTCTCTAACAGAAATCTTCATTTTATAAGTCTTCTCAAATGCCAGGAACCTCACCCCACACTTGGGCTACCCATCTTGGATTCTGAAATGTTCTGAATTGACCTCCCCCAGCCCCACTACACACAAGGCTTGCCCATGAGCCAGGCTCTGTCCTCCATCTCCACCCAGCTCTGGTGGCTCTGGAGATGTCTGGAGTCCTGAGATCCCTGACAAACGTCTCAGGAGCCAGCTCTAGGGTTCTAGGATTCTGGGCTTTCCAGCCGGCTAGACTCAGGTTGATGTCTCTTTCCCTGAGCCCCAGGTTCCCCATCTAAGAAGTGGGGATGATGATGTCTTCTGTCAAACTGATGATAGTTAGAGAAAAGATCTAGAGCCTTCTGAGGAAATGGCTTCCTCATGGGAGCAGCCGTTGTTCCAAACACTGTAGCTGTCATCATCCCTCCTCTGTGCAAGTGTCAGCCCAGTCACTGTGTCCCTCCAACCATGTGAGTCCCTAGAGTCAGGGCGTGTGAACGGAGCTCCTTTACCTAGGGAGAGCTTTACTCACCAAAGGTTGGATCTGCTGCCTTGAGCTTTGATAGGCAGCCCTCGATGCCACCAAGACTCTTGTCATTGGTCCACTTGACATACTGGAGTGAGAAATAAAAAACAAGTCTGTCCTCATGGAGCCCTAGACAGTATAAATGAAGGGGTGTATCTAAACTCTATTTTTTTTTTCTGTCAGGGGTGCTGAAATTCAAACTTGGGGTCTCCAATAATCTCTACAAATGCGGGAGTCCCAGATCTCAATTATTTTTCTTTCTAGAACACTGAATATTTTCTGGACACTAATTCAAAGAAGGCATAACTTAATTGGCCTTCTAGGATGAGATTAAATACACAGGATTGGGAGACACCTCCTAGGGCTGGGATGCCAAATGCCAGAAAAGAACTGTGGGGGGAAAAGGTCCTTTCCAAGAAATGAGGTACAGCATGTCTCTTTCTTTTGCACCAAGAAAAGACCTGGAGTCACTTACATAATTCCTGCTTCATTTCTCTAAAAAATAACCATGGGGGAGTTAACAGCTTAGATGCAAGATTGTAAAACATCAGTTGCGAACTTCTGCCCTCCGGGGTCCTCCAAATGTGCTGTAAGCCTGTAATTAAGACCTCCTACCCCCTTCAAGAAATGACATTCGACATTTAAAATATATATATATATATATATATATATATATATATATATATATATTTGAATGAATACTGCAAATGTAATCTATGAATACCACAAATGTGATTAATATCATGAGTGTAATTAATGAATATCATGAGTGTAATTTAAAAAATAAATAAAAAAATAAAAATTTTTAAAAAATTAAAAAAAAAATAACCACGGTAAGCCAGGCATGGCGGCTCACATCCATAATGCCAACAACAGGGAGACTGAGTCAGGACGCTTGCTGAGTTCCAGGCCAGTCTGGGCTACACTGTGAGACCCAAACAAACACAAAGACGGTGGCCCGGGGTCATTACAGTTAGAGACACAAAGGCCAGAGATGGAAAAGCCAGCTTTTGCCTTCTATCTGTCTGCAGACTCAGGTGCACCCTGGCTCTGCCTCCGATGGACTGGGTGATATTTGACTCAAGACAGCTCAATTCTTTGAGCCTCCATTATCCCACCTAGAAAAAAAAAGCCACTTGACGTTCCTTCTGAGACCTTGTCCCCTCTCCCAGAAGCCCCCAGGTCCCTGAACTACAGGATTCTTCACTGGTGTGGAAGAGCCTGGGAACGGGCGGAAGGTCTTGGTCCAGCTAACTGGAGATGAGCCTCAGGACTGGACCCCATGTCTTCATGGCAGAGCTCACAACAAACCCCAGCAGGCCACAGTGGGACAGTGGGAGGCTGAGTATTTTCAGACCCCTGGGGTCATCCATTGCTATCTACCCTGGAACTGGGGATCTTGGGAAAAGGGCAACTGGGGCTGACAGAGACACTCCCCATGTTGTTGGATCTCTATGGCAGAGTGCAGATCTTTACTGTGATGGGATTTACAGACCATTCGCCAATCGAAACTCCTCCTCAGAACCCTTCAAGGAGGACACGAGTCTCTTAGTGGGTGTACCTGGGTCAGGGTGGCATCAAACAGCTTGCAGGCTTCATTGCTTGTGGTTGAGAGCGGGAGACCAGCATCCTTCCACGCCTACACAAGAGGGAAGGAACATGGGAGGTGGGGGTGTTACTGGGCTGAGCCCCCAAACCCTTGGTTACCCCTCTGTAAAATATCTAAGAGGACTCTGTCAAGGTGAGTCCAAGTGTCAGCCAGGAAAGGGGACAGAGTAAGTGGGAGTCTCATTACCAGGACTGATGGGAAGCTGGTTCCTGGGTGTGCATCTCAAAGGATGTCTGGCTTGTCACCTGCCTGGCAAGGTGTGTTCTCCCTGCCAGCACCTAACAGTTCTCCTCCCACCGTGTGGAAGATTCTGACAGGTTGGAAATCCTTCAGATTATAACAGCGGCCCTCAGTGTCCTGACTTTCAGGGTGTTCAAGGCCAGTGTCTCCCTAGGGCATGGGACATGACCTTTAGTCCTGGCCAGCAAAGGGCTGCACCTCCAAGGACTTGGAAATTAGGTGGCTGTGCTGCTCCCACCTTCATCTTCCTCGTCTGAAAAATGGGCTCAAGCTCCCGGTCCTGGATGGCTTCATAGGAAACGCCTCCTGGAGCCAAGCCCAATGCAGGAGCTTTCGCTGGTGCCCTGCCTGGGAACCACTAGGCAGTCGTCCCCTCCCCCCCCCCCCCCCCCAGCTGCAGAGACACAGCATGCTCAGGACTGGGTCCCCAGCCGGCCTGACCGGGGTGACCAGCAGCAGGTTTGCTCCCGACTGCTCGGCCCTGGACCAACTCCCGGACCCAGGAGGACGCAGCCGAGGGGGTGCGCATACCTGGCAGTCTCGCAGTGACATGGTTCTGGTTTGGGTCTACAGAGTAAAGGATACCGGCTCAAGTTTCTCTGGAGTCCCTGAGGCCTTCCGGGGAGGTGGGCTGTTATTGCTGGAGGAAGGGGGCGGGGCGAGGGCGGCTCCCCTGACCTCTCACTGGTGGCCTTGGAGTTCCTTACAGCTCAGTGCCCAAACCCGCCCGCCCCTGAAACGCAGGGTTTGTGGGTGGGGGAGGTGTGGGTGTTGGTGTGGGTAGGGAAAGTGGAGGAGGTAGGGGCATGAGAGGACACACCTTGGGGCCCTGGCCATATTCCTCATCTGGGGTGTTCAGAATTAGTGTGGTGGCTGCTGGCCCTGCTACCAAAACCCCTCCAGGCTAGAGTCCTTCTTGCCATCTAATGGCATGCGTTCCCGCGTTCCAGCCTCTTTTCTGAGAAAGTTTCTAGCCAGTGTGTTTGAGTCAAGTGAGCAGGAAGGGTGGAGAGGCACATGCTGTCTTTGTTTAAAATGTTGTGGGTTTTTTGTTTTTGTTTTTGTTTTTGTTTTTTTTGTCACAGATTTTCTGTTACTGTTCACTTTCAGAAATAAATTAAATTACTCTCTTATATAAGTGCTGAAGAGATAACTTTTTTTTTTTCTCAAAGACAGTCTCACCATGTAGAACAGGCTGGCCAGGAACTCACAGAGATCTGCCTCTCTCTCTCTCTGCATCCAGAGTGCTGGGATTAAAGGCATGTGCCTCCCCAGCTAGTATCAATACCATTCTTAACCGAAAACGTGGTTGGAGGTAATTCTAAAGTCTTTGGATTTGACGGTGGATTCCTAGATCCAGCACTGACAAAACAGATCAGCCGATTGTTACTAGATTAGTGTATTTTCTGAATCAAAGGGAAAGAAAGGATAATCTGTAGGAGGGGAGAAAATGCTTGAAAATCATGTTAGATAAGGGCCTAGTATCTAGGATTTATAAAGAAATCTTAGGACTGGAGAGATGACTCAACAGTTAATAGAACTTGCTGCTCTTGCAGAGGACCAGCTTTCCTTACATGCAGAGGCAAATTCTATGACCCTCCCACCCCCTTCTTTGTTTTTTATCCTTCACTCTAAAGCCAGAAGCATGGGGCTGAAGCTGCCAAGTTCTGCTGCTTGCTTGGCTTGGAATGTGGTCCCGTCATCAATTCCTTCTTCACCAGCTTTCTGCTTTTGATTATTACCTTCACTGCCCGAACTTGGCTGTCCTGAAACTGGAACTGTAGACCAGGCTGGCCTCAGATGCAGAGATCTGCCTTCCTCTGACTCTGGAGTTCTGGGATTAAAGACATGCACTACCACACCCCGCTCTAAGCTTTTCTTTAATTCATTTCACAAGTTGGAATTCAACTGGGTGGGATCTTTCCCCAAGGTCACCAGGCCCTTTATTCCATTTCTTAATACATTTTGTATTTTTATTTGCTCGGCTTGCTCCTTTTCATAATAGATCTGTATAGAAATGATCACTAATAATCACACAACAGAGTCCATACTAGGCTGTTTTGAGATTTCCTCTAAAATGGAATTAATCCAAATCTCTTTAGTTTAGCCTCAGGAAGACTCTTTGGAAAAGAGCAAAGAGCAGCCATGTTGTTCTTCAGCAAAATATCACAAGAACAACCTTTAGGCCACATATCAATATTCTTCTCCTCTGAAACCTCTTCAGCCAGCCCCCACAGTTCAAATAACCCTCACTACTCTCTTCCATGTTCCTAGTAGTATGGTCTATTAAGCAGCACTTAAGGCATTCTACTGCTTTACTAACCCAAACTCCCAAAGTCCTAAGTCCTCCAAACCCAAGCATGATCAGGCCTATCACAACAATATTCCAGTCCCTGGTACAACTTCTGTCTTAGGGTTTCTAAGGCTGCAAAGAGACACCATGACCACTGCAACTCTGTGTCTGTTTTGTTTTTCTAGACAGGTTTTTCTGAGTAGCCCTAGCTTTGTAGACCAGACTGTCCTGGAATTCTGAGATCCACCTCCCTCTGCCAACCAAGTTCTGTGACTCAAGGCATAGGCTCACCACTGCCTGGTGACCACAGCTACTCTTATAAAGGAAAACATTTCATTGGAGTGGCTTACAGAGCTTTAGTTCATTATCACCATGGTCGTTATGGTGATGTGCAGGCAGATATTGTACTGGTGAAGGAGCTGAGAGTTGGAAGGTTCACAGTGTTGTGGCTAAGTGAAAGAAATCAGACTCAAAAAGACACACATCACCACCACCACCACATTCATCATCATCATCATCAACATCATCAGATATGTGTCTATCATCCAGAAGAGCAGATTGGTAGGAACAGAAGGCAAACTGTTGGAATTACAGTTAAGAGATTGTAGAAATCTCAAAAGAGACTCTGAACTTTGGACTTTTAAATGTTGTTGAGACTACGATAGACTATGTGGACTTTTGAGGTTGGACTTTTGAGGTTCCATTTTGATATGGCTACAAGCTTTTGGGGATCAGGGGGTGGGAATGTGGTAGTCTGAATGTAATTGGACCCCATAAGCCCATAAGGAGTGGCTGATTCTACAGCAGCATTTCTCAACCTGTGGGTCTCAATCCCTTTGGGGTCACATTTCAGATATCCTGCATATCAGATAGTTACATTATGATTCATAACATTAGTAAAATTAGAGTTAGGAAGAAGCAATGAAATAATTTCATGGTTGGGAGTCACCACAGCATGAGGAACTGTATTCAAGTGTCACAGCTTTAGGAGGGTTGTGATCCACTGCTCTACAGTCTGCAGCTTTTCAATTTTAGTAGAAAATTAGTTTGCAACAATCAAGACCTAACTACCTTCTAAATACCACAACTGGTATGATTAGGGATGGACATAGAGACATTTTATGGCTTGGCTATCGCACAAACTGTACTTGAGATTTACAAACATTTTTACTAGGTTTATTCATTTTATTTATTTGTGAGTGTTCTGTTCACACGTGTGCTGAGTTAAGCCTATGGAGGTCAGAAGAGATGATTAGCTCCTCTGGAACAGGAATTACAGATGGTTGTATATCATGATGTGGGTGCTAGGGATCTGTAGATGTAACCAACCGTCTTATTAAAATAAGAAACACAGAACCAATGTAAAAGAGAAAGCCAAGAGGTCAGAGCTCAGAGCTAAAATCTTACCTCCTGCGGTGCTCCTACCTCTCTGAAAAAGAGCTACTTCCTGTGTGTATGTCTTTAAATAGTCTTTCTGTTCTGCCTTCTCATTGGTTGTAAACCAAAACACATGACTGCCTCATCACTGCCTGTAAGTACAGCCCTCCAGGTCTTAAAGGCATATGTCTGCAATGCTGGCTGTATCCCTGAACACACAGAGATCTATGGGATCAAAGGCGTGCACCACCACCGCCACACTCTTTCTATGACTCTAATAGCTCTGACCCCTGGGCAACTTTATTTATTAACATACAATTAAAATCACATTTCAGTACAAATAGAATACCACCATAGGGATGAAAGCTGGGTTCTCTGCAAGAGCAACAAGTGTTCTTAACTGCTGAGCCATCTCTCTAGCACCTATAGTTTGGATTTTTTCAAGAGAGTGTACATGTGTATGCATGTTTATGTGCACGTGTGCATATGTGAGTGTCTTAGGATTTCTATTGCTGTGAAGAGACACCATGACCATGGCAATTCTTTTTTTTTTTTTTTTGGTTTTTTGAGACAGGGTTTCTCTGTGTAGCTTTGCGCCTTTCCTGGGACTCACTTGGTAGCCCAGGCTGGCCTCAAACTCACAGAGATCCGCCTGGCTCTGCCTCCCGAGTGCTGGGATTAATGGCGTGCGCCACCACTGCCCGGCTAGACCATGGCAACTCTTAAAGGAAAACATTTAATTGGGGCAGGCTCACAGTTCAGAGGTTTAGTCCATTATCACCATGGTGGGACATGGTGATGTGCAGGCAGACATGGTGCTGGAGAAGGAGCTGAGAGTTCTACATCTTGATCTGCAGGAGCAGAAGTGGACTGTGACACTGGGCTTAGCTTGAGCATAGAGGACCTCAAAGCCCACCCCCACAGTGACATGCTTCCTCTGACAAAACTTACTCCTACAAGGCCACACCTCTTAATAGTGCCACTCCCTCTGAGTTTATGGGGTTCAATTACATTCAAATGACCACATTGCACTCCCTAGTCCCAAAAAATTTATAGCCATATCATAATGGAAAATGCATTTAGTCCAACCTCAAAAGTCCACATAGTATATCAGTCTCAGCAATGTTTAAAAGTCCAAAGTTCAAAGTCTCTTTTGAGATTTCTGCAATCTCTTAACTAATTCCTGTTGCACGAATCTCAAAAGGTCTTATTAATAAAAACAAACCTGAAGCCAGGTATTGGGGTGAATGCTGGAAGATCAGAGAAGCAGAACAAGCCACAGCTACCTCACTTGTCCAGTTCCTCAGCTGATCCTGTTTCCTCAGACTGGAAGCTTCTGAGTCCTCATCCAAATGGATCTCAGCTGAACTGTTGCTCAAAATCCTAAATGCTTAACCAGCCAAATACTTCTAGTTTCTGGTCTTCACACCTTATTAATACCTTTCTGCTTTCTGCCATCACTCCCTGGGATTAAAGGCATGAGTCACCATGCTTGGCTATATCCTTGAACACACAAAGATCCAGGTAGATCTCTGGAATGCTAGGATTAAAGGTGTGTGCTACCACTGCCTATCCTCTGTGTTTAATATTGTGGCTGTAATGTTCTGTGACCCCAGATAAGTTTATTAGCATGCACAATATTTCGGGGAACACAATACCACCACAAATTCCCTATAAAATCAAAATCAAAAACAGATCACATACTTTCAACATATAATGGCACAGGATATCCATCGTCATTCCAAAACACTGCCTAAACTTGGCTCTCTTGGAACTTGCATTGTATATAGACCAGGTAGGCCTCAAACTCAGAGATCCACCATCCTCTGACTTTCCAGTGCTGGGATTAAAGGCACGTATAGTGAGGAACTACTGGACCAAAACAAGATCCAAAACCAGCTGGGCTAAAACCAAACACGGCATCTCTATGTCTGAGGTCAAAATGCTCTTCATGTTTCCAGCTCCTTTCAGCTTTCTTGACTGCAGCACACTTCTTTCTCTTGGACTGGTGCCACTCACTGGTATCAGCTCATATGAGCAGGTATCCCATGGTTCTGGCATCTCCAACATCTTGAGTTCTGCAAGTCAACCCAGGTTTCATCTTCACAGCATGAAATGGCCTCTCTAGGCCTCCAGTCAGGGACACCCTGACACATGCTTGGCCTTACCAGCTTTCCTTACATGCAGAGGCAGATTCCATGACTCTTTTTTTTTTTTTTAATTTTTTATCCTTGATTCTAAAGCCAGAAGCATGTGGCTGAGGCTGCTAAGTTCTACTGCTTGCTGGGACTGGAACGTGACCCTCTCAATTCCATCTTCATCAGCTTTCTATTTTGATTGTTACCTTTACTGCCTAAGCTTGGCTGTCTTGGAACTTGCATTGAGGCAGCCTCAAACTCAGAGATCCACCATCCTCTGCCTTTCCAGTGCTGGGATTAAAGGCATGCACCATCATACCCTTCTCTAAGCTTTTCTTTAGTTCCTTTTCACTAGTTGGAAACTTAGCTGGGTGGGATCCTGCCCTGAAGTCACCACTACCATTGTTTCATTTTTTTTTTAAAGATTTATTTATTTATTATGTATACAGCATGCATGACTGCAGGCCAGAAGAGGGCACCAGATCTCATTATAGATGGTTGTGAGGCACCATGTGGTTGCTGGGAATTGAACTCAGGACCTCTGGAAGAGCAGTCAGTGCTCTTAACCTCTGAGCCATCTCTCCAGCCCCCCATTGTTTCATTTCTTGGTCTGTTTATCTCCTTGTACAAATGATTATCTCTATTCCACTTCTTGATGTCCCTTTTCTAATCTGTACATTTTGTATTTTTATTTGCTCAGCTTGCTCCTTTTCATTATGAATCTTCATCAGAGTTAACACTAGTCACCACACAAAAGAGTCTCTACTAGGCTGTTTTGAGATTTCCTCTGCCAATGGAATTAATCTAAAACTCTTCACTTTAGCCTCAGGCAGACTGTTTGGACAAGGACCAAAAGCAGCCACATTCTTCACCAAAGTATCACAAGACCAGTCTCCAGGCCACATACTAACATTCTTCTCCTCAGAACCCTCTTGATCCCCACAGTCCAAATCACACTCAGCACCATTGTCTTCCATGCTCCTACTAGTGTGGCCCATTAAGCAGTGCTTAAAGCATCCCGCTGCTTTCCTAACCCAGAGTACAAAAGTCCAAATTCCTCCAAACAACAACATAGTCAGGCCTATCACAGCAACACCAGAGACGCTGGTACCCACTTCTGTCTTAGGGTTTCCTATACAAAGGTCATACCTACTCCAGCAAAGCCACACCTCCTAGGAATGCCACTGCCTATGGCTGCCATTTTCTTTCAGACCACCACACATGTCCATTGAAGAACATGTCTTTGGGGACATCCTGAAATCTGTGTATTGGGTCCTGATCAGACATGCTTGGCTCAAGAATATACTCTTGTTTCCTTTGAAGTGAGAGCTGCGTGTTTTAATGAACATGAAGGGGCCTCATGATGAGGTTGATGGTGTTATACAAAGGTTCTCCCTGCTTCTCTCTCTGTGTCCATCTGCAAACTTAGAAGTCAGTCCCCACCAAGACCGGGACCATGCTGTGCCTCTTAGATTTCAGGCTTCAGAATGTGAGGCATAAATCTTAGAGGTCTATATTAAAAATGCTTGGTATTTTTTTTTACTTCCCAGTATTTGACAGGTACCAAATAGTAAAACTCTGACTTTATTAACTACATTAACTTCTCCCCGTCCCTGTTCTGACCTTTGCTGTTTCTCAAGTCACCTCTGTCCACCAAAGGGGAAGTGAGTCAGGAGGAACCCTGTGTCTCTGATGCCATTGGGCTGCCCATCTTGCACCTGGTTCTTCCCTGAGGATTGGTGTTTGGTTTTTCCAAGGCTCTCCTTCTCACCTGGGGTTCCTCAATTAACTAGGACCTCCCAGAAGATTCTTGAGCCCTGGGTTTGTAGAGTTTGGACCAGCTTCCCCTCATGGTCAAGGCCAATATCAAGGCTGGAGAAAACATGAACACCTGTGTCCTCTGGCCTGCTGGGAGAGCACAGCCCTGCTCCTGCTCATACCTTGGAGCTGCTGCCCAGCAGCCCCAGCTAGTGGGCCCAGAGGTGTGGGCCAGAGGGCTCTAGGAGGTTCCTGCTATTCAGTGGGGGGGGGGGAGTGGGGAAAGCACATCCTGCTGGCATTTCCAGTGCTCTCAAAGGCGCCCTCTGCTGCCTCTTCAGCCTCTGTGCCTGAAGAACACAAGGAGACAGACCCAGGCCCCCAGTGGCCTCTGCAGAGGCTTCCTTGAAACTCTTAGGTTGCAGGATATTGATCACACTGTGAACTTCGAGATTGCAGGATTTACTGGAAAAACCTGTTCTAGTTGTGGTTTGGCTAACCCTTGCACACACTTTTAATCCAAGTGCTTTCTGCTGGAATATTGTAAACAAGATTAAACAAAATCAACCATAGGTCATGAGGTGTATGTAGCAAGCAACCAGTTGACAGGAAGTGAACACAGGAAATAAAACATAGAGAGTAAGAGGGAGTCAGGAGGACAGATGGAGAGACGTACAGGAGGTAGAAGGGAGAGACAGTCAGTTTGAGGGTTTTTGTTTGAGAGGGAAGCAGAGGAGGGAGGGAGTTTTCTCAGGGACACTGGCTGAGGAGGAAGGCCAGCTGAGTGCTCTCTCTGCCTCTCAGAGCTGGCAGGCTTCACCCCAGCATTTGGCTTCTTTCATTGGTGTTTTTATTGGTAAAAATCGAAGTATTGAGATTTAGTTAAAAACAGTACCCTTCTTTTTTTTTTTTATTTTTTTACATTTATGTGTTTGTTTGTCGGTTGGGGCAGGCAAATACATGCACGTGTGGAGATCAGAGGACAGCTTGCTGGGGTTGAATTCTAAGAATTAATTTCAGTTTGTCTGGCCTGACAGCAAGCACCCACCACTGAGCCCTGTGTCTCACCCCGTTGGTTTGTTCATGGTATTTGGGGGCCTTCTGGTTGTGCAGGGATGGAATGCCGGTCATCTGGGATCTGGGACACTCCAGCCTCACTGGAGGCCAGCAGTCCCAAGGTTTTCCTCTAAAGTGAAGATCGGGTTGACACCAGGGTGTGGATAATGAGACTCAAGCAAGAACCCAACTCAGGGGCAAGATTCAAAGGGATGCAGCAGAAAACCTCAATCATCAAGACAGGATCTTTACAAAGTGATAATCACATGAAGGGACCCATTCAGAAGGATAAAGAATGTAGTATTAAGTACATCTTCCTGGTTTCTTACCCTCAAAGATAAGCCCACCACCACTGGCTCTGGTCTCTTATCCTTCCCTGCCCTGGCCTCCAGCAGTTTGCCTTCTGTTTCTACCAATCTGCTATTCTGGATGTTTGACATATACCTGATGATGATGATGATGATGATGGTGGTGGTGGTGGTGGTGGTGGTGGTGGTGGTGGTGGTGATGTGTGCATTTTGTGCCTGATTTCTTTCACTTAGCTACAGCACTGTGAACCTTCCAACCTCTCCAGAAACCAAGTGTCTTCTTTGGAGAGTTGTCCATTCAAATCCTCTGCTTGGTTTTTTCGTTTTCTTTTTTCTTCCTTATCATTTCCTAACTTGGCTGTTCAACGTTTTCCTGTTCAGTTGTAAGAATTTTTTTAAAAAAGATTATATTTATGTGAATGTGTGTGTACCTGTATGAGTTCATGTGCACCACCTGCATGCAGGTGCCCAAAGAGGCCAAAGGGCATTAGATCCACAGGTTAGAGTCACAGACAGTTGAGCAACTTGGTGTAGGTGCTGGGCACCAACTCTGGGTCCTCTGCAAGAGCTGCAAGTCCTGTTAAATACTGAGCCATCTCTCCATTCCTAAGATTTTTTTTATAGATCCTGGATACTAGGCCCTTGTCTAACACATGATTTTCAAGCATTTTCTCCCCTTGTACAGTTTATCCTTTCGTTCACTAACAGTGCCTGTGGAATCAGAAAATATGCTAATTTAGTGACAATTCACTGGTCCATTTTGTTAATGGTGGATGTTTCAGTGCTGTATCTAGGAATCCACTGTCAAATCCAAGGACTTCAGAATTACCTCCAACCATGTTTGCTCTTAAGAATGGTATTGAGGGGGCTGGAGAGATGGTGCAGAGTTTAAGATCACTCCAGAGGTCCTGAGTTCAATTCCCAGCCACCACATGGTAGTTCATAGCCATCTACAGTGAGATCTGGTGCCCTCTTCTGGCCTGCAGGCATACATGCAGGCAGAACACTGTATTCATAATAAATACATAAATTATAAAGTAAAAAAAAAATGTTATCGATGCCAACTGGGGAGGCACACGCCTTAAATCCCAGCACTCTGGATACACAGAGAGAGGCAGATCTCTGTGAGTTCAAGACCAGACTGGTCTACGTGGTGAGACTGTCTTTAAGAAAAAGAAAAAGAGCTGGGCGGTGGTGGCGCACGCCTTTAATCCCAGCACTTGGGAGGCAGAGCCAGGCGGATCTTTGTGAGTTCGAGGCCAGCCTGGGCTACCAAGTGAGTCCCAGGAAAGGCGCAAAGCTACACAGAGAAACCCTGTCTCGAAAAACAAAGAAAAAGAAATCTCTTCAGCACTTATATAAGAGAGTAATTTAATTTATTTCTGAAAGTGAAAAGTAACAGAAAATCTGTGACAAAATACCAACATTTTAAACACAGACCGGCTTGTGCCTCTCCACCCTCCCTGCTCCCTCAACTCAAACACACTGGCTAGAAACTCCTTCACAGAAGAGGGGGAACTGTATTATACTCCAAGTGCCAGAGAAGGGAGGGGACTGTCCCAGGGCAGCAGAGGAGTGATGGGTGAAGCCTGTCAGTGAGGGATTATCCAAAAACTGAGCTGTGAGCGCCTGAGGCTGGAACTGCCTGAGGAGGGCTACCTAGAACCTGCTAGGGGCAGGTCTGCAATGCTGTTAGGCATTATAAGCAAGTAATGAAACAACTCTAGGCCAGAGGATCGCAAGTTCAAAGTCCACCTAAGCTACGAAGGTGATCTCAGACTAGCTCGGGCAATTTAGTGAGATCCTAACTCAAAACTGGGGGAAAAAAGATGGGGGAAGGGTAGTAGTATCTCAATGGTACAGCTCTTGACTAAGGTGCCTGAGGCTCCAGGGCTCCCATGCCTCCTGAGGGCCTTCTGGCCTAGTGAAGGAGGCTCAGGCTGGGAGAGGCTGGTCCGCGGGCACCCTTGTCATCAGATGGCAAGGTGGGCATTCAAGCTCAAACCTGAGCTGGGCACCTCTAGCCAGGTGGGTTTTAATAGCAGGGGCAGCAGCCGCCATACTAGTTCTGAGCACCCCAGCTAGGAAATAGGGCCAGGGCGCGCAGGCGTGTTCTCCTATTCTCCCCCCTTTTCCCCTTCCCTACCCATACCCACACCTACACCCACACCTCCCACAGACGCCCAGGGTTTTAGGGGGGGGCAGGTCTGGGCCCCGAGCTGGACACGTGCGTCCAAAGCCACCAGTGAGCGATCGCAGGGGGAGGGGAGCGAGGCCGCCTTCGCCCCGCCCCCGTTCCCCAGCAATAACACCCTCACCTCCCCGGAAGGCCTCACGGACTTCCGAAAGCTTTGACCCAGTGCCCCTTACTCTGCAGACTAAAACCACAACTATGTCACTGCGAGACTGCCAGGTATGCGCACCCCCTCGGCTGCGTCCTCCTGGGATCGGGAGTTGGTCCAGGACCCAGCAAACGGGAGCAAACCTGCTGCTGGTCACCCCGGTCAGGCTGTCTGGGGACCCAGTCCTGAGCATGCTGTGTCTCTGCAGCTGAGGGTGGGGGTGGGGGACCGCCGAGTTGTTCCCAGGCAGGGCACCAGAGAAAGCCTGTGCACTGGGCTTGGCTCCAGGAGGCGTTTCCTATGAAGCCACCCAGGACTGGGACCTTGAGCCCATTTTTCAGACGAGGAAGATGAAGGTGGGAGCAGCACAGCCACCTAATTTCCAAGTCCTTGGAGGTGCATCCCTTTGCTGGCCAGGACTAAAGGTCATGTCCCATGCCCTAGGGAGACACTGGCCTTGTGCACCCTGAAAGTCAGGACACTGAGGGCCGCTGTTATAATCTGAAGGATTTCCAACCTGTCAGAATCTTCCACACGGTGGGAGAAGAACTGTAAGGTGTAGGCAGGGAGAACACACCTTGCCAGGCAGGTGACAAGCCAGACATCCTTTGAGATGCACACCCAGGAACCAGCTTCCCATCAGTCCTGGTAATGAGACTCCCACTTACTGTCTCCCATTTCCTGGCTGACACTTGGACTCACCTCGACTGGGTCCTCTTAGATTATTTTACAGAGGGGTAACCAAGAGTTTGGGGGCTCAGCCCAGTAAACCCCCTCCACCCCCCCCCCCCCCCCCGCCGCCCCCGGTGTTCCTTCCCTCTTGTGTAGGCTTGGAAGGATGCTGGTCTCCCGCTCTCAACCACAAGCAATGAAGCCTGCAAGCTGTTTGATGCCACCCTGACCCAGGTACACCCACTAAGAGACTCGTGCCCTCCTTGAAGGGTTCTGAGGAGGAGTTTCGATTGGCGAATGGTCTGTAAATCCCATCACAGTAAAGATCTGCACTCTGCCATAGAGATCCAACAATACAGGGAGTGTCTCTGTCAGCCCCAGTGGCCCTTTTCCCAAGGTCCCCAGTTCCAGGGTAGATAGCAATGGATGACCCCAGGGGCCTGAAAATACTCAGCCTCCACAGGTGTCCCACTGTGGCCTGCTGGGGTTTGTTGTGAGCTCTGCCATGAAGACATGGGGTCCAGTCCTGAGGCTCATCTCCAGTTAGCTGGACCAAGACCTTCTACCCATTCCCAGACTCTTCCACACCAGCGAAGAATCCTGTAGTTCAGGGACTTGGGGGCTTCTGGGAGAGGGGACAAGGTCTCAGAAGGAAGGTCAAGTGACTTTTTTTTTTCTAGGTGGGATAATGGAGGCTCAGAGAATTGAGCTGCCTTGAGTCAAATGTCACCCAGTCCATCGGAGGTAGCGCCAGGGTGCACCTGAGTCTGCAGACAGATAGAAACAAAAGCTAGCTTTTCCATCTCTGGCCTTTGTGTCTCTAACTGTAATGACCACGAGCCACCATCTTTGTGCTTGTTTGGGTCACACACTGTAGCCTAAAACGGCCTGGAACTCAGCAAGCGTCCTGACTCAGTCCCCCTGTTGTTGGCATTATGGATGTGAGCCGCCATGCCTGGCTTACCGTGGTTATTTTCGAGAGAAAAGAAGCAGGAATTGTGTAAGCGACTCCAGGGCTCTTCTTGGCGTGGAAGAAAGGGACATGCTGTACCTCATTTCTTGGAAAGGACCTCCTTTTCCCCCCACAGTTCTTTTCCGGCACTTGGCATTCCAGCCCTAGCAGGTTTCACCCAATCCTGTGCATTTAATCTCATCCTAGAAGGTCAATTAAGTTATACCTTCTTTGAATTAGAGTCTAGAAAATGCTCAGTGTTCTAGAAAGAAAAATAATTTAGATCTGGGACTCCTGCATACATAGAGCTTATGTGAGACCCCGAGTTTGAATTTCAGCATCCCTGACAGAAAAAAAAAAATCAGAGTTTAGATACACCCCTTCATTGATACTGTCTAGGGCTCCATGAGGACAGACTTGTTTTTTATTTCTCATTCCAGTATGTCAAGTGGACCAATGACAAGAGTCTTGGTGGCATTGAGGGCTGCCTGTCTAAGCTCAAGGCAGCAGATCCAACCTTTGGTGAGTAAAGCTCTCCCTAGGTAAAGGAGCTCCGTTCACACGCCCTGACTCTAGGGACTCACATGGTTGGAGGGACACAGTGACTGGGCTGACACTTGCACAGAGGAGGGATGATGACAGCTACAGTGTTTGGAACAACGGCTGCTCCCATGAGGATGCCATTTCCTCAGAAGGCTCTAGATCTTTTCTCTAACTATCATCAGTTTGACAGAAGACATCGTCCCCACTTCTTAGATGGGGAAACTCGGGCTCAGTGAAAGAGACACCAACCTGAGTCTAGCCGGCTGGAAAGCCTAGAATCCTAGAACACTAGAGATGGCTCCTGAGACTTTTGTCAGGGATCTCAGGACGCGGAACATCTCCCGAGCCACCAGAGCTGGGTGGAGATGGAAGACAGAACCTGGCTCATAGGCAAGCCTTGTGTGTAGTGGGGCTGGGAGAGGTCAGTCCAGTACATTTCAGAATCCAAGCTGGGTAGCCCAAGTGTGGGGTGAGGTTCCTGGCATTTGAGAAGACTTATAAAATGAAGATGAAGATGGTTGTTAGGGACATTCTTTTCTTTCTTTCTTTCTTTCATTTCTTTCTTTCTTTCTTTTTTTTTTTTTTTTTTTAAGATTTATTTATTATGTAGTATTCTGTCTGAATGTACCTCTGCCTGCCGGAAGAGGGCACCAGATCTCATTACAGATGGTTGTGAGCCACCATGTGGTTGCCAGGAACTGAACTCAGGCCTCTAGAAGAGCAGCCAGTGCTCTTAACCTCTGAGCCATCTCTCCAGCCCAGAGACATTCTTAATACATGCAGCAGCCTAGCTAAAGCCAAGGGCCCTATTAACCTGGCAGGGACAGAATTAGGAGACCCAGAGAAATGCAGGGCATTCCAAATGCAGCCCTAGGGACAGCTAGTGGTCAGAGGGACTCAGGCTATAAGCAGGGTCCAATAGCTGGGCTGGGGTTGGGTATCCTAGCACTATGGTTCTTATCTCCAGGCCAGTGTCCTTGATTGAGTTCCTCCAATCAGGGCAAACCCTGCCTTTCTGAAGAATGGGCTGGGAAGCATGGGCAGGCCTGGACCTCAACACCTTCAGTTAGGACCACCCATCCCATCATCATGTTTGAAGGCAGCGAAATGGGATCACAGTCTGTGCCCCAGGGCCTTGTTGATTCAGCTCTCTGAATGGCATCCACTGAGCACCCCAAGAGGTCTGGACTGGTATTAGCAATAATACTAGGCAGTGAGCTGGATCACAGCTTCTGCCAGGCTCATGAGGGCAGAGGGAAGTACTTCAGACATCGGAGTTCATGAGAAGCCCAGGTAAAGAAATAACCTCGGGTATTTAGAAAGTGCCGCTGCCCCCTCTGCCTGCTGAAGCCAGAGCTGAGATCCAGGTTTTGATAGGGACCTCACACACAGTGAACCTGTACCCAGCGTGGCTCACACCTTATAGAATGTGGGGCTGGACTAGGCTGAGTGACCAGCTGTTTTCCAATCTTCTGCCAGCCATGGGTCATGCCATCTCTAACGGCCTTGTGCTCATTGGCACGGGAAGTTCCGTGAAGCTGGACAAGGACCTGGACCGGGCTGTGAAGATGATGGTGGAGATCTCCAAAACCCAGACTCTGACGCCTCGGGAGCAGCTGCATGTGTCTGCAGTGGAGACGTTTGCCAAGGGGTGAGGAGCCTCCCTGGGCTGGGGAGTGGGGGTTGGAACTTCAAGCTTGTGCCAGGTGATGCCTCAGAGGTTGAGAGTCTCACCATCCTGCTCTGCCCCAAACTGAATGCTGAATGAAGAAGTATTTAGCAAGGGTTTCCAGTTTATGGTTAGGAAAAGCTATGGTTCATTCACATGGTTATTATTTTGATCACCACATCTAGGATTGAGAAGGAAACAATTGACCCTTTTGCTTCTGCCCTGAAGGCTGTGTTTGTCAGCTTTCTGTTGTTGTAACAAAATACCCGAGACAATACATTTATCAGGAAGAAAGGTTTATTTTGGCATATGGCTTGGGAGCCTTCAGTCCATGGGCACTTACCCTATTGCTAGTGTTTTGTGGTAGTAATAGGTAGTAGACAGAGGAGGCTGTGTAGATGTAACCAACCATCTTATTAAAATAAGAAACATAGAACCAATGTAAAAGAGAAAGCCGAGAGGTCAGAGCGCAGAGCTGAAATCTTACCTCCTACAGTGCTCCTAGCTTCCCTGAGAGAAAGCTACTTCCTGTGTGTCTGTCTTTAAATAGTCTTTCTGTTCTGCCTTCTCATTGGTTGTAAACCCAAACACATGACTGCTTCGTCACTGCCTGTAAGTACCGCCTTCCAGGTCTTAAAGGCATATGTCTCCAATGCTGGCTGTATCCCTGAACACACAGAAATCTACCTAGCTCTTCTAACCACCACGCTCTTGCTATGGCTCTAATAGCTCTGACCCCAGGGCAACTTTATTTATTAACATACAATTAAAATCACATTTCAGTACAAATAAAATACCACCAAGGCTGCTCACCTCATAGCAGCCAGTGATGTCAAGACGGGACCAAGGTCCTGATGTTCCCTCCAAGGGCATGCTTCCAGGGACCTAACTGAATATCAATTGCCTCAAACTCTAGAAGGCGCCCTACTTCCCAACAGCACCACAGGCCGAGACACCCAGCTCACCACATGCAGGTCTTTAGGGTTTGTTCAGGATTCTAACACTGTGTGCACCAGCTCTCTACCTTCCAGATGGTTCCCTGTCTCAATTCCCACAGTCCCCCAGGGCAGTCCCTCTGCTTGGACAGGTGAGATGTCCCTTAGAACAGATATCTCGGGGGAAGGGGAGGGGGAGGGGTGGGGGAGAACAAGGAAATCCGTGGGTGATATGTAACTGAATGGTATTGTAAAATAAAATAAAAGGAAAAAAAAACTAAAAAGACCACCCCCCCAAAAAAAAAGAACAGATATCTCATGCTTATTGTGAGGAGTCTGGGTCTTAGACCAAGAAAGTGCCACCAGTTTCTGTAGCAGATGTTTTCTCTTGTCCTGCCCAGGCCCTTTGGACCCCTGCAGCTGCTTATAAAATAATCACTCAGAAGCTTATATTAATTAAATGGCTGGGCCATTAGCTCAGGCCTACCACTGACTAGCTCTTACATTTAAACTCAGCCCATCTCTGTTCATCTATATGTTGCCATGTGTTCCATGGCTTTACCTGTGTGCCATTACATGCTGCTCCCTGGACCGAGGGCTGGCATCTCCTGACTCAGCCTCTCACTTCCCAGAATTCTCCTTGTCTGCTTGTTTATGCCATCTATACTTCCTGCCTGGCTACTGGCAAATCAGCATTCTGTTTATCATCTAATCAGAGCAACACATTCACAGCATACAGAACATTATCACCCATCGAATTTCTAGTGACTCAGTGTAGATGTGGGGTTCTCTGTGTGCCTCGTGTTGTTGGGGCAAATTGTCCTTGGCAATTGGTTAAGTCTCCTTGGGCTGAAAAGATGGCTCAAATGTTAGGGTGCTTGTGACACAGGTTTAAGGATCTGAGTTCACATGCCCAGCACCAAGACAATAAGCCAGGCATGGTGATGTGTACTGTAGCCTTGGGGAGGTGGAGACAGGCAGATCCCTGGCGCTTATTGGCCTACCAGTCTGGCTGAATTGGTAAGATCCAGGTTCAGTGAGAGACTATGGAAATACGGGGGTTCACTTGAAGGGGACACCTGATGTTGACCTCTGGCCTGCACACACACACACACACACACACACACACACACACACACACACACACACAAACCTGTTTCTCTCTTTCTTCTTCTTTGAAGATTTATTTATTTTTATATTATGTCTTGAGTGTTTTCCTTGTATGTATGTCTGTGTATCACTTGTGTGCCTGGTGCCCTAGCAGACCTGGGGAAGGCACCAGAACTCCCATACTTGGAGTTAGAGATGGTTTTAGCTGCCCTAGGGGAGCCAGGAACTGAGCCTGGGTTATCTGCAAGAGCAGAAAGTGCTGCTAACCACTGAGCAATCTCTCCAGATCCCCTGGTTTTTGAATTTTATGAGCTACAAGCTAATGTAGAAAATGTGTACCTATATGTGTCTATAACTTTTTTTCTGGGCAGTGTTGGGTATAGAATCCAGAGCCCTGCCTGCTAAGCAAGTTCCAATGACAAACCTAGCTCTTGATGGAATTTTTTTCTTAATTGGGAACATTTTCTCTTTTTATGAATTACTCTTAGTATACAAAGCAGTGGATGTTATCAGACCTGCTCTCCTTCACCAGCGCCCCTACTGTCTGTCCGCAAGCCCCTGCCCCACTCCGGCTTATTTTCTTCCTCCCCCCAAGAATGTCCCTCTGTTTTCATCACCCATAGTCCATGGCCTTTTCTATCCCCCCTTCAGAATGCACCCCCTTTAGTTTCGTGGCCTCTGCATGTCACACATGCATAGCTATAATTTATATATATAATTTCATTGATTTTTGTGTGCAGGGGTGTGTTATGGTGTGTGTTCACATGTCTGTGTTGGTGAGGTATACTTGTGCCCTTGTGCTCAGAGGCCAGAGGAGGATGTCAAGTGTCCCATCTTATGGCTCTCCATCTTAGTCCCTTGAGACAGGGTCTCTCACTGAACCTAGAGCTCATGGTCTTTCAGCGGACTGGTGCCCAGCAAGCCCCAGACACCCTCCTTTCTCCACCACTGGGGTTACAGGGACATGGCCATGCCTGAATTTAACTCTGCTACTGGGGATTTGAACTCAGGTCCTGATCTTTGTGTAGCATGTACGCTTAACCACTGTGCCATCTCCCCAGCCCCAGATATAAAGCAGCCCAGGCAGATAGTGACATAGGATGGCTTCCCACCATCCCCAGCCCCGTGGATGTGGACTTCATGCTCAGTGTGTTCTTGTCTTTCAGGAATTTGCCCAAAGCTTGTGATCTCTGGGAACAGATCCTTCGGGACCACCCAACAGACATGTTGGCCCTGAAGTTTTCCCATGATGCCTACTTTTACCTGGGCCAGCAGGAGCAGATGCGGGATTCTGTGGCTCGAGTTTACCCCTTTTGGAAACCTGACGTCCCTCTTAACAGGTACATGCAGACAAGAAGCCACATCATCTCATTCTCCTTTCCCCTGTCCTAAAGGCTCAGAAACTCTATTGGCCCCAGCCTAGAGATAACGAGACTCCTGCTGCTCATCTAAAAGTCTTCTTTCTCTTCATTTGATCTTCATCCCATCCTGTGAATGAGGTAGCACCATTGTGTATCAGTCAGATAGGATTTTTTTGTGTGTAGTAACAAGCATCCCCAAGATAATATTATCCAAAGCATAACACCCATACTTCATGCCATCATTAGTTTTATTTTTTAAAGATAGGATCTGAATCTGTAACCCAGGTTGGCCTCAAATTCATGGCAATCTTATTCCTGATCCTCTTAGATATTGGGATTATAGGTAATGAGCCACCATGCCTGGCTATTTCCTATCATCTATATGGGTCCATGGATTCTGTGGCCACATCCTTGTCTATTATCAAGATGTATAGAGCAATGACCTGTGGATACACCAGTTGCTACAGGGAAAGGGGTGTTCTCCAGAGGGCTGTTTAGGTAGAATCTGGTAGATTCAGAAACTGTAGAGCAGGGTGACAGGCTAGAAATTCCCATAGAATTCAACTTCCTCTTTGTATCTAAAGGAATATGGAAGGCCAAGTGTCTTTTTCTTTTTTCTTTTTTTTTCTTTATTTAATTTTACAATACCATCCAGTTCTACATATCAGCCACGGGTTCCCCTATTCTCCCCCCTCCCACCTCTCCCCTTACCCCCAGCCCACCCCCCATTCCCACCTCATCCAGGGCAAATCCTCCCCTGAGGACTGAGATCAACCTGGTAGACTCAGTCCAGGCAGGTCCAGTCCCTTCCTCCCAGACTGAGCCAAGTGTCCCTGCATAAGCTCCAGGTTTCAAACAGCCAACTCATGCAATGAGCACAGGACTTGGTCCCACTGCCTAGTTGCCTCCCAAACTGATCAAGCCAATCAACTGTCACACCTATTCAGAGGGCCTGATTCAGCTGGGGGCCCCTCAGCCTTTGGTTCATAGTTCATGTGTTTCCATTCATTTGGCTATTTTTTTCAATAATTGAGTAAAACTGAAGTTTATTATAAGCCACAGTCGTCCTAGGACCTCCATGCTATATATATAGCCTCCATGGTTCTATGGGTTGTGGTCTGATTGTTCTTTATTTTATATCTAGAATCCACTTATGAGTGAGTACATACCATGACTGTCTTTCTGGGTTTGGGTTACCTCACTCAGGATGATTTTTTCTAGTTCCATCCATTTGCCTGCAAATTTCATGCTTTCATTGTTTTTCTCTGCTGAGTAGTACTCCATTGTGTATATGTACCACATTTTTTTCATCCATTCTTCCGTTGACGGGCATCTAGGTTGTTTCCAGGTTCTGGCTATTACAAATAGTGCTGCTATGAACATAGCTGAGCATGTATCTTTATGGTATGAATCAGCATTCCTTGGGTATATGCCCAAGAGTGGGATGGCTGGGTCTTGAGGTAGTTCGATTCCTAATTTTCTGAGAAACCGCCATACTGATTTCCACAGTGGTTGTACAAGTTTACATTCCCACCAACAGTGGAGGAGTGTTCCCTTTGCTCCACATCCTCTCCAACATTGACTGTGGTTGGTGTTTTTGATCATAGCCATTCTGACAGGTGTAAGGTGGTATCTCAGAGTCGTTTTGATTTGCATTTCTCTGATGATTAAGGATGTTGAGCATTTCTTTAAATGTCTTTCAGCCATTTGTAATTCTTGTTTTGTGAATTTTCCGTTTAGCTCTTTACCCCATTTTTTAATTGGACTGTTCAGTATTTTGATGTCTAGTTTCTTGAGTTCTTTATATACTGTGGAGATCAATCCTCTGTCAGATGTGGGGTTGGTGAAGATCTTTTCCCATTCTGTTGGCTATCTTTTTGTCTTATTGACTGTGTCTTTTGCCCTGCAAAAGCTTCTCAGTTTTGAGAGGTCCCATTTATTAATTGTTGTGCTCAGGGTCTGTGCTGTTGGTGTTTTATTTAGGAAATGGTCTCCGGTGTCAATGCGTTCAAGAGTGCTTCCTGCTTTCTTTTCTATTAAGTTTAGTGTAACTGGATTTATGTTCAGGTCTTTGATCCACTTGGACTTGAGTTTTGTGCATGGTGACAGATATGGATCTATTTGTAATCTTTTACATATTGACATCCAGTCATGCCAGCACCATTTGTTGAAGAGACTTTCTTTTTTCCATTGTATAGTTTTGGCTCCTTTGTCAAAAACCAGGTGTTCATATGTGCATGGATTAATGTCAGGATCTTCAATTCAATTCCATTGGTCTGTATGTCGGTTTTTATACCAGTACCAAGCTGTTTTTATTACTATAGCTCTATAGCAGAGTTTGAGGTCAGGGATGGTGATGCCTCCAAAGGTTGCTTTATCGTATAGGATTCTTTTAGCTATCCTGGGTCTTTTGTTTTTCCATATGAAGTTGAGTATTTTTCTTTCCAACTCTGTGAAGAGTTGTGTTGGGATTTTGATGGGGATTGCATTGAATCTGTAGATTGCTTTTGGTAAGATTGCCATTTTTACTATGTTAATCCTACCTATTCATGAGCATGGGAGATCCTTCCATTTTCTGATATCTTCTTCAATTTCTTTCTTTAGAGATTTAAAGTTCTTGTCAAAAAGGTCCTTCACTTGTTTAGTTAGTGTTATCCCAAGGCATTTTATATTATTTGTGGCCATTGTAAAGGGTGATGTTTCTCTGACTTCTTTCTCAGCCCTTTTATCATTTGTGTATAGGAGGGCTACTGATTTTTTTGAGTTGATCTTGTATCCTGCCACTTTACTGAAGGAGTTTATCAGCTGTAGGAGTTACCTGGTAGAGTTTTTGGGGTCACTTATGTATACTATCATATCATCTGCAAATAGTGAAAGTTTGACTTCTTCCTTGCCAATTTGTATCCCTTTGATCTCCTTTTGTTGTCTTATTGCTCTAGCTAGAACTTCTAGTACTATATTGAATAAATATGGGGAGAGTGGACAGCCTTGTCTTGTTCCTGAATTTAGTGGTATCGCTTTGAGTTTCTCTCCATTTAATTTGATGTTTGCTGTTGGCTTGCTATAAATTGCTTTTATTATGTTTAGAAATGTTCCTTGTTTTCCTGATCTTTCTAAGACCTTTATCATGAAGGGGTGTTGGATTTTGTCAAAGGCTTTTTCAGCATCTAAGGAGATGATCATGTGGTTTTTTTCTTTCAGTTTGTTTATATGGTGTATTACACTGACTGATTTTCATATGTTGAACCATCCTTGCATCCCTGGGATGAATCCTACTTGGTCGTGATGGATGATTGTTTTGATGTATTCTTGGATTCGGTTTGCCAATATTTTGTTGAGTATTTTTGCATCAATGTTCATGAGGGAGATTGGTCTGTAGTTCTCTTTCTTTGTTGCATCTTTGTGTGGTTTGGGTATCAGGGTAATTGTAGCCTCATAAAAAGAGTTTGGTAGTGTTCCTTCTGTTTCTATTGTGTGGAACACTGAAGAGTATTGGAATTAGTTCTTCTTTGAAAGTCTGGTAGAATTCTGCGCTGAAACCATCTGGTCCTGGGCTTTTTTTGTTTGGGAGAGTTTTGATGACTGTTTCTATTTCTTTAGGGGTTGTTGGTCTATTTAAATGGTTTATCTGGTCTTGATTTAATTTTGGTATGTGGTATTTATCCAGAAAATTGTCCATTTCTTCCTGGTTTTGGAGTACAGGTTTTTGAAGTATGATCTGATGATTCTCTGGATTTCCTTGTTGTCTGTTTTTATGTCTCCCTTTTCATTTCTGATTTTGTGAATTTGGGTGCTCTCTCTTTGCCTTTTGGTTAATTTGGCTAGGGGTTTGTCTATCTTGTTGATTTTTTCAAAGAACCAACTCTTTGTTTCATTGATTTTTTGTATTGTTCTCTTGTTTTCTATTTCGTTGATTTCAGCCCTCAATTTATTTCCTGGCATCTATTTCTCCTGGGTGAGTTTGTTTCTTTTTGTTCTAGAGCTTTCAGTTGTGCTGTTAATTCATTGGTATGGGATTGCTCCACCTTCTTTATGTGTGCATTTAAAGCTATGAATTTTCCTCTTAGCACTGCTTTCATAGTATCCCATAAGTTTTGGTATGTTGTATTTTCATTTTCATTGAATTCTAGGAAATCTTTAATTTCTTTTTTTATTTCTTCCTTGACCCATTGATGTTTCAGGTGGGCATCATTCAGTTTCCATGAGTTCGTGCTTTTTCTATAATTTTTGTTGTTGTTGAGGTCTAACTTTAAGGCATGGTGGTCTGATAAGATACAGGAGGTTATTCCAATTTTTTTTTGTATCTATTGAGATTTGTTTTGTGGCCAAGCATGTGGTCAATTTTTGAGAAGGTTCCATGGGATGCTGAGAAGAAGGTATATTCTTTTGTGTTAGGATGGAATGTTCTGTAGATATCTATTAGGTCCATTTGAGTCATAACATCTGTTAGGTCTTTTATTTCTTTGTTAAGTTTCAGTCTGGTAGATCTGTCTTTTGGTGAGAGTGGTGTGTTAAAATCTCCCACTACTAATGTGTGGGGTTTGATGTGCGTTTTAAACTTTAGTAGTGTTTTTTTTTTCATGAATGTGGGTGCTTTTGTATTTGGAGCATAAATGTTTAGAATCGAGACTTCATCTTGGTGGGTTTTTCCCATGATAAATATGTAATGTCCATCCTGATCTCTTTTGATTGATTTTAGTTTGAAGTCTATTTTATTAGATATTAGGATAGTTACACCAGCTTGTTTCTTAGGTCCATTTGATTGGAAAGCCTTTTCCCAGCCCTTTACTCGGAGGTAGTGTCTGTCTTTGAATTTAAGGTGTGTTTCTTGTATGCAGCAGATGGATGGGTCCTGTTTTCTTATCCATTCTGTTAGCCTGTGTCTTTTTATAGATGAGTTGAGACCATTGATATTGATGGATATTAATGACCAGTGATTGTTAATTCCTGTTATTTTTTGTGGTTGTGTTGTGTTGTCCTTCTTTGGTGTATGTTGGTGTGGGATTATCTATTGCTTGATTTTTCATGGATGTATTTAGCTTCTTTGTGTTGGATTTTCCCTTCTAGTGCTTTCTGTAGGGCTGGGTTTGTAGACAGGTATTGATTAAATCTGGTTTTATCCTGGAATATTTTGTTTACTCTGCCTATGGTGATTGAGAGTTTTGCTGGGTATAATAGTCTGGGTTGGCATCCGTAGTCTCTTAGTGTCTGCATAAGATTTGTCCATGATCTTCTAGCTTTCATAGTCTCTATTGAGGAGTCTGGTGTTATTCTGATGGGTTTGCCTTTATATGTTACTTGGTCTTTTTCCTTTGCGGTTCTTAATATTTTTTCTTTGTTCTGTGTGTTTAGTGTTTTGATTATTATGTGGCAAGGGGACTTTTTTTTTTGGATCCAGCCTATTCGGTGTTCTGTAAGCTTCTTGTATCTTCATAGGTATTTCTTTCTTTAGGTTAGGAAAGTTTTCTTCTATGATTTTGTTGAATATATTTTCTGTGCCTTTGAATTGGTATTCTTCTCCTTCTTCTATCCTTATTATTCTTAGGTTTGGTCTTTTCATGGTGTCCCAAATTTCCTGGACGTTTTGTGTCTTTAGTGTTTTCTTTGACTGACGAATCTATTTTCTCTATTGTGTCTTCAGTGTCAGAGATTCTCTGTTCCATCTCTTGCAATCGGTTGGTTATGCTTGTTTCTGTAGTTCCTGTTCGTTTACTCAGGATTTCTATTTCCAGCATTCCCTCAGCATGTGTTTTCTTTATTGTCTCAAATTCATTTTTCAGATCTTGGAATGTTTCTTTCATCTGTTTAATTGCTTTTTCTTGGCTTTCTTTGATTTCTTCCCAATTTTTGTTCGTTTTTTTCTTCCATTTCTTTAAGGGAGTTTTTTATTTCCTCTTTAATGGAGTTTTTCATTACCTCTTTAAGGGAATTTTTTATTTCTTCTTTAAGGGAATGTTTTATTTCTTCTTTAAGGGCCTCTATCATCTTCTTAAAGTCATTTTTATGGTTGATTTCTTCTGTTTCTTCTGTCTTGGTATGTTCAGGTCTTGCAGGTGTAGAATCACTAGGTTCTGATGTTGCCATATAGGTCTTTATGTTGTTGCCTGTATTTTTGCACTGGCATCTACTCATCTCTTCCTCTGCTCGGTGCAGGTGGTGTCTGTGTCTGAGGGTGCCTCCCTTGTTCTAATTTTTAGTCTTGGTTCAGTAGGAATTCTTGGTTAAATTGGTGCTATTGGGCTGTTTCTTCAGGGGCAGCTGATCTCAGTCGGTGAAGTATATACTTATGATTCTGGTGATCTGGTTTGGTGGCTGGGCAGTGCCTTCTTCTGTGTTTCCAGGTCACGTTTTGTTCATTCGTCAACTCCTCAGCTGATCTTGTTTCTTCAGACTTCAAACTGTAGGGATCTGATCCTCTTCCGGGTGGATTTCAGCTGAGCAGGGTAGTCTCACCAAAACCTCCAAGTTGTTGGGTTTTGCAGGATCAGCAGCTGGGCCCTGGGTTGTCCTCAGACAGAGTGTTCAGATTCGTTCTAGTTCCATCCCATGGAGATAGCTTCTTCCCCGGGTGTTGGGGTTAGAGGCGTCCCTGCCTCTGCTTGTCACTGCTGCCAGGCTCGTCTATCTCTGCAGGCCGCCGCTGGGCCTGTATGTCCCTGTTGGCCGCTGCTGGGCCCGTCTACCTTTGCGGGCTGCCAGCGCCAGGCCTGAATGTCCCTGTCAGCTGCTGCTGCCAGGCTCGTCTACCTCTGTGGCCGTCGGCGGGCCTGTATGTCTCTGCTGGCCGCCACTGGGCCTGTATGTCTCTGCTGGCTGCCACTGGGCCTGTATGTCTCTGCTGGCTGCCACTGGGCCTGTATGTCTCTGCTGGCTGCCACTGGGCCTGTATGTCTCTGCTGGCTGCCACTGGGCCTGTATGTCCCTGCTGGCCACCGCTGGGCCTGTATGTCTCTGCTGGCTGCTGCCGTGGGCCTACCTGCCTCTGCTTGTGGCTGCTGCCGGGGGCCCGTCTCCCCTTCCTTTTCTTCCCACTTGCCAACTTCTCAGCCGATCCTCTTTCCTCAAACTGGAAGCTTCCGAGTCCTCATCCAAATGGAAGTGTCTTTTTCTTTCTGCGACTTTTTTTCTATGACTGTCACCTGATTGGACAAGACCCATTCACGTTATTGAGAATCTTGTTTGTGTCTAAGTCTTCTGATTGAAAAGTACTCACTTCTAATCCAAAAATACCTTTGTGCTGACCCTTAGAATGGTGCCTGACCACAGGTCCAGGTACCATGGTTTGGCCAAATTGAAGATATAACACTTGTGAGCTAGTAGTACCTCACTGTGGCTGGGGTTATCTCCTGGTCCTACTTGGCCCACGGTCAGGACAAATCTTTCTCATCCGAGTATCCCCCAGCTGCTTGGACCCAAATAAACACACAGATGGTTATATTATTTATAAACTGTATGGCCATGTGGCTCAGGCTTCTTGCTATCTAGGTCTTATATCTTAAATTAACCCATTTCTATTAATCCATAAGTTGCCACATAGCTTGTGGCTTACCATTATCTTAACATCTGCTTCTCATCGTGGTGGATGGCAGCGTCTCCTCACCCAGCCTTCCTGTTCCCAGAATTCTCCTCGCTTTGTCTTGCCTATACTTCCTGCCTGGCT
This sequence comes from Peromyscus leucopus, assembly GCF_004664715.2. Lineage (NCBI taxonomy): Eukaryota > Metazoa > Chordata > Mammalia > Rodentia > Cricetidae > Peromyscus > Peromyscus leucopus. Next base: position 18,627,934 of record NC_051080.1, read on the forward strand.
ACTGGCCAATCAGCACTTTATTTATTAACCAATCAGAGCAACACATTCACAGCATAGAGACTATCCCACAGCATCTGACCTACAGTAATCCCTTGGTAAATTTTTTTGTTTGTTTGTTCGTTTTTCGAGACAAGGATTCTCTGTGTAGCCCTGGCTGGCCTGGAACTAGCTCTGTAGACCAGGCTGGCCTCCAATTCACAGATCTGCTTGCCTCTGATTCCTGAGCAGTAAATATTTTTTTAAAGTCATCTGCTAGCCTCTGCTCTCCAGTAAAAAGCTGCTATTTGCCCCTGTGCTGGACAATAAAAGTGACACCTGAGTCTTAGACAGTAGACTCGGTCTTTGCTCACACAGGATAGAGCCCCTCTGTCACCTGTGACCAACCATCTTGAGGCTCAGTGCCTGGGTGACTGATGAGAAATGCAAGTATGTGGGCCAGAATGGAGGGTGAGCTGGACAAACAGGGCACTGGGATCAGTTCTGGGGATTGGCAGGCTGGGTGCAGGACGGTGCAACAGAAGCCTGAATGGAGTTACCCATAGTGCCAGGCTCCTCAGGGAGGTGACCATAGACCCTGTCATCCTCTGTGGAGAGACTCTACATTGCTGTCTGAGGAGTGAGTGAGCCATATGGACAGCACAGGATTCTGGGAAACCACCATCAGGTTGAATTTCACTTTGTCTTGCACTAAAGGAAGTTCAAAAGGAGGACTGCTGAGCTCAGCTCCTCTCTGGGTTGAGGGCGTGAGTCAGTCTTTTAGTGCTGCCCCTTGCTGAGGTCCTGAGCAGAGTCGGGGTGTCACAAGTCCTTTCTTCAGTGACACCACCATCTCCACACGGCTGTGTTACGAAGTGAACAATAGCGATCAGATTGCCACCCACCACATCTCACCTCAGTTCCTTCTGCGAAGCCCCTGTGTCCAAACACAGTCACATGCTAGCCCTGGTGTGTGGACTCCAGACGCTGCTGCTGGCGGACTCCATTCCACCTGTTCCTGTTCGGCTTCCTGGGAACTGAAGTCTTTTCTCTGTTTTCAGCTATGTGAAAGGCATCTATTCTTTCGGACTGATGGAAACCAACTTCTATGACCAGGCACTAAAGCTTGCCAAAGAGGTGAGTGGGCCTTCTCAAGGTGTGAGGCCCTTTAGGGTATGGCCGCTCATGTGAGGACCAAGCAGCCCTCCTCCCCACCTTGGAGTGACCTCTTGGGAGGGGTTGTTGTAAGGGCAATCAGCTACCTCTCTGTGACTCCTCAAAGTCTCCTGAGGTCCCTAGACCAGATGAGCCGGTGACACTCAGGGAGTTGCGGGTTCTGTGCCTCTGTGAGTTCCCGTCAGCTCTAGAGCCACAGGCCAACTGGGACTGGAGCAGTACAGGAGAGCATGCAAACCTTGGTTCTCCCTCCTTGAATTTCACCTTTCCACTGGGTCTAACCATGACCCATGAGGCTTGAGGTGGGTGGAGATTTCACAGGTCATGGCTTGATCTTGTTATGTTCTTCCTCGCTGAGTGGGGAGGCAGAGTGACTTTGTCCTGCACTCAGGATATAAAAAACCATCACTCATCACTCAGGGTGCTTGCCAGCGGAAGGGGTGGAGCCATTGTGGAGCCTGCTAGATCCTTCTGCCTCGGGCACTGTTTTCTGTATTCTGCTGGGATGTGCTGGCTGATCTGCAGCTCTGGGGACTCCCCTGTGGTTCTGAAATCTGGGACAAGTGACAGGCCTGGGTACAGGGTAGCTCAGGCTCTGGAAGTCCTTCTCTGCCCCTCGTGTCCTTGCAGGAGTAGAAACTACTGTGCAAGGGAGCATTGCCATGCATAGACAGTGACGTGTGCTCTTGGTCCCCGGTCATACCTGTCCTTGTGCATGCCTGCTCCTGCCCATGGTCTCTGCCTAACTGTTAAACACCTTGGTGGCCACAAAGGAGAGCTGCAGCTCAGAGAGAGGCTAGGCAGAGCCCTCCCATGCTGATAAAACATAGGGGTCAGAGTGTCACCTAAGCCATCTGTTGAGATGGCTGTCTTTTAAGCAGCCTGGACTAGATCTTAGCTTTCCTGCATTCCTGCTGTGGCTCCTGACCCAGGCATTGCCTCAGTTGGCCTAAAGTGCCCCCTCCTCAGGACAGCAATCTCAGGGTGTCTGGCCCTTGCCTGAATCAACTCAATTCAGATTCAGGAATCAGGTGAAGGCTTTTTGTTTATTTGGTTTTGGTTTTATTTTCTTTAGCTCTGAGTCAGCCCTGAGGGCTCCAGCTAGTTAGCTTCTTGGCCATCTAAGCTCTAAGATCAGGGTAGCCAGGTCCTGCATCTGTGGTTAAGCCACAGGAAGGCTCCTCTGGTTGGGGGAATCACCTAGGCATCTGGAGGAGAGCAGGGCAGTTGAAGGAATTCTAAGTGGCATTCTGACGAGCTGATTCCAAAGAGAGATGGCCAAGGATGCAGACTCACGTCTGAGAAGAGACAAGATTTGGCAGAATAGTGTCCCCACCCATTGCTCTTTCCTGCCCTTGCTCCAGCTCTCCTGGTGCTATGGCCACACTGACCTTAGCTCTAGACCCCACAGACAGCTGATAGATATGAAAACAAGGCTATAACAGTGTCCTCCAGGTTTCCACAGGGTAAGAGTGAGGGGCAGCCAGAGAGTTGGAGTCTCCCAGAGAACCTTGTTAGGGCTCCAGTTGAGTGAGGATGCTGGTCACAAAGAACAGGACTTTCTCAACTGTCCTGTGTAAAAGCAGAATGCTTGCAGAGGTTCCTTAAAGGGGTGCCAGTGACCAGCATGCTCAGGATGCACCCTGCCATGTCCCCAGCTCCCCTGGTTCTCAGGCCCTCTGCCCCAAGGCCTCACAGACATGCAGTGTGAGTCCTGTCTTCCCACAGGGAGTGGACAAGACTGTGAAAGCTGAGGGGCAGGACCCCTGACTGCTGGGGACATGTTGCCAAAACCCTTGCAGCAGGTGCCAGGTCATCACGGAGCCATGTAGTTCTAGACATCAGGGAAAGCAAGCCTAGGGACCCATGATTTGATGTGGGGCCTGAGGACAAGCCAGTGATGGGGTTGCAATGAGCCCCAGTTCACTGCTTCATGTGCAGCATTTAGAAGGCGCTCAATAAACATGAACTGACCTGGTGAATAGATGGAAAGTAGGTAAGAGCCAGTTCAGGTGTCCATAGGCCTCTCCGTGGAACTCAGGGGTCATGTAGATTTGGTTGTTAACAACAGTGCTGCTAAGCCCAGTTCCTTCTAATGTGGGAATCCGCCTGTGTAACCATCTCCTGAGTGTTAGTGGAAGGGGCGGCCGCTTGTCCTGCACCAGCAAAGGATGTGACAGTCTACGCTATTCTGATAGCCCTGAGAGGAAGGCAGCCCTAGAAGCCATCATGGGAAACTGAGGCACAATATCTTGGGTAGCATCTTGTAGATGATGCGGGTGTACCCAGGAAGCAAGTGCTGGCCTCCTCGAGCCCCAGCTTCCTCATCTGTGAGGCTGTCAGGGATGCCCTCCTCAGCAGCTGCTGTGGTGGGTAAGGCACACACCGTTACCTCCCAGGCACGTAGGACATGGGCTGGTGTCAGGATTGTCATTATTCTGAATTAGAGCCCAATCTCACCCTTGTTCTTTTTGAGCCCAGGTAGCCGGTCTAACACCCATTTTCTTTGTCCTCCCATCTCCAACCTCATGCAGGCTTTGTCTGTTGAGCCAACAGATGCATGGTCAGTGCACACTGTTGCCCACGTACATGAGATGAGAGCCGAGATCAAGGACGGCATGGAGTTCATGAAGAACACCGAAGACCACTGGAAGGTAGGAGTTGAGACTTGGATGATCCAGTCTGATACCCGGAATCCCACCAAGGCTTGCTGGGTAGGACTTACAGATGTGGTTCAGTTCCCAAGGAGCTTAGGACCAGCTTGGAGGCATCCCTGACTGCCAAGCATCCTCTGGGAGCTCCACAACATCTCAACATCTGCCAGCATTTTATAAGTGATTGTACAATTGGGGTCTCCCTGAGGTGTTTTGCTATGAAAGGAATGGACCCAAGGGGTGCTGGGGAAATCAGAGCCCAGCAAGGGTGGGCATGCTTAGGGCCCTGAGTTGCATGTACCTCGGCTGCTGCCAGCAGACTCCCCCATGGGATGATGGAGTGTTCTTCTGGACCACATGATGCTGTGAGTGGGAGAGAGGCAGGCCAATGGGGTGATGGTCCAATGATGTAGAGCCAGCATATGGGGGTTGGGGGGGGGGTTCAGACCCCTAGTGCCTGCCCTGACCCTTTCCATGTGTTGAACACCCTGTGGCCTCATTGTCCATATTCCCAATTCCCAACTTTACTCCTCCCTGCTCCTCACAGGCTGGTACCCCTCTGGGGCCATTTCCTCCTTCCCCACTAGCTCTGGTGGTCCTTCTTCCTCCTTGTGTGCCTGTTTTCTCTGGACTTGCCTCTGGTACCTGACCTTGCCACCTCTCCAGGTGCCCTTGCTGCCCTGTCCTTCTGTGTCACAGCAGGCTCCAAGGACACCACCAGCTGGGGAAACAAGTCCCTCCACAACCTGACACTGAGTGGCAGATGTTCAATACTTCAGAGACCAGGCAGGATGCCGTGGCCACCAGCATCCCTCTTGAGCATTACCATGGGCTAAAACTGTGATTGTCAGCCATGCCAATTCCCAGCATCTCCAGGCATGGTTCTAGGTGTAGCTGGTTTACAGGGAGGTTTATGAACATATCCCATTCTAAAGATGTCCAGAATCCTGGGTCTGGAAAATTTCAGGAACCTAAAGACATAGAGGCCACTTTTTCCTGGGATTTCCCTGGAGCTTACTGATTAGGCAAGACTGTCTGGCTAGAAAACCTCCAGGCTTCCCCTGTGATTACAGGCATACACCATCATGTCCAGCTTTTAAGTAGGTGCGGGGATTCAAACTGAGCTCTTCAATGCTTACACAGCAAACATTGTACCAAGTGAGCATCTCCCAAAACCAAAGTCAAACTTCTGATCCTCTGTTTCTACTCCCTGGATCACAGTATGTGCTGGGATCACAGGTATGGTCCACTATACCCAGTTGATTCAGTGTTGGGGATTGAACCCAGGGGTTCATACGTGATACCAACTGAACTTAGGCCCAGCCCACAGATGCTCTGACTTTCTCTCCTTCGTTCCGCAGGACTCGGATATGCTCGCTTGCCATAATTATTGGCACTGGGCCCTGTACTTGATTGAGAAGGTAGGATGCTTGTCTCTGTGGTTGTCTCACTCAGTGCAGATGTTCAGTCAAAGCCCTAGCCCCTGCCGTGTGTCTGACTTCCATGCAGCCCCTTCGTGTGTTGGTACAAAAGATGGTGTCTTAGGGCTTCTATTGGTGTGATGAGACGCCGTGACCAAAAGCAAGTTGGAGAGGATCGGATTTATTTGGTTTCATTTGTCCTTCACTGAAGGAAGCCAGGGAAGGAACTCAAACAGGGCAGGAAGGAACCGGGAGGCAGGAGCTGATGCAGAGGCCATTAGAGGTGCTGCTTACTGGCTTGCTCACCATGGCTTGCTCAGCCTGCTTTCTTATAGAACCCAGAACCGCAAGCCCAGGGATAGCACTGTACACAGTGTCCATCCCCCATCAATTAGAAAACACCCTACAGGCTTGCTTAGAGCCTAGTCTTATGGAGACATTTTCTTAATTGAGGTTTCTCAGATGACTCTAGCTTGTGTCAAGTTGACATAAAACTGTCCAGCACAGATGATAGCTGAAACAATACTGCATTCACATTGCAAGAGCTTTGTATGCTGAGCTCCTCAAGACATTTTCCACTCTTGAGAACTGGGACTCCTGTGGCTTATTAGTTACTTTCCTGTTGCTGTGATACAGGACTGTGACTAAGACAACTTGTAGTATAGGGAAGGGTTTATTTGTCTGAAGGTTCCAGAGGCATTAGAGTCCTCATCATGGTGAGGAAGCTGGCAGCAAGCTGCAAACATGGGTGCAGAACTGGGTGCTGAGAGCTCACACCATTCAGGCACAAAGCAGCATGGACTGAGAGTAGGGTGAAGCCTTAAGCTCTCAAAGCCCACCTGTAGTGATACACTTCCTCCAGCAAGGCCACACCTCCTAAGCCCACACAAACAGTGCCACCAACTGGGGACCAAGTATTCAAACATCTGAGTCTAAGGGGGACCCTTCACACCTCCACAAGTGGTTTGGCACCAAGTGCTTCTTTACTTTTGGGATACAGGGAGGGTCTCAGATTGGACCTACAGCACCAGAAACAATTCTAGGAGAGGGGGCGGGGACAGATGATGGAGATGGGCAGTGGCCCATTTGTCAGGGTGCTTCTTGCAGTGCTGTTACTGTAGAGAAAAACTTGGAGGCTCCTAAGATGCCCAGAGAGAAGCATGTATGTAAGGTGAGGCCCTTATGACCCAAGGGTTGGGTTCACCTTCTCCTTTCTCCACATTGGGTGCCATTGAGCCCTGCCCATCTCTCTTAGTGGCGTCCTTGGTCAGCTGTTCCTAGTGTATTTCCAAGCATCGCATTTTGACTGCTCCAGATGTTAACCACAGCAATTTCACCTCTGCAGGGAGACTATGAGGCTGCGCTAACCATCTATGACAGCCATGTAAGTGCACTCACGTTGTTTGTGGTTTGGTGCTGAACTCGGCTTTTGTCTCTCATAGCCTGTGGCCTGTGTGTGTGTCCCAGCCAGAGCTAATGGTGGCAGCATGGCCCAGATTTCGTGGGATAGCTGTTGTCAGAGCCATGTTCTTAGTCTGTACCATGGGGTCTCTGCTGATGTTCACCCATGGTGTTTGGAGACTGACATGTTTAAGACTGTCTTCGACTGTCACTGTCCTTTCAGATGGGTCCTCCTCCTCCTCCTCCTCTTTGTTCTCCTCCTCTCTCCTCCTCCTCTTCTTCCTCTTCTTCTTCTGAGGCAGGGTTTTTCTTTGTAGCTTTCTAGCCTGTTCTGGATCACACTGTAGAACAGGCTGACCTCTAACTCACAGTGATCTACCTGCCTCTGCCTCCTGAGTTCTGGGATTAAAGGTGTGCACCACCACTGCTTGGCTTTTTCACTTATTTTTAATTAAAAAAAAAAAATCAGAGCCAGGGTGAATGGCACATGTCTTTTGATCCCAGCACTCAGGAGGCAGAGGCAGAGTGATCTCTGTGAGTTTCAGGCCAGCCTGGTCTACATAGTGAGTTTTAGAACAGCCAGAGCTACATAGTGAGACCCTATCTTCAAAAAAAATCCCATTTATTTATTTTGTATGTGTATGCATGCCATGACATGTCTGTGAAAGTCAGAGAACACCTTGCAGGAGTCACTTCTCTGCTTCTACTATGTGAGTTCCAGGCATCAAATCAGGCTTGGCTAACAAGTGCCTTTACTGCGCCATGTGGCCACTTGTGTGTGCCTATCAGCATGTGTTTTCATTTTTCAAAGAATTTGTTTATTTTATGTGTTTTGCCTGCATGTATATATGTGCGCAGAGATCAGAACAGGGGGCCAGATCCCATAAACCTGGAGTTATAGATGGTTTGTGAGCTACTATGTTATCTTACTTTGGGTTTCTATTGTTGTGAAGAGACACCATGACCATGGCAACTCTTATAAAAGAAAACATCCAACTGGGACGGGCCTACAGTTCAGAGGTTTAGTCCATTGTTGTCATGGTGGGAAACATGGCAGCATGCAGGCAGATGTGGTCCTGGAGAGGTAGCTGAGAGTTCTATATCTGGATCTGAAGGCAGGAGGAGACTGCCTCATTAGGCCTAGTTTGAGCATGTAAGACCTCAAAGCCTGCCGCCACAGTGATGCATTTCCTCCAACAAGGCCACACCTCCTAACAGCGCACTCCCTATGGGTAAAGCATTCAAACACATGATTCTGTGGGGGCTATACCTATTTAAACCACCACACATGTGAGTGCTGGGAAATGAACTCTAATCTTCTGGAAGAGCAGCCAGTGCTCTTAACCATTGATGTATTGCTCCAGACCCCTGTCTGTTTTTACTGTTTTAAAATCTATATTACAAAAATTAATCTAGTCATGGTAGAACAGACTTGCAATCAGGAGGCTGGGGCAGGAGGATTGCAAGCTCAAGGTCTGTCTCGGCACCAAGTGAGTTCAAGGCTGGCCTGGGTAACTCAGTGAGACTGTCTCAGAATGAAAAGTTTTTAAAAGAAGCCTGAGGCTATCATTGTTAGAGCACTTGTTTAGCATGCTTGGGATCCTTGGTTCAACCCTCAGGGTTACATAAAAAAAGGAAGAAAAAGAAAAGTTGTGGGGCTCGAGAGATGGGCCAATGTTTAAGAGTACAGACTATTGTTCCAGAGGACCCAGGTTCAATTCCCAGCACCCACATAGTAGCTCATAATTATCTGTAACTCCATATGCCCACTTCTGGCCCCTGTGGGCATCAGGCACACATGTGGTACACAGACTTACATCCTGACAAAACACTCATATGTATAAAATGATGATGATGATGATGATGATGATAAATTATGTAGCATTGCAGTATTAGCATATTGACCTCACTGGGCCCCATCCTACCCACCACCTCCACAACCTCACATCTCCCCAAACTCAAATTCTCCTTTGTTAGGGTCCTGGATGAGTCCCACGAAGACCACCATCCATGTATGCAGTCAACAAGAGCGTTTATTATCTTGAGAAAGCTTCCAGTATCCTGGGACCTACCATTCTACACAAAGGCAAAATGCTGATGACCCTGAGAGGAGCTCACAGTAGCTCCTTGTAAGCATAGCCCAGGAGTATTCCAGGGCTTTTAGGTCACTTTAGATATGATTGGCCTAAGCAAGTGGCAATCATATTTGTATGTTCTAATTGGACAGGTCTAGTCAAGGGCTGGTCATGGCCTCAGTTTTTCATTTTGGGGCAGGTGTGGACAAGTCCCAGGCTTTGTCCTTATTTGTTTATCACCTTGAGCTTGATGACTGTGGTGACTCAGGCCTGACCTGGCACTCCATGTACTAGGCCTCCTCATCCTTGCTGTCAGGGGTGTTGATTAATTGCCCTTTATTTGTGGGTCCCTCTGAAACTGCTAGTTCAGTATCAGGAAACTGAAATTGAGGCCTAATCTCTGAGAGAAGACCGAACAGTCTGTTATGGCGTCTGCTTGTTCCTCTCACTCTGTCAGCCCTTGGACAGTCTTTGAAAAGAAAAACTCCCAAGTGAGTACTCAGTAATAACGTTTTGGGACACTCATGATGTGGGGGGCTGAATACCAGAAAGATGCCTGCCAGACAAGGGTCCCTAGGAGGAGTTCCTCTGTCATGATCAGCATCTTAGAAAGAAATGGAGGTGATGTGCACTGTGTTCTCTGAGGTGTAGACAGATCTCCTAGTAAGCCAAGTTGAATCTTGAAACATGACCAGGCAAGATAGGTGTCTCCTGCCAGAGCAGCCTTAGGCGCAGGCTGGGGGTAGCAGTTGTCAAGGCCTAGCGCTAATCATGGGTACATAGTACAATGAACTCCTGTGTTTGTACGTGTGCTCCTCATACATTCTGGCCCCCACAGTACTTAATCTTCTGGTGGGAGCTGTGGTCCTATACTTGAAAGATGAGAAATGATGAGGATGATGCTCCTGATGGCTGGGATGCTGGGGATGATGCTTATAGCTTTTGTTTGCTGAGAGCTTTCTCAGGCCACACTCATGGCTAGGATGGCAGCTGTAGCTGTAATTTGACTCTCTGAGCCTGGCCTCCCATCACCCTTGTTTTCCAGATCCTCCCCAGCCTTCAGGCCAGTGGTACCATGCTGGATATGGTGGACAGCTGCTCCATGCTCTATCGTCTTCAGATGGAAGGTAGCAGACTCTCTTCCCTCTCCCTATACAAAGAAAGTGTGATTCCTGGTCCTGAGGGTGGTTGCCGGAACCACAGCTCTTTAGATGCATTGGCCTGGCTGTAGCTTTGCATGCGAGTTTATGCAGCTGTCTCCATGGCAGTCTAAAACAACTGACCTGGCCTCAGCTGCCCTTTATTTTATTCTCCACTGCTCCTTGGTGTACTGGCCTTAGACTCAGAACCTTGCCACTCTCATAGCCTGCCTGGCAGGCCTTCAGGGCACAGGTGCCACCTGTCTACTGGCTGGTGCCTCTTTTCCTAGATCACAGGAGGTGATAATTTCCCAACTCATTGGGACATTGCAGAGTTCCTAGATCACAGGAGGTGATAATTTCCCAACTCTGACATTGCAGAGGTTTCTCAGCCTGTCACCCTAGGCTTCCCAGTTGGCTTGACAGGGCTGGCTTCCTGCCCATGGCTGGAGGATCAGCTGACGCCTCACAGAGAGAGACACTGAGGAAGGCCAGAGATCCAGAATCCCAGTGTGAGGGGTGATGTGGGTGTTGAGTGGTTGGCAGGCTGGGAAAGGCCTCTTATTTCCTCACTGTTGTGAGGCAAGGATCACTGTTCAATTTTTTTTTTTTTGAAGGGGAGTGGTTTGAGACAGGGTTTCTCTCTGTAGCCATGACTGTCCTAGAACTCATGCTGTAGACCATGCTGACCTTGAACTTAGATCTACCTGCCTCTATCCCCCAAATTCTGGGATTAAAGGCGTGTGCCTCCACCACTTGGCCCTCATTGTTCAATTTGATAGGCTGAGAAATAGATTTCGAGGGCCGTCTGGGTGTCTGGAGATGTCCTAGAGAAGAAAGCTGAATCTAACATTCCTGGACTGAGAGGGAAGAAAAGGAGGTGGAGGCTGGAGGCTGGGACAGAGGTGAGGACTTCTAGAGCCAGAAAATTGAAACTAAGGAGAAGGGTATTACTGATGCCACTGGCTTTATTAAATACCCATTGTGTATCAGGTACTAGACGTAAAAATTTTATTTATTTTTTTGTATGTGAGTATTTTGCCTGCATGTATGTCTGTGGACTGTTAGTGTGCCTGTTGCCAATGGAGGTCAGAAGAGGTTGCTGAGTTCCCTGGAAATGGAGTTATAAAACACTGTAAGCCACCATGCAAGTACTGGGAACTGAACTCAGGTCCTCTGGAAGAGCAGCCAGTGCTCTTAACCACTGAGTCATCTCTCCACAGGTACTAGACTTGGGATTACATAAGGAAATTTTAAAACATGTTTTTTGGGAGTCTGAAAGGAGGCTAGGAATAGTTTGATAACTTGTGACAAATTTTCAAATTTGCGTTTACCTCATGGTTTTGTTGCTTTTCTAGAAAAACAAGGAAAGCAGAGGCCTTGGTGGCCCCACTCACCTCGAGGCCTCTCACAGAAACAGCATTGGATGAGTTTCTGAGGGACATGGGTGCAGAACATGTCTGCTGTCTCATACCAAGCCCTTGGGTCCTCTTTTTGTCCCCAGGGGTGCCCCTTGGCCAGCGCTGGCAGGCTGTCCTACCAGTCACAAAGAAGCATACCCGAGACCACATCCTTCTGTTCAATGACGCTCACTTCCTGATGGCCTCCCTGGGTGCACGGGACCTCCAGACCACACAGGAGCTGATGACCACCCTGCAGGATGCCAGCAAGTACGTGAGGCCCTGAGACCTTGAAACCTGTCAACTGAGAGGGTGAATGATACAAGGGTTGAGCCAAGGCCAACTAGGGGTCACCCTGCCTTCTTGGGGAAACCTTAGAGTGAGGTCTGGCTGGTGAGCAAGGCTTTGAAGATACCCATGCTTCTAGGTGGGAGTCCCCTAGGTGGGTGCCCATGCAGGCATGTATTTCATAGGTGCCTGACTTCCAGAGGTCCAGCTGGTGTCCTCTTTGCTCTGAGCCTCAGTTCCTTTATCTGTTGGAAATGGTGTCTTCCGGGCTGACCAGGGCGGCCTGGGGGACAGATTGCTGCAGACACATTCATTGGTAACCATGGTAGTGCTGGCTGTTGGTGTCCAGGCTGTGCCTACAATGTCTGCAGTCCTGACCTCTCCACAAGGGCTGTGCTGTTATACCACTTTCCAAATGGGCAAACTGAGGCTGGAAACAGGGGGCCCTGTCCTCTCTTTACAGTGGGCAGATGCCTACTGCTCCCATCAGAATGCCATCAGGCAGCTGGGGAAGGGCCTAATTTTGTGTCCCTTGCCTGGGTGAGACTTTGTAGAGGTGGATGCTTAACTTTGGTCTTGGTGACAGGTCCCCCGGGGAGAATTTCCAGCACCAGTTGGCACAAGATGTGGGTCTGCCCCTGTGCCAGGCCCTTGTGGAAGCTGAGAACGGGAACCCTGACCGAGCCGTAGAACTTCTCTTGCCAATCCGCTACCGAATTGTCCAGATTGGGGGCAGCAATGCTCAGGTGAGCCATCTGTATACAGGGAACCAGAGGCTGGAGTGCCAGGTGTCTCCTGTGTTGTGGGTACTCGTGGGGTAGGAGTACCCTTGTTTCACACTGACACCAGGCTGTGCTGTTCAGGGTGGTGTTCGTCTCAGTGGTTCCTTTGGGTTGGGGGACCATCCCTGGTCCCCAATGCAGGTGCTTAACTTGCCTAACTGATTTCATAGAGAGACGTCTTCAACCAGCTGCTGATTCATGCGGCCATCAACTGCACCTCCAGCGCCCATAAGAATGTGGCCCGGTGAGCACTCTGCCCTCCCCACAGCCAGGCTGCTCCCCCATGATCTCCCTATGCATGCCCCTGCCTTGGCATGTGTCCTTCTGATTTGGGGGTTCAGAAAGCAGGAGGCAAACTGGGGGTTTGGTTCTCTTTCATTAGCAGGCTCAACTTGACAAAGGGGGACAACCAGTGCCACCCTTTTGCTCAGCCTCCTGCCATCCCAGCCTACTTCCCATTTTAGCCATGCTGAAGTACACAGATAGCCAGTACACCTGCTTTCAGGTCCCTGCATGCGCTGTGCCTTCTGCCTGGGACATCCTGCCCTTTTGTGTGTGTGTGTGTGTGTGTGTGTGTGTGTGTGTGTGTGTGTGTGTGTGTGTCTGCTCTTTTAGGCCTCAGCTTGCAGTAATTTAGAAACTTCCTGGGCTGGGTGTGGGATGCAGTACTGAGTAGGTGAATGTGTGGATCCTATGAGAAAACCCGTTCATCATCAGTTCATCTGGAGAGTCCCTTGACTGTGGTCAGGGGCAGAGGATGATGGTGGATCTGTTGAGGGGGTGGAGGAGCATAGGGGTGTCCTGTGGCAATGTGGAAGGAGACTAAATGCCCAGTGTGCTTAGCCAGTGGGCCTGGTTAGCAGAGAAAGCCATAGGCCTAGAGGATAGAGGTGTCTGGACCCCCAGTAAAGGAACTCCTATAGCCCTAACCATTATACTTCCTCTCCCTGGCTCACCCCCCACCCTGCCAAGGAGAGGGCCCCTGGGTCCCTGTCCTGTGAGGAGAGGTCTAGGCAGGTGTCCTGGCCATCGAGCCGGACCCCAGCAGTACAGGTGATGCCTGGGAACATTTGAACTATTCTGAATTCAGAAACGCCATGGACACATGTCCCTGTTTACTCCATGTCCATGTGCCAAAGCCACACGTGATGTGTAGTGCCTGAGCCCCCTGGGGGACCTGCTCTGGGTAAGAGGTGGGGCCTGTGGTCCCAGCTAGGGTTGTGTGGGCTGTGTGGACAGAGGAGCAGGCTGAGGGTTCAGCTGAGGCAGATTCTAGGGTGCAGTGTGGCCCACACTGGAGTGGATGCCATGCATCTGGTCCTGCCCAGGAGAGGTGAAGTAGTGTAGGAGAGAGGCGGCACAGATGCCTGGGAAGACCTGCAGGGGTGGGGCGTTCCTTCCAAGTGCCCACTCTCCCCCCCCCCCCCCGCAGCCCAGCCCCTTCACAGGCAAAAGCCCTCTGCTGTGGTTTGGGATGATTTGTGTATGACCCTCCGGGTTCCATGTGCTAGACATGTGTCCCCCAGTTCAGAAGTGTTAAGAAGAGAAAGAGAGTTGAGAGATGAGAACTCCTGGAATGGGGTTCTGGAGTCCCGTCCTCAGAAGATATTAAAGTGGTTCTCAAGGATCCCTAATTAGTACTCTCCACAGGAGAATGTTATAGAGCACAGTCCCTTGGTTTGCTTGGCCTGTTCCGCATTCTGCCCTTTGCCTTTCTGCCTCCATTCCTTGTTTTCCCAACCAAACAGCCTTATCTGGAGCCAGGTAAGGGCCTATACTTTGTACTTCCAGTCTCTGAAACCTAGCCCAAAAAAACCCTTTAATTTTACAAAGTCCCCAGCCTCGCATAATTTGTTATAGCAGCAGAAAGTAGGCTGATGCATTGCTATCCTGGCTGTGGTGTTGTCCCCCACCTGTGTACCAAGCCCCAGCCCCTGAACCTCACTCCCTCCCCGCAGACCCACCATTGTTAACCAGTCTCTATCTTAATCTCCTTGGGGTGGTACCAAAACAAACCAACCCAGACATGATGGTTTGTTCACACACCAGACTCATCTCGTCTTGTAGTTCTGAAAGCTGAAATGTCCTGGATCAGGGTCCAGCAGGGTTCAGTTTCTGGTATGCTCCTCTTCCTGGCTTCAGAGCTTCTTGCTGTGTCTTGCTTCCCCTGAGCACTTAGAGAGCAGGCCCTTATGTTTCTCACTGGGACACTAATCCCAGTGTAAGGGTCCTACCCGCTAAGTCATGCTGATGACCAGGGCGTCAAGGGTATCAGGATTCAGCCACAGCAGCCTTTGAGTCTGATTGATCCCATCTTCCTTTCTTTAAATTAAGCCTTCCCCATACCTACCTATTCTTTCACTTGCTTTTCCTGACCAGTCTCACATGTGGCTTCCTGCCAGACACCATGTCTCCTCTCCCTCTGGTCCTCAGTCTTAGTCTGTGACAGGAGCCTGAACTATGAGGACTTCAGCCATGGCTTCCCCAAGACAGGCTAAGCCTCAGTGATAACCCCACACTGGAATCCTTTTCTCTAGTGTTTTCTCTCAGGCAGAATCAAAGTACTATCCAGCTGACTGTATCCATTTGCTCCTGCCTGTCATGCTCCCACATCCTTCTAGAAGGTTCTATAACAAAAACTCTGTATGTTTCCACAGGAGCCTTCTGTTGGAGCGTGATGCCTTGAAACCCAACTCACCCCTGACTGAGAGGCTCATCCGGAAGGCAGCTACTGTCCATCTTATGTAGTGACCCAGGCCAAGTCCTTGGTCTACAGCTCAGCACTGACCTCCTGGCATTGGGTTGACTTGTCTGGTTGGGTTAGGGTTTAGAAACAGAGGATGAGGTTCAGTCCTGAGCAGAATCCTCCAAATCAGTAGTTTGGTAGAAATAGGGGATACAAGTTAATTTTGAATGATATTCAGACCTCTCAGGGCCACCATGCGTTTTAAGCCTCTGGAACCCAAGCAATGCTATTATTTGTAGATGCCTTGAAAATTATACTTTCTTGTTTTGAGGCTGGCAGTCAGAGCAGAGCTGTGGCCAGCTCAGCTGGGAGGTATAGAAATGCCTTCCACATATAACGGGTACTAGTGAATGCTTTTCATTTACTTTTTCTTATATTTGACACAGGTTCTGCTGTCCCATTTCCCTGGGGGTGGGGAACTCCAGTGAGCTGCCTGGGGTCCCAGCTAGCAGCGGATTTTCCTTTGAGTGGGGGAGGGGACTCTGCTTCATTGGCTTTGGTTGTCAGCCCCAGACTGCTGCACCTGCCACCATCCCCAAAGATGAGGGGAAGGATGGCTTCTGTGTCCCTGGGGGGATTTGGTGGTGCTAACTGGAGCTTCTCTGAAACTGCACATGGGAGTGAATCCTGAGGGGTGTGGCTTCCCTGGCAGACCTCTGATTCTGCTCCTATAAGTAGGTCTGAGCCCTAAGCCCAGAGCTGCTCTGCTGTGGCAAATAACCAGAACCCTGACATGGCTGCCACATGACTTCAACCCATCTCCTGCTTCCGTGACTGGCACATCCTCCTGGAAGTGCTGGTGCAGGCTCGATGCTTCCTCTGGAAGGGCAGGTGCAAATGCAAAGATGTTCCTCGGGTCCCTTCAGTTCCCACTCAAGTGTGGACTGATTGGGTAGGCCTCTCAGGGGATACAGAGGTCTCCATACTCCCCAAGTTTTGCTCAGTCTGCCCAGACCTGGACAAATTCTGGGCATTAAAATCATCTAATTGGTTCCTGTGACTACTCGTACCTATGGGCACCTGTGAGCATCTATCTCCTAGGTGCCAGGTTTGGGTTGGGTCCTGGGTCAATGGGCAACTCCTTCAATTTTCAATGGAGGGGGCAGCAAGTCAAGAAAATGTCTAATTGCTGTAGGGTTTTAAGAGGTACTGTCTCACTGGGACAGGTGCCCAGGGCAGAGCCTCCACATGATTTTTTTTTTTTTTTAAATCTGATTCCACGTAATAATGATTTCCCCAGGAAGCAGAAACCTTCCTCCCTCTTTCAGGAAGCCTGTTACCCTGGCTGTGGGCTGGCGACAATGCCTTCTCTTTGCCTGACGGCCCTCAGCACCTGCTCTTGCTATTACACCACTTTCTGCTATGATTTCTCTCTGGTCAGGAAGCGTAAGCTCTGTACCACCCAGCTACTCAGTGGCTTCCACTGAATCCCTGCCTGTAAAAGCTGGTGTGTAGGCTTTAATGAAGGAGGGCATGAATCTACCAGGGACAGATGCTGATTTAAAGTCAAAGTGTGTGTGTGTGTGTGGAGAGAGAGAGAGAGAGAGAGAGAGAGAGAGAGAGAGAGAGAGAGAGAGAGAGAGAGATGGCTTCATGGTTAAAAGCACTTGCTGTTCTTCTAGAGGACAAGAGTTCAGTTCCCAGCACCCAGGTGGCAGCTCACAACTGCCTGTAACTCCAGCCTCGGCGGATCTGACACCCTCTTCTGGCCACTGTAGGACCTGCATACCTGTACATATTCACATCAAGAAAAAAGGAATAAAAGTATATTTTTAAAAGCCTAGAGGAAAATTAAATAGTGAATTATTAATTTAGGGGTATGCTTCACTGATCATCTACTATGAAGTGATATGATACAAAGAGAAGTGTTGGTGAACTTGCAGACCCTGGGACCTAACAGAAGGAGTGGGGCAAGAACTCTTGGAGCTTGGACCGTGGTTCTACCTTTCCTATTATGTGTGAGTCAGGAGAGCCTGGCTCTTACAATTCCAGATACAGTGCAGGTAACACGGAACTGGTCACCATCCCTGGCAGGTGGGAAAGTTTGGGCCCAACAGAGCCAGTTTGCCTACTGGTGAGCAAAACCTGCAGAGAAGAGAACCAAACTTGATAGGCTCCTTGTGCCTCCCTCTGTCCAGGCCACCCCTAGATTTCCCGGAGCGACAGACCTTGAAGCCAGCTTTGTGTTAACAGCTATTCAAAGGTTCCTGATATTGACCGCTTGGAAGTGCTGTGGCTGGCTCGGTCATCGTCACTCTTTTCCACTTTGATGAAACAGGGAGCTAAAGATCAGAGGATCTAGGGGTGTGGGTGGTGGTGGGAGGAGCAGAGAGGGCCAGCACATCAGAATACAGGAGTGAGGCCCCCGCCTGCAGAGAGAGTCCCCGGACGCAAGAGAAATCAGGGGTGTCAAGACAATCACCAAAGAGAGTAGCGGTCAGGACGAACTCCTTCCTAGTTGCCTGGCCATCCTCCATATCCCACCCTCACCACCTCGGCACCCTTGCCTTGCACAACCACAGCCGGAACGCCAATACACTCCTCCTGGGGGTGGAGGAGACTCACGGGAACTTCCGGTGGGAGTGTCTGGCGCCGAACGGAGCCAATCAGTGGCGTGGAGTCCCTGCGAGTGCGCATTGGTCTCTCACGTCAGCATTCTGACTACAATTCCCAAGGTGCACTGAGAGCATCTCTCTGTACAAATCGGCCAATCGGCGGCAGGCGAAAGCCGGCGCCGCGTTTAAACACGTGTGGGAGTACCAGCTGTGTTTTACGCCCTCTAATTGAAAAGCTGGGGATAAGGAGAGGGCACCAGGTAGGAGAGTGTCAGGGACCGGGCCTCGCGCCGCAGAGGCCGAGAAAGACGGGCTGCCGGCTCTCTCTGCAGCTCAGAGTCAGGAATCCATTACTCGGTGTCGGGGCGTAGGCAAGCGATCCCTCCCCGTTCCTAGCAAGGGGAGTGACTGGGGCTGCAGGGCTGCCACTTGCCCTGCATGGGAACAAGGTGCCAGTTTTGTATATTTTGATTAGATTACGTTGGCGGGGTGATAGTTTATTTGATGAGTGCTCGCGTGGACATAAGTGAGATCCTAGGACTCACTATAAAAATCCTCGTGTGGTGGTGTGCAATTGTAATTTCAGCACTGGGGAGACAGAGACAGTTGGATCCCTTGGACTTGCTGGTCAGCCAGCCTAGCCTACGTGGTGAGTGCCAGGCCCGCGAGAGACCCTGTCTTTAAAAGAAAAAGGTGTCTGGGCCTGGCAGTGGTGCATGCCTTTAATCTAGCACTTGGAGGCAGAAGCAGGTGGTTCTCTGCAGCTGATCTGCGTAGTGGATTCTAGGTCAACTAGGGCTACACAGCGAGACCCTGCATCCAAACTAAATAAAAGTGGAGTCGTTCTCCGGTCTTGATGTGCACGCTCACACATACACATACCAGTTAAGGAAAGCTGGAAACAATCCACAAGAGGTGGCTGGGTTGCAAAAAGAGAGGCCTGAACAGGCAGTGTGCGCTGAACTGGCCTTGTCACTTGGGCTGTGGGGGTTGATAAGAGTCTACACTTGGTTCCCAGCAACTGGTTTCCACTGATCCCTCATAGCCTCTATGGGAGACTTGAGGTGCTGGGTTTTATAGTCTGAGCTCACATAGAGGTGGTCACCTTTCTGGTACTCTGAGCTACCTATCAGAAGTTATTTATTAAAGTTGCCCAAAGCTACGCCTAAAGCAGCTGATTTGGGGTCTAGGTTGAGCCCCACAATCTTGATTGCTGCTCGCTCTCCTACCTCTCCTCTAGCAGAGGTTTGGACATTACATTCTAGACACAGTCGCCCTTCCAGGTCCATGGGCTCCTCATCTGTGGATTCATTCAGTCAGATTGAAACTGTTCAAAAGAGAAGTTCCTCTGCACTGAACACATACTGCTTTTCCTTGTCAGTGTTTCCTAAGTGAGTGTGATGGCATCCACAGCCTTACATCAAAATTAGAGTCATCCTGAGGTAATTTAAAGTCTGGGTGGATCTGTGTAGGTTCCAGGCAACTATCACACTCTTACAGTTGGAGGACCCCTGTAGGTTAGTATCCACAGGGTCCTCAAAGCAGTGCTTCTTTTCTGTAAAGGTAATTATTACTGATGATTATTAAGATTTTTAAATTTTATTTTATGTGCATGAGTGTTTAACCTGAGTGTATGCTTATGTACCATGTATGTTCCCAGTACCCAAAGAGGTCAGAAGAGAGGGTCAGATCTCCTGAAACTGGAGTGATAGATGGTTGTGAGCCACCATGAGGGTGCTGAGAATGGAACCCAGGTCCTCTGCAACAGTAAGAAGTGCTCTTACCTGCTGAGCCATCTTTCTGGTCTCACTGAAGATTATTTTTAAATGCTACCTTTGCAGAGCTAAGTGTGTGTATGTAGGTAACAAAATCCTTGCTGATTTTCTTTTTTTCAACCTTTCTCTCAGTTGGGGCTGAAGAAGACCCTGTTAAAACCACCAGGCTGTACTGGCAGTCTCACAAGGAAATCCTCTGCCTCAGGGTCTGCCTCGAGCCTCATGTCTGGTGCCTGTGTGTCTCCAGCAGCAGGCAAAGGTGAGCAGATCAGCTAGTCAGGTGAACCCTGGAGCACCATATGTTTTGGCCTCCCAGAATGCTGTGGAATTAGAGCTCAGGGCTGAAGGCTAGGCAGGAAGACACTCATTGTCCCTCTGCCCCTGAATACTTCCTCCAGTAAGGAGGTAATGGTTTCAGTTGGAGGGACACAAACTCATGAATCCACATCATTGGACCACAGGTACTAAGACAGGTCAGCCCAGCCTGGGTCATCTGGGACATGTGCCCTTGGGTTCACCTGCCTAGACAAGGCTGCCATCTAGTGGTGAAATGGTATAGGGGCCAGGGAATGGATTCTGGATTCTGGCCATGTCCATTGTAACCAGCATGGTGAGATGTGAGGACAGATGTGAGAAGTCTGAGCTCTAGAATCAGCCTGATCTAGAGTCCTGACTGCTACTCAGTGGTTAAGAGAAGTCTGTGTCCTTACTTTTAAATCAAGTGATATTGTTGACCTTGCAAATTTCCTATGAGTCTGGGAGCGTTCCTGGGCCCTTCTGTGGCCCGTGAGTCCATGATGAGGAACGCACCTGCTGCTGCCCAGGTGCTGTGAGGTGGGTCTTCCTCCACTGATTCAGGACTTTGACCCCATGTGTTGTATATGGTAGAGTCATAAGTCAGATTCTCGAGATTGTGGGAAGGGCCCTGGTGGGGCTAACACACAGTATACACGTGGCTACAGCATTATTCCCTAAAGTTTCACTTTGAGCCTTCACTGTGTTAACTCACACAGTGGGTCCATTCCTAGGGGAGCAGATGTCACCCTTGCTATCCACACACCCTGCTCTGTTTCTAAACTTCCTAGTCCTAAGTTTTCTCTTCTCGAGTTCCTGTCTACCGTGAGGGTGGGGCAGGACATGTGACTAGACTGTCCACTTTGTATACTCAGCAAGGAAGTGAAGAAAGGAGAGCTTAACCTTGTGACTGGACACACATTTTAGTAACTGCTGAGCACTGGACAGCACTCAGCTCGGTTAGGTGTCCCGATGGTCCTGCCTTTTGATCAGTTGATGGGTATCTGCCAAGGACGGCATATAAGATGCCTGACATGTTGCCAGCAGAGATTGGTGATGAGGGACCCAACATTGTGACCATCAACCCTCAGTGCCCCTTCAGATCTTCTGCTTAGCATGCCTCTAGAGGGCCAAGGGAGAAATGCCTGCATGTCCCAAGCTCATGCTTTATGGCATGCACATGTCACGCCCTCCTCCATATAAATACTTCTTGTAATACTAGTCGTCTTCTTCTATCTGATCTTCATGTTCTGTGTTCCTAGATCAATGGTGATTTCTGTGATGCAGGAAATTTCACAGGAAATTATACAGAGATGATCGCCCAGGCTGGGGTCAAGGCAGTTATGCAGGTCATGGGAGAGAACCTGCAGCCCAAGGAAGCTTTTCAGGCTTGGATAAACTGTACCGAATGTGTGGCCAACTATAGCACATGGTATGATGTGTATCAACACACTGGACTTAAATTGGCCATGATGAATAATTCAGTTTCTGAGGATATTCCAAGGGCATTGTATAAAATTTGAGACCCTAAGGGGTATTGGCTGAAGACTGTGGATGGAGTAACGTATAGATGGGAGTAACGTATAGATGGGAGTAACGTATAGATGGGTTGACAAACTAAAAGTGTGGGAACCTAGAATAGGAGGAAAATGGTGGCCTCCACCAAGAAAGGGAGATGGCAGCTTTAATCGAGATATTTTGATTCCTCCTGCAGGAGTGTGGAGACGATGTGGCAGTGGCTGGAGTGATTGCTGCAAGCTTTATTGGGTTCCTAGATTGAAAAGAGCTGCCAGGAAAGGTGAGCTTCCTTTCACGGAAGCTCTGAAAATTAGATTAGGTCTTCCTTGGAATTGTTGGATATAGAAGGACAGAAGTTGCTGACTTGCAGGAACAGATTTCTTGTCTGAGGTCATTGTGGCCCACCAGTCATGGGGCTTGGTGTCTGCAGAGGGCTGAGGAGAACTTAGGCGGCTGCAGGGGTCTTGAGGTCAGAGCAGGCTGTGTGAGAAGGAAATGGCTGTCTGGTACATGGACCACTGTTCTTATTTTTACCTTTTTTTGTGAAATTGCATGTTGCTAGCCTCTGGGTCAAGTGCTCAGAAGATTGTGTAATCATAAAATAATATGATTAATAATAAAAATTAGATTATGCTTGCTTTGGTGTTAAGTCAGGGATAGTTCCTGTGTTTAATTAAAGATGATCAAGAATGTATTGGTGATTTTCTAAGAATAACCTTTGGAATCATGAGAATATTTTGTATTGGTTGATTTCTCTTTTTTTTCTTTCTGTTCCCCCCTCGCTTATGATAATAAAAGACTGAGGTTACCAAGGCAAAAGCAGAAGCTATGAGAAGCTAGGGAAGCTAAAGAAGCTACTTAGCAACTGCAGAAGCCCAAAATGACCTGTCAGCTTGCATGAGCACTGTCTCTGAGTCGTTACTGGGCCTTCCAGGTATCCCCTCCTTCACGCCCCCCCCCCCCCGAAACTGCTGAGGCTGGTCCCCGGCAGGCATCCACATGTTGTCAGTGTCTGATGTTAAGTGGATAGTTTAGAGGTGTCAAACCTTGTGTGTGTGTGTGTGTGTGTGTGTGTGTGTGTATGTGTATGTATGTGTGTGTGTGTGTGTTGGTGTGTTAAAGTGTTTGGAAACAGTGTGGCTTGAGTGGCTAACCTCGAGTATCTCCTTTTGCAGCAAAGTCCTTTGATCTTTCAAATATTCCCTCCAGCAGCTCTCTGTCAAAACCCAGCAAATTGGGCAAAATAGGCCCTGCCTCTCTGCACCAGGCTTTGCCAACAGCCCCTGCCAGGGCATCTTGCAGACAAGCCAGAAGGGCTAATGCTGCCCAGACAGTGGCAGAGCAGCCCAAGGCCTCTATCCTGCCTCCCCTCAGGCAACAACCCCAGACTCCGGAACAAAGAGGACCGAGGCTGGACCCTGACACCCTGACATCATCTCAGTTGAATAAAACTGGCAGTATACAATGGCAGGACTCCAGTTTGAACCACAAGCCAGGGGCTGTGTATACCCCTACAAACCCATTTAAAGTCCCCCAGTTTTCTGTTGGTAAGTACTAGATACGTTTGGTGGTTTTTAAGATTTGGGGAGGTTACCATTGTAGCTAGTGCTGTTTTCACTGAGCGCTGACATTCTGTCCAAGGCGTATTGTGCTGCCCACTTGGTGTGTCCATCCTCCTTGTGGTGAGCCACAGCTGCCCACTTGGTGTGTCCATCCTCCTTGTGGTGAGCCACAGCTGCCCACTTGGTGTGTCCATTCTCCTTGTGGTGAGCCACAGCTGCCCACTTGGTGTGTCCATTCTCCTTGTGGTGAGCCACAGCTGCCCACTTGGTGTGTCCATCCTCTTGAGGGTCGACGTAGCTCCTGGGCTGCTTCTTGCTCCCTGTTGTCTTTAGTGTGGTCATTATGTCTGGAGCTGTGGCTTTTAATTTGTCACCTGGGTGGTTAGAGCTTTGTGGGTCTGTTGGGATAGTATTAGTGGTTCTGCTTCTGTGCGTCTTTGTTTTTAACCATCTGGACTGTGTTTTCCTTAAGGGGCTGAGCTTGGCAACCAGTGAATGTGCAGATCAGCCTGCTCCATGCTGGCCTTTTTAACCTCTCACAGATGGTCTAGAAGGGTGTTGTCTGGAATGGTCTAGCCCTGTCACTGGTGTAGGGTTTTGCCCAGATAGCTCTCTTCTAAGCATCCTGTTAGTTTTTTCCATTCACTCAAGCTAGGTGGAATGGGCTCCTTCCCAGCCCTTGTTCCCCACTAGTTTCTTGTAGTTTTTTTTTTTTTAACTATTTGTTCTTTGGGGGCCTGCCACCCATCTCTTCAATAAATACACACGCAGAGACTTATTCTTTCTTATGAATGCTTCGCTTTATCTTGGCTTATTTCTATCCACCTTTTCTTAAATTATCCCATCTTAAAAAAATATCCCATCTACCCTTTGCTTCTGGGTTTTTAACCTTTCTCTATTTCTGTATATCTTTTTCTTAACTTACTCTGTGTCTGGCTGTGCCACTATGTAGCTGACCCCTGGCATTCTCCTCTCCTCTTTTTCTCGCTCCTCCTCCCACATTCTTCTTCTGTTTATTCTCTCTGCCTGGCAACCCTGCCTACCCCTCTCCTGCCTAGGTATTGGCCATTCAGCTCTTTATTAGACCTATCAGGTGTTTTAGGCAGGCACAGTAACACAGCTTCACAGAGTTAAACAGATGCAACATAAAAGAATGCAACACATCTTTGAATCATTAAAACAAATGTTCCACAGCATAAACAAATGAAACATACCTTCAACTAATATTCCACAACAGTTGCTCCTCTTGACCTTCAGGCATCTAAGCCTGCACGGTGAGCTGCTGCTGTGTAGCTGCCTATTCAGGAGTTTCCGCAGAGTTTTCCAGAGTTCTTTGTCTTTGTGTGACTTTTCTCCAGTTCTCTGGCTCTCATGTTCTTGTACCTTAGTCCCACAGACTTAAGATATTGGTGAAATTATTAAGGCCACTCTACATAGTTAAAAGGGAGATTTATTTAGTGGCGTAACTTACGAATGAAGGAATAGGTAGGTTGCGGGTTCTGGGAAAGACACAGTGCAGTTCAGTGGTGTTCTCTGGAGAACTCTCCTCCATCTACCTCTAATGTCCAGGATCCAGGAAACAAGAGAGGGCGGTGCATCTGGATCTTGGGTCTTCAGGGCCCTCTCTTGGCCCCGCCTTGTAGGCGTGATAGTTACCGAAGCTTCAATAGGGGTTGGAACTTCCAGACCAAAGCTGGAATGGCTACCCACTACATTAAGACATTGTCTGCTCCAGACACTAAGACTGTCCTGCCCTGTTTTGTCAAGACTAGCTTGTGTTACATTGATGCTTGGATTCTACCAGCCTCCTCAAGTGAGGGGGTGAGAAGGCATAGCATCAATGACACAGACACCGAGAGTTCATTAAATGCAAATAACAAACTCATTTATTCAATAACAGGGAAGGCCTTATATACCCTCCTCCCATCCCTCATTGGCTGGCATAATCAGGAACTCTGACAGTGACTGTTGCTAAGCCCTCAGGCAGATTCCATGTTGGCTGGTAAGGAATATGTTATTTGCATGCCTTGGCAACTGTTCTGAGCCAATTTCCTAGACCCTACTGGCCTGTCCTACTACATATCCACCCTTTTATTTTATTACATGGGTGCTCAGTGGGAGTCAGAGTTCTTTGCTCTGGCCTTTTTGACCCTGCCTCAGAGAGGCTCAGCAGCTGAACTGTGCCTGTCTTAGGTTGGCTTGCTAAACAAGCTCTTACCTTTCTTTGATTGCCAGCACTTGAAGAGAGTCCATCCCTGTGGAGTCACCCTGGATGGGGAGGGTCAGGCAGTAGCCTTTTGAATTTCAGAAAGCCAGGAATGCATAACCTCCTGTGGAGGACTATGAGTTGGATGTCTAAGAGCCATTAACACCTATAGAGTTGCCTTAGTGGCCGCCTGTTTTTGTTGGATGTGGTGTAGGAGACACTTAAAAAGGAGAAAGCTCAAAAGCACCACCCTGCCAGTCAAAACATAAATGAAATCCAGGAGGGATCAAACAGCCTCTTTATATCATGCCAAACCTTTAAAAAAAATAAAGAGTCAAAGGCCATAACCTGTGCTCTTGTGTGATTTAATTGGAAAATGTCATGTGTTAGCTGTAATGGATAATATGGAAACTTAGCTGACCATGGGCCCTTAATATATTTAGCTAGCTCTAGGCCTGCTAAACTAATGTTCCTCATCTCAAATGTGTCATACAAAATGAGGAAAAGGAACTCTCCATAGTCTTCAGCCTTTAGAGGGGCAATAAGAGCAAAAAAGGGGAGTGTATACATTACCCATCCTGGGTGATTTTGCTCCTTGGTGGAAGCAGGCTGATCTATGGCCAAGCACACATCTCTTTCTGGGACCCATATTGGCATAGTGGCACTCTGAGGAAAAACACAAACATACCCTCTTCCACGGTTTAGTAGGGGGGCTGGCGGTTGCCATTGGAAGGAGATAGGATCACCTCTCCATCTCACCAGGGGCATGTTCCTTGGCAGAGACACCTAGTGCTTGTAGGCTGGGCTGAGCTCCTTTTAGGGCCTTGAGGTTAGGTCTCAGACCTGTTGAATATAGGTATTCAAACCAGTCTGTGCCTGGTGCACAGGATGGACATATTCCTCATGCCCTGTGAGCATATCATAGGTTACCGGGATGTTAAGCAAGACATTTGTCCAGGCCTGGGATTCTGCCTGATCATCATAGAATCATCATAGACTAATCTCCAACTGAGAAAGACCGCAGGCTCCAACACAGCTTTAAGCAAATGGTACCAATGCAAATATGTTTGTAACTGCATCAACCATTGAGCAAGGACTTGATGTAAGTAGGAGAAATCTGAGCCTGACTCATTGGCTGCCTTCCAGATGATGGGGAGATCAGCTATGGGGGTGGGAAGCCAGGACTGGGCATCGGCATTTGGGCCCATATTGATTAGGAATACTTCTATGGGCCTACGGACTGAACGTGGCACAGGCTGTGAGGGTTGTAAGACACCTGGCACCGTGGGAGAGTAGCCCTCCTGAGGCAGGCTGGTATTGGGGTAGATTGCCCCAAGAATACTGCATTGGAGGGGTCGCTGCCAGCGGTGGTGGTGGAGCAGAGGGGTTAGCGGCACATGACTGAATGACAGCTGCCTTCTCTTTGACAGATATGGCAGGACCCAAACTGACAGCTACATTCTCCTTTTCAGAGTTTGTGGGGCCCAAATTGACAGCTACATTCCCCTTGACAAATTTCGGGGGGCCCATACTAACAACTATGTTCACTATGTCAGATTTTGCAGGGCCCAAACTGGCAGTTATGTTCTTTTTGACAGATTTCATGGGGCCCAAACTGACAGCTACATTCTCCTATGGGCCTTTCCTACTACATTACATAATGAGTTCTGGGCCTCCTGTGACCACACAGTGAGATAATATTTAACAAAATGGCCAGATGATGGTGGCTATTCCAGCACTGTAGAGGCAGAGGCAGGCAGATCTCTGTGAGTTCAAGGCCAGCCTGGTCTGCACAATGAGTTTCAGGACAGCCAGGACTACACAGAGAAACTCTGTCTTGAAAAACCAAAAACAAAAAAACCCCAAAATGTTCTGTATTGTCTTTTCCCATTTAAAGCACATCTTAACGCTTGGGCTGTAGCTCAGTGGCAGAGTCCTTTCCTAATGTTTGAGGCCTTGGATTCAATCCCCACCTCCACACACAAATATAAACAGAAATCTCTTCATTAAAAGAATTTTGAAAAAATTTTATTATCTGTGTGTGTGTATGTGTGTGCACCATGACACACCTGCAGTTCAGAGTACAACTTACAGGAGTTGGTTCACAACACTCAGGAGCCAGGGGCAAGTATATCTGAGTTCGAGGCCAGCTTTGTCTACATAGCAAATTCCAAATGAGCCAGGCCTACATAGTAAGTCTCCAAAATAAATAAAGGAATAAATATAAAAATAGAAAGAGAGAATCAGCAACAGAAGAAAAGCATTGGGAAGGATCGTCCCTGGTGAGGCGGTGGAGCCTTTCAGTCTCTAGAGAGCAAAGGAAGCCCCGAGCACAGAGCAGTAAGGCTTGACAAGTGGTCAGCATGGGAGTCTTTCTCCTTGCTTGCCCTGTGGAGGTCAGCCATTCGTTGCACCAGAACCTGTTATCAGATGGGGCTCTTGCACATGGGGGCAGCCGCTCTGTTGGCTCCTAGTTGGCTGGCCTCAGCCCCCCATTCATCATTTACTGTTACTAATTGAAAGTTCAGCAGAAATAGGGGAGGCAGAGGAAGATGGATCTCTGAGTTCAGGGCCAGCCTGGTCTACATAGGGAGTTCCAGGATAACTAGAGCTTCAATCCCTACCTCAAAAACAAAACAAAAAACAAAAAACACAACAGAAGGAAAAGGAGGAGGAAGGCAAAGAAACAGGGAAGGGAAAAGTGAAAAAAGTCAGACGTAGTGGCTTCTGCCTGTGATCCCTGTACGAGGGAGGCTGAGGCAGGAAATCACAAGTTTTAGGCTAGCATGGGCTACAGAGTGAGACCCTGTCTCCAAACAAAATCAAACCCCAGATTGTGGCCTTCTGCTAAGTATTTTTATGTGTGGGATTGTTTTGCTTGAGTGTAAATGTGCACACCTCGTGTGTAGCATGCCTTGTGTAGAGGCCAGAAGAGGAGTATTAGATCCCCAGGAACTAGAATTATAGACAACTGCGAGCTGCCATGTGGGTGCTGGGAATCAAACCTGTGTCTTCTGGAAGAGCAGCTAGTGCTTTTAACTGCTGAGCTATCTCTCCAGCTCAAGTTTACATTTAATAGAAGACTTGGCTCCTATCACGGAAGTATCCTTTCAGATCTTCAGTGCAGTGGAACAAAAAAGGTTGGAGACAGAGTTAATGGGTGCTTAGGTGTGGTTGTTGAATGAAGATGGCCGCCATAGGCGCATATATTTGAATATTTGGTTCCCAGTTGGTGGAACTGTTTGGGAAGGATTAGGGAGTGTGGCCTTGTTAGAAGAGGTGTGTCACTGGAGGGTGGTTAAGCTTTGAGGTTTCAGAAGCCCATGCCATCCCCAGTTAGCTCTCTCTCTCTGCCTCATGCTCATGGTTCAGGTATAATCTCTCAGCTGCTGCTCTAGCGCCATGCTTGACTTCCTGCTGCAATGCTTCCTGCCATGATGGCATGGACTTTTTGAAACTGTAAGTCCCTAGGAAGTGCTTTTCTCTAAGTGTCCTTGGTCAAGGAGCTTCACAGCAGAAGAAGAACATTGGAGACGCTTCTAGTTTGCTTTCTGTTGCTGTGATAACCACCAGGACCGAGGCACCTTGAGGAGGTCATTTGGCTGACACTCCCACATCCCAGTCCATCACTGAGGAAAGTCAGATCAGGAACTTGCGCAAAGACCACAGAGGAGTGCTGCTTCCAGGCCTATCTGCCCAAGGATGGTACCGCTTACGGTGCTGGGCCTTTTACTACATTGATTAGCAATGGAGAAAATGCCCCTTAGAGCAGTCTGATGGAAGTTGTTCCTCAACTGAGGCTCCCTCTCCCACATATGTCAAGTTGACAACAAAGACGGGCAATCACGGATGGGGTGGTCCTTTTGGCAGAATAATTGCTCCAAACAACAATGCTGAGCTGAGATCGGACGCCCAATAAGGAGCAGCCACTAGATAACCCAAAGAGAGCGTTCCAGGCAGAGGAAATGATGTTGTCAAGGTCCCGTGGCAGAAAGGCCTTGAGTTCCTAGAGGAGAGGGAAGACAGAGTTGTAAGAATGCAGCTGGAAGCCGGGCGGTGGTGGCGCACGCCTTTAATCCCAGCACTCGGGAGGCAGAGCCAGGTGGATCTCTGTGAGTTCGAGGCCAGCCTGGTCTACAGAGCGAGATCCAGGAAAGGCGCAAAGCTACACAGAGAAACCCTGTCTCGAAAAACCAAAAAAAAAAAAAAAAAGCTACTTACTGCAAGCCCCAAACACTGGTTTTATTTAAAGGAAGTGGAAGAGGAGGAGGAGAAGGAGGGGGAGGAGAAGGAGGTCTAAGGAAGAAGAAGAAGAAGAAGAAGAAGAAGAAGAAGAAGAAGAAGAAGAAGAAGAAGAAGAAGAGGAGGAGGAGGAGGAGGAGGAGGAGGAGGAGGAGGAGGAGGAGGAGGAGGAAGAGGAGGAGGAAGAAGAAGAAGAAGAAGAAATACAACCCTTGACTACCATTTCTGGAGACCCTAGGTTTTATCTCCAATAACCGTCCCCCTCCTAAATCACAAAGTTGTTTTTAGCTAGGTTTGATGGTACAGTCTTGTGAGCCTAGCACTGAGGAGGCTGAGGCAGGAGGATGGCCAGTTGGTTCTTGGGAAGGGACGCTGTCTAAAACAAACAAGCAAACAAGTAAATAAACAATATATTTAAAAGTGGAGGGAAGAAACAAAACAAAACAAAAACAAAAACAGGTGTCAGATGTCCCCCAGAGTGGGCTGAGGCGCTGGCAAGGCCCTCCTGATTACAGTATTTTGGAACTGGTTTTCCCGTGGGAGCGGAATTTCTGCTAAGAAGCTTTTTTTTTTTTTTTTTTTTTTTTTTTTTTTTTTTGGTGTGTCCAGTTTTAAAAAGAAAAGAGGTGGGGGTGGGGAGCGGGATTAACCTCATTTAGCAAGCCCTGATCCTGGAGCCTACACCAGCCTGAGAAGAAAAGAGGCAGCAGGAAGCGGTCTTGAGCCAGGCTGCTGCCCAGCTCATAGTGACCTACCTTGCCTCTGCCTTTCTGGAAATGCCACTGTCCTTAACGCCCCAGTGCTCTGTGATCCTCCTTGGTCCTGAGACTCCCCGAGATCCACTTCCCCTGGAAAGACCCTGCTCTGTGACTTCCCACGCTGCTGCAGTTGTTCTGTGGTTCTCCTTGATCCTGAGACCTTTGATGGCCCTGAGACCCCACTGTTCCTGGGAAACCACTGCCCTTTGGGACCCACCGCCCCTGGGGACACACTGTCCCTGAAACTCACTAAGCCCTGAAAATCCACTGTCTTGAAAACCCACGGTTCCTGAGCATCCACTGCCCCCGGAAACTCATTGCCTTGTGGTGTCCGGAGTCCCAGACTCTTGGTGGACCGCCTTATTCCAGAGCGGCGGCGGTGCCCCGCGGCCGGCTGCGCGCCCAGCCCCTCCCGGTGCGCTCGCGGGCGGCCCAGCCCAGCGTCACGGCCGTTGCGCCCCCGCGGCCCCCCGCAGCTCCTGGCGGGGAGCCATGTGGCCGGGCCCCGCGCTGCTGCTCCTGGGCCTGGGCCTGGGCCTAGGTCTGGGCCGCCTGCCGCCATCCCCTGGCCCTCGCGGGCGGCCGGGCGTGCTCAGGGGAGCTCCGGGGCTGGGGCAGGGCGCGGAGAGCAGCGTCCGGGGCGGTGGCACCGGTGGCCTGTCCCCGCGCACAGCCCCGCGCGGCGCTGGCCCTACGCTGCCCCGTAGGTGTCCCTCGGGCGCAGCTGCACGCGTCCTCCTGAAAGCCAACTCCTCGGACCCCGCAGCCGCCAAGGCTACGGTGTCCTGCCAGAGGGCCCCCTGTGCCATGCAGCCGGTGAAGATCAACAGGAAAAACAAGCACGCTCCCCTTATCCTGAGCAGGAAAGAGGAACTCACCCTCAACGTCACCATGTCGTGGGATTGCCCTGAAGCCATGGTCATTCGCAAGAGCTGGCTGTACTTTACGGTGGCCTCTGTGAACGACACGCCTGACTGGAACCATCCTGTGCACCTGCCCCGTGTGCGGGTGATGAAGTTTTCCTCCATCCACATCCCCAAATCAGCCCTGCCTTACGGGGTGTATGTGTTTAACTTCACGCTGTCCATCATCAGGTGGGATCCCACCTTGCCCCCGCTGACAGACTCGGATATTATCTACATCTGGGTTAAAAAACGTCCCCTGAAGGCTGTTCTTCTTCCCAGCGCCACCAGCATGACTGTGAATTTCTCCGATGAACTGATTCTGAATGGAACCATGTCCTCCGACCCAGAGGCAGACATCCCCACGGCGGGACTCCATTTTTCTTGGTACTGTACCACAAATCCTAGATACTATGGTGGCAACTACATACCAGTGACCACCCAGGATGTCTGTCACCCAGAGCAGGATACACTGAACTGGCCTTGGGCAGTGGGCCCCGTATTAACCATTCCGCCAGAAACTCTTAGGGGCAACGGTGTGTATTACTTCAGAATGGTAGTCCGGAAAGAAAACAGAACTGCATTTTCCGATAAGACTGTACAGGTACTCAAAGGACTTCCACCCAGGGCGCACATTTCATGCATTGAAAATTGTGGTTCCGCTTTAGTTGTGTCCGACAGATTCTCTCTGTTTCTGGATTGCACAGGTTGTGCCAGCCATGATTTCTATAGGTGGTCCATTTTGTCTCGATCAGGTCAGGAAGTGACATTTGACTGGGCAGGACAAGCTGTCACCGGGAGGAATGGGGCTTATTTATCTATAAAAGCATTCGCCTTCAGGAATTTTTTGGAAAATGGGTTTTGGGTTTCTCTGCATCTATTATCTTGGAGTGGGACAACCTTGAATTTGAGACATCCCTTTTTCGTGAACCATGGCCCTCAGGTTGGCAAGTGCAAGATCGATCCAGTTAAAGGGATTTCAATGGTTACTAAATTTGTTGTTGAATGTAGTGATTTTAAGGATAAGAACCTCCCCCTTGAGTATAAGATAATAGTATCTGAGCTGGACAGCATTGGCGAAATCAGTTCAGTAGAAGAGCAGACACTGGGGCCCATCGTGTATTTAGGGGCACAGTCCACAACGCCCGCCTTTTTTCTTCCTGTGGGTGTGATGTCAAACCACTACAGTTTGAAGCTGTATGCTCAGGTCTATGACTCACTAGGGACTTTTTCTCAGGTGACTTTGCATGCCACTGTACAGGTGCCTACTGTCAGGGACTCCTCAAAGACCATTTTACAACAGCTGTTCAATTTCACCACAGACCCAACATCTCCACTCTCTACTTTGTTTCAAAAGCAGGACTGGCTACCTGCAGGCTACTTGATATATGTGGTGGCTTCTGTCTTGAATAACATAAAATGGGAGTTGGAACTCCAAGGCGATAGAGCCCATCTCCTGGAGCACCTTGTCAATCAGTCTTCTGTGCCCGCCATGAACACCCTGGATGAGATCTGCCAGGTGGTGATGGTGATTACCAAATTAACCCAGGAAGCCTCTGGCTCTGGTCAAGCAGTTTCAGAGGGCGCCACGTTACGACTGTGGCAAGCAAACGAAGCCCTGCAAGCGTACCAACGCAAGAACCAATATTTTCACTCCCGGCACATTGAAATTGTGGGCACTGGCATCCTCGTCAGTCTATCTAACATCCTTAAGCTGATTAACCCCTACTACGTGTTCCAAGATCCTTTCTATGTGGTCGAAGCCCTATCAGACACAATACTGGCTAACAAGGTGCCAGGGAGCGAAACCACTGTAATGAGGACCAGCAACTTCAACATGTACGTGGAGAAAGTGGAAAATTCCCATGTTGCTAAGGTCTTCAGAAATGAGACACTCTGCCCAAACTGCCTGCATGCGACACTGAATGCCAGCAGGGTTCCCAGTCTGCCTTCCAACGCTCCAGTTTCGACGATGTTTTGTGAGTTCACCGATGACCCCTTTCCTTGGTTAACTTACCCGGAAAACATTTCTGCAGAGGTGGTGGGGTTCAGGATGACAGGAGCCACAGACAACGGTAGTGTCATAGAGATCACACCCGACGTAGCAGAAGTGTACGTTGTCAGAAAAGATTTGACCTTTGCGAGTTTTAACCTTACGGTGGGACCAGGCATTGACAGTGCTGGGTTCTCAAAGATAACGACAGGTGGAATTAGCTTTGAGGTGGACAGCAGAGGCACTGGAGGGGTACTGATCCACATTGTCACCAAAGTGACAGTGTTGTTCAAGGCCTTGATATATGCGGGCAGTCAGGTCACCCCCACCAATCTGGTTGGCACTTTCCTTGTACCTCATGACATCCCTCCCATCGTCAAGTGGAGCGGCCAGTTTGACTCGACCTGTCCAACCAAGGAGGCCCGTGTGGTTTGTCTGCCCTCATCCCTGCTTCGAATCATAGCTGAGCGCCACCATTCATTCAAGTATAACATATCCATGGTCCTGCAGGCACCTCGTTTTGTCTTTAAGCCCACTAACAAGCTAGTGAGAATTGCTCTCTTCATGGTTCACTGTCTGGACATGTACGGGATTCAGAGTGATTGGCGAGAAGGTACCTGTGTGCTGGGCGAGAAGACCACGTGGAGAAAAGCACACTGCGTCTGCAGGAATGTGGGGCGGAGCCGGCGGCAGCTGGCCTCTGTCAGGATGGCTTACCTTCATTTGCACACCCACTTTGTGACGGCTAAGGTGATCGTGGTCCCTAACCCTGTGGATCTGCAGCTAAAGGTCATTACAAACCTTGACCAAAACCCTGCGACCTTCCTGGCTGTGATCTTCATTATGATCCTGTATGTTATTCTGGCTTTCTGGGCCTTGCACAGGGATGTGATGGATCAGTATCTTCGGGACCATGTGGTAGTGCTGCCCGATAACGATCCTTTTGATAACATATGCTACCTGGTTACCATCTTTACTGGGAGTCGCTTGGGGTCGGGAACCAGAGCCAATGTCTTTATCCAGCTTATGGGAGCAGAGAGTACCAGTGATGTGCACTGTTTAAGCCATCCATATTTTAGAACTCTTTACCGAGGAAGCATCAACACATTCCTCCTGACGACAAAAAATGACTTGGGGGACATCCACTCCATCCGAGTGTGGCATGATAACGAAGGCAAAGCGCCTAGCTGGTACCTAAGTCGAATCAAAGTAGAAAATCTCTTCAGCAGACGCATTTGGCTGTTTGTGTGCCGAAAGTGGCTCTCTGTGGACACCACGTTGGATGCAACATTTCCTGTCACCAACCCGGATGAGCCTCTGAGAAGGACAGACTTCTTCCTGATTGACCTGAGCCATAAGCTGGGGAAAAACCACATGTGGTTCTCTGTTTTCACCGATGTTGTCCCCAGACCGTTCAATAGGCTCCAGAGGCTGTCCTGCTGCTTGGCCATGTTGTTAAGCTCTCTCGTTTGTAATATCATGTTTTTTAATCTGAACAGAAAAGAGCAAACCCAATCCAGAGAGGGGCGTATCATCAGGTCCATGATGATAGGAATCGAAAGTGTCTTAATCACAATCCCTGTGCAATTATTGATAACCTTTTTCTTCACCTATTCCCAGAAGGAACCTCGAGTGAATCTAGACAAGGTGGCACCTCAGAAGCACCCCCTGATGTCAGAGGAAGGTCTCTTCTGGAAAGAGCGATTGGACAAATGGCATAAGTATGAAATGGAGGCTCTCGCCAACAAAGCCAAGTCCACCTCTGCTGCCAGGGCAAAGTCTTCAAAGAGGGCCCCTAAAACCTCCCAGAAGAGTAAAAAAGCAGACAGCATGGCCCCAGACACCCAAAAGTCCAATAGAAACTTCAGTAACAATAACATAGAAGACAGTGAAGATGCCTCTTCGAAAGCTTCCTCTACCCAGTTGGAAACTACTGAGCCTGTTAAAAACAAGACCCAGATTATCCTGCCCAGATGGTGTGTTTACATAGCCTGGTTTTTGGTGTTTACCACTTCTGGCATATCATCATTCTTTATTGTGTTTTATGGCCTGACTTATGGCTATGACAAGTCAGTCGAGTGGCTCTTTGCATCTCTCTGCTCTTTCTGCCAGTCTGTGTTCCTCGTACAACCAGGCAAGATTCTATTGGTGTCAGGCACCAGGACAAAAAATCCCAAGTACTGTAAAAACATCTCGTGGTCCAGCAAGTACCATTACACAGAAATCAGGCTGCAGGAGACAAAGATGTCGCCAGAGGAGATGCAGCAGCTCCATGAGGCCATGGACTACCTCCGAGGCTCGAGCATATACCAGCCCATCACCGAGGACAAAATACAAATACTCAGGAGGAAGAAGAGGATCAAGAGGAGGTCCCTTTTGTTCCTGAGCTACCTTGTGACTCACTTCATATTCCTGACCCTTCTCCTACTGCTCATTGTCTCACTGCGCCATAATGACAGCTTCTACTATAACCAGTTCATCCGCCATCAGTTCTCCGTGGGTCTTGCCACCGTGATGAAGCTGGGAGATATCTACACATGGCTCCACAGTGTGCTCCTGCCTTTGTTACACAATGACCTGAACCCAACATTCCTTCCAGACAGCTCATCCAAAATCCTTGGCCTTCCGCTCATGAGGCAAGTGAGGGCCAAGCCTAGCAACAAAACATGTCTGTTGGCCAAGAAGTTTGTGCAGAGAAGCATTGCGGGAGAAATCCATTGTCACCCACAGTATGGCATTGACCCAGAAGACACAAAACACTATTCCAGTGTTTGGAATAAGGCTGGCAAGCGGTCTACAGACCAAAGCAGCAATGGGTTTACTTACAAGCCTCCCGGGAAGAAATGGGTGTATCATTCCTATGGCGTGTTAAACACCTATGGATCTGGAGGCTACACATTCAATTTCTTTCCAGAACAGCCGATGTTTAATTCCACACTGAGGCTCAAGGAACTTGAGGGAAAGAATTGGCTTGATGAGATGACATGGGCAGTGATTGTGGACCTAACCACCCTGAATCCAGATGCCAGTCTGATGTGTAGCGTTTC
Source organism: Peromyscus leucopus (assembly GCF_004664715.2). Classification (NCBI taxonomy): domain Eukaryota; kingdom Metazoa; phylum Chordata; class Mammalia; order Rodentia; family Cricetidae; genus Peromyscus; species Peromyscus leucopus. The sequence goes on from NC_051080.1 coordinate 18,663,844, forward strand.
AGTTGTATTTGAAGTCTCTCCCTTAGGTATCGTTAACTCCAGCCTCTCTGTGTACTCCTTCTCACTGGCTGATTTCAACAGAGAAACTTCGGCAGAAATCTACCTGTACGTAGCCATCCTCATTTTCTTCTGTGCCTATGTTGTGGACGAGGGCTACGTCATCACGCAAGAGCGAGCTTCCTACTTCAGAAGTGTATACAACCTGCTCAACTTGGCTCTGAAATGCATGTTTACTCTGCTGATAGTGCTCTTCTTCCAGAAGCACCTCCTGGCCACCAGCATGGTCCGGCTTTACCTGAGTGACGCCGAAGCCTTCATCCCCTTCCATGCCGTTTCTCGGGTTGATCAGTTCATGAGGATCATCTTGGCTTTCTTGTTATTTCTGACTATCCTGAAGACACTCAGGTATTCTAGATTCTTCTATAATGTGCGCCTGGCCCAGAAGACCATCCTGGCCGCCCTTCCTGGCATCTGCCACATGGCTTTGATGGTATCTATGTATTCCTTCATGTATGTAGCTTTTGGGTACCTGGTGTTCGGTCAGCATGAATGGAATTATAGCAACATGATCCACGCCACCCAAACCATCTTCTCCTACTGTGTGTCAGCCTTTCAGAACACAGAGTTTTCCAGCAACAGGGTTCTTGGGGTCCTGTTTCTGTCATCTTTTATGTTGGTGATGATTTGTATCTTCATCAACTTGTTTCAGGCGGTGATTCTGTCTGCCTACGACGAGATGAAGCAGCCTGTGTATGAGGAGCCATCAGATGAGGCAGAGGCAATAACCTATCTGTGTGATAAGCTAAGATCTGGGTTTGACTTTCTCACCTCCCGATCTAGGGACAAAGATCAATCTGAATTCTTCGTCGACATGATGTATGGGCAGCCAGAGAAGAACAGTCGCCGGTTCCTGGGGCTGAAGACCAGGAACATCAATGGGAAGAAAATGGTTTACCTTGTTGTCTGACTGGTGAGGATTGTAAGGGCCACAAGCAAGAGTGTCCCCAAACATTAAGAATGTTTGTTAAGGGGACTGAAGAATGTTGGATGGCTCGGTCATACACGTCTCCACATCTGAAGTATCCCCACTCTGGGCCCCGCTTTTGGGAGTAAGAATATATGAACAGAGGGGAATGTTGGGGAGCGAAGAGGATGGCAAGGTGGGATTCCCTCTGGATGGGATTCGGTGACTCCTTTCCTGGGAGCCTGCAGCAGTGTGGAGGATGACGGCCACTGATTTTGAGATCCAGCTTCAAGGGAAAGAGGTGGCCAGGTCCCGTAGTGTTTAGCCTCAGGCCAGCTGCCTCTAAGCAGAAACAAATTGGCCAGCCTTCCTGGGAGTCTCCTTTGCAGACCATGCCTGGGAAGCCCCTCTCCTGCAGCCTTCTTGCGGGCCAGGGCTAGAGGGGTCCTGCAGGGGAGTTCCAGGACTGACTTTAGAGTTTGAGAATGTAGAGATGAGAGCAGGGGACAGGGATCTGAAGCTTCCCACTTAATTCCCCCAGGCTAAGCATTTCTAGTGCAACCGGTAACATTCCCTGACCAAGAGACACGTCTGTTTCCAACAAAGGTGCACAAAGGTCCACGTGGGAATATGGTACACATTCTATGTACTGAATATAACAGTATGTGTCTGATGACTTGGGCGTTTGGTTATTATATTTTTGACTTGGTGGATGATTTAAGAGTAAGGAAATGTGTCAAGAAGAACAAGGGCTAACAGTTTATTCAGAAGCAGGTGCCTTTATGCTGACACCACTTTAAGTTTTATATGAATTAAATTCGAGATTTCTCCTGTGACCTGTGCAGTGATTTCTGTGTAGGGGATCAAGGCATCTATGTGGCTGCCTTCAAAGGTAAGGGCCAGAAGAGGAAGACACACAAATGAGGCCATGGCTGCACTAGACTCACATCAGCGTCCTGTGACTTTTAAGACTCACCTGGACGGCACTCTATACTTTTTTGGAGACAGGACCTCACTACATAGCTCTGGATGTCCTGAAACTCACTATTTAGACCAGGGTGACATTGAACTCACAGAGATCTGCCTGCCTCTGCTTCCCCGGTGCTGGGATGAAAGGCTTGTATTACCATATTCAGCTTTATTTTGGAATTTGTTCTTGGACAACTGCATACAAGTATATAATACACCTTGAATCTATCCACTCCCACCAATCCCTTCCACTCCTTCTGTACTCACCCAGCACTTCCTCTTCCAACAGTCATGATGCCGCCATCATCATCATCATCATCATCATCATCATCATCCAGAATCCTGCCTACTTTGGATGGGTTTAGGACCATGACCAACCTATAAGTGGCCACACCCCCAAAGAAACATGACTCCTCTTTTCCCAATAGCCATTAGTTGCCAGTAACTCCTCAGATAGGGTGGTGCCACCTAAGTCCCTCCGCATCCATGCTGGAATGTTGACTGGCTTGGTCTTAATGTAGGTTTGTACAGGGAACCTGCTGTAAACTCATGAGGCCAACAGCCATGTCATGCCCAAAAGACAGAATTTCACAATGTCCTCCCCCCGACCCTCCCTCCGCTCTTATGCTCTTTCTGACCCCTCTTCTGAGATGTTCGCTGAGCCTTGTTGGGGTTGGGAGTGATACAGATGTCCCTTTTAGGGCTGAGCACTCAACAGTCCAGTTGTTTTGTGTTGTACTGTACGTTGCCAATGGCTTTGTTATAGACATCCTTCTGCTGCTTAATCTCAAGCTCAATTGGTACTTGCTTGGAACGGCAGGTACTCAGAGATTCTGCCCATCTTCTGTAAGAGGGTTTTATTACATCTGTGATGTAGTGCTAGCCATCAGCTAGTGGCTGGCGGTCATAGGCCCCGGTGGGGAGAGTACCACTCTTGTTAAGTGAACAGACATACCTGTGAAACCTGCCTTCTCAACGCCTGTGTTTCTCAACCCACAGATGTCTGCTGCTGTTCTTTTGGCAGTGGTAGTTACTGAGGAGACTCAAAATCAGTCAAACGACTGTAAATAAATACCTATTCCTGTGGCACAGCCGTCCAATGCCCAATCGTAAATGCAAGAAAGTAAGCAGACTTCTATGTAACCCCTTCCAAGGTTCAGGGAACATTACCCACGAGGTGGAGAAATAAGAGCCGCAGAAAGAAGTTACACAGTCCCTTCCTGGAGATGGAAGCATTCTCTCCTGGAGGCAGAGGAGGATGTACAAGAATCAGAAAACTCACCAAACTTTTACTTTAAAAATATCCATGCTGGGCGTGGTGGCACATGCCTTCAATCCCAGGACAGAGGCAGGAGGATCTCTGTGAGTTCGAGGCCAGTCTGGTTTACAAAACGAGTACCAGGACAGCCAGGGCTCCGTTACAGAGAGAAACCCTGTCTCGAAATAACAAAACCAAACCCAAAACAAACAGACAAACAAAGACTATCCACAAAGCCCCTTCCCAAAGTTAGAGAAAGTCAGCAACTGCTTCGAGACAGGTGGAAAGTCGTGCAGGCAGGTCGTCACCCCCATTGGGTAGGCTTTTCAATGTTGCAGTTACTTGAGTCACCTTTAGCCCTGTAAACAACCCCAATAAATTCACTGGTTCACCAAGCAACACTTGGGGAGGATCAGTTTTTGTTTATTTTTGCCCGTCATCAGTACGGTTTGTCCTGGAGAAGCCCAGATAGCCCTCAAGCAGCGATCCATAACCTCTATAGACATCTGCAGCGGAAACGGAAGCGGCCGGTGAAGCTCTACCCGGACAAGGACGCTCCTTAGACTAATCTTGAGTTCGGAGGCGGGGACCGGGTGGAGCCGGGTAGGCGCCGTGAGGCTCACACCCGCTCTGCGGGGCGGGACCGCGCAGACACTATAGACGGAGGGCGGGGCCTCGGCGGATCGAGGGCGGGGCCTCGGCGGATCGAGGGCGGGGCCGCGTAGGCCCCCCCATGGGGCGGAGCTAGTGTTGTGGGCGGGCCACGCAGGCGCCGTGGGACTCTCGGCGGGGAGGTGGTGAGTGCGCGCCCGGTCGCGTGTGGCGGGGACGCGCGTGGTGAGCGGCACCGTTCTTTCCCCACGCCTGGGCTCGCTGGGTCTAGCCTCGGCGCTTCTGGAAGCTGAGAGGGAGGCGTTAGACCTAACATACCCGGCTCAGGGCGCAGGGAGGGTTGCGCGCGGCTGGCTGGCTGGTGGGTGTGAATCCGAGCCGTAGGTGTCTCTGGTCGCCAGGCGGAGCCCTGCTACTGACCCGGGGAGACTGAGCGGGAGGCGGAGGCTCTGGCGGAGTCCCGCTGTCCTGGGACTGTCTCCTGACTGTCACCTGCTGCAAGGGCAGCGCGCCCAGCAGCCTCGGCGAGGGCCTGCGACGTGCGAGTTAAGATACCAAACAGAACTAGCTAGGTTCGCGCACACCCAAAATAGGACTTTCATTTTTAGACAATCATTCGGAACCCCGGCCAGTTTCCAAGGCTTGTTCCTTCTGGCCCCAAATCCGGTTCTGCAGGACCCGAAGGGGTAGAGGAGGGCACAGCTGGGGTCAGGGGCTGCTTACGGGTTGTGCGGGAACTTTGAAAGTCGAGGTAGGAATTCTGATACAGCGCTGTAAAATAGTCTATGAATCGTGTTTTCTTCAACTCATCAGACAGCTGTTGTTGTGGGCGGACCACTTTTAGCCAGCAGTCTGCAGAGAGGCAGGGCCTCCAAGACCTTAGATACACATGAGAATAGGCGTGCCATCCAAACAGATAGGAATGCTGCCACACCGAGTGGACCAGGACTCGACCGCGGGGAGCCACGGGGGAAAAAAAGGGACTTCGCACCCACCGTGGGCTTTTCACCAGCATGCACTGGGTGCTGGTAAGAAAGGCTGAGGACAGAGCAGGAAGTCTAAAAGCTTTCCTGTAAGCCTACCTGGGGAAGGTTGTGGTTGCTGTAAATTTATCTACCTGGATCTCCAAGGGAACAAAAGTTTCAGACAACTTAGGTGGGGCAGGAAAGTATGCTCTAGGGCAAGGGAAGATTCTTGCATCCAGTGAAGGGAAGGTGCAGGAGGCACATGAATCTTTCCTTAAATAGTATCTGAGAGGCCAATAAATCTCACATAATAAATCTCTAAGCACAAGTAATGCTAGAGAAATTTGAAGCCTGTACAGAAGGACAACCAGGAAAGCCAAACCTACCTCCGTTACTCACTGGATTAAGTCAACCTCAAACAGCACAGGCCTGGCATACATGCCCACTCTGGGCCATAAATACTGTTTTTTTCCTCTGCCACCTTATAGACAAGTCCCACTTATAACCCAGATTGAGACACAAGAAAGAAGAAGGAGACCGCCTTGCTGCCAAGGAGCAAAATAATCAATAGGAGCAGAACCAGACATTGCTCAGATGTTAGAACTATCAGATGGGAGGTTTTAAAAAAGCATCATGGACGTCTTAATCATGCCAGTGGAAAAGATCCATAACAAGCATACACAGATGGGGATTTCAGCAGAGGAGGAGTTAACAGTAGAGAGGAGGAATGCCTTCAAGGGGTCTATGGGTTGATGTGAATTGCCCGTGAACTTTAAGGAAGTCTATAGAAATGATCCAAATCGGGGCTGGTGAGGTCGATGGCTCAGCAGATAAAGGTGCCTTGCCGCCAAGCCTGACCTGAATTTAATCTCCAGGTCCCACATGGTGAGAGGTGAGAACTGGCTCCACATTGGTTCTGTGGCACATTGTGGTGGCTACTCTTGGTTGTCAACTTGACTACAGCCGGAATGAACTACAATCCGGAAATGGAGGGCACACTTGTGATCTGGATCTTGAGGCAAGAAGACAACATGCCTTTGATCCAGATGTTGAGGCAGGAAGGCACACCTTTAATCCAGATCTTGAGGCAGGAAGGCACCCCTTTAATCCAGATCTTGAGGCAGGAAGGCACCCCTTTAATCCAGATCTTGAGGCAGGAAGGCACACCTTTAATCCAGATCTTGAGGCAGGAAGGCACCCCTTTAATCCAGATCTTGAGGCAGGAAGGCACCCCTTTAATCCAGATCTTGAGGCAGGAAGGCACACCTTTAATCTGGGCCACACCTTCTGCTGGAGGTCTGTATATGGACAGTGGAAGAAGAAAGGCTTCATTCATTCTTCACCTGCTTGCCCAAGCCTTGTCCATTCTTGGCCTGGGAGCCTACTTTATGATTCTAGAATATACAGAAGACCAGCTGAAACACCAGCCTTGTGGAACTGAGCAACTACTAGATTCCTGGACTTTCCATTCATAGCTAGCCATTGTTGGACTATAGCCTGTAAGTCATTCCAGTAAATTCATATATATATGGAGATTCATTCCATAAGTCTTATGACTCTAGAGAACCTTGACTGACTAATACACTCATGCATACCTATACAAAATCAGTTAATTAAAATATAATTATGGCTGGTGAGATGGCTCAGGGGTTAAAGACATTGGCTGCCGAGGTTGATGACCTGAGATCAGTCCCCAGGACCTAGACCGTAGGAGAGAATTACTGCAAGTTGTCCTCTGACCTCTTCATGAATTCCATGGATGCATAATCTCTCCCCAAATAAACAAGTGTAAATAATTATCCAGTAGAAGTATGTGGGAATGGAAACCATACTCTCTGATTTCACATTGTTTTGTAGCCCAGGCTAGGCCCAGTCAATATTTTTTGTTTTGTTTTGTTTTGGTTTTGGTTTCTCGAGACAGGATTTCTCCTTGTAGTTTTGGTGCCTGTCCTGGATCTCACTCAGCTGGCCTTGAACTCACAGAGATCTACCTGGCTCTGCCTCCCGAGTGCTGGGATTAAAGGCATGTGCCACCACTACCCAGTAGGCACAATCAATCTTATACACTTGACAAACCTGGGTGACGTTGAGCAGGTGTTATTTGCTCTGGATTTGGGCTTACTTGTCAAGGAGGCTTGCATTTTGTGGATGAGATATGTACAGCAGGCAGAGCAGATTTGAAGTGTGATGGTTCTTGGTTCCGATGGTGATGCCCCCTCTCTTGGTCTTACAGATGGCATCCGAGGCAGAGCCCCGCCCCCTGGGCATGTTTGAGTGCCAGCTCTGTGCCTTGACAGCTCCTTACAGCTACGTGGGGCAGAAGCCCCCAGACACCCAAGCTGTTGTGTGAGTATGCACTCTGGGCCAGTGCTCAAGAAGTTCTGTCCAGTACTGCTTGGCAGGTGCTGTGTAGAGTATGATACCTGGCTTGGGTGTTGTACTTTAGATCAGTCCTTGCCCTAGTTCTGAATACTCCAGGCATAGCCCGAGGAAGTCCCAGGCAAGGCTGCAAAGCTTTTTAAAAAAAACTCCGTGAGGACTCCCTGCCCTCCCTGTAGGTGCTGCTGACAGTTAGGCACTCGATCTGCCTATGAGGTGGAAGCCTTGTGGCCCAGGCCAAACAGCAACGGAGGAGCATGGTGGCTTTTTCATGGGGGGTTGTGCCCTATGCTGTCCCTGCTGGTGGTATCTGGGCTGGGTAGGTTCCCAGTGGTTCCTAAGGACCAGCTTCCTGAGGGTCTGCTTCATGCAGGCCGGGAGCAGAGATGGTCCCAAGCTTGTTGATGTGCGTGGCTCATCCTTCTTCAAGCATCACGTGAGAAAGCGGCAGGGGACCAGGCTCATTTCCTTGTCGTCCCTGGATTATCATTGCCACTCGATTGCTCTCATCCTGATGTGTCCGGGACGGAGAAGACTGTCCCCCTTGCTGACCTCATGAGCCCACCTAGTGACTCCTACCTGCTCTGGGGTGTACTGAGAGGCTTCTTCCTTGTGGAGCTGAGGCCGGGTCAGGTCTCAGTTCCCACCTGTCCACCAGCCGCCAGGCTGTCTACCATTTCCCCTCTGCATAGGTCAACTCGTTCCTGCCTGCTGCGGCTCCTGCTGCGGCTGTACGGCCCTGCCGTAGCTCACAGCAGAATGCCCCTTTTCCACAGCCTCCTGGAGGAGAGCTACATCATGAAGGATCCCTTCTCCTCAGACAAGGCCAGGTTTCTGGTCCTTGGCGCGCGGTGCAGTGTGTGCGGCAGGCTGGTGTGCGTGGGCCCGGTAGGTACACCTGGGGACTTCCCATTTGTGCGGGCCCTCCCCCGCATCTGGGGACCCCCTGATCACCAGCTGGAGAAAGGGTGGGGGTTCTTAGCTGACAGCTAGCCCATCCTTTGGGTCACAAGGGCAAAGGGAAGGGGGCAGTGAGGGCAGGTAGAGCGTCTCAGCCTGGGGTGTGAGTAGAGGGCCTCTTAGCAGTAGTCCTGAGAGCCCCCGGGGAACCTGCTGCAGGGTCAGTGCACACAAGGGACCTTGCCACAGGTCATGCCCAACAACTGTCCCCTCTCTTTGCTGTCTGGTTGATGTACGGGATGGTGGCAGGAGTCTCAGGTCCCACCACTTGGAGGGAAGACTGAGGAGGGAGCGTTTGAGGTCAACAGACTGGGAACGTGGGCGGGGGCCAGCCTCTGAGGAACCTCAAGTGCCACTCCTTGGATTTGGGCTGCACTTGGCAAGCAGATGTGGGGGTTGCCTCAAGAATGCCATGCATCTTCCCCTTTCTTGGATTAAACAATACTCTGTTAGTAAGGTGATCTCCATTGCAAGGGGTTGTTCCTCAGAACTTCAAGCAGGATGGCCACCGCCAGCCCTTGGTGCTTTTTTTTGTTGTTGTTGTTGTTGCTCAGGTTGCTGAATCTCCCTGTGCCTTATGTGGGGGAGGCGACACTGTGTCCCCCAATGTTCTAGCCCTGTTCCCTCTCACAGGACTGCAGCCTGTTCTACTCCAAGAGGGTCTGCCTCCCCTGCGTTCAGGAGAATATCAGTGCTTTCCCTCAGGAAATCCGGCAGGATGTGGAGAAGAGAAAGGGTGCCTCCAAGAGACCTTCCAGCCATCCCTGACTGGCAGGCACACAGCCTCCTGTGCATTGTTGTATTGGCTCGGCCAAGGTTCTGCCTGGGAGCTGTGTAGCTGGCCTTTTCTGAACTGTGGAGTGCCTGCAGCCCTGGGAACCGAGGAGCCGGCCAAGACTGAGGACAGACAGCAAGAGTGGATCCAGCTGCAGCTCCAGGGCTGGCCTCTGGTGGGGGTCAGGAGTGAGGGAGAGGGAGCCTCCTTCAGTGGACAGTTGGTAGATGTGAAACCTCAAGTAAACCCCCCACTTCAAAGAGAAACTAAAACCAGGATTCTTAAATGTAGATAAGAACTTAGACGCCTTTTTCCAGGTGGCTTTATCAACTACAAAAGAACTTCAGGAAACACAGAGTTAGAGACTAAGTGACAGAGTTAGAGACTAAGTGACAGGGTTAGAGACTAAGTGGCAGAGTTAGGATATGCGACCATTTGGCAGAGACTAAATGGTCATAAAACATCCCAAAAACCCCCTAACCCCGGAAACAGCTCATAGAACCCCAAACACGGTTGCTGAACAAATGGGAAATAAAGATGTAAACTTCAAAGAGGGATGCGGGCGGTGGGAGATGAATTACGTGGTCTGTGCCTTTAAAAACTAGCCTCACAAAGAAAGCGCGCGCTCCTTCCAACCTCCCTGCCGTGTGTGAGAGGTTTGGAACGAGCCCCCCTGCCGAGGCTTGTAAACTTTATTTGAATAAACCTTGCTTTTGCAGTCTGTACCTGAGGTCTCCGGTGGCTTCTTTGGGGACACGATCTGGGCACAACATTTGGTTCCCTGACCGGGAATCTCCGGAGATTCCACCGGGGACTTTTTAGGGTCCAGAGGTCCATTGATATCTACCGGTAAGAGCGCTCCCTATCTGTGTTTGTGTCTCTCGTGTTGTCTTGTTACGTTTTGCGCTGGTCGACCGATTTGTACTTTGTAGGATTTTGCAGGCTCGATTTGTACTTTGCAGGCTCTCACTGGGACAGACGTGTCCGGGCAGTGAACCTGGCGGCGAAGGGAGACGTCCCAGAGCCAATTGGGGCCACCTCAGAGGTGACCGTTTGGTTTCGGCAGCCTCCTCCGGGAAATGACCAGGAGCCTCTCCTGTTCATTAGACGACCTGTTAGGAGTGCTTTTGGGTATCTTCCCCCGCTGAAGGAGGAAGAGCCAACTTGTATTTGGACCCGGGAACTTGTCAGAGCCTTCTTGTGTCAATTGTGTCTTATTGTGGTCGTTATCACTTTCTTTTCTCTCTCTTTCAGCTACTATCTTCGACTTCCCTCTTCTACTATGGGGAACACTCCGTCCTCACCCCTAGACTTAACCCTTGCTCACTGGCAGGATGTCAAGGAGATCGCTAGCAACAAGGGCGTGATTATTAAGAAAAAGAGATGGGCCACCTTCTGTTCAGCTGAGTGGCCGTCTTTCAACGTCGGGTGGCCAGAAGGGGGATCCTTTGATGCTGCAACCATCCACCGAGTAGAGGAGATTGTTTCTTGCCCTCGCTCCGGCCTCCCTGACCAAGTCCCTTATATAGTCACCCGGAGGGGCCTGATAGATAAAAAAGATGGACCCCTTCCCTGGGTAAAGCCATTTCTACCCCCACAGCAGGTCCCAGGCACTCAGGTTTTGGCAGCCAAGTCCAAGAGTTCCTCAGTGAAGCAGATGGAAGGAACGAAGAAGCCTGCTGCTGTACTCCAGGGAGGAACTCCTGAAATGGAGCTTTTTCCACCCCCCTACACTCCTCAAACTCGCCCCACCGTGCCACCTGCGCTGCCTGCAGAGCAGGCCCCGGAGCCCCAGCCCTTAGGGGCAGAGGGAGGGGGGCCAGCTCTATCCATCCGCAGCAGGAGGGGGGTAGGGGCCCCTTCCATGGAGTCTCTCAACCAGATTCCACAGTAGCTCTTCTCCTTAGGCCTGCTGGCCCTCCGGATGATTTGGGGAACCAGCCCTTCCACTATTGGCCGTTCGCCACTAGCGACTTGTATAATTGGAAAGCCCAAAACGCGCCGTTTTCTAAGGACCCCAAGATTTAACTAACCTATTAGAGACAGTTTTATTTACACATACCCCCACTTGGGACGACGTGGGCCAATTACTGGGGGTCCTCTTCACCACCGAGGAAAGGAACCGGATCCTGGAGAATGCTCGGAAGTTAGTTCCAGGACCCACAGGCGCTCCCCTGACAGATCCTGCTCTGATTGCTGCTGCTTTTCCATCTACCCGCCCCAACTGGGACTATAATACGACAAAAGGTAAGGAGAATCTCCGAGTCTACCGCCAGGCTCTGTTGGCAGGTCTCAAGGCTGCAGCACGTAAGCCCACTAATATGGCTAAAATTTATGATGTGAGACAGGGAAATGAAGAAAGTCCAGCCGCATACTTAGAGAGGTTGATGGGGGCTTTCAAACAGTACTCCCCCTATAACCCGGAATCTGAAGAAACACAACAGGCAGTTATCCTAGCGTATGTTAATCAGGCAGCACCAGATATTTAAAGAAAGCTACAGTCATTAGAAAGACTAGGAGAAAGAAGTCTGAGGGACCTAGTGGCAGTAGCAGAGAAGGTCTACAACAAAAGGGAAACCGAAGAAGAAAAACAAAAAAAGAGAGAGAACGTCAAAAAAAAAGATAAAAGAGACAGGAGACAAGAGAGGAACCTGACCAAGATATTAGATAGACAGCAGACACAGATGGAGAGAGTGCTCCTAGCCATAGAGGCGAGGAACTATGAAAAGGAAAAGAAACCTCGGCCTAGAGTGGGGAGGAACCAGTGTGCGTATTGTAAGGAAGAAGGCCACTGGGCTAGGGAATGCCCCAAGAACAAGAATAAGAAAGACATGGCAGCAGAGCTAGGGAAGCATACCCCCATCCTCACCACCATGGACAAAGACAGTGATTAGGGGAGACGGGGCTCGGCTCCCCTCCCCGAGCCCAGGGTAACCCTGAGAGTGGAGGGGAAACCTATCCAATTTATGGTGGACACGGGGGCAGAAAGTTCAGTACTTTTGACACCTCAGGGCCCCCTGTCAGGGAAGCAGACCTGGGTACAGGGTGCAACGGGCACCAAACCTTATAAATGGACTACCCGAAGAACGGTGGCCTTGGGAGTGGGACGGGTAACCCACTCATTCCTGGTTATTCCTGAATGTCCATACCCCTTGCTGGGGCGTGATCTGCTCACAAAAATGAGAGCGCAGATCCATTTCACGGATGCAGGGACTCGCATCGAACAACCAGATGGAAAAGCCATTGGAGTATTTTTAACAATGCCCTTGGAGGAGGAATATCGCCTCCATAGGCAAAAGTCTAGCCCCAGCCCTAGTATGGACATCTGGCTCCGAGAATTTCCAACCGTCTGGGCCGAGACGGGGGGCATGGGGCTGGCCAAACATCGGCCTCCAGTATATGTGGAACTTAAAGCTAATGCGGACCCAGTAAAAGCCCACCAGTATCCCATGACCTTAGAGGCCAAGAAGGGAATCAACCCCCACATACGGCGACTTCTGAAAGAGGGGGTCTTACGGCCTGTCCAGTCTGCATGGAACACACCCATCCTTCCGGTTAAGAAACCACAAACGAATGATTATCGACCAGTCCAAGATCTCCGGGAAGTCAACAAAAGGGTAATAGACATTCACCCTACGGTACCTAACCCGTATACCCTGCTAAGTATGCTCCCACCAGACAAAAAATGGTATACTGTTCTGGATTTAAAGGATGCTTTCTTTAGTCTTCCACTTGCCTCGAACAGCCAGGGCTACTTTGCTTTCGAGTGGCATGATCCAGATATTGGAATAAGAGGACAACTGACCTGGTCGAGGCTGCCACAAGGATTCAAGAACTCACCTACTATTATTGATGAGGCCCTCCATGAAGACCTAAGTGAGTATCACATCCAGCACTCCCATGTCTCTCTCCTACAATATGTAGATGACATACTGATAGCCACTAAGTCAGAAGAAGAGTGCCTAAGGGGAACAAAGGACCTCCTAAGAACACTGGGGGCACTAGGTTACCGAGCCTCTGCGAAAAAGGCTCAGATCTGCAAGAAACAGGTAACCTACCTGGGATATGTACTGAAACAAGGAAAAAGATGGTTGTCAGAGGCCAAAAAACAAAAAAAAGGGGGGGTGGCAAAAGGGGTGCTGACTCAGAATGTCGGGCCATGGAGGAGGCCCGTTGCCTATCTATCAAAGAAATTGGACTCTGTAGCCGCAGGGTGGCCCCCATGCTTGCGCATCATTGCAGCGGTGGCTTTGCTGGTCAAAGACGCTGATAAACTAACTCTGGGACAGAACCTTGTGGTGGCTACCCCCCATGCCTTAGAGCCGGTGCTAAAGCAACCCCCCGATAGATGGCTTATCAATGCCAGAGTGACTCATTACCAAGCTTTGCTTTTAAATCCAAGCAGAATCACATTCCAGGCACCGACCGCTCTACACCCAGCCACCATACTGCCAGACCCAGACCTAGAGACCCCTATCCACGATTGTGCTGAGATCCTAGCCCAGGCACACTGTGTCCGACCCGATCTCCGTGACACACTGTTGACAGATGCAGAAGAAACTTGGTATACGGATGGGAACAGCTTTGTACGAAATGGACACAGGTATGCTGGGGCTGCAGTGACCACCACCTGTGAGATTGTCTGGGCAGAAGCTCTGCCAGCCGGCACCTCAGCCCAGAAAGCTGAGCTGATAGCACTCACCAAAGCCCTGCGCCTGGGCAAGGATAAAAAGATTAACATTTATACTGATAGTAGATATGCATTTGCTACGCTACATATCCATGGGGCAATATACATGGAAAGGGGGTTGCTCACCGCTAAAGAAAAGGCTATTAAGAATAAACAAGAAATACTGGACTTACTACAAGCATTATGGCTCCCAAAGAAACTTGCAGTAATGCACTGTCCGGGCCACCAAAGGGGGACAGATGCCGTGTCAAAGGGGAACAACCTGGTGGATCAGTCAGCAAAGAAGGCAGCCTTACTAGAGAGCACAGCGGCTCTACCCATTCTGACAGATCCATGCCCCCGCAGCTTACCCCCCACCCCGCATTATAATTCAGATGAGGAAGCCTGGGCCTCTCAGATGGAGGGAGCATACAAAAAGGATGGATGGTGGCGACTACCCACAGGGAAAGTGCTTCTCCCAAGCCTACTGGGAAAACGTATGCTTCAGAGGATCCATCAGAAAGCTGAGAAGAATTGATCTCTGGGTCCCCCTTAAAAATTCGTCAAGCTAATCAGCTGATTGACAAGATTGTAATGGAATGTAAGGCTTGCCAATTGGTAAACTCCTACAAGGTAAAAGGAGAACGAGGCACTCGAGTTAGAGGGACTCGCCCAGGTACGTATTGGGAGATCGACTTCACGGAGATTAAGCCAGGTAAATATGGATATAAATATTTGCTGGTCTGTATTGACACCTTCTCAGGATGGATTGAAGCCTATCCAACTAAACATGAGACTGCACACGTGGTGGCCAAAAAGATATTAGAAGAAATCCTCCCCAGGTTTGGTTTTCCCCACCTGATTGGGTCAGACAATGGCCCAGCTTTCATCTCACAGGTGAGCAAAGGGATAGCTGCTGCATTAGGGGCCAAGTGGAAACTACACTGCGCTCATAGGCCCCAAAGTTCTGGACAAGTTGAGAGAGTTAATCGGACCCTAAAAGAGACCCTAACCAAATTAGCCCTAGAGACTGGCGGTGACTGGGTAACTCTCCTCCCCTTTGCCTTGTTCCGCGTTAGGAACTCCCCTTATCAACTGGGGATGACACCCTTTGAAATAATGTATGTTCTACCTCCACCTCTTGTACCTAGCCTCCAGACTGAATTGATTCTGCCATCGGAAGAAGTCGACCTCCTTGAAAGTCTAAAAGCTCTGTCCAGAGTGCAGGAGGACATTTGGCCTTGACTACGGGCCCTATACTCACCCTCCTCTCTCCCTGAGCCTCACAGTTAGGAGCCTAGAGACTGGGTTCTGATCCGGAGACATCAGTGCAGATCCCTGGAGCCACGGTGGAAAGGACCCTACCTCGTCATCTTGACCACCCCAACGGCCCTCAAAGTGGACGGCATCTCCACCTGGATCCACCACACCCACGCCCGACCTGTGGTGCCTGCGGCTGAGGAACAGCCAGACGAAACCTGGAGAGTGTCCAAACATCCTACTGACCCCTTGAAACTCAAGCTCCAACGCCATGATACCAATCCTGTTACTATGTCTGGCGGGGACCCTCCAGGCAGGAAGCAGAACAATGCTCAATCCTCACCGACCCCAGAAGGTAACGTGGGCAGTGGTCAATGCCGGTAATGGGGAGGTCCTTAACAGCACCACCCGCGAGACAGTTCCTGGAGTATGGTGGCCCGAGCTTTACTTCGACCTCTGTGACTTGGCTAGAGGCTCCTGGGACGTAGGAGACTGGACACCAGCCCACAATGGACGACCAGAATGCAGTGGAACTAAGGGATGCACTCTCTCTTTGACTGGTGACCCAAACAGCCCAGGATGTTCTCATGTATTAAAGAGGGCTGTGTTACGGGACACCCCTTTTTACGTATGCCCTGGAAACAACAGAACTGCAAAGGAAGTAACTAAGTGTGGGGGTGCAGATGAGTATTATTGTGCTAATTGGGGATGTGAGCAAACGGGGACGGGACACTGGATAATACAAAAGGGTAATCTCAAGGTTCAACGAGTCGCTCAGACTCGTCTTGCAGCCAACCCCCTGTATGGCCGGTGCTCTAAATATAGATGCAACCCAATTCAGGTAACCATTACAGAGACAGGAAAAAAGGCTGTCAACTGGGATATGGGAGGTATGTGGGGCCTCCGGCTATATCAGGGGGGACGAGACCAGGGGTTGCTTTTCTCGATAAGAAGGAGTGTGCAGCCTTCCCAGGAGCCCCAAGTTATTGGACCTGTGCAATATGTTCCCCAAACTAAAATCACAGCACCCCCAACGAAACTAGTCCCAGTAGAGCGGGCCACTTATACCATCACTCACAAGGATAGGGCACCCCCCCAGCTCTACCAATTGCCTGAGGACGAAGGGCTTGCCCTGTCAGCAGTACATATGGCATTTCTAGCCCTAAATTACTCCCGACCAGACTTAACCACCTCCTGTTGGATGTGTTTGCACAGACGGCCCCCCTACCTCGAAGCCATAGGGGTAAAAGGGCGTTTCAATACAGAAAATAGCCCTTCAAAATGCAAATGGGGTGACCCAACTATAGAGGATCCCACTGGGTTCTCCTTCCCGTTGGTTGCCACTAATATGACCTGCGTTACCTCCAAAAATTATCAGGATGAATATTGGTCTGGGTGCCAAAAGATTAATTCCACCACTCCTTTATGGCTCCGACCCACAGATGCAGGTGTGTACTGGCTCTGTTGAAAGACCGGACTATCTCCTTGTGTGGCTACTGAGCTTTTGTTTTTATGGAATGATTCTTGTGCCCTAGTGTTGATGCTTCCTCATGTGCTATATCATAGTAATGAAGAGGTAATGGCTCGGCTAGCCCCACGATCTAAAAGAGAACCCCTGACAGCCCTAGCAGTGACTACACTCCTCGGCTTAGGGGCCACCGGAGCCGGATTAGGAGCCGCCTCCATGGTTTTACAGCAAAATAAGTTTCAAGAATTAAGACATTTAGTAAACGTAAACCTCGATAAGCTAGAAACTTCTGTTAGGTTTCTTCAAAAGTCTCTTGACTCACTGACGCAATTTGCCCTGCAAAATCGAAGAGGCCTGGAATTGTTATTCTTACAGCAAGGGGGATTGTGCAAGGCTCTAGGAGAAGAATGCTGTTTCTATGTTGATCACTCAGGAGTGGTTACTAAAAATTTAGATGAAATCCGTAAAGGGATAAAAGATAGACAAAAAGATCAACAAAGCTTCTGGTATCAGGGGTTATTCAATTGGTCCCCCTGGTTAACTACCTTAATTTCTAGTCTAATAGGGCCCGTTGTGATTCTTCTTATCTTACTCATCATCGGGCCCTGTATCCTTAATAGAGTAGTACAATTTATGAAACAGAGGCTGGGCACCATACAACTCATGGTACAGCAGAGTTATACACAAGTCAGGACCGCCGACAATGAGTCATATGCAGACCCTGAAATAAGAACATGGGAATCTCTTGAATTAGAGCAAGTTAGGGGCCCATGATTGAGCCCCTCTAGGAACAAAGAGAGGGGGAAATGTGAAACCTCAAGTAAACCCCCCACTTCAAAGAGAAACTAAAACCAGGATTCTTAAATGTAGATAAGAACTTAGACGCCTTTTTCCAGGTGGCTTTATCAACTACAAAAGAACTTCAGGAAACACAGAGTTAGAGACTAAGTGACAGAGTTAGAGACTAAGTGACAGGGTTAGAGACTAAGTGGCAGAGTTAGGATATGCGACCATTTGGCAGAGACTAAATGGTCATAAAACATCCCAAAAACCCCCTAACCCCGGAAACAGCTCATAGAACCCCAAACACGGTTGCTGAACAAATGGGAAATAAAGATGTAAACTTCAAAGAGGGATGCGGGCGGTGGGAGATGAATTACGTGGTCTGTGCCTTTAAAAACTAGCCTCACAAAGAAAGCGCGCGCTCCTTCCAACCTCCCTGCCGTGTGTGAGAGGTTTGGAACGAGCCCCCCTGCCGAGGCTTGTAAACTTTATTTGAATAAACCTTGCTTTTGCAGTCTGTACCTGAGGTCTCCGGTGGCTTCTTTGGGGACACGATCTGGGCACAACAGTAGACACTTCCTGTAGCTGTACCTGTGGAGACACCTCACTTCTCTCCAGGACTTCCAAGTAACATGATGTCATCTGCCTGTAGGAAATCAGCCTCTGAGGGCCAGTGGCAAGGCCTGAGGATATGCAAGGGTTATGTCACATCCTGTGCAATGACTGGGGAATGATTTAAACCTTGACCTTGTAGCATGTTTATAATTAAAAACCTGAAGAATAAGCTAATGGTTTAAGTAATCTTTTCACTGACCTGCTTGGACACTCCGTGCATCCCATCAGGGCCAGTCTGTAAGGCTTGGTCTGTGCAAACCAGCCCTGTCCCAGCATCATTCAAAATGAACCAGCTAGTTTTTAAAAATAGTTTATTTTTTTTTTAAAACCATTAAGGCAAAACTGTACCCTGAAATTAACTCTTTACATTCATCAGTCTTACAGTAGGACATTCCAAACATACAGGTTCCCATAAATTCAGGATATAAATCAATGCATATAGTCAGTTCAATCTCCTATGGAGAAAATGAAGAAGACTCAGTATTTTTTTTTTAATTAAGGTTAAGTTATAGCCATTTTCTAATTGCCTGGAACCAATCAGTTCATATGACTAGAAAATTCTATTTGCCCTTCTGTGTTCACCCTGGATTCCTGATGTCCTGGGTAGCCCTGTATCCACAAACAGCTGGGAGGTGTGAGAAGCCGTTGGCACCGGCTCAATAATCCCCACTCAGAACTGTTCTTATCACAGAGGTGAAGGGCTACAAGCCCCTAGGTCGGGCACCAAGGACAGTCGTGAGCAGGTGGCAGAAAGCCGGGCTCAGATCTTGCTTTGGAAATGCTCATGTCCTTGTGTGTGTCCATCAGACCCCTCCCCTTGGGCTCTAGTGTGATGGGACTGTGGAACTTGGAGGGTGTTACGAAGACACACCAAGAAGAAATGTGGCCAGGACACTGGAAATGACATGGGGACGCAGTGGGACAGCTCAGATTGCCATAGTTCTTTGGTAATTCATAGGTCACAATTCCCTGAATAGCAGACAGCTTTTAACCCGACAAGCCTGCTCAGTGGCCTTGATAGAAACACTGGTGTAAAGTTGGTGACTTCCAGCCAGGGTTCAAAAAGGCCTGGCTGGCAGAGATGGATACAAACAGATTGGTTTACACTTGTTGCAAGGGGAGAAAAAAAAAAAAAAAGAATCGACTAAAGGAGCAGATTCACACATTGGGGAGAAATGGTGCACAGTTCAGGTGTGAGGTGTGCACTCATGGGCAGCGGTGTGTCGAGCAGGTTCAAGAGCCAGGCTTTGAACGTAAACCTCCCTGAACCCTGACTTAGAAGATTCCAGGTGTTGGCGATTAGACACACGATCACAAGCTAGTCAACTACTTGTATCAAAGTGTTTAAAAAACAAAAACAGAAATCACAGTATTTAAGATACAGCTAAGAAGAGAATTCTTTTTCACTCAGTGCAGAAAACACAGTGACAAGTAACATGGATAATACTGACATCTTCCGAGAAAGGTGCCAAGTGGCATTCATCTGTTGTGAGGTACACTTAGTTTCAGGCCTGACAAAAGAGCTGGCTGTGCCTTTTTTTTAAAGTGAATTTTCCCACAGTGACAACTTCACTAGGTCAGCAACTCACTGGTCTTCAGGGCCCGAATCCAGGCTCTCTGTGACTGGACAAGTCCCAGGGGCCAGGGAAACATGCCCAAGTGCCCCCCCCCCTGCAGGCCAGGGAGCCCAGAGATCCACCTGCCTCTGCTGTGGCCTCACCACCGTCAGGGTGACCTGTGCCCTGGGGATGAAGCATGTTTCACTGAATAAATGAATTGGAAGCTGGGTACAGGGGAAAGAGAAGAGGAGATCATTATTTCCCCTCTCTACAGAGAACTCCAGGGTTTTCCTATTTGACCCCAACTGGCAAACTTAAATAAAAAAAGATTATGAAACAGAACATGGTTATTGTGTATGACATAAAACTTGATGTTTCTCATTTCCTTTTGCCAAGAATGGCACCTGGCAGCCACTAAGGTGTTGGATGCTGTCAGCTGCTTGGTCAAGACATGGCCCTGATCATGGATGCAGTTTGGTCCATTCTGGTTGGCACAGGACTCCCCAGAAGGTGCTCCTCACTATGCAACCATTCTCCCTGACAAAATGAATTCTCTTGGGGGAGCAAAGCAACGGGCTGTATTTCTCATGTCTCAGATGAGATTCTGAGAAGCGGATGAGACAGCTGTTGGGGTCTGATGCTGAGAAAATGTCCCCGGGGTCCCAGGATGGTGACAGGCCAGGTGGCAGCAGCATCTCACACTCTGTCCTGATAAGGGGCCACACATCACTTCCTGATGAGCCTGAAGCCCACCCCACTTAGGTACAACCAGAGACGCCAACACATTCCTCAGAGGAGGCTCAGTGAGGAACATGATCCACTTATTTAAACCCAAACCTGTCCTGACGCGGATTTTATGGTGTGCTGTGTTTTCAGAGAAAGACAAAGGTCATCTCTGTTCTGAGTTCAGGCTGTTGCTCTAATAGTCTTGTCTTACTCTGTCCCAGGGTGTCAGTCATACAAATGCATACTGGGGGCAGAGTGGGGCCAGGTGGGCCACCAGGAAACCAGGCTGGCCCTCCAGCCATCGGGCTGGTGGTGTCTACTTAAAGGTTGGTCTAGGTTCCTGTTCTCAGCCCTCCAGAGGCTGTGCGAGGGATGCTCCATGCTGGGTGAGCAGCTGCTGCATTTTCCCAGTGGAATCTTCCTCTTGAAAGGCCACACAGGTTAAAGGGAGATTCCGTGAAGGTGGTAGGCTTTCTAGTTGTAGGAGGCCCCGGGCCAAAGGCTGGTCAATCTCGGGGCAACAGAAAAACTTTCAGCTGAAGTTCAGCAAGACATGTTCAAAACGCATGGCCGGTGAGGCAGGACAGAAATCCCTCTCTACCATGCATCAGGCTGCTGAGTGTCCAACAGACCCCACGTCATGGTGTGTTAAGATAAAGGCTTAACGTGAGATATGTTTGGAATCCGACAGATGCAAGGGCCATGTTTTCCTGAAAGGTCTGCTTCAAGGAAACTCTGCTGGGGAAGGGCCTAAGAGACTTTTGGAAAGAGGTGGTGAGGAGGGAGGCCTGGTGGAGAGGCCCTGTAGACAAGATCACAGAGGAAGTCATGATGGACCTCGGTTCAGTAGATGACAGCAATTTCTGCACATGCTCCCTTTAACAGCAAATGTTTCTACACACAGCCTCCTGAACACACCAGTAGTTGAGGAGGGACAGCAAGGCTACTTGGTCCCCATCGGTCTCCAAGGAGTCTGGCACCAGGGGAGTTTTGCCATCAGTGCCGGGAAGTGGCTCCACACCCCTGCTCTAGGGCGCCAGGAGCCAAGGTGGCATCTCTTATTGGGCTGTTGGCTGATGCCACTGACACCTTACACACCATAATTCCTAAATGTGCCACAGTATTTGACCTGGCATGTCTTGGGTTACTGTCACCTTGATAAGTCTGACTAGCGACCTGATTATGTGGCCACATCGCGAATATCCTTCCCATTAACAAGAGTGCACAAAGCCAGTGACTTTCAAGCCGAGGCCACTGTGGTCCCTCCTGGCTTCACTGAGGATAACTTACTGACTCTCTGAGGGAACCAAATCTTCATGAACACCACTGAGCATCAGCTAAGATGCAAACCGACATAGAACTTGTCAATCAGCTCTGTGGTCCATGCTGAAAGCATACATACAGCAAGGGACTACTTTTCATAAGTTTTATGAAAGTTCAAATAGAAAAAAAAAAACTATGACTCAAGACTCACTTTCCAAGGTCACCTACACTGGAGCGGCATTTGCCTAAGGCCCATAAGAACAGGAGCCTACCCTGGTGGGGGACAGGGGCACGGAAGAGATTTGGAACTGGAATCCAACCTTTGACCCTCTAAACCTAGGACCAGCTCTAGCTCTGCAGGAAGGGCCAATGACTTGGTGCCACAAAGGCTGGCTTCTTCCTGAAGGAGCTCAGCCCTCACTGGGGTCATACATGGAAATGGTTTGCTCTGCCTCTGATTCTCAAAGAGCCTGGGCAGAGAGAGGAGGAGGTTTTGGGATATGTGTGCACTGTGTGAAGATGTATTGTTGTGATTGGTGTAATAAAAAGCTGAAGGGCCAAAAGCTAGGCAGGAGGTATAGGTGGGATTTCTGGGGAGAGAAAGGAAGAGGGGGAGGAATCTCAGCACGCAGAAGACTCCAGGAGACATGGAGAAGACACAGGAAGTGCAAGGTGGAAGAGAGGTAACACCACGTGACAGACCACAGTTGCTATAAATGGGTTAATTTAAGTTATAAGAACTAGTTAGGAGCAAGTCTAAGCTATAGGTTGAGCTTTCATAATTAATAAGAAGTCTCTGTGCCATTACTTGGGAGCTGGCTGGTGGGACAGAAAGAGACCCGTTATAGGGGGAGGAAGGGAGGAAGCCAGTAAGTGTGCAAATCTTAGTGTTTTTTTGTTTTTGTTTTTCGAGACAGGGTTTCTTTGTGTAGTCCTGGCTGTCCTAGAACTAGCTGGGTAGACCAAGCTGACCCTACCAGGCTGGCCCCAAACCCACAGAGGTCTGCCTGCCTCTGCCTCCTGAGTGCTGGGATTAAAGATGTGCACCACCACCACCCGACCACAAGTGTGCAAATCTTAAAGCATGCCTTGATCCTCATGTTCCCTTTTTCCTCTTTGAAATGCCATGGCCATATTTTTCATTCTACTGTTTTCATAATACTGATTGCGAACATTTTATCAGCATCAATCTTTAAAAACCAAACAGGGTCTCGTGCAGCACTGACTGGCATCAAACTTAATTATGTATTCGAAGGTGACCTTAAACGTCAGCTGAGGTTAGAGGCACGTACCACCATGCCCGGCATAAAGCAGCACTAGGGATTAGGGGAAGCCCTCTACCAACTGTGAGCTACATCCTCAACTCCTTGGCAGTATCCATCTTGATCATTCTTTAATAATAAATAATGATGACGTCGGAAGAGCCAAAACTTTCTAAAGATGGGGCAGGGGCATAAAAGATACAACCTGATCTGAAATATGCAGCCACCCTCTTGGAGGGCAGGTACTGGCAGGTCTGTGAGGTCTGAGAATTCTTTGTGCATGTTTCTCTTGAAGATAGTCAGCACTGCCTTCCCAATGGGGCCGAGGAAAAGGGACTTTACCATCTAATTCTTTGAAACAACAACAACAAACCAATCAAGTGTTATGAGATCTTTGATTGGGTACAAATAGGATCCAGGGTGACCAGATCCTCCCAGCCTGGGTAGCAAAATCACTTTTGTCTTCTCTACTCCAGGTAGTCTCTCCCCACCAATAGTTTAAAAAAAAAAAAAAAAAAAGCCATAAAGTGTCATATTAAAGGAGCTGCCAGAGGGGCCTGGATAAGAGCGTTTACAAATCTGTCAGTCCATCTCTGGAATTGCTGTCATGCCCACACGCTCCGGGTTTAACATGAACAGGGTTGTAGAACTAGTCACTCAGGGCTCATCCTGTCTTTGTGTATCAGGCATTAGCTCAAGCCTCCTGAGGCTTCTTGAGATTGTAGCTTTCTGGGAACTTCTATGCAAACCCGGAAATGCTCCCCCCTCACATTAGTTACACCCCCCAAAACAGTGAATCAACAAAGAAAATGATGGGGCTGCGTTCTAACCATTTTTGAATGTTCTCAGAAGCCAGCTCTCTTTCTTAGAGCAAGGAAACAGAAGTGAAGCCTTCCCAGTAAACATTTTTTTTTTTTTTTTTTTTTTTTTTTGCCATGTTTAAATGGCTAACCTTGGGCTACATCTTGACTTGTAGGTTTTAAAGATTAAAAAGTGCAGATTAGTTTTCGGGATTTACAAGGGCACACACAGCCAGAAGGACGGGTAGGCAGAGAAAAGAACACTAGGACTTGGGAGGTTACACGTTAATTAATGGCAAATTATAAATGTGATGTAGAGAGGTGCATTGATTAACATTGGACCAGTTAAGATCAGACCGGGGATTGCCATTCTCCGTGATTGTCTGAATCCTATTAGCCTCCGATCACCAGCATTTGAGTAGCAGGCATTCTTAGAAGTGCCCATTCAGAAAGGAAAGATGTGGGAGGAGCCTCCATTACCTAGGCTCAGCCCTCTTCATCTCCAAGGGTGGGAGGGTGGCCATCTGTGCAAATCCCTGCTCTCCTGTGTGCGGCTGCAGACCTCAGAGGTCCCTGGACGGTCATCTCAAGAAAAATCAGTACATGTCCCTGTAGATCTCCTGCAGTAGCGGATGCAATGCGGCGTCAGACTCGGTCTTCTTGATGACCTGCACGAGCTGCGCATGCTCCGTGACCAGCTGCCGAAGGTCCACCATTTTTTGAAGAAGTTTGGGGAAGAGGAAGGTATCATCCGGATGGTTGCTCTGCAGGTGGAGCTTGAGCACGTGCACGATACCCTCCTGCATCTTCTCAATGTATCCTATGTTTAGAAGGCCAGGCCGATCTACGCTCAAAAGAAGAAAGAGACGTCTGAGTGTGACCATCCGAGAGCCACTGGTCCGTGGAGGAGCCAAGTGTTGCTGCTTCGTGTGGCCCCGTGGAGAGGGCGCTGAGTAACCTTCACACGGCAACCTGACCAGAGGTCAGACCGACTTTTCCACAGTCATTGGCTTTGATGGGGACAGACGACTAACACACTTAGTTATTTGCAGGACCAGCACATAGGGCTGGTTCCCCCTTATGGTGCAGTCTCTACTTTTGGATTTGCCTGACAAGCCCCAAACCATGCCACATCTTTGTGTAGTGTAGAAAATGAAGTACTTCCTCCCGGATGAAAGCTAAGCACTTAAGGAGTGGGACAGGATCAGGCTCCATCTCTGGTGAGTCCCAGCAGACTGAGAAGTGACGTGGGCCGGGGAGGATCATGGCTGGACAGTATGCCAAGGAGCCCCTGGAGTTGGGAGAGGACCCAGCAGGAAGTACCATTGCTCACACCAGGTGACCTTCCTGGTCCAGTCTCAGGTCCTAGCCCATCCAGACAGCTGTGCCTTTTAAAGCCTCATCCATCCATGACTAGGGCTTAAAAGCTGCTAATGATGTAGTGTTTATCTTTTCTTTTTGGCATATGTATGGGGACAGAAGACAACATTTTATTTACAATACAGAATTATTTATTTCATAATTCATGTTTGCTATTGGGAGCTGGTTTTCTCTTTCTACTTTTATTTGGCTCCAGAGATCAAACAGAAGCAGTCAGGCTTGCAAGAGCTTTGCCCACTGGCCCAGCTCACTGGTCCTTATTTACATTTGGAACATCTTACTGATAACATATGCTTATTTCATCTATTTTGTTTCTGTTTCCAGAGTGTAGTGACATCTCTTAAGTCATATTACCAATTATTATGTCATTTGTATCAGTTTTTCCTTTACAGAAAGTTCAGAAATTTAATTTTTTATCATGATTTATTTATTTATTTATTTATTTATTTATTTATTTATTATGTATACAGTGTTCTGCCCAGATCTCATTATGGATGGTTGTGAGCCACCATGTGGTTGCTGGGAATTGAACTCAGGACCTCTGGAAGAGCAGCCAGTGCTCTTAACCACTGAGCCATCTCTTCAGCCCCCAGAAATTTAATCTTAATATTTAAAAGCAAAGCAGACACCATGGTAATCAAAATGTAGAGAATATACAATTATGATATTTTAGTTTGATAAGCTGATTGAAATTTAAAATGTGTCCTTTTATAAATTTATCTTGTTTTTAAAAGTGGTTTTATTTTTATATATTTATTTTAATTATGTGTATACAACATGTGTGTTGGGAGGGTGGGGGATGCTGGTGAGTACAGCTCTCCAGAAGGCCAGAACTGGGCATGGGATCCTCTGGAGCTGGAGTTCTAGGCAACTGTGAACTGTCTTGACATGGATTCTGGGAACTGAACTCAGGTTCTCTGCAAAAATAGCACATACTCTTAACCACTGAAGCCATCTCTCCAGCTCCTGATGTAGGTTTTAATCTTCGTTGTTTCAGTAGTAAAATAAATATAATAACTAAGGTTTTCGTGTTTGTATGTATTTGAGGCGGGCCATGTGTGTGGCGGTCAGGTGACATTGTTGTTTGAGACAGGGTTTCTCTCTGGCCTGGGACTCTTCACCAAGGAGGCAGGTCTGGCTGTCCAGCCAGCCCCAAGGATCTGTGTGCCTCTGCCTCCACAGCATTGCGATTACAAGAGCATGCCCACACACCCAGCTTTTTTTTTTTTTTTTTTTTTTTAAATGTGGGTTCTGGGTTTGAACTCAAGCACTCACACTTGTGTGGCAAGCAACTTCCCAACAGCCGTCTTCCCAACCGCACGGCTAACGTTTACAAAGGCAGAAGGATCCACTCTTTATGGCTTTAGCTTCAGCATGACACGTTTCCTATTTTCCCTATGGAGCAGTTTCCATATCCACAGGATCAGGACAGGACTGTAGCCATGAAAGGCTGTGTGTGTACCTCTGCACTGGCTTCCGACCCTCCCCGCCATACCCCATCCCACAAGGGACCCCGACAAACTCTATAGAGCTGTGGTGTTTTTCTGCTCTGCAGGAGTAACGACACTTCTTCCGCTCATCTAGCCACCAGCCAGCCAGTGACTGTGAAGGGCAGGATGGCTTCTGGCAGCTGGGAAGAATGGTTACCCATAGATCTATGCCAAGGCCAGGCAAGGTCAGCTGGGCTTACAGTAGGTGGATGACCTTCCCAGACTAGAGAGACGACTATTTAAAGAAGTGCAATGCTGAGCCAAATATCAGGGACCACAGGGCCAGCTTCCCCAGAGAGGCCTGATCTCCCTTCACTGGGATCGTTCCTTCTGGCAAAGCAGACCTGGCAGCTGCTTCCGGTTAGCATGATCGTTTTCAGCATGAATTAACATCAGCATTAACAGCAACAGCGCTGTACCTACACCTGTACTGTACTTTCTGTACTATTATCTACTACAATCATTATAATATTAATAGTACAAATTATCACCATATATTACGTGTATCTAAGACACTTACATTTGGTATAATTGTATGATCAGTGGAGCATATATTTAATTTAGGCATATAATATGCCAATATGCATTAATGGATACTATAATAAGAATACAACCACAACATATAATAGGTATATTCTCAATTCTTCTCGGTAGTAACTCGGGCTCAGAAACCATCCCACCCTGCCAGTGCCAACTTCACTGTATCAGAGCCCAGGCTGGCACCGTATTGACAACCATTGAGTTCCTCCAGAGAGAAAGCCTGTAAGTACTCAACAGTGGCATGTCAACTTACCTCCACAGCAAATTATAGCAGCCACAAAAAGGGAAATGTCACTGTCATCCAGTTCTAGGGCGTTGAACTTCATCGCAAAATCAAACTTGGGTTCCAGGATGTCACAGAATGGTTTCCTCAGGTTCTTGAGGAACTCTCGCGTGATGAAGCCATTGCCGTAGGCTACCAGCATCCCATCTTTGTTCATCATGGAGGACAGCATTGTGAATATGGCTTCGTACACGCCATACTTTAGCAAGGTAACTTGGTCATTCAAGTCCAAGTTCGCGAAGCCTGGGATGGCCTTGGCGAATTCTGTGAGCTCGGTGACGGTCTCCACGGACATGCACTGGCAGCAGTGGAAGATTCGGACTCCCGCCTCCTTATTTTGGATGCCGTTGGCCACCATCTTGGCCACAAGCGTCTTCTCAGCCATACACAAGGTCTCCATGTCGTGTATGACGAAAGGCTACAAAGGAAGGTGCTGGAGTCAATCAGGTGATACCTCTAGGACAAACTATGCAGTGTCCCCTTAAACATCAGGGAGCTCATGATAAGCTACCGTGGCCGAATCTCCAAGCTTGGTGCCTGGTTGATTCAAAATACGTGTACAGCACAGTCCCGCCATGGGGCAACTTCAAAATCGGACCATCTAAGACTTGGCAGAAAACTAACAAAATCAGTCAGTAAGATAATAACAGTTGTCAGGACTGGGAAGATGACTTGGTGGGTAAGAAGAGCACTTGCTGCTCTTGCAGAGGACATCGGTTTGACTTCCAGCTCACACCCGCTCCTAACCCCAGTTCCAGAGAATCTAATGCCTTCTTCTGACGCATGCAGCACCAGGCAGGAAGGACGTGCATGGATATAAACGCAGGCATGCAAATATATGCTAAACATGACTGGCTTTGTGTAGAAATCAACAGGCCTTGTTCAGCTCTGTGGAGTAGGAGCAGGAACAGCTCCCAGCGTGCCTTTCAGGGCAGAAGACAGCCTCACGTCAGTGGCCTATTCTGGGACAAGGGCCAAATCCCAGCCTGCCCCCCTCGATGCCGCAGCACCATGGCACCCACACCTGCAGGTCCTGCCTCTTTAGAAAGGTCTAGTGGACAGCCCAGCTTGTCACTACTGTGTAAGCATGTGACGGTTCCTCTGGATTGTCAGATTGGTAGGATTCAGATTCACCGATGAGATGAACTGTAAGGACATTCCTAGAGAGGTTTACCTGAGGCGGAAGACCCACCCTGAATGTGGACAACACTATCCCCTAGGCTGGAGTGCCGGACTGAATTTAAGGAGAGTCAGCCCTGTTCATCTCTACTTCCTGACTGTGGTCACAACGTGACCGGCTGCCTCGTGCTCCACCATGCCTTCCCTATCACGACGGACCAGACCCTCAAACTGTGAACTAAAATCAACCCAGCATTAGTTTATGTTAGTCAGGTATTTTGTCAGAGCGACTGGACAAGCAACAAATAAAGTGACCAAAGGAAATTAGCTAAGAGATGCCGAATCTTTATAGCTACTGCCACACCATTTCCAAGAGACAAATGTGGAATCAACAAGGATGTCCACTGACAGACGAACGAATATGCCAACAGAGTATTATTTAGCCATAAAAAGGACATCCTAGTACTTGTCACCAGATGGAAGAAACTGGAGGGCACAAATACCATGTATTGTCATTCATGTGAGTGCTAAAAACGTTGGCCTCACAGAAACAGAGTAGAGAAGAGACTCTGGAGAGAAGGAAGAGGGAATAGAGAGAGGTCTGGCAATGCCATTGACTCCAGATACATTACATTTTTCATAAGGAATTTCAAGGGAGTTAGAACTTTCTGGACACATGACACTAACAAATATTTGAGGAGGGGGACATTTCATCAGCACGCAGTTTGTCCTTGCATCTAATTTTCAAACTATATTCCACAAATGTGTACAACTTAAAAATATAAACTGTTTAAAAAAAACAGCTCGCTGCTGGAACAAACAATTGTTTGCAGTCACTGTGCTCAGAGGGATTAAATGTCAGGGACCCTGAGAAGGCCAGCATTTACCCTACCACTGGCCAGAATTCATATTTGTCAAGCAGAAGTGACAGCATTAAGGAATCTGGATTTTTGTGACCATCTATAACACACACACACACACACACACACACACACACACACACACACACAGAGTGGATGTAATGTCTATATTGAGTGAGCGAGCACAGGTCACCAATGATGTGGCCAGGTATTGCTTCAATCCCTCCTGGTGTATCTGAGCGCAGAGCAGGGGCATTCCAGCTACCTAGGAGGTTCCTGGCACTCTCCCCACCCCACCCCCATGCTCAGCTGTCAAGAGCATCTTCAGGAACAACAGAATAGATGCACAGTCAAGGCACCTGGAATGTGCCTGGTACAGAGGCAGGAAGATGTGTGGAGAAGAAGCAATTGTCTGTGAGGTGTTTAAGCAGCGCCTGGTCTTGAAATACAGTGCTGGACCAAAAAACCTGATTCCTCCATGTTGATGAAAGGAGATAGATGTATTGAAAATGACTCACTGTGGAACTAGAGGGAGGGCTCAGTGGTTACGTGCACTGCCTGCCTTCCAGAGTATCTGGTTCCACGGAGCACCCACATGGTGGCTGACAACAATCTGTAACTCTAGTCCCAGGGGACCCTAACTCCTCTTCTACTTCCAAGGGCACAGCACAAACATGGTGCAAAGATGTACATGCAGGCAAAAGTGCGTATACACATATAATAATAATAATAATAATAATAATAATAATAATAATAATAATACTCACGGACATTCTATGGGCAAAACTCAGAGCCGAGCTTCCGAGTATCTCAAGTCAGAACAAGGTAGACCAAAAAAAAAAAAAAAAAAAAAAGAGAGAGTTTCTCTCAAAGTCTTAACAACAGGTCTGATAACCACTTTTGGAATAATTTGGGGACAGTTAAGCTTCAGAAAAAAACAACAGAAAAAGTCAGATTTAAAGGGACTACAGAAATACAGTAGGTCTGGTGGACGTGTTTTAGGGCAGGTGGAATAGCTTGGTAGGTAAAAGTATCTGTTTCCAAGCCTGAAAACCTGAGTTTCATCCCTGGGACCCACATACGAGATGAAGACTGATTCTGTAGGCTGTCTTCTGACCTCCACGCGCATGCCTACACCTATAGAGACTAAATTTAATATAATTTTCAATGATGAAAATTAAATGTCCATACTGAGTGAGTACCGATTTTAAAGATTGTTTGCAATTCTGGAGATGTGTAGGCTGGGAAAACTTCTCTATCACAGAGTCAGACTCTCGGCCCCGGGACTTTTTTTTCCCCTTGTCATCATTGCCCAAACCCTCCAGCATAATGATCATTTCTATAGCGTTCACATTCTGTCAGATGTTACAAGGATGTGCGTGTGATTCTCTGTGATTGCTGTGGTATCTTAAGAAGGGGTCTTGACTGGAGAGATAGCTCAATGGTTAAGAGCACTGTCTGCCCTTCCAGAGGCCCTAAGTTCAATTCCCAGCAACCTCATCATGGCTCACAACCATCTGTAGTGGAAACTGATACCCTCTTCTGGAATAAAGGAGTACGTGCAGATGGAGCACTCATTTAGATGAAATAAATAAATAAATAAAATCTTTTTATTTTTTTTAAGGGTCTTGAGCATGAATCTGTAAGCAAGATACCTGGCAGCTTGGCTCTGACTTTGGCCCACAGAACGTCCGCGAACCATTTTTTAAAATCATTTAATGTGTATTGCACCACATGTATGCAGTTCCCTTGGAGGTAGAAGAGGGGTTCGGGTCCCCTGGGCCCAGAGTTAAATGCTTTCCTTCATAAGAGTTGCCGTGGTCATGGAGCCTCTTCACCGCAAGAGAACACCGGCTGAGACAGTGTCGTTACCTTCGTGCTACACGGTCCTTCCCTCACGTGCACGCAGCGGAGATAAAAGCGGAAAGCAAGCAAGTACAGAGCCAAGATGCCGAGAAACACAGTGAGCAGGGCGGGGACCTCCTGGAGCCTTTGACATGGCGAATGCGCACTGCAACTCTTCCAGAAGGGGGCTGTGGGGAGTGGTGGGTTCCAGGGGACTTGATTATCCCTGGAGGGCCTCTCCAAGGACTAGGGCAGCCTCAGCTACACAGATCACAGGGTGAAGCAGAATGAGCAGTTGCCCTCTTGCTAAAAGACGATGAAGAATTCTGAGTCAGGGCTGGAGAAATGATGACTCAGGAGTTAAAAGGCAAGCACTGTTCTTTTCGTTGTTGTTTTTTTGTTTTTTGTTTTGTTTTGTTTTTGAGACAGGGTTTCTCTGTGTAGTTTTGGTGCCTGTCCTAGATCTCGCTCTGTAGACCAGGCTGGCCTTGAACTCACAGAGATCCACCTGCCTCTGCCTCCCGAGTGCTGGGATTAAAGGTGTGTGCCATAGCTGCCTGGCGCAAGCACTGCTCTTATAAAGAATCCGAGTACAGTTCCCAGCACCACACTGGGCCGCTCACAACGTCTGTAACTCCAGCTCTAGTGCCCTCTTCTGGCCTCTGTGGGCACCTCCACTCATGTGCGTGCACACACACACACCCATCTACACATGATTAAAAACATAATTACTCTTTAAAAATTCTAAGTCGGTTGGGCATGGAGGCACATGCCTGTTATTCTAGTATTCAGAAGGCTGAGGTAGGAGGGTCCCATGAGTTTAAAAGCAGCCTGGGCTAGTGAGACATTGTCTCTCACACAAAAAAGCTAGGCACAGTAGCACAGGTCCTTAATTGCAGCGCTAGGAAGCAAGAGGGTCTCTGTGAGTTCAAGGCTATGCTGGTCTACATAGCAAGTTCCATGCCAGCCAAAACTACACAGTGACGCCCGGAGGACAGGTCAATATGGTGACTGGACTTTTTATTTTTTAAGATTTATTTAATTATGGATTTAGTGTGTGTATGTGTGTATGTGTGAAAGAGAGCGAGACAGACAGAGACAGAGAGTTGAAGTAAACCAGGTGCATGCAGGTGCCCAACTAGGCTGCAAGAGGCTAGCAGACGCTCTGTAACTAGGGTTACAGGCAGTTACGAGCTAAAGAGCCATATCTCTGGCCCTAACTTCTAGACATCTAAGAAGCTATCAAAAGGCTTCTTTGGAAGCCAGGTTCAGGAGGAACAACTGTTTCCAATTCTGCCACTTTCAAATCAAGAGGGAATAAGTCCCAAGAAGTGTTTTAGGACCATCACCAGGGGTCCTGGCCATTTTCTGGCTCATGTGTCTGAAATCCCAGGGGCTCAAATCAGACCCAGGGTCCAGAAGGAAACCAATGGTCTCATCTGTCTCCTCAGCCCTTCTCCCAGCTAAAGTCACCTTTCCCCCACAGTTGCCTTTACACCTTAACAAAATCCTACCTCCAGGTCCCCATCCCCCGACCAGTTCTAGGATGTCTCTGGGCCTCCACTTTTTCTGGTGGGTCTTTTACAAGGAGGGACTTGACCTCCACTTGTAGTAAACTAGAGACTGCTTGGACATACCACCAGACAAGCTTTCCTGTTCCCCAGTATGTGGTGTGGAGTCTGTGACTGCTCCTGCCCTAGTCGGCCTGCAGAACAGCAAGACTGCTGGGCACTATAGGTGTGAATGTCCATCTCCCCACCTGACAAGTTCATGGTCATCACATCCATGCACCTTAAACTGCTTACCAGCTGAAACACAGTTTATGTTCTGCTAGGGCCTTGCTGGGGCCTGTCATCCCAGCCTAGAACCTGACAGTCACTGAGTATTGTGCCACGGGACACAGGTCAAGCTGAGTGCATCAGGGCTACAGCCTGATCTCCCTAAAGGAACTCCCGCCTTTAAAGGTGCTTGCTTTCTAAATATCATAAAACATGGCGCTGGAAAGATGGCTCAGAGGTTAAGAGCATGTGCCACTCTTATAGACAGGGGTTCAGTTCCCAGCACCCACACAGTGGTTTACAACCACCTGTAACTCCAGTACCAAGAGATCCAATGACTTCCACAGGCTTCTACATAAATGTAGTACACAGACATACACTCAAACACACACACACACACACACACACACACACACACACACACACACACACTCGTACTCGCACATGAACACACACACAAAACAAATATTTAAAATCTTCTAAAACATACAGCCTACAGTCTCTCGATGCCACTGTGGCAGCAAGACCAGAGTTCTGCAGAGATGCCAGGTCAGTGGCGCTGGAGGCAGGCACCCTGCCACCTGGACATTTCCCAGGCTGGGCACAGAAGGAAGAGGAAAGATGGGGTCTCACACTGGACCAGCAAGTTCTGGGAAGCTGGCCAGCAGGCTGGGCAGGAAGGGAAGGCCCGGCCTCTGAAAATGCCATGAGACCTGGAGGTGGGAGGTGCCCCTGGCCAACAGTGTGGTCCAGAACAGTTGGATATTGCTTCTAAAGCTGGTCCCTGCACAGAGACTTGTGGCTGAAGCAGGCAGTTAGCTGCCATAAGCCGTTAATGTGTGTGTGTGTGTGTGTGTGTGTGTGTGTGTGTGTGTGTGTGTTGTGTGTGGGGGGGTGTATGTGTGTGTGGTCTATATGTGTATGTACATGTTTGTATGGTGCATTGGTGCATGAGGGTGTAGGTGGCGGCCAAAGTTGAACATTGGTTGTCTTCCTCAGTCAGTCTCTAATTTTTTGACAGAAGGTCGCTCACAGAACCTGGAGCTCACTGATGTAGCTAAGCCTGCTGTCCAGAAAGCTCCAGGATCCTCTTGTCTCTGCCTCCACAGTGCTGGGATTACAGATACGCATGACCACATCTGGCCTTTTTTTTTTTTTTTTTTTTTTTTTTTGAGACAAGTTTTCTCTGTGTAACAGTTCTAGCTGTCCTGGAACTCCCTCTGTAGACCAGGCTGGCCTCGAACTCACAGAGATCCGCCTGCCTCTGCCTTCCAAGTGCTGGGATTAAAGGCTTGCACCACCACCACCTGGCTCACATCTGGCTTTTTATGTACGAGCTGGGGATCCAAAATCAGGTCCTTAGGCACTGAACTCTGAGCCAGCTCCCAAACCCCTCTCTCCCCGTTCTGTCTTTCTAACAGAGTCGCCTCCAGCCCTGAGCCATTACTCTATCGTTCATTTCCACATGAGTCTTGATTTCCTCAAGACAGAGGATGGTGGGACCCTCCTAAGAACCTTGTGTATCCTGGTGAAGAAAACAGAGGTTACTAGGTAGCGATCAAATCAATGTTAAAGCAGAACATTTGGGCCTGAATAAAGTTGACTCTTAAGTTTGCTCTAAATCTCAAAGTTTGAGGGAGAAACAGAAGGCCTCAAATGGAAACTCTGATTTATCTTATTTGGGGGTCATTATCACAGAAATGCAAACTTTACTTTGTGATCCAGAAAGGGTCAAATCCAGTGGTTCTCAACCTGTGGGTCGCAACCCTCTCTGCGGTCACATATCATGTATCCTGCATATCAGATATTTACATTACGATTCATACCAGTAGCAAAATTACAGTTATAAAGTAGCAGCAAAATAATTGCATGGTTGGAGGTCACCACAACATGAGGAACTGTATTAAAGGATCGCAGCCTTTGGAAGGTTGAGAACAATGCATTGGTCTAATTGGAAAGGGCCTCTGGGGTCAGTCGGTGTGGTGTTGGCTGGGACCCTCTAAAATGCCTCAGCTCACATCATTGGAGAATTCACCAAAGAATGAAAAGATTCAGGAAAAGAGAGGTCGGGCTTGCTCATTAAAGTATGTAGCTTGTGAAATCCTTCATTTTCCTGTGACTGAAAATTCTAGCTCGTAATTCCCAAGGAGGAAGGCTCCAAGCCACTCATTAGCACACAGGGAACCTGTCATACCAGGCACACAGGAAAAAGGCCGGAGTCCTTATGAGCCAAGTGAGGGCTGGTCCCTCTGTGGAAACGGCCCTTGACAGACACCCTTCCTCAGTGCGCACAGGCTTATCCACCCGTGGGAACAGGGGGTCAGGAGCCAGGCAAGTGTTCTAGGAGCTGCAGACACAGGGGTAAGCTCAAACATACGAGGTGTGTCCGGTCAACCAAGGACCCTCCCCAAGACCTGAGCCAATCACAGTGAAGGAAGACCAAGATGGGGACAAGGACGGTGGTGGCGGGGATCACTTTAGCAGAAAGGGTGGGAGTGTTTTGAGTGGGGGAAGGAATAGGTTTCATTTCTGCCCTTAAAATAGGGATTAAAACGCACTTAAGAAACACCCCGATACTAGGTAAGGTATTAACTAGATTATTTTTGGCGTATCAATTACACAGCTTTTATAATGCCTCGGTTGCTAGGAGCTGAGGCGAGCCCAGGCAGGAAGGCAGCTGTTGGTGTCAAGCTACATCTTAGAGTCTCAGAATGACCCCGTGTATTTCCATGGCCCTTCCTTGGACTTCGGGATAAATTCTATTTTCTACATTGGACAATGCTCTCAGGCATTCCCTGTGACTCCAGCTCACATGTCGCCAAGGGATACTTCAAGGTCCCAAGGGCAGCAGGAGCACCTACCGGGTTATTGCTGGTCTTTCCTGCGAGGATGACCTGGGCTTTGACCTTGTTCATGTTGAAGTTCTTCAGGTAGGCCTCGTGGATTCTCTTGGCCAGAGATTTGAGGTCCGCAGTCTCCGAATCTTCCAGATCGTGTTCACACGTGAGAATTTCTGCTTTCAGTTTTGCTTTCTCCGATCTTGGCATTCGTCCAAAGCGAATTGCTGGAGTTGGGGTGGGACAAGGGGATATGTAGAAATGATCCAGGCACTTGATGACCAAGGCAGAGGCGAAAGGCAGAATGGAAAGTTCACACCAGGAATGGCGAGCCAAACCCATTCCTTATTATGACTGAACTTTCTACCAGACAGACTGAAAACCAAACACACAGCTGATAAATGGGTTGGCTTACTGTCCTCAGGTAGGCCATCGGCCAAGGTGAAGGGGATGAAAGTGAACTATCATCTATCTATCTACCATCTATCATCTGTCTTTCAGTCATCTATCTGCCTATCATCTGCCTATTAATCATCTATCTATATAGCTATCTATGTACTTATCTTTCTATCATCTATCTATCTATGTATCATCTATCTATCTATCTATCTATCTATCTATCTATCTATCTATCTATCTTCTTTTTGAAACAGGGTCTAATGTAGGGTCTCATGCTGGCCTCCACTAACTATATAGCTGAGGATGATCTTAAACACCTGAGATTCTTGCCTCCACCCCTCAAGTGCTCAGATTACAGGCCAGGTCTACATGGTGCTGGGAACCCAGTGCCTCATGCATGCCAAAGCACTCTACCAGTTGAGGTACATCTCCAGCCCTATTTTGCGGTTTTTGAGACAGGGTCTTTCTATGTCACCCATGTTGGCCATGAAGTGATAGAACTCTTCTTGCTCCAGCTTTCTGAGTGCTGGGATTACAGGCATGTAAATAAATACATTGATTGATTGATTGATTGATTGATTGATTGATTGATTAACTGATTGATTTACACTCACGAGGAACCATGTTCTAAATTAGATTAAGGCTGAGAAAATGAAACTCCTAGTGTGGTACAGTGTTTGAACCAACACGCATTTAACAGAAGTGATGTGACATCTTGCCACCCCAGTGACCCCCCACCCCGGTTGACAGCAAAGTCTCACCACAATATTTTCAAGTGCTCTGCCAAATACCAGCTCCTGGAGAGATTTACATGTTACAGCACACCCATTCAAAATATTGTCATTCTGACAAGAAGGATAAACTGAGTCATGGGCTGGCACAGTGTGTCCAGCAGCCTTACCTACCATTGTGTGACATCCCAACGGACAGGCACTTGTGGAAGCGGCAGTACTGGCACTTATTCCTGTTCTTTTTCTGAATCTTGCAGCTCCGATCACATTTGTCATACACCAGCTTTAGCCGAATAGTTCGCCGGAAGAAGCCCTGTGGCATCAACACAAAATTTAAACATGGGCTCTAGGTCACCAGACTGGCGTCACTCAGCTCTCTTGTGCATTTGATTGACTGATTTGTTTGGAGACAGGGTCTCATGCAGCCCAGCCTGGCCAAAGAGCTTGCTCTGTGGCCAAGGATAACCTTGACCTCTTGATCTTCCTGCTTCCACCTCCTAAGTGCTGGGACCACATGGCTGAGCACCATCAGGTCTAGCTTTATGGGGTGCTGGGGATCCAACCCAAGGCTCCATGCATGCTAGGCAAGTACTCTACCCACTGAGTACCGCCCCCAGCCTTATTGTCTCTTTCCAAAGAAACGATGCGCTGAAGTTCTAGAAAGTCTCATGTAACTGGGGCAAATACAAAATGCATATCTCATTGCTTTGAAAATGGAAAATAATATGCTAAGGCCGAGTTCAAAGCAATCATAGAAAGACTCTACCTGGTAGAGGGAGAGGGAACGGTGGTTTCTTGGGTCACAATACCAACTCCTGAAGAGAAGAGACACTAAAAGGGAACCAGCTATTTGAAAGCAACTCTCTTACTTTATAGCAATACTGAGGCTTCCCCCATGAAGAAAACAGCTCGAGCCCATAAAAGCCAAGACTAAACGAAAGCAATTGGACATGACCTTGACAGAAAGTCCTATCACAAGTCGCACTTCTAAAGGGATACAGATGGAAAACCCAGGAAGGGATTTATTTTGGCTTTTGGTCCTCTGCTTTTGAGTGCCCCCTCTACTTGCCTGACATGGAGGACTCTCATGGCCCATGCAGAAGTGATCAGGCCTTTATTGGAGACTGGGGGATTGGAGGCAGGATGGTGGAAGGATGTGTGGGATGGAGAGGAAGGGTGAGGAGCAAAGACTGTGCATGCCAGGGACCACCAGACCCTGGATCTGGATCCACTGTTCCCATGCACTAGGCCTCTAAGACCAGGCCCACCTGAAGACGGATGACAGTGAGTCAAGAATGATGGTACAGGAAGGTCTGTGATAGTCCCTCAGAGCCTGGACACTTCCAGAAGGAGGGAGCCTTTGGATTTTAATCAAACATGTGCCCCTCTCAGTTTTCCATATACGGTGTCCATGAAGCGACAAACTTGGGAATGTACGTGGGGCCTGGGGCCTGCCTGTCTAGAGGTCAGGTTGACTCTCAAGAGGATGGAGATACTCAGGAGGGTACAGGTGCCTAGGAGGATGGGAGTATGTGCCAGAAGTGACCGGTGGGGGTCAGTTACAATAGCAGGAGAGCTAGGTCCTGTGGACTCTGAGCAAGGGCAGGACACATCTGATGGCCAGCCCCTTGCTCAATGCATGGTGACCTCTGCCCTAGCTGGCCTCTGGAGACGTCCCGAGGTCGTAGGTAAACACGCTCCTCTGCATGGTCATCTCTGCTCTAGCTGGCTTCTGGGGTGGTCCCGAGGTAAAGTAAGCAGTCTACACTTGGTGCCATGGGAAGAATCATTTTTAAAGCAACTGCGTTTTCTCTCCTTTTTGGTTTTGTTTTAAAGGACAAATGCTCCTTTAAAGGTAAATGCTCCTCTAGAGTATTTACAAAGTACAGCGAAGCAACCTGCCCTCGATTCTCAAAAGAGAAGTCAAGCTGCCACCGAGGCCAGTTCTCTGCTCTTTCTGTAGGTCTCGGAGCAGTGGACATCTTGCAGAGGAGCAGAGTCATCCATCCACGTGACCACCCCACCCTCCACCCACGGCCTCGGTACCTTGCAGCCTTCACACGCGTGGACTCCGTAGTGGTAGCCTGAGGCCTTGTCCCCACATATCCGACACTCGATGTTCAGTGCACTGCCAGAGGACTCCTCCGTGCTGGCGGGGATCACAGGGCAGCTGACTGAGGAGGGGCTGGAAGCTGGAGAGAGGGTGTCTACAGAGAAGAGGGAAGTGTGTGAAACCTGGGGGGCTACCACCCACGTCAGAGCCAGATCCCCGGGAAGATGACTTGGCATAGTGGAAGGACCTGGGATGTGGTCAGGTGCCCATCTTGCATCAGCCCTGCCCCTGGCCACACACACTGGCCATAGTTACCATGATGCCCCATTCTTGAAGCTCGTGTGCACTAGCCTGCCTCCTGACTCATACCCTACCTCCAGCTCTTCAGAGGCCATGTTATGAGACCTCCATGGGGGCCCCGGCCTCCCATGCCACACGCCTGACGTAGAGCTGGCTGCCTTCCCGTCCTGTTGTCACTGTTACTCGGTGGCACCACGACACGGCCTGATTCTTCATGGGGGTCAGGTGTAGTGACACATGTTTCTAACCCGAAACCTCAGAAGCTAAGGCAAGAGGATTGTGGGTCCAACACCAGCACGGGCTACATAGTGAGGCAGAGACGACAGAAGAGGGAAGAGATAATGGGGAGAGACAGGAGGGGGAAGTGAGAGAGAGAGAGTGGAGAGAGGAGAAAAGAATGTGCAGAGAATAAGGCAGAGAAAAAGAACTGAGAGAGGAGAGAAAAGAGAGGGCAGGGAGGAAGGACAGAGAAATGAAGAGATAAATCAGAGCCTGGGAGAAAATACTTCTAAAAACCCGCTCAATAAAAGTCTTATGTCCAGCCAGGCGGCAGTGGCGCACATCTTTAATCCCAGCACTCGGGAGGCAGAGTCAGGAGGATCTCTGTGAGTTCAAGGCCAGCCTGGTCTACACAGAGTGAGATCCAGGACAGGCACCAAAACTACACGGAGAAACCCTGTCTCAAAAACAACAACAACAACAACAACAACAACAAAGTCTTATGTCCAAATGATACAAAGAAGTCTTCAAACCAAACAATAGAAAACAACACATGTAAAAAGCATCCATAGACCCGAAAAGACAGACACCCAAGAAGACAGACGGATGGGGAGCGAGCTTATGGAAACACGTACGGAGTCCCTGTCATGGGCGGACTGAGTTAAAACCTCGGTGACTATTGCTGCACACCTATTCAACGAAACTCCTTCGAAACTGGCCACCGAAGAGCTGGCAGGGCTGTGGAGTGGCTGCTGTCACTCACGGCCAGAGCACATGGAGAAAGAAAGGGACAGCCACTTTTAAAGCAAAACAGTTGTCGATGAGAAAAGCCTGGTAAGCATCTTTGGTTACTTACCCAAATGACTTGGGAACCGGTCCACACCAGCAATAGCAGCTTTTTTTTTTTTTTTTTTTAACCACGTGTGTATGATGTGTATGCCTGTGTGCATTGTTATGTGTGTGGGCGCTGCCGTGTGCATGCTGTGGCATGCATGTGGGGGTCAGAGCACCACTTGGGTGTCAGTCATCACCTTCTACTCTGTTTGAGACAGAGCCTCTTTTCTGCTGTTCACGCCTGTGCACACCAGGGGAGCTGGCTTGTGAGCTTCTGGGGGAGGCTCTTGTCTCTGCCCACCTTTGCTCCGTGCAGTACTGGGATTGTGGACCCAGGCTACTGCATTTGGCTTCTTTTTTTTTTTTTTCAAACATGTGTTTTAGGTTTCGAACTCAGGTCCTCATGCTTACATGGCAAACTCTCCCCAGCCCCAGGGAACCATCTCCCCAGCCACAGTAGCTTCTCACCTCATCGCTAAGAATTGGAAGTAGCCAAGATTAACGTGTGAGAGTTTGAGGCCAGCCTGAACTATACAGTGAGTTCCAGGCCACCCCGGGTTACAGGTGAGACCCTAGATCAAGAAACCAACAGAAAACAGGGTTGGTGGGAGGGCTCAGTGTATGAAAGTCTGAGGTCCTGCATTCCATCCCAGGAGCTCACAGGGAGAAAGAGAACTAACACACGAAGGTTGTCTTCTGTCCTCCACACACACGCTCCTAAACACACACACACACACACACACACACACACACACACACACACACACACACAAACAAATCAAATTTAAAAAAAACCAACAACCCTCCTGCCACAAAACTATAAAAAGACACCCCATCAGCGATGATCCCAGGGAACTGCCCTGGCAGTGCCAGGCACATACATTCCTGTTCTCACCCTGCACAGTAGATGCCCGTGACTGTGTGGGGCATCAGGTGCAGCACTCAGAGGGTATTTACTGCTTTGGCAGTGAGGAAATCACCTGTCCAAGTAAAAGCTATATGGTTCCATCTAACAAAACTAGAAGCAAGACCTGGAAGGATCAAACATTTCACAGTCACTTAACTGCATCTCTGAACAAGGCCTGGGCACGCTTATTGGAATGCAGACTCCACCACACAACAGAGCTCGCGATGTGTGCCACTCAATTAAAAAGTTACAAGGCATACAAGCAAAAATTTTGGCTCACGATGAGAAGAGAAATGAATGAAAGAGACCCAGGGGTGACACAGGTGATAGAATTTGTAGCCAAGACATTAAAAATTTATTCTGATCATACCCTAAAAAGCAAGAGAGAAGACTGGGTATGTTGGGTAGAAATGAGGGTGCAAGGAATGGACCCTGGTGCTGGTTATGAAAACTATAATATCTGGTATGGACAATAAAGCAGGTAGATTAGACACTGTAAAAGAAAAGATCGGCAAACTGGAAAACACAGCAATAGAAACTATCCAAATTGAAACACAGACACAGACAGACAGACAGACAGACAGACAGACACACACACACACGTGAGAGAGAGACAGAGACAGGGACAGGGACAGAGACATAGAGGGACACAAAGAGAATGCACAACAACTTAGCATTAACTGTGGGAAGAAAGATCGAAGCAGTCAGCTAAGAAAACTCCAGGCACAAATGACCTCATCTATGAAATCTACCAAGCATTCAAGGAAACTCAAGTATCAGTTCTCTAGAAAAACTTCCAGGAAACCAAAGAATAGAGAACATTTCCTCATTTCACCAGGCAAGAGCCAATCTAAGACCAAAGCCAGATAGGAATATTCTAAAAACGAAAACTAACATCCCCTTAATAATAGTTTAGACACTATTACTATATACCAAGAGGGTGAGACATTAGGACAAACTAACATCTTTCTCACTGGAATGCAAGTTTAGCTTAACCTTTGACATGTACAATCCACCACGTTAATAAACTAAAAGGGGCCGGGCAGTGGTGGTGCACACCTTTAGTCCCACCACTTGGGAGGCAGAGGCAGGCAGATCTCTGTGAGTTCAAGGCCAGCCTGGTCTACGGACTGAGTTCCAGGATAGCCACGGCTATAAAGAAAAACCTTGTCTCTAAATAAATAACTTGAACAAACAAACAAATAAATGAACTAACTAAAAGGAAGCTTTTTGATCATCATCCTAGATGCATAAAAATAATGTCCCCAAACATAACACTGATGCCTAATAAAAATTCACAGCAAGCTGGGACAAGAAGGTGACTCCATCAGCCACACAGGAATGCTGTTAGAGGGTATCTAAGAGAAACTGTAGCCAGTACACTCTGTGGCAAAAGACTGGGTGGTTTTTCCATGGATCAGTAATAAGAGGAGGCATCACCATTCCCACCTAACATCATGCTGGAAGCTCTAACCAGTGTAACAACATAAAAAAAGGAAATTAGAGAGACCCATCTTGAAAAGGAAGAGGTGAAACCGTCTCTGTGGCAGATAACATCATTATTTATACGGACACCTCAAGAATCTATAAAAAAAAAAAGTCACCAGAACTAATCAAGTTTAGGAATTAGCATTCAAAAACTGATGATACTTCTATATATGTAACACTGTATAACTAGAAATTTAAATGCAAAATAATCAATACCATTTATAATCATGTTAAAAGTATAAAATGCTTCCATATAAAATCTGGCACAAAATGTGAAAAGTCTGCACACAAGACAGAATAAAACATGCGCCAAGAACTCAGACACAGGAGAAACACAGAAAACTGAGGGATCAGTGGGAAAACTCAGATCAGGAAGATGTCACTTCACCTCAGACTCACTATATACGTAACTCCAAAAGCTCGGCTGTTTTTTTTTTTTTTTTAATTGACCAACTAGGGCTAGAGAGATGGCTCAGTGAGAAGAGCACTTGCTGTTCTTCCAGAGGACTGGAGTTTGGTTCCCAGCACATATTTCAGATAGCTCACGTCTATCTCTAACTCCAGCTCCAGGGGAATATGATACCTCTGGCCTCTACAAGCACCTGCACTCACATGTAGATAAACACGCACACGCACATGCACACACGCACACACACGTGAGCACTAAATTGACCAGCTGATTCTAAAGCACATACAAAGTACATAAAGTAGGAAAGACCTAGGCTATCCAAAAGAATATAATCAGAGAACTGGGCATTGCACATAGATCTACTGTCAGATCTACAAGGCTCTGTCTGGACAGCTGCATTCTTCTCTTGGGTAAATACATAGGAATGGAAGGGCTGGAGCATGGAGCAGATGTTTGTGTGAGTTTTCATTGGTATTCAATGAAATAAACAGATAGATGAAGCTGAGCAAAAGCCTAGATATAGACCTACAATGTCCACTGACTTCAGAGACACAAAGACAATGGAGTGGTCATGTCAGTAAGCTGTGCCTAAACATCTGCAAATGAGAGAGAGAGAGAGAGAGAGAGAGAAACTTTGATGTGTGTGTAAAAATCAAGTGAGAGAAACTTTGATGTGTGTGTAAAAATCAAGTCAGTGAATACTGAACTTCATTGTAAAACCTAAACCTTTAGAAGATGTTCAAGCAAAGATCTCTTACACATGAACACAAAAAGCATGGTCTACCAAAGAAAGGACACTAATAAACTGGACTTTGTCAGTTAGGAACTGTTTTTCACAGCTAATGAAAAAGACAAACTGCAGGCCGGGAGGAAGCATTTGTAAATCATTTATCTGATGAAGTCCTTGTATCCCAAAGACATACAGAAGTTTCTGTCATCAGTGGTAAGAAAACACACAACACAAATAAAAAGTGGATAAATGATTTCAACAGAAACTTCACCAAAAAAAAAAAAAAAAGATATAGGGCAAATTATCACACAAAAAGATTCAACATCGGAGACGTGCAAACTAAAACCACCCCACGGAGCACCATGGCTCACCCACAGAATGGCTAAGGTGTGAAAGAGTGGTTATACCTTCAGCAGACGAGCTTGGGAGGAGCTGAAGGCCCACACTGAAGGTAGGGACAGTACTTTGGAAGGGGTGTTGGCATTTCCTGAAAACTCACACCAACCTCTGCCCCACTGGCCCAGCCCTTCCTATGTGTCTACCCAGGAGAAGGACACGGACATCTGGACAAAGCCTTGCGTGTAACTATTCTATAGGCAACAGCTGGGATCTGCCCACAGCTCCTGTGTTCACAGGCGGAGACAGAGACAGAGACGGGGACCA
Source organism: Peromyscus leucopus (assembly GCF_004664715.2). NCBI lineage: Eukaryota > Metazoa > Chordata > Mammalia > Rodentia > Cricetidae > Peromyscus > Peromyscus leucopus. The sequence continues at coordinate 18,707,996 of NC_051080.1, forward strand.
TGGTATGTCGGGCAGCACACAGCAGGGAGCGGCGTACAGATACACACCACCATGCAGAGGCATCACAGACAGATCCCAAGGAGTGTGGAAGCCTGTCTAGAAAGAACCATGCCGTTTACAGAAAGTTCCAGGAAACACAAACTAGCCAACACAGAACACACACACAAAGCCTGCCATGCTAGAAAACATGTCAGAAGTCATGAGGTGAAGAGGACGGCAGGCATCGCTGGGGAGCACCAAGCAGTTTGATGGGTGTGGTCATTGTTTTGATTGTAACGATGGCTTCAGAGAGAGAGAGCGGGGGGGGGGGGAAGAGACAGACAGACAGACAGACAGAGATATTCTTTTTTTAAAGTCTTATATTCTCTGAGGAAAATACACATCTAAGATCTTTCCAGAAAGCAGCGCTTACCTGTGATGACGGAGCCCTCGGAGCCCGGACAGCTTCCTAAATACTGGTAGTCCGTGAAACTAAAGCTTCCGGAGCTCTCCTCCCCAAGGGACTGAGAAATCTCTTGAATGTTTCCCATTTCTTGTAAGAATTCTTCCGATAAGGGACTCTCCAGGTCATCTGTCTCAAGTGGGGAGAGGGGACAGATGGGACTCTCTGTGTCCACCATGTTGACTGGAAGTGGCCAGGCAGGCCACAGAGCGCCAACCTGTGGGATGAAAACAGCCAGAAGAGCATTCACTTTCTGTTCTGAAATGAAAACATCGTGTAACCTTGAAGAGCTATCTAAGTTCAAATCTCAACAGGGACAGCTTTGACTCTCCACCCTTGACTGTTGGAAAACACAGTACGAACATTCTCTCAATAGGAGAGATGGCTCAGCAGTTGAGAGCACTTGTTGCTTTCACAGAGGATCTGGGTTCACTTTTCCCCTGCACCCACATGGCCACTCACAACCATCTGTAACTCTGGTTCCAGGGAACACTGGCCTCTATGGGCATCAGGTACCTGTTTGGTGCAAATATACAGATCCAGGCTAAATTCTCAAATGCATAAAATGAATCTATATTTTGAAATCTCTAAACAACAAAACACAGAAGGAGCCAAACTGTGCAGCGGGAAACCCTTCATTGCTTACTGAGTGTTCACTACACATGAGCTCAGCTTTCCAGCCATGGATGAAAACAAAGTCCACGTTCCCTAGAACATGCCTTCCAGTGGGGGCACAGGTGGGGGCCGAATGAAGGGGGTGTCTGGTGGGGGCGGGAGGACACAGCGAGAGCAGATGGAGAACAGATGCCTCGCACGGGGAAGCCCCAGAAGGATGGGCTGTTCTGGAGAAGAATGTTCCAGCAAAAAGAACACCAAGTGCCGGTGCATGCCAGCACATTCTAGGATCAGCAGGGAGGCCACGGGGCTTGGTTGAGGGGCACCAGGAGGGAAGAGCCAAGCAGTCAGTGTTGTGTGGCGCTTGCTCTTGGGTGTTCTTCTGTACACATGAAGGTCAGCCTACTAGAGATAGTACTAGAAAAATGACATCGTAACAAATGCTTTGTGGGGTTCTTAAAACATCTGAAGTAGGTAAGTCCTAGGCAACGCCAAACTCCTGCAAGCAAAAAACAGTGTTCGTAAGGGAAAGTACACTCTTCCTCCATAATCTTAAATGACTTCCTATGATCTCCAGTCCAAAGTCCAATCCCCTTAGCCTGTCAGTCCAGCCCATGGGAATACAGCACACTAGGCTTCTTGGTTATTTCACCTGGACTGTGCCCCTGCTGCCTTCAGTAGGTCCTGATCCCAGCCCACCTCCCAAAGCCTCACAGGGCCACCAGACACCCAGCCAGACTGACTAGGTGACATCCAGCTTCCTGAACTGTTTTCCTATCTAGTCGTCACAGAGAAAGCCACAGCTCACGTCACATAGAAGGCCAGAGTCACTGCGTACTAACTGGGCTGTGGGTTCCAAACAACGCAGCTCCTGTCACGCCGTGGCCACAGAGAGCCACTGTCTGAAGAACATTCCCCAGAGCACTGAATGAACACACGTGTGCTGACAGCGCCACATTCTCCCATTTGCCAAATGTCAACAAACTTTTCAAGTGCAAAGAGGAAGGGGTGTTTTTGGCTTCCTCAAGAAACAAACAAACAAACAAAAAGGGTACAATTACATATTTTTGTGAAAAATTCACATCTCAGGCTTGGAATCCTGACAGGTAATCATAGGCGATCACTATCCACAGGGAGAAACAGTCAAGAATCATCGTCACGGGGCTGGGGGATGGCTCGGTTGGAAAAGCGCTTACTGTGGAGTGTGAGGACCTGGGTTCACTCCTCATCACTGACATACAAAGCCCGGCATGACAGTGTGCTCCTACAATCCCAGCGCTGAATGGGCAGAGGCAGGAGGATTCCTGGGACTCGCTGGCCATCTAATCCTAGCTGAATCCAAGTTCAGTGAGACTCTGTCTCAAAAGATCAGAACAATGTCAGGAGGACAACTGAGGTTGACCCCCCCCACAGACACACACACACACACACACACACACACACACCACACACACACACGCACGCACGCACGCACGCACGCACGCACGCATGCATGCATGCACGCACGCACGCACGCACTCACTCACTCACTCATTAACCTAAGACAACCTTTATTGTCTGTTTGTGTTTGCTGTGCCACAAATCTGTGCCTCCCTTTTTATTTGGAGGGGCCGTGCTGGGGATCGAACCCAGGGCTCATGCACGCTCAGCACACTCCACCAATGAGCTACCACCCAAGCCCATCTACACACTGTATTCTGCATTGTATTGAAAGGGCTAGTTCTCCAATTGGCAAGCCAGATAGCGGAGTGATAAGCATTACATAAGTTACTTTTCATCATGAACAAAAAGTCCAAAAGCCGCAATCATGAGATTGGACATAAAGTTCATCCCCATAAAAAGGCCAGAGCTGAGCAGAGTCTGTGCTAGGAGGGCTGGGTCTTCTCCTTTTTCTGTCCCTGTCACCGACAGGAGCCTTTGTTCCCACAAACCAGGAACACTGGGCTAAGGCCATGAGCTGGTTTCCTCATCGTGACCTTCAGAGAGCCCCAGTGTTTGGGAATCACGTCATTTGACTCTTTGGTTGCTTTTAAAGAATAACCAGATTCACCTAGAGGAACATTGATCTTGCCATTTAGGAGATAGACGGGATAAATACCTCTTCAGGAGTGGGGCAATCCTGATGTGAACTCTGGCCACTGGCCTGGCATCGCACAGAACACATCAGTCCTTCTTGATTCCAACCAGGGCAGATAAGAGCCTTTCCCTTTCAGTGAGTCCCCCAGATAGATAACAGAGGTCATACGGACACACCCCAATATGCTTGTCCTGAGGTTCCCAGCATGCCCTGGCATCCTTGCAGACTTGGTTAGGAGCAAAAACATCCGGGGCAGTCCTACCACTGTGTCTAACATCCACGGTTCACTGAGAAGAGCAGCCAGGCCAGCCGGTGACTGTGCCCTGTGCCCCAGATGTCCCAGAAGGATAGAAGAATGCGAAACAATCCCTCATCTCAGGAGTGCTCACATAGCTTGAGGACTTTTTTTTTTTGGGGGGGGGGTTAGTAATTGAATTAAGTAACAAAAATATTCCTTTGGGAATTAGGAAGTTGACTATTTGAAAACTCTAGAACATTCAGTAAAAAGGAAACAGAAGAAACAGACAGACAGTTTCATGTCGGGACAGAACAAGGCACATGAGAATTTGGGTATTATCCGTTGACCACCTTTGATTCTGAAGCATCTTGCATGTTGCCACTTTAGGACACTGGATGATTAGGCTAGCATTATTTGCTAATGACACAAGGTGCACGTACTGTGTGAAGCCAAGTGGGGGCCAGCTCACTGTCTTTAAGGTCCACCTAATTCTAGCATGCCCTGTTTTCAAGTGGTGGTGTAACTGTTTATGCCCATCCCTCCTATTAGATTTGTATGTCTTGCTAGAGCAAGGGGTGTATTTGCCTGGTGTTTGCATGCTTACACCCAAAACGATCTCTACCATGGAGCAGGTGTTCAAAAGCCATTTCTACCACTTGGCACAGAACAAGCGCTCATGCCATTACCTGTGCCAGGTGGGGCTCTGTGAGAGTCCACCTTGGCTCTGTATGAGCAGCTGCCCAGGTATCACTCGGAGAGTGCACACGGCATCCAAAGACATCATCTGTGCAGCGAATACAAAGGACAGGAGTCAAGGGGAATTTTTCACTGGATATATGACCAGCAGTTTTCAGAGTGAAGTATAATTACAGGGACTGAAGAGTTTATGAGAAGAGAAAAATCATCTCAGCAGAATAATGAACAGAGAGGTTCCCAGTCATAAAGCGAGAGCTGAGGGGAATGGGATGACGGGCATCAACCCCTCAGTTGAAAGCAAAAGGACTTGGCCAGGCTGGTTCAGCACATTCACTGGCTTGGGGGTGAGAACCAGCCACCAGCAGACAGTAAACATGAAGAGGCAAAAGCTCATCATTCCGACTTTCCCCTTAGAACTACAAATGGTGAACTTTGGATATGTTCTGTGACAAAGTGTGCCAAGGGAGAGTCCAGAAGTTCATCTGCCAGCAAAGGAGCCAGGTGTGGTGAAGTACACCCTTCATTCCACAGCTTGGAAGGTAGAGGCGGGGAGATCTCTGTGAGTTGAGACCAGCCTGATCTACACAGTGAGTCCCAGGCCAGCCAGAGTTGCGTGTCTCAAAACAAACAAACAAACAAAAACCCCAAAGAAACAAAAAAACACCACCCCCACCCAAAATAGCAAAGTGACATTCACCTGGAATCCTGGCTACTTGGAAGGCTGAGGCAGGAGGATTGTGAGTTCTAGGCTAGCCTGGGCCACATAGAAAGACCTTGTTCAGGGAGGAAGGGACAGAGGAAGGGCTAGAGGGAGGGAGGAAGGAAGGAGAAGGGAGAGAAGGAAGGGGTTTCATCCTTTGGATGGAATAAGACACTGGGGTCGGGATGTGGCTCAGTGTGGCCTAGCTTGGTTCAACCCCCAGAACTATACAAACAAAGAAAAGACTAACAACAGAAGAGACCATAGCAAAACCACTCCGGGCTCCGCAGGGGCACCCGCTGCCCCGCCCCATCATCACATCTCTGTATTATTAACAGAGGTTTCTTGGCGCGACAAGTCACTGCCTAAATACCTGCTGGAATTGCTTATGAAATAGCGGGGCACATGACACTGTCCCAGCTACGGAAACAGTTTGCTGCCCTCCATGAACCAACGAACCAGGCCTGGAACATTCATCACAAAAGCATCCAGACAGCCACAGACTCTGGATTCCCCACTCGGCCTTCTCTATATGTTCCCTGGTTTACTGTATCACAGAACCCCCCAGCTCATTGCCTCCCAGTGTTCCACACTACAAACCTAGAGAAACCGGTTTAACCCTTCCACTGCTAGAAGATGCGTGGTTAGGCTCAAGGAAGCTTTGGAAGGCCAAAGAGGAAGTCTTATCAAGGGACCATTGATGCCCCAGGCAGCTCCCAGATGGAGACTTTCTCTCCACCAAGTCGAGTTCACAAGCTGTCGTACTTTGTGGATGCCTTTTACATAATATAGTCATATTTACAAGTCTCCGGGTTCAGTTTGTTGGGCAAAGGCCTAAAATAACATTTCAGAATAAACAAACAAAAAGCCACAGAAACCCTCTCTGTACCTTCACCTATGGCCCAGGGGTTCCACAAAATAGGTTAATCATTACCAGCCACACAGAGATCAACCTGCCAATGGTCAGTGTAGACAATGTCCACAAAACATACAGGAAACCCAAGGCCAAGGTTAGCACGTAGCAGTGGTAAAGAAACATGGGGTGGATTTTAACAAATCAAGTCCAACACAGCCCCAATCATTTCCTCATCACCCAAATCTTGCCCAACAATGCTGCAGGCAAGATCTTGAAACCCTGTGATCATGAGAAGCGGTTGGCATGAGACATAAGATGGCAAGCCCGATGTGGCCCAAGACAGCCGCTTTGGGCCGCCACAGCCCTTTCACTGACAACCTAAGATGAATGCTCTCAGCTGATTCTAAGGGACAGGTCCCCACTACATGATGGGGCTTATTACTTCCCACTGAAATGCAAAGTGCCTTTTTGAATTTTCTGAAAACGTTTTGATGCAATCTTACCTTTGTGAATATGTCAAAATAATGAAAGAAAAGTACAAGCTTGAACACATTCCGCGTCTGTTGCAATCGAAGGTGAGCGAGCGAGCGAGCCCAGAAGTCTGTCCTAAGAATCAAAAGTCAACTAACATGGCACCTGTATTTGTCCCTCAGAAGCTTCCATCCTGTACAGACAGAACAAACAGCCATGGGGACAATGCTGTGATGTTTCGCAGGCAGGTTACGGAAGCCACGGATCGATGGCCCTGCCACGTGTAAAGTGGACTGTGGCGCAGAGCAATGCCAGCGCTCCAGAATGAGGAAAGGCCACAGGCACTCGGCACAAAAAACCAGTACGTGAAGACTCCTAAGGAGGTGTCTCTGCTTCTAGACTTACCCTGAGGGTCCCTTTGGGAAGAGAGACCATGTTTCATGAATTCCATCAGACACATACAAGCATCCACTGAAGCTGATGCTTGTGCTCAGCACTAGAAACCACGGTCTTGGAGGAGCCCATGAGCCAGGGCACTGGAATGAGGAGTGGGGATTAGGGAGAAAGCAGGGACAAGGGAAAAGTAAACATTTACTAAGCAACGCATTGTGTCAGGTCCTCACTAAAAATGGCTTTAATTCTCCCAGTACCGAGACAGAGTGGGAGTTATGGGTCCCACTCACAGAATCGAAAAAGGGTCAGAGAGCGAAGTCATTTGCCCAACTAGTACAAAAGAGGCACACGTCAGCAAACAGTTGGAGATGCAAGGTGCTGTGTGGGAACCAGGGCAGATCAGAGATCAGGAACATCAGACATGAAGCTTAAAAGATGACCAGAAATTCAACAGAAAAGGACAAAGGGCCTCTCACAAAGAAGGGCACAGCACACCTACATGAACGTCCTAAGACATTACTGAAAATAGAACCAACAAAGGCCAGACATGCTATGCCAAGAGTTGTATCAGCTACATGTGACTGCATAACAAATAGCTCTAAACATGATGGCTTAAACACACCATTACTTGCTGGGCGGTGGTGGCACACACCTTTAATCCCAGCACTCATAGCCAGGTGGATCTCTGTGAGTTCAAGGCCAGCCTGGTCTACAGAGCGAGATCCAGGACAAGCACCCAAACTACACAGAGAAACCCTGTCTCAAAAAACCACCACCACCACCACCACCACCAACAACAACAACAACAAAACACCATTACTCTGTTCCCAAGTCTGAGTCAGCAAATAGAGCTGGGCTCAGCAAGGCAGATTTTTCTGCTGGTCAGAAAGACTCTGTCACTCGCTCTGTCATTGAGCCACAGTTCTTGGAAGTCTCACTCATGGCTGGTGGGTTCAACATAGCCTCAAGCACATACCCAGCCATTGGTTCTAACTTCTGATTGGTCCCTTCCCATCTTCACTGGGACCGGGAGCTGCTGGGCTTCCTCAGAGGACAGCACCATCTTGAGAGGGTGAAGCCTCTTGGGTTAGGCCAGTTCTCCCTTCTAAGTTGCACAGCATCTCTCCAGGCATATTCTGAGTTTCAGATCAAGCTGCAAGGCCAACCCCAACCCAAGGTTGGAGAAATAAACCCTGCCTTTGGGTGGAAGAAACCATGAAAGATTTGTGACCACTTAGGGCTTCTCATGTTGGGGAAGTGGGAAGAGATGACCCAGCAGATGTAGGAGAAGTTGTCAGGCCTGCCATGGTGCCTCAGGACTCGCCATGTTTAGGGGTTTGGATGTCACCCTCAAAGCAACCAGGAGTGGGCTGTGAAGCAGGAACTCCAGCTATCCAGAGCTACATGTGCACTGCTCTGGCAGCAGGATGGGATCTGCACTCACAAAGTCCTCATGAGGCTGTCGTCCTGTCCCTCTACATCTGGAGGCTGCCTCAGAGAGCTGGGATGGGAGGCAGGGGGGCCAGAGGCAGAAGATGACGGCATCAGGCATTTGGAGTAGAGCCTGAGGCTGACAAGGACCCTGTCTTAGCAAACTGGCAGATGTGGTGTCATCTATGAATATAAAGAGAAAGAGTGTTTGGGGGTGAGAGGTGTGGGAGGTGGGGAAGGGAGGTGTTGTTTTTAAAGTCTATGAAGGAGATAAAGACCAGGCCCCCTGCACACTTCTGAGAAACAACAACAAGGGTGATGTGCTCGCCTCGAGGTTCTCAGTGTCTGTGGGGGTACAGGTCACATCCTCGGGGCAGTGAACACTAGGACACTATAAACCCGCCCGCACTTCTTGGAATCTCAGTCTCAACCAATGCAGTTGAGGTTAATGGCAGCCACATGGGGAAGTTGTTCTGAGTGCACACGGACCAACGGACACCCCGTGAGTGCCATTTCTCCCACCGACTCATTTCCACACCCCTCCTTTAAACCATGATCTCCTCCCTGCCTAGCGGGTCTTCCCCAAGCATAGTATCTGACAAGGCAGGACTCAGCCTTATTGAAGCTATAACACGATACGTCCTTCAGTGAAACATGTCTGGACACACTGAGCGGATGGAGGGAAAGGAGATATATCTGCAGAAGACCAAGGTCAAACAGGAGAGACACAGAAGCACTTCAGTTGCCTAAACAACGTGATAGGACCTGAGGCAAATGCTTTAAGAAGGCCGGGCAGCATACGGCCCACGGAGGTGAGGCTGTGTGGCCAACCCTGTGGTACACATTCACAGAGTCGGGTGCAATGTGCGTTGTGAAGGAAAAATAAAAGCCTTTTTCTTGTGCCTAGGAGTCAACTCAGTGGAAGACCAACTTTTCTCAAGACCAAACTGACTGTATAGACCAGTGGTCCTCAACCTTCCTTGTGGTGGCGACCCCCAACCATAAAATCATTTTCGCTGCTACTTCATAACTGCAGTTTTTGCTACTGTTATGAATTGTGATGTCAATATCTGACACACAGGCTATCTGATATGTGACCCCTGGGAAAGGGTTGTTTGACCCCCCCCAGGGGGTCGTGACCCACAGGTTGAGAACTACAGGTACAGAAAGGCAATAGCTCAGGGGAACAGTCCTAGATTCCAAATGGTGACTTTAATTTTGTGGCTTCTGGAAGTGGACAGAAAGATGGGTCTACTTTGAGCACATTTCCCTGAACTTTCGCCTTCAGGTTTTTACACGGAGCCAGTGGAACCATATTTTGCTAGAACAGGTGTGCCCTGAAGGTGCGGGAGGAGAGGCCCACAGGCGAGTCCTACGACTAAGGTGGAACTCCCAGCTCTAGGCCAACACCGGAAAGGCCCTGAAAGTGGCAGCCCAGAGGTACCCACTCCGGACAAAAGCCTGCTGAACAATAAAATCTGTCCCACAGACTTAACAGAAGGCCTGGAAGACGAAGGCTGGAAGCTCCCTGAGGGCAGAGGGACAAGACAAGCGCAAGCGTGGGAAGAATGAGAGAAGGGCTGCGGAGGCACAGTGGTCAAGGGCTTGGTGTGCAAGCATGAGGACCCGAGTTCGAGTCCCCGGAACCCACGCCAAAGCCAGCATGGTGGCGGGTGTCTGTACCTTCAGTGCTGGGGGCAGAGGCGAGAGGACCCCAGAGGTTCGCTGACCAGCCAGCCAGTCCAGCTGCTAGTCAGTGGGTGCTAGGTTCAGTGAGAGACTGTCCCGAAAGTTAAGGCAGAGGGAGCAGTAAAGGAAGAAAGTAGAGGATGGACCAGGAGATGAAACCCAGCAGCAGCAGCAGCAGCAAGAGGAAGATGCTGGGAACAGAGCAGAGGGAAGCATTCCCCGTGCATTCAAGAAAATCCCTCAGAAAGGAAAGCCATGAATCCCTCAGAAAGGAACGTTCACAGGTGCCAGAGTCCAATGGGATCCAGATAGGATGAGGAGAGAGGCACGGTAAGGCCAGTTTCTGGAAAGTTCCAGAGCACACTGGGGACCGAGTGACTTTCTCCAGGAGTCAGAAGAGGCACATGGCATCACTTGCAAGGGATCAAGGATGAGAAAGCTTTTGAGTCTCTTAACAGCAACCACAGGAAGGGGCAAAAAGGAGTTGATACCATCAAAACGCTGAAGGAAAAGCATTTCTGGCTGGTAACCCCAAGTTCAGAAAGCTATTCAAAGGGTGGGGAGGGTGCAGAGCTCCTGATCACCCTGTTCACTCTCTCTCCAAGGTTCTAGAATGCCTTCTTCACCAATACTCAGTACCCACCTCTTTTTGGTGAATATGGTTTTCGCGGGTGGGACTTAACGGCACCCTCTTCTAGATAACCAATTGGCAGTGGGGTGCAAAGTTCCTGTATCTCCGCCTGATGCACTTTTTTTTTATAGCCTTACAGACTTTTAAGCCCATCATCGAGGAAGTAGTCATGATTAGGTGTTTGTCTGTCAGACACAACACTGTTGTAAATCAGATATGTGGCCGATTATATTGGTGGTGAGGGCGATGGCGACAGGGCTGACCCTCCTGAGTCCTTATCAGGAGCCACGCAATGAGTCCTAAGTACCTAACATCTAAGTTACCAGCTCCTGTAGATAGGCGCTGTTATTGCATTCGCTTTACAGATAAGGAAACTAAAGTACAGAGAGGCTCGGTAACATGCCGAGGGTCACAGGTTATGAACTGTAGTAAACCCAGGCTGCCGACCTCCGCTTCTCATCCCCCACCATGACTCCCAGTCAGTGCTTACGGTTTCCTTCCTGGTTTGTATATCTCTAGAGTACGAAGACTACAGAGACGGTTCAGTTAGTAAATATTGGCCTTGCAAGCATGAGAAACTGAGTTCGATCCCCAGAAACCACTCAACGCACTGTGTGTGGTGGCGTGGGTTCGCAATTCCAGCACTGGTGATGTAGAGACAGTTGGGTCCCTGGGGCTTGCTCCAAATTGGAGGAGCTCCCCCCCCAAGGCCAGTGAGAGAAGATGTCTCAAAAAATAATAAAAAAAAAAAAAGGTGAAGAGCAGCTGAGGAATGGCACCTGAGGCTGACTTCTGGCAACCACATGCACATCCACTCCTGTGCATAAAGATGTGTGTGCATGCACACACATAATGCACACACACAATGGTGCATGTTCCATTGAGCGGTATAGTTCTATGTGTGGGTTTTTTGTTTGTTTGGGGTGTGTATGTGTGTTGGGGGAAATAGGGTCTTGCCATGCAGCCATGGTTAACTTTCTAATAGACTAAACTGGCCTCGAACTCACAGAGACCCACCTGCCCTGCCTCCTGAGTGCTAGCATTGAAGGTGTGCGCCACCACACATGGCTGAGTGGTGTAATTCTGTGTTGGTGTCCGTGATAGACTTTGGTGAAGAATGTGGGGTTACTTGACTCTCCGGGAAGGCTCAGGCTGCTGAACACTGGGTGGTTATGCACATCTATTCGTCTACTCACTCAGCAATTGGAGACACTGTAGGTATCACTATCTAGGGCCACCTGAGTCTGGGTCTCAGATGAGACCTGAGCCAAGGCCTCAGTTCTAGTCCATATTCATGCTCCAACTATTTTTCCTTTTCACTTAAAAAAGCAGCTTCAGGAGCTGGAGAGATGAGTCAGTGCTTAAGATCGTGTACTGCTCTTCCAGAAGACCCCAGTTTTATTCCCAGCATCCTTGTCGGATGGATCAGAACCTCCTGTAACTCCAGCAGTTCCAGGGGAGCTGACGTCTCTGGTTTCCTTGGGCAACTGCACTCACAGGCTCATACCTAAACACAGACATCCACACATCCACACGATCGACAATAAAAGCAAGTCTTAAGGAAAAGGAAGTTTCACGGATATATGACAGTCTCCACATTGATAGTGCGCAAAGGTGACAGGCTACGATGTCACACACACACCTATGACAGCACTGTCACCAAGCTGACCGCATGCATGTCCATCACCCCTGAGAGGTCCCCCACACCCTCGTGCCGAGCATGTCACCATCCCTACCTGTCTGTGTTTGTTGCTGCAGAACTGTGCACAAAGAATCTGCTAGATATGGTTTGACCCCTTTCTCTCAGCAGCATCATTTTGAGACTCATCCCTGGCATGGGCTGTGTTACTCGTCCAGTTCTCCCCAGCTATGAGTATTATGGGTAACCAGTCTGACCATCCATTCACCTGCCGATGGACATTTGAGCAGTCTCCATGCTGTTGCTACTACAAGCAAACCAGTGAGAGGCATTTGGAAGCTAGGGTGTACATGAAAACATGTGACTTTCTTTTCTCTTGGCTGAAAAACCCAGGGCTGGGAATGCTGCATTGGTGGTACACTGTTTGTTCAATGTTTTTTAAAAAGATTTATTTATGTATGTATTTAAGGGTATGCATGAGTACCTGCATGCAGGCATGTGCACTGTGTACATGCCTGGTGTCTATAGAGGCTAGAAGAGGGTGTCTGATCCTCTGGAACATGATTTCCAGGCAATTGCCAGCTGAACTGTAGGTGCTGGGAACTGAACAGCCAGCAGTGCTGTGCTGAGCCCTCTCTCCAGCCCTTTGTTGGGCATCTAAAGAAACCACTAACTTGTTTTCCAAAGTGTTTGCATCACTTTCCCTTCCCGCCATCAGTGTGTGCAAGGCCTGATTTGGTGTTTGTTTGGTATGGCTGGCTCTCTGAATCCAGACACTCCACAGGCGTGCAGTGCCACATTGAGACTGCGGAGGCCCTAGGATGGGAGCACGAGATTTAGGTACCAGGCGATTGCTCCCATGGCGACGGATGTTGACCGTTTTTTTCATAGGTCATTTACTACACCTATATCTTCTTTGGTGTTCTGTCGTTCAAAACTTCTGCCAGTTTTAAAGCTTAGATCTTCGTTCTCCAGGTGATTTTGAGAGCTCTTTTTGTATGATGGATATGACCCTTCACCAAGCACAAGCTTTGTGTAGGATCCCACCTATTCCACAACTTGAGTCTATCTTCTCCTAGTACTATCTTTGGAAGAGCAGAGTCTTGGTTTTGGTAAACTCCATTTTTGTTTGTTTATTTTATGAGTGAGGTGGCTGCTGTCAAGCTATGCAGGCGTTGCTAAAACAAAGTCACGGGGCTTTCCTCCCATGATTTCTCCTCAAGTTCTCCTGCTTTAGACTTTGTATCTGAACCTACGATCTAGTCTGGGTTACTTTGGGTTATCCGGTGTGAGGTGTAGCCTGGCATTCATGTACCCAGTAATCAAGCACACAAGCATGGCACCGTGTGTTGAAAAGAGCTCCCTTTCCTCCATCTTTGTCAAGAAACATTTTTTTTAAACTAATAAACAAAATTTTTTTTCAAATTTTTTTCCCCTGGGGCTATTGAGATGATCATTCAGTGCCCTGCATCCTGTTGAGATAGTGACTCACCTTTTGTTGTTGTTGCTGGTGTTTTTAAGCTGTCAAGCCATCCTTGCACTCCTGAGATCGTGTTCTTTATCTTGTTCTTTTTTATTGACTCTTGAATTCTACATCCTAAAATTTTTAGTAGAATTTTCGCTTCTATATTCACCAGGGACATTGATCTTTAGTTTTGTTTGCTGGTCTTTCCTTTTTCTAATCTTATCATTAGATTAATGCTGAATTCACAGAATGAACTGGGAACTGTTTCTACCTCCTTGATTTTTCTGAAAGTATGTATAGAGCCAATATAATTTCTTCCTGGTCAAATTCTGTGGAGTCATTTGATCTTGAAATTCTCTGGGAGAAGGCTTTTAGCAAAAATCTTGATTTAATAGACTTAGGGCTTGTTGGGTGATGTATTTCTTCTGGAAATGGGTTTTGAAAGGCCATGTAGTTCAAGTAATTTGTCCTTTTCATCTGCGCTGTCAAATTTATTGATGTAAATGTGCTCCTAATACTCCTTTATTGCCTATTTATGTCTGTAGAACTCATGATGTCTCCATTCACGCCAGATGTTGGTGATTTGATCCTCCAACCCCCAATCAGTCAGGCTAGAGGTTTCTCAAATTTATTTACCTTCTCAAAGAATACGCTTAACTGTTCATGGAATTTTCTTTCTCTTTCCACCTGTTATCCTAGCAATTCCTTTCCACCCTGATCCCTCTTTTCTTCAGCTTTACATTAGATTTAATTTGTTTATCCTTTTCTAGCTTCTTTAAAAATTTATTATTATTTTGTGTGTTTGTGCATATGTATGTGCAAATGCGTGTGCCTACAGAGGCCAGAGGTTAATGTCAGGTGGTTTCCTCATTATTTTTCTTAACATATATCTCTAACTATTTGAGAATTTCATATGCTGTGTTTTGATCATATCCACCCTAATTTCTCCACTTAACTCCTCTCAAATACATCCAATCCCATTATCCCTGTAACTTTACGTTCTCTCTCTCTCTCTCTTTCTCTCTCTCTCTCTCTCTCTCTCTCTCTCTCTCTCTCTCTCTCTCTCTCTCTCTCTTTCTCTCTCTCAACAATCCATTAGCTCCAATTGTATTGTCCATATACACCTGGGTGTGTGGCCATCCACTGAATCGTGGTCAACCCACCAGGGGCCACTTGAAGAAAACTGACTCTCCCTCTCCAGGAGCCATTGACTGTCTTTAGTACATCCGTTAGGGGTGGGGGCTCATGAACCTCTCCCCACTCCTCGCTGGAATGTTGACCTGCTTGATCTGCACAGGCAACCACAGTTGTCCAGTTGTCCCCAACCCCAGTTGTCCCCAACCTCTGGCCTAACAAACCTTCCACTCACCACCCCCGCTTCACTGTGGTCCTTGGGCTGGTTTATGTTTTGAGACTCGTTCGTACTCACTGGATATAGAGCTCACTGATTGGCTACACCGAGTGGCTACCAAGGTCCAGAGACTGACTTGTTCCCGTCTCTCAAGCGCTAGGATTACAGGTGCTTGTTGCCCAGCTTCTTACGTGGATGCTGGGGATCTGAACTCAGATCCTCGTGTTTACATGGCGAGTACTTTACCAACTGAGCAAACTTCCTGGACCTTTATTCTGGTTTAAGGTCACTTATGGGAGTTTTTTCTCTTTCCTCCCAATACATGTTTTTAGTGCTATAAATTTCCACCTAAGCTGTGGAAGCATGCCACAAGCTTTTAACATGTTGTTTGAAGTTTCCATCTGGTCCAAACACTTCATAATTTCATTTGGTATTTCCTTATTGGTCTGGTTTGTCATTTAGTTTCCGAATGTTTGCTGATTTTCCAGTCATATTTTATGTGACTAATTTCTAATTTAATTCCATTATTAGAATTACCTACTTTCTATGACTTGAATCACTTTAAATTTATTGAGAAATGTTGTAGAACCAAGACATGGTTTGTACTAGTGAATGAGGCAATTTAACAAGTGTGCCCTGCTGTTGGTGGGGAAGTAGTTGACATAAATGACAGATCAAGTTGGTTGGCAACGTTGTTCTGGGCTGGTGTCTGTAATTTGTCTTCTACATCTGATTATTATTGTGTACTTGGGTATTTCTCCTTCAGTGATATCATTCTTTGCTTTGTGTGGTTTTTTGTTTTGTTTTGGGCTTTTCATTTTTGATACAGGGTTTCTCTGTATAGTCCTGGCTGTTCTGGAACTCACTCTGTAGACCAGACTGGCTTCGAACTCAGAGACCCACCTGCCTCTGTCTCCCAAGTGCTGGGAGTAAAGGCATGTACCATCATCATCCAGCAAAACAATTTGTTTGTTTGCTTATTTTCGAGACAGGATTTCTCTCTGTAGTTCTGGCTGCCCTGGAATTCGCTCTGTAGACCAGGCTGGCCTCCAGCTCACAGAGATCCACCTGCCTCTGCCTCCTGAGTGTTGGAATTAAAGGAGTGAGCAACCACCGCCTGGCATACTTTGTGTGTTTTAAAGCTTTGTTATTAGATGAAAAAACGTTTAGGATAATTAACTCTTCCAAATAAATCAACTCTATTATTTCCTCTAAAACTGTTTTTCTGTCTCTCCTAGTTGTCTACTTGACACAGCATAGAGCCACTTGAGAAGGGAGTCTCAATGGAGGAATTGCCCAGATCAGATTGGTCTGTGGGCATGTCTGTGGTGGGGGTGTCTTGATTTAATTGATGTGGGAGGGCCCAGCCCACTGTGGGCAACACCATTCCCTGGGCAAATGGTCTTAGATTGTATTAAAAAAAACCTAGTTAAGCATGAGCCTACAAGCAAGCCAGAAAGGAACTCTATGGCCTTCGCCTCAATCTCCTGGAGTTCCTGCCCTGACTTCCCTCAGTGATGGATTGTGATCCAGAAGTGTAAACCAGATAAATCTTTCCTTCCCCTAAGTTGATTTTGGTCATAGGGCTGGTCACAGCAACAGAAAGGGAGTTAGAACCCTGTTCCTCTTTTATTCCCTGGGGTTTCCAGTTATACACACATCAGATGCTGAAAGTCATACCACTATCACTGATGCCATCTTCACTTTTTAAAAGATGTCTTTTCCCTGTGTGTTTCATTTTAAATGGCGCTTTTGACTAGGCTCAACCTCACCAGCTTTTCTTCTGCAATGTCTGATCTGCTACCAATCCCACTCAGTGTGTTTTATCTCTCGGCTCTTGCGATCTCCACTGAGAACTTCAATTTTTGCTATAATACCATCCATGTCTCCAGTTGACTTGCTGAACCTCTGAAATCCAATCATAATAACTTTAATGTGCTTGGCTGCTAAATCTAATGTTCATGGCCATTCCTGCTACATTTCTTTTTTTTTTTTTTCCTGCTACATTTCAAAGCATTGATTTTTATCCCCATTACAGGCCCTCTCTGCCTGTGTCTTCCCATGACTAGCAACATTTGGTTAGATGCCTGGGTTGTGATCTTTTATGGCTTGCTGTGGGACAGCTTTTTGGTCCCTAGATATATTCTTGACCTCTGTTCTGGGATGCAGCTGAACTAGTTGGACAATTCTGGTCCTTCCATATCTGGTCCTTGTGATTTGCTAGGCAGGAGCACAGCAATGTGTTATGCCAGATAATTGCTCCCCACTACTTAGAAGGGATCTCCTGTTGGGGTCCCCCTGAAGCATGAGGGTTTTCAGGTTGGCAGTGGGAGCTGGCACACAGTTCCTGGCCCAGTATGAGTCCTGGGCATTGTTCCTTCTAAACTTCTACGACAGTTCTTTTTCTGGCCTCAAGTAGTTTTGTTCCCAGATATGTACCCAGAAGCTCACTGACAGATGTCTGGGGACCAGAGATCTTTCTCCTCTCATCACCTGCCTGGGGGCTATGGACACTACCCTTTCCACTCACAGTCCCTTGACTTAAGGAGTTCTCAAGCTCTGCCTCGGTCTCCTCCCTGGGTGGCAGCCTGGCCAGCCTCAGGTCAGCATGTCTCGCATACATGCTATCATCTCAGAACCACCCACATCCGGCACCTCCGAAAGCAGGGTTCAGTTTGTTCGTCTGGGTTTTTTTGGTGTAAGCTGGCTATTATCTTACCTTGATAAGGGGCCGGTCATTTTCACACATATATAATAAGTTGGCTATGACAAGGCCATTTGGTTGGTATTTCTCAATACTTTATAAATGTTTTTAAAAGTTGTGTGTGTGTTTATGTGTATGTGTGAGTGAGTGTCTGTGTTCCTGCATGCACAGCTAGAGGCCAGAGTAGGACACTGGTGTCTTTCTTGATCACTTCTGAGACTGTCTCTCACTGAGCCGGAAGCTCCCTGTGTGAGAGCTAGGCTCACTGGCCAGCAAGCATCCAGGATCCTCCTGTCTATCAACCCACTCTGGGGTTCCAGGCATGCCCAGCTTTCAGGTTGAGTGCTTGGCATTTGAAAACTCAGGTTCGCTTACTGCATGGCAAGTGTCCTTAGACCCGCTAGGCCATGTTCTCAGCCCCTTCAGTGTTTTGAAATCCACCCTCTCTTCCCAAGAGAAGCATCTCCTATTCGCTAATATTGTTTACATAATTTCAAAGTAAAATTGACCATTATACTTAAAGATCCTAGTACACTCCTTGGGTATACACCTGAGATTCTTGTTTAATTTTAAAAATGTTTATGAGTGTCATATCTGCATGTGTGTGTATGTATATACCACATGCATGACTTGTGGCCACGGAGTCCAGAAGAGGCCAATGCATCCCATGAACCTAGGGTTACATATTGTTGTGAGCCACCACATGGGTGCTGGGGCCCCAACCCTGGTTTACTGTTAGAGATGTGAGTGGTCCTAATCATGGAGAGATCTCTCCAGCCCCTGCACCTGAGGTTTTATGTAGCTCTTTAGGTGTCTACTTGATATCCGGATATACAGTCTTTGTGTATACACCCAACAATCTGATAGATTGCTTTCTTCATACGTTGCTTAAACGCAACAATTAGATCCATGCCCAAATCCACACTTAGATTTCATTTTAAGTCTTAGAAAATATGAAACTATAAAATCATCAGATAACATCATTGTTCATCCCTGACATAGACACATTAGGATTAACAAGGTCTCAATAAAAGGGGGAAAAAAGAACATTACTAGGCTATCATGGGGAGTCTTTTTAAAAGCGTTATACCGAGAGGATGAACTGCTGTCAAGGGATTCACCTACCAGGAAGAAGTGATAAGCAAACAGAGGGCCTCCAAATACATGGAGCAAAGCTGGCAGAGCTGAAAGGAAGACAGGACAAGTCCAGAGTCAGGGCGGAAGACTTCAGCATCTTCCACTTAGGGACCAATAAGTTAGTAAGGCAGGAAAGTAAGCTTGGTTGTGGAAGACCCAGGGAACATAATTAATCACCTGGTTCTAAACAAACAAACAGAACACACTCCACCTGTGGCGGTCAGGTAGCTCGATGGTCTGTGTCCCTGCCACAGCTCACATGCTGAAATTCTCACCCCCCCCCCAAGGCAATGGTATAAGGAAATGGGTCCTTTGAGGGGCGTGTTTAGCTCAAGAGGGTGAATGGGAATAAAGCATTTAGGGCAGAGGCCAGTGAGCCACCTCCTCTCTCTACCAAGTAAAGATTAAGCAAAGAGATGTCTCTGCAACAGGAACCACAGAGTTTGAGCCTGGGATCCTGGCCTTCCAGCCTGCGAGACATGAACTCACACTGATTATGTATAACTCAGCTCATGATAATGTTTTTCTTTTTCCATTTTCGTGTGTGTGTGTGTGGGGTGTGTGTGTGTGCATGTGTGTACCAGTGCATATGTGTATACATATGTGTACATGCATATACAGGTGCATATGAGTGAGAGTGTGCATGGAGGCTGGAGGCTGACATCAGGAATCATCCTCAGTTGCTTTTCTGCCTTAGTTATCGAGGAAGGGTCTCTCAAAGAGTTTGTTGATATATCTACTCTTGCCAGCCACATTGCTCTAGGAATTTCCCGCTTCCACAGATACTGGAATCTGCAGGAAGACTGCAAGACCCACCCAGCATATACCTGGGTTCTGCAGATCCAAACACTGGTCCCCATGCTCACATAGCATATGCTTCAGCACTGAATTTTCTTGCTGGCCGCAGCTTACTATATAAGTTTGTCACAGAAGCTCAACAGGACTAAGATACCATCCAACAGCAAGTTACATTTGCAATTACCTCAAGAGCCCGCAGAAAACTCACCAGGACGTGTATCCTGGGCCATTGAGTAAATTTCGATAATTTTAAAATAATCAAGACCGTGACAACTCTGTTTTCTGATAACAATAGAATCAGACTGGAAATTAACAAGAGACAGATGACATAAATATTTCTAAATGGTTGAAAATTCAACTGTACACCTCAAAACAACGCACAAGTCAAGAGGAAGTCTCAAAACAAATTTGGAATATACAGAACTAAATGAAAACACAACGTATCAAAATCACAACAGAATCATGAGAAGCTGCAGGAATAAGACAGAAAGAAATTCCTAGCCCTAAAAAACCCACAGCAGGGGAAAGAGGAGAGGAGAGGGCTCAAAACAATAATCTAAGAGTCTTCCTCAGGAAGCCAACAAATGTAAAGCAAGCGAAGGAAGGAAATCATAAAACAGAAATAGCAATCAATGAAGTTCAAATTTAAAAAAAAAAGCAATAGGGAAAATTAATAAAACGAAAAGTCAGATCTTCAAGGAAAACAATCGGATTGGCAAACCTCAGTTAGACTGATAAATACAAGATACCAGCCCCCAGCATTGGGAAATAAAACAGAGGAGAAGAAATGGACAAATTCCCCCGAAAGTTACTGTCAGAACTTTACCAGTAACGTGACAGCCACAAAATTTAATTTGTGACTTAAAATATCCCAACAAAGAAATTCCCTGCTTCAGCTGGTTTTACTGGAGGATTCTACCAAATACCTAAAGAAGAATCCATAAATAATCTTATATAATCTCTTTTTTTTAAAAATGAAGTATTCCTGTCTCATTTCTGTTGCTGTGATAAAACACTATGACCAACAGCAACTTGGGGAGGAAAGACTGATTTGGCTTAGGTCACAGTCCATCACTGAGGGAAGTCAGGGCAGGAACTCAAGCAGGAACTTGAAGCAGAGGCCATAGAAGAACACTACTTACTGCTCACAGACCCAGGCACAGTCCTTTCTTATATAGCCCAGGACCACCTGCCCAGGGAATGGTGCTGCCCTTAGTGGGCTGTGCCCTCCTACATCAATTACCAATCAAGACAAACACCCCCCCCAGACATGGCCACAGGCCAACCTGACAGACAAGAAGGCCAAAACCAGAATATACAGAGTTCTTTGTTTTTGAGCCCCTTCCTCTAGGTGATTCTAAGCTATGTCCAGTCATCAGTTAATTGTAATGAGGACAAGAAGGAAATGTTTCCCAATGCATTTTCATGAAGCTAGTACCACTAGTACCACTTACAAACCCAGCAAAGCCATTCAAAGGCAGGAAAGCTGCAGATGCATTTTGCTCATGAGTTTCAACATAAAGGTCTTCAGCAAAATATTAGCAAATCAAATCCCAAACTACATGAACAGTTACAAAAAACAAAAACAAAAACAAAACAAAAACCAACCCAATATGCCACAGCCATATGAAACTGATTCCAGATGTACAATTTAACACTGGGATATGCATGCTGTCATATCAACACTAAAGAAGAGACACTGGGCAAAATATGACAAGACCTTGATGAGTTTGGATCAGGGAAGACCAAACCAACTCAATGATGAACATCTATCAGACTAACACTGAGGTTAACGATGAGATTAAGGGTCTCTGTGCCATGGCCAGCAGCAAAGCCTAGGATGCCCCCAGTTACCACTCACTCAACAGTGCAGGGGTTCTAGCTCTTCTTACAAGTAATAAAGGGATAGAGGAAAGGGGGAGAGGTAAATGTGATCCAAATGCATTGTGTATGTATATAAAATTCTAAAGGAATAAATAAAAATTACTTAAAAAAAGAAATGTAAAAAAAAAGGAAACCCATTTTTTTAAATTTAGAAAATAAATGAAAAAATGTGATGTAAATTACAAGTTTAGGATTAATTCAAATGAAGGAATTCACGTATTTGTTGAATAAAGTTAAATCTATAATGAATAGGAGTTTATGATTGCACATTACTTTTTTTGTGTATTTATTGAAAACAGGGTCTCAACTATGTAACCCTGGCTGGCCTGAAACTTGTGAGGACCAGCCTGGCCTCGATTCATAGAGATCTGCCTGCCTCTGCCTCCCTAATGCTGAGACTAAAGATGTGGGCTCTCCACGCCTGTCTACCAGCTACTTCTTTACAAAAGATTTAAATAACTAAGCCATTAAAAGGCATACAGATAAAAGGAAGAAAACTATTTGCAGTCTGGGCATGGTGGCCCACATGTATAATCCCAACACTCAGAAGGCAGAGGCAGGCAGATCTCTGAGTTTGAGGCCAGGCTGGTCTACAGAGTGAGTTCCAGGACAGCCAGGGCAACACAGAGAAACCCTGTCTTGAAAAACCAGGAAAGAGAATTATCATGCAAACATTGGGTCCTGAGTTTCATCCCCTGCACCCATCTATAAGCTGGGCCCAACAACATGCATCTGTAACCCTGGCACAGGGGCAGAGTCTGAGACATGTGGATTCCCGGAGCGCTGAGGCTAGGAATCAAGCTGAATTAATGAGCTCCAGGTTCAGTGAGAGACTGTCTTACGAAATAAAGTAGAAAGAGACATGACAGTGTCTTCTGGCCTCCACATGCGTGTGCTTACACGAACACCATATGCAAAAAATACAAAACAAAAAACAAACAAACAAAAAAAAGTGCGCAAAACATTTCCATGCCGTCTCCCCAAAGAAGACAGCCAAATGACCAACAGGCACATGGAAGGTGAGAGGGAAATGCAAATCAAAACCAAGGTGAGATGCCACTTCATACCCACCAGGCTACGATCACCAAGAGGCCAGGGAGACAGCTCACTGGGTCAGAGCACCTGCTAGGTAAGCCTCACAGCCCGAGTTCAATCCCCGTGACTCACAGTGCGTGAGAGAACAGACTGCCAAACGCTGTCTCCTGACCTCCATATGTGAGTTGTGGCCTCTGCATGGCTGCACAGACGTCATACACAAACAGACGCGTAGCTTTTAAAAAGGACATGTAAAGAGATGGTCATAGCAACCCTATTCACAGTAGCAAAAACTCAGATACCAAATGCCTGCCCAAACCATAAATAGTTAAATAAAAAGCATTCTGTCCACACAAGGAAACATTTTGGCAAGAAGAGGCATGGGCCTATGTTCCAGCAGACTTCCTATGTGGGGAAAGTTATCACAGAGACCAGATTGTGTCTGCTTCTAGGAGAGGCCAATAGGATGCAGATTAGCGGCTGTTAAGGGAGGAGCTGGGATACCTGGAGACAACGGGCGGCGACTGCTAATTGTGTAAGAGTTACACCACCAGGTGCATCAGCCCAGTATCCTGGAACGACACACTGTGAACCAGTGTGAACTGCATGTCAACAGAGCCTTTAAATAAAAAAGAAAAGGAGGGGCTGGAGAGATGGCTCAGCAGTTCACAGCAAGTACTGCTCTCGCAGTGAACCCAGGTTCCCAGCATCCACACTGGGTAGCTCACAATGCCTGTAACGCTAGTTTTGGGGGATCTGATGCCCTCTTCTGGCCTTCACAGGCACCGCACACACATAATGTACATAAACTCAAGCAGGCACACATATATAACAACAAAAAATAAATAAATACATACATCTTTAAAAAGTTGGGGGGGGGGCTGACACAAGTGTTGAAAGCATCTCTACCAGTAGTAATCCCAAGCTGGAAGCAGCCTAGATGTGTTTTTGTGGGTAAATAGCTTTGCACACCGTGGTTTACCCACAATGCAATGCAGAGTGGGACTCGGGAGCAAACAGTAGGGATCTACTAAGGAGCCCAACAATGCAGATGCCTCTTAAGGAATCACACAGGGTGAAAAAAGCCATGCCTAAGAGGGCACACTGGGTATCAGGCCTACAGTAAGTTCTTTCTCAGTGTAATTTCCATTTGTCCCTATGGCATGCATGTGAACACAGGTGTGTGTGTGTGTGTGTGTGTGTGTGTGTGTGTGTGCGTGCGCGCGCGCGCGCATGTCCATATGATTGGAGGGTGAGCCATGGCCCCATGCCCCAAGTACTAAACTGCATATTTGCTATGAACAATGGTGTTCTCCACACACCAGGGCACACTAACTGCTTTCATCAGATTTTAACAGAGACACAATTCCGTAGTCTAAGATCCACATTCACCCCTGGCGAGGTAATCTAGCTCTCTCCAGGATAGGCGCCAGTTTAGGGCTCGCCACTGCATTCTGTTGCCCTCTCTCCCTGCATGTGAAACCCGCCTGTGGCTTTTTCTTTGCCGACTGTGTTGATGACCCTTTCAAGGGGTACCACGGGCAGCTCCCCTCTTTTTAAACAGAACGTGTAGAAACTGCTTTCGTGCCTCTCGGGAGTCCTTCTGGGAGCTGTCCGCACAGCTGGGGCTGCACAGATTGAGAGTTTCTAGCCCAGGCTCTCTTGTGTCTCATTCGCAAGCTGGTTCTTAAATAGGCTCCGGGCCTCTCCCCACTTGCATGCCCTCGGTCTCGTCCCTCTGCCAGCTGGAAGCGTGTACAAGGCTTTCCTGTTTGGAACGAGAGGTCCCAGAGCTACATAGCTTCCATTTTTATTCAGCACAACCAATAAAAGAAACTGAACGCATAATTAATCTGTCCACCTTCAAGTAAGGGAGTAGAGGGCCCCAGCGTCCACCCCCTGACACTGATCTGAATCTATTTCAGGGATTTCAATTCTTCCTAGACATGAAGACTCCTAAGTCAGGCACCTCCTGTAATAACTGGTTGAAGGGAAATAAGCACAAAAATGATTTAAAGCGGCACAAACACGAAGGGACCAGAAGGCAATCCATTTTGGAGGGAAATGGAATTTTCTGCTTTAAAATTCTGAATAAAATTAAGAGTCAGGAAACATAAAAAAACGGGTGTGGTGGCATGCACCTGTAATCCCCAATACTTGGGAGGCAGAGGTAGGAGGAGGGTCTCTGGACTTGCTGCTCAGCCAGCCTAACTGAATTAGCGAGGTCCAGGCTCTGCGAGAGACCCTGTCTCAAAAAATAAGGTGGAAGAGTAACAGAGGAAGACAGCAGACATTGACCCACACGTATGCATACACAAACATGGATATCACATACATATGAACACACAGCGACAAGAAACCCACTATCGGTTATTAATGAGACCTCAAGGGGACAGACGTGTATCTGGGGTAGATCATCATGGAATTGTCCAGGGCCCAATGCAGGAGCATGCTGAGCAGTTTGTGAAGCTGTGATGCTTCTGCAGAATTCTGTGCAGCTACTCGACCAGCAAGAGCTGTCCGCGAGCCTTGAACCCAGCGTGCCCCATGTGACCGTGATCTTTTACTTGTGCGCACAATTGCCGCTGGTAGCCTTTAAACTGCCTGCTTTGCTTCCATGCTGTTTGTTTTGAAAGACTGTTTCCCCTTCCACCGGTTTTCACCCAACCCCTCATCCCCCATCCTGCTCGGCAGCATCATCCCCTCCTCTCCAAACTCTGGCCATGGTCTACTCCACACCACAAGAGTCACATGCGGTGGGGCTGGGCTCATGGTCCTGGGGGTGAATCCTGACCATTCTACTCCTGCTGAGGACAGCATGGCTCCCAACTACCTGGGTTTGCAGCTGGGGAGCCAGAGCAAGGCTTGGTCTCAATGAAGGTCGTGCAGCTGCCTGGAAGCTAGCTAGGTCTTGGATCTAAGTCAAGGTCTCCTTGACCCCACATGGTGCAGCATCTTCCCACATGGCCCCTTGCTCATCAGGGCTACACCTGCCCAGGCCCTCTATAACCATGCTTAGCCACCTTCAGCTCTGCCCTCAGCCTGACAGCGGGGGGTGGGATGGGGTGGGGGAGCTCTTAACAGCTGAATCAGAGCCCATCCCAGCCTCACTCACGAGCGCCCCCCATGCCACTCACACAGCATGCCAAACAGGCCTCATGATGGACACCATGGTGACCCGGCTCCCACCGCTCTCCTGGGACCTCACCTCCTCCTCTCTGGGACATCCCAGTTATTACACTGCCTTGTTGCTCTTTGCATGAGCCTAGCTGGCTGCCTACACTGCCGGGACAATCCCTGATCCAGTCTGCTCAGCAGGTTCTCACCTGAGTACAGCCTCCCCCACCATACTTCTTTCTCTCCAGGCCAAGCAGGGCTATCGCACACTGTTCCAGACCCAGCCGACCCAAGCTAAGCTTGCTCTTCCCACTGTATTTGTCCTCTTTGGACCTTGCCAGGTCCCAAACTCAAGTCACTGTGCTCACAGTCCCACTCCCCTTATATTAGAGATGGGATTTTGTATTTGTGCCTTATTGATGTACAGGAAGATGTTTGACACAGAGGAACTCGATGAATATTTGAAGGCATCTTTTTTTCCCCCTTTTCCTTTGCAAATCCGATCCTCTGGCCAATGTAAGCCACTCAGAGCTGGCCAGGCCCACCATTTGCTCTCAGCCTCCACACTTGCCCCGATTCCTTCGACCTGGAACATCACCCATTCTTATACATTTGAGGGCACTCAAGTATCTCTCCTCTCCAAAGCCTCCCGGCAATGTCCAGGGTGGAAGAGCCGCTCCCTGACTCACCAGAGCCCCGTTCTGAGGTCCTGACTGACGACCTACCCACGACCTGCCCACATGAGCAGCAGCAGCTCGTTAAGCAGAATTTTCACTTCGTCTGCCTCCTCTCACTCCTACACGAAACCATTTCATCAATAGCTATGAAATGAATTTCACACTGGTGCTAATGTCTGAACAATGCTCCCTGACGTGCTGAGCAGTGAGCCTAAGGGAGGGGCCTGGCCAAAGATAACACCAGTGTTGAAAGGACAGAGCTGACTTCAAGGCAAGGCCTTTCTTAAAGAAACAGGATGAATGTCACTTAAAGCGATGAGAATATACAGGAACAGAAGCAGCTGCTTAAGAAAAGCATAAACTAGAGCGTGGGGGTGCATGCTTTTGACCCCAGTACTCAGGAGGCAGAGAAAGGCAGATCTCTTGAGTATGAAGCTATGTAGCAAGTTCCAGGCTTGCCAGGGCTACATAGTGAGACCCTGTCTAGACAAAGAAAAGCACAATGATACTTTCTGCTATAAAATTCTTGATAGGTGCTATATTAGTGTTCTCTAAAAGAACAATTGATAGAATGAATGAATGAATCTATATCTATCTATGTATCATTATATTGATATCTATATAATTATACACATCTTTCTATCTACCTACCTATCAATCTATCTCTATATCTATCTACCTACCTATCTTAAAGGAGACTTATGAGAGTGGCTTACAGGCATGCATGGTCCGAGTAGTTCAACAAGGTGGTCTCCAGACAGAAAGGCCAGGGATCTGGTTGTTGTTTAATCTATGAGACTCAGTGTCTCAGCAGTACCAATACAGTTCTGGAGTCTCAGAGATTTCCTAGAGAGCTCAGTCTTCACTCTGGCTGGCAAGCTCATCTATCCTGTTACTAAGGCATTCCTTTGCGTCTTCAGGATTCCAACGCAGACCGAAGACTAAGCAGGCAAAAATCAAAGGCCTCTTTCTTCCATGTGCTGTTTTTGTGGGCTGCCATTAGAAGGCATGGCCCAAATTTAGAGCGGGTCTTCCTGCTTCAAATAATCCAGTCAAGAAAATACCTCACACCTGGTGTGCCCAGATGCTTGGGTTTTAGTTGATTCCAGAGGTAGTCAGTTGACAACCAAGAATAGCCATCACAGCCATCCTGGAACCTCCTGGAAAGAGATATGCTTAAGGTGCCCCAGGCCATTGAAAGCATCAACAACCAGCTGTGTAGGATCCACACTACTCAACTAAACAAGGATATGGTTGGTATTCAACGTCAGTATCCCAGTATATCACACAGGGCTTTTCTTAAGGGAAATGACATCTTTACAAAATCAGTGGTCCCTATCCATGAATATAGTACACCCATCTATTTACTTGGTTTATGATATGGTTTGCTTTTCTGTTGCTGTGATAAACATCACAGCCAAAAGCAACTTGGGAAAGAAAAGGGTTTATTTCATCACTTATTCCAAGTCACACAGTCCATCACGTGGGAAATTGAGGCAGGAACTGAAACAGAAACCATGGAGGAATGCTGCTGTGTGATGGTCTTTCTGTATGCTGTGAATACGTGTTGCTACCACTGGTTAATAAAGCAGCTGCTCTGGCCTATGGCAAGATGGGTTATAGTCAGGTGGGAAATCCAAGCAAAGACACAGGCAGAAGGAAGGCAGAGTTAGGGGAGACACTGAGCGCTCCCGGGGGAGCAAGATGTAATAGAACACAGGTAAAGCCATGAGACACGTGGCGATACATAGATTAATAGAAATGGGTTAATTTAAGATAAAAGAGCTAAAGCCAGGGGGTGGCGGTGGTGCATGCCTTTAACCTCAGCACTCAGGAGGCAGAGCCAGGTGGATCTCTGTGAGTTCGAGGCCAGCCTGGTCTACAGAGTGAGATCCAGGGTAGGCACCAAAACTACACAGAGAAACCCTGTCTTGAAAAACAAAACAAAACAAAACAAAAAAAGAGCTAATCAGCAGTACACCTGAGCCATAGACTAAACAGTTTATAATTAATATAAGCCTCTGAGTGATTATTTTATAGGCGGCTGTGGAAGACGTGGGTGGGAGAGATTGGTCCAGCTACAGAATGCTGCTTGCTGGTTCTCTCTCTGGCTTGCCCAGCTAGCTTTCTTATATATTCCAGACCCACCTGCCTAGGGACGGTGCCACCCACAGTGATCTGGACCCTTCCACATCCATCATTAACCAAGACAATCTCTCAGACATGCCTACAGTGCAGCCTGAGGCAAACTGTTCAATGACGTCCCCCTCTTCCCAAGTGACTTTGAGTTGTGTCAAGTTGAGAGCGAGAACTGACCAGGACAAACCATTGGTTAATTTCTTCCAATAATATCATCAAGTTACTTAGCAGAGGCCGCAGATGTCTTGCTCAGATTCATTCCTAGGTATACGATAGATGCATTTAGTTTTTAATCCATTATTGCAACGTGTTTTAAGGTTTACAGAAAATTTGAGCAAAGCATGTTTTCCAGACACCGCTTCAGTCCTCACCAGCTCCCCTAATCACTACGGTCTGGCACTGGGGAGACAGGTGGGTGACCTCATCTCAGCGTACCGTTCACTGACGTCCCTAGTTCCCATTGGCAGTCACGCTCTGTAGGACTGAATGTGTTTTGTGGCTTTTGACAACCATATTGGAACGGCATCGGCATTACGGTATAACAGAGAGCCGTCTCCCTGTCCCCAAAGTGTCCCATCCATGTTCACTGACTCCCTCCTCCCTCCCTCCCTCTCTCAGGCCACTGCTCTTTTTACTGGCTCCGTAACCCTGACTTCTCCATCACGCCGCTGTAATCATATAGTGCGCCACCAGTTCAGGGATGCCACACGTGTGACTGTGGTCTAACAGAAGCCACTGGCCACCGTGCTGTCTGAAGGGACCATCCTCCTTCAATGGCCAAGAGTAACGTCTGAGATTCCCGTCCCCAGCCCCACACACATGTGGCCAGTCTGCCTCATGCCACCTGATCCAGCAGGAGAGTCACGGTCCCTCTCTACTTGGTGAGAGCTGGTACCACTCACTTGCTTTTCCCAACGGGCTAAGGATGCGAGACACCTCCCATGGGCTTTCTCTCCATCCATGTAAGACCATGCCCTCTGTTCATGAGTTAGATAACTCTTTCCCCATTTAAAATTGGACTTTCCTCTGGCTGGATGGTACGAGCTCTTTGTATACTTCTGGGGTAACTCTTTTTCTCATACATGCTTTATAATTTTTTTCCCTCTGAGCCTGTGGCTTTACTTTTCATTTTAAGTGTCTTTTGACAAGCAAAAGTTGACAATATGTTCCCAGCATGCATAACTTTTATTTTTTTCCTGTCCTATTACATTGTCTAATGCTTATACCTACCGCAAAGCTGAAGACAACTACGTAATAAACCCGTGGCTAATTTTAAAGAGCTTTGAGCATTCACTGTTAGGTGGGAGGTATTTCACAGATCCTTTCTCTTTGCATTTTTCTCTTTGGAATTTAGTTCAATGTTTTAACTGCATTACAACTCTTTTCCTTATCCAATCAATATTATGAATCACACTGATCTTTCTCCTTCATTCCATCAATTCTGTGAAATTATAGATCAATTTTTTTAACTTGATTTTTTTCAAATATTTTCCAAATACCTAATCAGTCAACTTGCATTCTTATTGGCTCCCTGACCATGTGTATAAAACATATTGTATTTCTGCATACTACTACATTTAATTTGGTAATATTTGGATATGATTTTTACCTCCTTACTCTTCTTTCTTTTTTAAAATATATATATATATATATATGTGTGTGTGTGTGTGTGTGTGTGTGTGTGTCTGGGCATTTTGCCTACCTGTATGTCTGTGCACCATGTGCATGCAGTACCCACACAGGCCAGAAGAAGGCACTGGATCGTCCAGAACTAGAGTTAAAATACAGTTGTGAACCACCATATGGGTATTGGGAACAGAACCCGAATCTTCTGGAAAAACAGCCAATGCTCGTAACCAATGATTCATCTCTCCAGCCCCACTCTTTTTTCTTAAAAAAAACCTGGAAATTGGAAGTGTGAAGTGGCTGCCTTCTCCTCACTGAGTGAGCTTTTTTTTTTTTCCTGTGCCACCCAAGCTATCAGACTCACTTTGATGTCTGGACTTGGTACCAATATGTGATCCTTTGCACTATCCGCCCCCCCCCTTCTATTTTCATGTGTGTGTGGTGTGCATGTGCATATGTGTGCACACATGTGTGTATGTGTATTTTTTTTGCATGTGTGTGGGTGCATATGTGTGCATGCACGTGGAAGCCCAATATCGCTGTTGAAATCATCCTCAATTGCTCCTCCACCTTATTCATGGAAGCAGGGCCTCTCGATCAAACCCAGAGCTCACCGATCTGGTTAGTCACACTCACTAGCTGGCTTACTCTCCACTTTCTGAGGCTAGAATTACAGGTGGGCTGCCTCACACACTGGGCACTGATATGGGCTCAGGGGCCAGTGTTCCAGCCCTCCTGTTTGCAGGGCATGTACTTTAACCACTGGGCATCTGCTCAGCCTCTACCCTGTGCTCTCTGGAGGTCACAAACAGCTGTGTGAATCCCTTTAACGTGTGAAAGTTGCTTCGCATCGCGGTCACTTTCTCAGTGTGCGCGAGACGGGGACCTCAGGGGCAGCTGGCCGTTCCTCTTCCACTGTTCCTCCCACGGTGCTCCCTGGCATCCCCGCTGGCTTCCTCTCTTCTCATTCACTTGTGGCACACACCTCTCCCTATGGGACAGCGCCTCTGTTATTTATTATTATGTTTTAGTTAGTGTACAAAATATCGGGCCTCATTAGCACTTTTCACTCAGATATAATTATACTTTGCTTATCTTTGTCTCACTACACTTCCCTCACTCACTTGCCTCCCACCCCAAATGTTCCTCCTTCCTCTGCTTCATGTCATGTATGTGCTTAAATCCCGACTCCTCCTGTGAGGGGAAGCCTGGGCTATTTTGCCTTTCTAGCCCTCCCATTAATTTCTCTTGCCTCTCACCACTCCCTTTCAACCTCATCCTCTCCCTCAGAGTCTCTCCCAACTTCCATGTCATGTCCACACATACGTTTTTAAGTCTAGACCTCTCCTGGCAAGATTCCACTCCTCTCTGTGACTAAAGAAAACTCCTTTGCCCCACATTTCTTTCTCCACTCATCTACTGACAGGCTGATACGATGATTCCTTATCTTGGCTGCTGTAAATGGTGCCAAAATAAACATGGCTGCCCAAGTGTCTCTGAGGTGTATTGCCTGGGAGTCCTCCTGGCATATAGCTGGACCATGTGGTGCGTCTATTTTTAGCTTTGGAGACACCGCCTTGATGGTTCCCTCAATGGCTGCACCAGTCTACATTTCCACCAACAGCGTATGACCTGCTCTCTCCTCACGACCTCGTCAGCACTTACGGCCACTCTGACTGGGACCAGACGGAAACTCAGCGCAATTACGATGTACGCTTCCCTGATGGCTAAGGATGGTGGGTGGGCTTTGTATATTTATGGCCCGTTCCTCTTTCACTATCCCAGTTTTATAAAGCACTGTGTGCATTTATCACTGGGACTTGAGGAGACCATGCAGCTGACGGTTTGCTGTCTGTGCCTGGTCTCAAGGAGAGGGGCCCAGATCCGATCACTTTGAAACTGGGCAGGAATCATGAACATGACCACACTATCTCGCTTTCCTCTCTTCAGGGGCCAGGAGCTGTGACATCCCCCAAAGACCCCCCTGCCGCTGTGTGCACCATGCCTTCTCCCCTCATTCACACCCAAAGCGAACAGGGTGCTGGCTTTGCCCTCACACCAGCCTCACATCAGCTGGGCTATCACATCAGCCTTAACCCTCTCATCCCCGTCCTGTGCAAGGCTACTGTGACCAGCACTGCACCAGCTTCTAACCCACGCCACGGCCAGTCACAGATTTCGTCTTGGCCATCACTAGCTCCTCCAGCCAGGTCCACATTTAGGAATGAACAATTGAGAGGCCTCGACACTCCACACCTCTGACACACTGTGGGCTTGAAGGCAGAAGCCATGAGTGACCGCGGAACGATGGCTCCAGAGCTGCCTGCATCCCGAGCCTAGGCTTTGCAGCCTGTTCTCTCACAGGACAAAGGGTTCTGCAGTGAGCTTGGGAGGTCTTGCGATTAACTGATCTGTGCTCCTTCAGAGAATGTTCTAGTTCAACTCACCATACCTCCGAGATAGAGGTTATTTGAAAATGAGTCACCACCGATAAAGTCAAAGTGAGTTTCCGGTGGTGTAGGTTAGGCCTAAGGCAAAGTGACAGATACCTTCCTCAAAAAGGGGAAACGTGGGTCTGGGAAGACAGCTCAGCAGGTAGGCAGGCTAGCTGCACAAGCCTGATGACCCAAAGTGCAATCCTCAGAACCTACATAAAAAAGCTGGATGCGGTGGGGCATGTGAAAACCAGCACTCCCATGGGGAAGGAGGTAGAGACAAGAGACTCTGGCTAGCTTTCAGGCCAGCTAGTTTGGAGTATAGAGTACAGAGGCACCAACAAGGGAAACCCTGTCCCCACAAAGTGGAAGGCCAGAACTGATCCCCAAAAAGTTGTCCTCTGACCTCCAACATGTGCATCCTCACACGCATTAACGTGCGTGGTGATATTTTGTTTGTGCTCTAACAAATAAAGCTTGCCTGGAGATCAGCGTGTGGAGCTAGCCACTAGAGGCCAGGCAGTGGTGGCACACACCTTTAATCCTAGCACTTGGGAGCTCATGCCTTTGCTCCCAGTACTTGGGAGGCACACACGCCTTTAACCCCAGCACTTGGGAGGAGGAAACAGAAGTGGTAAGGCTGGGCAGAGAAAGGAAGTGATAAGGCGGGGTGGAGACAGGAGCTCGGCCCCTTTCAGTCTGAGGATTCCGAGAGGTAAGAAGTCTTTCTAGCGGCTGGCTGCTCTGCTTCTCTGATCTTTCAGCGTCCACCCTGATATCTGACTCCGGGTTTTTATTATCCAAGCGGGTTAGAATTCGAGCTACAAATGTGCACACACATGACCATGCACACACACTAAATAACACCAAAGCGGAAATGTGAGCACAGGCAGATATGAGAGAAGATACGCCGTGAAGTGAAAGCAGACACAGCAGGGCCACACTGATGGGCTGGGGAGCGCAAGGGCTGTGGCCATCGTCGACACTACAAAGACAAGGATGGATTCCGCCCAGAACCTTCACAGGCATGCAGCTCCGCGGCCTGATACAGACTTCTGTCTCCAAAGCCAGGAGAAATACCTATCCTTGGCACTTAGTTCTAGCGCTTTAGGAAAGTCCTACAGGGACTCTGGCTGGAAGCAGAGATGCTGTAGAAGAGGCGAGTGACGTGAAGACAGAGGCAAGCCAGGAACAGGTGATGTGAGAAAGAGCTCACAATGAGAGGTTGGTGTCAATGACAACAGAGGGGCCACTAAGAACAGATAACAAGGAACAGCTAACATAAACCTTAGCTAACATCTAGCAAGAAAATGGGGATCCGATAAGTTTCTCAAACCTTGCAGAACTGTAGACTGAGGACAGATGGATTTCACTGTATGTAAATGACATACAGTAATTTTTTTTTTTTTTTTTTGAGACATGGTTTCTCTGTAGAACAATCTTGGCTGTCCTGGAGCTCACTCATAGAGCTCCGCCTGCCTCTGCCTCCTGAGGACATAGAGTAATTTAAATAGCCTGCTTTTAAAAGAAAAACTAAAACCCTCAAACTCCTCTCACGACCTGGGTTCCCATGCACAAGGGAGAGCAGCCAGGGTACCCTGCCCAGAAGCATCAGGGGCCAGGTCGGCTCCCATCTGATCTAACAGGCTCATGACCCCCAGTGTCCTCCTCATCCCTCAAACCCACCAGGCAAACCAAGGAGTAGCCTGGGCTCACACTCATTTTAGATTCTTCTAGCAAACAGGCCTGGATGAGAGGCTTATATTTGTCTAGGGAACAACTTACCTCATGCAGGCCAATCGAGCTGAATGGTGTGGCGCCCGCTTACCCTCCCGGGCTCCATCTCAGGAAGCCATTGACCTGCTGGCCAGGTGTAGACTGCCACTACTCCGAGGCCGCTGGACCCATCCGAGACAGGAAGGGGACAGGCAGGCGTGGTGATTAAATGGGCAATGCTTCCTGAATATCGGTCATTAGATTCCTGATTAGAGTTAATAATCACCTAAGATTAGATCCTGGCGGCCGATGTGGGTCAAAAGGAGTTTAACTCGGCACTTAATGCCTCAAGAGCACAATGAAGGAACAGAAAGGGTTCTGTGAATTCACGAATTTTAGCAAGTCTTACTTTCCCTTCCATTTCTTTCCTTTAGCAAAGGGAAATTCCGAATTCTTAGCACAAACGTGCTCTGAGATGCATGTTGGAGTCACTGTTAAGCCCTGTACATGCACCCTGGGAAGGCCGCTGGACCCTCTGTGCAGGGTCCTTCCACACCACGGGTCATGCTTCATTACCCATCTGCCTTTCCTTGTAGCCAGGGAGAGAGACTGCAGAAGTGAAGCCATGGAAGGGAAGGGTGGTCCCTGGGCTTTCTCACTGTTTGCTCCGCACTCAGGACAGAGGCTGGCTCTGGGATGCAATAAACATCTGTTGAATAAATGAGCCTAGGAACAAGTGGCTGGTAGACTCCAAGAGAAGGCAGAGTGAGTAGAAACAGAGATTCAAACTGTCTCTGGGTATGTGACAAGCAAAAGTCTCGTATGCAGAGCTGGGGAGAAGGCTTGGGCAGTGAAGTGCCTGTCACATAGGAATGAGGACTGGAATTTGGATGCCCAGCTCTGGATACGCATAAAATCTAGGCACAGAGACGTGCATCTGCAGCCTAGCACTGGAGGAGCAGAGACGGGTGGCTTCCTAAAGCTCACTGGTCAGTCAGCCTTGTCAAATCAATAAGCTCTAGGTTCTGAGAGAAACCTGGTAGAGAAGGCTAGAGAGCCAGCTCGGCAGCTTAGAGTGTTTCCCAACACCCACATTAGGCAGCTTGCAACTAACTGCCCATAACTCTAGCTCCGGGGAATTCAATGCCTCTGGCCTCTGGATATACATATACATGGATCATGCGCGCGCGCGCGCGCGCACACACACACACACACACACACACACACACACACTCACTCAAAAGCAACATAAATCCTTGTTAAAAAAAAAAAAGGAATAAGGTGGCAAGCAACAGTAGAAGACACTAGAGTTGAACGCTGGCTTCCATATGCATGCACACACACATGCACACACGCGAGCACATGCCCCCACACACTTGCACCCTGTTCTGGGAAGAATCACCAAGACTTCACGGAGGAAGTGGCATTGGACGCTACCTTGAAGAAGTCTCAGCAAGTGTGCTTGCTGCCACTAAGCTGTGAGTGGAGTGTGAGCGAGGAGGTCCAAGGCTTCTTGCAGCTGTTGGGTCTCAGGGAGGGTCACTTTCACTAAATCATATGTGAACAGACATCACACACACACACACACACACACACACACACACACACACACACACACACACACACACACACACATGCTTTGACAGGAAGGTCCCCAGCATTCTGTGGGTACGCATGTCAGAAAGCTCCAACCAAGGGAGGCTGAGGGAGGAACCTAAGAAGGAAGTCTTCAGTTGCGATCTGAAGGGAAGAGGCTACAGGACAAGAGAAGAGCTGGGTCAGGAGCAGGGTGCATGTCATCTTCGTCTGTGGGAGAAGCAAAGAGTAGGAAAAGAACTATAAGATGCCGGAGTGGAAATGGTCAGCCCTGGGAAGTGGGGGCTGTGCCTTTCTGGTCACCACTGAAACTCCTGTGTGTCTGACATGTGAGCTGATGGATAGTGGGAGGGAGTTAATAAGGCAAGCAAACTTCTACAGAGTTCTTCCAGCCTGCCAGGCAGGACTGTCTATGAAAAGCACTGGCATTCATCCCATGTATGGGCAAGGAAACTGAAGCACGGGCCAGGTAAAAACGTGAGTCTGAGGGCTGCTAAGTAATGGGAGAGGAACCATTAGCTGTCCTGCTCCAAGCTTCCCCTTGTCCAGTCCAGGTGGGGGCCAGTGAGACGGGGATCAAGGAGAGGGGACAGTGCCAGGTGGCTCAGAATCAGACACACAGAGCTTGAGAGTCACGCAAGGTCACAGGTGATGTCTGGACTTGGAGTTTGGAGAGAGATGGCAATCACAGGGGCCAGGCAGGCAGTGGAGGGGCTGGCTGGGTCCAGGGGACTGGCCCTGAGGATTCTGAGAATCAGGAAGTCCATGTTATCTGGTCCTTTGGTAATTTGCCTTTGTGTGTCTAAATAAGACGCTCTTAAAATATCCGGGGTGAAGCCGGGCGGTGGTGGCGCACGTCTTTAATCCCAGCACTCGGGAAGCAGAGGCAGGCGGATCTCTGTGAGTTCGAGGCCAGCCTGGGCTACCAAGTGAGTTCCAGGAAAGGCGCAAAGCTACACAGAGAAACCCTGTCTTGAAAAAAAAAACAGGGTGTAGATGTGTTCACTTTATACTACAATACATATTGCCATATCTCAAGGTCTAGTTTTGAATTGCTTCCTCAGCTGAGGCTTCATTCTTAGAGGACTCTCCACTAAAGTTCCTTTCAAACATGGGCAAGGTAGTGTTTTAAAATACCTACTAGAGGCTGGGCATGGTAGCATGTGGGACACCAGCTCCCACTTTTTTCCCCCAGGGTAC
The DNA here is from genome assembly GCF_004664715.2 of Peromyscus leucopus. Taxonomy (NCBI): domain Eukaryota; kingdom Metazoa; phylum Chordata; class Mammalia; order Rodentia; family Cricetidae; genus Peromyscus; species Peromyscus leucopus. The sequence continues at coordinate 18,744,754 of NC_051080.1, forward strand.
TCTTGAGGAGTAAGGGGTAAGAGATTTAGACAGAAATATAGAGGGGAGAGACAGATAGAAACACAGAACAGCCTCGGGTGGGCCTGGGTCAAAACCCACCAGCCCCTTCTGTCTCCACTAAAGGGCTTTTAAAGGAATGCCAAGGGGTGGCTCAAAAGACCTTCCCCTTACACAGCCAAGTGCAGCCCCTTCCAAACACCTGGTAACCATGCATGTGGTCAATCCATCCCCTTATGCAGCCCTGCTGGGTAAAACAAGCTCAGATCTCACTAGGAAACCTCTGTGGACCCCAATATGGCATGCACCTTTAATCTCAGCACTCTGGAGGCAGAGGCAGGCAGATCTCTATGAGGTCATCTCTGGTCTCTGTGAGATCAGTCTGGTCTACAAACCGAGTTCCAGGATAGCTAGGGTCGTACACAGAGAAACCCTGTCTCAGCAAACAAAACAAAACAGAACAGAACAGATCTACTAGAAAATGCTTTCTCCCACCAGTAAAGCCCCTTCTAAATTCATCCATTCCCCCAAAGGGTCACAGTTCATTGTAGGGCTGTGCTCTCTTAGTCAAGGAAGTCCTGGCTGAAGTCTTCCTCCAGGCTCCCATTTCTCCAAGCCTGTGCCTCTATTGCTATTGAGATTATCAGCTGCCCTTGAGTGTGGTTAAACATTCACCTCCCTTAGACTTCTGCCCTAGACACTAAAAGCTCCCTTTCGTAGATTCATCCAAGTAGAGAACAGGGCAAGGAAAAAGTCGATAACGTTTGGTCTCCAGAGTAAAAGAAGGTCACTCAAACACGGCTCTTCCTTCTGAGTCCTGCTAAGTCCCCCGCTGCTCTCTACCTACAATCCCTGGACCCTGCAAGGAGCCTTCACTGGTCCCAGAGGGGAGCTGGGCACGCAAGGCTTCCTCCCACGCCACTGCTTTCCTCTTGGCTGAGAATGACGACGACTTTCCTGTTGGCCTCTTTAGACCAGCCCAGGTGCACACCGCCCACTCCTCTCATGGTCCCGTCAGGGTTCCAGGTTCCGTGGCCAGGGTGGGTGCCCTTTGTCTGCCATCTTTGATCCACCGCTTCCTCTCGTCACTCTCCACCCTATGCTGCTTTTGAATGTTCCCACTTTTGTCGGAACACCTTCATGCATAAAATCCTCTCTGCTTCAGATAAAGGCACCAGGCACCAACCTTACCCCTGCACGTTCCCTTGGTGGTGGCTGTTTAGCCCAGGCTATTCTAGAACTTGTGGCAGTTCTAGAACTTGTGGCCTTAGATGCCCAAGTGCGGACTTTAGGCATGTGCCACCATACCTGGCTTCATCCCACTCGTCACAGGAGCCCTCCCAACTCTGTATTTCATAGAGCATTGGCCCGGGGCACATTCAGACACAAAGACCCCTTTCTTTGCTGCACACTTACTTTTCAAGCCTCCTTCCTCACACATCACTTTCTGTGTTGTGTACACCCTACACATCTTTGCACACCTGAACTCTTTAAAAAAAAAAAAGTGACTTTCCCATGTCAATACTCCACACTGATTACAGCAAGCAGGCCAGGCTCTTTTTTTTTTTTTTTTTTTTTAAAAATGATTTCAAAAGAACAGCCACAGAATGTCTTTTCTAATGAAAAACACATTGGACAAAGTAACTTTTGAAGGAGAGATCATGGAGGTCACACTCTGAAATTTCAAGTACTTTTGGCTCCTGCTCACAAAGCAGCAGGCAGGAAAGGTGAGCCAGGCTTCCCCTGCCTGCAGCTGGCGACATCTGCAGTATTTTTCAAAGTGAAGAAATGATAACACTTGAGCAAAATGCTTCCCTAAACTGTGAAGTCCAAGGTCACTGCAACCACACACTGCCCGGCTGATTTCCATGGTCAATAACTTTCACCTACTCTGACATGCATGACCCCCTGGCTGCCAAAGTTCGAAGTTTCCCAGAACAGGTTTTTCTTTATAGCATCACTCTTTATGCACAGGAACAGAAAGCGAGTGGATGGTGACTAAAACCCTCCCCCAGTTACCAAACTATGCCGCGAAGCAGGCTGGTCTGTGACGGGAGCCTGGAACGCATCAGAGCGGTTTGGCTCGCGATTCTAGACAGAAGAGACAGGGCTCTGCTGTTGGCAAACCATTAGATATCACTTCGACCAGTCGGAAAAGTCACCTGGGAAAACGCAGCCAAAACTTCTTCCAGTAAAAGCCGTCTGCATTTGGCATGGAGCGAACACAGAAACACCTGCTTCGGGGCCACTAAGATTTGTCCCTTGCTGTGTGACTTAACCCTGCATTTTTACAAGCCATCTTCTTTCCCCGTGAATGCTCACGCAAAGCTGCCTGCTAACGTCTTGGTGTACTTCAGAATCGGGCACATCCACCCATCCACCGCTAATTACTAGGTCGCTCCCTCTGCTGCTACTCAGAGTAGTTATCACATAACCGCAGACTTGTTCAGTTACAAATGGCTGTCAAGAGCCCGGGGGGCCCCTCACTCTGGATCCTACCCTAATCTTGAATTGTTCACAAGTTTCAATGACCTTTGGGACAATTAACCATTCTGTGCTCTACCCCTGACTCTTAGGATCCAGAGTGATGCTTTTTCAAAGGCTTCCTTGTATTCTTCCCCAGCAGACAGTGTCAAGTAAGTGGATCCAATTAGAAATACCCCCTCCTCTTTTGTTTCCAAATCTCTTAAAAATCCAGCCGAATAAAAGCAGCCTGAGGGGTGCTACCTGCAGGGCCATTTAATCTCTTCAATTTCTCCTAAGAACATACATCCCACGCAAGACCCGTAGCCCATTAGATACATACACTTCAGGGCTTGGGAGATGGCTTGGTGGTTAAGGCACTGGCTGTTCTTCCAGAGGACTCGGGTTTGATTCCCAGCACCCACATGGCAGCTCACAACCATCTCTAACTCTAGTTCCGGAAGACCCAATGCTCTTTTCTGGCCTCCATGGGCACCAGGCATGCATGTGGTACATAGACATGCATGCAGGGAAAACCCTCATACACTGAAAAATGTAAAAATTAATGCTACATGTCCCAACTCACAAAACTTTAACCATATTTCTCTCTCAGCCAGGTATTAGTCATTTGAGTCCAAGGTCTTGCAAAAAAAAAAAAAAAAAAAAAAAAAACCAGCATTTTTTTTAAAAACAGATCTTCAGGCTTTGTAGTATTTTTTTTTTTAAAGTCTATTTCACACACACTAGCTCCCAAATCTAGTGATAACTCCAAACACACGGTTTTGACTGCAACCACCTCATCTTAACCCCACCGCCACAGACACTACATCCTGGGCATGAGGGGAGCTGCCAACAGTCAAGAGGTATCCCACCGTGGAGAGGAGGGTGTAGCACTTGCCAGCTCAGAGATACCTGCCCTTCCACGTAAGTGCCCCTGCGCACAAGGGTATATGGCAGTGACTTCTTGCTGATCTCAATTCTGCCAATCATTGACATATTCAATGAGATTCTACAAGTTCCTATAAAATCAATCTATGGTGCTACAACCCCCAACCCTCCATCCCCAATACCTCGTCCCCACCCCCATCCTCAGGTCTCAGTGATCGAGGGGCAGACTCTCCAGAACCATGGTGCCAGGCACCACCTAGACATGAGTCCCAGTAAGCTGCAGGAGGCTGCCCTTTAGGTCCCCCAGTATGGTGTGGTCTGATGGGCATCTGACCTTTTGACATCACACTGTTCTATCACCACCAACGCACTGAGTCACACTCGTAGCTTTCCTGGGCCACACATAGCCTGCTGGCCATAGGACAGACCCCTCTGGAGACACACTGGAGGGCGGACACAGGCAGGGCTTGTCTGTCACCACCAAGACCTGGAGTCACATTCCCATCCTAAGCTAACGGGAACGAACCACTTACGACAATTGTGTTCTTACGGACAGAGCCCTCTACCCGTTTCAAACTGAAATCTGGTGGGAGAGTACGGGAGGGTAGTCAGAAAGTCTCTTTCTCAAAGTCTCTGCGAGTTCAAAAAGCTGTGACAGCAACAAATCGGCTTGGGGTAGGTGAGCAACCCGGGTGCCCAGAGCCTGACTGCCCTGACGGCTACTCGGATGGGCACAGTCGCTTTCGGCTGCTGTTTCTCAGCGTCCCAACCCTTCAAAGTGATCTAGAGAAGACCTTCATTTTCTGTTGAGAAACAGCAGCTTAGGGAGGTGGACAGACGTCTGTGGCCTCGCAGGTGGCAGCTGAGAGGAGGAGGGGACCCAAGTGTCATAATGAATGCCATCACACTTTCCCTGTCATATCCAGGTGCTTCTCCAAGGCAGACTTTCCAGTGCCCTTTCCTTCACACTGTGCAGACCCCAAACCAGCTCAGTCAACTAGGAAGACTTCATCCAAGAGCACGGGTGGGGTGGGGGTGGGGTGGGGGTGGGGTGGGGGTGGGATTTCACCATGTGATGTGCACAAACTCTTCCAAGACACCCAAGTCATCACCTCTTGATGCTCAGCCACTGAAGGCTGCAGACACAGACACACAGACAGACAGACAGACAGACACACACACATACCCTTGAAGAATAAGCAAATCCGTAGAACAGTCTAGAAAGCCACACGCACGGTGTTCTCTCAAGGGAAAAGCAAGCTCTGTGAAACAGCACATGCTTCTTCTCTCAGGAAGCTTTGACTGAAAACCCGACCGCAGCTGAGGGCGTTCTTCAGCATAGCACGTGCTGTGAACGAGGCACCCTGGACTTGATGTCTCTTATCACCAAGCTGGAGACTTAAATTCTGTGCCTAATTTTCTCTAAGCCCATGACCTTAGATGATCTAGCTTATTTTGTGCATTAAAAGGGTTAAAGCCACAGACATAGCAAATGATTGTCCCATACACAGAAACTATAGCTTATTATTTAATTAATCTATTTATTTATTTATTATTTATTTATTTATGAGACAGTGTCTCTCTGTGTAGCCCAGGTTAGCCTGGAACTCCCTATGTAGCCCTGGCCCTGGAACACACAGAGATCTGTCGGCCAATGACGCTCACGTGCTGGGATCAAAGGCGTGCACCACCACTGTAGTGGGTGGCTGTTTGAGCCATGCCCTGAAGCACAGGCCCTAGTGAGGCAGCGGTCGCTGTTACTGCCCATGACCTTGAGGTACCTGCCCCTGGGGTGTGGCCAAAGGGGGCCTTTAAGACCTGGGATGCACATAAGCGGCTCTCTCTTGGCTACCTTGCGGTTTGGATGCTGAGATCTTGGACCAAGCCGTTCGGCGTGGGACATAGCTCAGCTTTCCTGGACCCTATGATAAATCGCCCGTGGTTGTGAGTTTACCCCCCAAATAAATTCCTTTGATCATTAAGCTGATTTTGTGGATTGCTAGTGACTTAGTCACATTATCTAGCGCCCAACTCCCCTACATGGGAGCATGGGTTGGCCATTCCTTTTACCCATCCAGATAGCTTCCACGGATTGCACCCACATCCAGTGCCATCTGCCGGTACCAGTGGCAGCATAGATTTCTGCATTCTAACCACAAGCGCACCCCTTCCTTCTTCCCTCCCAAGTTGCCGCGTCTTTGTCCCGCACGCCATGGTAGCCTTGCATCCCTTCCTTAATTTGAGCTATTGTATGGGTACCAGCACTTACTCGCTGCCCCCCCTCTCCCCGTAGCCCATTCGAACTAGAACTAGCCACAGCTTACACGTGCCCCCACTGGGTCCCATACACACCACTGAGCATACCTATTGTGTGCGAGGGGCCTCCATTCACCATGCAGCATGGGTGGTTCAGTGGTAGAATTCTCACCTGCCACACAGGAGGACCGGCTTTGATTCCAGGCCCATGCACCCATGGATAGGTATAGGGCATTAAGGTAGATTATTGTATACACTAGTAAACTAATTTAGTAAAGTATCAGCCTTAGATAATTTGCACTGTTATGGATTCTTGTATATTGATACAAATGTAAACTATTTTTATATTCCTATTTAAGATAATTTGTATATTAATACAGATACAGAACTATATTTGTTGTAATGTACATATTTCTACTATTTGAAATACTTTATATATTGATAAAATGTAAAATTATATGTGTCATACTGTATGTATGTTCTACCTCTGTTTAGGATATTTTGTATACTGATACATATTGTTGTCATATTGCATACTGCACTATACATTTCTACCTCTGTTTACGATATTTTGTGTATTGTCCCAATTTTGAGGTCATTGTCCTTTTACTGTACATCTGTTTACAGACTGTTTACCCTGTTTATATGAAGTCTTAGTCGCTAGGTTATTTAGGTAGAAAAGACTTAGAGGTTTATAGTCGCCCATGCTTGTCATTTCTATAGTTATATTATTTAGGTCATCCAGATTTACAGATACATAGGTTAGATGGACAGGTAATATTCAAACGCTTCATAGGCCTAGAGAATATGACATTTAGATAACTTAGAATTCTGTTGATGTGAGACACAATTGCTCCTGGCAGCACTGATATGATCCTGAGAGAATGTTGGGCTTTTAAGACACTCCATTTGGAAGTTTGTCTTCTTCCTGGTGCATAACGGCCTGCTGGGCAAAGAACTGCCCTTACCTCGACTGCTGACAGTATGAATGCTGTCCTTTCTGGGCAAGCGAGACACAAGGAAAAGTGACTACTGAACTCTTCCAAGGCAGGGTGAGATGGACTTTCAAAATTCCTGCTTCTGAAAATGGTCTGTCAGATATTCTAGACCTGCAGCCAAAATAGATGCACCAATGATGCTGACTGTCCAGACTGCCAGCTGTCTCTGTCTACTCTCACAAGATTCCCAAAAGTTGCTTGCATGCTTCTCCTGTTTTCTCAGGTATTATTATTATTCCTTCTGAGGTCTTTGAAGACTAACAGTCACAGTTACAATCTTCTCATATCTTAGCTAGAACATACTAAGTACTAGATTCAAATTCTTCAGGATAGGACAGACACCTTTTGGAAAGATCTCTGTAACATGCCATTTACCTATGCTCTAGACTTCTCTGGATGTTAGTATGTGTCTCTTGTTTAATGTTGCGCTCACTGGTTGTAGTTCCATTTGTTTATGTCATTACCCTTTAGTTCTCCTTGATAACCATTCCTATTGTATATAGTTTTGTATTAGAACTTTTTTATTTAGACTAAAGGGGGAGATGTAGAGGGTGGCTGTTTGAGCCACGCCCCTAGTGAGGCAGCTGTACCTGTTACACCTGCCTATGACCTTAAGGTACCTGCCCCTGGGGCATGGCCTAAGGGGAACTTTAAAACCTGGCTGGGATGCACATAAGCGGCTCTCTCTTGGCTGCCTCATGGTTTGGATGCTGAGATCTTGGACCAAGCCGTTCGGCATGGGACATAGCTCGGCTTTCCCTGACCCTATGATAAATCGCCCATGGTTGTGAGTTTACCTCCAAATAAATTTCTTTGATCATTAAGCTGATTTCATGGATTGCTAGCGATTTAATCACATTATACCACGCCCACTGAAACTGTATCTTTTAAAACAGTACCTATTAAGCTTCCCAAATCAGAAATAAAAAGAGGCCCTCTCCCTTCTGCCACCCAAAGCAGACATTCAACAGGCCACAACCTTAGCTGCAATGCCACAAAGTTAGGACAAACATCGGCCACCAAGAATATCACCATCCCACATAGGCCACAAGAGTAAACATGGGGAGAAAAATTCATTGTAGTTAAAATGTATTTATCTCAAGCAAAGAGAGATTTTAATTGATGTTTTGATAAAATCTTTTCAGACAATATCATAAAGCCACAGATGATCATAACATTTAGAAAAGGCACAGGGGTTCCTAGGCACTGAAGGGGAAGATCTCCATTCTCTCACTACATTCCAGCCTCTTCATCTTTTAACCATTATGAGGACAGTTATAAATTTCTTTTTTTTTGTTGTTTATCTGCTTGTTAACTTTGTTATCACTGTTTGCTTATTTTTTAAGAGAGGGTCTTACTGTATAGCACTGGCTGGTCTAAAACTCTGTGTAGATCACGCTGGTCTTGAACTCACAGAGATCCTCCGGCCTCTGCCTCCTGACTACAGGGATTAAAGGGATATGTCTGACTATTTTATTTGTTTTTGAGACGAGGTCCCATGGAGCCCAGGCGAGTCTCAAACTTATCATATATTTTTTATTCTCCTGCCTCTGTCCCCTCAGTGCTGGGGTTACAAGCATGTGCCACCACACCTGGTTTATGTGGTGCGGAGGATCAAACCAAGGGCCTTGTGCGTGCTAGGCCAGCACTACACCAGCCCAGCTCCAGCATGAAAATCAGTTTCATGAGAAAGTCCATGGCTGTCTTGCTTATGAATGACACAGTAGCCCCCAGCTCATGAATGACACAGTAAGCATGAAAGAAATGAATGAATTATATACTCACATATATCAATATATGCATTGGCTAAATACTGTATCTAAACCTAGTGAGATGTTATACACTTTAAATGAAGCAAAAAGTACATTTTATTCACATGAAAATATTTTTTCTCAACCTAATAGTAAATAAAGCAAATTATAAAAAGTCTATGCAGAAGAAACATGTTTTCTCTCCTCTCACTCTTTCCACCCTTTCCACCCTTCACACACACACACACACACACACACACACACACACACACTCTTTAGGACTCTGTTTATAGGCTTAACAAAAATAAATCACAAAGAACAACTTCAGCCTTCAGTACTCAGGAGACTGAGGCAGGAATATAAAGAATTCAAGGATAGCCTCTGCTACATAGCAAGATCCAGGCAAGCATGGACTACACAGCAGGATCCTGCCCTGCTAACCAACACCGTGAGTCTGGTGTGTTTCCATACATGTTTACTATGTGGGAAAAGAAACACTTTGCCTTTTCCCATCGACCACCAGGCCCACTTTCTCTGGACTTTTACATGGTCGCTAAGGGATGGTCACCTGACTGTTTCTTAGGGTCATCCCTGCCGTGGCTAATGATGAAACTCACCTACCACATAGTTGAAGTTATCTGAAAACAGCGAGCAGACAGCAGGTCAGTCTTACTAGTCAGTTTATAACCAGTCAGGAAGACCCTTCCTAAAGCAATACCGCCTCCTTTCAAACAGCGCCAAAGCAGCCTGCCATAAAGAAATGAAGTTCCCGGGAAAACAGACACACTCAGAGACGAAACATGGTTCCATGCATTTGCCTGGCTTTACAAGCCCTGGAAAATGCATTCACTATTTCACCACAACATAATCTACCCGACGCCCCCCTCCTCCAACTCTCCTTTCAGTCTGAATCGCAACCCAAGACAGCATTTACGATATTCCAGTCTGGAAGCTCCATGAACCCTCTTTACCTGTGACGACAACGTCTTGCTCCTGAGCTGAACTTGCCACAAATGTCAGTTCCACCGGGAAGACAGGGCCTTGAACTTCAGCCTTGGCTGTAGGACATTAAGAAAGGAACCAGTTACAATATGTCCTCTGGATCCCCCCCAACTCTCCACCACCTTGGGAAAGTCACTGTGACCCTGCTGCCTGCAGCCACTACGGTGTTCCAGGGTCGCCCAAGAAAGTTCTAAGTTCCTCCCCCAAGAAGTGCTAGGAGGGGAGGGGCCGTTCTGGTTTCCTTAGGGGAAACCAGTGGGCTGGGGTTGGTGTGGGTGAGCAGCCCCAACTGTGGTAGAGTGCCCCTCAAAGACTAAGACATTATAACACCATGGGTTTTCTTATAAAGAATCTTAACTTCAGAGAAACACGTCTTTCCTTTAAATTTAAAAAAAAAAAAAAAAGTTTGGGAAAAGGAGGGGTGCAGTTGTTCCAGGCTAGTTGGAGTGGGCACTGGGGCAGAGTCACGCTCCCGACTAGCCCACTGGCACTCCCGGCTCCCTTCATCCCTTGCAGGTTGGCCTCGCAGTCAGAGGCAGAGGAGACTTAAGTTGCCCCCACACAGGACCCCCCCCGTGGCGCTGGGCTCTGGAGAGGCAGAGACATAGGGTGTCTTTGGCAGTCTCTATCTCCCCACTACGGTCAGGAGCAATGGGAACTGGTGCTCAAAAAAGAGGGTCGCCTGCTGGTGACACGAACCCACGGGCGTTTCTCCAGATCCACAGGAGTGGCCGGGCTCAGTGATCCCAGGATCGGTCTGTCCAGTCCTCAGGTTACCTCGCCTCTGAGATCCCTGAGGGTCTCAGGAAACGCCCCCCGGTGGGTGACGCCCAAATGCACGGCGCCGTGGGAAGGGCGCGCCCCGATGTCCCCGCCCGCGGGCCCTCCCCTCCAGGGGACAACCAGAGGACCCAGCGTCGCTCCAATTCAAGGACTCCGCGAAGCCCCCTAGCCCCACTACCAGCTGCGAACACCAGAGTTCGGAGCCGGCGCTCGGCACTCGCGGGGACCCGAAGTAGCCGGCAGTTCCGCGGGCCCCCGAGAGTCGCACGCGTTCCCAGCCTGTGCCCTCGCCGGTGCCTGTGGGTCTCCAGACCCGCGCCCCTGGTCCGCGCGCATGCGCCACCGAGCCCCTCCTCTCCCTGTCCACCCACTTCACTGTCCCGGGACAGGGGACGCCTGGCTCCCGCCCCCGCGCGTGCCCTCCCGCCCCCGGGCACCTGAGGCTGCGCTCCGCCTGCGGGTCCGCGGGGCCAGCGCGCCCGGGGAGGCGGCGCCAGGCGGGGCGCGAGCGGCTGCCTCCGCCCCCGTCACCCCTGTCGTGGGGCCGCCGCGTCCCGGGCCCCGGCCCGGCACCGCCTCCGTGCGCCCGTGCCAACCGCGCCCCCACGACACGCGCCGCCCCTCAGACGTCCCCTGCGGGGTCCCGCGGCGAGGTGACCGCCCCGGAAACCCCGCCCCCTAGGCCCGGGCCGCGGCTCAGGACGAGACACACACCCCAGACAGCAGCACCTGATTGGCTGCTGCGGGGCGGGGCGGGGCCGAAGAGGCCCGGGACAGCTCTCCCTAGCGCCCATTTAGTGACTGGGTGGGGAGCCCCTCCGCATCCGTTGGTAAACTGAGGCTGACCAGGTGTAGGGACTGCCCAAGGTCACCCGACGGGCGAGAAAGCCCCGCGGAAAGGGTACACTCCGACGCGCGCGCGCTCCAGCTCCCTGCCCCGCGCAGCAGCCCGGACTGAAGTTCAAGGCTGCGAATGGGGTACAGCTTCCAGCCTTGTGCCCTCGGTGTGCTCGTCTAGACCGCCGAGCGCAACACCCCCCAGTGTCCCGGGAGTTCGTGGGTGGGGGGTAGCTGGCGGGAGGGATCTGATCTTCAAGGCTCCAGGATGCGAAATGGGGAGAAAGGAAGAGCGAGCCGGGGCACGCGGCAACAGGTGGCCGAGGTGCCAGGGTGGGTGTGGCGGGCGGGGAACTAGGAGGCTGAAGGGCATCGGGGACGGTCGCAGGCAGGCGCCGCCGCCGCTCCGACCCTCCACCCCCGCCCCGCCCTGCGCAGTGCCCCCTCTGCCTATGCTGGGGTTGACCGTACCCAGCTGAGGTGCTGGGGCTCTGCCAACAGCCAGCACCGAGGGGTGGGGGTAGCGGGGATGGGGGAGAGGCCGTGGCCCGGCGCAGTCGCTTAGTTTGCGTCGCCACTGGATCTCCGCTCACGGAATGCACAGGGCCCCCGGGGTGCCAACGCATCAGGATACCTCTCTTTGGAGAACGAAATGTGTGCTATGCCAGCCCTCCTCTCTGTCCTCACGCTGCGCCTGCCACTATGCTATTTGTGGAGATGAGCGCCCGGGAGAACCTACCCGGGAAAGGAAACTTTAAGCGCACATCTCTTTACTTGGGGAACTGCGGACCCGACCAAACTGTCATATTCAGGAACTTCTTTTAAATCCACCCTTGCTGATTAGCCTCATACCTGTGGTGAACTTTGCCCCACCCTCCAGACACCCACAGAACATTCCCTACTTGTCTACTAGCAAGTCCTCCTTTTCTTGCTCACGCTGGCCAGGAAATAGCTGCTATTTGTATAATGCTTCAGAGCTTGCAAAATGGGGACCCTGGAGATGGCTGAGCGGGTAAACATGCTTGCCACCAATCCTGATGACTTGAATTTGAACCTGGGGACCCATATGGTAGAAGGAAAGAACCAACTCCTGAAAGTTGTCCTCTGACCTACACACACACACACACACACACACACACGCACGCACGCACGCACGCACGCACACGCACACGCACGCACGCACGCACACACACACCAGCCACACTGCCACATACAATAAATAAATGGAAAATATTAAAAGAGCTTGCAAGGTGATCTGCCTATATAATTATGATTTCCTGAATGACCCAGGGGACAGGCAGGGACAGCATTAAGCCATTGTTCTACCAGCAGCAGCATTGTGCTAGGTGGCATGTTTATAACAGTGAGCAAGGATGGCTGGAGGCTGCTCATAGACAGGGCTGCATCTCCGAAGGACATCCTTCCTAGCACACCAGGTGGCCAGAGTGGCCATTGGAAAGAGAGATCTTGGTTACCAGGTGTACACCAGGTTCCAAGCTCCAAGGACCAGAGTCCACACGCAGGGATGGTGCCTCTTTTTCTTCTTCTTCTTCTTCTTCTTCTTCTTCTTCTTCTTCTTCTTCTTCTTCTTCTTCTTCTTCTTCTTCTTCTTCTTCTTCTTCTTCTTCTTCTTCTCCTTCTTTTTCCAGAATGTTCTGGCATAAACCTAGTTCTACCAGGTGTTTGGAATGATCTGGAAAGAATGGTTAGGAGTGAGAACTAAGAGGGGCCAGCAGAGTCGCTGTGAGCACAGAGAACTCAGACACACAATAGTTGGAGTTCTTGAAGCTCCCAAGGTTTTAAGAAAACTTGTTTTTTAACTACATGTCCAGAGGAATCACTTTTGAAAAAAGGCCTCCCTTAGATATCTTGAACGTCTCTTCCTCAAATGGCCCTCTGTCACTTGCCCCAGAGGAGACTGCTTTCAGAGGAGAGAGATGCAAGGATTTGTCCTACACCCACCATGAAGGAAGCTGTCTCAGTGGGTGCACACCTGACTCCGGGATGCCTCTGCATCCTCTCTCCTCGCTTCCTAAGGTGTTGACGGGTGTGTAGACACATAGAGCAGAGCCCTGTACAGGGCTCAGTGGACCCCTGTAATTCTGGGGACTCATCAATGCTCTTGTGTTCCCTAGTTGGCATGTTAGTAGCCCCACTGGGAGTTTCTGGGCATGCGTCTTAGTTCACTCTGGGATGTCTTTTGAGATTGCATGATGATGTCACATGCAAATGTGTTGGGCCACATTTGTAGCTATCCTGGGATATATGTGGCCTACAGGATGCAGGTTAGACACACTTGTACCTTCCAAGTCCACATTTCCTGACCAGTTGCAGGTCCAGGAGAGAAAGCCAGTCTGTGACGCTCCTGTTGCACACACCCACCTGAAGGTGGATAGACAATATAATGGCAGGTAGTTTCCTGCAGTAAGCATATGGACAGTAGGTTAGAGCCCAGTGCAGGAAGCATATGAGTCCCACCACCTGTCCCCCCCGCAGCAGTTGGAGATTCTCCCATGGGTCTGGGGTCCAGGCCCATCTGTATTTACCTTGTAGCTTATGTAAGTCCTTTCCAGGAACCACCCAAGGCCTCCGAGGGTCACTGCCTTGCCCTCTGCTGATCTGCAAAGCCCTCCTATCATGTGTCATCTGCCAGGACAGTGGCCTCTGATCCCCTGGAAGCCTGCCTTCAATCAGGTGGTGGAAGTCCACCAGGGCAGGAGAAGTAGGTATTTGCTGATGGAAAATAGGAAGCCGCTGGTGGCCAGAGGTGGACTTCAGTGAAGGCCAACCCTGGTAGGTCCTTGGCTGCCACCCTTGGACCGGCACTCACCATTACAGGAAACAAAGTATGTTCACCTTAGACACGAGACTCGCAGTAGCCCTGGAAGGCAGTCAGTCCCACCTACTCCCACTTCAAATGAGGAAATCAAGGGCAAAAGCCACCGAGAGAGAGTGGGGATGCTCTCAGACCTCATATCCATTCTGCGATCTGCCCTTATCTGGTACAGAGGCCACCTGCTGGCTTTGACACCTCAGGCTCTGGCAGACATTGGAGCCTGGTGCTCTGGACAGATAGTCCTGGCCCCAAGACTCTTGGGGTTGGCATCAGACAATTCAAAAACCATGACAAGAAGGGGAGACAGGTTCAAGGAGGGAGCGTGTGGAAGTGATCTAAGGTGGGCAGAAGTGATGGGGTCCTATCCAGGAAGGGCCTGGTAGCTGGGGAGGATGAGGGGGTTATGGAGGTCTGGCATTTGTCCTAAGGTCTGTGGGAAGCCTGCCATGGGTGTTTTTTTTTTTTTCATTTTTCTTTATTAAGAAATTTTCTACTCCCTCCACATACCACCCACAGATACCCCTCCTCCCTTCTCCCCCCCCCAGCCCTCTCTCCCAAGCCACCCCACATCCCCCAAATCAAGGTCTTCCATAGGGAGTCAGCAGAGCCTGGCACACCGAGCCTAGGCAGGTCCAAGCCCCTTCCCACTGCACCAAGGCTATGCAAGGCATCACACCACAGGCACCAGATTCCCAGAAGCCTGCCCATGCACCAGGGACGGATCCTGATCCCCCTGCCTGGGTGCCCCCCCAAATAGTTCAAGCCAAAAACCATCTTCCGTATCCAGAGGGTCTAGTCCAGTCCCATGGGGGCTCCACAGCCACCAATCCACAGTTCATGGGCTTCCACTAATATGGCCGGTCATCTCTGCACGTCCTCACCATGGGTGGTTTTAAGCAGGGCTTCAATCCCATCAGAACAACAGATGAGAAGAGAGCTATGTCAGCTACGGGTGGTTACCCAGGCAGTGGAGATGGGTAAAGCTATAAGCTCACTGGAGGTCTGCAGGATCTGGAATCTTCGGCCCAGAAACTGCTGCATCATGGACACTCTACCCTTTTTGATAATTAACCCGTCGCCAGCCTAAGTTTACAGACTGCCTTTGCTCGCCATGGGTCAGATGTCTGTCTTTGTAAGTCTCAGAAGGTCAAAGCAGCCTGCCCACAGTGATTCTGCTCTTTGCCCCATCCCCTCCCAGTGCACACAGATACTCCCCTTGTGGACACATGTGACTATATCCCTAGTGGGCCCTGTCTTGGGGCACTGGGTCATAGGTGCCTTTTATCCAGCCTGGAGCGCAGACTTGCAGACTGACCCACTGTGTACTGTGAGAGTCTCAGTGTCCAGTCAAGTAGACAGATTCACTCCCCGAAGGATATGGACAGGAAGTGGAACCATGAGCCACATTGCTGTGAGTGGGCAAGGGTCAGGAGTGTAGCGATAAGGCGTAGTGTGCTAGTCACAAAAGCATGCCAGGTGTGGTAGCCTGTGCCACTGACCCCAGCACTTGGCAGGCAGAGGAAGGTGGATTTCTGTGAGTTTGAGGCTAGCCTGGTCCATGAGCAAGTTCCAGGACAGCCAGGGCTGCATAATAAAAGAGACCCAGTTTCAAACAAACTAACAAACAAAATGTGCTTTGTTTGTTTCCAAGAACCTGTGGCCAAATTTAGTCTGAAAATACTAAATGGAAATAAACATTTCACATATTTTAAATAACGTTTATTACAGTGTATTATTAGTTATTCTGTTTGGTTGCTAATCTCTTATTATGCCTGCTATATAAATTAAGCTTTATCCTGGGCAAGGATGATTAGGGAAATCTCAGGTTTTTCTTGGTTTTCTCCCTAGGTTCTGGTACTGAGTTTCAGCATCTCCTGGAGGCTTGGGAGTACACACATCACCTCTGCTGGGGATGCTCTCCTCTCAGTCCCCCTTAGTGCAGAGTCCGCTCCACCCATTAGTCACTCTGTAACTCTGGCTTTGGACTTGACTCCCACAGGAGCCTCCCCATCTAGCAAGCAGGGCCATTGTGTCTTCCCCAGGGTCCCAGTGCGAGAATGAGGAAGGTGCTTGTATGATTCCTCTGAAAGGCAGGTCACAGTCTTAATGCGGTGACCGTTAGCCTGAGAAGCTTCCTCTAGAAGCTTCTTGGCATCCATCTCCTGGTCGAGCTGCCCTCTGTTACGGCCCCTCCTTCCATACACCATGTAGCTAGCTCGGTTCCCCACTATCCGGCAGTTTCTGGTTGCCCTGCTGTGGCTATCAGTCAGCATAGAGGATCGCAAGCCCTCACTCCTGCTGACACCAGGGCAGTGCATGCCTCTTCCTGCTCCCCTCCCTCCACTCTGTTGCCTTCTATAGAGAGGCTCTCCTGTCCAGAGCAGCCTGCAGGCCCCCGGGGCCCAGACCACTCTGTAGAAGGGGCTGCGGCACCCTGCAGCATGTCCTGAGAGCCCAGGAAGGATGCCCTTGTAGATAAGACCAGCGGGGTGGCCCTGGGTTTTACTAAAATGTGGACTGTGCCCTGTACCTGGTTCCCTAGAAGTGGGAACAAAGCTTTTTGCAGCCTTTATTAGTTGATCAAAAGAAATGTACTTTTCTTCCCTGAGTGTCCTTTATAATCTATTATGGTTGAAAATAACCTTTCTTAATGAAAACTCCCTAAGTAACATGCTGATGTTATCGGAAAGGGATGAAGTTGCTCTGACTTGGCCTCGCCAAGCGCTGGCAACCCCATGATGGGTCTCCAAGTGGGTGAGAACCCAGGCCCCTGCTTCGGTCTCCCTCCTCTGGCCTGAATGGCTCTGTTTACAGATCCACACAAGGTGATCGGCACAGGCTTCCTGACATGGTTCTGGACTTTCCGTGCCCAGCCCTTTCCCCCGGCTTTATTTGTGATATTTATTTGTCAAGTCAACACACTGGCTTATGTCGAGACTTGCAGCGTGAAACACAAGATTCTATGCGAGGGCTTGATTCTGATCTCGCAGGAGGCCAAGGAGCAGGGTGTGGGCGGCACAGCCTGAAGGAGTTTTGTACACACGGGGCTCTGGCATAAGGCACTGGGCGCCCTCCCAGGGCTCCGATTGGAGAGGTATGTTCCCTCTGTCTGGGAGCCTCGGAGGGTCCCGAGGAGGGGCAGCTAGAGACAGGGAAGGGAGCTTCATGCCTCGTGGTCTGAGAGGCAGTGCATTTCTCTGGAAAAGGCCTGGGGACGGTGAAGGACATGGGGCCAGGCCCCACGGGAAAGATGGATTTGCTCTTAGTAAAAAGCAGCCAGCTCTCGTAGGAGGTCAGCCTGGGAACTGGAGCCCCCATCCTCACATTCCCCGGGTGGGAGCACTGGCATGAACTGGGGTCTCTTGTCAAGTTCTAGTGCGTGGCTTCACTTTTAAAACAACCCTAAACCTATGTGGCAGCGCTAAGTGGGAGCCAAGGGCTGAGGTGGTGCTTTCCAAGCACGATTCCCATCTTCCTGCCCAGCAACCACAGCGCCGACAGACAGCAAGCTGGGCTCTGGGATCTCACCCAGTTGCTGAACCACATCTCGGCACTCCCTCATTATCTTGGGGCTACAATGTCCTAGGCTGGCCATGCACTGTCTAGCCTAATTACTGTCCCTGGCACTTGCCTTCACAGTCCCCTCGTGCCTTGGGAAAACCTCAATCTACTGCTTACTGGGTCATTTGCTGACTTGCATCCCTCCTTACATGGGGAAGAGTCAGCCTTCGCTAGCTGTATGGTCTTGGCACCCAGAGGGCTCCCACAGAAGACTGCAGGCTGACTGGGGGGTTTCTCTTGCTCTGAGATGGGCTGGTGACAGCCACATGCTGTCCACCTGGAAGAAGAACCAGCTCTCTAGTCGCGCAGTCCAGAGGTATGGCGGCCAAATCATCCTGCAAGGTATGGCTGCAAAATCATCCTGCCAAGACACGGAGTCTTGGAATGTAGGCAAAAGGGGGGCTTGGTCTTACAGGCAATGGGCAGCCAAGAGGGGTGCCAAGCAGCCATAGATGCCGACACAGGGACTTCCCTGCCTACTTGTCCTAACCTGCCCCAGGTCCAGGAGAAAGGAGTAGAGGTCAGTATGCAGAGATGGCACACACAAGAAACAGTGGAACTCTGATGTTGAGCTGGCCAGAGGTTCTTCGGCCATGACACAGAAAAGCAGCTGTTTTGGGGGTGCAAGGGGAAGGGGGTGGTGCTGCCATTAACAGAAGCAGGCAGGTCCAAGTGGTGGATGCTGAAATTCAGTAGTAAGCATGCCGCTTACAGGGGTGACTTAAATAACTTTGGAGATTTGAATTCCAAGCTCACTAGCATTTCCCAGGTAGGTCTGGGAAATTGCAAGCGAAATTAGAAAGAAAGTGATCCTGAAAAACAGCCGGTTTGTTCAGAGCAGGGACTTTGCCTCGCCGGACACATACATAGAAGCGGCCCTTGACTAGAGCTGTTCCCATTGGGTGCGTGTTCCTGTGGGCATGGGTGCAAATGGTAGATGTGCAGACACACAGCCCTGGGTGTTGTTCCTCAGGCATCATCCACTTTTTCCGTTGAGACAGTCTCGCACTGGCCTGGAACTTGTCAAGCAGGCTAGGCTGGCTGGCCAGTGAGCTCCAGGATTGGCCTGTCCCTACCTCCTCAGCACTGAGATTGCAAGTGTGCCTTTTTTTTTTTTTTTTTGGTTTTTCAAGACAGGGTTTCTCTGTGTAGCTTTGCGCCTTTCCTGGAACTCACTTGGTAGCCCAGGCTGACCTCAAACTCACAGAGATCCTCCTGGCTCTGCCTCCCAAGTGCTGGGATTAAAGGTGTGTGCCACCACCGCCCGGCTTTTTTTTTTTTTTTTTTTTTTTTAACATGGGTTCTGGGACTTGAACTCCGTCCTCACGCTCATAAGGCATTACTGACTGAACTATCCCCCACACTTGCTTACACTTAAAAAAAAACTTCATTTTGCATCTTTAAAAATTTATTTGGGGGAGGTGCACGCCGTGGTCCACATGTGGAGGACAGAGGAAAACCTCTCAGAGCTGGGTCTCTCTCCTTCTACCACATGGGTTCCAAGGATCGAAGTCAGGTCATCCAGCTTGACAGCCAGCGCCTTTATCTTCTGAACCATCTCTCCAGCCCCTTGTTTATACTTAATTTATTAAGAGCAAATCTGTTTCTTCCTGTCGGCCCTACCTTGAGGTTGAAGACAGAGTGCCATAACAAGTGTGTAAGAAAGTCAGGACACACCCTCTCCCTGCTTCTGCCCTAGCTACCTGCCGGCAGCCACCTGCCCGTCTGTGACTCCCAGGGCAGGACAGTCCTCCGCGGGATTCTTGAGGGAAGGTGAGGTACTCGATGCATGTGCTGGGCCCAGATGTGATCATCTCTCTATCGCGGTTAAAGTGTGATTTCTGGTAGAGCCTGGAGAGCATGGCACTCCAAAGCCATGCAGGTGGCTGCTGCTCAGTCTACAGCTCTTGGGTTGAGGCTGAGCCTTGCTCTACAGCTCAGACTGGCCTAGAACTCATGATAATGCTCCTTGTCTCAGCCTCCCAAGTGCCAGGATGACAGGCACATACCGTTATGCCTGGCTTCTATCTGTGGGTTCTTTTGGTAGCATCTTGGTTACGTTTTCCTGTGGGCCTTTGAGCCAGTCTTCGCTGGGTTTATATGAGACTTAAGGTGGAGGTTCCTTCTAATGATTTCTGTTTACTTACACATCTGCCACCCCAGATCATTTGAAACCAAATGTCCTGAAGTCCTCTGGGCCACCTACTGATAAGACTCATGATGCCAAGCCTGTAGGCCACAGACTTTGTGATGGTCTATTATTCCTTTCCTTTCCTTCCTTTGGATGCTAAGAAAGTCTTCCTTTGGGATTGCTAGTGGAAGTTGAAGGGGAGATTCCAGTTACCTCCGCTCCACTCTTACCTGAGAGCGAGGCATTGGACCCCTGCTGATTGGGACCCCTGCTGATTGGGACCCCTGCTGATTGGGGGGGCCCTTGACCTCAGTCTGTACACCCACTCCAAGGTGAAAGCCTGGATTCTCCAGACTGGTGGATGCCTCATGTTGGGAGACTGTGAGAGTCCAGCTCCTACCTTCCCTACCTTTTCTAGGGTTCTTAGGAAGAGAGAGGGATAAGAAATATTAGGTAGAAAGAGAGACCCAGCCGACGAGGAGACAGACAGAAACACAGGATAGCTTTGGGAGGGCCTGGATCAATACCCAGTAGCCTCAAAGTTTATTCAAAAAGGCTTTTTGTAATACGCCAAGGAGAGGGACAAAAGACCTCCCCCTTGCAAGATCAAAGCACACCATACAGCCAAGTGTAGACCCTTCCAAACACCTGGTATACATGCTGGTGATCAAATCATCTCCTTACGCAGCCCTGCTGGGTAAAGCAAGCTCAGATTCTCTGACCCTGAGTAATTTGGGCCTCCACAGCCTCAGAGCAGAGGGCTGTGACATCCTCATCTGGGTCTTTTTCCTCCATACAGGACCTGGATTTCCCTTGGTCCTGGCATCTTTTCTACCCTTTCAACATAGTTTTGAAGATTATTTTACTCACAGCTTATTCCCAATTACCAGAGCAGGGGTTGATCTGAGCACCTAGCATTGCTGTTACTGCACACAGCTGGAGCTTTTATTTTATTGTGTTGTTTGCGTGGCGGTGTGGCATACATGTGCATGCTTACATGTTCATGTGGAGGCCAGAAGTTGAAGTTAGTAGTCACTCTGTTGCTCTCCATCTTAGTTTTGGAGACAAGGTCTGTAGCTAGAGTTTTCCTGCCTTGCCCACAGTCAGGACAAATCTGTCACCCATCGCCAGTCCCACAGCCGCTCAGACCCAACCAAGTAAACACAGAGTCTTATATTGCTTACAAACTGTGTGGCCGTGGCAGGCTTCTTGCTAACTGTTCTTATAGCTTAAATTAATCCATTTCTATAAATCTATACCTTGCCACGTGGCTCATGGCTTACTGGTATCTTGACATGCTACTTGTCATGGCAGTGGCTGGCAGTGTCTCCTTTTCCCTTCCTGTTCCCTTAATTCTCCTCTCTGTTAGTCCCGCCTATACTTCCTGCCTGGCCACTGGCCAATCAGTGTTTTATTTATTGACCAATCAGAGCAATTTGACATACAGACCATCCCACAGCAAAGGTCCCTCATTGCACCTGGAGCCCACAGATTTAGGTACGCTGGCTGGCTGGCTGGCTGGCTGGCTGGTTGGCTGGCTGGCTGGCTGGCAGGCACCGGGACCTTTCTCCACTTCTCCCACTAGGACTGAGGTCACAGCCTTGTGTAGCCCTATCTAACTTTGGTGTGGCTGTTGGAGTTCCAAATTCAGGCCTTCATGCTTGTGAGGTCTGGTGTTCTACTGACTGAGGTATCCCCCAGTCCCTGGAGCCCTTATTTAAGTCATGAGTGTCACTGACTTCACGTGCCAGATGTTAACTGGAGATGGTACCTGCCCTGGTACATGTGAGCCATGACTTCCCTTAGTACAGGAAGGTAGTCACTAGGCAGAGATTTTGACCACAATTCTGAGGGATGTCACTAATCCAGAGGAAAGAGAGTCAAACAGCCCAGAGCTAACTCTCCAGCTTCACTGCCTAGAGAGGCAACTGATGAAACCTCAAGGTACTGATCATCCTGAGGGGGCCTCCTGCAGCTGTTCCTCTGCCTGCTCCCAGCGGTGGAAATTGAAGCATGGAGGCTAAAAGGAAGTTCAGACCTGACCCAGATGCATGGAGGCCCTGCTCACATGTCCTCATTTTTTTTCGACTGTTCCCCATGCTCCCTTCTGGGCTAAGTGACCTTGGCCTCCTGGCAGCCCATTCCTAGCTGTAAGATGAGAGGCTAAGTTAGCTGAACAGGAACACCCCTGCCAGCCTGGGATCCTGCATAGTATCTGGAGGTGTGACTGTGACAGGCCTCAGAAGGGAGAGTGCCAGGGAGGCGTGTCCTGACTGGGGGGTGGGGGGAGGCAACCACATGACCTTCCAGACTGAGCCTCATAGTGAATTCCGTCCCATGTCTCGTGCTCTGTGCTTTGGAAATGTATTCAGGACTAGTCCAGGCCAAGAATTAGCCCCAAACCCATGGCCCTGGGGACTTGATTCCTTTCAGTGAATCCAGCAAGGCCAGAGCAGGCCCGCTGAAGGTCACAACCTAAGTCCATCCTAGGGCAGGAATGATCTGTGTTTCTACCTCGTGGACAGCTGGCTACCCCTGTTCTGCCACTGTTCCATGCTGTGTCTTTGGTCTGTAAATGAACAGGGACACATCCTGCTGGGAGCAGGAAGAAAAGCCAGGGGAGCTTGTTCTGGCAAATTCTCAAAATAGCAGACCCAAAGCCTGACTCCCGTGCATGCTTGGCTCCCCAGTCCAGAACGGGGGTGCTCAGTCTTCAAGCTGAGGGAAGTAAAGGCCAGAGCTTCACCTCTCTGCCTGGTCACCCTTGCCTCTTTTGGGAGGAAGCCCAACAAGTTGGCTAGGATAGAGCTGGCAGGCCCCAAGGTCACCAAGAATACTCCAGACTGGGTGGGTGGGTCCCATGGAGCATTCTCTGGGTCTGGGGGAGGTGTAGGCTCCAGGAGGAAAACCCCTCCACTGAAGGAAGGCTTTCTCTCTAACCCAATGTTTTTTTTTTTGTTTGTTTGTTTTGTTTTTGATTTTTCAAGACAGGGTTTCTCTGTGTTCCTTTGCGCCTTTCCTGGGACTCACTCGGTAGTCCAGGCTGGCCTCGAACTCACAATGATCCACCTGGCTCTGCCTCCCGAGTGCTGGTTTTAAAGGCGTGCGCCACCACCGCCCGGCGGTTTTCAGGCCCTTAGAGGGGCTTCAGGAGGGCAGAGTGAGGAAGGGCAAGCGTGGAGACTCTCCCTCCACCTTGTGACCCTGTCTGCTCATGTCCCACCTGACTGATTCTCTGGGCTGTCTCTGGCCACCTGCATAGCCCGCTCTCTGTCCACACCCCTTCGCTGTGGCAGCCAGCAGTCCTGGGCAGCAGAGCCCTGCGATCCAAACCCGGGAATCAGCACCCGCCACATCTCACCTCTCGCCCGTCACTGGACTCAAGTTGTGCAGCTCCCTGTTCACATTTCCTTCTGTGGGGCATTGTCTGCTGCTCACTTCTGCTTCTCCTTTGAAGTCTCACTTCAGGTACCAGCTCCTCCAGGAAGGCCTCCCTGATCTCGCCTCCCTGTGTCCTGCTGTATGCTGCCTCCATGTCTGTGCCATCCACTGTTAACCACTGTACTGTATTGTCTGCATTCTAGCTGTCTTTCTCACTAGATTGGGAACCCATTGGAAATTAGAATTTCTTCTGAGATTAATGATAAAAAATAATAAAATGGAATGAAAAAAATCATTTAAGCACTGAGACAATGGAATCAGGCAAAAAAAAAAAAAAATCACCCATGACGCGAGAATAAGTAGGTGAAATTTTAACCCAGTATTTATGGTCTCAAAGTCTCTCCTCAGGAGGACACAAGGACACATAGTTATGAAATGTAACAAGGCAAGTACAAAAGGAAAATAGTAACTTTGAGAGCATTCGGCTGACTCCACACTTCTCCAGGGATGGGACTCCACACTTCCCCTGGCTTGGGACACATGGAAAAGACACAAATTCTCTCCTGTGGCTCTCCTGCTAGGGAGCGGGGTAGCTTGGGTCTTCTGACAGACGTCCTACCAAATCAGTGGGTTGTGTTCCTCACGTCACCAGGGGCATGGGATAACCACACACATGGGCAGAGGTGCCGTTCCAGATTAAAAAGAGTATGCATGTACATGTACGCGTGAGTACGCATTCATGCTTTTATAGACGCGTAAGGGTTTGTCGGCGTGCTCCTATCCGGGTGGGTGCATCTGTGTGAGCTTGTGTTTGGAATGTGTGCACACACTTATGCTTGCTGTTTGCCCTCTCTCGAGTAATTAGGAGTCCGGGAGACGGCTGAGAACAGCGGGCGTCCTGAACTTAGTCCCATGACCCACAGTCTCCTCACAGCCAGGAAGGCCTTGAGACCTTGAACTCACAAAGTCAAGGTTGGTAGGCAGGGGCACGCTGCTTCTTTGGATGATGTTGACAGCTTTGATATCGACTTTCTCCATTGCCTGTTTCCCGATTTCTCCCGCGCTCTACAGCAAGCAGCGTCTTCTGATTGAAGGTCACTCAGCTGAGATGCCCTTGTAGCTGCCCCCCCTCTTTCAACTGGTTCCCCCCGTAATGGTGGGGGTGCAGCCTGCCCTGGACCTTCTATTTAAGGCTCCACTGAAGGGCCATCCGTTTCTCTGGCCTTTGCTTCATTAGGGGAACAAAGATAGAATTGTAATCGCTTACGGGAAAGGGCTACAAAGAATTTACTTCTTTCTTTCCTGATTTGAGCCTGGGAATTCAGACTTAGCTTCAGGAAGTGGGGCGGGCAGTATGGATAGCCTTCTGAGCAGGTGACTGGTTTGTCCTGCCTTGCTCACACTTGGTCCATGTGTGTGTTTGGAACAATCTTTTTTTGTGTTTTGGTTTTTGTTTTTATGTGGGTTTTTGTTTGTTTGTTTGTTTGTTTGTTTTGTTTTTGTTTTTGAGACAAGGTTTTTCTGTGTAGCCCTAGTTGTCCTGGAACTCGCTCTGTAGACCGGGCCGGCCTCGAACTCAAGAGGATCTGCCTGCCTCTGCCTCCTGAGAGCTGGGATCAAAGGTGTGCGCCACCACCTCGGGGCCCCTCCCCCACACCAGGATCTCTAGCCCTCCTAACTCCAGGCTCCCCACTGGTGTTCCTGGATTCTGCTCTCCTAACCCCCACCCTCCCTGTGTTCTTCCCTAGGGCCTTTCATCCCTAGGAACCAGCATTTCCTCCCACTTGCTTCCCGCTGAAGCTGATACCTAGAATGCTTCATCTCATCACTGTTGTCTAAGATGCTCCAGTGACTTGTCCCCGCTTCTGTAAGGGATGAGATTGCTGCACCCATGTGTGTGTGTGGGACTGAGTGTTGCATGCAGAACCCCCAACAGCCACCTGGCAAGACTCTGTGCCCCATCCTTTTCTGCCCCTGGATGGTATCCCCCTCTGCTGAGGGTTTCTCCCAGAGTCCTGTGCCCCAGACATGGCCTATCTGCCCTGTGCTTGGGAGGAGGGGTATAGTTCATACAGGCTACAGCCACGGATTTCATCTCTCCAGAAGCCATGTCTTAGATTCTTGAAGGGGCTCTTCTTACATCATGAATGAAGGAGAGAGGGCTGGCTTCAGAGAGGGCGGGGCCCAGGACTGCTCGGAGCTAGGTCTGTCCTGGGTGGAGGTGCAGAGGGACTCTACACCTACAGTCACCCCTCCTGAGGTCCCTCCCAGGTATGAAGCCAACTGCTCTCCGGGTGACAGGGATGGGGACAGAGAAGAATTATGGGGCAGAGACAAAAGAAGCAGGGGCCAAGGACTTCAGGTCCAGAGCAGCGTGTGGAGCCAGGCCAGGGTCCATGGAGGAGACTTCTACCATATGGACCACTCTGCAGATGTTGACAGCATCCACAAAGCCAGCAGGCAGCTATGAGAGGGAGGAAGTGGGGTGGGCAGGAGGGGAGGAGGGAAGGAGGGAGGGAGCACTGAACAGGGTGTGGGCTAGGAGGACTTGGGTTTTAGACGTTTGAGAGGAAGGTTGTAGGGGAGAATTTAGAGTCCTGGGGCTGACAGACAGGTGGTCCTCCATCTCAGGCAGGGGTCATATCTAGCAAAGGCCAGGAGGGCCGTGACTGTCTCAAGCCAGATGAGAGCTGGGGTAGAGAGAGCCCTGTGTTCAGGATTGGTAAGAACAAACATCTTCAATCTCCATGCTGGTCCCCTGGCGTGGTAAGATGTTCTCTGTTCTGAAGACAAAAATCAGAGGCCCAGAGGTCAACGAGCCAGAATAGGGATTGAACTCTTCCTGGGACCTGGCTGATATGGGGCAGAGCCAGGAGAGGGGTAGACAGAGCACAGGTAAACAGGGGTACAGAGATGTCCAGGCTGGGCCAGGGTCTTGGCCTTGAGCCCTGAAGTGACTCATAGGATCTTTGCCCTGGAAGAAGGATGAGGACAGAGATCTGGGGTGAACAGATTAGCAGAGGTCCAACCACAGGGAGAGGGAGGGAGGCAGAAGCCAAGCTGGTGCTCAGAGGCCCCAAGGGCCCTCTTTGGCATTGGGGTTCATGTGATCTGGACTCATGTGGCCATACTGCCTTTGGGGCAGGAAGCCTGAACTGCCTGCTAAGTGTGAATCATGTCTTCCCGAAGACCAAGCAATTGGACACCTTGGCTAGCTCCCAAGGAGATCTGTAAGGCCAGCTCCACTAGAAAGAGCAAAGACGGGGTGCCCACAACATGCTGACCACTTATCCCAAGTCATGGCCCCCGTAGAGAGCTGACAGTGTCAGCAGTCTTACTAGAAGCCCCAGGTCACCTCTCTGTGATTCCAGATCCCACTAGATCCTGGGCCCAGGGCTGATAGATCCTGCAACTGTCTCACTCAAGGATGGGAGGAAATCATAGCCCATTCATCCCTGTCCTGAGTACCAGAGAGAAAGGAGCTCAACCTGGGAGCTGAAGACCTGACTGCCATCTTGGATGCCTGGCCATGGTATGACCTTGGCCTGGTCTTTGGACTCTGGGGGTCATGTCACACTGTGTTAGGGTTTCTGTTGCTGCAATGAAACACCTTGACCAAAAAGCAAGTTGGGGAGGAAAGGGTTTATTTGGCTTACACTTGAGCATTGCTGTTCATCACTGGAGGAAGTCAGGACAGGAACTCAAACAGGGCAGGATCCCGTAGGCAGGAGATGATGCAGAGGCCATGGAGGGGTGCTGCTTACTGACTTGCTTCCCATACCCTGCTCAGCCTGCGTTCTTATAGAACCCAGGACCACCTGCCTAGGGATGGCACCACCCACCCTGGGCTGGGCCCTCCCCCATTGATCACTAAATAAGAAAATGCCTTACAGCTGGATCTCATGGAGGCATTTCCTTAGCTGAGTTCCTTCCTCTGATGACTCTGTCTTGTGTCAAGTTGACACACAAAACCACGAAGTACACACACAGACACTGAGGGAGGAGGCCTGTCTTAGGGTTTCTATTGCTGTGAAGAGACACCGTGACCACAGCAACTCTTATAAAGGAAAACATTTAATTGGGGCTGGCTTACATTTTCAGAGGTTCAGTCCATTATCTTCATGGCAGCGTGCAGGCAGACATGGTGCTGGAGAAGGAGCTGAGAGTTCTACATCTTGATCCACAGGCAACAGAAAGTGAACTGTAACCCTGGGCATAACTTGAGCATAGGAGACCCCAAAGCCCATTCCTACAGTGACATGTTTCCTCCAACAAGGCCATACCTCCTAATAGTGCCACTCCCTTTGGGGGCCATTTTCTTTCAAACCAACAAGGCCCTTCTACCTAGTGGCTCCCAGGACATCCATGCTTATCACCCCACATTCCCTGTCATTGCTGACCCCCAGTATCCCCAGACCACCAAAGGGAAGAGCTAGCCAGTGCTGCAAGGCAGAGGGCCAGCATCCAGCTGGGGGTGGTTGTACCCATGGCTGGGCCAGGAGAGTGCTGTGTCACCCACAGTGGCTTTCCACTCCAAGGGCTTCCATATGCCAAGAGCACCCTCCCAGGTGCAGCAAACAGATGACTTTTGGTATCACACTGCCCACCAGAAAGGGCACATAGACAGTATTAATGGCCGTTTTAGCTGAATCTGCCTGGAAGGCATCAGAGAACACTAGACCCCTGCACACAATTCCACACGTGACCTGAAGACCAAAAGGCCAGCATGAGGACATACAATCATACTGTCTATTGGGACCTGGGGTCAGGACTGACGCAGCAAATGTGGGTGCTGACAATGAGCTGGGAGTCCATATTAAACATAGTTCCCTGTCCCAGTCCTCAGATCCACCTGTGGACCCTGCCCTGACCCTCATCCTTGACATCAGCAGAAGGCTCTGTCCTGACCTTCACCCCTGACCCCAGCGGAGGACCCTGCCAAATGCTCCCGAGAGCCCTTGGCCAAGCCATAGCTTGTAAATGAAGGATTCCTGGGGGAAAGGCCCTGTACAGCCCAGCCAGCTCCTGCCTACACCAGGCATATCACTCCCTGGGCCTGTTCCCCCAGACCCTCCCCACAGTCAGTATTGTGTCCACCAAACCACTCCTAGGTCCAGCACCGCACCAGGCCCTGGCCTCAGCCATATTCTAAGGACCCCATCAGATGCCAGAACAGGCTGACTCCTGCTAGGGTAACGAAGTCCTTGATGTACTCTGGAGACTGGAAACTAGAGTCAGTTCCAGAGGAGGGGGCTTGGAGACAAGGTGACAAGCTCTGTTGAGCTTTGGCGTCTCTGCAGTATGCGGCTGCAGTTGTGTGTGTGTGTGTGTGTGTGTGTGTGTGTGTGTGTGTGTGTGTGAGAGAGAGAGAGAGAGAGAGAGAGAGAGAGAGAGAGAGAGAGAGAGAGAGAGAGAGAATACATGTCCCAGCTTGAATGGCCTATTGGTCTCACAACCTCAAGAGCTGTTCACCCATGTCTCACAGCCTTCTCTGGGCGCAGAGGCTCTTGGGAGGTGTGACACCTGTGTGCGGATTTATGGCAGGGCGCTTCTACAATGGCCTGACGCTGGACCTCATCAGAAGGTGTGTGTGTGGGGGCGGGGGAGGTTCCTCCTCTCAGTCTGTAGCTTTGAATCTCTACAGGTGTGTAACCCTGAATCTCCACACATGTGTGTAGCCCTAACTGAACACAGTATGAAGCTGGCCACTGAGAACCTGTGTCGATCCCCTGTCCCATCACACCGACTTGAGCTTGCCATCAGGGAAGCCAGTGGGGGCTTCGAGGGGAGCTGCCCACGGAGCACAAGCCACCCAAGGCCATGATCAGTATCTCCGCCTGTCCAGAGTGGTAGGGATGGGTAAGGGCACTCCTGAGCGGTCCTTGGTGGCCACATAAAATAGCAGGTCATGACTAGAAGGCTGGGCAGTTGGGTGTCCTGCTACCAATGCCTGTCTTGAGGCCTGTCCTACGCACACCTAAGTTCCAATGGCCTGTCCTCCAAGAAGCTGCCCGGGTCTGTTAGGGAGAAGGATGGAGGCCAGAGAGAATGGATTGCATCCTAGCTGGGTGGGTGATGGTAGGGAACAGCCAAGTGCTCAGGCTCCCAACAAGAAGAGGGACAGGTGGAGGGAGGGGTCAGTTAGAGGGAGGTGCAGGGTGTGGGGAGGAAGGGAAGCTTGGTGAACAGGGACAGAGCACCCTGAGGAAGGGGGACAGGGCTAGGTCAGGGAGGCATGGGACTCTCTGGGGTATATAGTTGGATTTTTCTTTGGGTCACCAGCTCACAAATTACGACATGGGGACTGATTAGTAATTATGAAAGCTCGGCCTTAGCTCTTATAACTTAAATTAACCCATTTATTTTAATGTGTATTCTGTCTCTCCATACTGCCCATAGTACTTCTTCCACATCTGGCTGGTGACTTTACCTTCTTCTTCCCAGAGTTCTCTCTCTGCCCAGAAGTCCCGCCTATACCTCCTGCCTAGCCATTGGCCGTTCAGCTTTTTATTACACCAATCACAGCAATACATTTTCACACAGTGTAAAAAATATCCCACAACAGGGGCACTGGACAATGTCAATGGCCAGATGTGGCCAAGGCTTGGAGGGATGGGGGTGGGGTGGGGTGGTGGTAACTCAGCAGGGCCCCTCGCGGAAGCAGTGACAGAGGTATTAGCATCAGTGCAGCCGTGGAAATGAGTGATCGGTTTTTTTTTTTTTTTTTTTCCTTACAAAGAACCCTGTTGGGGAACATCCTCCTAAGGGGAACAGAGAGTTAGGAGATGAGCGGGGCTGCTGGGCTGGGGGTGGGTGGGATGGACACCCTGACTGTGCAGGTATTCAGTGTAAGGACCCCTGGTCTCCATCTCTACGTTGGCCTCAGGGCAGAGATGGCGAATTCCCACCTGACCCATTCCAGGTTTGCCTGGGGTGGGGGTTGGGAGGTGGCTACATCCCTTTGGCATCTTGCCGGGCCTCAGTAGCCTTTCCTGTCCAGCCGGCCGAGGGGAGAAGTGGGAACGGGGTGGGAAGTGTTACAGAGGCTGAGGGAGACAGGAGGCAGACTTATTGAAGTTAGAGCAGGGACCAGGTATAGACAGAGTGGCTCTGGACAGACCGGGATCCATTTCCCCTCCCTGACAGAGCAACCTCAGCCCCTCTACCCACCCTATGTGTCCTTGTTACCCACTCATACCGTAGGTTCCTACCCTCACTCAGACCTTTGTGTCTTCTGTGCCCTCTGCACAAGACACACCCCTCTTCTCCTCCACAAACTCTTATTCATCCCTTAGAGCCCAGACTAAGATGTACCTTGCTTCCCGAGCTCACTTAGCGTCAACTCTATGCTCAGTGGGGGCTGGGGCACAGAAGCAGGCGGCGGGGGGCGGGGGGGCGGGGGGGGCAGGAGGAGAGCATGAGAGAAGAGCTGCAGCCAGTCCCCACCGCAGGCACCTCCCCCACAGCCCGGGTCTCTCCTGGGCTTTTGTCACCTATGTCCTTGTGGGTCTCACTGTCCAAACAGGCCTCCTCTGAGACCGCGTGGCACATGGCTTGTGACAACACTGGACCCAGTCAGAGGGTGGTGGAGGGGAGATCTGGAGCAGATAGGGGCTCTCGGTGCCAGGTTCTGACCTCCCTGGGTAAGGGGTACCATCACCCTTCTCCCGGGGTGGTGGCGGGGGCATACGGCTGCACCTTCGCCCTGTGAGTTACAGACATGTCGCCTGTCTGACTGGCTCCCCTCTGTCCCGGTAACCCACAAGCATCCTAGGTGCCAGGGCTTGTGGGCATCTGGGTATAAGAGCTGGGGCAGAGAGGAGAGAAGGAGTCCAGGAAAGCTCCCTGGAGATGAGAAGTCACCCAGGGCAGGTGGCGACGGTGTCAGGGTTTATGTAACCTGAGGCCACAAGTGCTTTTGACACGAGTTTTCTAGGCTCTGGAACTTGGGAAGGTCTTACCCACACCCCTCAGCACCCCCGGGTTTTCACCCTTAAGCTGGAAGAGAGTAAACGCCAGGATGTGGAAACAGATGCAATTCTCAAGAGCTCCCCGACAGGCAGGTGGTTAGTGCTCACACATGCTGGGGGTGGAGGGCCTGAGAAGGGCCTGGTGTGAGCTGAGGCTGGACACTTGTGCCCTTGAGGGGCAAGCAGACCCCGGTGGCTGGGAAGGCTGGAGAGAGGGGGTCGCGCTGGCCCCAGGAGTGGGAGATTGAGGCGTAAATCAACATCTAGGAAGGGGGTGGGACACACAACGCGGCTACTCTCTCCAGCCCGAGCTGTCTCCCTGGGCATCGGACCCTGTCTCCTTCAGAACAGTAGAGGGCACTGCCCATCACCCCTAGACAAGGCGCCCTGTCTAAAATTCACTCCAGCCGCCAGAGTCTGGGACCCGGTCCTTGTACCCACCAGGGTCCTTCGGTGCTGGGCCAGCAGCTGCCTTTGCCCAGGCCTATGGGGAGAATTTACCTGCTGGCCACCAGCCCCTCAGTGGGACATGGGCCAGCCAGGTCGCATAAGGTGCTGGGAACTCCCGTCGGTACCACATGGCTGACCCTGAATTGCATCCCCTCCCCGCTACAACATCCCTGTCGGTCCGTCACTTTGGAACCTGCCTTGGGGCCTAGTGACCCTCTTGGAGATCAGTACCCCCGAGGCTCTCATGATGAGAGATCCGGGGTTACCCAGTGGTGACCAGTCATGTTGACGGCTACAATTCCCAAGATCAGGCTCAAGATCAGAGGTCATGGAAGGAACACCTCTGTGTGACCCTAAAAGTGGCGTTGGCTTCTCTGTCTTGATGGCCTGATCTGGGAAAAGCAGATGAGAGTTGGCCTCTAACTCTGTGCCAGGACCAACTCCCACCCACTATAGCAGTAATCTCTCAGCCTTCCTAATGTGGTGACCCATTAACACAGTTTCTCATGTTGTGGTGACCCCCAACCATAAAATTACCCCATTGCTACCTCATAGCTGTAATTCTGCTACTGTTATGAATCATAATGTTTTCCGATGGTCTTAGGTGACCCCCATGAAAGGGTCTTTCCATCCTGGGGGGGGCGCAAACTACTGGTTGAGAACTACTGCACTCCTGGGACCAGTGGTCAACAGGGCTCCCCCTTCCCTTACTGTTTCACCTCCCGTTGAGTGTGACCTCGGGCCACATGACCCGTAGCCAGCCTAAGCCAGGCAGCAGTACCCTCCACTTTGCAGGACACGGGACAGTGGGGGAGGAAATGGTGCTGGTTGGAGGGGATAGGGGCAGGCTTTCTTTGAGGCAATGGTCTTATGGACCCATGGAGGAGTCCGGATATCTATTTGCAGATGGGGAAACTGAAATTCAGAGAGGCAGAGCACTATGGTGAACGCGGGTGGACAGTCCTGGGAACCTACAAAAGAGATTTGGAGGCAGGGGTCCATGTGGGTTGGAGACTGAGGTTTTCCCTCAGGCCAGGCTGGCACTGAGGCTATTCTGCCCAAGCCTCCATCTCCAATACTCTTGTCAGAGGCTGCCACACCTGGAAACCTTACAAGAACCCTTAGGTCTCCTCCCACACCTTTACTATGGGCATATTTGCCAGTGCAGGGCGCCACCTGGTGGACAGGCTTGAAACTGCCAAATGGGAGCCGCAGACTCTATTCATCTGTGAAGAGGGAACTTCCATTGAGAAAATGCCTCCATCAGGCTGACCTGTGCGCAAGTCTGTAGGGCATTTTCTTGATTAATAATTAGTGTTGGAGGGCCCGGTTCACTATGTATAATGCCACCCCTGGGCAGGTGGTTCTGGGTTGTATAAGAAAAGTGGGCTGAGCAAGTCACAGTATTTCCTCATGACCTCCGCTTTATTTCTTGCCTCCAGGTTCCTCCCTTTGTGATGGACTGTTACCTGGAAGCATAAGACAAAAGGAACCCTTTCCCTCCCCAGGTTGCTCTTGGTCATGGTGTTGATCGCAGGAATAGAAAGCAATCCATGCCTCTTGGTTGTCCACGTTGGGAGACGGAAGCCGTTAGAAAGGCTGGGAGCTTTCCAAACTCTCTAAGCTCGTGATGTCCCTCTAGCTCATGCTTGGCTGGGTGACCAGGCAAAAGCAGCTGGAGGATGAAGGAGCCACTGGCCCAACCATACAAGGGCTGCAGACCCCCGTCTCTGGCCCGCATAGTCCAGACCATTCCAGACCAGACTGTAGCTGAGAAACACACTATTCCCAGCATCCCTAGCAAAGGCAGCCAGGACCAGGGGCAGATGGGCCACGCCTGGGCCTCACACTCAGGAGCCAGGCTCTGCACCCCCGAAGTCTCATGTACAGGGAAACAGGGCAGCACTGATGGTCAAGGACCTTGCCTGAAACTGGAAGTGGCTAGGACCATACCTCACCTTCTGTCTCTGGAGTTCCTGCCTTGTTCCGGCCTTGGGACCTAACTTAGGACACTTAGAGCCCCCTGGCTCTGAGCCCATCCCAGTGTTCTGTGGGCCCAGGTGTACACGTATCCAGGTGCCCATGTATCCAGGTGCCCACATATCCAGGTGCCCACATATCCAGGTGCCCACGTATCCAGGTGCCCATGTATCCAGGTGCCCACATATCCAGGTGTACACGTATCCAGGTGCCCTTCCCTCTGCTACTCCTGACCTTGCCCGAGACTGGATTTCTACAGGAGAGGCTACCACGTAGGGCCGGGCAGCCTGAGACTCTCCCTGGATGGCCAAGGAGGGTGGGAAGGGTGAGGGCTGTGGCCCTACTGATCACATCTAGCTTCTCACTGGCGGGCCACTCTGCCATGCTTTGCATGGGTCTACTTTGGTCTGAGGCCTAATGGCTACCACCTCCCAAGACTCTCTGCCCACTTGAGACTTGCGTTGACTCAAGCAAGCCCCTGACGTGGCTCTCGCTCTGTGGGACAGCCACTAACATGAGTGAACCTGATCATGTGGGCCTGCTTCCTCCTTTCCAGACCTTGTCAGAGCCTCCAGTGGGTCACCACTGCATGACTTCAAGAGATGATATGGGGTGTGTGTGTGTGCAGAGCTGTAGACCTTAGGAAGGTCTTACTACCCCCCTGCACCACCGGGAGTCCTCACAAGAGCACGTCACAGGCCATTACAGGAGACAGCGGTCACCTCCTCGTCCTGTCCCAGGTTCCCACTAACATGCAGCAGCCTCTCCCGAGTTCTCCCTTGGCTCTGGCCTCATTTGACCCCTGGCACATCCCCTTTAATTTACATGCTGCTCTAGTTCAGTTTCTTGCTGCAGCAAATCACCGACCACAGCTCACTTGGAGAGGATAAATGTTGTGGAATATTAGTTGAAGACGTGTTACATTCGTTTATGCTGTGGGCTATTTGTTTAATGATGCAAACAAAGATGTGTTGCATTCTTTTATGTTGCATTTGTTTAACCCTGTGAAGCTGTGTTACTGTGCCTGTGTAAAACACCTGATGGTCTAATAAAGAGCTGAATGGCCAATAGATAGGCAGGAGAGAGGGACGGATGGGGCTGATGGGCAGAGAGAATAAATAGGAGAAATCTGGGGAAGAGAGTGAGGAACAAGAAAAGGAGAAGAAGAGGACACCAGGGGTCAGCTACACAGCCAGCTATGGAGTAAGAAGTAAAGAAAGGTATATAGAACCAAGAAAGATAAAAGCCCAGAGGCAAAAAGTAGATGGGATAATTTAAGAAAAGCTGGCTAGAGATAAGCCAAGCTAAGGCTGGGCATTCATAAGAAAGAATAAGGCTCCATAGGATTATTTGGGAGCTGGGTGATGGGCCCCCAAAGAGGTAAGATTTAAAAAACAACAACTACGAATAAAATTTGTTTTTATCTTAACAAGTTAGAGTCCATCATTAGGAGAAGCCAGGGCAGGAGCTCAAGGCAGAAATCTGGGAGCAGGAACTGAAGCTGAGACCATGAAAGACACTTTACTAGCTTACTTTCCATGGCTTCGTCAGCCTGTCTTACACAACCCAGGCCCAACTGTCCACGGGTGGCACTACCCTCTGCAGGCTGGGTCTTCTCCCACAGTCACTAACCAAGGAAATGCCCCCACAAGTTTGCCCACAGGCATTTTCTCGGTTGAGGTTCCTTCTTCCCAGGTGACTATTTGGTATCAAGTTGACAAAAACTGTCACTTATTCACTTAATAATACACTCTGAATGCCAAGCAGTGGGACAGGTGTGAGAGACCCTGGAGCTCTAGAGGACTTTTGGGGGGACCACATACCAGGGGTACAGGACGAATTGGAGTGGGCATAGGAGGACTGAGAAAGAGGAGGCGTCGCAGCGGCTGGGTGTGGCTGGACAATAGGCTAGCCTGTGTGTCCACCTAAAACCCTAGCAGTCTCAGGCAAGGCTTTCCTGAGACCTCAATGAGTCAGGACAAGACAATACCCACAAGTTTGGCATGAACACTGACGACGGAATCATGAACAATGTCCGTGCCTTGGAACGCCCCCCCCCCCCCACACTCCTGAGCAGCTAGCAGGATGACCACGACTGCTTTACCATCACATCCCTGGCCTCACCCTAGCCAGCCGGCCCCTTGTAGCCCACCTCCCAAGGGGCTACTCTCAGCAGAACCCTCCTTCTTCAGACTCCTTCCATACCTGCTTTTCTGATACTCCCATGGGACCTCTTGGGTTCCTAAGCTGGAGGACTTTGCCAGTACCATGTGCTCTGAGTATATCCAGTCCGCAGGACAGAGGCTCTGTCAACTTCACCCGACTCCTCAAAGGTTCCTCCACATTCGCTGGGCACCCCCCTTGAGGCCTCCTCCCCACACCAGCCTGGCCTCCATCCAGGACTCTTCGCTGCCCTCTTCCTGGGGCCTCTGGGGC
This sequence comes from Peromyscus leucopus, assembly GCF_004664715.2. Lineage (NCBI taxonomy): Eukaryota > Metazoa > Chordata > Mammalia > Rodentia > Cricetidae > Peromyscus > Peromyscus leucopus. The sequence continues at coordinate 18,780,474 of NC_051080.1, forward strand.
TGTTCCTGTCTTCAAACCCACATGACCTCATTCCTTCCTCCTGTGAGGGCCCTTCCGAGGTTTCAGAGCCTCACACATTCCCCAGTCTCCCCCTCCCCAACCTCCAACATCTCCACACCCCACAGCCCTGCTCAGCTGCAGGCCAGCCCATGGCGGTTTATCAAACACAGAAGGAAGCGGTGTCTCCTTAGAAGGCCCAGTTCTTGCTGTGACCCTGAACTTGGGCCAAGCTGACCCAGGGAATGAGCAGAAGACAGAACCAGGAGACAGGATGCCCAGGGTGAGGGTAGCAGTGCTGGGGCCCAGTAGTGGAAGGAGAAGAAGAGAGGAGGGGGGAGGAGGGGAGGAGAGGGGAGAATAGGAGGGGAGGGGACTAGAGGGGGAGGGGAGAGGAGGAGAGAAGAGGGAAGGAGGGGAGGGGAGAGGAGAGAAAATGGGAGGGGAGAGGAGGGAAGGAGAGGGGAGGAGGGGAGAGGAGGGGAGAGGCAACAAGGGGAAGGCAGGATATACTTCACTTCAGCTTCCAGAGACCACAAGAAGGCAGTGCCTCCCCCTCACACTGGCAGGTTATCGCACACCACCAATGTGGTCGTGCTAGAGGCTTGTCTGATGCCTAGGGTCAGAGGGCTGGGGTGCCAGAGCCTCTAGGACAGGCCACCTCCTCATCCCAGTTCAAACCCAGGGCAGTCACTTCTTTCTTGGGAAGCCAGACTGGTGAGCACTGGCCACGGTCCTCTTGCCAAGGAGGGCAGCTGTGGGCAGAACAGGAAGGACCCTGTGCAGACTCCTTAGTCCCTCCCCCTGCCCGCCCCTTTCACGCCCCCAGAGGCTGGGAAGGCAGGACAGCCATAGATGATGCTGTACGTGGATAGACATGGCCTCCTAGACCCCGCCCCTTTCACAGCCCCCAGGGGCTGGGAAGTCAGGACAGCCATAGATTCAACGGGTGGATAGACATGGCTTCCTACAACCACTCTACTTAGCCGCCTGTGCAGTCTTGAGAAAGTCGCTCCATCTCTCTGTTCCTCGGTCTCCGTGTCCATGAAGCTGGTTCGGGAAGAGCGCCTCCAGGGCTCGTGTTGAAGACTGGAACGAGACATCCTGAAGGTGGGCCACCAGCACTCCTGTGTTTACGCCAATAGCCTGTGCCTCCCATTCCCACCCCCAGGGAGCCATCCCTGCAGAATAGAGCAGCCTGGCTTCCCACTTTGGACCACAGACAGTTGGGGTTCTAGGCTGGATCCTGGTTGGGCAGGAAGAGGCTGGGGCTAGCAAGGGTGTGCTTGATGAACTTGGGCATCTGGATGCAACAAGTGAGGGGGAAGCATGGGGTGACTGGCAGTCCCACCTGCCTTTGTACTGGGGTTTGGGCCCATGAGCAAGCCAGACCCAAAGACACTCTGCTTCCCGGCCTATCTCAGTTCTCCGGCTGTCCCAGTTTGTACAGTTCGGCTCTTTCCACCTTGTCCCATTCCTGAGAGAGAGTGGCGTGCTCAGCAGCTGCATTCACCAGCTGGCATAGGGACTTCTCCGGTGCCACAGTGCATCTCAGCAGGTGACACCAGAGACACATGCCCGCTGAATGTCACAGGACAGATATGCATCTGCCAGAGGGTCATGGGCACATGTGCATGTGCAAACACCCAAGGAAGGCCCAGCCATAAGAGATACCTCCCAAGCTGGGGCCTTCCCTCAGCCACCTCCCTTGCCCAGGCCACCCCCATCTTCAGGTCTCAAAAGACTCAGGCATCTCCTCCTCACATCACCCTAGTCTTGGGATGGTCACCTTCCCTTTTAGGCTGGTTCCATGATGCCCATTGGAAGGGTGTTTGAATAGTGCTACTGACTCATAGGGGGCAAACCAGACCTGATCAGGGTGCTGCCAAGCTGTGCCCTGGGCTCACTGCCCCCCCCCCCCCGTGACTCAGAAAGACTCCCGGGCAGCCCATTACATAGCTGTATCATGCAAAGAGCCGAGAGCCGAGTGGAGACAGGGAGAACAAGGTAGGTACCAGGTAAAGTATGCTCGGGGACATCAGGAACTGCTCCAGCTCCTTGCAGACCTTCCCTGAATTATCTTTGAACCCAGTGTCGGCATAGACCAGAACAGCGCCCCCACCGCCATCTCCACCCCCATATCACAACCTCAGTGGAGCTGAGGGTGGGCGGAGCTTGATCTCCGTTCACAGTTGCCATAGTCTCCCGCTGCCACACAGTGTCGCTGCTGGGAAGCACACCACCCAGCGGAGGAGGTGGAGCAGCGCCTTCCGTGCCTCTCTCTGGCTGGTCAGAAAGGGTGGATGGCAGAGACTCAAACAGGACTCCCTTCCCAGGACGGGCCCCACAAATACACCCTGGGGCCTAAGCACTGACCTTCCTACAGCCTCTGCACACACACAAAAAGAATCCCCCGCCCATACATGCCTGTCAGGTAGACCCCAGATGGCCTCACTCTGGGTCTTCCCTTTGTAAAACACTGAACGAAGGCTTTTATTCATTCTGCTATGTAATATCTTCTGAATCATAATACTATAGGCAGTATTCATTATATAATCTATATCCAGTATTTTTTTGTTCATTTAAAAAAAATTTTTTTTAAGAAGTAGACCTGTGGCTCTGGGACTCCTGAGCCCCCCAGAACTGCTGGCTCCTCTGTCACTGCTGCACCTGTCACACCCAGGAGACCCCCACCTCCCCACTAATCTCTGGTGAGTCATCCCAGGAGGAGCACGGATGTACAGGTCTTGCTCCTGCATGACTCAGCTACACCTTCTCCATGCTGCCTGGGCTTCGAGGGGTTAATGTGGAGTCTGGCTTCCTTGCATTGAGGCCACCCGGAGTTCCAATCTGCTCTCCTCCCTGGTCTTGAACTAGCTTGTCGTCAAGGTCTCTTATGTACATCCTTATAGTGCCAGCCTGCCTGGATGGGTGTATCCTAGGACCTCCAGCCTGCTCAATCCTCTCGGACCCCCGAACAGCAGCCCCCATCTCCTCCCCTCATCATACCCTGGTACAAGGGCCAGTGCAGGATCCACTTCTTAGATTGGCCGGCAGGTGGCATCCGGTGTCCGGGCAGGGACCAGGAACCTTCCTGTGCACTTTCCCTGAGACCATCATCTGGGGTGTCTGGAATACCGACTCCACCCTCTCAAGTGGGACTGTTGTGCTCCCTCAATAGGATGTGGACGTGGGGGAGTGAGTACAGGGTCTCCCTGGGCCGAAGCCCCTAGATCTTCCATTCTGCAGAGTGCTGGGTAGCTCCCACCCTGACCCCCACATGCACCCTTATCTCTAGTGACAGCCAGTTGTCAGAGGAGAGCCAATAGAATATAGAGGGGACACAGGACAGGGCAGGTGTCATCTCCCAGGAAGGTACCCTGACTGCAGAACTCCTGGGGGTCTCTCAGATGTTCCCCCCCCGGCTGCTTCCACAGGTGGCCGCTGTGTGTGTGTGTGTCCTCATCTGTGCTCCGAGGACTTGAGCTCTGCAGGGCACAGGCCATCTCCCACTGCAGTGTAGGAGTCAGGAGGTGGGCGTGACTTGTCCATGTCAGTCTGCTCACACAGACACAGCTGGCTGCAGTAACCAGAGGTTGGGTCTGTGTGGGGATGAAGGGGTGGGGTGCTGGGCTGAGCAGGAGTATGGTGGGTGGGCAAGGGATAGTGAAGGTACTGGACAAGGCTATGCTCAGGGAAGGGCAGGAAGGACTCCCCTCTCGGTCCTGAGGCCTGGCAAAGGTGGATGGACAGAAATGACATTCAGAGGACAAGAGCTGACAGATGTGACTGACTAACCAACCACAGGATGAAGGAAGGCACAAAGGTGAGTTTATCATCCACCATGGCCCCAAAAGATGGCAGGGAAAAGACAGGACACTCCACTGAATGTCTGAGCATCTACGTCTGTGTTTAGCTGCCAACTCCTACACAGCCATCAAGACCCAGCTCAGATAGCCCCTACTTTGGAAAGTCCTCCCTGTTACGTAGACTCCTCTGGGTACTCTCAGCCCTGGGCCTAGCACAGCACTAATTAGATCTTCAGGAGTGGCAGGCTGTGTTTGAGAGGCCTGGTAGCCAAGGATGGATGTGGATGGGCACTAAGATTGCTGGTCTGCCCAGGCGTGCCCATGCAGGTGTGTGGGTGCTCAGAGCTGAGGCGGCTCAGGATCCAGGATGGAAACTGAGACTAAGGGCATTCAATATGGGGAGAAAGCCAGGACACCAGGGCCAAGGAATCGACCCAGCCATGCCAACACCCACAAGCGAGAGGGCCCTTGGCATCTGGTCAGGTAAGAAAAGAACAGGCCTCTACGTTCCTAAGCTAACCCTAGCTGAGGACTGACCCCTCCCCCAACAGCTGCCTGAATGAAGGCTTAGGGTCCCTGGTAGAAGGTAAATGACATTTGGCCTAAGGATGGAGAGTTATAATTCAGGGTCACCCCAATACTGTCCCCAAGGGAGGGAGGCAGGGAAGGACAGGAATTTTTTTGGATCTGGTCGGGACCACGGGTTGAAGGACACTGGGAGCCAGCCTGGGGGGCGCTGTGAACACTGACTTGGAGTCACAGGATCTGTCACTCCACTGGTGCAGGGAGAGGCCCAGTGGCCTCTCCAGGGCTCGGGTCCCAGAGGGGCACATGCCGTGTGAGAGATGGGGAGCAGCCGCTACCCTGAGCAGCTCTGGCAGCGTTGTCCCGACGCCGCGGTCCGCGCTCTCACGCCCTTCCTCTGCCGCCCGTCGTCATACTTCCACAATGACCAAGGACCAGGTGTAAATTCATGTCACCGCAGCCTTTATTTTGACCCAGCCCCCACACTGCCGCCCCCACCCCATCTGTGGCACAGGCTCTCCACGTGGCTCGCTGGGCGGGGGCCTCCGTACAGCTGTGTTCCTGGGCTCCTCAAGGAAGGCAGTAGGTTGTATAGTTATCTTCTAAGGGGCAACATCACTGCCCTGAAACCACACAACCTACTACCTCACCCTGCGGGGTCCATGTTCTGGAGGAGGCCCAGCCCCTCCCCACCCACCCTGGCCACAGGCCACCAGAGCCCTAGGGCACAGCTGGCACAGGGCAGGAGGGGGGGAGTGAAGAAAGTGGTTCAGAGAGACCTGTACCCACCAGACGGGTGAGGGAAGCCTCCAGTGTCTGAACCCATCACCCCGGGGGACAGTGGCCTACCCAGTCCAGTTGCGTGGTTGTGCTCACGGGGTACCCAGCCATGCTGAGAACCCCCCTCTCATTTCCTTCATGGAAAAGATGCCCCGTCTCTATGTCTCGGAGACCTGACCCTGAGCTGGAAAGCCTGGGCATATGCCACGTGTGGAGTGTGTAGCAACTCTGGAACAGAGGTGAAGGTCCAGCCCAGACCCTTTCCTCGGGGAGGGCTGTGAGCCCAGGCCTAATGTGACGAGGTCAGGGGAAGGAAAGCCCTTCTGTGTGGTCAAGGGAGAGGAGGTGCCTGGAAACGCTACATGTCTGCTTTCACCCCGATGCCCCAACGCTTGCAGATGAGTAACAGACCAGAGGTCAAGGGACTGTCCAAGGTCCCCCCTGTTGGACTTGCTTTGTGCACGGCAGCTACCACCCCTGTGCCTCCCTCAGCCTCCCAAGGCAGGGCTGGCGGATCCACTGCAGATATTGCGGCCACTTCAGGAAAGACAGTAGATTGTATAGTTACCGCTGAGCGGGGCAGAGCCCAAAACCATACAACCTACTACCTCACCCCAAAGGCCGTCGGTCAGTCTTGGTCAGTGCAGAGCTGGATGTTACCGGCGTCTCGAGATACCTCCTGGAGGAAGAAGGAGAGCTGGGAATATGGTGAGGGGCCCAACATGGCCAGCTCGGTGCTGAGGGTATCAGCCCAGCGGCAGACTGGGATTCCCCCCAAAGTGGGCCAGGACACTTAAAATCACCAAGCAGAGAGAATGAAGGAAGTGAGGGGGTGGGGGTGGGGTGGGGAAGGAGAGAGGAAAAGCTGACCAGTCAGTCACTAGGCAGGAATGGCCACCATGGGGGAAGGATGGTCACTTGTCAAAGGCCAGCCAGGTCCAGGGGGCTTCCAGTGCCCACCTGGCTGAGACCCAGGCTCTGTACACTCAGCTGTAGCACCCACAGAGCTGAAGGCACCAGAACTCCGGCCATGAAGAGGCCTTGGGCATGTACCCTCCTCCTCTTACACAGGAAGAGCCCCTCCTTGAGGGCTCTGGGTCTGTCCCTGCCTCCCCGCTCAGGGTGGCCTCAAGTGACCTTGCTGCAGAAGGCTCAAAACCATTTTTTTTTCCTTGTGGGAGGCAGCCTAGCTCCCCATGGCGGCCAGCTGGGCGGAAGTGCAGACCCTGGCTGGACACTGATGGCCAGTCTGTCCTTGGCGACTAGCACTTCCTGAAGCCCGCAGGGGCTCTGGGCTTGGCCTCTGAGCTTGGGGCTCCCAGAGCCTTGGACAGAGCCCAGCAGGGAGGACGCCCTGGTCAGGCCAGGCAGCCTGGTGTGGCCCATACTGCTCACTGTGTAGTGGGACAGGTAAGATCCACTCTGGGGCAACAGTCAGCCTGTCCACACTGCCCACAGCCACTAGCTTGCCGGGGAAACCTTGGGCCAGCGTATTTAAGCCTATCTTATTTATAACCAAGGCTTCTAGCCTCTCCAGCGGAGCAGTAACGGTGCGTTGGAGCATTCTTCCCACCTTGTAAGATGGTCCTGGAGCTCTCTGCTCTCTGGTTCCAACATAGACTTGGAGACTCCATTACAGGCCCTCCTTCCACAGTTTTTCTAGGCAGGCACCCGGCTGGGCAGTCATCTAACCCTCCAGCTGTGAGGTGGGGTCACTGTGAAGATACTGAGGCTCAGAAGGCCGAGCTTCTAGTCCCAGGTGGCTCTGCCTTCAGAGGGAAAATGGCTGCTGCTTACAGGCCTCAGACAGGTCTGCCCGGCAATGCAGAGGGAAGCTCTCTACCCGGTCCCAGGAAGCCTGGCAGCTTTTGCTCTCTGTGTGATGCCACACCTCCCTCCCTCCCTGCCAAGGGTCACAGGAGCAAGTCCGAGGACCCTGGGTCAAAATGGAGCCATGAGGTTGAAGTCCACACTGTGTACCCAGACCTGGAGTCTATGAGGCAGAGTGGCTTGGGAACAAGGCCCCCCGAGTGCTAGTGTGGCCCGGCCCTCGGTGGGCAGGCACTGTTCAGTCCCAGAGGACATCTATGTGAGCCACTGGTGTGCCATCCCCTGCCTCAAGCCTGGACCCCTTCACTAACAGACAGGTCGAATATCCCCAAGGATGGTCCAAGCAGAGCCAGCAAGGCAGGAAGGCCTATGGGAAGAGAGTGTGGTTCAGGCACCCGCCTCATGTTCTGTCTATGATGAACGGACCAGGTGGGAAGGTAGAGGAGTGTCACTGCCTGGCCACAGTTAACCTTGTCAGTTCCCAGGATGCACCTGGCTGTGGGAGAATGACTAAAGGCCACTTTGGCCATCCCCATCTGAGCCCCTCAGAAGCACCTTGAAGAAGGCACACCTTGACAGGGGCCTCTCAACACTTGGGGTTCTGCCCCTAGCGGGCAGGACACAGTATGGTGAGCAGGACTCCCTGGAAGGTCTTGGCTGTCTCTTTTCCCTGGGCGATCCTACGCACACCCTGCATTTCTGTGGGGTCCCTTTAGCTGGCCCTTGGGGATTCTCAGCAGCTCCTTGGCCACTCGAGTTAGGAATCAGCAGGGGGCTGGTGTGCCATTGTGACGGCCCCCAAAGGGCCTGTCCTGCACCTGTCCCTGCCTACCCTCCCCGAGGTTTTGGGCTTCACTGCGACCCAAGCCATGCAGAGCCGAAGCTGTGGGAGAGACATAATGGGAGGCAAGCATCCTGGTCCCTCCTTGGCCATGACTCAGGCACCCCCTGTGCCTTAGCCCAACCTGGGGACAGAAGTGATCCTGTTCCCCTCATCTGGCCTTTCTTCTTACTCCAGGCACGGCACTTCTGGTACGTCCTCCATCAACGCTGGGTGGTATGGGGGGGGGCGGGTATTAGCACCACACTGGAGGGCTGCGTGATGGCGGTGGGGGACAGAGAGAAAAGAGCTGCCTTTGAAGTCCCCAGAGAGCTCTCAAGGCTGGGTGACCTGAAGGGTGTGAGCCTCCGGACAGTGTCTCTTCAGGGTAGGGAGGCTGCTCCTCTTCCACTCAGAGGCAGTAATGAATGGAACTGGAGCTCTGTTAAACCATGTCCAGCCTGGGTCGGCTGAGAGGGGGTCAAAGAGCATCATATCGCAGTGCATTATGGGTAGATGAGATGAATCATCTGGGGGCAGTCTGCTGGTGGGAGGCACAGTCCTGGGGTGCGTGTGTGTGGGGGAGTACAGGCCTCCAGGCAAAGACATCTAAGCTGAGGTGCTGGAGCAACGTCAGTGATGTGATTCTGACCCTATCCTTTCTCACTCTGAGGTCTCCCATGGCCCCCTATTTTCCAAGGAAGGACAGCGGGGTCCCACTCACCACAGGGGAGTCAGCTGCACACAGAAGCTCCTGCTTGGTACCACCACCTCCTGACCTGCCTGGGTTTAGAAACAAAAGCAATGATCATCAACCTCTGAAGGGAGAAAGCCTGGCCCCCGGATGCCCACCCTGGCTGCACCCTGACAGCCCACGGCACAATGGCATTTTCATCCAGTCCTGTCTGCTGCCTGGTGACACTCTGCACGCAAAGCCTTGGATGGAATGGCTTCTAAAACCAGCCCTGCACGCTGGACATGCTGGTCAGAGACTATGACTCCAACTTCATCCGTGGTGGCCGAGCATGTCTATGTGGGTGGCCAGTGGCCTTCCTGGCCACTGGCTGTGAGGTCTGAGGGAGGGAGAAAGCACCATGAGGAGACAGGCTCATGTACACTGTGGTAGTTAACTGGACCCGAGAAGGAGAGTTAATCCTTTCAGACGTGGTCAGCGAGATGCAGTTTCCCTAGGACATAGGGCAAGAGATGCCTCTCTCCCGCAAGAGCAGAGACCCAGTGAAGGGGCTCACTGGATCACACAGGCGTGCTCCATGGATCAAGTTGCTCTCTTACCTCCTTTGGACCCACTCTGGCCAAGGCATCACAGCAGAGCCAGCAGAAAGATGGAAGGCCAAGCAGGGACATGGTGGCAGTGAGAAGCGGCCTGGCCGGCCGCAGGGCTCTGGAGCCGAGCCTAGGGTGCGGAAAACAGAGACGAGCCCTGCTTGGGATCTGCCCGGTTCTGTCCATCAAGCCAGGGTGGTTTGTTAGAAGCCTTGTTATTCCCTCACAGCTCAAGGAAAGGAAGATGAGGCCATTGGTTATTGAGGGTCTGGTGAGGACACAGGGGTGGGAAAGCCCTCTCCCTGACTACCACCAGCCTTGCCCGCACCCTCAGACAGCCAAGCTATCCATCACACAGACACTCTTTCTCTGATCCTTCCCACTGTGCCCATCGGCCCCTCCCCCAACCCACAAAGCAGCAAAATGCCCTGGGCAAGCCTCCTCTGCCCTCCTTGGCCATCTCCCAGGCCCTCCCCACCTCCTGCCTTTTGCCCTGGTCTGTCCCTCTGCCAGGAACCGCTGACCTGTTCTTCCTGTTTCTTTCCACAAGGCTCCTGCTCTCCAGGGGGCCTCACTCTGCCCAGGGTTCGAGTCTAGTGAGGCTGACCCACAGGTGCCCGTCTTGGGTCCATTTCTCTCAGGTGTCTCTCCATGCTCTGGCGGCAGGCATGGCTACTACCATGGTCTCCTCAGTTCTTAGGCAGCTCTGCCCTACACCGGGGGCTTACACTGGTTCCACAAGACTTCAGGAAGGGCCACCCTTTCTTGGTCTGGACTCCAGAGCCATTTGTGAGTGAGTGAGGAAAAGGCCCAGTTCCATACTTGCGGGGTGTCTGGCTGTGCCAGGCTTACCTGTACAACAGCTAGGCCTTGACCACTGGCCTCAGCCCTGGGGGCGCTGGGACCCACATAAAATGCCTCCTTTCTCAAGGGGTAACAGGGAAGGGGTCCTGAAACAAACCAGAGGGACCCAGTGAGGCGAGGCTGGGGGAGGGCGGGCGGGCAGTGCACATGAATGGCGATCCTGAACAGGTCACCAGGGAGTGAGCAGTCAGCTGACGCCCTGCCATCTGCCAGCTGCCGGCTCTCAGCTTTGCCCCAGTCCGGCAGTGTCTGCCCACGGGCAGGGTGCCTGGAGGAGGAGCCAGGCTGGCCAGGACAGGTGCGCTGAAGACCTAGGCAGGCAGGTGGCCCTTTCAGGGCTGGGCGGATGTCTGGAGAAAGAGAGAGGCAGACAGACGGTGTCACCCTGAAGTCACCTCAGGCTTGGCTTGGGGCCACCAAGAGCCAGACCCCCCTCCCCTTCATGGCAGCCCCCGCCCCCCCCCCCCATCCTGGCCTCCCTGATTAGGTTTCTCCCATAAAGCGACCAGTGTCTCTGCTCAGTAGGCCATGCCAACAGTGAGTCTGGGAACGATGGGAGGGTGGCATCCGGCTGGGCAGAAGGCGGGTCTCCTTGTGAACACGGCCCATAAAGTTAACAAGATGAATGCTCACTGACGAGGCCTGGGTCGGCGTGCCCAGAGGCAGGCCATGCCCACTGAGGACCATCTTGGGTCTGGCTAAGACAGGCGTGTTGGGGGTGACCAAAATCTCCGTCCCCAAGGCAAGTAACGCTTTTGTGTGTGACGTTTAGAGAAATGACAAATGCAAACACCCCTGAGCCATTACAAGATCGTATTTGAGCGAAGATGACCCAGGTTTTGCTCGGTGTCCCCTGGCTGCAGACTGGACTGCTCTGGCACTGGGGGTGTGGGGAAGTGCCCCACAGTCTTGAACACCCTCTTCCAAAAGTGTACCACAGGGATGCAAGGTCAAACCTGGAGCGAGCTTCTAAACGCCCTGGGCCTGGCTCTCTCCGGCCCTACACACGTCATGCTGACCCCCAAGATGGATCTGACCTGCACTGGGCTCTGGGTAGACTTGAGACCTGTGGTACCCTGGTGGCACGCCCACCCCTAGAACAGAGGTGATGAACGCTGACTCGCAGGAAGACTCACAAGAGACCAGGGGAGACTCAGGGTCTAGAGCTGCCTGGGGAGGCCCGGATCTGAGCCTCGCTCTCTCCATCTAGAAACAGGGTCCGAGGCAAAGGTCAGCTGGCTCTGTACCTTTTCCGGAGAGCCAGTGAGATAGCTCCAGTGAGATAGCTCTCTGGTATGGACAGTAGCCGGGGGCATAAGGAAGCTGCTGGCTTATGCCTAGGGCAAAGCACAGATGGCCTGGTGTACACTGGGGGAAAGGCCATTGCGTGGGAACTGACTACAGGTCCCACATCGTGAAGCATGTACTCTGCCTGCTCTTTGACGGCCCCCCTTCCACCAACTCCCTCTGAGCCTGGCCTCCCTTGGGAAATTTTTCTTGTTCTAGGAAGCCTATACCCCAGGACCCCCCGGCAGGTTCTATGGTGGCCTGGCACATGGGAAGGCACTGGTCTGGGCAGGTGAGCGTTGGGACATTCTGCCGGAGCTCCCTTGAAGGAGGGCATGGCCTGAGCAAGCCTCACTTCAGGGTGACAGAATGTTCTTCCTGAGAGCTGTGGGAAAGAAGTCTGGGGTCGGCCGGCATCCAGCTAGCTTCCTAGAGGAGACAGCAAGGCCCTGCTGACTACACACAGCTTCTTGCTATCCTGGCAGAGAGTACAGGGCCCAGCAGGGCCATGGAGCAATCCCCACGCTGCCCAGGAAGAGTCCAAGGCATTTTATGCCATACCCTCTTCCCTACTTCACGGGAAACCACCTCGTAGCTTCTTTAATGGACCCCCATCACGGAGCTGGCCACGCCCAGCTCCCAGAGCTTGCCCTGTTTGTCCTACCTTGGGAAGCTGGAATGCACTGTCAGTATAATGATGACTCGGGGGTGCTGGGGGTGCTGTGGGCCTGGATGGCATCATTATGGCATTGCTCTGGGATGGGCTGCTTCTGATCTCTGGGAAGGCAGAGGAACAGTGTTGATCGGGGGAAAAGCTTCGTGTACCTCAGAGCCTCGGGGGTATGGTGGGTGGCCTTGCCCTTGGAGCAAAGCATCCTCCTCTAGCAAGTACCTGGACTATGTGACAACGTCACAGGCGACCCAGGCCAGGAGGCGGTCTGGCCATTGTGAAACCCTGGCATTCTGTACCATGCTCAGCCAGGGAGGCCCAAGGTCCCTGGGGCAGGTCAGGGGTATGAAGGGCATTTGCAGGTAGGAGGCTTTCCTCTCCGGGGGACCTAACTCAAACCTATGTTTGTTGATGGCTCCACTTAGGAACCCAGTACCACAGTGCGGACATTATTTCTAGGACCACCCCTGCCAAGGACTCCCTCTAAAAGTCCAGTGTTGGTGGCGGGTTTTCTGGATTCTGATGTGCAGCCTCCTCCTCGTTTGCTTGGTGGGTAGCAAGGGATCAGTGGATCTGGGTAAGAGGCCAGGACTCCCAGGCTGCCTTGCCAAGCTGCTGGCTGTGCCAAGCCCGGGGCGGCCATGGCCAAAGCCAAGCAGGGTGGGGGCTGGTCCTGGGCTCCATCCAGGCCACTCGGGGGCAGGCAGGAAGCAGGGGTCTCCCCCTCTGCAAGGCTACTGCTCGTTTCAGCTACAAAATGGCGGAGGGCTGTGTCGGCCATTTTGTGGCACCCTTGCAAGACAAAGGCCGTGAAAGCCAGAGGGTGGGACCAGTGGATGCCTGGCCCGGGGAGGAGGAACAATCGCCTAATGAAACAAGCCTGCTTCCAGAGCCTTCCTCCCACCCAAGCTCCAAGCATACTCAGGGCTTCCAGAGACTTCCATACTTCCCTTCAAGGGGCTCCGGGGGGTGTGTCTGTCAAAGAATACTGAGGTTCTCCCACTTTATGGTGACAGTTGGTCCCACAAGCCGTGAGGCTTCCCAGGGCTGAGCTCTTCTGGGTTACAATTCTCTGCCCTAGGGTCTCGGCAGGACATGTCCTTAACTGCCCAGGTTGGGGAGGGCCCAAGCCAGGGGGCTCAAGTGCCATCCTGTGCTCCAAGAACTAGTGGGCTAGATAGCTCCTTTCCCGTCTGGGGCCCACAGGTCAAGGGGTCAGCTGCCAAAGTGGCCATCAACAGAATGCCAGGGGGACTTCCTTCAGGAGCGTATGGCCACGCCCTGTTCCCCCGCTTTCTATGGACCCAGCTAGAGACAGCCCTTGCTTTCTCGTCTTGTTCCAGCTGCTTCTTAAACAAGCGACCAACATCTACTCACACCCCCCCTTTCTGGCCTCTGGCCAGGGGTCCCCCTGCCCGGCCACCACGGCTGGTCTCCAAGCCTCTCTAGGCGGAGGGCAGTAGGCACTCAGTGATCAGCCAGAGTCCCACAGAGGAACGGATCTAGGTGTTGTAGGGGCTCCTTTGTGTCCCCCTCACCACCCTCGTTTCTGTCTTATTCAGAATCCAGTTATAAACCAGAGGCGGAGAGGTCGGCCCTAGGGGCTACTGGTCCCACTCAGGCTGTCTCCTTCTGACCCACGCAGAGCAAAAATCTGTGTGGCGTACAACCCCACTTCACGGGTAGCTAGTCTGAGGCCCCGGGGGGGGGGGCAGGGATACTAGTCACAGAAGCCACCGTGCAGGGTGGCTGGGTCACGGGAGAGATGCAACTCACACAGCCAAGGGCTCGGGCCTCTGACAGGGACGAGTCGACATGAATCCAGGGAGGGGCCTGTGACAAGACAAAAACAAACAAACAAACAAACAAACAAATGAAAACAGGAGTGGAACTGAGAGGAGTCCTCCTCATCTTTGCGGGGTGAAACTGCCACGGCCACATGGCCAGGGTGGACCCCCATTCATCAACCATAGCAGTCCTGGGAACTCCGGGGCATTCATAGCACAGCGGCCTCTTTTTTTTTTTTTTTTTTTTTTTTAACTTTACAGCACTAAGGGCCTCTCCTCAGTGGGAAGCCCCAGGGTTCTGGCTTCAAGTCCCCATCCACTCAAGAGTGCTGTAAACTCATGAGTCAGGTGCTGGGTACACACTAAGGACCCATAGATATGAACACAATTTGGGCGGGGGATGGGGTGGGGGAGGGGACAGGGTTGGTGGTACTGGGGACTGAACCCAGGCCTCTACCACTAAGTGACATCTCTAACCCTTCAAAAGTCTTATTTTGAGGGCCTTGCTAAGTTTCCCAGGCTGACCTTGGATCCACTCTCTACAGCTCAGGCTGGCCTCAACATCTTCCCGAGTAACAAGGATCACACAGGCCTTTGCCACAAGGTCCAGCGAGCGTGAGCATTTTGTACCTTCAATGTGCCAGGCACTGCTAAGTCGCCCACAACTAGGGTCCACTCTGTCCTTGTGACAACGTGGTCCTTGGCTAGAGGGTGGAGGAGAGAAACGTTGGGATTTTACTCTCTACCCCCCCCCCCCATCCCCAGTCACACAGCAGCATGGGAGTTTTCATCCTCCCATGTTTTAGGAACAAGAAAACAAAACTCAGCGACATAGTGAGGGGCCACAGAGTTGTTCCGAGGGATCAGAGCTTCTCTGACAGAGCTCCAGGAAGCTGCACATCCCAGAAGGCCAACGGTGCCTTCCCCGGGGCCTTTTAGCTTCCCAGGAACATTTCTCCAGAATCATTCTCACTCAGCCTGGCTGGCCGGGGGTCCTTGGGAGCCGGAGGCTGGAACGCCACAGGGAGACAGAGCTGGTGCTAGACCAAGGCTGGGTCTGTGTGGGTCAGGAACTGCACTGGGGCCAACGAGCAAAGGCAAGGTATTTGTAAGACGACATAAAGAGCATCCTGGCGCTGGAGCAATGTTTCAGCAGTTAAAAGCACTCTTTGCTCTTCTAGAGGACTCCAGTTCTATTCCTAGCATCACGCGGTGGTTGGAACTCCATCTGGAACTCCAGTTCCAGGAGACCCAGTGCCCTCCTCTAGGCTCTACGGGCACCAGGCACAAACATGGCACACAGACACATATGGAGGCAAAACGCTGATACACATTGATTTTTAAAATAATCCTTTTTGTTTGTTTTGTTTTTCTGAGACAGGGTTTCTCTGTGTAGCCTCAGCTGTCCTGGAACTTGCTTTGTAGACCAGGCTGGCCTTGAACTTACAGAGATCCACCTGCTTCTGCCTTTCAAGTGCTGGGATTAAAAGTGTGTGCCACCTTTGCCCGGCTAAGAATCCTTATAAATTTTTTAAGAGATCTAGAGCTGGAGCTCAGAGGGTGGAGTACCTGGCCAGCAAGCCTCAAATCCTGGGTTCAGCCCCCCAGCACTATATAAACGGGCTGTAGCGGCTCACACCTATAACCCAAGCACTCCCGAGGCAAAGGCAGAGGATCAAGAGTTCAAATCTAGGCTAGAGACCTTATTTTAAAAAACACAACAGTATCCGGCTATTACATAGATCTGCACATCCTTTCTCACCATCCAGAGGACCCTGGGGGCAGCTGGTCTCTAGGCTGGGAGTGCCAGACCTTGGGAATCTGGAAGCCACATCTATAACTTCTAGTGTGTGTCTACCTTGGCTGTCCAGCTCACCGCTCCCAAGCCTCAGTTTCCCTCAGAGACTGAGCAAGGCCATGTGGCCGCCATTTGCTAGGCTGGTGGTTGGCTGTGCTTGGCTACTTGCTGGGGCCGATACTCTACGAAGCACGGTGGGGGTCATGGCTGGCTAAACAAGCATGGAGAGAGCACAAGGCCAGGGGCTTGCCTGTGCTCAGACCTCCCAGGCCCAGATCCAGTCTGGCAGATTCCTCAGGGTGCAATTCCAACCTTGCCAACTGAACCCTAGAGCCCCAAACTTGCCACAGCCCCCCAGTCTAAGCAGGTGCCTCAAAGACCTCATGGTCCAGTGTCCCCAGGCCACAGGTGAGGCGAGGCTAGCTCTCTCTACCCGTAGAGGCCCCTGGAAAGGAGAATGGGATGGTAAGCCCCATATTGTGTATGGGGGTGGTGGGTCTCTGTAATTAACCCTCACTAACACTCGCAATGAGTAAGCACCTACTGCATACATCCAGTGTATCTTGTGTGCCTGGTGCTAAGTAGGGGCTGGGTCATGGACCAGGACTGGCCACTCTCCCCAACCCCGCCCATCCTTTTCTCTTCTGGACCCTTCCTCATAGGTCTTGGCCCAGGGTCCCTCTGAGACTCCCAGCTTTGCTCCTGGAGCCCTACACCCACAGTCTCCCACATATATTAGCACTCAGGACTCAGAGACTCGGGGGCACATTCCAGGACTGAGCCCTTATAAAAGGTGCACCCCATCTATGTCCAGGGGACACACTGGGAGATTGTGTGTACTAGAGGCTGCCTGTAGCTGAGATGGGGTATCACAGGCAGGTCTGGCTTAGGGTGGGTTCCTAGGAAAGCCCAGGATCTGTGAATCAGAGCCCCTTGGCCAAGAGCTCCTAGGTCCCCCGGGATACCTGGGCCAGCTGCACTCCTGAGGTATGTCCAGGTGTTCCGCTCAGTCTCTCTTCCATCTCTGCCTGTGCTTTCCCGCTTTGTCCTGTCCCATCTACCGAGGCCTGGAGGTCTCCTGCCCTGCCCCCAAACTGTCTATTTGCTCTCCTCTCAGGCACTGGCTAGCATCCCTGACCCCAGGTGCAGACACAGAGACCAGTGTGTGTGTGTGTGTGTGTGTGTGTGTGCCCATACAACCAATGCACAGATAGCAGAGGGGTCCCAGGCCCAAATATAGGTTTCTCTGGCTTATACAAGATGGCGTGGGGGCCCTGCCTGCACCCTGAGAGATGAGACTGCCCCTGACCATGGCCACACCAATGCCTTGGATCTAGATTCATCTAGGTGGGTCCAAAGCTGTACTTGGCATCTGGCTCCTTGCCGGCGGGGACAAGTATGAGCACAGCTTCCAGGCTGGCCGCCACCTCTGAGCACAAGACGCCCCAAGTGCACAGGTTCCCGGTTATAACTAACTGCAAGGTATCCGTGGCAGAGGAAGCAAGGACCTTTACCATGGAGCCCTGAGTGATGCTGCAGGTAATACACATGCCCTGGGGTCATCTCATTGTTCTATCTCCCTCTTGGTAGCTGGGGCATAAAGATGGCCCAGTCTAGTGTCCTGGATACCCCTGGATATGTCCAGACATCCTAGAGTCCCAGAAAGAGGCCGGCAGGAGTTGAAACTGCCCAGCCAAGACCCAGCATATGGAAACCTCCAGGTCTGCATGGCTGCATGGACCCACAGCACTATCATCCAGGAGAGTTGGGGTAGGTGGCCCTGAATTCCATAAACAACCAAAACACTGCACTGACCTGGGTTGGACATGATCCTTGAGCTTCAAGAGTCACCTGGGAAAACCGTCAAGAAGAGGTTGAAGCCTAGAAGGAAAGAGACACTAGTTGGATGTTGGGGTACATCCATGGGCACCCTTTTTGCATTTATATTTCTTTCCCATGAACACCAACCTGTAAGGGCTCCCAAAAGGCCTTGGCACAGCTTAGGAACCATCTGGAACTCAGGGTAGCTCAAGGCCAGGAGACTATTTTTATCCATGTGGCCTCACGGCCAAATGTTGGGGCTCAAATCTCAAAAAGTCCTGAGCCTGCCCCTCCTACAAGGACCTGGAGGCTGCAAGGATGAGCCACACACAGAAGCCGTCCCTGGAGGTAATGACATGCCAGAGAACCTCAGAGTTCTGGCCAAACCTGCTGCCACTGGACCTCTGGTGGGTGGCATAGAGAGCCTGCCAAGGGCAGAGTGGGTGCCCCTGCCCTACCTAAGTGATGTACAGCAGGTCCAGGCCTCCAAGTGGCTAGGTCATCCCAACTGACGAGGCCTCTTGCACACCCTATCATGAGAGAAACCATCACGGCCTCTTCACCCACTGGACACGAGCAGATACCATTTCCCAACCTACCCTCCTGAGTATCACCAGCATGCACAGACTCCCAACTGGATGGCTCTGAGTAACGGAGGAGCAGATGCTGAGCCTGCTGAGGCTGGCTGAGGGGAGGCTAAGGAGAGCTGGGACGGGGGGGGGGGGCACACTCTGGATCCAGCGAATTAGCACAGTCTGCCACCTCAGGGAACCTGCAGTTTCCAAAGACCGGGTCTTTCCTCTGAGCTACAGGTATCCAGGGGGTCACTTACAGCCCTGGATCTCCACCAGCAGGTATCCCGGCCCATTTCGCGGACTATCACACTGAGGCCTAAAGAGTGACGGAGCCAGTCTGGATGACAACGTGCAGCAGGGGGGGTTGGAGGACAGGGCCGGGTGTGCCTACTGTGTCACTGGGCTGCAAGAGGCTGTCTCGGAGCTAATTCTGCCCTCCACCACAGGCAATCTGTCCCTGCCGGATTCCATCTGCTTCAAGAGGACAAGTCAGGTCATCGCGGCCTGCGGGGCAGAAGGCAGGGCTGAAGCAGGGGCCTGGAATCCTTGGCACTGTCCCCTGTCCTATCCTGGGCAAGGATCTTTCTCACTGGGTGGAGGCCAGGCTGAGCCCCGGACGGGCTGGGGGCAGGGCCAGGCCTGGCACCAGGTAAAGCCTCTGAGGAGAGGACCGGTCCCGTCTTCTTCGGAAAAGTGACTGTGGATTCTTGTCGGCCAGTCCACTATCCTATCCAGGGCTGTCTCTGATGGAGTGAGAACTCTGACCAAGTAGGGCAGATGGCTACCTGTGTTTGAGGTCCCATGGGGTCTTCTGATACACACGACAGGCTTTCACTTTCCTAGGAGGCTTTCTGGAGCAGCCATGTTCTGCAAGACAAAATAAGGAAATCAAACCAGAGGTGTCAGCTTGGCAGGCCATGTGACTTGGACAGAGAGAAGGGTCAGAGGTAGTGTGGCCTTCTCTGCCTTGGTCCCTCCCACAGCCATCTCCAGATAAGAAGACCCACACACCATTCACCGTGGCCTTGGCCTGGAGTTTCAGGTCACAAGAGACAGACAACGGCACAGAGAGTCATGCTTGGCTTTAACCAGTTCCAGCCGGCCAGGAACCACATTCCAAACCAACTCCCTGCCATGGCTCCTAGGCAGACAGAACACAGAGAAGACCTAACCCCTACCCTAGAGTCCTCTGTGACTATAGAGGAAGGGCTGCCAGTGCCTGGCTAAGATCTCCCCTTCGCCCCAGCCCGGCCGTGGCGGCCATAATTCCCCATGGCCAGAATGTTCTCCTACTACCACAGACCACCCTGGCCTACACTGTCAGACAGTACCAGGCCCCGAGAGTCCCTCCCCTTCACCTCACATTGCCTGTACTGCCCCTGCAGACTTGGGATCTTTGAGACAAGGATGTTGTGGATTAGCATATATCCCTGGGCCTGGCATTCACAAGTGTCCCATCTTTTGCCTTACTCTGGGAATGACACTTGATATCTGGGGTTTACGAGGTACAAACAGGACTTTGGGGCATTACCAAGAAGTAACTTCAGTAGTCATCAAGAGCCAGGAAGAGGGACAGGCCAGGACTGATAAATGGATACCAAGACCAGGAGGGGTCAGACCTGGTCAGAATGATTCCTGGAATCTCCCCTCCTCTTAACGTCTCTTGGGTGTTTCGGCCTTGGGCAGAATTGCCTGCTTCTTTCCTGCCCTCCTGAGCCCGCCATGGGTTCAGGCATCCACACTTCCATGAGCTCTGGGTTGTAGGAAGGCTCAGGGTATCCTTTTAGGATTATGGTCCTCTCCAGAATTTGTCACCATAGGACCAGAGGCTACTCTCCCATGGACCAGCCAGAAGCAGTGAGGATTGTCACATCACCCTGCTTACAGCACTACCTGCAGAGAGTGATTTCTCACTGAACTCTCGAGGACCTAGAAACTAGAGGGACTCGCTGGGAGCTCCTTACGAATGTGCTGGACCCTGAGGCCTGCTGGGGACTGCTTGGCTCCCTCCATCTCCAGAGGCCACTAGTATCTGCAGGTGGAACTGAGAGCCCACAAGAGCTTCGTGCTATTCTTCATCCACACAGGGCTTTGAAGGTCCCAGAGAAGCTAGTGGGCAAGAGGGCAGAGGAGAGCCCAGGGCCGGGGCTGCTAAGTCCAAGCCTCCGACCCTATCTCTTGAGACGGGAATGTCCCTTGGCCATTCCAATCCTTACCTGACAGCTTGACCTCCCCCCATCTCTTCTTTTAGCCTGGACCAAAAGTAAAACCCCTCTACTTCTCAGCCCACGGTGTACAGATTACCCAATTTAATTATCTCAGAACAGCTATCTGTTGCTCCCTGATACTGCAGCCTGGACAGGCAACCCTGTGTCCTAACCTCACCAGGAGGACACGGGCAGGACCCAACTCTTGGGCTCCCAGGCCTCCCTAGGAAAAGAACCTTAGTGGCGTTGAAACCAGTAAAGCTTGCGCTTGCTCGGGTTCAAAGAAGGGAAGTTCCAGAAGCGAGATGGCGGGGTGCCCACAGAGTCAGAAGAAGAGCCCTCCTGATTTCTTTCTTTTCTTTTTCTTTTTTTCCGAGACAGGGTTTCTCTGTGTAGCTTTGTGCCTTTCCTGGAACTCACTTGGTAAAGCCCAGGCTGGCCTCGAACTCACAGAGATCCGCCTGCCTCTGCCTCCCGAGTGCTGGGATTAAAGGTGTGCGCCACCGCCGCCCGGCCCCCCTGCTTTCTCAACAGCACCGCTTCATGTCTCTAACTAGACAAGGTCACAGGGACAAGGCCAGCTGACATAGGATGAAGAAGTTCAGTCATGGGAAACAGAGATGTTCACCAGCCCCTGGGTGGGGTTGAACATGGCCCTATGGGGTCAGTGGCCGAGGCTGCACAAGTCACCTCGGGCCCACTCTGGACACAGGGAGTCATACAGTTCCCATGCTGACAGTACAGAGCTCCTGCCTGCAGCCCAAGAGTGGTTCTGAGGGCCCTGGTTGCACCCTTAGAATGCACCTGGCTGTAGGTAGCTGGCAAGCTCTGACGGCTGCCCGGCTGTAGAGGGCTTTGCTGAGTTCCCTTTAACTTCGGACATTGGCCCCGTGTGTGTGTGTGTGTGTGTGTGTGTGTGTGTGTGTGTGTGTGTGTGTGTGTGTGTGTGTGTGTGTGTGTGTGTGTGTTTCACCCACTCTGCCCATGGAAACAATAAAACAGCAAAACCAAGTGATCTCCAGGGACCCGGGCAGGGGGACCCCACTGGGATCCAAGGGTGACAGATACTTCATTATCTGCCAAGAGAGCCTCTGAATAAACCACAGAGGTGCACTGCTCCCTCTCAGGCTGGTGAGCCTCCCAAAGCTGCCCCTCTGCCCCTTAGAGTTTATGCTCCATGGTATAGTTACTGGTGTGACAGGGCCACCTTAGACCATTTCCATGGTTCATGGCCCATCCAGGTAGTGCTGAATTTGTCAGACCAAACACGAGGCAGAAGGTTCTGGAGGCCCGGCCCAGCCCTACCCCAGCCTCATTTCTACCTGGACTCACAACCATACAATTAGGTGTATCTGTAGGGTCCAGTGGGGCCGTAATACCCATCTAGGTTGGTAGAACGGTTGTCCCTGGGAGAGGTTCGGCTCGATCCAAAGCCAAGTAGCCAAGCAGAATCTCCCAGGCTGTGTGGCCTCCAGGAACCTGTTTTCTCTGAGCTACACGTTCGTATCTGAGAGCCGCTACTTATACCAGGAGTGAGCTTCCTCTCCATCCACCAGGCACTCTCAGTGAAGTCTCCCACTAGCAACTGCCAGCTCCCACTAATGTCCAGTTGATTCTAAAAAAAAAAAAATCAAGCCACCACCAGGCACAAGGCCATCTGCACTCCCACCTGGAATGCTTAGGTAAGTTTCCCAAATGATGCCAGCGTCTGTGACGCCAACCTAACAGGCCTCGGTTCCGGGGGAAACCAGTCTTGGCTTCTTTTCAGATGTTTTCAGAGAAGAGATCTCAGAACATTCTGGCACACCAGGGTCCTGCCCTAAAAGTGGCATCACTGCTGTGGTCATCAGCTGTCTGGACCAGGGGGGTACTGGTCTCTGCAGCCTCTCTGGTGTCTGCTTCTGTTAAGAGCCTCATGCATGCTGGCAGACGGTGCCAACTGCTTCCACATCACACACATTTTGGTACATGGAGTGGTAACTTAGGCAGGGTCAGTTTTTCTCTGGACAGATGGTTAATTCTGTCACTTTAATTTTTTTTTTCCAGTGCAAAAGGAACAGCATTCATGAACCAGAATCTAAGACACAAAGAAAAAAAAGAAAGCAGAGGCCATGTCTGGCCTGGCATACAACTCATCTCTCTCTCTCTCTCTCTCTCTCTCTCTCTCTCTCTCTCTCTCTCTCTCTCTCTCTCTGTGTGTGTGTGTCCCCCGTCCGTCCGTCCGTCCGTCCGTCCACCTGCCTCCCATGTGCCAGGAACCTGGTGGGCTGTGCTGGGCTGTGCTGTGCACTGCACTCGTGCCCACCAGGTGACAGCACATGGCATCTGGCCTGGGGAAGTGGGTGGTTGCTCCTAGTGTCTTACCTACACAACAGACACCTGCAGCTTTGTGGGTCAGTCCTCCTGATCTCTAGGGAGACTTCAGAAGCAGGGTCCCAGGCTGAAGCCCAGGAGTGCTTTCAAGGCAGCTGCTTCAAATCTGGACGCTAGACCCTTCCAGTAACCCGCCAATATCAGAGTTAGAGTGAGGCAGACGGGGACACGGTGGCCCAAGGCTGATGAGGAATGGGCCCCTGGACACACAGCTCTCACCCACGGGCCCACAATGAGCCTGCGTGCACACTTGTTATACGACTATACCCAGGCTGCAGCATGCCCACTTCCTGGACAAAGACATACTGTATATGTTGATCACAGACCCCAGAAGGTGAACGACAAACAGGAAGATGAGGGACAAGGTAGCTGCAGTGGGACGGTCCTGTCTGCAGGAACACTCAGGCCGGTCTGAGTGTTAGAAAACCACCTTTACGGAGCCGCCGTAGTTCCATACGCATGGATCGACCCTAGAGGGCACTGTGCTTCGTGGCATTGGAGAAGAGTCCCTGGGAGAGGCCCCAGTCAGGTGCTGCTGCTCGTGGAGGCATGGGGACCTTCCTTTCAGTTCCTTCGCACCCGAGCCAGGCTTTAAGACCATGAGTGGTTAGTGCCATCCTGCCCAAGGAGCTGCCAGTGTAGACACGGGGCGAAAGGACCACGAGGGCTGCAAGTCCACAGTATAGGTGCTGAGTAGAGGGCGAGGCAGCGACTAGGTGGTGACAATAAAGTGAAAAAGGGTTGTGGAGCCACAAGGCTCGTCAAGATATCCCAAGCATGGTGGCGCACGCCGTTAATCCCCAGGACTCCAGGAGCAGAGGCAGGTGGATCTCTGCGAGTACAAAGCCCATCTGGTCTACACAGCAAGTTCCAGGATAGCTAGAACTAGACTGTGAGACCCTGTCTCAAAACAAACCGCAACAATAAACGGTCCACTAAGGAGACCAGCCTTCAAGTCAGAACGGATGGGAGTCCTCTTTCAGGCGGGAGGGGGGGCAGGCAGCGGTCTTGCTTTTTAGCTGTCCACTAAGGTCCCTGCAACTGGGAACAGAGGTACAGGCTAGGGTACTGTCTGTGAGGGCCTGATCGCACGGCCCCCTTTCCTCGGTCTATAAAAAGGGGCTGGGTCAGGTCGGAGTTCTCTGAGGCCACCCGGATACCAGATGTCTGAGCCCGGCACAGAGTGAAGCTTGGTCCTCCCCTTCACGGTGCCTCCTGCAAAAGCCTACGTGGAGTGCAACTCCGGGAGACAATGTGGAGGCTGGGCACGGGGCAGTGCCCACTGCCTTGCTGCCTTCCCTACGGCTGGTCTCTAGGGCATGGGGGGCCCAGAAGGACGGGCAGTGGAGGCCGTCAGAGGAGCCAGCCCGCCTGGCGGTAAATCATCAGGTCATGCTTCGTAATTATCTGGGCACTTAAGCTCTTCTATCTTGTCTCTCCCTTCCCTGGGGAAATTTCCTTCATTTCCTACGCTTTCCTAGTCTCCTGGATGTCTAAATCAGTCCAGGCCAGGCCCAACATGCTGCTTTCTCCAGCTCTTTGGGCCCACAGCTATCAGGTTGCTATGTTTACGTGCTGGACGGTAGCCACCAGAGGCCGGCGTTCCCATCAAAGTTTCCTCCCTGCTCAGGGAGACTGAAAATGCCATCACAGCCATCCTTGGAGGCACAGAGACAGCATCCTCATGGGCTTCTTTCCCTGACACCGGGATGGGCCGGTAACCCCAGGTGGCCTAGGGTGGGGTGGCACCCAAATGGGGAATGAAACCGAGACAGCATCAAGAGAGGGTGCCTGAGCACATGGGCAGTAGCAATTGGAACATGTGGCTTCTTTTGTTCATCTAAAGGACCCCGCACTGATACCATTTAGATGCTGCCTGCAGCCATTAATCCAGCCCTGACCCCTCCTCCCCTCTAGCTCTCACACTGAGTTCGAGTGGCTGTCCCTATTTTGCAGATGAAAACACTGAGGCACAGAAGGAAATGCCATTGGCTTGGATGGCTTAGATGGCCTTGATGGCGGCAGCTCCGGTCCTAGCGTGGGACCAACACGGGTACAAACTCAGTAGCCTCTGCAGTACCAGCACCCGAGACGGGCCCTCACAAGCAGCCAGGAGCCAATCTTCCCATGTGGAGGCTGCCCTCACAGTCCCCCAGGGCCCGTGCCAATAACTACGCCCATGCTCTCTAATGCAGCGTCCCAATGCCATGAAGGAGGGTGGCATGCGACTACGCCACCAGTATAGAGGCCAGCCAGGTGGAGCTACCACAGACACGGACGGCCCTTGGGTGAGCTTTACAGGGCTAACCCTTTTGCAGGTCTCCCCACCTTGCTAGGGATGGACCCACGGAGTTTTTAAAAGCTGGATCTCATTTTCAGCCCACGTTTCTGATCTCCGGAAACCTCTCCGGTCGTTTGCAGAACCCTCTGGCAGGACCGAAGCCTCCTTTCGCTGCGTTCATAGCCAGGTCACTGGGTGCCAAACAGATGCTGAGGGCTCCAGCTGGATCGTGGCCTCTCCAGCCACCGTCTCTGTTACATTCCATGACCGAGCTGCCTTAAAAACCCTTTCTGAAAGCAAACAAAACCCGGGGCCTGAGAACCTAGAGGAGCCAGCACCGGCGTGGATCCGCTTTCTTTCTCTTTTCCTTCTCTTTCTCTCCCTCCCTCCCTCCCTCCTTCTTTTCCTTCCTTTTTAAGTACATCTACAAGGGACTCAGGTAAAGCTGTTGACCCTCTCATGCTGCGGATGGGTAAACCAAGGCCCGGAGACAGGAAAAGGGTCCGAGATCCCTTAGGTTCTATGGCTGGGTGGGAGTTCTGGAATCCAGGCAGGACTGACTCAGGCACACAGGTTCTCTGGGCCATAAAAATCTCTGTAGTGACAAGTCTTCAGTGAGGAAAGACCAAGTACGGATACCGTAACTTGCCAAGACCCAAAGCATCCCCAGCGTTTGGCAGGGCCCTGGACCCACCTGATACTCCCCTGATGTAAGCCAGCCCGCGTGGGCAAGGCCGGGACCCTTGGGCTCCCTGGCACAGACTGAGTGGTGCTCAGCAAATGCAGGAAGAAGTCTCTGGGGAGGCCTTGAAGCTCAGGGGCAGGGCTCCAGAAAAGCAGGCTGCTCTAATGGAAACCAGTCAGTGGCTAACCCCCCCTTGGTTTCCATGGGGACAGGATAGGAGGTGGAGCTCTGGCGTGGCTGCTGCAGCAGATGTGGCCTGTACAGGGCTGGGGGGGGGGCGGTGGCGCCTGGCAGGGAGCCCTGGGACGTGGCAGGAGTAGAGCTGGGCGCGGGGCCCTGCAGCCATAGCCCTGACGGTCAGCTTCAGGGAAAAGACCGGGGCTGTGGGTCCACCACCTCCAGGAAGTCTCCTGGATTCCTCGGGTGCTCCAAGCCCATAACCCGAGCCTCCTCAGAAGGGACCGGGCCCATGGCATCTTAGTGAGAGCGTGGCCCTCCTGAAGATACCTGCATTTGCCATGCCAACCATGTTGGTGCTCTGTGAGCCTCAGGCCTACTGGTACTTTAGGACGGGGTGGGGGGAGGGCAAGACCCCTAGAGAGCACATGGTCCCCTCTATTGTACTCTAGATGGTGCTTGTGGGTCTCCTTGCACAGGCACACTTGGCCTGGTGTGCTGCAGGGCCTAAAACCGGTGCCATGTGGCCCTGAAGAATGGAGGGAGCTGGGTGCAAGTCTGATATGCAAGAGACTCTGTGGGCTTGGGGACTCAAGTCCCCAGCACGAGCCACACCAGCTGATGGCTGGTTGGGAGTTTTAGAACACTTCCTGGCTCCCTATGTGGAGCACAGTCCCTATTCACCACAAAGAACTGGCCTTTTATGAGCCCACCATGACCTGGGACACAGGCTCACAGTCCCAAGGAGCTCCCTGCCTCAGGGCCGTGAGGAACAACGGTGATACCATGTTCCTTCCTTCTCTCCCGCTGCCATCTCGAGTGTGGTCCACAGCACCTCAGACCATGAAAGTATGGAGACCACGAACTAGGGCAATGTCCTAGACCCTTTCAGACCTGCAGACTCCAGCGTAGGGGTAATGGTAGTTCTGTCAGGGAGAGGTCTGCAGCATCCTCAAACCTACATGGCCAGGACAACTTCTTTCTACAGCAGCACTCCAGGCCAAAGGAAAGATGCTTCCTGGTGTCGGGTGTCTGAGGAGAACCAGCCAAGGTCAGCCTCCAACAGGCAGAAAATAAACAGGGGTCCAATGCCAGGTTGTTCAGTTCAGCTATGGGGAAGATCTCGGTTAGGGTTCTGGTACCTAAGCTGTGTGACTGTGGGAAAGTTCCTCAGCCTCTCTGCACCTATATTTTCTTGTACGGAACAGTTGACATCCACCCCTCCTTAGACTAGGACTTGTTCCACTAAGGCAGGGACCGTGTTCTGTTTATTTTACATTCTAACTAGTTCAGCATGGGCTCTGGTCAGATGTTGAGATGAAATCCAATTGGATAGATACGAGTTAAAAATGGACACTGGCTTTTTTTTTTTAATGGACATTTTTTTTTTTTTAAATGCATGAGAAGTCCCACCCTGGGCCTAGCACTTGGTAGGTGCTCTGCAAAATCAGTTCTCCTAGTTACACAGACTAAGACATGTTTGTGATATCCACCCGTCACTGGTGCTCTCTGGGGAGAGCCTACTGTGGCCACACTCCCACCCGGGCCAAGGCAGGGTCTTTCAGGTGTGGAGGTCTCCGCCTGGGTCTGCCCACCTGGTCTAATCCCCTCCCTTGGCAGCTGGGCACTGACTAGAGTAGCCATGCCTTTGCTACCCTGGCACCTCGCTGAGGTCTGAGTTGCATGCTTGGCCTTGGGACTGCCCGCTTTCAGGTGCCTGGCATTGGCCCCTCAGCTGGATGGCCCAGAGGGTCACCTGTTCAAGACTGGTCACATCTCAGGGGCAGAGCTTACCCAGGGTGCTAGAGTACTCTGGATGCAGGCCTGAGAGCCCCATGCCCCAGCCCTCAGGTGCCAAGTCTGCCAGTGTACTGGCATTGGGAGACTCCCTCTATGTTTACAGAAAAGGCCCAGGCTGGATGGAGTATGTCTCCCTGACACTAAGACCTCTGGTAGCAGCCATGTTGGACTCTGAAGGGGTTTATCAGAAGATCACATGTGCTAGCACCTGGCAGATGGGACAGGCTACTAACAGGGACTTTGAAAGTCTAGGCCCAGGTAAGGTTCATCCATGAGCCCTGGCAGGGCAAGAGTAGGCAGGGATCCCTTTACCCTCGCCTGAGCCAGAAGCATAGGCACACCCACCCCAGGAATCCTGGGCAGGGCTGGGCGCCCAGGAAACTGGGCCAGAGGTTCCCACACATACTAGTGTGGCCAGGCTACCTCCTGAGCAGCCCAGCTCCAGCCTGCATCCCCTACCCAAACTCAAAGTTCAAAAGCCTACAGTCAAAAACCCCAATGCCAAGGACTCTTTTCCGTGGTCCACCCACAATCGCTACCCATCAGCACCCCCGCATCTGGCCCAGTGCCCCATCACATCACAGATAGTTAATTTTACAAGAACCCGTGTTGTCCATGTCCTCTCGTTTAGAGAGGGGGGACATTGAGGCTGAAGTGAACAAGTGCCTCACTTAAAAATTCAGGCTCCCTAGATCTTCCTACGAGGACACAATGAGGTTCATAAAGACAACTCATGGGCGTCCCAGCAAAGAACTCACACGAGCTTCCCCCGGGGTCTGAGATTGGTGCTGTAACCTCTCTTTTTAAAAATCAAGCTCCAAGGCCTGTAGGAGGTGCACTGGGTTTCTGTCCCACCTCGTCCAACCCTTCAGTTGTACAGTGTTCCCGGCGGGCAAGCCCTCTCCTGAGCCTAGCCTGCGTGTAGACACACACAGACCTGCCTGGGAAGGCCCGGCCCTGTGGGTGGCTCCTTGGAAGAAGGCCCCTAGCAGCTGACCAGCGGCAGTAGCAGGACTTCCGGGCAGCTCCCCGCCCTCGGGCCCGCCTTCCCTGATTCTCCGCTCTGGGCCGCCATTTCCTCTGCTGGGCCCAGAGGCTCACTCTCATTCCTCCAGGTCTGCAAATGGCCGGCGCCTGGAGCTGCCCATCCACGGAGGAGAAGGCAGCCTGGGCCTTGCCTGGGCCTGATGACTACCTCTGACTGTCTCTGCCCTGGGGACTGACTCTACCCCACCCCTCCCTACATCAACTTTCCCCAGCCTAGGGACGGGGGCTCATCTCGGGTCCCTAGGGACAGTGCCGGGCTGTCTGCTGCAGTTATTGCGAGGGTGTACAAAGGGCTTCAGGGTCGACTTGAAGAAGAAGAGACAGTCTCTGAAAGACACCGCCCACCTTGGCGAAAAATGTCCATCTATTCCGGGTACCTGGGCCAGGTCTGAACGCTAGCCACTGGGAAAATACAAACACCCGTGTAATGTGTGTACATGTCACACACACAAGGTATGCACGTTTCTCTGCAAAGACCTCATTGCACATCCATGTTCTAACCTGTACATGTACGGGACACACACCAGTGAAAAACTGTAGCTGACCCATAGGGACTCTGGACCCAGTGGGGCCTGATTCTTGACTAACTGCTCAGCTGGCTGAATCTCTCTGATTTCCCCACCTCTCCTGGTGGAAAGGAGAGGGAAGTCCCTGCTTTGGGAATGTTTTGAGGCTCCAAAGTACTGGTTCAGGGCATGCTCCATTAACTAAGATTTCTGGTGCTGGCTAGGCCTCTGCTTCCTGTTCCCATTATATAGACAAGGAAATAGAGGCTGGGAAAGTAAAATGACTTATAGTCAGAATGCAAAGCCAGTCCAACTTGTCTCCCTCCCCGAGTATGTGCTCTTCCCAAAGTGAAAAGCCACTGTACCCCTGGCCCAGACAGTCCTGAAGCCATGCCCGTGATTAATACAACACTGTTGCCACCCTCTCGCTTTCTTCGCCCTCACAGTGCCCACCCAGTCCAGGGACACATGTTCCCCTGACTCCAAGGCAGCCGCTGACAGACGGGCAGACCCACGGGAAAAGCATGAAGAGGTTAGACCCTCAGGACTCACCACTCCTAGGCAGCTGGGGAGGATTTCACCAGCCTTCCATTTCCACTGTTCTCTGACATCTCCACCAACAGGTACAAGCCTTCAAATAAACAAGCCACAACAAAGTACTTCTATTAACAAATGGATGCGGGGGCTGGAGCTCCTGGGGATGGGGATGTGTGTGTGTGTGTGTGTGTGTGTGTGTGTGTGTGTGTGTGTGTGTGCATGCGCACACGTGCATCTAGGCCCTTCCTTTCCTCTCTCCCAATGCAGGAGCCTCAGATGCTCTCTGCGGGCAGGGAACACCGCATCCGACTCCAGAAGGACAGAGGTCAGTGCTTAACACACGGGAAAGGGGCGAAGTGCAGCTTGGAGCTGATTACATCATCACATGTACACAATTCCCAAAATAAGCAGTTATCATCATCTGCAAATTACTGTGGCTGTAAAGGTGCTCTGGCCTCTAGTGTGGTGATACAGCCCAATACATTCTGCATTTCCTTATCTTGCTGAGACTTTTTTTTTTTTTTAATTTATACCTACTTTATGCAATTGACCCACTGAATTTTTTTTTTTCAAGTTTGGACTTAAATGTACTTTTCGACCATTTGAAATATTTATTATTTGGGTTTTTTTTTTCATGGAGGTATCAAAATAATTACATGCATGGTGACCCAGAATAGCCAGAGGCTGAACCTCCTTATAGTTAATAAGATATATTAATAATTCCATGCCCCACAAGTTGGAATTTAAGGGTAGGTGCTACAGTGTTCATGTAGCAAATGAGATTAAAAATTGGTTAATTAATTAAAACATGGAAGGACCTTTGACACAGGGCATTTGGAATCTTAAAAGATGGGGGCAGAAATGGAGAGCTGACTCTGTAGGTAATGGTACTGCTGGCCAAGCCTGACAATCTGAATTCAATTCTTGGAAGCCACACGGTGGAGGGAGAGAACCGAGTTGTGTTCTGACCTCCACGTGTGCCATGGTGTGCAAATGCCTACACACACACACACACACACACACACACACACACACACACACACACACACGGCACACATACATGTGTATACAGAGAGCAAAATTTTAACAAAGCAGTGGCACTCCGTCAGCCTTTCCAGAAGATCATGGAAGAAGTTTGCTTCTCGACACAAACGCAGCTTGTTTATTTTGACCTCAGTTCTTCGAAATTGTTGACTCCACAATTAAAATATGCCGTGTGTTCCAACAAGTACCAGGCAGTGGTAATGACAGACCAGCCCATCTGTGCCTCGAGAATGTATAATTTCTGTCTATAGTGGAATTTATATAGAAGCAATGATGTGGAAAGCGCTTTGCGTGGTACTTTCTATTTTTTTTTTTAAATACTGTCAAAAAGCAATGGGTACCATGGAAAGAGCTGAGGTTTTTGTGCCCATTTTTTTTTTTTTAAAAAAAAAAATAGAGTATGACATTTTACTCTTTTGGGGGACAGGAGCGGAGGTCTGATTCTAGTGAAATTTAAAACTTAAGGTGGCAAGTGGATACTCATCATTTTCCCAGGCACATAAGGACAGTGTGACAGACATACACTGAGAGTAGTGGGTAAATTTACTCAGGGTGGAAGGTACTAATTTAACGGCGAAGATATTTATGTGAGTTATTTTTCTGCTACTTTCCCTCATCTTGTCCAAAAAGGTGAATTAACACTCAAAAAATGCTACCACACATCCACCCAGAACTTAAAATTGGAGCTATAGTCACCTACATTAACTATTAAAGACAACGGGTGAGGGGCGGGCAGCTATTAAAATGCAGACTCTTTCAAGCCGCTCATCTCCCTTTTCCCCCTTGCCTAATCCCCTCTTTGCCATGCTTTTGCCTTTGAAATATATTACACTGTTTCCCCCCCCTATTACTTTTATTTTGCCACTAGTGTTTTATCCGATGCTTGCTAAATATTTGGGTGGAATGAATCCTCCAGCTTGCAGCAGCAGAATGTGGCTGTCATAATCGTGAAAATGTTTTAATTATCTCAGCTATACATGCCTGTCTCCGCAGCCCCAAACCCTTCGGTATCGACTGCTGCCTAGCGTTCAGAACAAAAGCAGCCGGGCTGGGCTCCGTTTTCATATTTGGTGGCGTGTGCTCCGGGTGGCGGCTGCAGCCGAGCCCCTGGACACATAGAGTCCATGTGCCTCTGCACTAGGGGAACAAAGATGTCTGTACTTGGGAATTTTCCTCTTCCTGTGCAGTGGAACTTTCTGCGTAGGATTTTCCAGTTCCCATAAATCAAGACCCCAGCTACCCTCACACACAGAGAACCGGGCTGTGGTCGGGGGCGCTCTTGTCAGCGTGCCAGAGGGGTGGAGGTGAGCAGGCAGCTGAGCTCTGCACATGCCACCTTTTTATAAAGGATGGGGCCTGGGACTAAACTCAGACAGCCACTAACTCAGCTCACGGGCAGCACTGGCATGGCGGCTTACACAAACGTCTTCAGGGGCTCCCATTGGCCACAGTTTAGGCTCTGTGTGGCCTGGCACAACTATGCTGGTGAGGAACCAGTATGGGACAGGGTCTAGACAGGCCTGGGAACCACTTGGCGTTCTCTTCAAAGGTCTGCCTGGTGACTGGTGCCCATGGGCACTTCTCGACCAGCCTGGCAAGGTGGTTACAAGCTGGGCACTTTACGGTGATGCAGATTATCTCAAAATTTAAAAAAAAAAAAAAAAAGAAAGAAAAGAAAAAAAACCTTAAAAACAAGTGCTTAAAAAGCAGAGTGCAAGACCCCAGATTTTCCCCACACTGAGCTGTCAGCCAAGAAAAGCTTTCTTCTTTTTTAAATAAAAATAAATAAATAAAACGAAACGAAAGGCAGAAAGAACTAAATCCCTAAACTGTGGAAATGGTGGCATCAGGGATGCGGGACAGAATAAAAGAACCTCTGTTCCTGGACACGAAAGTCCTCCCTCCTGCGTGCGGCCAGCCCTGCCTTCGCCCTTTGCTGGAGGACCCTACGATGGTTCTGGATTTTTTCCCCTATTCCTGGTACTGCCAAAGTTAAAAAAAAAAAAATGGTGATGAAATAATAAGACCCCCTTCAACAACAAAGCGACACAGGAAGGGAAGGAAGGGTGGCTGTGCCGACTGATGCCTCCTCCAGCCCTCATTCCGCTCCTAACCGAACACGCTGCCACTGAGAAATACCGAACGAACGTGTGTTTTCATTATCATTTTGAAAGCCATCGCTTTGGATCTGAAAAATAAACGGCTTGGTTTCTGTCTCTTCCCTGCAGTTTTTTTGGCAGTACCCGCTTCACTCAAGACTAAGAGGAGGGGGGGGGGGGGGCTCTGAAATAGAATTTGGGGTTTGGGTTAAGCCAA
The DNA here is from genome assembly GCF_004664715.2 of Peromyscus leucopus. Taxonomy (NCBI): domain Eukaryota; kingdom Metazoa; phylum Chordata; class Mammalia; order Rodentia; family Cricetidae; genus Peromyscus; species Peromyscus leucopus. Next base: position 18,813,294 of record NC_051080.1, read on the forward strand.
TTAGAGGGAAGGAGACGTATCAGGCACGGAGCACAAGATGGCAGGGCCCTCTGCTCGTCCCCAGCAGGAGAAGGGGAGAAGGTCACTTACCAAGGAACTGAAGGACAGGGTCACTTTCTCAAAAGCCAGGAAGTGAAAACGATGTCCCCCCTGCCCTGGCTGGGTAAGAGGGCTCCCACCAGCCAAAAGGCTGTCCCCAGGTGCCCGTCTCTGCCGGACAGGCCCTTGGGCCTCCTGGGCTCTGGCATCCATCAGTCTGTAGGTCCTGGCCTGGGCCTTGGCTACTCTGGCACCCGGGGTTAGGACTGCCAGGAGCAAGTGGCGCTGGGGGAAGGCCCTGCTGCCAGCCTAGGAGGACGAGGAAAATGCTACTTTTGTCTCCTGATCTCTCTCATCTGGCACTGGCTCCTAGGGAGGGGGGGGGGCAGAGGCGGCCGCTACAGCTCGGCCCCGCCCACCGGGAATTTTCGAAAGATGCTCGTGGGTGCCTGGAGGATGGCAGACGTGGCAGAGGCGGGTGGGCCGGGCCCCCAAACCCACCACCAAAAAAAAAAAAAAAAAAAAAAGGCGGGGGCTGGACGACAGGGAGTGGAGGGAGGATACCACAGTGCCTGACCACTCAGCAGCTAGCCCGAGGACGCCTGGAACACCAGCCCAGCCCCTGCCCAGGCGACAGCCAGCCCTGTAGATGGGCAGGGTGGCCCTGGCGCCATGTTGCGACTGCCTGGCAAGCCAAGCCGTTCGGAGGGGCCTGGAGTCCAGGCTGCCCGAACTGCTCCAGATAGAGGCCGCATTGTTCCTATGCTGGGTTCTACGGAGTTGCAGCAGGAGGTGGCCGGCACTCGGCTGTTCTCCTTTGGGAGAGCCAGGGCTCCCATTCCAGCTACCCCCCGACCAGGGTTCTTCGAGTGACCCATCCTAATCATGGAGGCTAGAGCTGCCGCAGCCAGGAGTCTGGACTGTGGGTCTGAATTTAGCTAAGCGTCCACAAAACTGTTCCCAGGCTCCCGTTTTCTCACCCATGTTAACAAGGGAGGGTTACGTCTCCTAGCTGATGGGATGCATAAAGCATACCTCGTGCTGAGCACTGTGCTCAGTACCCAATGCCTGGGAGAGCCAGAAGGATCCCAGAGGGACCAAGCAGCCAAGAACGAGGAGAAGGGGTGCCAGGGTGGTGCCAGGGTGGTGCCAGGGTGTCCTCTCAGAGCCCTCAGTGGAACTAAAGCCATTCCTTGTCACTTCCTTGGGGACACAGTCCTATGATGCAGCCCTCTGAAACAGCCCGAAGGGGTAAGGGCCTGATAGGGGCGGACTTTGCTGAAATTTATCAGATCCCGCCACCCTCTGCTACAGGTGTCTGCCCCAGCTAGATCTGCTTGGCCAATTCTCTCAGCCCCGGGTCACTTTGGGTCCTTTATATGACATCAGAGGTACTCACATAGAAATGCAGTAAGTCTGGAGTATGGAAAGGGCTCACAAGTGGGATCTGGCACCCCTCCTCAGACACCTAGGTACCACAGAGCCAGCTCGGCCACTGAGGATGGTAGAGGGACCACTGCCCATGGGCCAAACTCCTCACCATGTGGGACGTGTTAAGGGCCTTTCTGTCCATGATGATTCAGGTAACGGGTGGTCAGGCAGACCGTGTAGATCTGGCCTTTCCTGGGCTGCCTGCTTGTTTTGTACTGCTTTCTGGCTGCTCAGACAGTCATCATGCTGAAGGCCAAGGAGAGGATAGGCAGCGTGAGCTAGGAGGAAGCTGCCTGGAAGGAGTCTCTGGTCTCTAGCTCTGGCCTCACACATACGGCCACGTGACTGCTTGCCAGCTGACGCCAGAGACAAAGCAGGTAGCATTCCGATGCCATGCGCTCGACCAAGAACGCCGGGAATCCATGCCAGCAATGGCTTGGCATGGCTGCCAAGAGCCTGGCCCTGGGAGGAGAAGGGTCCCTACGCCGTGTGAAATGGGACCTGTCTACAATGCAGAGAAGCCACTGAAGCCCTAACCGGTAGCTATTTGGGGGTCCTGCTGAGACAAGGGAAAAGAGGCAGAAGAACCTGGATCACATGGCCATAAGAGGCGGTACCCCCCTCCCCAGACAGCCGGTGTCACCACAATCAGAAAATGACTACTGCTGTGCTCAGCTCGCCACCCGGGAGACAGAAGCCTCACCACAGCTGCAGCAGGTCATTGAGGCGTTGAGACACTAGAGCACCATGGAGGTCAGTGGGTCCTTATCGGATGCGACCGCATGCCATAGGCCCCATCCACATGCATTTCTCCCGGTGGGAAGGCTCAGCAGTTGGCATGCATGGACTGTGACATGCTCATGAGTCCCTTCAGGTCAGGGCAGTCCTGTTAAGTCCGAATGCTGTGAAATCCAGGGTAGGATTGGCCACGGTTTTTCTTATTGCCCAAAGGTATGGGAAAGGAGGTTTCAGGGCTGGTATGGTTTATAATAATTTAAGATGTAATTATAAAAGCCTGATTTGGATGTAAATACCTTTCTTAAATATATCAAAGGAAATTCTAAATTTAAGATATTTATGCTGAGTGCTACTCTGGCCAGAAATCCCAGTAGTAAAGAAGAGCGGTTCACAGAAAAAGTCAGCCCAGTATCAGACAGCCAGAGCACCTAGACAGCATTCCTCTTTAATCTGAAGGAGAAATTTACCCGGCCTCAAAATATATCCCATGAGGCTGTCTGCTTCATGTGTACATTTTACCACCACAATGACAAGTCCTAACCCTCAACCCTACCCAAGCCTGATGGACATCACAGCTCACAACCCCTCCCCACCGCTGTCTGGACAGTCAATTCCAGACACCTGTGCACACACATCTGCATCGTAAGGAGATTTCCAGACTCCCAACTAGAAGATGCCAGAATCCAGTGGCAAGACTACACTGCATTTTGTGCCTGCTTCCTCCAACAAGTGAATAGAACCTATGTTTTTAGAGGGGTTCTTTGTTTTTTTGTTTTTTGTTTTGTTTTTTGTTTTGTTTTTTTTTTTTTCTGCCCAGGACACAAGATTTGATTCTTTCCCATCATTTCAGCCTTAAAGGACGTCTGGACTTCCCTAAAAGTTTCTTGGCTTGGCATTTGGAGGCACAGACTAATATAAAAAGTGGGGTGCTATGAACTTCCAGCATTCAAGATCAACAAAATCAATTTTTAAAAATAAAACCTTACTCAGAAGACAAATATTATCGTTTACCAAAAAAAAAAAAAAAAAAAAAAAATTCTTTTGAGTAATAAGTAGGTGTTCCCTGCCAGGGCCTGTTCCTTGTCTGTCTTCCTGCACTGGCCCTGGCAGAAGTGTCTTGACTAAGGGTCACTTAAAGTAACAGGTGTCCTCTGACTAATGGTCCCCCTTGGAATCCTCAAAACTGCGTACTGCTGGCCCTCTCTAGCAGTCTCTATATAATCCTTAGCCACAGCAAGGCCACTCTGAATCCCCAAGGTGAGCCTCAGCTACTGGCCTCGCTTTTGAGGTGGACCACCCCCAGGCACAGCTTGGGCCAGATCAGTCCTTGGAGGGTAGGCTAGGAAGACTCTCCTTGGTGCAGAGGCCTCGGGGGCTACAATTCAGAAGACAGTCTTCATGGTTCCACACACTGGGTTTGTTTATCACGAGTCACAAAATACTTTCGATAGTCGAGATTATAAAGGAGGGCCAGTGTGGGCTTCTCCACTCCAGTTAAACTCCCACAACCTACAGGCCACTCCCAAGTTCATCTGAGAACAGGATGTGAGAAGGAGGAGGAGGAGGAGATGACATTGGAAAACCACAAATATGGGCCCACACTGTCTGATGAAGCCCCAGGAAAGCGATTCTGCCTCTTCGGGTCCATTTTATTCACTTCCATTCTGAAGCCCAGCTAGGCTGACCAGACTTGGCCTAAGGGAAAGCTCAGCAGGCCCATCATCCAAAACCTGGCCACCTTTCCAAGGACTGCCGACGAACCCCCTGTGGCCTTTGAAAATAAATCACAGGAGGAGAAAACTGAATGAGTCAAAGTTTAAACTGCACCCCACAAAGAAAGCTGGGCACAGGCGTTGGGGCTTCCCCAGAACCACAGCTCAGGGGACTTTCATTTTCCCCCTGTAAACCTCTGCCCTTAACTATGGGGCCAGGGCCCACAATACTCGAATGCTTGAACTCTAATGACTGCCCAGCCAGTGAAACATTGGTCAGCCCTCAAAATAAATAGCCCATATAAAAGATCCATTGTCTTTGCTTGGAGACAATTGTTGCTTTTTCTCATGTATCATCCCTGTAACATCAGAAAGTCTGGCTAGTGCCCTTAAGGTTTCTTTTCCTTCCAACAAGGTGCTTTGAGAGGGAAAAAAAAAAGTAATCTTGCTGTGTCTTTCGGAACAAAGAGCCAGAAGAAAATTTCTCGAAAACCAGCTATGTGGAGAATGTACCCGTCACTTGTCAGAGTGGCAAAACTCTCCTATCAAATCCCTATTCGCATCTCTAGCAAGGATGCTGGAAGTTGCCATGGCCATTCTGGACCACCATCGGGAACAAAGTTCAGAGCCGGACCAGCACCCTGAAGTCATTTTTCCGGGAAGACCTCATTTTGCCTTGTGAAGGGGTAGCACATTTTGAGTCCCCAAGGGAACCTCTGTCTCATCTCCCGTACCTAATACAAAATCCACAATGCATGTAGTCGTCACATTCACACAAAATCCCCTGGGACGTAGAAAGCTCTGGCTTTGCAAGTTCCCGCCAGCCAACCCTAAGGTGCTGGGGTGTCAACTTCTTGGTGTCCTTTCTGAATAAACCAGAAGTGGGATCTGTTACCTGAATATAACCTATCATTCAGTGCACAAGGTATTAAATGATAAATATATAAATAACTATAGTGATTTCATTTACAATAATGACTATAGAACAGCCACTGGATGCTCCCTGACAACATGCCAGCAATAATCGCTTATGAAAATAATAATAACAATGTTGTCCTCACCCTCTGAGATTGGCATCTCTATTCCTCTTTGGAATGCTCAGGGTACAGGCCTGGGGAGGCAACAGGACTTGCCTGGGTCACACAGTGAGTAGCAGACAAGGACAAATTAGAGCCCGGAATGCTCCAACTCCACGCCCTAATGTGGGCTTGGGCATTCCAGCCTCCTGAGTTCCATGTCAATATTCTCCCTTCACTCCACACATGCAAATACAACCCTGAAAATCCAACCGAAGCAAATAAAAACAAAGCCTGGAAGCTGTAAGATGTCGCCCGCCTGGCCCTTAGAAGGCCTGGCCTTTCCCCGAGCAATGCTCCTCTTTCAAGGCCCATGGAGGTTCTCCTGGACAGAAAGGAGTATCCACCCGGCAGGGTGCCCCTCACGGATGGGCAGAGTCCTCCTCCACAGCCCTCTCCTCCTGCCTTCCAATAGGACCTTGTATATGATGAGGCAGGGCAGGCTATGTGTCCTGCTGGGGACTGGAGAGAAGCAGAAAGACAGGTTTACACAGAGGTCACCAGCCAGAGGCTAGCCCCACTGCTACAAAGCCTGGAGCATGCTGCCGTTGAAGAAGGTACGGTGGGCCTTGTTACCACACATCACTTGTGCCTAGGACATCGTGAGGAATGGTGAGGCCCTACTGTGGCCACCCTGGGCTCGGCCCTAATTTAATAGCAAAAACAGAGCCTCATGCCCCTAGGGAGTCCACACAGCCGTCCATTCACCAGAGCCCACTTACCTGCTCCTTATATTAAATCCAACAGGGGGCAAAATAGACAAGTATATGTCTCCTCTTTTGTGTATATGTATCCCACCCACCCCTCAAAAAATAAATGTTGCCAAAACAAGCCTTTTGAGCATGGGAAGATGTCCTGGACAGCCTCCCTGGAAACAAACACACTTAATCCTGTTATTTCCCAGGGACCAGGGTATGCTCTGGCAATACACAGGACCCTGATGCTTGTCAAAATAGTGCCCTTGGTTCACGGCCCTAAACCACCTCCGCTGATGGTCTGGTCTTTCTTGCTCGCCTTGGGTTCCACACGATGGCCTGGGGAGTAGTAGGATATACACTTGTTTGGGGGTCTGCTGTAGTCCCAAGCATGACGAAGACCCTCAAGTAACCACCACACAGTCTCCACCCTTCCAACCCTGTGCCACAGATCTTCTGTGGACAAGGAAAAACACTGCCCACATTTTTTCAGCAAGGAGAGTGAGCTTCTGCTAAGGACCTCATCGTGGCCAGTGCTAAGCCAAGCAGCTCTGGGCGGCATACCTTCCACAGACACACTTCTACAGCTGAGATGGTTCCCAAATGTCTCACCCCGGGTTTTCTGTTTGCTAAATGCCTCTGATTGATAAACAAAAACTCAAAACAGGGGTGGTGAGCAGCGTAAAGCTGACTAGTAAAAAAAAAAAATAATAATGAAAGATGGTCAAGGTTAGTGTTTGTTTCCGACTCTGCTAAAAGGGACTCTCTACTCTTAGAGGCTCTTACCCTAGATCAACCACAGCAGGTAGCCCAGGAAGGTAGGCATAAAGCAGGCCTGGACTCCTCTGGCCTCATCCACATTCCTGGAAACAGGGCCTCAAGCGCCAGCTCATGGCTCTGGGGTGCTATGGAGATAGGTGCCCCCCACTGTGTGTGATTTGAGATGAAGGGCCCCAACAAGGCTATCCAAACCACATCTAAAACGTGGAGAGAGGATCGGTGTATTCACACCTGAGGCACAACTATAGGAAAGCAGGCTTAATCCCCACGGCGGTAGTTTAATGCTAACCCAGGCTAGGTACACGCATACAGAGACACAGTTTTATTTCCCAGATAGCCAGAACCTACGTGCTCAAATAAAATGAAGCTCCTGCTGGCCTTGGAGAGACCACCTAGGCTTTTGAAATCCAACTTTGAAGAAAGTAATTTCAATGTTGCCGAAAAACCCTGTAATTATGTCAAAGGCAAATTCTTTCACCCCCTTTTGTGATTCCCAAAAACCTCCTCAGGCCTGCTAGCTGGGCTGTGTAAGCCACCTATACATCCACTTATTACAAGAGGTTATGAACTGGGTTTTTTTGTTTGCTCTGTTCTGTTTTGCTTTATTTAGCTGCCCCATAAGCAAGAACTTCACACTAGGACTTTCCACTGCACCCTGGATCTTGTGGCTGCTACACTTAAGCCAGCTCTCTGAAAATGTCCATCCAGCATTAAATATTATTTTTAAAGAAGTAAGGGTTTAGTAATAAAACAGTACAAATTTTTAATAACGGACTTTAGCTTCCAAATAACATTTCCAAACACCCCCCAACAGATATTTTCTCTTTTCTGTTGTTTAAGATGCCTGCTACAATATTTTATATGCTTGATAAAATTTCTACGTGGCTAGCGACCCCCAACACCTGAGATCAGGAGTTGTGTTTCACAAATCCCAAGTTCTGGATAGAGGACATCTTGGCGTTCTTTGCAAGCTGGCTGGCTTTGGGTTCAAGAGCAACCTACCTCGGATACGTCCCTGGCTGTGAAAGGCAGTCCTTGCATAAGGACCCCTCTTAGAAATCTGTCCATTAAATATTTAAATGCCAAGAAGCTAAAGTGAAAAAGGCTCTTACCTCTCCAACCTTGATCATGCCCGTGGCACACAGGTCCGCCGCCCTGCCAGATCACCTCTTGGCCGCGGCTAGCGCTGCGCTGGCGTGCCCGCGGCCGCTGGCTGGAGTCCGGGGTGACTTGCGTCGGGCTCCTGGTCGCTCAGGAACAGCCGAAGGCAGCGCGGAGCAGCTCCCGCAACTCTTCGCAGGGTGGAACGGCCGCCGGCGAGCGCACAGCGAGGCCCCGTGCCCCGGACCCACCGCTCCTGCTCCCTCGGCTTCTGCAGTCCTGCATCCAACGACCCACCACGCAAAACAGTGGCCAGCGGGACCGAGTCACGAGTCCACGACTGGCGCCACTGGAGACCTTTGTCCGGGACGCAAGCGAAAGCGTGCCGGCCCGCGTGCGCCCACGCCCTGCCGCGGAGGACCCGGCCGGCGTGCCCCGTGACTTTCTCCAAGTTCACGTGCATCCCGGAGCGGCCAGGCGGGCACAGCGGGCCCGGACGCTCAGAGAGAGCCTGACCGTCGGGCGGGCTCGGGACCCAGCGGCCCAGGGTGCGCGCGAGGCCACTGTGCGGGCCACGGGGACAGGCCGGAGGGCATCGGGACAGTGCGGGCCACTGGTCTGGCGCTGCCCCGGCTCCGAATGCAGCGGCGGCTTGGCACAGACGCACCGCGCGCCCGGTGCATGCTAATGGCCGGCGGGCGCGCTATGAATTATTCAGCAGCGGCGCGGAGAGGACGAGCGCGGCACGGAGGGCGGCCTGGGCCGCGCGTCCCCCGCCGCTGCAGAGCGGCCGCACCGACTTCCCAAACTTTCCCCGGCCCGCACCGTGGATGCGGCCCCCACGGCGCCGCGGTCCCCGCCCGAGCGCGCTGGCCGCGCTTCCCCCGTTGCCGCCTATTTTATGTCTTTTGTCTCGGAGTTGGCACCTGTCCCAGAGAGCGCGTTTCCCTGCCCACCCCTTCGCCGCCGGATCGGGGCGGGGGAGGGGGCACGGGGGACCGGGGAGGAGGGGACGGGGGAAGCGAGGCGCCCGCGCGCCCTGCGTCCTGGGGAGACCGCCCGGGGGCGGCGGCGGCGGCCGTGCCCGAGCACCCGGGCACCCCTGCTCCGCGCGGAGGTCAGGGCTGCGAACGCGCCTGGAATACCAACGAGGCCGCCGTGCCCGCTGCGGGCCGGTGCGTCTGGGCGCCGCCCCTCCCGGGCAGCCCCCACCCAGACGGGCGCGCTCGGGCTGGGCGGGCGGCGGGAGCTGCGGATTCGCCGCCCCGGCCCTGCTGCTGGCCCCGCAGCTCCGCGTGCGCGCCCCGCGGGCACGCCGCCCCGGGTGCTCCCCGCCTGCGCGCGCCCGCCCCGCGGCCCCGCCCGTCGCCCTCGCGCACCCACCCTACTGGGCATCGCTCGGCGGAGACCCACCCGTAGAGCCCCGAGGCCAACGCAGCGGGGAGGGCTGAACAGGAGCGCGTCCCCTGCCCGCGCCGCCTTGGCACGGAGGAGGCTGCCGGGGCGCGCTCCGCGGCTGCGCTCCAAGGCGCCGGCTGCCATGATTGCGGGCAGCACCGGGGCGCGCGCGCGCGCGCTCGGGGCCGACTGGGACCCTCGGCGGACAGCGGTCCCCTCTGCCCGCCCGCAGTCCAGTGCAAGCTAAGGACAGCCGCCAGGGTCGCCGAGATCTAGATTGGATATTGAGACAGCATGGTGGGCCGGACAGTGACAGTGGCTTCCCGAAGGAAGGGGCGCGCGCACGGCCGACCCCGTCAGTCCAACGGAGCAAGGGGCGCGGTGCCCAGCGGGGAGAGGCAGGGAGGGCACACTGAACCTCGCGAGTGGGTATGGGGCGTAATGCACAGAACTGAGCATGCAAAGGGGGCGCGCAAGGTGCCTGGGGAGGTATGGGATTCGCGTAGGCATGGTGCCCAGAGCCCGTGCCCAGCTCTGAGCTTGCCCCTTTCCCGCTGGAAACAACTTCCTGCTACTAGGACTAGGGCACAGGAGCTGCGGGGGTAGTTCAAGGCCATGGCTTTGCTCTCAGCCCGACGGCGACACTGCTGGCTCTAGGCCACACCGGGCCCCTAAAAGGGGGAATGGGACGGCTGGGCTCCAGGGCCTGGTTACTGGTTAGAATGCCAAGGAGGCCTCAGCGTCTTCCAGATCGCTTCACTGGCGCGCCCAAGCGTTTTCCAAACAGAGGCCGGCCTGGGCCTCAGGCTCTCAAAGACACATGTGAACACAGGGTCCCTAGATTGGATTCCCTCCTCCTGTCCAGACATGCTCTGGATCACAGCCACTTGGACCTGGCTGGTTCTGGAGGTGCATGATAGCCCGTTGACGACCAGGGCCAGGGAGAACAAGGCCTCCAGGGCCCATCCCACAGTCTCTGTGCCTGTCTCCCTCCTCCCTCTTCCCATTGGCCTTGGCATTCTAACCAGTGTCCTTTGACGTCATATCTCGCCATTTCTGTCAACCAATTGAAACTTGCCCGTTGTAATAAAAAATATAATTTTTTTATGCCATTGGTAAATTCAAAAGTTCCTTGTGTGTCCCGCTCTTCCCAGGGAACTTCGTTCCACGTTGTACTGGACTGCCACGAGGGCGGTCCTGGACACACTGGGTAAAGCTAGCCTGAGTTGGCCAGTTCTGCCAGGGCCTTTAACTACCAGTGACTTGCTTTATAAGTTCTGTAGACCACCGTGACCCTGGCCTAGGCTACTGCTAAGGCCACAACACATCAGTGCAGGCAAACCCATAACATACAGTTTAGGGAAAAGGAGAAAAAAAAAAATCCAGGACACGGCCTGTCCTGATCAACTTTCATTTTCTACGACTGCCAGTAACTGAAGATAGACAACCACAAACAGTGAGTTTCACTCTTCCTGGGGAAGGGGCATTGTGGCCCCAGCTCTCAGGGATAGGTTCCCAGGGCCAGAATGGCAGGGACCAACTGCTTTAAACCCGTGTGGCTATACTGGGTCCCAGCCACAGGGCAGGTGAAAACTACCTTTTCTGGCACTGTATGGTCCTTTATAATTCTCCTTCCTATCAAAGTCCCCAGCCTCGATCAGGAAGTGTGGGGCAGGGTGACCCTGTGCTTAGCAGTCCCCTCACACCACATAGATCCCTAGGAAGGCCCTCCTACTGCAGCCACGGTTGGACAAGGAGGACAGCCTCGTCTCTTCTTGCTGTATGGTTCAGAAAACACGAAAGACATTTTGTGCTCTAGCAAGTTTCGAGGCTCCAGAAGGACAGCCACTCTAGGACTGGGCTGGCCACAGAGATCCTGGCATCCGAAACACCAGGCCCTTCTAAATGCCGAATCTGGTTTTTCCAAAATAATGAGCAAGCTCAGGAACGACCAGACTGGGATTCTGAACGCAAATATATGGGGCTTATTTTCACATGAAACTGCTCTCAAGTGCAAATTCTAAAATGGCTGCATACCTTTGAGATATGCTCATGGGAGAAAAAAAAACCTGCATCCAACCACAACACTATAATCTATTTCTAATCACACTCCTAAACACTATAAATATTATAAGTAATGTGATATATGTTTTGTGATTAAATGGGTGGATTAAAACATTGAATTTTTAAAAAGCCACAAAGAAAAAGAGATTATCTTCCATTATGCCACTTACAAGTTTTTGTCCCACTGGAACAAATACAGATTTGACAAGTGTATCATTACAGAGCACGGCAACTAAATGCCAGGATATTAGCTTTGTAATTTTCACCTGAAATCATTGTGTAATCACGCCGAGTTGCTAACCTTCTTTTTATTAGCTGACTTTTTTCCTTACCTTCACATTGTAATAAATTAATTTAATGTCTTCTCCCCCTTCCCAATTTTTATTTGGTAACACAAGAAATTGGATGAGTCAGAGCAATATCCAAGAACACATACTTTTTACAATTCCCCCCGCACTTGGCAAGGATTTATATGTAATTTGGTTGCATATTCAGAAATCAAATTCTGCCTAATTTAGGGGAAATAATGGCCTTTAGGTAATTCTATTGGGCATTATTCAGTTTGGCTAGCTTTTTTTCTTGTTGTTGTTGTTGTTGTTTTGTTGAGTTGTGTGTGTTTTGTTTTTAATTTTTTTGTCTACTTGCTATCAAATTATATTATTCAAAGTAAAAAAAAATTAAACTATGCTCAAATGATCAAAAAGGGAACATGAAAATTTTAAATTGTTGATGAGCATTTGCTAGACAAGTTTGTGGTAAGAAAGCCTTGGCTGTCCCTCTGGGCCATGGCCATGCCTGGGGTCAGCTGTTTGAAAATAAGTCTTAGGAAGCCTGTCCCCGGACCAGGATGTTTATAATATTGGCCTTATATAGTTATTTTTTCCTGATTTCTCCCAAGATCTGCTTGATGGGAATTCAGCCAGCAACTTCCTGCCATGCCCTTTCTTAAGCCCTGGTTTTCTCTGCTCAGCCCCTGGCCCACAGTCCAGTCTCAGAAAGCCGTGGGGCTCCACTTTCGGTCCCCTTCTCTCCACAAAGACGTGTTTCATGGTGTTAAAATTTCAGTACCCGGGGCACTATGAGGACTTCGTAAACAGATGCACTTAATCTAGTTAAAACAAGATGAGTGTGAGGGGGAAATCAGATTTTCACTCGGGTTCTGATCGTACAACTCGCATGTCCGAGAATAATGGTGTTTTGAAAAGCTGGCCCGGGAGCCCTGGCAGTGTGAGTCTGCAGCCGCTCCTGGGTAAGATGCCACTTCAATCATTGCTGACAATGTGCCCTTCAGAGGAGCTGCGAGCCAGCTTTGAGTATTCTGTGAAAAGGCAAACCAGGCTTAGGATTTCTTTCTCTTTTTTTCTTTCGTCTTTGTCTTGAAGTAGAGTGCAGGTCTGAGAGCCCATTTTACTACGCCTGTGTCATGCGAACTTGGGCTTCTATCTTGGGAAGGCGCTTCTTACTCGGTTTTTTATGCACAAAACCTATCAGCACCTGTGTCCCTTGAGTGTATATTTATATATTGATATATTGATATCCGTATGTATTGATTATGAAGGAAATTGAGAAAGAAGCTCACTGATTCACACACAGATAAAACAGTGAAAGAAAATTCCGAGCTGTTAGACCAAATGCAAGCAAGCGACCATAGAAAGGATTCTCTCCTTCCAGACATAATGAAGCCATTTTCAGAATCTTTTGCTTTCGTTCCCTCCGTTTTATGTCAAACTTGGCATTCGCTTCTTACCAACAGGAATGAAATGCTGGCTGTCGCATAAGCCAGTGTGAGGACAAAAGCAGATGTAGAACACTGCAGGACAAGCCCCACCACCACCTCCACCAGGGCAGCATGCTGATCCCCTCACGGTATCCCCCTTTCTAGCCCTCTTTCTTTTTAATATAAAGACCACTCTGAAGTGAGCCTGCAGCTGACGGTGAGGAGGCCCTCCGCTCCCATAGCTGGTGGGTGCTTAACTCTCTACCCATGCAATCGGTTGTGCTTAGAGAGCCTCTTGGAGCCACGACGTAGTCTCTTTAATGCACTTTGGAAGCTCACCCATTCTCTTTTCCAGTTACCGTGTGCTGTCATCAAAGAGTGTAGCCACCCCAAAAACATCCTTAAGTGGTTATTATCTCTCAAATAGAAGGGGAGGATAACAACTGGGAATCTGTGGTAAATGTGTTTGATCATAAATATATGTGTTTTTATCTGTAATATATGCATCTTAGGATGAAGATTTTGCCTTGGTTCAGATGATGAATTCTAATTGATATTTTTCAACCCAAAGGAGTAACAACAAAAATTAAAAAGTATGAATTAGGATAAAGAGGCATTATCCCTGATGATCAATGCCATGGCTAGGTTCTTGGCTTTAATATGTGGAATAAGAAAAGGCATAGCTCAAGTTAAAAAAAATTTTTTAATAAAAATTACCTTTCAAAGGAAAGTGGGTGCTGAGTTAATTTTAGTTGCTCAATTCTACAATTTCTAAAGTGGAGCCATCATAAACTAGGAGGCTAACATTCTTCTAAAGAATTTACTGTGCTCCTCATAGCATTTTATCAGCAATTTAAGATGTATTAGAATTGATAATTTTACAGATTCTGGTAGGTGGTACAAATTTCCAAGAACATGAAAATGCACTCAAAAGTTTGGAAAGTATTTCCCACCCACCGAAGGCCAAAGGGCTGCCTTCCTCCTTTACCGAGACAGCTCAGTTTCTCGGGAGCACTTTGCACCTTGGTCATCCTTTACGGGGGTCTTCGAACGCCACTGCTCTGCTGACCACACATTCCCTCTGCAGCACATGTAAGCAGAACTCAGCTGTGTGAGTCTAAACTTCAGAAACTACCGAGCGTTTAAGTCTGTACTCCAGATTTTAAAATAATGCTGACATGATAATAAAGTCAGTTGAAAATTTGTCTTCCTCGCAGCTGAAAGGACCTCAGTAACACTTGTGTGGTATACAGTTGAGGCAGGTTAGAAGCCCTCTAGGGTGGAGATTTTAAAGTGAAAGGGGGTTGAGGCTGATGTAGAACTCAAATGGCTCATTGTTAAATTGCAAGTGATTGCAGGAACTGTTTTAAAACTCAAGACTTCACAGGGGTTTGTTTTGTTTTTTAAAGGGTTGGGACAGGTCTTAGCTGTCTGCAGATAATGCACACGCTGATCGTGGAAATTTTGGGGGAGGGAGTTAATTACAAGGTGCTTGGATTTTTGACCACTGGCCTTATTTATTGAAATACAGTTATTATTTTAAAAGTCAAATATGATTTCACAGAGTGAAGTTTACTCTATAGCTTCATTTTCCTCATTAGATCCAATGTTAACTTCAGAGTTAAAAATCCAATTCTTCACACATGTCCTTCATGCAAGAAGCGAGAAAATACCTTAACTAAGTCTCCTGCCTCAAGGGACGAGAATATTTAACTGCTTCGAAAGAAAGATTCCTAAGGAGGAAAAAATAAGCCAAAACAGTGCTTTCATTTTGCTCCTGCCTATTCACAGAGCAACTTTTGACGAGATTCCTGTTTTCAAAAGAATATGAAGTTTGTTTTCTTTAACCAAAAGTGGTCATGTAGGCCACTAGACAAAAAGAGGCACTGACCCGTGTGTGTGTGTGTGTGTGTGTGTGTGTGTGTGTGTGTGTGTGTGTTATACATATATATAATTATATATAATTTTTAATGGCAAATACAGATTTTGAAAATGTATTTTGAAATAACCAGAAACACGAGCAAGCATTTCATGGCTACACTTGTTGTGTAGAGACAAGGACTGAAGTTCGCATTAAAAGAATTTTCACCTTTGTGAATGCCTCACCCATGAACCAGTTTTTCAACTCGGTATTCTAAATTCGGCAACAAGGTTCAGCCTCCCAGTGCACTCTGCCCAGAATATTTTCTGTCTCGGGGAGGCAGTGGACACAGGTACTGCTGGCTCCTTCTCTCCCTCTCAACATTTCCAACTTGGAAACTGTCCTGTGCTGAGCATTGAATTTACGGCAGGACCCCAAGGTTCACAAGGAAACTTCGTGAGTTGGGAAAAGCCTGTCAGTGTACACCTGCGGCTACAGATTCAGAAAAATTAACCAGCTGTAGCCAAAAACCAAAACACGCAGCCCCGAAAAACAGTCTGCAAGAAACACGGAGTTCTTTGATGTGACAAGAAGAAGTATAAATAAAACTGCTCCAAGGCAGACAGGCTCAGAGAGATTTTTAAGGCAGCCTGTTGGTGCCTCAAACTTTAATACTGACAACATGAGGTGTTAGATTTATAAAGGTAACGTCTTGTGAGTGTGTGTGTGTGTGTAGGGGAGTGTGCAAAGTACATATGCATGTGCATGTACGGCAATAACAGTTCTGTTTCCTCTGTGGCCCATGGGCCAATCTGAAGTCCATCGGGAGGGTCCTCAGCAAGATGCAGGGTGGGCCCTATCTGAAGCATCCTGAGCTATACCCTTCCTCATTACACCTGTGCCAACACCCCAAAGCCAGAAAAATGCGACCTGGATAACGGGCAGATCTCTGATGCAGTAGAGCTATCCTCGAAATAAAAGCCGTGCTTTGTGAATGGGAGAAGGGCTTCTGGTCCAGCCACTCCGGCAACTTTAAGAGCCCCAAGGCCACCTTGTTAGAGCCAAGGGGTGTAGAGTAGGCTCAGGTTGAAGACAACACCCTCTGCCAGACCAGACAAACAAACAGGCTAGCTGAGGCCCACCAACTCCAGTCTCCCAAATCGGGGCCATCTTGTTATCGTGTTTAAAGGAAAAGGTTGAGACTCGATCTGTCCCATGTTCAGTCCACATCTTTATTAGGGCCGGCGCAGAGGGGTTTGCTATGGTTCAAGTCAACGACAGCACTGATATCCCTTAGGCTCCAAGCACTATAGGAGCTGCTTAAGCATTTTAATCATAAATGATTACCTCACTGTAAAGGGGTTTGGGAGGGCAGATGTGAGAAATCACACATGTATACAGGAAGCACCTCGCAGCTTACACAGCTTGCTTCCACCTCATCTCATGTGACCCTCCCAATCTGAGAGGAACAATGAAAATGATCATACCACTTGAAGGACTAAGGTCCAGCAGGCAGAGAATAGTGACTTGGCTCGATATCACACAGACCCAGGCCCCCAACCCCTCTACACACACGGGCACTTTTTCCCCCTTTTTTTAAAAAAGGAAAACATCACCATTCATTTCTTCCCAGAGAGGCTTACTTCACAGGTAAAAGCAATCTCCAGGAAAAACAAAAACAAAACAAACAAAAACCGAGCTCCTTGTAAATCTCAGGCCAGAACTTCCTTAAGCAGGTTCAGCTTGGGTAACCTCCTCATTCTAATCCCTGAAGCCAACTTTGGTCATCCGAGGTTCGCACCGTTCCCCGAAAGGTGTGCCCTGAGCACCACTTCAAAACTAGACTTGAGGTATAAAGTCCTAGCTAGACACATGCTCCCCACTGTGCCTGTGAGAATCCTCATAAGAAAGCCACCTAGGCTGAACTGAAGGTTCGTCCCTCCAGGGCTCTGCCCTCATTTTCTGAGGGCCAGCACCCTGAAACTGTAGCCTTCTTAGCCAGGCAGCCAGAGTGGTTCCCAAGCCCATGCCAGCTTACAGTCAGTCACTCTGGGACCCCAGCAGCCACTAGCCCCGTGGTCTCAGTATCAAAAGTGGAGCAGTTGATGAACATGTCTGGAAAAATCTGAAGGTCTCCTCAGACCAACAAGGTCACAGATTACTCGTTCCTAAGGTCCCCTCCTTCCTGGGAAGCTATTCAGAATCCTCAGCATCCCGCCAAGGCAACCATCTACTTGCAGATTGCTGTCTCAGAAAAGAGAAAGCCTAGGTTGAGGTCGCAGTCACGGGTGGAATTAAAGCCTGAGGGAAGACCTAAAGAAAGAGAATAATTTGCCAAGTCAACTGATGGAGACCCAGATCAAGAGCCATCTCCACACGACGGTGCTTCCAAGCTGCAGTGCACTGCACACAGACAGAGCTACAACCTTCTCCACTCCCGGTCACAGCAGGACCCTGTCCCAAAGCCATCCTTACGAAGTGCCAGGCCTTCCTGGAGGCAGTTTCTACCCTGCGAGCAACGCGTTCAGAAACAAACCCCACATCTTGAAAGTCTTCCTGGCAAAGCCTGGCAATAGTTAAAGCTAGGGACAAAATGAAATAGCTGAGAATCAGGCCAGAGAACCTTGCCCAGAAGGGCCAGGGGCTGAAGGGCCTCTCTGGCATCTTCAAAGGCAAAGGCTTCTAAGAGCCCTGTGCTTGTTTCCTTTCTGCACCTAATTACAAGAAAGTGCCTTTTATAAAAACAGATAAAGCCCATTTTCAAAACAGGAGGAGTTAAGTTTTAAAAGCTTCTTGGGATAAAAATTATAGCCTTGTCCAATATGGGGGCAAGAACAAAGGCAACAGAGTATGGAGTGATTGGGCCGAATTCAGTGCCTACTGTGTACCTGGCATCACCCTCCCCTCGAGATGTCATTTGGAGGGGAAAGATGGGTTGTGCGGAGAAGGGTCTGAGGAGTCCACCTTTCTGGACAGAGGATTCTGTCTTTTTCTGCAACATGGACAGACTTCCAAGCAGCAGAAAAGAGCTAACAAAAGACTTAAGGACCTGGGCAAGTGACAAACTAAAAGGACCAGTGTCCTACCGGATCATAAAACTGCTTGGGACCCTTAAGCTGAATGAACGCAGGAGCACCCACCCATTTGGGTGGAGAGGATTTGGCCTGGCGCGCCTCCTGCAGGCAGCCCCGGGGCTCGCAGAGCCATGAGCCCAGCCCGAAGGCACCAGGTCCTAGATCCTGGGCTCAAGGTGTGGCATTGAATCCCGAGGTAGCACCGTGTGCAACCCGCGGTCAGGCTGGAGACTGTTTGGGTGCTGGAACTACATATCAGAGGAGCGGACTGGCATGCGTCTGTCCCGCAGGAACCAGGTCCAAGTTTGTGGCCCTGGTCTGGGTTTGGGTCTGAATCCAGTGTTTGTGTGGGTGTTGGGGATGGAGTCCGCAGTCCTGACTGGGTCTGTGTCAATGTCCAAAATCTGATCTTCCCACTGGATACGGTCCAGGGCCCAGGTCGGGGTCCGCGTCAGTGTCCAGGAGTATCTGGAGCTGGGTCCCCGTCTGAGCCCAGGGTCCAGTGTGCACGGTCCTGGTCTGATCTTCGCTTTGCACGGGCTCCAGGGTCTGCGTGGGTGCTCGAAGCTGGGTACCTGTCTGTGCCTAGGGTGGATGTCCAGGTTGGTGTCCAGGTCCAGGCCAGCCGAGTACGGGCACGGGCGGCGAAGGCCGCACGCGCCCCAATTAGCCGCGGGCCAGGCGGCGGGCGGCCCCATTGAGGGTGAACAAAGGGCGCGACCCCGGGGTCAGGAGTCGCGGGCCGCCGGCCGCTGCTTTGTTCCTGTGTTTGCTCGGCCGAGCAGAGCGCACACTATATTGACTAAAGCGGATTAGAGGGTCGCGCCCTGGCGGAGGCGCAGACCCGCGGCCTGGACCTCCCAGGGGCACCGGCCTTTTCCCCGGCCGCAGCTTCGCTCGCTCGCTGTGCGCAGCCGGGTAAACTGAGGCTGGGACTGCACCCTCAGAGCTCAGAGTCTTGAGCCCGCAGCCCTGGTATCCCCTCCTGCTCAAGGGTCACTCCAGGGAGCCTCACCAAGCCTTTCACGCATAAGGAACACAGATACTTCCCTGGCTTGGCATGTGACAGACAGAATTCTGCCGTTTTTTCCATCCTGCAGGACCTCGGCTTTTTTTTTTTTTTTAAGGAAGACCCTGCCTGAAGGCTAAGGAATTTTAGAAACATGGGCAAATTTCCTCCATATCACAAAATCAGCTCTGCAACATTACTGACAAACCAAACCGAACAAATTTAGGCCTCTTGTCTTGAAACCAGCCGTGTACTCCAGATGTGAATCGAAGCGGGCTTACGTGCAAAAGAAAAATTTTGAGATACATAAGTTCTTGTAAACATAAGCTTAAAATATGTTTTTAAAGGCGATGATGATGATTATAAACTACCCAAAGACCACCGTTTATCATTTGACATCATGAATCCAAGATTTATTTACTTCTCCACTGCCCTGAAATGTCTGCACCTTTAAATTGACTTTAAACACAAAACAGAGCCCCGGTGAAGCGCTATCCAAGAACTCAAGAAGGAATGTCCCTTTCTTCTACACGCTAAACTTTAGGGGACACCAATCACTTCTCTTTAAGTCCACATAGAATTTTAATTGAGATTTTTACACTCTGGTTATGTAAGCACTTGTGTTTGACTAGGGACCCCATGAAGTATTTGATTGATAACCTATCAATGTAAGCATCTTTTATAGAAGAACAAATAATATTTACTCACCGTAGGGTATATGTTGGCCTAACGAATATTTCTGCTGCTTGCCATCTATTCCCGACAACTAAAGGAAAACATGTCAATTGTCTGTATTTCTATTCCTAAGCCTTTAAAAATAATCATCCTGATTATGAAAACACCACGTGTTTAAGGAATGCAGGGAAAAGTTTAAAGTCTAAACAACTTGAGAATAAAATATAAACATGTTAAGATATAGGTAATTTAAGTAGAAAGTAAAAAAAAAAAAAAAGAAAAGAATGTGTAGAGTTAAATACAAAATATAGAGAAAAAGAAAATCTGGGTATAGGTCCTAATATTCCGGGTTCTTCCTCCTCCACTAGTGTCCAGTGAGCATATGCACACAATTACATAATTTACATATGTACTTACTGTTAGGGAACTATCACATTTTGTACTTCCCCAAGCTACCACAAACTCTGTTGACACCATTTTAAGGGTGATACACTCTGTCACTATTTTGTCCTGCGATAATTTACTGCTGTGTACTTTCTATTATCTTTTTGCTATTTTCCCCCTGTAATTAATACTGCAACCCATGATCCTTACTGTAAAGTTTGTGGGCAGTGTGAGCTACTAAGAAATCTCTATAGGGCTGGTGGTTCGGTGGTTCAGAGCATGAGTTGCCCGTGCAGAGGACTCAGGTTTGAGTCCCACACCCACCTGGTGGCTCACAATCATCTTAACTTCAGTTCTAGATCTGATGCCTTCTCCTGACCCCCCAAGAAAACTAAGAATACAGGTGGTGCACATTCATATACATAAAAAAATGAAACAAATATTTGTTTAAAATTAAAAAAGAAAGCAAGCCATCTCTAGTCCTTGCCAAGGAACTTAACAATCAGCAATTCTGAAATTTCTTTTGAATCCCAGTGTATCCGGTCCGTTGGTTCCCCTTCTAGAGGCCTGGTTCAGTGGAACTTCTTTCTTATTTGTAGGACCAACTGAGGTGCATGCCGGGTTGTGACGTGGCATTTGGAGATTGTATCCTTACACTAACGGTTCTGGATGTCCCTGCTTCGCAAGCCCCTTGACACTCTTAGCCATCATCCACCACTTGGTGAATTTAGGTCAAGGCCATAAAGTGGACCCCTTGGAAACACCAACCCGACAGCTCTGATGAACACTGCCTGTCTAACAAGAGGCCTGTTTTCATTTGGCCCAAGCGTCTTCCTTTGCCCAGGATCCAAACACCAATGCCGCTGTCTGCCGTATGACTACACTGCAGGCAGGTCCCTGCGCTGGCAGCCATGTTCCCTGCCCACCCCCACCCCGGGGAAAGCCTCAGCCGATCTTCCCCACCTTCGTGGCAGGGTCCTGGGCCCCTCGGCACACATGCACCCAGAGCTTGCCTAAATCCTTGGCTTTGTGGTGCGGCTGTATGCAACTGTACCGACTGTGGTCCAGCTGCCGGAGCTGGGCTTCCAAAACCACGGCGGGGCGCGGGGGGCGGGAGGGGGGGGGAGAAAGCTGGTGCCAGGGAGCCCACGGCCTTGTCCCTGAACACCTAGGGCCTGAGTCGGCCACTTGGAGGAGACAGCTGGGTTCACCTGGGAGAAAAAAAAAAAAACTGCCTCTGGAATAGAAGGGCAAAGAAACCAGGAAAACAGAGCAGAAAGGGAGTGGCGTGGCATTATCCGAAAACAGATACAGCGAGAGTCAACAAGGAGGAAGCCCGGGGAGATGTGAGCAGAGCGTGTCTCCTCATGAAAAGCACAAGCCATCTCCCCTCACCTTCATCTCTCTATCTTCTAAATTGTCTACAGTGTGCCTGTGATGCCTTCAGGATCACAGGGGGTCTGTCATCTATGTTCTATCAAAAAGATACCCTTCATATGAAGAGTGGACTGTGCAACTGCTCCTATGTATGAGTTTAATGTGAACATCGATTAACACACAATGCCTGGAAAAATGTTAGTTTTCAGAGAGGGGTTCACATTTCTCCAGTATTTGACCCTGTAGAGAAACCTTCTCAAAAAGAAACTGAAAGTAAGGATCGGCCAACGCGGGCTACTGCTGGTGTTCCTGTCCGGCAGCAGCAGCCCTCCCAGGGAGCAGGCTCCAGCTCACACCAGAAGTGAAGAGCCCCAAGGCTTCAGGAAGTCCTTCCTCTCCCACGTCCCTGTAGCAGCTTCCCGGCCATTTTTCTTGGAGATCCAATGTATTTCCTAGTGTTCCCGGTCCCTTCTGTTTGTCTGTCTGCTGTTTTCCCATTGTCAGAAGTAGTGCCTGAAGCTAGGGCAGAACCACAATGAACAAAGACCGTCTAGGTTCGCCTTAATGTAATGGTATTTGCACGGGTCCCTTCATCACTTGAGGGGCATGCTCCAGCTTGTGGGTCACGCTGGCTAGTGGCCCTGTGGAGCGTGACAGTGTCTCGGCTGGGTGGGGATTCTCCCACGTGATAACATTACAGCTTTAGCAGGAAGAACTGTGCACGGGACCAGGGCTCAGTACATGTCTGAGGATGCTCCCACCCTGGGACCCCTAGCCTCTGTGTGATCGACTTTGTTTTTTGCTTGTTATTAACAATGGGCTGTTTCTAGACTCCAGCTGAAGGGATGGGTCTCCAGATCCAATGAGGATGGTTGAAATATCTTCCTTTTAAAAGTGGGTTAAAAGGCGTGCCCGTGTGCTGTTTGCTACTCTAAAAGGCAATTCCTAAATTTGGATTGAAAAAAAAAAAAAAAAAGTACTTGAGCTTGAAAAATCCAATGGTTCTCAGAATGTGAGTGAGATCCGCCACTCTTCGTGCTAAAAGCATCTTAACTGGCCTAAAATAAATCAGAACAAAATGCTGTGTGCAGAGCATATGTCTTCTATCACTGGCTGTCTGAAGGCAGTTTGAGCTGCAGCACACAGACATGTGCTGACCCAGGAGCTGATGACCCAGACCCGAGCCAGGACCTATGGGGCACCAACCTCTCACAGACCCTGTAACCCTGGCCTTGCTATATGCCAAAGACAGTGTTGGTGCCCGGTGGCAATTAGATTATAAGATAGATAACTACAAAAATACAATCAACAGGTGAGTTGCACAAATCACATCTATTTCCTCCACGTGGTGGTGGGAGGGTAGCTGGTACTGGGAATTTTTAAGCCATGAATGGATGGGCACACTTTCAAAAGACTTATTTTACTTCCTCTCCTCACACTGGGCACAAAAAAAAAAAAAAAAAAAAAAAAAAAAAAAAAAAAAAAAAAAAAAAAAAACCAAAAAAAAAACACCACCCTGCTTTCTAAAACAAAAAACACATGCCATTTTAATTTAGCAAACAAAAGCCAGAATTCAAAAATCTCTGCTGAGAAGATTTTTACATTAAAAGGCAGGAAGGGGATATTAGTGTGCTCTATACCTTTTGGGGAGGATTACCTTATGCAATCATAAATAATTTAACTATCAAATCACAGGAAAAAGTGCCAATTCCATCCGAGGCTTGGGAACCGAGGCCGAGGGGAGATTTCACTTGTAACTGCCACCTAGCCAACGCTGAGGCTAACAACAAAAGTGCTTTAGGGAGTCTCCAGACAGGGCGGGGTCCTAATGAACTTACTTTATCTTATCCATTTATCTACACACGGGATTAAAATATTCACATTAGTCTGCTCACTTTGAAACACACACCCACTCCAGGGTGACTCCCTCGTCTTTCACAGTCCTGGTGTTCCTCCTTCCTTATCCTTGGACCATACCTACTTTCCAACTCGGCTGGGATCTTTTAAGTGGGGAGCCCTGCACATGGCGTCCCCTAACGTGAAAATCCAGTGACAGTGTGTGCACAGTGACATTCCACAGAGAGGCCAATGAAATCTTACGGGTCTGAACCGGGCTTCTAGAAGGAGTGTTATTTGGCCAAGGTGGCCGATGGCAACCACAGCCTGGCAAGGATGTGCTATCAGAGGCTGCCAGGTAGGCAGTGGGTAGCAGAGGGTTAACTTGGGGAGCAGGGTGGGGTGCAAACAAAGCAGGCAGGCAGGGATAGGGTGGAAACACAGGCAGGGGATCAGGAGCTGTAGGGCCCAGCCTGACAGGCACAGACACAGGGGGCTCTGTCTGCCTGCCTGCTGCCCTGGCACAGTGACTAACCGCCCCGCCATTGTAAGCTTGAAGCCAGCCTTTTGTGTGGTCCCCTGGTGTCTGGGAGCAGAGTGGAAGAGCCCTTTCCAGCAGCTCGCCTTTGCCCTGGAAACCTGCAGCCCAAGTCTCCCGTTATCCATTCTCAGGGTTGCTGGGGTCCTGACAATCCAGTAGAGGAGTCCCCTACCCTAGCCAGGAAGGAACACGGGCCAGAGAAAGCTCCCAGCTCTGAGGCTGGACACAGGAACCAGTTCAACCTGCCTCGCCCAGCACAGCAAGCTGCCGATGCTCTTGGCCTCCAAGCCCTTGAGATATGGAGAATCCAAGTTTGAGCCCTTGCATAAAATATGCTTAGAGTGTTGAGGACTTTGTGTGTGTGGGGGGGGGGGGTGGTAAGGTGTCTCTCATTACTAATTCTGTCTGCCTTGTTGAGATGACTATTGGGGATCTATGTTAGAGCAAATGGATTTTTATCGTCAAAGTGGCTTCTCTTGCTTCGGTTTTTGCCTTTTCAAACTGTGGCTGTGAGGACCTGTGAGGATTGATGATAGGCCTGTGACTGGGGCTCACACTATGTTTCTACTAGATAGGACTGGGCTCGAAGAGGGCCTGGGGTCCAGAAGGAGGCCTTGAAGACTGCTTTCTCTTAGGGAGACAGACAAGGGCTCTCCAGCTCAAAATGACTTCTCACTTAGGATCCAAGAAAACCAGGCACAGATGGCCACACTGTCCCTTGCCTCAGCTTGGTATTGCCCTGTATTAAGGATTGTGATTATTACCTTTAGGTGTTGGGGAACCCTTTGTGGAACACACATGGGTAAACAGGAGCGTGCCTGCACACACACACACACACACACACACACACACACACACACGCATGCACACGCATACACACACAGCCAACAGGCCATGGCTCTTCTCCATGACAAACAGAGTCACCCTGTCCTGCCAACCATCAGAGAAGCCAGATTCACAGAAGCCCAGATGGCTCCCAAGGCACCCCCAGAGCCAGACATCAGACCCTCAGACCCGGGAAAAACAAGACCAGCCCAGGACAGCTCGGTTTTTCCTGATCCAATCACTGTTGCCTTTCCAGGCCTCTCCTCCATAAATACTGAGAATTCTATGTTATGGACATACCGGAGATGGACATAACAGCGGCTGGGTTCAATATTACATGTTCATTATTTCATACTCATTTTTTTCTTCTAATTATAGAAGGAGTCAAAATTAAAACATGTTGTGGGCCTTTGGTGGGGCAGCTCTCCATCACAGGGAACCAAGCCATTCTGGAAGCTCCCATACCTACAGCTGGAGTCCTTACAGCTTGCCAGCCAGGCACAGACTCCCCTTCTAGGACTATACCTACCACTTTCCTCTATCCTCTAGAATTTATTCCCTTTCTCCCTAGCCAGACAGTGGGAGAGGCCCCCACCGGTCACCAGAAAGCATTCCAGAAGATTTTTAGAACACGAAAATCAGCTAGGAGGAAAAACTCCAGATCCCACTGAGGGCTCAAGTCAGTAGGAACAGAGACCCCCGATTCCAATCAAGTTTTCCACTGGGTTGCCAAAAGGGCCTGGTCAACATCTTCAACCCCAAGAGCAAAGACCAGGCACAGCAATAACCGGACCAATAACTGGCACCCTGCCACCACCCATGATGCACCAGGACTGTGCAAGAACCAGGCACTATGGCCCCAAGCTGGCACCCTCAGCAGCTGCTTCAGGCCCCGGTTCTGGAAGGGGTGCTGAGGAAGCCTTGACTTCCCAGTATCTCACAGAAAAGGCAAGTGGGCTCCCGACATCCCCTTTCCTATGGTGCCACTGCCTAGCCCCGGCAAACTTTGCAGGGGAAGGCCTGGTTGATGCAGGAGATGGTTAAAATTCTGCATCCGTTTGCATCCGCCTCCAGAGGAAGCACTGCTTTTTTTTTTTTCACCCCCAGCAGGAGGAGGGGGGAAAAGCTGAGAGCAGCAATTTGCAGGGCTTGGGATGTTTTTCTCCTTGACAGCCCTGGGCCCCGCCTGCCTGCCTAGCTTGGCCTTCCACCGCTGGGCTGCATGGGCTGGCCCTGTAGCGGAGGCTCAGCTCCTTGGCTGCTGCTCCGAAGGAGGCCTCATGCACACGCATCCCACCCCCGCCCCCCGCCCGACCCCGGATCCCAGGCTGCAGCCCCCCGGCTTGGGCGAACAGACCACGGTGCATGCTGGCGGCCTGGTACTGCCACGCTTTGTGCCTGGTTCTTCCTCCAGCCAGCCTCTTCCCACGAGGCCTGCTCCCGGCCAGGCTGCACTGCCTGCCCACCCCCGAGGCTCACCCTGCTCCCACCCGGCGTGCCCTCACCTTCTGGGGCCCTGGCCCCCCGGCCTCGGGTCCTGCTCGTGCCCAGGGCGCCCAGCCACGTCCTCCGCGCCTCTGCCGCTCGCCCCACCCTGCTGCCCGCGCTCTGCGGCGAGCCTGGCACTGTGCCAGGCTGCCTGGGAGCCCAGCCCGGGCAGGGCGAACTTTCCAGCGGAGTGTGTGTAGGGGGTTGCTGGAGTGAAACTGGTGCCAGGGGAGGGAGCGAGCCCCAGGTGCCCGGCGGCCACCACCACCCCCCCCCCTCCAACCCTGGCCACCCCCCATCCCACCCCCTGTCTCCTGAGTCCCATAAAGGCGCAGACAACATGAGTGGTTTAGTCAAAACAGTCATGTGCAGGAGCCCGCAAACAAACAAAAGCCCTTATTTATTTATTTAGTTCACACACCCAGATAAGAAGCCGCCTTTGTGCACATAATTTCACAGAAAGGAGGCGAAGCCATGATGCTCCCCGCAGCCCAAGAGCCTGGACAGCAGGCCTGGCTTCATGAATAATTGCAGAGCCTCAGCCTGGGTATTTCCATATTTAAATTGGGCAGCAGCGTATGATTAATTAAGAAGGAAAAAGGCAAAAAGGAAGAAAAGCGGTGGGGGTGGGGAGCCGGACATTCTGGCCAGTGCTACGTGCCAAGGTGCCCACTGCGGCTTAACTCCTCCCATGCCAGGCCGGGGGTGGGGGGGGGGTGGGGACTGCTGCAGACGGTTTGAGGAGACCCTGATGGTGCCCACACTGACCACCTTCCTGTGTCCAGGGCCACCTGACTCCAGATGCTGCCCAGAAAGGTTCTTTTATGTTCCAACATGGCTCACACAAAAAACGTGCTGTGCCCAAAGCACCCAGTGGCACACTTCGGGCTGAGAAAGCCTTCTTCATATATATCTCCACCTTCACATGCAAGCTACAATGGTACTCTGAGGTCCATACCCCCCAACACACACAAGTCTCTCCTGAATCCAGAAGCTGCTCCATAAGCCTGGCCATGAGAGCAGGCAGCCTGTTCTGTCAATGGGACAGGAGGCCTGTGGCCCTTCTGGAAAAGTCTAGGCCTGCTGGCTAAGTGAGAGAGGGAAGGACTATGTATTCCTGAAGCCCACAGCCCTGGCTTTGGGACCTAGCCATCATTAAGAGTCAGCCCTGACCTTGTTAGCAGTAAGTTGTCTGGCCTTCCTTGGCCTCAGTCTGCCCATCTGTAAAAGGGGAAGGGTCCTATCACTCATATCTGCCCCTGTGGGGTTGAGAGATGATAGTAAAGCTCCTGGCTGAGCGGGTAGCCTGCTTGAGGTCTTGGGTCATTTGTTTTTTTGTGATGAGAAATGGTGGAGCCAGAGAAGCCTCCAGCAGGAACAAGTCTGGTGAACCAAACATGACAGTCAGTTTGCTGAGAAGTCAACCTGAGTCCTGAGGGCATAGGATTCCACTGTCCTTAAGTATGCAAAGACTGTCCGTGAGCTAGGGCCTCCTGGGGGTCCCTTTGGGGTCTATCGCATTATTACCATCCCTGATTTGCAGATAGGTTAATTAAGTATAGAAAGATCAATTACCTCAAAATAAAAACACTAGATTTGAACTCAGCGCAGCCCAACCCCACACCCTGGCTTGTAATCACCAATTCGTACAGTGGGCTGGTGCCTGTCCAGAAGGTATTCATGTTAGAGAAGCATCCTTCAAAGACAGGCAGCAAAGCATTCCTCAAAGAGGGACCACCCATCCCCTATTAGACTACCTGCCCCTCAGAGCCTACAGCTAGAGACTGCACATGGGCTGGGTGTCTGTGGGATAGGGGAAGATGATGAAAGTCTGGGCGGAAGAGCAATCTAGGTGATTATGTCTTTGGGGAAATCAATCCACCTCTCTGAGCCTGTTTCTCGAGTGTTACCACGAGAGGTGATTCTGGCTTCTTTTTAGCCATCCGAGAGAAGACAGGCTCAGCTGGGATTCAGTGACCCTCATCCTCCTGCGCATGGGACATACCCAGCCACATCGGGGTCCTCTGCAGGAGATGAGGCTCCTCTGTGGACAAGCTGCTGCTTTCTGAGAACCTGTATTCCTCGTCTGGGTGTTGAGGGGGCCATCTTCAACTCCCACAGGGGTGGGAGGGATGAAGGGGAACCTGATTCACATTAGTAACTTCATATATGGCCCCTGCCCCAGATCCCTCCTGAAGGTGCAGGGAAAGCCTTGAAGCTGGTGTTCCTGCAGGCGGGCCATCAAAAGTAGGGATGGAGGGTGTCTGCACTAGGGACATGTTCCATGTCCCTGGCTTCCCTAACCATATATAAGCGCACACTCAAAGCAGGGAAAAAGGGAAGGACCAGGGGGAGGGAGGGAGAGGAGGGGAAGAAGAGGAAGAGGAGAGGAACATCCCTTAGTGCTCCAGGAAACCTCAGGTTATTCCTGACACCACCCTGGCTGGGCAGGATAATGGCCCTGAGACGCTCGGATCCCAGTCCGTAGAAACTACAGGTGTGTCACCACCTTTCAAGACAATGTAGACGGAAGGTACGATGATGTTAGGAACCTGGAACAGAAAGCTGGCCTGGACTACCCACAAGCCTTTTAGGCAGAGAGAATCGCTGCCATTGAAGACAGAGGAGGACAGAGGAGGGACAAGAAGAAAAAAAAATGCAGGCAGCCATCAGAGGTTGAAAAAAAGAAAGAAATCATGAAGGACCTGACACACAGTAGTCACTCCAAAAATGTTCCTCCAACCCCTGTCGGGAAATTTCTCTCTCCTTGAAGGACAACCACCCCTGATACCTTTGCTTTTGGCCCAGTGAGATCTCCACCGGATTTTTAACCTTCTGTCCAGAAAGGAGATGAATCTGCCATGTTCTGGCTACAGTATCAGTGGCCCTGAGGGTGCAGAACATTGCAAGGACCCAGATAGACAGGGCGGCCATTCCACAGCCGGAGCTCATCTGCAGCGGTGCTGTGGGGCCGGGCTGTGGGCCCGGCTTGGCGACACCTAGCAGTCGGTGTAGCTCAGGTTCTTAGGAGCCTTGGGTTAGGTGGGTTGATGCCTGGCAAAGCCTTTTCTCTCGCTGGTGGCCCTCATCTGCCAGAGGTGAGATGGTTGCTCCTCACCTCCTCCCTTCTTTCCTCTTCTACCTCCTCATTCCTCCTTCTTCCCTCCTCCTTGATCCCTCCTCTTCCTCCTGGCCACTGACTGAGCATTGTCCATGAGTGGGCATCATGCTATTTCATTCTACCTCTATCCAACAAGCCCGGGGGTCCTGGCAGTCTACTTTGCGACATTGGTCTCCCATGTCCCCGCCACAGTTTAGTGATACGGGGGCCACTGTCAGCTCTGTAATTATTCTTGTGTCTGTCTACCATAAGAGCGACAGGATAGTCTGTGGCCAGCATGGGATTCCCATGGCAACTTGGATAAAAGGACCGCTGTAGATGCCAGGGCTATGGCATCCGTGTGTCACCCACAAATGTCTGGTGGCTGAGACACTTGGGCCAGGCGAAATTTCAGATAGCCTTAAGAAGCTCCCCAAACCAAAAGTGTTCCCTTAGCCGACTGACTGGGGCTCTTGAAGGGGCTCACGGCCTTGGGAAGCAGGATATGCACGTGTGTGCACTCTGTGCTACGGCTAACAGCAAAGGGGTCTGGGAAGAATCTTCACGTCCAGTGATGAGGAACTGGTTGAAGAAGTCCACCCAACGATCTCCCCTTAGCTAGCCATGACAATCACTTTGTAGCCCTACGTCATTCGACACAGGCAAAAAGCTGTGATCAGTTTCTTAGTGAGATACCCATGAGGTGCTGTGTGACATACAAAGACATGAATGTGCTTTGTTCTCAAGGAAGGTGGGTGAGCTGTTCCCAGTGGGTGCACTCAGTGTGAATTCAAAGGTAATTAAAAGATGGTTTTCTTCTTTTGAGAGGATCCCACAACACACACAGACATGCATGCATGCACGCACGCACATACATCACACACACACACTGAGGAAGAGGAATGGCGAGCCTTCAATGTGGCTGCCTACAGCCTTCCGAAGCCTCAGCATGAACAGGTACAAGGGTCAGCCCTCGCTCAGCGGCTTGGGACTCCTGCTGCCACATGGGCCGGTGTTCAGCAAGCACCTGAGTTCAGAAGGGCCCTACATTCTGTTAAATCCTCCACTGTCACCATCGTGAAACTCGTAATTCACTCTTAAACTAGGAAGGCCACACATTTCCATCCCAAGGCCCGCACGGCCTACAGAGACAGAGACAAATCCCACAGGGCTCCACAGAGCTGGACCTCAATGCCCCGCCTCTACATACAGCTATCAGATTTGCTACTCTGCCACTCAGTGACTCCTTTTCTTCTTATGTTTCATCCAGATTTTCCAAAATTGGGAATCTAACCCCAGAAAACTAAAGTATATAAATGCTAGCTATCCCCAGGGAAAGAGACATATTTCTTAGGGAGTAGGTGGGGGTCACCAACACAGACCTGGCATTAGCAAATAGAATGCTGGCAAAAAATAAAAATAAAAAATAATAAAATTAAAAAAAAAAAAAGAGAATTGGGCTCAGGTTTGTAAATAATTACAACAACCAAAACCATTCCCTGGTGATTTTTTTTTTCTAGAGATGGGATGGAGTCTATGTTCTCAGGACCTTCTTAGGAGTGCTCTCCCTAGTAAAACCAGATGCCTCGGACACAGAGCTGTTACCTGCCCCTTTGGTCCCCCTCAAGTAACTGTGAAGGGTGCCCAGAAGGCTCCAGCAACTGCAACAGCACCCACAGAGAAGCAGACAGCTACCTTCTCTACAGGCATTCAACAGATTATAGGACAAGCCGCCTGGGCACTGTGCAGGAAGCAGAGCCTCTGCTTGGGATGTGGGTTTAGAGAACCTAATCTTGACACTGGCATTGCCCAGGGCAGCTTCTCCCTGCCTCTCGGTCCCCATGGGGAGGGGCTCAGTGAAAAAAAAAAAAACACCTAAGACGAGGGGAAAGGCATTTGATGTCGTCAGAAAGGACTTTCAAAGACAAATGACCCAAGAGAGGAAGCAGGAGCCTGGCTTCTGGACCACCAGCTGTGAGCTAGCAGGGGACTCACTGAGGAGCTGATGAGATGCTGCAAATATTTTCTTGACCCGCCCAGAGAGACGCCTGAGTCAGAACTCTTGTTATGCTCTGTCACCAGTGAGGACAGGAAGGTTCAAGCCAGGGACATCATTCCACTTGGATGGGGTCGTGTTAGGATGCAGAGGCAGGCTGTGTGCCCAGAGCTGACCCTGCCTGAGGAGGACACAAATATCCCAGCATTCAGCATCCTGCCTCTGACTACCTGGGCCATGACCGGAGTTCAAGTTCAGACCTGCTTCCTGCATCCTGTTGCCCTTGCGGCATCTGACCGTCATGGGAACTGACTGAGCAGAGATGTGGGGCCAAGACAGATCTGGAATCTTTACTAAAAAAAACAGTTATTTTAAATTTTAAATGATGAGTATTTGTGTGTGCAGTTGCGCACACGCCTGCATGTGCACGCGCACACACCCAATCATGTGTATGTTTAAGTGGGTATGTGCCTGTGGAGGCCAGAAGAGGTCATCAGATTCCCTGGAGCTGGAATTATAGGTGGTTACGAGCCACCAGAAGTGGATGCTAGGGACCAAGCGCTGGCATCCTTCCTCTGGAAGAGCGGCAAGCCCTCTTTATGTTGGTTTAGTTTGGTGTTTTTTGTTTGCTTGTTTTTCGAGACAGGGTTTCTCTGTGTAGTTTTGGAGCCTGTCCTGGATCTCTCACTCTGTAGGCCAGGCTGGCCTCGAACTCACAGAGATCCGCCTGCCTCTGCTTCCCGAGTGCTGGGATTAAAGGCGTGCACCACCACCACTGCCGCTGCTGCTGCCACCGCCGCCACCAGACTGTTTTGGTGTTTTGAGGCAGGGTCTCTCTATATAGCCCTGGCTGTCCTGGAACTCACTATAGATCAGGCTGGCCTTGAACTCACAGAGATTCACCTGCCTCTGCCTCCTGAACCCTAGGATTAAAGGCGTGTGTCACCATACCCAGCCAGCAAGCATTCTAAACCGTTGACCCATCCCTCCAATGCTGGGAATCTTGATTTGGGGGAGATTTTTAACTTTGGAATCATCTCACACAGTCAAGTATGGCTTTAAAAGGCCACTCACCTTCTCCATGTGGTATAGTGAAAGCAGAAACCGGTCTTCCAATCCAGGTGGCTTCCTCCTCAAGGCTCTGGCTGAGTCCCCAAGGCACTAGGAAGCCTGCCTTTTAACATGAGCCCATTCACTTCACATGTACAAGAGGCTCACAACCTCAGGAGTCTGCAAGAGCCTGGGGCCTGTTTCCTTGTCCCATAATACTTTCAATGTTATGGAAGTCTGGCATTCTTCTCTCCAGACCCTTGTCTGAGAACCTGCTGCGGGTATGGGGTACTGAGGGTAGGTAGCCTGCTGGGACCCAGGGACCCAGACCTTTAGCTCATAACTGGGTTTCCCAAGGGACAGAGATCTAGGTTAGGGCTGGTCTCTAGACAGCTGGAGACCTGGCCAACGTCAGCAATAGGAGCTAGCCAGTGGTTCCTGTGGTCCCTGCAATGGCTGGGGTACCTGGTTATAGTCTTGTTGCCTCAGGGCAGAACTCTGGGAGGTTGCCATTGCCTGTGGATTGGGAAGGGGAGTTCAACCTCATGGGGATCGCACGCACGCACGCACGCACGCACGCACGCACGCACGCACGCACGCACACTGGCTATTCTCTAGGCCAGTACTCGTTTCAGGCAAAGGGAGATGGTGCTGAGAAGTGGCCTACACAAGTGGTCTTAGGGTCTGAACCCAGAAACCAGCGCTTCCAGGGTCCCACTCTGTCTCCTCCCCAGACCCTCTGTCCACAGCTGCCTTGTGTCTCTGGCACTGGTCATGCCCACTTACAGCCTGGCTGACCTCAGGCAACATTGTCCACCCCCCACTCCTGCAGCAGGGGGAAGCCCTGGCTGGGTGTCCTGCCTCTGGGCAGCCCAGACTCGGAAGGCTAACACATGCTTCTCGTCCCGCATCCCCAAAGGGGCCGGCCATGTGCAACAAGAAACACTCTTTTTCTCCCCTTTAAGAGCCCCCTGCTGCAGCTCTGGCTGAGGAAGGAAACAGTCTCAGCGGAGCATTCCTGGCCTAACTCTGCAGCCTTCCTTTGTGCGAGGCTGGGCTGCCCGGCTGGGGCTCAGACTGCACCCCAGGGCGGCCCCCCACACATGCCCCTGACGTTCCCTCCAGCTTCAGCAGCTAACACCATCTCAGACCCAGCCTGGGCCGAGCGGAGGGCGGAGCACTTACCAGGTCAACCGGAGCCCTGGGCGGTGCGGGGCCAGGGAGAATCAAGGAGTCAAGTTCACGGTCACTGCCGGGACTGTCCGAGATCCCTAAGGAGCAGGCTCTGCCCGGGGTCACGTCCTCAGGCAGCTCCGGGTGCTAATGCCCATCTCTCAGGCCTCACCACCCCAACTTCGTGCACAGCCGCTGAACTCGAAGTTTCCGGACTTCACAGAGGCTGGGCTGGGTTTCAGGAGCGACGTCTGAGCTTGGCAACAAAGACAGAAAGCAGGCCGGCTCGGGAGACAGGAGGAAAGAAAAAAAAAAAAAAAAACAAAAAAAGAAAAAAGAAAAAAACAGACCGTAACAAGGAAAGGGGCAGCCTAGAAAGCCCTAGAACTTGTTTTGTCTTTTTCCTAGGAGGGAAACAAGAAGAGCCCAGACTCCAGTCTGGAGGTGAGGATGGGGTAAGAAGAATATGTTCTTTTCTTCCACAAAAGTGGGTGGTGGCGACAGATCGGCACCTCTCTGCTGAGTGAGTATCTTCATATCAGTTCTGTCTAGAGTCGGTCCACACGGGGCTTGGAGAAGAGCTCAGCCAGAGCACGTGATGACACTGTCCACCTCCCTGGAAACTCCTATGACATGGTTAGGGACACAGAGGGGGTGGAGCCAGGAGCTAGCCAAGAAAGCCATGGCACCCATTCTGAGAGCCACAGACTCTTGGCCTCCACAGGCTGCCAAGGTGTTCCCAGCATCCCCCACGGGCTTCATGGTGCTGGTGGGGTGGGGGGTGGATTTGCCTACCAGGGAAACTGGAGACCCTGTCTTAAGAGTGTGGGATGATACTTCCCACTGCAGTTTTCAAAGTAACCAGCAAACCCATAAGCCCTGTGACAGTCAATCTCAACCACTCCACTGCAGAGCGGTGGGAATTCCAATTCCATCAAGGCAGGGTGGTCCCTTCAAGAGAATTCAGTCTAAAACACACTCATTTTCAAGGGAGGTGGGGCTTTCTCCACTGTGGCCCTTACCAGGAACTCTGCTTGGTGTTTTCTTTCTTTCTTTCTTTCTTTCTTTCTTTCTTTCTTTCTTTCTTTCTTTCTTTCTTTCTTTTTTTTTTTCTTCTTATTTTTATTCAATCCAGCTAGACTTGGAGGGGAATGAGGAAAATGTGGAACCTAGTATTTCTGGCAGATGGGGTAGAGTCGCTCTCCTGAGCTACAGAAAGCATGGTCTCGTGGGGAAGAAATTAGAGCTGCCCACAGTCGGCAGTGGTGATCTTCGTGCTGGTCTCGCTGTTCCTGGGTCCAAAACACTCCCCGGCTTCCACAAAGGCCCATGCCTTCCTTCACCTTTCCAAAGCCCACGTTTGCCATCCAGCCAGCCACTCAGTCCTCGCAGGGCGGATGAAGAACTGGGAACTATTTGTGTTTGCCTTGGACAAGGTGCCAGAACCTGAATGCTTCAGGGTGAAGTTCTCATCCTCAAATTTCTCCCTGGAGATGGACCGGCTGCCAGTGCCATTATGGGGTGTTGTAGAGTACGAAGTAGCTACCCTGCCACCTGAATCCTGGAATAATTCTACGGGAGGGGGAACTCATATTCAAATCCTTTCTCTCCAGTGCTCGGATCATCCAAGTTTTCTGCTGCCTTTGGAACTTTGTCAGCGGATAGCTTGAAGGAGACCAGCCCAAGGCTCACCATCGGGTGCCATGTGGGACTGACCATGGCTTCAGCAAGCGGCGACAGGGACAGCAGTGTCTGCAAAGTCCACTTTGTTCAGTGCGTCCAAAACGTTGTCTTCCTGGAGCATGGCCTCCTTTGCATCTGCATTCCTTGTCTTCAGAGCTCAGTTTGTCCCAAACGGCTGGGTGTGGGGTTCACACCTGTAATTCCAGCACTCAGAATCAAAAGTAGAGAAATTGTGAATTTGAGGCAGTCTGGACTAAATTGTGAGAAACTTCGTCAAAACCCAAGGGGGCTGGAGAAATAAATGGGTAAAAAGCTTGTACCGCTTTGAGAGGAGCCATATTTGGTTCCCAGCAATCACATCAGGCTACTCACAATTGCCTGTAACTCCAGCTTCAGGGAACCTGACATTCTTTTCCGGCCTCATCACGCACCTGCACACCCACACCCACACCCACACACACCCACACACACACCCCACACACACACACTTAAAAATGAATCTTGAGAGTGGGGCATGATGTCCCACACCTTTAATCCCAGCACTCAGGAGACAGAAACAGGTGCATCTCTAAGTTTGAGGCCAGCCTGGTCTACATATCACATTCCAGGCCAGCCAAGGCTACTACTGTCTTTTAAAAAGATAAAGATGTTGAGGCTGGAGTGATGACTCAGCAGTTAAGAGCACTGGCTGCTGCTCCTGCAGAGGACCTGGGTTTGATTCCCAGCACACACATAGGGGCACGCAAACATCTGTAACTCCAGTTCCAGGGGATCCAACACCCTCTTCTGGCCTCCTTGGGCACTGTACACACATGGTACACAGACATACACTCAGGCAAAACACCTATACACATAAAATATAAAAATAAAAACTTCTTTAAAAAACAAACAAGGGAGGAACATGGAAGTGGGGGGAAGAGGAAATAATGAAGAAGACTGTGAATGTACTCAGGAAAGTGTTTGTTCAGCATTCATGGAGCCCTGGGTTTGATCACCAGCACTGCATAAACCAGAGTGGCGAATGGCGGTCCACACCGATAATCCCATCAAAACAAACAACAACAACAAAAAAGTAGGGTGGGGAGAGACCACAAAGATCGAAATAAAATCACAGTATTTACCCAGGACTGGCTTCGTAGGTGTGTGGCATGTTCGGTCCCACAGGGCCATGCGCACACAAGGAGCCCATGCTTGTCCGACGTTACCTGCCTGAGCCTCTGAGTCATTTTTGAGCCCAGAGCTGTGGGGTTTTTTTTTTGTTTTTTTGTTTTTTTTATTTTTTGTTTTTTGTTTTTTGTTTTTGGTTTTGGTTTTTCGAGACACGGTTTCTCTGTGTAGCTTTGCACCTTTCCTGGGACTCACTTGGTAGCCCAGGCTGGCCTCGAACTCTCAGAGATCCGCCTGGCTCTGCCTCCCAAGTGCTGGGATTAAAGGCGTGCACCACCACCGCCCGGCTAGAGCTGTGTTTTCATCTTGTTCTGGGCCCCGAGAACTGAGTAGCCCATGCTGACTGTGACCGTAGGTTAACAATGACACAAAGCGAGTGTCTTATCATTGGTGTGTCTGTTACTGAATTCTGCCCACAGAAATAACTTCAAATCCTGGATAGGTGAGAAAAACAAACAAACAAACAAACAAACCAACCAACCAACCAACATTTCAGTGGCAACTTATTACGTGTGTCTCAGAGAGGGAGACACTGTGTGACTAGGATGAGACTCTACGGTCCGAAGCCATCGGGCTCATCTCTGGCTTTCCTATGTGGATGCTTTGCTTCCCTCGGACCGGGGGTGGGGGTGGAGGCGAGGGGCGGAGGGGGGAGAGCTTCCTGGCCTGCAGGTATTCTTAGGAACCAGCGGGTTTGACCCTGGATTGTTGCCTGACCTCCACCATACAAATGGTGTGACACGACTGTGCCTATACACATACGCATCCTTACGATAGATGAGTGCGTTAATGAACTTAGACACACACCAATGAGAGACAACCTCGGTGGGTGTGTTTGCCATATGAGCACGAGGACCTGAATTCAAATCCCCAGAACCAACACAAAAAAAACTGTCAGGATAAAGGTGTTTGGAATCCCATTGCTCCTGTGGGGAGACAGGAGGCAGAGAATCCTGGGGAGTTTGTGGGCCAGGGAGTACACACAGAGGAGGGGGGAGAGGGGAAGAGAGGGAGTGTGAGAGGGAAGGAGTGAGAGAGACAGACAGACACACACACACACACAGATCAGACAGACAGACAGACAGACAGAGACACAGAAAGCACGCACGCACGCACGCAAACACAGTGGTACCTCACTGAAGACGCTGAGCAGAGTCAGAGACCTTCCTACTCCTTGCAGGGACACCCAGCTGACCACACCGTGGGCTGCCTTCACACCAGCCATAAACCTGGCCTCTGTGGCGGGCTGTTCTCCAGGACTAGACTAGACACTGACATTTGCTGCTGCTGACAAGCTCTGCATCACACTGCGTCCTTAACCTTCTGTGCCTCCGCGTTCCCATTTGAGATTTGGTTAAAACATTATTTTTAACAGTCTCGGGCTCTTATTTATACCCACAGGCTGCTGCAGAATCTGCTCCATCAATCAGGGAAAGAAAAGGAACCAGAGTGCCTCCCTTAGCACCCTTGTGAGACCAGCAGGCAGGAGAGACAGGTAGTGAACACTGCCCAACTCTCCCCCCCCTCGACGCCCCCCCCCCCCGACAGCTTCTGATGAAAGCAGAATCCTGTTCCCAGAGAAGATCACAGTCAACTTCAAAGCCTAGCCACAGAACTAGAAAGAATCCAGGCCCCAAACCCACACCACCCTTAATCAGCTACTGGGTCCAGAGACTCATGGGAACTGAAAGTATAAGAACTGGAAGCCCAAGCAAGGGGTTAAGTTCGACCAACTACTGGCCAAGGTTCTCTGGGCAAGTTAATTCTCATCTAAAGCTTTGGTTGCCCCCAAACAATAGCCCTAAGATTTCAGGGTTACCAGTGGATGAGTTTGCGTTCAGTGACTGACCCAGGCTCTGCCTACCAATGTTAATGCTACTCTCACTAGGCCTTGAGGAAGCAGGGTGACCAACAGGGGTGCAAAGGGATCCGAACTCCAGACCCTACGCTGGGCAGGGCAACACAGCAGGCAGCTGTACCCACAGAGATGCAAATGGCCCCAGGCCAGCCCTCCAATCAGAAAAGTCTGCCAGGGACAGGGTTCTCCTGGCTCCCCTTGCCCACAGAGCTTGGCGGAGCTAAGCGGGCACACAGCTCTTCAGAGTGACCGGCACAGAAACCGAGCCAAGGGCAGATGGTTGGGTGTTCCAGACCAAAGCCATCCCTGCAGCCACCTCACTGGGCGGTGCCCTTGGTTGGAATTGGGGTGCTCTCTGAGTCTAGTTCCACCTCCCTGACCTGCTGTAGTTGGGGGAAAAAAAGATAGGAGATATGCTTGGTTTTATTTAATTTGTTTATAAATATAAAAGTGTTCATTAAGGAACATCTGGAAATACAGAAAGCACAAAAAAAAAAAAAAAAACAGAAATTACTCACAAGGTAATTACTGGGTACATTTTGTTTAAAGTCCTGGAATATTTCAAACAGTACATGTGTGTGCATGTAAGCATACATATGTGTGTGTGCATAAAACTGGATTACACGGTAAGTTACACATGTCTACATGTAGTTAGATCACAACATAGATTATTTTAAACTCTTGTTCAGTATGTCGTAGAATTTTACGACACTGAATATTAGTCTCTATATTCAGTCTCCTTAGTCTCTATATTCAGTCTCACATCCTTAGTCTCTATAGGATGTGAAAAATAAAAGGTAAGTCACTTCTAAGATCGGCATTATTAGGTTGGGGGTAAGGCTAAGTTAGTGGAATACTTGCTAAACAGGCACCAGGCCCTGGGTTCAACACCCAGTACCACACACAGCAGCAGCAGTGGCAACACAAGTCTGCTTTCCCAGCACCTCGTAGACGCAGGCATGAGGATTCAGGGTTCAAAGTTATCATCAGCTACAAAGCAAGCTGGAGGCCAGCATGGAATACACGAGACCCTGTCTCAATAAATAACAAACCCAGTCAGCGTTGCATACTTGTGAGTTCTGGTGTAGCGCCGTATCACCACCCCCTGCACCAAGAAAATCTCTGTATTCACATACTTAATGTTCCCTGGAGCCTCTCGTAGGGAAGTGACAACTCTCAGGCCCCACAGTCACATCTCTGAAGCCTGTCACTGCATAGTGTTTTTACCTTCGCCCGACTTAATATAAAGGAGCCACAGAGTACGAACTCTTGCCTGGCACGCTTGCACTCACCTCTACTGCTCAGTCTACCACAGCTTGCTGCTTTTCTTGAGTCTGTAATATTCCATGGCATGCTGACCAAAGCTTATCTGTCTACTGACGACCACTGGGTTGTTTCTAATGATTTGTTTGTTTCTTTGTCTTAGCTGCTGTGAACAGAACTTTGTGAATATTTTTAAGCTTATAAGTGAGCTGTGTCACCCACAAGTGTGGGCTCAGCCTGTGCCTTTCCTCCCTGGAGCATCAGAGATGGGGAAACTGAGGGCTGGAGAGATGCATGGCTGAGCCAGAGCCTTGGAGTGAGTCAAGATGGGCTGGGAGGAAACCAGCTTCAGAATCTCAAAATCCAACTATCAGTAGGACAGATGCCCCCTCTCAGACGCTGGTCAGAAATGCTCCAAAATTTTCCTCCAAGGACAAAATCCTATGAACATCAAGCTGTACAGTCCACAAAGGCAGCCTTGTGTTAACCAGGCTGCTTCAGCTTGATTCCTCCACCAAGCTTGGCATTTTGGGTGAACAATTAGACACTTACCCTAACCAACATCACTGGTGAACAGTTTAGGCTTCTAGGCCACGCTGTCCGTCCTTAGAGCCAGGAGCCAGGAGGAGTCCTGGCTTTACAGTTTCAGCACAGCCTGGCACTGAACAGGAGGCCTGGACTTGGCTGTTGCAAAACCATTCAGTAGACCCAGCCCAGAAATGTTCAATGGCTCCCCCAAAATCCAGTCTACCCATGAGGAAACAGATGAGGCTTCTGGGGATTTCCTGAAGGATGATGAGTCACTGAGGTGGCTGTTTCTAAATAGATTATCACAGCTAATGTGCGGCTAGCAGAGCCCAGCCAAGGATGGGGGCAAAGAGGTGGTCACTAGAATTCCAGATGTGTCTAGACTCTAGAGGCTCCTGGGTTCCTCCGAAAATTCCTGACGGCATAAAAAGAACTCAACATTAAAACTGGGACCAAGTTTGGGTTTTTCTCCCAAATTAATTAGCTTAGTTTCAGGTCTGAGAGAGCTTCTCTGTATCTTTATTTTTAACAATTTGCTTTATTATCTATTATGTATGTGCATGTGACTATATATGTGCATGTGCATTCAGGTACCTGTGGAGGTCAGAAGAGGGTGTTAGATTCCCTGGAGCTGGAGTTACAGGCAGTGGTGAGCAGCTGGATTTGGGTGCTGGGAACTGAATTTAAGTCCTCTGGAAGAACAGCAAGTGCTCTTAACTGCTAAGCCATCTCTCCAGATTCCCTTTATCTTTTTTGGGGGGAGGGAGGTTTCGAGACAGGGTTTCTCTGTGTAGTTTTGGTGCCTGTTCTGGATCTTGCTCCATAGACCAGGCTGGCCTCGAACTCACAGAGATGCACCTAGCTCAGCCTCCTGAGTGCTGGGATCAAAGACATGCACCATTACTGCCCGGCCAGTTCCCAAGCTTTGCTTTTTTTGTTTGTTTGTTTTTAATACTAAACCCCAAGCCCATGGCCAGGCATCCTGGGTACCTGCTGCTGCCAATACTCAGTACATAAGAGCTGGGGAGACACCATGGGACCTTAAGATACCTCAGGACATCCCAGGGAGAGCAGTAGGTACAGATGGGAGAAGCAGCCTCAATGCACTAAGGCTGGTTTCTTCAACACTAATGAGAACACAGGAGTGATCTCTCATGCACATTTTGTCGGTGAGAGAGCTTTGGCAAGCTTGATCCGACAAACTGGATGCTTGGAAATCACCTACTTTTCCATGTCCTCTCTTCAAAGGCTTCACAGAGACCCTCTTCCCCAACCCACCCGCTCCCATCCTGTACAAAGAGAGACAGTGTGCAGATGACGCACGACCTGCAATGGTGCATTTTGGGGTTGATCTTGCAGTGGTGCAGATGGGAAAGGAGTCAGCAGAAAGAGGACTTGGGATTTTGAATTTGATCTTTCTCTTGCTGTTGATAATGCGATAGAAACACCCTTTTCTCAACGCCAGCCATCACCAGGGGAAACCACATGCTCCTGTGTGCTACGTTGATAAGCCAGGACCTTCAGTAGATTAGGAGCACCGGACGATGTCTTCAAGCCACAATGGGTTGTCGGTATGAGCCATCGTTAAGGAGCATCTATATTTGATGATCTTGGTGAACAGGTGGGTGGGGACATCAGGCACCTCCAGGGTGCTTAAGGAAGGTCTTCCAGCTACCGATGAAACAGCGATGAAGAGGGCAGAGCTGGCGACCCGCGGTGACCAAGGAAGGGAACTACGTTTACAGGCTCCCGTGGAGCAAAACGGGTTAAAGCCAGCGATTCAAAACCAGGGTGTGGCGCACACCCAAGCAGGGCTCCAGCTCTCTGTGGAGGGACAGTGCGGGCCACAGCTGCTAGGAGGAGCACTGTTAACAGCACATCACTCACGTGCGGGCCGCCTGGCCAGAGGCTGTCAACAAACAGCTGCTCTCATCCCTGGGCCTGCGGACCTCCGAAAGAGGTGGCCACCCTGCGGGGCTAGCCTCTGCTCTGCATTTCTCAGACTTGGGCTCCGGGTGGCACAACTCCGTGGCATCATAGTGCTCTGGCTTGCCCTCCCTAGGGGCCTAGAAGGCAAAGCGCTCACCCCTGGGCAGGGGGCAGGGGGCGGGGGGCGGGGGGCGGGACGGCACAGAGGGAACGGAAAAGGGTGAAGATCGCCCACAGTGGGGACAGCCCTTCGGCCTAACGTGTTAGCCTCTCGCCCCACCCCGGAAGCAGACTCGCGAGAGGCGCAGGGCGGGGTCTCCGGAGCCTTGGGGCGTGACTTCTAAGAGGCCTGCGCCGGAAATGAAGTCCGGGGTGCGGCAGGCTTCGCAGCTGCGGCTCACGACTGAGGGGCGGGGCCCTGTCTGGGGGCGGGGCCTTTGCGCAGCTGGAGGTGGAGCCTTTGGGCCACCGTCTCCGATTTCCGGGGTCGCGGGCGTTGCGGGCGGAATGGGGCATAGAGTGGGCGGGCCCTGGGTCGGCCTCCTCTAAATGCAAAGCACGGGCTGGGCAAGGCAGCGGCTGGGGGCGAGGTCTGCGTGGATGGGGCGGGGCCTAGGCGTGTGGGCGGGACTTGGTGGAGCGCACAGGGTATCAAAGGGCGGGCGGGGCGGGAGGCGGGGCCTCGGGGCGCATCCTGAATGAGTTTGCTTCGTCTCCAGGCCCAGCTCCTTGCTCACATGCAGAAGACCGGATCCTGGCTGGTCCCGCGTGGCGCTGTGCACTGTTGACCGTAGGGCTGGATTCACTTGAATCAGATTTTCATTTAAGTTAGACTTTTTTCTTCTGAAAGCTTTCCCATCCTTCTTCCCTGAAACCAGTCTAAACCACCAGTTAGTTGGAGTATGTAAACTTTGGTAAAGAAAAGGGGAAACCACTCTGAGCTCCCCACGCCAAGCACCTCGGGAGATTTTTCAAGGCTGTGTACACGGTATAGAGATTCTTGCGTGACTGGGATAACACTTGTGGATACCTTAAAAATACCCAGTTCTTGGTCTGGGGATGGAGTTCAGTTGGCAGCGTGTTTTCCGGGCATATGTGAGACCTTGGGTTGCATCCTGGTAACAAACACAAATTTAAAAACTTGATAATTTTTTAGGAACTTGAAGAGACTATTTAGAAAAAACAAAAGAACAAAAACAAAAGAAACAAAGCCTGGTCAGCAGGCAGTGGTGGCCCATGCCTTTGATCCCAGCACTCGGGAGGCAGAGGCAGGTGGATCTCTTGAGTTCCAGGCCAGCCTGGTCTACAAAGTCGGTTCCAGGACAGCCAGGACCATCTGGAAACCCTATCACGAAAAACTAAAACAAACAAACAAAACAAAAGCCTGACCATTTAAGATCACCAGTGTTAACATTTGACGTGTTTCTATAATTCTATGCATATATATGTATATATACATATATGTTTTTCGAGACAGTGTTTCTCTGCGTAGCTTTGCGCTTTTCATGGAACTCACTCTGTAGCCCAGGCGGCCTCGAACTCACAGTGATCTGCCTGGCTCTGCCTCCCTAGTGCTGGGATTAAAGATGTGTGCCACCATCGCCCGGCTAGTTCTATGTATATTTAAAACAAAAATGGAGACGCATTTTAAGAAGTGCTTTCGTCGTTTTGCTGCTGGAGCTGCTGTGAAGGTCTGAGGGCAGCCCCGTTCGTGGCTACCCGCAGCCCCAGATGGCGACCTCCTGTGTTAATCAACCCACGTCTCATTATTGGGCCTTGGCTTTGCCAATTTCATCTCTTTCTCCCCTCATGTCTGTGACAGGCCTGGAAGTGGAACGGCACTTATAAAGGACACAAATACTAGACCTTCTTGTTTCCATCCTCTTAAATTTAGAAGGTAACAAATGTTTCAACAAGTGATAAGTCACTTGTATCCCAAAATAGATACCTCCCGTCCAGGTTATATAAAAGACTAAAACAACGAAATACCTAATTTAATTATGGGCAAAGGACTTGAATTTTTCCAAAGACTACATAGCTGTCTAAGACCCACATGATCAACAAAATGCTCATTGTGGCCAATTAACGGGGTGGGGGGGCGGGGGGGGACGACAACAAATTCACAAAGTAATGCCTCACGCTAAGGTTTCCAAGTACAGACATTAAAAATAAACGTTGAGGTGAAAATGACTAAAATTCATTATATAAATGTATGGAACACAATTTGAAAAAGTGGAAAATTTTAAGAAGTGTTGGCAAGTATGTGGAGAACCAGCAACCTTCTCATGTCGCTAGCAGGAGTTGACATAGGTGCCACTGAAAACCTTATGGCAGAGCCACCACGTGACCCAGCCATTCCCCGTGCGCTGTCAGTATATATTCAACAGCAGGAATATTGACAGACAGACTGACAGTGGCTTCTGCTCAGAGAAGATGAAAGGGAGAAATAGACACAAAGTCATGGATGGGTGAGTGGGTAAAGCTTGCTGTCGTAAGTGCACGCAAAGGGACATTACCAGGCTTAGAAAGGAATGAAGTTCTCCCATCAGCTACGACAGTATTGAACCCTGGAAACATGCTAGGTGGAGAAAGCCAAATACAAAGTATCCAGTCATGAGCTGCTACAACAGGAAAGTCCACAGTCGGGAGCATGGGTTACCAGGCTATGGGAGGTGCCTGGCTCTGGTAACCGGGCTGGAGGAGGTGCGGGGTTCTTATTGAACAGATCAGAGTTTCCACTTGGGGAAATGAGAAGGTGTGGGAATGGAGGATGATGGCTGCAGGTAAAGTGAGTGTACCTAATGCCGTGGAAACAGTACATTTTTTTTTAAAAAAAAAAAAAGCTTATTAATATTCTTGAGGAAGTCAGAGAACAACTTCCGGGAGTCACCTCCTTGCACATACTCTCATTTCCCCAGCACAGTAAACCCCAGGCAAGCTGGCCCATGTACTTCCAGCTGATTCTCCTGTTTCTGACCCGCATCTCCCAGTAGGAGTGCTGAGAACAGACACACCACCACATCAGGCTTTGTATGTGGGTTCAGGTTGTCAGGCTTGTGTGGCAAGCCCCTTTACCTGGT
This sequence comes from Peromyscus leucopus, assembly GCF_004664715.2. Taxonomy (NCBI): domain Eukaryota; kingdom Metazoa; phylum Chordata; class Mammalia; order Rodentia; family Cricetidae; genus Peromyscus; species Peromyscus leucopus. The sequence continues at coordinate 18,857,942 of NC_051080.1, forward strand.
GAACCATTTAGCCAGCCTCTAATAATACTGTGACAAATTTTTGTTGTTGTTGTTTTCCGAGACAGGGTTTCTCTGTGTAGTTTTGGTGCCTGTCCCGGATCTCGCTCTGTAGACCAGGCTGGCCTCGAACTCACAGAGATCCTCCTGGCTCTGCCTCCCGAGTGCTGGAATTAAAGGCGTGCACCCACCACCCAGCCCCATTTTGGTTTTGAGACAAGTTCTTGCTGTGTGGCCTTGGTTGACCTGGAAATCTCTGTATGGACCAATCTGGCCTCAAACGTGAGGATTCTCCTTCCTCTGCCTCCTCAGTGCTGGCCTTCCAGTCCGCTTTGAACGTGTGGGGACAGCTTTGGGGACAGGAACAGCATGTTGGAAAACGGTCCTGCCTGAGGCTGTGGTCCACTACAGACCCCTTCAGCTTTCCCTTTGCTGAGCAATCATGAGGGCGGGTGGCCAGGGAGAATTGGGACTCTGCGCTTCAAAGGACTTGGTTCCACTCCTAGCTGCCCCCAAGGCTACTGAGCCTGCCACTGCCTGTCCCGATTACTGTCAGTCAGGGCTGGGCTGGGCTGGTTCTCAGGTCTGGCTGAGGCATCGCTCTCCTGCACTCCCAGGCCCACCTTCTTACGCTCACCTGGAGGGCGGCAGAGGCAAGTCTTGGCTCCATCTTGGCTGGTAAGCAAGACCCCCTAAAAGAGTGAGTGTGGCCAGAAGACACCTTTCTTCAACATGACAGCACCAAGGAGTCCTGTGACACAGTTCTTATGTGCCCTGACTTGTGATATCTGTCCAACCTGACCACGGACAAGACCCCGGGCACCCTAAAGAACAAAGTGTGGCCAGCTTTTCTTCCACCCCTGCTGGGGCACACACCCCCACTCTCCCTGTACAGCCTCCTCTGAGCAGTGGACTGAAGGACCACCCCCACCCCCACCCCCCCAAAAAAAAAAACACTTGTGGCCCCTGTCTGTCTAAGATCTTCTGGTTCAGACTTCTCAAGCAGGCTGATCTCTGCTTCTCCCTCTGGCCTCTTCAACACCACCATTTCCCATACACAGCAACAAGCCCCCCCAGCACAGAGACTCGGCTAGAGAACCTCAGACCTTTCCTCCCTGTTTCTTCCTTCCTGGGGATCAGAATCCCAGCTCCTCTTGAGAAGAACAATAATAACTCAGGCTGTTCTTGCTAGCTGCTCAGTCAGCCACCACGTCCTCCAGGAAGCTTCCCAGGATGATGGAGATGGATGCCTCAGACATAAGAAGCCACAGGGACATCTCTGGCTCTTCCTGCCTTTGCCACAGCCTGTCTTTGTATTGGGTCCCCCCAGGCTGTGAGTTTCCTGGGAACAACGACTGTCCTCAGTGCTCAGCCCAGGGCCTACTGTGGGTGACCTGCTGTGGTCTAGGACCAGTCTGCATAAGCAAGTGACTGAATATAGCTAAAGCAATATGGCTCACAAACTAGTTCTGACCTCCCAATTTCAAATTCATAGTCATTTAGAACCAACTTGAAATTTGGGATGCCATGGAGAGTGTTATGCACATATATGTCAACTGTCTTCAGGCAGGATCCCCCTACACACACCTTTTTTTTTTGGGGGGGGGAGCAGGATCTCTCACTGACCTGGAACTCACCAACTAGGTTAGGCTGGCAGGCCGGCAGGCCCCAGGGATTTACTTAGTCTCCAATTTCTCAACACTAAGATGGACAGTGGACACTCCCACACCCCAGGTTTTTGTTTGTTTGAGACAGGGTCTCACTCATTATGTAGCCCTGTCTTGCCTGGGACTTGCTATGTTGACCAAGCTGTTCTCAAACTCAGAGAGATCCACCCGTCTCTGCCTGAGTGCTGGGAGGATGAAAAGCGTGTGCCACCAGGCTCAGCTAAGACCCGGCTTTGTGTTTCATGTATTTGTGCTTCCAAGGCAAGCGTTTTGAGTTATCACCTAACCCTCTGAGGTTGTGTTTGTTAGCCTGGTTTGGGTTGTGGCACACCCTTTCCACAAAAAGAAATTGCCTTGCCTTTTTCTTTACGTGTTTCCTTGAGAATACTTATTTCCAACAGTCAAAGGCCACCAGCTCGTGATAGGAGACCTTCATGTTCATGATGAGCATGTGGGATACACACACACACACACACACACACACACACACACACACACAGAGGCATGCACACACACACACTCTTCACATCTGGTACAGACAGACAGCCAGGTCACACACACGAATCCAGACTCTGACCCTCTTGTTCTCACACATACTTTCTTACAGGCCACTGTCCTCTGCTGCCTTCCCACCTGGGTCATTCTCTTGAGAATGGCCATGGTGGAGGGCACCGTAGAGCAAGGGGACAGTCAGGAGATTCCTTTGTTCTCTTGGGGACCTGGAAGCCAGTGCACCAGGTAGAAAGAGACCCCGGAAGGCCCCACCTTCTGAGGGGCACTTGTCACAAACACCATGGAGTCACTACTTCCTGTCTGAGTCTGTAGTGGCTCCCTGTTGTCCTTGAGTTTAGAGCCAGATTCCTTAGCATGGCTGCAAAGCCATAGTCTAGGAGGAGGGAGGACAGGATGGGAGCTGCTCCCTTCAAAGAGCTAGCATCCGGGGCTGGAGAGGTGGCTCAGAGGTTAAGAGCACTGGCTGCTCTTCCAGAGGTCATGAGTTCAACTCCCAGCAACCACATGGTGGCTCACAACCATCTGTAATGAGGTCTGGTGCCCTCTCCTGGTGTTCAGGTACATGCAAGCAAGCAGAACACTGTGTATAGATAATAAATAAATAAATATTAAAAAAAAAAAAAAGAGCTAGCATCCGAGCCCTTGGCAAGGGGTGGGTGGGTATGAGGGAGCCCGTCTAGAGGGCAGTGCTGGTTTGAGTGAGGAAAGTCTCCTCCACGGTGTCAGGCATTGAATGCTCCGTCCCTGGTTAGTGGTGCTGTTTAGAGGAGGCTTAGGACCTACAACCTAGATGGAGGATCCATATTACTGGGAGAGTAGTTTGAGATTAAAAGCCTTGAACTACTTCCAGTTCTGCGTGTGCGCACGCCTAAGTGTGTGTGGCATATGCTCGCTTTCTGTTTACCACTGAGATGCAAACTATCTGCTTCCTGCCCTTGCCTCCCACCATGCCATGCGTCCCCACCAGAATAGACTCTTACGTTTCTAGAACCTTAGGCCCAAATAAATTCTTCTTACGTGTTGTTCTTGCTTGTGGTGTTTTATCACAGCAACAGAAAAAGTAGGTAATACCAGGGCACTCCATTAGCAGGGACCATGACCGAAGCAGGGACATGTAAAAACTGAACTGAGTACAATGTCCAGGCTCCAGAGTGTACACTTTATGGACAAGGCTCCAGACAGGGGAGACCCCATATTCAAGTCACATAGAGAGGAGTGGGGGGGGGGGAGCTGGGAAAGAACTTGATCCTAGATCTGACTCTAGGCAAGACTCTCTGCCACCTGAAGGTCTGGGCCTGGGTGGCCTCTCTGTGATGCCCCTTCTCGCTAGCTTGCCCACATTGACCCTTCCTCCAGGGCCTGGCCCTGGCCCTGGCTGTAGCAGCAAGTCCGTGGACATCATCTCAGAGCATGTGCCTGTGGTGCTGCCGAGGGGAACCACGGGCTTCACATGGATGCAGACAGGTGCTGCAGACACCTGGGATCACTAGCATCAGATGGGTACCACCCACCCATCCACTGAGAGCTCCTGCTTCCCGGCACCTCCAGAGGCTCAGGGGTGGGCATCTTCCTCAGGGCAAAAGAGAACTCAAAGGCACCCTCCCGGGAAGAGGCCCACTCTTGCCCCCAGAAAGGCTCAGTCTCTTTCCAAGTATTAGAAACACCTAATGTCATGGCCTGTCCCCATCTGCTACCATCCAGCATGACCAGCGCTGTCTGGCATCCACCCATCCAATAATGTAATCAGTAATTCTGTCCTGAGTTCTGTTGAGCCCCTGGGAAACCAAAGTTCCTCTCCCAGGGAGGAAGTGGTGAGGATTCCCAGGACAGTGGGGATTGTCGCATCACCCTGGGACCAGAGCAGGAGCAGGAGATATGATTATGGTGGTGACCAAAAGGATTTGGGACCTCTCTCACCCTAAACACTTGCTCAACACAGTAGGACCTCAACACAGCTCCACCTACAGCAGGCCTGGATTTCAGTGTCCCTGTTCCTGGGCCTCCAGGCTGGAGGTCCTCTGTTGGGAGGCAGACTGGATCCAGAAGTGCCTCTGGAGACTGGATGGCAAGCTGCCTCGGGGATTTAACAGAAACTGAGGCCGAGGTTCGTCCCAGGCCCCATGGGAGTGATGTCAGGCCCCCTCTGCTTCCTGGCCAGCCGCTCCCTCGTCGTGGGCTTGCCTTTCCCACGGGGCCGGGGCACTCCTGGCAGCCCAGAGGTCTCCTGGCACAAGGCGTGGAGGAGGAGTGCGGTGGAGGGCATCTGGCAGCTAGGGGTGCGGGGGCTCCTGGCAGCAGGGGGATCCTGGGGGAGGGGGCCTGGCAGGAGACGCAAGGGGCTCCCAGCGGCGGGCCGCCCGCCCAGACGCGCTGCCAGGCTGATTAGCATGGGCGAGGGGCGCTGGCGCGGGGGCGCCGCCGGCCGAGCTGGCACGTCCCGCGCGGGCCCAGCTGGCCGGGCCGAGACACAAAGCGCCTCAGACGGCGGCGGCGCTCGGCCATTCACGCGCTGGGGCGGCCGGGCGAGGGGTTCCCGCCGCCGGGGCGAAGAATAGCTCCTGGGCCAGGCGGGGCTTGGCCGCCCCGCGCTCCTGACCTTGAACCTTTGTGACTGGAGCGCATGCAAATCGCGGCGGGGCCGCGCCAAGCCCCGAGGGCGCTGCGCCTCCCGGGGTGTCCCGGGGAACAATGCGCCGCTGTCCCCGCGCGGCGCCGCGGGCTGGGAACGGCTCGGGCAGTGCTGCGGGGAATGCCGATGCCGACCCGCGCTGTGCCCGCGTATGCGTGGCGGGCTGCGTGGGCACAGGGCCGGGACTGAAGCCCACTCTCCGCCCAGTTGGCCGCTCAGCCCTACGCGCCTTATTCCCCTGCGCGTATTGCGCGGGATCGTGAGCAGATCCCAAAGTTTGAGACCAGGTCCCGCTCCTGCTCTGCCCGTTTTCCTTGAATAAGAGTGATATTTTAAGTCCTCCCATGATCAATAAGAAGATAAAGATTGGGACCGGAGAGATGGCTCAGCTGGTTAAGGCATTGGCCTCCAAACCTGGGGACCCGAGTTCGATCCCGGGGACCCACAGGGTGAACTCCTGGAAGTTGTTCTCTGACCTCCACACACCATGAACACATGTGGGCACACACTTAATAAAGACTGCTCCCCACCTCATGCAGAGAGCTCTTACTCGGGTTCCGTCCATATTTTCTCCTTAGGGCCTCCTCTTTGCACTCACAATCTTGGTTTTGAAGCCCAGGTTAAAGTTCTGTTGGGCTGTGCCCTACATGTAGTGGGATGGGGGGGTGGGACCCCCATTACAGAAGTGACAGTTTGTTAACTCCTAGTCCTTAAAGTGCCTGCACGGAGAACAGACTTCAGTAGAGCTGAACCGGGAGGCTGTACCAAAGTCCCCTATAAGCTCTACAGCAGTTTCCAGGCAGACTGCTGTAGTCACGTGACTAACTGGAGAAAGCCTGGCCTGATGTTCATGCACACATTCCTGGTCAAGAGATTCCAGCATGTTCCACTGATTTGAGACCGAGCCTCAGCCCAGCTCATCCTGTGACCTGTCGCTTGTCCTTCAGAGACTTCCGTGTCCTTGTCTGGTAAGGGTCTGTGAGCCCTGCCTACCTATCTTGCAGAGACATGGTGTGAGGGCAGGTTCCCTGGGCTACCAGGCTGCTCTTGGAGTAAGGAGGTCTTGGTGTCCCTTTACGAATACTGGGGAGCCTTGCTCTGCTCTGCCGTGGTCAGGGCCCAGGATAGGAGCAAGAGATTAGCAGCTGTTCTTAAACAGGCCTCAGTTTCCCCCAGTATTGAGTAGGAGGTTGTGTAGAAAGTCTGAGAACCCTATTAGCCTCTCTCTCTCTCTCTCTCTCTCTCTCTCTCTCTCTCTCTCTCTCTCCCTCTCCAGGGTATATATGGCTACTTTTCTATGACTGTGAACTGTGATAAAACAGCATGACCAAGGTAACTTATAGAAGAGTTTATTTGGGGCTTATGGCTTCCGAGGGCTAGAGTCCATGATGACGTGTGAGGGTACTGGCAGCAGGCACAGCCAAGAGCTCACATCTCAGAATCATGACCCGCAGGCATAGAGCACCCTGGGAACGGCAAGGGGCTTTTGAAATCTTAAGCCCACCCCCGGTGACACACCTCCTCCAACAAGGCCACACCTTCTAATCCTTCCCAAAGAGTTTCACCAAGTAGGGAGCAAGTATTCAAACATATGAGCCTATTGGGGTCACCCTCATTCAAACTGCCACAGAGGGTCTCACTGTCTGGCTCCAGCTGGCCTGAGAATCTCTATGTAGACCAGACTGGCCCTAAACTCAGAGCTCTGCATGCTTCTGCCACACAAGTGCTGGGATGAAAATTGTAGCCACCAGAGACAATCAATCATTGTTAAGCCAGCCACTAAAGGGCCAAGACCACACTGTATGACAGCTGCCCCAATACGCCTTAGTCTCACGACACTTGAGTTTTCTTAAGGCAGAACTGGATGGACCCTCGGCATTGGAATCTCCAGCTTTTAGCAGATAGAAGTGGCAGCCCCTGCCTGGGTGGGTTGGTCTGAAGCCAGGACGGGCCAACTCGAGAACCTAGCCTCCCGCCTTCTAGATCTTTCCACTACTTCACCGGATTCCTCGGAAATTAGCAATGGAAAAGCCATCCCACACTCCTGCCCGGGGAGAGTCAATCTTTCCATCCTGGCTCCTTCTGAGCACCTGGGGTGAGGGGGGAACCCTTCAGATCTCATGCAAAGGAGCGGTGTTATGTCACCTGGGCCATTTCACAGGACACTCGGGCTGTGGTGATGCTGACGTCATGGGCGGAGCCCGTGGGGAGTCAGTGGCATGACACGTCCCTTAGCAGCTTCACCGTAGGCCTGGGTCTCTGGCTCAGCTGCCCCAGGGGCAATAGCAGCCGGGCCTAGAAGCCTCTCCTACCCAGGAGAGAGGGCAGGAAGCATGGACACACAGCTATGCCCAAGGCAATCTTCTGCCCTTGTTAGGAAAGACTAAGACACCAGTGCTGTAGCTAGTGGGCTGTGCTGAGCCCTAGGACGCTGCCTCCCCCCCCCCCCAGCTTGGGTTTACTCCTCTGTAGACTCAGATAACAGCCATAGGGTAGTGAGGAATTAGTAGGCAACACAGGGTGAGGGTCTGGGATGGCACCAGGTATGCAGGAGGTACTCAGCAAATGCCAGCAGCCACCTAACACTCAGCCAGATGCCAGTCTCCCATGTCCCTTCCTTCTTCCTATCATCTGTACTTCCTGTCTGGCATCGGTACCACTTGCAAGGGACAGAGAGTCAGGCTGGACAGAGAATGATTCTAACACTTGCAATCTAGCATGAAGCAGCAGCTACTGTTCTGAACAGTCTAGAGCGACTTGTCCAAAAGAGTGTGCTGTGATGACCCAAATGCTCTTTTTGCTGCCCCCAAAGTAGCCATTATTAGCACATGAAACGTGTGACCAGGGAAATTAAGTTTTTTAATCCTTTTTTTTTGTTTTGTTTTTTGTTTTTCGAGACAGGGTTTCTCTGTGTAGTTTTGGTGCCTGTCCTGGATCTCGCTCTGTAGACCAGGCTGGCCTCGAACTCACAGAGATCTGCCTGGCTCTGCCTCCTGAGTGCTGGGATTAAAGGTGTGCGCCACCACCGCCTGGCCTTTTAATCTTATTCCATTTCATTTTTAACCAAAATTTGTGTGTGAGAGAAAGAGAGGGAGGGAGCAAGGATTGAGAATGGTGATGGTGTATGCGTGTACTCATGGGCCACAGTGCACGTGTAGAAGTCAGAAGACCACATTCAGGAGTTGACCGAGGCAGGGTCTTATCTTTCCACTGCTCTGCCACACTCCAGGCTGGCTGGCTCCATCCGGAGCTTCCAGTTCGCTCTCTGACTCTGCTTCCCAGCTTACCGCAGGAATGCTGGGATTACAGATGTGTGCCACGACATCCAGCTGTTGGCACGGGTTCCAGGGATCGATCTCAGGTCATCAGGCTTGAAGGACTTTCCTGCTGAGCCATCCCTCCACCCTCATTTCACATTAATGTAAATCACCAGCACACATATGTCCGCCTATGTGGCTGGCTAATCGCTATCCCACTGGAGAGCACAGATACAGAGTCCACACAATTCCTTCACAACACTGAGGACAGTTTTCTAAATTCACCGGTCATTCCCTGTCATTTCTTTCTAGGATGACAGACACCTTTCTCTGAAGGCAGAGCTTGAGACAGAGATTGGCCTTTGGGCTTTTCGGTCAGGGATGAGAGTTCAAGGAAAACCAACTCAAGGAGGCTTTACTAGGTCAGTCCCTGAGGCAGGAGAATTACCCTTTATATTGACTATTTTTCTCATCTCTCTGTCCAAATAGCCAGCAAGAAACAACTTGAGGAGTTGAATAAAAATGGCTTAGTCAACGAAGTGTTTGCCACACAGGTACGAAGACCTACATAGATCCCCAGAACCCATGTAAGAAGCTGGGGGTGGGGGTGGAGAGATGGGCCAGAGGTTAGACGCTCCTCCGGGGAACCCAAGTCTGATTCCCAACACCTATGTCTGTCTGGCAGCTCATGGCTGACTCCAACTCCAGCTTCAGGGGATCTGACCTCTGCATGCACCTGCACATGTATATTCACATACAAAACAAACAAGTGTCAGGGAGGCATGGTAGTTTATGCCTGTAATCCCAGCCCTGAACACAGGAGGATACCGGTGATTTGCTATCCGGTTAATTTAGCTAAACTGGTAAGAGGCAGGTTCAGCAGGAGACGCTGTCTCAAAAAAGGAGGTAGAGAGAGATTGAAGAATATACTGATGTTGACATCTGGGTGAGTCTAAGTGCAATTCTTAGCAGATTCTACCAGCATCGCAGTGTCTTTGGAGAGGCACCAGGACGGGATGCTGGAGATGGCCACCATAGACACAAGGAAGGAACAGTCTAGATGCTGCCCAGGGCCTTCCTCAACTAGCCAAAGTCACTGAGAGACTGGTTCGGTAGCTGTAGCTGGGTTGGATTGAAAAGGCCTACGTGAGTTGTCCACTGCAGGCCATTTTCTTCATCAATGTCATCTGCTTGTGCCTTTGGGAAGGAACTGTGCCACCTTGGAGGTGGTGGCCAGCAGTTCCAGTTATCACGATGACACCAGACCTGAGGCCAGGATGGACACTATATCACTTCTTTTCCCACACATATTCTAGATGAGCAGCTCAGCGGGTCTGGGGGGGCCTGTCCCTTTATCCCAGGAGGATCCTGTCTGATGGTTGAGCTGCAGGGCCCTGCCCCTTTATCGCGTAGGGACTATGTCTGATGCCTGGACTATAGGGCTCCAGTCCTTTGTCTCGGGGATTCCGAGTTCTCTGTCTCATTACTTTGGCTTGGCCATGGTCACGGCCACTGGCTGCTCATTGTCTTGAAAACACCAAGAGGCACTGGCGTGAGTTCCTGGTTCTGAGTCTGACTCTTCTCTGCCCCCAAACCCAGCTCTTCTTGAGAATCAGGCTCAACGTCCTATGTGTTGACTTGTTTTTCTGCCTCTTGCTTCACAAGAACAAGGAGGCCAGGATGATCAAGAGACAGTGTGGACCAGACACCCCTGCCACATCAGAGTATGCGCTTTCTTCATGACACGTATGACTATCTAAATTCAAAGCTCATCTCTTGTCATCTCTAGTGGAATTGAGTGCATGAGATACCTCTGCACGGCTGAAGCTGGGGCCCCGGATGAGTGGACTGTAACCTACCTCCTGGTAAATGAATCTCCCTGCTAGAACTGGGACCTCACATTCAACAAAGCCTAAGGGTGTAGAGATGGCAGGAGGAGCCAGCCAATAGCCATTTCCCGGACCTAAGTAACCCTCTTGGTCCTTCTAGTAGTTTGAGTGTGAATGGCCCCCGTAGGCTCATGTTTGAACACTTGATTCTCAGTGGGTGGAAATGTTTGGGAAGGATTAGGAGGTGTAGCCTTGTTGGAGGTGTGTCACTGAGGGTGGGTTTTGAGGTTTCAAAAGACTCAGGTCATTCCCAGTGTGCCCTCTGCTTCCTGCTGTGGTTTCCACCATGCCTTTGCTCCATCATCATGGACTCCAACCTTTGAAACTGTAAGCCCAATTAAATGCTTTCTTTTATAAGTTGCCTTGGTCATGGCATTTTATCACTGTGATAGAAAATTAACCAATACAGTCCTTTCACACGAGGACACAGTTTCTCAGGTCAAGGCTTACTTCCCACCCTTTGGCGTCCACAATGTTGGCTGGCGCTCACTGTTCACCAAAGTTTGAAGGGATGAGCCAATGAAGTCTGAACAGACGGTAAGTTCCCCAGAAGCGGTGCTGGTGTCCACCTTGTCCATGGCTGGCCCTCCAGCCTCAGAAGATGAACCTGATAACCACTAGACTAAGAAAGAAAGTCATGTCACAGAGGACGTTTCACCAAATAATAGAGTGAAATTTAAAGCAATCTTTAAAAAAAAAATCATTGGGCTGTCACTAGAAGAGCTGGTTCCAATAATCAGAATGGAGAACTAGGAAGAGGTGAAGCTGTGGTATAAAACCCCAGAAACCCATAAATATACCATGGAAATGTATAGGTAATATTGACAAAAGATTGAGAAATACCTGGCTAAGTAATGAAGCTTATTAGAAGAAATAGTGAGGAATATATATGTGGGATCACTCTCCCCTGGGGAGATGGTATAAGCAGAATCAAAAGACGATGGGGGAGGGGCTACGTAATTGAATATGCACCAACGCCTCTGCTGGCCAGTAAGATGTTTTCAAAGGCCACGGGAAGGAAACTAATGAGAGACAAAACTTCAGTTGCCAATATAGTTATGATAAAGTCTAATTTCAAAGACCAAAACTTAAGCTAGGATAACAATTGGCACCGAAACCTCTTCGTGACGAAAGACAGCGATGTGAACGTCTGGAGGAAAAGATGTCACAGACTTGGAAGTAGCCTTGCTTGGCTCTCCCTTTGGGGGCACTGGCATCTGCCCTGCAGACTCTCTGGAAATGTTCCGGTCCCGTGGGTGTGTTCTGACTCCACACCATTGGCAAAGCAGTCCCGCAGCTCTGCATGCAGACAGTGGAGCTCGGGAAGACCGAGGCAGCCAGCCACCTCCGCCAGAGCAGCAAGTGAGTTTTTCCCATAGTCAGAACGCCATTCTCTTCTGTGGCGGAGACAGCATCCATGACCGCAATCCTTTCCTCCCTCTAGGAAAGTAATAGGCTCTATGTGTATATTCATCAGAGTCGCCTAGACACTGTCCTCCTTTCCAATGCCCCTATGAGCTGGTTCCAGCATCTTCTTGGTTCCCTTATTGATTAGTGAATGAAATCAAATCTTAGGTGGATTTATTTTCTATTTGCATGAGAATCCTGATTTGACCTCTAAAAAAAAAAATCACTCTATGTCTGTAAGAATTTGCATTCACAGCATGTAGTATAGAAGTGTAAAAAGAAAAGACAAAAAAAAAAAAAATTAACATGAGCCCAGCTGCTAAACAAAAGAAACGGCCTTCCGGACAAACGACGGGAGAAGCAAAAGTCAACTCTACACGGGTTCACTCTCAGCAGGTCCCTCCTGGCTCAGACTCTGGTCTAGGCTGCTTTGGGGACTGGAGGGGGCTCTGTGGGATTGGCTGTGACTAGGGCGGGGGTGATGGGGGCTGAGGTCTGGGTGTTGTCAGACCGAGCACTGAGCAGAGTGGGTGATGACTTGAGTAGCTGGAAGTGCCCCTGGGTGCCATTATCTACACCTTCCTTTAGGCCTGTGTAGAGACCAGGTAACCCTTAGTCTAGATTATCTGTCACTCAGAACTCCAAGAAGCCCTCATGACAGGGAGTGGGACACTGGGGTGGGAGTGGGGGGGGGCATATGCTGTGTCTTAGATGTGTGACAGCCGCGACCGCAGGAGGCTGGGTGGATCCAGGTCTGACGGAGCCAGCACGAGGCACTCTTGGTGTCTCCCAATACCAGGGTTCTGGGAGCCCAGGCCTCTGTGACTCCCCTGAGTCTTCTCCCCACATTACAGGAGACTTGGGGTTCCGGCTGTGCAGGGCTGAGCATCACAGTGCAAGTTCTCCAAGGCCTGTGTGATCCATGAAGTGCAGGGTTGAGTAGCTCCACAGGGACAGAAGCAGGAGCACACACACAGAAGGAGGAGACCTGAGGCTGGCGACAGCAGGTGGGAGCTCGCTGCTGACCTTGACTGGAGCCATCGTGTGGAGGGCGGCAACTGTCCCAGATTGAAGTGGTCTGAAATGCAGGTCGGGGACGACCAGCTTAGATGGGTCCTGGGCAGGATGGGGAAGTGGCTAGGTTTGGAGGGGAACACCGCCTCAGGGGTGTGTCCCTTACTAGGGAGTCTCGGGCTGCTGCGGAGGGAAGGAAGGGCGAGGTAGCAGATGCTGGGGAAGGGTGGAGGGAGGAAAGGCAGTAAGCCCCGGGAGCAGGTGGGAACGCGCAGGGGAGGGCGTGGCCGTGGGCTTGTGGCAAAAGCGGGAAATGCTGCTTTGAGGCCGGCAGGCTACGCAGCTACTTGCCCGAGGCCAAGAGACACCCCCCCCCCCCCCGCTGCCCCCGTGACTCATCTGTGTGACAATCTGATGGGCAGTGACAGCCGTGGGAAGGCGTCTGGAAGGACACCTGAGTTCCCTACATGACAAGTTCCAACAAGGCTCCGTGGCGCTGCATCCTGACCGCGAGCAGCGCAGTGGCTGCTGGTCTTTGCAGGGACAGTAGCATGCCAGGTCTGACTCAGGTGCGCCCTCCTGGAGACAGGCAGCGTCCTGCAGGGTACTACCTGCCCAGGTCCACCTCGAGGGTTCCTTTTGCTAGGACTGTGCTACAGTGGTTCTTACCACTCTTAAGTGGTTCAAGTGTCTCCAGAGCTCAAAGGCGTTCTAAACTGGTGCTCTGGCCTCAGAGCGCAGGGTTCGCCATTTTGTGGAATGCTAAGAGCAAGCTATAGAAAGACCTAGGTGGAGCCCCTTCCACGGTCACCGGTGTGATTCATGTGTTAGCTCACTCATTCCTGCATCTGCACGCTCCTTCCATGCATGCTGGGACCCAACCCACCCTCTGCCCTGGAACAGCTACGGCAAGATGGCAAATGTACCGACCAAAGCCTGAGAGGCAACAGAGAAGCTGGAGAGGTTAAGTCCTAAACCGGGAAACCCCAGACTGACCTGGGCGGTACCCTGGGGACAACTAGATGGGGCTTTGGGGTGGGCAGGGTCATGGCTGGACAGAACCTAGGGCTGAACTAGGCAGAACCCTGAGCTAGGTGTGGCTCTGAGATGGGCAGAGCCCTGGGCTGAACCTTGTGGGTTGAGCTGGGAGGAGCGTTGGTCGAGCTGGGCAGAATCCTGTGAGGCTCTGTTCAGGGCTATCGAGGAGGCCTAGGTGTGAACGTGGAGCGGAAGGGCTTATGGGTAATGCAGAGGATGCAGAGAGGGGCATTGCGGAGGGGACCAAGGTTACCACAGACTCAAGGTCGGGGTGAGGGTGTGGAAATGGAGAAGCTTCTAGCAAGCCAGGGTGAAGGGAGGCGATTGTGGCCCTCTGCATTCTGGTCTGAGTAAGCGGGGTGTCGGGCAGTGAGAAGAATCCCAGCAGAGGGCCGTGAGCCTCCCAACCTAGGCACAAAGCCTTTTTTCCAGCATACAACCCTGACTGTGGACACTGCAGTGTGGGCCTCCAGATGCAGAAGCTGACCTTCGAACCAGGCCGTGGTCCCTGGATCAGGCCGCCCGGTGACTGGTGTGACAGAAATGAAGCCAGGGCCCACTCTGTCGGGCTGAGGACAGCTCTAGGGTCATTTTGGAGGGTCAGTTCCACAGTGTCCACACAGCATTCATCCTTCTGTTCCTATCCCCGGTACTGCCCACGGGAACTGCTGACCATCTCCCTGCTCAGGAAATCATTGGCTTTCTCAGTCACACTAGGGCTGGGGTCACGAGGTCGCACCATAGCTGCATCAGATACAGCCCCAGCTATCCTGTTAGGTAGTCTAACCCTGAGGAGGGAAGGTACCAGAAGCCCTTGAATCTTGGAGCCTGCGGGGGCATAAGGCAAGGGACAGAAAGGGCCTTCTATGGGGCCTGGGAGTTCTGAGGGCTGCTATCTAATACCCCCCTCCTCTTGTTCTGCTCACCCTTTTTAGCTCCTCAAATACAGACCCCCTCACCTAAAGGCCCAGGCCAGGCCCCACACCTTTGTGTATCTTCCAGACCCAACTTCTCTTAGAGTCATTCCGTCAGGTTCCCTGCCAAGATGAGACGACGTGGGCTCAGTCTTTCTGAACTCCAGGAAGGCTTTGGTGACCCACAGACCAGACTGCCGCAGAGACCCTTCCGCGAATGAGCCCCTTCCGGCTCCCGTCCTCCCACAAGCTGGCCCTGAAGCACCGGTGCCCACACGTATGGAAGTTGGACTCTCTCACGGGAGGGGATTCCAGCAGGCAGGAAAAAGGAGGCTCTGGCCAGTGCACAATGTCTATCCGAGGGCAGCTGGGTCCAACACCACGGGATGCTGGGAATGCTGTCTCGGAGAAGGGTGCTTTCTTCCAGCTCAGTTGGCTTGGGGCCAAAGATGCATCTGCCCCAGTGGCAGCGAAAAATGCACTTCCCACACTCTGTGAGATGCCCCTGGGGGTGGGGTGGGGTGGGGTGGAGGGAACTCACGTGTTCCTACAGGGCCGCTAGCTCCTCACCCAGGGACATAACACGACTGTCTTTTATGCCCTGAAAGACCAGATCAATGACGGTACCCCCAGAATGCAGATCGAGGGTCCTGCCTGGCCCCTTTCTTCTCCCCTTCTCCAGCCCACAGCTCCAGCCTGCACTCCAGAGGTTAAGAGACAGGCCATTACAGGGCGTGGCAGCTCAGCCCCGACTGGCCTAGTCTAAACTGATGTTCCGCCAAGGAGGCCCTTTGGCTGCCGTGAGCACCTAAACAGCCCTGCCTTTGTCCTAGCGGCCACAGGCACTGTTTGCTCAGTGCCCAGCTTGTTTTTCCCAGGCTGAGCTGGGCAGGCAGAGGCCTGGGAGCCATGGAAACAGCACAGGCCACCTGTCCTGCCCAGCCCCGCTTTCTGCCCGGGTGCTTTTCCCAGTCTCTTCAGACCTCCTGCTGCACTGGCCCTACCCCAGCTGCCCTTGTCCCATTCCACCCTCACGCCCCGTCCCACCCCCTCACTTAGCTGGGCTGGGTGTAGAGAGAGCCAAGGGTTTCAGGTGCCCTGGGGTCACACGGATCCTGGGGTCAGCTCGGGTATCCTCCGCACCCTCGACTTCTGCCTGCGTGACCACTCAGGACTCCGGCACAGATGCTGCATCCTGGACCATCCCCTGACAGATCTGCCCTGCTCTGGGGCTCCAAATTCACTAGGCTTCACTAGTACTCAGGAGGAAGGCTGACTTGTCCGTCAAGGGCTCCACAGTTGCATTAAAACTGCTACACACGGGGCGGGCGAGGTGGCTCAACAGTTAGGAGCACTGGTTGCTGCTCCAGAGGACCCAGGTTCGATTCCCAGCCCCTTCAAGGTAGGGCTCACCATTGTCTGTGATAACTCTGTCCCAGGGGTTCTGATGCCCTCTTCTGGCCTCCACAGGCACCGCACACACATAGTGCACAGATACACATGCAGACAAAATCATCCAGTCAAACAAACAAACAAAAACACCCTTCCACCCCAGCCTCTAATTTTCCCCTGTCCTCCTAGAAGGTTCAACCGTTCATTAAGGTCACTCTGAAGCCCCAGGCACAAAACATACAAATCTTGTCCCCAGCAACACCTCCTGCCCACTAGTGTGCCCTAGGTTATTCGCTAATAAGTAACCAGGACAGCCACAAATGTGATGGGCCTGACCTTGGACTTGTGTCCACATCATCCCCCTGCTTGCACCTCATTGGTTCCCAGGGTAACACTGACAGGACCAATCCCTTCCAGAGTTTTTGCAGGGTGTATAGGTGTTTTCCGGGCAGGCTTTGGGGAACGGCGGCGCGTGCGGGAAGCACCGTGGTTGACTCGGGTTGGAGGACAGAGTGTCACTCCCTCTGAGGCAAGGGGAGAAGTTTGTGTTCATCTTAGGAGGAGCCCCCTGGCCCAGGCCGAGGAGGACTTACCTCTGTACCCCCTTAAGCACCAGCCCGTCAGTACCTGTATTCTCAGGCGTCTTTCAGCCACCGGGGCAGGAAGTTTATTTGCCCCATTCTCCAGATGAGAAAAATCAAGGCTCCCAGAGTTTTCTCTGGTACAGCTGCTGAGCCAAGGACTAGGGAGCTCTCCTGGTCACCTTTAAACCCCCGCCACCCTCCCAGCTGTTCCTGCAGTTCTTTCCTTAGTTCTGATGGTGTGGCTGGCTGCAGCGCTGGGCTTCGGAGTCACATGCTCACTGTGCCCAACGCTTCTGTGCTTTGTAGGAGGGGACATAGGTTATAGAGAGGGTCAGGGCTGGGCAACTCTGCCCTTCATTTGTCCCTGGCTCCTCTCATGTCTGGCCATTTGGTTCCAGCTCTTGAAATATCTGCTGTGCCTACCTGGAAGCTGCTGGCTGGCTTCAGGCAGGGCAGTCCCTCCTGCCTGCTCAGTCCCACCCAGCCTGGTCACTTCCCTGCAGTGGTTGCTGGGTAAGCACCAGGGACATGCTGTCTGCCCTGGTTGGGCTCCTGGGTGGCCAGGAGTCTCTTGGAAAGCCCTCTTCACTCCCACTCTTGGGGCTCTGTAGCTCCTTTCTGGAATGGCTTCCTGATGAGGTAATGCTGCTTGCAGACTGGAGAGCTGCTGGAGAAGGGCAGTCAATGGCCTCCTTGCCTGGGCGACCTGCCCAAGGCACAAAATAAGCCCTATTTTGTGGCTTGAAAGGAAAACCAGGCCCGAGACCCCAGACCCTCATGTACCTCCTATCCCTGAGCTGGGACTATCCCAGTGCTGGGCTGAGCCTGCGGCCTAACGATTCTCCTGGGCAGAGCCTGCGGCCGGCCCCGCTGTTCTCAGAACCTCTGCTCTGCACACACAGCAGCTGCTGAACACATGGAAAAATCGAGGTCTGGAGGGGGAGAGTGCCACACTCGAAGCCCCAGCAAATGTCCACAGCTGCTCCCACTTGACTCTCTGGGGTCCAAGGAAAGTCTCCTGGCCCACCCTCTTGAGTCTGGGCATAGTAGGGGGGACCTGCTCCCACCTTCCAGACGTCATTCTCCCGGAACTCAGGCCGAACTTAAGGCTGACTGTTATCCTATGTGTTGGAGTCGGGGGGGGGGGGGGGATGCTGGCCCAGAGGACAACTGCTGGGCTATCCACCCTTCATCCTGGGGGAGAGAGAAGCTGCAGAGATAGACTGTGTTCGGAAAGTCCAGAGGAGGCTTGCTCCCTCACCCACTCGAGCTCCATGGCTGCCAGGCCCTGCATTGGTGATCAGGTCCCAGATACCCATACAGCCCAGAAGCACCCACGCCTCGGGCCTGGGAAACAATATAAGACCTCTGACTTCTGAGGCTGCCTGGCCACAGTGCCTGGCACCAGGGGCTGGCACAGGAAGGCCTTCACGGCTAGCTAACAGCTTTCCTCCCCAGCCCTGCAGGACCTGTGTGGGATTAGAACATAGGCTGAGTGAAGACTCTGTGAAGCAGGCGGGCCGAGTGTCTGTAGGCCCAGCTGGTCCTGTCCCCGATGTGGATTTATTGTACAATGTCATCCAAGCCCCCCCTGCCCTGGCTGGGTCTCAATTTCCCATCTGCAGACAAGAGGGCAGGAGAGGCCTCCACAGGACTCTGGAGCTCCCCAGGTCTGGCCGCTCAGACCTGCAGCTGTGTGGGCGCAGCCTCTCTGGGCAGGAAGCTAATTTCCGCGTTGGAGCACAGGCCCAGTGCTCTCTGCATGTTCAGATGAGGGCCGGGCTGGTGAAGTCATGTGGGAGGTAGCAGCAGAACCAGGATCCAAGCCAGGATTTTTCTGCTGGCCTGGAGTGACCTTGCTCAGCCTTCTTCGCTCACTCCCCCCCCCCCTCCACCTCCCCCTTTGCCTGCACAAAGCCCTGGCTCTACAAGGGAAGACAGGTCGCCTTGGAAGGTTGGTCTGCTCCCTCTTCTGCCCCCTAGTGGCTATGAGGACATATGGCAGTTCAATCAGGGCTTTGGACACTACAGGGCCATCATCCACCCAAGACACCCACGTGACCACCATCATCCCCCCTCCCCCTCACACAGGGCCAGACACCTACAGGGTCACAAGAACACACAGGGCCACAGACACCCACCGAGCCACAGACACCCACAGAACCACAAGAACTCACAGGGCTGGGAACCTACGGGGTCACGGACACTCACAGAACCACAGCCACCCACAGGACCTTGGGCACCCACAAGATGGGCACCCCTGGGGCTAGGGTACCGTTTCCAAGAACTCTGGTTGTGAGTGATACCCGCCACCCAGGAGGATGTCATTGTCACCTATGTCTGAGGAGTGTGCAGTTCGGGTCGGGCTTGCAGGAAATGACGCAACGCCGCCGGAGCAACAGAGGGAGAACAGTGCTCACTCACCAGTCCCCGCAGCCCTCGGTCACTTCAGGCTGCAGCGCTGGAGGGCTAGACAGAGAAGGCCAAGGTTCATGTCTTTTAATTCCTAACAGTGCCAGTGATGTGAAGGGAGCAGTTTACCGTTTCTTCCCCGTGTTTGGGGACAGATATGATGCTGGGGTGGTGCTACACCGTGTGTCCCCTGA
This sequence comes from Peromyscus leucopus, assembly GCF_004664715.2. Taxonomy (NCBI): domain Eukaryota; kingdom Metazoa; phylum Chordata; class Mammalia; order Rodentia; family Cricetidae; genus Peromyscus; species Peromyscus leucopus. The sequence goes on from NC_051080.1 coordinate 18,876,849, forward strand.
GCTATCAGCAGCAGCAAGGGACAGCTGGCCACACACTGGCCTTCACCTGATCATGCAGCAGCAGGCTTTCAGAACGGGGGACAACTTCCCTGAGGCCCAGCCAGTGCTGAAGTCTATACTACGACAGTCTACAAGCCAGGTTGGCCAGACCAGCATGGCCCCTAGAGACCCAGCACAATGCCTCCAATGCCATCATCGGGGTTAGGGGTGGACTGGTTAGTCTTTAGGATGTGCCAGAGGGCCGGAGAGATAGCTCAGTGGCTAGGAGCTTCTCTTCCAGACGACCTAGGTTCATTTTCCAGCACCCCCGTGGTGACTCACAACTACCTGTAACTCTAGTCCCAGGGGATCTGACACCCTCTTCTGGCCTCTGTGGGCACAGAACACACAGGGTACGAAGATACACATACAAACAAAATACCTATACACATTAAAAAATTCACTAAGATCTGTTAGGTGCTTCTCCAGAGTGCTCCCTTCTCTAGCAGCCTTTTCTTTCTCTACTCCGGACATCCCTGGGACGTAGCCTCCCGACACTCCCGACATAGCCTGGGCCCTATGACCAAACTTCTTCCCCACCCCTGACCCTTACCAAGACACCTGGCTCAGGGAATAACAGGGTCCCATAGAGTGCCGTCACACAAGAACTAGAGAGATCATCATCCATAGGCACCAAGCATCAATTGCACCGGAAGGTAAACTGAGGCTGCGACAGAGGACTTGTCAAGGCCCAGGACTAGCCAGACACAGATCTCACCAGTCCAGTGTCCGTGGCACTGAATCCTCAGAGGGAGGTTTGAGACCCCCACACCAGCCTGGGGCATCGTCATGCCCCTGACAGCATGGTATGGCCAGCAGAAGGAATAGGCCTACGTGACTGGTGGCTCAATGGCCTGTAGGTTATCCAGTGTGTACCAGGGCAAGGGGCACAGTAGTGGGAATAATAGTCCAGCCCCTCTCCAGGCCTCTGCCCATCTCAGCTGTGTATCAATGAACAGCAGTCTCGATGTCTCTGTCCTTCATTGCAACAGTCCTCACTTCCTAGATGACAATGGGTTAACACATACAGGGAACTAGCCGTCCTAGAAGCCATTGTCATTGATGCTGACATTACAGCTGAGGACAGGGAGTCAAAGCGAACAAGATATGGCCCAAGCTCTTGGAGTTGACTGAGCTGAGGGGTGGACATGTCAGCCCTCCTGGGAAGCCTGGTACAGGAAGTGACTCACACCAGGAGCTTTGGGGATAGAGTCCCTAGACTTTCATGGCATTACCAATGAGGATAGGAGATGGATGGGAACTCTCTCCATTGGAGGGCACCAGGGCCCTGGCATGGGCTGTATTGGGCAAGAGATGCACTGAGTAGTCTGAGGGCTGGTGGCTGAAAGGGACCATATCTCTGTGGCCCATGGGCCTAATGCAGATAGATCTGGGCTCCGAGAAGCCTGTGGAGTATATATTACCATGCCCTGGCCTGTATCCTCTAATCCAGCCCAAGGCACCCAACGGGACAAGAGCTGACTAGCTGTCAGAGGATCTGAGATGCTAGATGCAATTCCAAAAGCCCAGACGTTATTGTTTGGGGGTTAAATTACACCTCATAATTCTAAGATGATGACTGGGACCCCTTAAGGGAGGGCTTTGTGGTGCAGATCCTTGAGCACAAAGAACTGGCATGCCTGTGTTCCACAAACTGAAGGGAGAGGGTAGTGAAGACTTACTTTCTTTGCCTGTCTTTGATGTCTGTTTCATTCACCTCCTACCAAGTCAGGCAATGCCCTGCTGCTGGGTCCCCTGCACCCTGCCTGCCCCTACCCTAGGCTCTTTCCTAGGCTCCGTGTTTCCACTCGGCCATCAGTGGAGAGATAGTTGTTTGTTTACTTGTTTTGAGACAGGGTCTTTCCTAGTTTGCATCTCTGTTGTTGTGATAAAACATTGATTAAAAAAAAAGACTCCAGGATGCAAAAGTTTGATCCATCTTAGAGGTCACAATTCATCATTGAGGGAAGCTTAGGGCAGAAACTGAAACACCAGCTGTAGAGGGAACCTGCTAACTGGCTTACTCTCCAAGGCTCACTCAGCCTGCTTTCTTATATAGACTAGGACTACTTGCCTAGGGGATGGCACTGCCCATAGTGGGCTGGGCCCTCCCACATCAATCATTAATCAAGAAAATGCCTCAGACTTCCCTACAGTCCAACCCAATGGAGGCAATACCTCAGTTGAGATTCCTTCTTTCCAGATGACTCCAGCTTATGTCAAAGTGACAAAAAACTAATCAGCACAAGGTCTCAGTATGTAGCCCCAGCCAGCCTGGAACTCAAAATTCTCCTGCCGCAGCATTACGGATATGGCCTCCACAGTTGGTGAGGAGTATTCTTTTTCATTTCCTAATTTTTGAATTTTATTGTATGTGCATGAGTGTTTTGCCTGCATGCATGTACGTGTACCATGTTCATGCCTGGTGCCTGCAGAGACCAGAAGAAGGCATCAGATCCCCTGGAACTGGGGTTATAAAAAGTTGTGAGCCGCTGTGTGGTTCTGGGAACCAAACTTAGATCCTCTGCATGAGCTCATTTAGCCAGTGAGCCATTTCTCCAGCTCCATTTATTATTATTAGTTTTGTTTTTTGTTTTTCGAGACAGGGTTTCTCTGCTGTCTTGGAACTCGCTTTGTAGACCAGGTGGGCCTCGAACTCAAAGAGATCTGCCTGCCTCTGCTTCCCAAGTGCTGGGATTAAAGGCGTGCACCACCACTGCCTGACTTCCATTTATTATTTTTTAATTATATTTTTAAATAAAATTTTTGAATGTTGTCCTTTTTATTTTATTTTTATGTGTGTGAGTATTTTGCCTGCATAATTTTGTCTGTGCACCACATGCGCACCTGGTGCCTAGGGAGGCCAGAAGAGGGTGTTAGAACTTCTGGACTTGGAGTACAGGCAATCGTGAGCCACCATTTGGGGGCTGCGAGCTAAACCTGGCTCCTCTGGGAGAGCAGCGAATGGTGAGCCATCTCTCTAGCCTGAGTGCTCTTAAGTATAAATAAATGGTCCATTCTTAGTCATGGGATTGGCCAAGGCTTCATGAAACTTCTGGGACTCCATCAGCCTGGTCCCTCACTGCTGGCAACCGCTCTGTTTGTTCTCAGGACAGAAATGGGTGCTATCATTTCATTCTGCAATTGGAAATACTGAGGGACAGGGAGGATGTCTCAAGGCAACCAAGTTGAAGCAAGGTCTGAATGGGCCATAAGGGCAGCTAGTCCCTCAGCTGTGTGCCAGGCACAGAGTCTGGCAGTGGGACCCAGGAGCAGAACTGAGAAGTTGAGGGGGAGGGGATTGTCATCTTCACAGAGGGACATGGCTGCCCTTGGCCTTGAGGGGCCTCCAGTCTGGTGGGGCAGCCAGACTGCAGGGTGCCGGGAAACAAGACCGACAGTGTTTGTTCAGCTGTTGGTCTGGCGCCGTCGCCCTAACCAGGACCTGGTCTCTCTGGAGTTAACACATGCGCTCCTGTCCTCACAGAGCCTGCTCACACAGTGACTGCTCCTGAGCAGATAGCGCTTTCTACAGAAGTCATCATGGTCAAGCCAGTGGGCTGTAGGTGAGACTGTACTGGAGGCCTGCGGTGGGGGGACGGGGAGGATGGGGTGCTGACTGAGCGAGTTAGGCATTGGCCAAGCACAGCAGCCTCTAATAGAGGAAGCTTGGGTGGCTACCCCATCCTACTGACTAGGACCAAGTAAAATTCCATATAAAGAGGTCTGGGGATGCCTAGGTGGGTGATACACAGAGGCAGTTGCCAGGTCGCTGAAGAAGCCAGCCTGGCCACTGAAATGGTCCTCATCAGGGAGACCAGGCACCAAGGTTATTCTTCACAGAAGCCAGAGGGCACAACACCACTGAATCCAGATCGGGGTGGGGGTGGGGTTACCATTCACCCTTCATCCTCTGACTCTTCTGGCGTCAGCCATACACCATCAAGGGTTGTGTCTAAGCCCTTGCCCCCAGATAGGGACTATGGCAGCTCCATGGTGCCACAGAGGTGCGACATGGGTGCAGGGCTGGGCTGGAGGAGCTTTTGGCTTGGTACTGAGGGAATCCAGCTCATGGGTAGTCGCCACTTTGGGGCCATTACCTTGCCAATCCTGAGTAAGAACGCCTCCAGACTCCAGCCCTGGCCACCTGCAGCTGAGGCCCCCAGCCAGGAGGACCAGAGGCTGGGGATTTTCCCTGCAACCCACAGGGGTCATAAGCGTCAAAAAGTGTGGCTTCTGGGGTAGAGTAAAGTGCTTGGCACATGCTAGAACCTCCGTAAGAAGCCAACGTGGTGACCTGAGTCCGTAATCCCAGCAATGGAGAGGTGGAGGCAGAAGACTCCTCGGGGCTTGGTGGCCAGCCAGCCTTGCCTACTTGGAGAGCTCCAGGCTAATGAGGACCCTTGCTCAAAGAGTGAGGTGAATAGTTCCCGAGGAACGACACCTAAGATCGACCCTTGGCCTCTACATGCACACGCATACAACATATGCACCTGGACATATATGGACTTGCCTGTACCCCCCTCCCCAAAACACACACACACACACAAACCACGGCTCTTGTAAGGGTCTGTTTAGGGGTTCCCTCTTACACAGCAGGCACAGTATCTGGAGCAGACCCCATGGTACAGACTGGTGCCAGGTATCTTGGCCACTACCGCGAGAGGTGGTTGCTGTGAGTGCTCGCTTCAGTGAGTATAGTGGGCAGACTGGATGCCTAGCTTGTGTGCCATGCTCCAGGCAGAGCCCTTGGCTTTAATGCTGCCAACGTCCTGATCCCTGGCCTGCATGGAGCTATCTCCTGCTAAGGGAGAAAGGAATAAGGGCTTCAAGAAGATGGGTGAGGGTAGAGTGGCATCTTTTATCCATGGCAGTGGGTGAGGCCTGAGCCATTGGCTCTTCCAGCAATGTTAGGGCCACTGGGTAGGCGGAGACAGCCACACTGAGTGAGGCTTTCAGGGCCTCGTGTGCCAGCTGCCTGGACCACAGCAAGGCTGGGAGCGGAGGTGGCCGTGGCAGGGGCCGGGGGAGACAGAGGTGGTGGTACCTGGACAGAGGGTTAAGTCTCCCCACGTAAGCTCTGCAGACATCTGGTGACAAAGATGTGTTCCAGGGCCCCACATTCCTGTCACGGGGTCCGAGGAATAATCCACAGCCAGAATGTGGGGGCAGACGGCACGGCCGTTCTCTACCAGGGTTTGCTGCCTCTCCAGCACGCCCTCTGTCGGATAGAAGCCTGGACCCTCAAGCAGGTGCCCAGGTGGTTGTGGGGATGGAAGGATGCTCTGTGACAGGCGTGGGCTCGGGACCTGGCAAGCCTGATTGGGGATTTTACCCAGAGTGCCCCAGGCCAGCCCCATCAACCCAAGCTGTACCTCAGCATGAAAGGGCTCCCTAGACCAGTGATTCTCAACCTTCCTAGTGCTGCGACCCTCCCAGACAGTTCCTCATGGTGTGGTGACCCCCCAACTGTAAAATTATTCTTATTGATACTTCCTAACTGTAATTTTGCTACTGTTATGCGTCATAATGTAAATATTTTTGGACACGGAAGTTTGCCAAAGGGGTCGTAACCCACAAGTTGAGAACTGCTGCCCTAGAGGAACAGGAAGCATAGACAGACAGACACATAGATGATAGATAAAAGAAGAAAAAAGGTCTCTATGGATCTACATGCAGTTAGTGGTTGCTGAGAGAGGGAGAGAGACATTTTCTTCAGTGGTGTGGTGTTGTGGAATATTATTTTAACTAGGTAAAGATTGTTACATTTGTTTACACTGTGAAATATTAGTTTAACTGTGTAAAGACGGGTTACATTTGTTTAGGCTCCATTTGTTTAACTATGTAAAGATGTGTTGCATTTGCTTCACCTTGCCTGCCTAAGGCACCTGATTGGTCTAACAAAGAGCTGAACGGCCAATAGCTGGTTAGACAACGGATAGGTAGGGCCGACTGGTAGAGAGAGAATAAGTAGGAGGAGAAATCTAGGCTTGAGAGGAAGGAAAGAGGAATGAGAGGAGAAGGAGAGACGAGAGAATCAGGGACACACCCGGGTCCAGAAGCCACCAGCCAGCAGACGTGAGAAGCAGTGAGAGCAAGACATACAGAAGAAAGTCAGGTAAGAAGCCCCAAGGCACAAGCTAGATAAAGAGAAACAGGTTCATTTAAGTTACAAGAGCTAGCCAGAAACGAGCCTAAGCTAGGCCGAGCATTCAGACCTAATAATAAGTCACGATTTGGGAGCTGGTTGGTGGCCTAAAAGAAAAAGCCTGGTAGAGGGCAGCCATGGGTGAGTTATGCTCCTGAAAACAATCCCAATGATACCCATTGATTTGCATCAAAGAAAATAGTAGAGGGAGGCTGGCTGAGAAGAGAAAGAGGCCCAGTGGGCATGGGAGCAGAGAAGATAAGAGGAGGTATCATCAAAATATATTACACACGTGTATGAAGATGTCAAAAGGAAACCCATTATTATTATAATGAATATATGCTAATAAACCTTTTTAGAAAGAGATTTATTGGATTGGCCTACACTAAAGGGGCTGGGTAGTCCAGTAGTGACCTTCTACATTCTGGAGAGGCAAAGAACTCAGTCCCGGCAGCAGAACACCTGAGCAGACCCAACCCAAGGCTGAAAACTTGGGCCCTCCCAGGAGAGCGGCTGATGTGGAGTACACAGTGAGGGGTTGAGGAAGCTGGAGTCCAATGGCAGCAGGTGGCAGCAGGGATTCGTGAACTCCTCAGGACAGAAAGAGACTTTATCAGCTCACACCACCTTCCTCGCCTAAGCCCTTTCAGAGCTTGAAGGTGTCGCCCCTGTTCAAGGCAGGGCATTCCTCCGCTCCTCGTCACTGTCCTGAATGTCACTCCTCTCTAAAAGGACTCCACAGATCCACAGGTGTAAGTCTTAGGCCAGTCTCCCAGCTTTTTAAAAAAATAAATATGAGTGTTTGTCTACATGTATATATTTTAGAGAGGCCAGAAGAGGATGTTGGATCTCCTGGAACTGGAGTTACAGACGGTTGTGAGCTACTGTGTGGGTGCTGGGAACCGAACCCTGGTCTTCAGCAAGTGCTTTTAACCCTGAGGCATTGCTCCAGCCCCCTAAGGATTTCTTAACTCAGTCTGGTTGACAACCAGAGAAATTGTCACAAAGGGACGCATGTCACCCTTGTGATGCTCCAACTCCCTGGCACCTTCCCCCAGATGGAGGCTTCGGAATCAAGACCTCATGAATAGGAATCCATAAGCTACCACCTCCCCCTTTGCCTCGGCTGCAAAGGTTCAAACCTGTGAGCTCTGTGGCTAGCATTCTTTCCTCTTTCCCCTGGCTTCTGTTTTAAATACTCATCCTGTGGCATCTTTGTTGCTTCCAAAGTAACTCTTACTCCTTCCTCTCAGATTGTCCCTCTGACTTTTCCATGCCCCTTTCCTGTAATGCTGTAGAATTCCACCCCCTTCCCAGAAGCCAGTTGCATGTGCCTGGGGAATACTCAACTCCAAGCCCAGAGCCCCTGTGCCTATTCATCTTGGAGTCAGGGTCCTCTGCTGTCAAAGCTTCTGGTGAGGCTGAGAGAATGGAGGAATTTTAAATGGCAAAGACCTGTTCCCTGCAGGCCTTGCATGGCAGGAACAGCATCATTTCTGTCATCTCTCTCTGTCTCTTTCTCTGGTGTGAGTGGTTCTGCACATGCATGCGTGGGCACAGGTACGTAGAGGCTAAGGTTGATGTCAACATTGGGCGTCTTCCTCTATCACTCTTCACTTTCTTTTCTAGGACAAATTCTCACACTGGACCCAGAGCTCACTGATTTGGCTAGCCTAACTCTTGTTTTGTTTAGATGGAGGGGGTCATATTTAGCCCAGGCTAGCCTCAAACTTGCTACATAATTGAGGGTGACCTTGAACTCAGGGTCATCCAGCCTCTATTGCCCTAGTGTGGAGATTACAGATGTACACCACCCTGCTGTGCTTAGCCTGTTCATTGATGGTTTCATTCATCTTTCTAGCAACCTGGACCCTCATGTTCAGTGGTCCCCTCTCATCGGGGAGTGGACCTGTGTTCTGGGATGTTGAGGGATGTGAAGGGTTATGGTAGAGGCCCTGCTGGGCTCACTGGTGTCCACAGTGCTTACCCAGGAGACCATTCAGGGAGCCCATGGCCTCTTTGCCAAGTGGGTATGGCCACGAGTGCACCTGATATGGAGGATGGGCCTCTATACCCAGGACTGGTACCCTACCCACCCTTGCTGCCGAGTCCCAGGCATCTGTGGAGGCAAAGCAGAGAATCTAGTCTGTCTTCCCCCAAAAACCCAGGACCCTGTACATTTCAAGCAAGTACTCTGCCCCCGAGGCACACCCCCAGGCCTTTAAAAAGATTCAGTTCTGAGGTAGTGCCTGACTATGTAGCTCAGGCTGGATCTTCCTGCTTTGGGATCCTAAGTGTTGGGATTCCAGGCATGTGCCACCACAGCCAACTCCAGTCGGCTTTTAATCTAAATGATACTTTGAAAAGTAAGACAGACAACATTTGAAGGGAAATTAACAGAAAATTCTAGAAACAAGGCCCCTAGCCAGAGTGAGTCTGTACCCCCAAATAATGGCTGCATATGGAGGTAAGGAGCCGGTGCCTAGCCCAGTACTTATGAGACAAGGCCCAGGCCCTCAGAATAACAGCATGCTGAGAGTCAGGCAGGGCTGGCCAGGACTTCATGCCTGGGGACTCTAGTGTGTGGGTGCCCTGTGGGATCCACTGAGGGCCAGGAAAGAAAGACACCCATAGAAGCTATAATCATGAGTGTGTGACCCAGAGTGTCCCGGCCCCTTAACAGACATGGTGGCCAAATTGGGGTCCCAGAGCACCCCTACTAGAGCAGGTGCCTTCAGACCAATCACCATACAGGGGCAGGTGCAGCACTTTATCTTATGAGGTCAGACAGTCAGAGTGGATGGATGAATACCGCCGGTTTCTTCCAGCTGAGACCCACCATTTTTCTTGATAATTGTCCACACAGGAAGTGGTCTTTGAAGTTTGGTGCATGGAATGGGGAGGGAGGAAGGGAGGGAAGGATGAGAGATGGGGGCAGGAAGAACATGACTCAGGGCAGGAGCCATGGAATAAGGAGACCTGTGAGTTCCCTGGCAGGACACCATCTGCACGCTACCATCCTCACCCCAGGGTATAGTGTCCAAATTCCCATGGATCCAGTGGCTGGACATGTTCCTCTCGGATGAGGAACTGGCCAGGACTGGAGTCAGTTCTCCTTAGATTAGGGCTTGGCTGCTCCCCTTGGTCTTCTGTACTGTGTCCAGGCTGAGAAGTGACCCAAGTCCTCCGATGGGTTACTGTCAGGCTGGGTGATGGGATGGTGCCCAGGGGACCGGGCAAGCAAATAGATGGAAAGACAGGACAGCGACCAGCACCCCTCTCCCCACATCCAGCTTCCACATCCCAGACCCCATGCATGGCTGACTGACTGGGGAGGGCTCAGGGCTCAGGCTGCCTCTGCAGCCCTGCAGCCTCCCAGTCCACAGTCCACACAGGCCCCACCCGCCCTGGGCAGCAGCTGCTTCCGGCCAGACAAGCAGACAATGTGCTGGCGGGTGGCCCGGGGCCAGGACCATCCATCCCCCAGCAACACAGGAAGACGGAGCACAGAAGAGGAGCCACTGTGTCCCCGAGTGAACCCACTGCCCGGGCACAGTGATTTAGAACTTCAGATTCCAGTAGGAGGAGCCTCAAGGGTGAATCAAATCAAACTGATTCCTCCAGCCTTGAATCCTGGCACGGCGCCTGGGAGATGGAAGGGAGTAGAGGAGGTCAGAAATCTTGGCTTTGTCTTTCTTCTCTTTTCTCAGACCCTGCAAGCCTCCCCTACCACAGGACCCTTGCACGGCCATGCCCTCCGCACTCTATCTAGGTCTGTTGAAATTGCACCTTCCAGGTCTTCTCCACTGGCCTCACTATGGTCCACATTCTTCTCCTCCCTGCTTAGGTCCCTTCTGCCCAGGCATTCTTGTCCAAGGTCTGCCTGTCGCTTCTACCGGGCCCTCCCCTCCTCTGTCCCTGCCCACCTGTCTGGCGCGGGCGCCTCCTGCGCCCACACAGCACATTTCACAGTGCTTGCTCTTTTGGGCTCTCTTCATCCTTCAGAAACACCTGGAAGGACAGAAGCTGCCCAGGAGGATCTTAGCATAAAACCCGTGCACTGCCAGGCAGTGGTGGCACACTTCTTTAATCTCAGCACTGGGGAGGCAGAGCCAGGAGGATCTCTGTGAGTTTGAGGCCAGTTTGGTCTACAGAGTGAGTTCCAGGACAGGCACCAAAACTACACAGAGAAACCCTGTCTCAAAAAACAAAAACAAAAACAAAACAAAACAAACAGACAAAAAAAAACCCAAAACAACAATAACAACAAAAAATACGTGTACTTAGTAGGTCCCCACAGAAGACAGATAGATTGCTGAATAAGTGCACTTAGTAGGTTCTCACAGAGGGCTGATAGATTGCTGAATGAGTTGGTTCCAGCAGCTTCCAGCATGTTCTGGGCTCTCCCTGGCAGGCCTGCCCTGCCCAGTGGGGTCCATCCATCTTTGCCATTTTGGCCCTGGCCTCTTAGATGTAAGGATGGCTGGAAGGTCTTGCCTCAAACCCTGGCTATGAACTCCCAAGGAAAGAATGCACCCCACTTGCCTGGCCTTACAAAGAATTGAAGCACAGTGAGATACCACTTCCCACATCCTAGTGGATGTTACCATAACAATAGCGAATGATACAACAATAATAAAACACAATGAGAAAGAAAAGAAGCTGGCAGGGGGGAGGGTGGAGAACGACGCTCACGCGGTGGCTGCAAGACTGTGAAATGGCCACGCCAGGAAGCCCCTCAGAAAGGGCAACATGGAACACTACTATGTGGCCAGCAAGTCCACTCCAAACCTGAGTTCTGGAGAGGTAACAGTAGGGGCCAGATCAGACTCCTGAGTACCAGAGCTCACAGCTGCCCAAAGGGCCTGGGTGAGCTGAATGTCCAGAGACAAATGCATGGATGACCATCTACACACTCCCTAGGTAGCCACCTGGGGGCTGGGTTGGCTACTGCTGTTCCCATTCCAGCACCCTGAACCTCAGGGGTAGTGCCGTAGCTTGTAGACCCCTCAGCCCGCAAGAACTGTAGCTTCAAATACTCACCCTTCCAGTATTCGTGGGGATCCAGCCCTGTTCCTGAAATCACATCCTTGCTTGGGTCTTTGCGGGCCAGCACTAACGTGGTCCCCATGAGTCATCCCTAGAGCCCTCAGGTAGGCACCATGACAGAGAGGCAAAGGCTTTGATGGTCACACAGCCTTTGTGTGATAGCCAGACCCTCGATAATCTGCACTCGTTACCCTCAGGAGTGTGGGCTCCATGGCCTGCTGGCTCCATGGCCAGGACCCAGTGTGCCTGTTCCCTGCTGCAGAGTGCCCTCTGGTGGAGCTATTGGGAGTTGTCAGGCCACAGAGAAGAAATCCAGAACAGATTCATGAAGGTCAAGGATATTTGGAGGGCCGCAGGGTAGAAGCTGGCAGGAGCTAGAGCTGCCTGAATCATCCATCCAACCCTCTCTATAACTTCCATGGAAAATGGGTCCAAGCTGTGGGTCTTTCCCAGATGTGGGGAGGACAGATCCAGCTTGCAAAGCGGACTCCACAGAAGACACTGCCACCCATCTTATTCTCAAAAGCACCACCACTGCCAACAATGTCTTCCCCATCACCTCCATCATCCCCATCACCACATCATCACCACCACTGCCATCATTACCATCACCATCATCACCCATCTGTCACCACCATCACCTTAACACTTGGCAGTATTTAAACTCACATAGGAAACAAACCTGTGGGAATCCTTACAAAGGCATTTACAGAAAGGTTTTACTGAATAGAAGACCCAGCTTGCATGTGTGTGACTGTAGATGTAACCAACCATCTTATTAAATAAGAAACACAGACCTAGACTGAATGTGACCAGCTTCCTCATGTTCTTGCTATTATGCCTTCCTTGTCAGGATGGACTATAGCCCTTCTTCAACTACAAGCTTGTGATGATTTAAATAAGAATGCCCCCCACAGGCTCATATATTTGAATGCTTAATCACCAGCAAGTGGAACTCTTTGAAAGGATTAGAAGGATGAGGAGGTGTTGTAGTTGGAAGGTTTCTCTGGTCCCACCTGGCCCCACAGGACCCAAGTCAACACACAGAGGCTTATATTATTTATGACTGCTTGGCCATTAGCTCAGGCTTATTACTGATTACTTATTACTAGCTCTTACACTTAAATTAACCCATAATTTTTATCTATATTTAGCCACGTGGCTTGGTAACTTTTCTTGGTTCTGCCTTGTCATTTTGCTTCCTCTGTGTCTGACTGGTGACTCCTGACTCAGTCTTCCTCTTCCCAGCATTCTCCTTGTCTGCTTGCCCTGCCTATACTTCCTGTCTGGCTACTGGCCAATTAGCATTTTATTAAACCGGTGTACAAGAGCATTATCCCACAGCATTTCCCCTTTTCTGTCTAGTCAAAAAGGAAGATTTTTAACTTTAACAAAGTAAAATTACATATAATAGAACAGTTATCAAGCAAGAATTATAGCTATGATAGATATTCTATTTGTATTTGGCAAAATTAAAGAAAATATTCTATCATCTATCCTATTTGTGAGTCTAAAGTTTCATATCTAATTTATTTTTATCATAACCAAGGAAAATTATAACTATAATTATTTAGTCTTCAACTACATCAGAGACCCCAGAAGGATATAATAATACCTAAGTAAACAGGAAGTACACTGTAAGCAACTTCCAAAATTCAAGAATGACAGAGACAGCTGGCTGCCTGACCAATCACCCAAAGTTCTTCTGCAACATTGGGGCATCCATATCCAGCCTACAGGCCTAGAGTTTTTTTAGTCACTTCTCCCTGTGTCCTATAGAATATCTGGCAGTCTCCTCTGCAAAGCAGGAACCTTAAGGACCATCTCATCTTGCAAAGTTTAGTAGTCACCTTCCTATGGGTCCTGCATGTCCAGTAGATACAACATTTTGTCAATCAGTCCAGGCAAAAACAATTTCTTGCTCAAATGGCCATTTTTGCCAAGAAGATAAACTCCATATGGAGTGTCTTTGATGCCCATCATCTTCCTTGAAGATGCAATTGGTGCTGCCAGGAGCAGATGTGTGTCTCATTGTCCAGAAAAGTCTAAGTTTTTAAAACATTTTAAATGCCATATTCTGTAAGTCTTTGAAGTGTTTGAAGATTGCCTACCTAATTGAAATATATCTATGTACACCTAAAAACTTAACTAACATGACTATAAGCTTAATTATCATAGATGACTAATAATCTGCATTTCTTAATTATACATTATAATTTCAAATGAGCTGCACAAACATAATACCTTAAACAAGGGTAGAAATATACATAGAGTAAAACAATTAACTTTAAATTTGCAATAAACTAAAATCTATAGCAATTTTAAATAAATTGTTGCTCTTTAAAAGTGGATTCAATAATCTACTCTTTCACCCTATTATATCTATATCATATCCCCTTTTTTTCTTTTAGAAAGATAATGACTATTACCAATAACAATTTGTAACCAATCTCTAACAAAGACAAATATCCATAATTCAGTTTTTGAAAATGTGGGTGTAGTTTTCTAGGCTACTTCTTACTGATTCTGGGCACTGGTAGTCTTATGAGGACACAAAGACAATTTTAGGATTATGGTCAAGTCCTGACTGGAGTAGTCTGTGATGCTGTGTTCTCTGAGCCAGTTGCCTTGAAGTTGATTTTGGATGTTGGATCATCTAGGCCATGGTGTCATCAGAGACCTTTCAGAGGGTCTTGGCTGATCAAACCGTATCAGCCTGGAAGCAATCCATAGGTTCTCATCTTCTATGGAAACAAAAGCAGAACCTCTTTTCCAAAGCAATGTATCCTTAGACACAAATTTTGAAGTCAAGATACCTTTAATATACATATATTGGTTTAACTCAGCAGTTTTTACAATCAAACATCTTTCTGCAGTTAAAAAGCCCAGTGACAACACAATCCAGATTCTCTATGTAATATCCATCTTTACGTGGCTTTATTTATTTATTTTTTTTTTGGTTTTTTCGAGACAGGGTTTCTCTGTGTAGCTTTGCGCCTTTCCTGGAACTCGCTTTGGAGACCAAGCTGGCCTCGAACTCACAGAGATCCACCTGGCTCTGCCTCCCAAGTGCTGGGATTAAAGACGTGTGCCACCACCGCCCGGCAAGACTTTATTTTTTAAAACTATTTTTTATATAACTGTCTACCTTCCTTTTTCTCTCTCTTCCAAGCCTACATGCGTTTTTACACACACTGTAAACAGTCTGGAGTTTTATTGCATCTGAACCTGTCTTATTGTGAATCTCTCATCCTTCTCTGACCAGGAGAGACTTTAAACTGCTAAACTGCATGGCTAGGACAAAAAGCGGCAGCCACGGCTGCTGACTCCGCCCACCTCAGCTTCCCAGTACATCAGTGGTGTGTTTACCGCCAGCTCTGGAGCCCTGCTCACCACCAACTCTGGGACGCAGTGGGTCTATGCCTGCATCGAGGAGCTGTAGCCCAGAAACCTTTTTCTTTTCTTTTCTTTTTTTCTTTTCTTTCTTCTTTTTTTTTTTTTTTTTTTTTTTTTTTTTTTTTTTTTTTTTTTTTGTCTGTACTAGCAAAAGCTAAATCCACCACGAAGTGCACTGCATGGCTTGGAGAAACCTCTGTATCTCTGTGTACCTCGATGCCATGCTGTAGCTCAATTGAGCCCACACACCATGAACCTGCCATAGTGTAGCTCATGGCTTGTCTGAGAGACACATTCAGGAAGCTGTTTTTAGCCCCGTTTTAGAATCTTTTTATTAAGTTCTCTCAAGTTTTAGGTGGAAACTCAAGCCAACACGTTGGGTAGCAAAATGTAGTTGAAAGTTTTCTCTGGGCAGGACCCAAGAAACCTTCTGACTACGAGGTGTGGCCTTGTCTGAGGACGTGTGCCACTGGAGGTGGGCTTTGAGGCTTCAAAAGCCCATGCCAGGCTTAGGCTTGCTCTCTCTTCTTGTATAATATTAGCGGGACCAACCTTAATATTATACATCCCAGGGGCTCAGGAGACAGAACTACTAACGGCGAGGAATATTTCTGGGAAATTGAATCTCAGCACACCGAGCTCTATAGTCCACTTGCTTTAATTCCTCTGGCATAACATCCTATTTACACAGCTTCAGTTCTGTTCTCATGTCTAGCTCCTTTCTTGCCTGATTTCTCTATCTATTACTCCCTCTAAGTTCTATCTTAATTCTCTCATCTTAATTCTGCCTCATCTAGGTCCTTTTCATCTTGTTCTTACCCAGCTAGAACTTTCCCATCTGACTCTTCCTCATCTTCCATCTTGTTCCTCTAGTACTCTCTTCTAGCCCTTCAATCTAGTTCTTCCCCATCTCAGTTTGTTCCTCTCAAATTCTTACCCATCTAGTTCTTCCATTCTCTTTTCTCTTCTCCATCTGGTGCCCTGGAAGTCCTGGTATATAAAGCCAGGCTTCCAGGCTCAAACAGAGGAGTGACAAGAATCACATTGAGAGGCAATAACCATTAATTATCATTTGCAACCCCAAAGGGAAGTGGCCAATTGGGGAAATGAATTAACTAAAGGCTAAATTCAAGTAATATCTAAGAAGAGGGAATCTTATGTGCTCAACTATAGTCTTAAATGTGATTAGTAGTAAACGTTAAGAATCTGTAAGTTGTTAGGTCAATGGGAGAAAATAAAACTGTCTTCTTTTTTCCTGTGGCTTCTATCTGTCCAAGCTATCTGCCGTTTTTCTGCAGGGTGGGGGAAAGTGTGCTCAGTTGCTAGGCAACCTGTGTACAGCTAGATGCCTCTGGTGATAGTTAAAGGGAGATCTGGAACTAAAGGTAAGGTTTGGGAAAGGAACAGATAGCCTGGATGCTTAAGTCTGTTCTAGAGAGTACAGGGGTATCTCTGATAAGGTACTTTCCTCCAACTGGGGATGGACCTGGCCGGATGCTGCCAATGATGATAATTACAGGGAGGCTTGAACTGGGGTTCTGGCTGAACATAGCTGTCAGTGCAGAGGGTTATCTAAATATTCACAGAAGTGGTTAGGTAAGGAGTTAGAGGTCTATAAAGTTAGAAAGGCTGTAAGAAAGGAGGGTCCGAGCTGAACTGTATAAAACTATTACTTAACATCCACCTGACCTAAGAGACACCTAGGTGGTGTCTCCTTGTGGAATTTACCTTAAATCAGGAGACTTTCATGTGGACTGTTATTACTGCTAGTCCTTGAAAGCGGCTAAGGGAGATATCTAATTCCAGAGAAAGCCTTTCCTGAGGCTGTTCTCTAAATACCTTGAATGTGTATGTCCAGAGAGTGATCAGTCCACACTGTTAGCCCTTCTTAGGGAAAAGTCAATTGGGAAAGCTATGAAGGCACACATGATTTTCATAACAGAAGACAGCTGATATACAACAAGCTAAGTAACACCAAAAGCTCCTAGGAATTTGGCTTCCTCTGGAGGAAATCCTTGATCCCTCCAGGTAGTGACTTTGCCATAACCAGCTGAGTTCTTATGATATTCCTGCGGGCCACAGATTCTCTCTCTCTGACTCTCTGACTACAGATCAGGGTGTAGCTCTCAGCTACTGCTTCAGCACCTGCATGCATGCTGCCATGCTCCCCACCAATGAACTAAACCTCTGAAACTGTAAGCAAGCTCCTAATTAAATGCTTTCTCTCCTAAGAGTTACTTTGGTCATGGCATCTCTGAACAGTAATATTAAGACAAAAGAGACCCTTTATGTTTATCTCCTCTGCCACATGCTTCCATTGCCAAAACATTCTGCCCGAGTGTATAGAGGCAAGCAAGGGCTAAACCCTCTGAATGTGTGAGCAAAAACATTTCTTCCTCTTTTAAGTTGTTTGTATCAGGTGTTTTATGACACTGATGAGAAACGTGACTAATAACATGATCATTACTGTCGCCATCACACATCATCACCATCACTATCATCACCAGAACACATCACCATCACTATCATCACCAGAACACATCATCACCATCACTATCATCACCAGAACACACTGTCAGACATCACTATCATCACCATCATTATCACACATCACCACCATCATCACACACACATCATCACATCAAACATCATTACCATCACAAATCATCACATCACATATCATCACATCATGCATCATCACCATCATCATACATCATCACCATCACTATCATCACCAGAACACATCATCAGATATCACTATCACACATCACCACATCACACATCATCATCTTCATCAAACATCATCACAAATCATCACATCACATATCATCACATCATGCATCATCACCATCATCACACATCACCACCACCATCACCATCATACATCATCACACATCCCCACCACCACTGTCATCATCATCCATCATCTCTATCACCATGACTACTACTGTCATCACCATCACTGTGATTAGTCAAGCTTCTCTCAAAGAGCAGAACCAGTAGAGCATGTATTGGCTATAAAGGAGAGTTATTGGGTTGACTTTCAAGAAAGAGCCTGGATGATGGTTCATCGATGGCCATCCGCATTTGGGAGAACCAGAAAGCCCAGTAGCTGCTCAGCCAGAGAAGCTGGGAACTTCAGAACAAGGTGGGCCAAGGATACAGTCCCAGACTGAGACTGAAGATCTGAAAGTTCCCTGGAGTCAATGGTATGAGTCTGTATTGAAAGACTGAAGAAGCCAGAGTCTGCTATCATGGGCAATGGCAGCCACAAGAAACACACTCACCCAAGAAGGTTGGCTTCCTCATTTCCCACTTTATTCCATCCAGGCTCCTAGCCTATAGGACAGTGCTGCCCACATTCAGGGCAGGTATTTCCCCCTCAATCACTGCTCCACATATTAATCATCTCTGTGTGCTTTGCTCACTCCCTACTATTCCAGTTTCATCTCTGCTGCTGTGATAAATTATCCTGACAAAAAGCAACTTACAGGAGGAATGCATTACAATTCCAGGTCACGGTCCATCCTTACAGGGAAGTCAGGGGGAAGGAACTTGAAGCAGCTGGTCACATCGCACCCACAGGTAAGAGCAGACAGAATGAATGTCTGCACTTACATGGGCCAGATCCCTTGCCTAGGGGATGGTGCTGCCCACAATGGGCTGGCTCTCCCATGTCAGTTAACCATCAGGACAGTTTTGCGCATACATATCTACAGGTTAATCTGATCTAAATGACCCCACATTGAGACTCTCTTCCAAGTGATTCTAGGTTGTGTCAAATTTACATCTTGACACCTAGTCACCTCTCAGTTAAGTTGCTTATCAATGTTAACCATTACAATCACCATTGCCTTCACAACCCCCCTCACCTCCACCATCTCTATCACCACCACCAATATCATCCTCACTACTACAATCACCACCCCTAGAGGCCAGCAGTGGGCAGTACACAGCACCCTAGCCATGCTGTGTCTCTCTGACTCAACGGGAGAGTCAAACAAGGTATTGTATAGATGGCCACCATCCCCAAGGCTTCCTGGGGCTTCAGTAGGGCTGAGACAGGAGGAGGGCAGTGGGGTGTGGAGATAAGGGCAGACCGTCGAAGGCTGCTTTGGTAGGGTTCTCGGGGAGATGGCGCCTCCAGCTCTGTGGAGGGTGCTCTGGACAATGTGCCAAGAAACAAAGAATAAAAGACCCTGGGGATGTCTTCACGGTTTGAAGGGACAGGGATGGGTCCAAGTAAGAAGTTTTGTGCTGCTGGGTGCCCCCAGGGAAGTATACAGGGGCCCTGTGGGGGCAGGGCGGCCTTTGCTACCCATTTGCAAGTCACAAGACCAAAGCTGCTCAGTGGAGGTCATTCACCAACACTGGAGTGAAGCTGAGACCTATGTCCTCTGTACTGGCCAAGCTCCCCTTTATCCGGTCCCTCCCAGCAAGACTTCCATCTGTCAGCTGGCCTGACTTGCTCTCCAGGGCTCAGGCAGAAGTTCAGGTGAAGGAGAGAGACTACCCTGTTCCTAGCCATGTGCACCTCCTTGGGGCTGGCACTGCTCCAGCTTTTGTCACTTTCTATGGCATCTCCGAAGGGCAAAGGCTCTGGTTCTCTGTGGCCACAGCCAGCATGGCCTATAAGAAACTCAGGGCTCTTTTCCCTCCTCCCCTCCCTCCCTCCCTCCTTCCCTCCCTCCCTCCCTCCCTCCTCATGTGGTCCTTATAGGCTGGGGACCAGGCCCCTGGCCTACATGAGTGAGAACTCTCCCCTGAAAAGCTGGAAGCTTGTCCATACTCTCCACTGAAGAGGAGGGTGGCCCTTCTGAGAGAGTCTTCCCCAGCCTCCTCCAGTCAGGGGCGTGGTGGACAGTGTGAGCTTCAAGGAGTCCGCAGCCATTTGTTCTGATTAGAAAACATCCAGCAGGAAAGGCCCTTAAGATAGCTGCTTGTGTCAGAGGGAGCTGGTCAACAGAAGATGTATCACTCACTTTAATGGCTGGAGAGAGAGCTTTGTGGTTAAGAACACTGGCTGCTCTTCCAGGCGACCTGCGTTCAATTTCCAGCTCCCGTATGGCTGCTCCCAAGTGTCTGTAACTCCAGTCTCTGGAGATCGATGCCCTCTTCTGGCCCCCAAGGACACTGCATACACATTGTACACAGATATACATGCAGGCAAAACACACACACACACACTACACAGTCACACACACACACACACACACACACACACACACTACACAGTCACACACACATCTATACACATATGCACACACATACACATCACACACACACACACACACATGCACACACACACTTGACTGAAGAGGCATGAAATACACATGAGAGTCAACAGAGACAAGGAGAAAGAAAAGTGCTAGCATTGGGCCATGAGCTGCACCCCCACCCCAACAAGGTCCATGTGATAGCACTGACCCCAGTAGTCAGAGGTGACAGAGGAGGATGGTGTCACTCTACTCCCTCAGTGCTTCAGCAGGCCACTCAGAGGTCCCCAGCAGGGAAGTCTAAGGACAGCCATCCACAGGCTGCCTGAGACCCAGGACCTTGACTTAGAGTAGAGCGGTAGGGTACAGAGAAGTGGACATTTTCCATGTATGCCCCCGAATCTGCCTCCCATCCTTCTCTGTAACAGCTCTGGTTCCCACTGGGTTTACCATGCTCTGCTAGAAGGGGGCATATTCCAAACAGGCTTACGGCTCGGTGTGGCCGTTTGGCCAACTTCTAGCCACCGAGAAGTGAAAGTGTCAGGGACATTTCTGAGTGAAGAGAGGCTGTCCTTCTGCTTACTGGGGTCTCTCTAGGGGAACGGCATGGACACCTCACTAAAGGGATGTATTAGAGGCTTACAAGGCAGGGCCAGGGTAGGCCATCTGTGGCCATCTGCAACCTGAGAGGCTGGGGAACCCATGAAGCTGGATCCCTCAGCCACAGCCTTGTGGCTGGCACCACAGGCTGGAGAACTTTCTTGAGAGCTTCTGGTCTTCAGTTAACATTGGAAGGCCAAAGAAATTGGTTTGGGTTCTGACGGCAATGAAGGAAGGTGGCATCATCATCATCATCATCAGCAGCAGCAGCAGCAGCAGGGTAGATGCACCCATCGGTAGGAAGCAGAGGCAGGCAGGCAGCACTACATTTCTCTCAAATCTCTTCATAGTTGGGCCACTGCCACAGGGGTTGCCCACTCTTGGGGGAGGTCTTCTACTTTCAGTTAACGCTCCCTGGAAGTACCTACCCTCCCAGAGCTTTCTCAAGGCACGTCTCTTAGTTAATGCCATATCCAGTCAGGTTGACAACCAAGAGTAACCGCACACCTTCTTTGGCCCTTACTTCATCCAGCATCCTGGAAGGCAGATGTGATGGAGGAACTCTCCTGTGGCCATTTTGAACTCTGAGGTGATTAGCTCTCCACGTTCAGGATGGCAACTGAGTCCTTGAGGATGTGTGTGGCCATTAATACAGGAGCTGACATGGCTTCAAAAGGTCCTGTACTACACACAGGAGCTGGGACTATCTATCTACTCTGGGCTGGGAGCTAAGAGGAGCCCATGGGAACATGATAAAGGGCAGGGAAGGGTGTCAGCGGTGGAAGGACACAGGGCCATGGTGGGGACAGCATCTAAGAAAGAAGGCAGGCTGCCAGACTATTATGGAACAGTAGTTAAAGATGTGTTACATTCTTTCATGCCATGGAACATCTGTTTAATGATGCAAAGATGGGTTGCATTCTTTTATGTTGCATTTGTTTAACTCTGTAAAGCTCTGTTACTTTGCCTGTCTAAAACATCTGATTGGTCTACTAAAGAGCTGAATGGCCAATAGCTAGGCAGGAGAGAGAAATAGGCGGGGCTGGCAGGCAGAGAGAGTAAATAGGAGAGGAAGAAAGAAGAGGGAGGGGTGAGAGAAGGAGAGGAGGACACCAGGGGCCAGCCAACCAGCCACACAACCAGCCATGGAATAAGAGGGAAAGAAAGGTATACAGAATAAGAAAGGTGAAAGCCCAGAAGCAAAACACCAAAGAAGAGAAACAAGATAATTAGGGAAAAGCTGGCTAGAAATAAGCCAAGGTAAGGGTGTACATTCATAAGAAAGAATACGTCTCTGTGTATTTATTTGGGAGCTGGGAGCTGGGTGGCAGGCCCCAAAGAATAAAAACAACAACAAAACTATACCAGATAACCGCCAGAATCTATTGTTCCTCCCTGGGTCACCTAGTGCAGCTGGCCCTAGCCAGCAGGTGGACCTAGGCTCCGGCTCCCAGCCTCCCTTGAAGCTAGGTGTGGCCCAAACAGAGTTGGCATCAGTGGGATGCCAGAGGTGCAAGGGGGTGTCACTTGCTTTCTTGGAGGTCTATATGCAACTGGAAAGTTGACGATGTCTAAGCCCTGGCACGAGCCTGGTCACCAGGGTATGGATTGGGCATACACAGTTGGTCTGGGTGCCCCAGCCTGAAAACACTTTATAGCTTAGACTAGTGACTCTCAACAGTCCAGTTCCATCTCCAAGGAAGATATTTGGCAAATATACAGACACTTGGGTGTCATGCCTCACAGAAGGGGCTACAAGTGTGTATGGTAAGAGGAGGTCAGGACCCTGCTGAATGACACAGGACACAAAACAAAGAACCATCCAGCAAAAAATGTTCTGGGTGCTATGAGCAATCCATCTTGAATAGGTAGCTGAGTGCTATGTGGGTGCCCAGACACTGGGCACTCATGTCTTGACTGCTCAACCAGTCATTGGATGATAGCATTTCTAGGTGGTGGACACCTGATGGGAAGGGGTGTCTCCAGTTCTAGGTGGTATCTCCAGAATGCTCAGGTCTAGCCTTGTATACCTCTTTCTTTCTTTCTTTCTTTCTTTCTTTCTTTCTTTCTTTCTTTCTTTCTTTCTTTCTTTCTTTCTTTCTTTCTCTCTCTCTCTCTCTCTCCCCTTCTCCCTCCCTCCCTCCCTCTTTTCTTTCTTTCTTTTTCTTTCTTTCTTTCTTTCTTTCTTTCTTTCTTTCTTTCTTTCTTTCTTTCTTTCTTTCTTTCTTTCTTTCTTTCTTTCTTTTTTCCGAGACAGGGTTTCTCTGTGTAGCTTTGGTTCCTGTCCTGGATCTCACTCTGTAGACCAGGCTGGCCTCGAACTCACAGAGATCTACCTGGCTCTGCCTCCCGAGTGCAGGAATCAAAGGCGTGCGCCACCACCGCCTGGCTATGTACCCATTTCTTTTCTCTGAGGAGTCATCTTAATCTGCTTTCTATTACTGTGATAAAGACCATGACAAAAAGCAACCTGGAGGGGGGAAGGGATTGTTTGGCTTCCGGGTCGCAGTCCATCTCTTGGGGGAAGTCGGGGCAGGAGCTCAAGCAGGGCAGGAACTCACAGGCAGGAACTGAAAACTTGGGCCATGAGGAGCAGGGCTTACTGGTTTGCTCAACTAGCTTTTATAAACACAACCCAGGACCACATGCCCCACTTCCAGGAGGCATAGCCCACAGAGGGCTGGGCCTTCCCATATCTATTGTTAATCAAGAAAATGCCCCACAAGCTTACCCCACATCCAGTGTGATGAAGACATTTTCTCAACTGAGGTGCCCTCTCCCCAGATTGTGTCAAGTTGATAGATAAACAACACCAGAGCTCAGTAGGCGATTAAAAGCACGTTCTCCAGGGCTGGGCTGAGCTGGACTGGGAGGGGCTTTTGTTCCTTTGCAACCCACACGCACAGTGTCTCCATGGCAGCCGTCACCAGCAAGGGAAGGGAATGGAAGGGTGGGACCTAGTCACCTTTGCCAAGGAGGAGGAAATCAAGGATTGGGGGTCTGAGCTGAGCATCACTAACTTTAGGAGCAAGGAGCCATGGCAGACATACTCCTGTATCAAGATAGGTCATGCCTGGTGGGCCCTGTGTCCTCACACTCAGAACACCCCAGTGCGCTGGTCTGCATTACCCTAGAAGAGAGAGACCTCTCAGTTTGTGCCAGATCAGGCTGGACCAGGGTTCAGGATCAGGGTACGGTAGACAATGGCCTGCCCTCTGCTCTCGGTCCTCTGGGCCTGAGAAGAGACTTCTGTTGGAAACATAGGGCTTCTGTTTTAAAGGGGCAGCAGATCTGTGTACAGGGCACCCCCTGGTGGCCATGTCCACACAGTGCAGGGGTGCCGGCACCTGGAGATGACCATCCTAGCCTGCTCTTGGCCTGTCAAATTCCTGGGCTTTCTCCATGGGAGGCTCATCATACCTCAAGAACCAGTACCTCTGCCTGTGTATCCCAGTGAAGGCTCCCCAACTTTCACTCCCTGTCTTTCCCTAGAGGCTCTGCCCTTCACCTTATAGGGGTTGGAGCAGGACACACACGCATGCAGGCAGGCAGGCATACACACACACACACACACACACACACACACTCAAGCATAGGATAGGGCAGCCGTGCAAGCTACCAGGAGCTAGAAGGTGACTCGGGACCACTAGTCATTGATGTCATGGTCCAGGTTCCCTCCTAATCAGGTTTTGTCTCCAGACCCCCTGCCCACTAGTATGAATATAGGACCTCCCTTCTCCCACTCCTGAGACATGATCCCAGAACCTGGCTTGTCAGGTAAGCAGGGGGAACTTCATCCAGGGTCCACCTCTGGTGTCCATCTCTCTCTCCTCTATCTTCAGTAGCTCTCCTGTGCCAGAAAACGAAGTTCCCACCCCGCAGCCTGGCATGCAGGCCATGTCTGGGGGCCGCCGGCCCCTTTCCTAAGTTGTGTCTCATGCCAGGGGCCATTGCTTACACCATCTTGGGGTTTGAGTTTCTGTTTCCTTCTTTGAGTATCCAAACCCTGCCACATTGGTTTTATATTTACCACAAAGTGTGTGGCTTCTAACCACTGCTCCATCAGGAGTCCAGCCTGGCATACTCGGGGCTGGGATGGGGTGGGGGGTGGGCTTCCAGGCTAGTCCCGGCTGCAGGCACAGAACTCTTTGTTCATTGCTGTTGGGGGGCTGGGGTTCCCACTTTCCCTGCATGTTTCCAGCAGCTTTCAATCTCTAGAGGCCCTGAGCCCTCTCTCCAGGAGGCCGCGCCTCCTTAAGGCTGCTGTTAGTCAAGCTCTCCTGTCTCCTGGGTCTTTCCCACAGCCCCTCCAGCTACAGCTGCTGGAAACCTAGCTTTTATGAGCTCGGGAACTCAGACCCGGCCCGAGAGGGTAAGCTCTGATGGAGTCAAAAGATTGTGACTTTACATGCGCCTGACTTACAGGCTACCACAGTCTGGGGCACTACTGGAACAAGGTCAGGGCATCCTGAAGAACCTACCACACGTCTTCCTTCTCGTCCTGCCCCCATCTGCCTCAGTCCCTGTGGGGATCACCCAGTCCTCCCCGGCAATGCCTTACTACTGACCTCTGGCTGTCCTCAGTGTCCCTCCTCTCACTGGACTGGGGTTCCCAGCAGCGGCCACCGGGATGTCCCCTCTGCTTCTGCCCCATGAAGAGGTTGAGTGACATGGTGGCCTAGCTCTCTGCTTGACAGGCAGGGGTGACAATCCGATTTCTACGGCTGTGATAACACACCATGACCAAACACCACTTGGGGAGGAAAGGATTTGTTTGGCTTACACATCCCGATCACACCCATCCCTGAGGGAAGTCAGGGCAGGAACTCAAGGCAGGAACTGAAGCAGAAGCCGTGGAGGAACTCTCTTTATTGGTTTGCTCCCCCATGGTTTCCTCAGCCTGCTTCTCACACCCACCTGAGACCACCTGCCCAGGGGCGGCACTGCCCACAGTGAACTGGGCTCTCCCACACCAGTTGTGACTCAAGAAAATGTGCCACAGGCGTACCCACAGGTCAGTCTGATAGGGACATTTTCTCAGTGGAGGTTCCTTCTTCCAAAATGACTCCGGCTTGTCTCAAGTTGGCATAGACTACCCCAGCCATTGGCCCCGCCCACCACTCTCTCCTTCTGTTCTTTCAGCTGCCTGAGCTTAGTGGTACCAGCTGCTCATCTAGGGCCAGGGCACACTCAGGGGACCTGGAGCTGGAGCTGCTGAATTTTAGGAAATGTCAGTGATCACATCACTCACATGTCCCTCACAGGCTACCACACAGAAGCTGGGGTGGGGGCGGGGGAGGGGAGGTAGCAACAACCAGGTATGACTGATGCTAGTGATGGGGCGATTAACCTCAGGGTTCAGGGGAGTTGGGTCAGGTCCCCCTCTTTCCAACCTGGAACACTGCAGGTCACACGTGCCTGATGCTTCCTGCAAAATCATTCATTCACCTCTTCATTCATTCAAATAATCACTTAATAGAATACTTACTCTATGCCTCCAGGATAGAGCAATAAACAAGACATTGCAATGGTCCCCGTGAAGCTTATATGCCAAGGGAAGCCAGATAACACAACGACATCTATCCAGTGTCACATTAAAGAATACCAACGGGTATATTTGAGGGGGAAGGATGTGGAGGGAGGGCTCTGAGATGGACTGCTGAGCGGAGGACAGAACCAGATAGAACCAGAGAAAGAACGCTGCTGGAAGGGATGGCATGTACAAAGGTCCTGGGGCAGAAACTAGTTTGGAGTGTCCAAGCAACACGGAGGACAGAGATGTCAGGAGAGACGGAGGTGGGCTTTTATGCAGTTACTTTATGCATCCATCTGCTCCTCCGTATTCCAGGTCCGTGCCTGGCCTAGGCTGGACTCGAGGCACTCAGCTGTGGTTGACAGATGACCACAGTGTGGGGATAAGGGAGAACTTGTTTCGTGGTGTCTGGTGAGGACTCAGAGGAGCTGTGCAGGCAAGGACAGCTGTGGTGGTATTGTGTTCCCCAAAATATTGTGCACCCTAATAAACTTATCTGGGGTCAGAGAACAGGACAGCCACAATATTAAACATAGAGGTTAGGCAGTGGTAGCACACGCCTTTAATCCTAGCATTCCAGAGGCAGAGATCCGCCTGGATCTCTGTGAGTTCAAAGCCACATTGGAAACAGCCAGACATGGTGACTCACGCCTTTAATCCTAGGAAGTGATGGCAGAAAGCAGAAAGGTATATAAGGCGTGAGGACCAGGAACTAGAGCTAGTTAAGCTTTTAGGCTTCTAGTAGCAGTTCAGCTGAGATTCATTCTGGATAAGGACTCAGAGGCTTCCAGTGTGAGGAAACAGGATCAGCTGAGGAATTGGCAAGGTGAGGTGGCTGTGGCCTGTTCTGCTTCTCTGATCTTCCAGCATTGACCCCCATACTTGGCTCCGGGTTTGCTTTATTAATAAGACTCTTTAAGATTCATGCTACACACAGCGCCTATCAACTAAATGTGAGCTGCATTACCTTTCATATGCCCTCATCTCCACAGCCCAACCCTGTGAGACCATTCCCAAGCACTTCTTGCGAGGGTCCCAGAGAAATCAGTTACTTGAGGAGAATTCTGGTTTCTTCACTTTTATTTTAGGTCTGGGGTGGTTATCCAGGATTGATGAGTTCCTGAGATGGGGAACTTTCAGTGCTTAAAACTATCTGCCAGTCATGGTGGCATATACCTTTAATCCCAGTATTCAAGAGGCAGAGGCTGCCAGGTCTCTGTGAATTCAAGGCCATTCTGCTATACATAGCAAGTTCTAGAACAGCCAAGGCTATGTAGAGAGACCCTATCTCAAAAACAAAAGAAAAACAAAAAACCAACCAGACAAAAACAAACAAACAAAAAACCTGGGAATGTCCCAGGCAAAGTATCTAGACTTAATTCATCTTTATAGTTCACAGTGGTCCACATGGGGATGACTTCCTGCATCCTCCCACAACAAATCCATCCAGGAATTAATCCATCCATCATTTAACTACCTACTCATCCATCCACCCATCCATCCATCCATCCATCCATCCATCCATCCATCCATCCATCTACCCACCCACCCATGTGTCTATTCATTCACATACCCATTCATGCATCAATCATCCATCCAATCACCCACCTGCCCATAATTTCTCAATCACCACATTCATGTACCCATCCACCCACCTATCTATCCATTCATTCATCCTTGCATGCACACATCCATCTATGTATCAGCTACCTATCCATCCATGTATTATTTCATCCATCTATGCATGTACCCTTACATGCAACCATCTACCCATCTACCCACCCACCCATCCATCCATCCATCCATCCATCCATCCATCCATCCATCCATCCATTCCCTACTCATCTATGCTAGCTAGTTTTATGTCAGCTTGACACAAGCTAGAGACATTTGAGAAAAGGGAAATTCAATTGAGAAAACGCCCCCACCAGGTTGGCCTATGGGGTGTTTTCCTGGCTGATGACCTATGTTAACCCAGATCACTGTGAGCTGTGCCATCCCTGGGCTGGTGATGCTGGTTGTTATAAGAAGTCAGGATGAGCAAGCCTTGGGAAGCAAACCAGTAAGCATCCTTCTTCCAGGGCTTCTGCTTCTGCTTCAGTCCCTGAATCCAGGTCCCTGCCCCGACTTCCTTTGGTGATGAACTGTGATGTGGAACTCCAAGCTGAAATAAATCCTTTGCTCCTCAAGTTGCTTCTGGTTATGATGTTTTATCACAATAATAGAAACTGTAAGGAAGACAGAAATTGGTATCAGGAGTCGGGTATTGCTCTGACAGACCTGACCATGTTGTTTTGGGGGAAATTGTGGAGGTGCTTGGAACTTTAGGCTGTAAAAGTCATTGAGTGCCCGGAGCTCAGCTGCGGGAACTTGGAACGCAATGCACACTGGGAGCAATACAGACAATGGGAGCCTGGCTTGTGATGTTTCAGAGGGAAACAACAGCTCTATCAAGGCCATCAATGTGATATTTTGGATTAAGAACCACTAGAGTAAAACATTTGCTTTGCTAGGACATTTGGTGCTGGTCAGTTGGAGCTGAAGAATCAGTTGTGATTAAGAGACCAGCATCACTGAAGATGAATTTCCTGGGAAATGTTTCCTCAAGGTCAGTACACAGAAGCTGAGGTCCAGAGGGAGCTAAAGCTGTACTTTGTGCTGGTAGCTGAACTTGATAATGTGTAAGAGTCTTCCAAGAGGTACTAGCTTTGAAGGCGTGAAGGGGCTTGGCACCATGAGAGACCAGGAGAGGCCATAAACTCATCCATACCTGCATCCACCTACCCACCCATCCACACATCAGCGCATGCCTCAGTTGAAGTAAAGCCCCAGGATCGAAGGGGTCATGGAGAATTGAGGCTTGGCATCATATGGTAGGGTCACAGTCCCTGATGAGAACCCAGGAAAGGCCATTGGTAAAAGTGCAGCCCAGTTGCCAAGAAGACCCCAGCATTTTGGAGATGCCAGTATCACGGGGTGACCATCAAGGACAGCAACGGCTGTGGAGTGGAGCCAGTCAGAGTTTAAGAGACAAGCAGTGTATGCTGTGGACAGCAGAGCCAGAGAAGTGTCACGGGTCAACTGGCCTTTGGAGGCCAGAAGATCATGCGTGGGTCCCAGATGTCAAGCACTTTACACTGTTGGACTTTGGTTTTCTTTGATTTGATTGTGCCTGTGCCCTGATTCTCCCCTCTTAGAGTATAAGCCTTCAGTTATTAGATATTTTAGAGAAACTTTGGAATTTTAGAGATACTTTGCATATTTTAGAGAGACTTTGAACTTTTAAAGAAATCTTGGATAGTCTAAAGAGACTGAACTTGTAACATGTTTGAATTTTTAAGGACCATGGAACCTTTCAGAATTAGAATGTTTACCAGCCATGGTGGTGCACACCTTTAATCCCAACACTCAGAATGTAGAGGCAGGTAGATCTCTGTGAGATCAAGACCAGCCAGGGCTACATAAAGAGACTCTGTCTCAAACAGATACAAAAACAAAGTTGGAGTGTTTTATATTGTGGCGTTAATATTATGCCACCTTAGGGACATGAGAAAGGGAAAATTCTAGCCAAACAGTGATGTGTTTTTGTGTCAAGCTGAAAAGGGTCCAACTGTGCTGGCTTATTTATGCTAGCTTGACACAAGTTAGAGTCATTTTGGAAGAGGGAACTTCAGTGGAGAAAATGCCCCCCACCAGACTGGCCTGTGGGCAAGCTGATGGAGCCTTTTCTTGGTGGATGATTGCTATTGGAGGACCCAGCTGACCAAGGGCAGTGCCTGTACACTCCTGGGCTGGTGGTCCTGGGTGCTATAAGAAAGCAGGCAGAGCAAGCCAAGGGGAGCAAGCACCCTTCTGCTTCAGTTCCTACCTCTTTCCTGCCTTGAATTCCTGCCCTGATTTCCTTCCATGATTGACTGTGATGTGCTACTGTAAGCTGAAATAAACTTTGCCAAGATGATTTTTGGTTATGGTGTTTTATCACAACGATGGAAACCCCACATAAGACACCATCCATTTATGAATGCAAGCATCGTCCATCACTCCTATCCACCTACCCATGCATCCATGTACCCATCCATGCACCTACCTCTCCATACATCCGTCCATGCATTCATGTATGCATACATCTACTCATGCATCATCTACCCACATACCCATTCATCCAGACATGCATCCACCCATCACTGTTTACTCATTTGGAGGTGGACACATCAGAATAACACCATGGAACATAGGAATGAAGAGGAGGAGGAGGAAGAAGAGGAAGAGGAGTATTTCCAGGCTGAAGATGTTGAAAATGTTGCCTGAAGTCATACAAGCAAGGATAGCTCAGCCTGGCTGAACCCACAGATAACCAGGCCCTCGAGCTGTTCTGGCTCTGGAGACTTAGGTCTTCTTCATAACAATCCCAACCTAACCCTATGGAGAGAAGCTCCCCCCGACCACAAAAGTTAGTCTCCACCTTGTCCCACAAATAGTTGTGGCGGGGATCTTGGAACCAAACCTTAACCATATCTTTTTTAAACAGCAAGGTCAAATGGTGGGTGGTTACAGGCCCCCTAGAAAGCCTAGGCGATGTCGCTTCCCACCTGCTGCCGACAGGGGGCAGCACAACGCTGTGCTGCAGACTCTCCGCTCTATGTTTAGCAACCCTGCATTATGTTTTAAGGAAACTAAGGCATAAAAGCAGGTCGGATCCCATCAACCAACAGAAGCACCCACTTTTCTCGGCCACATCCCTCTTGGAGAATTCCAGACCAACCCTTAGGCCTCCGGATCTGACTCAGTTGGAGGTGGGGTGGGAATCCCAAAGCCCCAAATGGAGGACGTGTGGGGATGATCTCGCTATTCCAGCTCCCCCTCCACCACCGCCGCTGCACTAACTGACTTTGTCTCACTAACCGACTTTGTCTCACTAACCGACTCCAAGACTGAGGCTGTTGGCGGCGATGGGTGGAGTGATCCCCAGATTCCCGGACATGGTGGGGAACCCCTAAGCACATCAAGTCCAGCTCCGGCTGCAAGCGTCGCTCCCTGTCGCCACGGGGTGGCAGCATCCGCCTGCTAAGATCCCGGGTAGTTGTGCTCGCTCCCGCCATCCGGCCCAGCTCAGCTCCCTGCCCACGAAGTTGTGCGACGTCCAGAGTTCTTGGTTTCAGGAGACTGCGGTGTGGGACTGATACTGCTGTTTTATGTCTGTGCCTCAGTTTCCCTGCTCGTGATGTCCAAAGTCTCCTTTCTACAGGGTCTTCCAACCCAAAACGTTCTGCACAGCTGCACCTGCTGGCCTCTGAACCTGGGGCCCAGGAGTGGCTCTTCCCAGGTCATGGCAACAGTTCGGAGGATTTGGAGAGATTAAAAGGAGATTAGGGGCTGGGAAGATAGCTTCTGAGCTCGAGGTTCCTGGCCGAGCTGGGCTATGTAGGCCTGAGGACAGAACCCCCTCATACCCCTCCTTATTTCCACACCAGGCAACTGGCTGGGTACTGGCTAGTCCTTAAAGACTGAGCGCTCTCTGCCGAGTCTTTTCCCTTATCATAATGGCTCCATTTGATGCTGTCCCGGACACTTGGAAACCTGGTTTGGGCCCCCCAGCAGGTATTTGATTACTAGCTGGTCCGCTGAGATAGGACAGACCTAGCTTTGGCAGGCAGGGTCCCTGGCACCCACCTGTCCAGGAGAGAATCAAGCCAGACCCACACAGGATGTGCCAGGCACCGAGGCTAGTCTAACTTCCCACTCCGGCTGATCAACATGAATCGGATCCGAGACCCGCATCAGACAACCCTGAAGAGTGAGACAGAGAATCCTCAGACTGGGACTCTCCAGGGACGCCGTCTGATACTCTTCTCTGAGTCTCTGTCAGGGCGCCACTCTTAATAGTGGGCAGGCTAGTGTGCCTACCAGTCTTTAAGTCCCAAGCTCTACAGTGCCGGGGTGTTGATTGTTCACCGGAGTTTGCTGGGCAGGCAGCGATGCCTGATCCGGGGGGTGTGGCCCTGGAAGCCCCCATGTGAGTAATGTCTAGGGGGAGGATGTCTGCCCTTAGAAAGGAGATGGTGGTGGGTGGTCTCTCCCTCTTCGACTAGAAACTGGAAACCAAGTGACCACCAGGCCCTGCGCGAGTTTCTTAGCCCCCGCCCCTACCCCCACCCTCACTGGTTCAGAGGAGCGCAGGTGTCTCTTCAGAGCCGCACTCTCCCCTTCCCTCCCCCCTTCCCACGCAGTCCTGGGAGGGCGATCGGAAGGGAGCTGGCCTGGGGCGGGGGGGGGGCCCGCGGGGTTAGATGCGTTCGTGTGTCACGGGGGAGGGAGGAGAAAAGGGAGGGGAGAGCCAGGGAGCGCGCGCGCGAGAGCGCGCTGTGAGCGAGGAGGGCGGGCGGGAGGCGGATCCTCCTACCTGGGGCGCGCTCGCCTGCTCGCAGCTCGCTTGCCGGGGCCGCGAGTCACCTGGGGAGGCGGACAAGTGCGGACACATTGGCCGCCGCGGCGCACCGCGAGGCGCGCACGGCCCCAGGCGGCTGAGCCCAGTGGAGGCAGCGCCCGCCCACCCACCCGCCCGCTGCGCTCGGCCCCGGCCTGCGCTCGCAGAGCCCCACGGTCACTCCGCTGGGCTCCGAGGTCCCGGTTCCCGGCCCGGGTCACTCCCCCGGGCGCACGGGGCGGCTGCGGCGCCCTGGGCTCACCATGGTGGCAACGCGTGCCGGGTGCCCGCGCGTCGCCCGCCGTCCGAGCCGAAGCGCCGGCTGAGCGTGGTCCTCCCACAGCCCCCTGGCCCCTGCCCGCCCGCGCGTCCCCTCCGGCCGCAGCTGTCTATGGCGCAGCCCCCCTCCCTGGATCATGCACAGAAACTTTCGAAAGTGGATCTTTTACGTGTTTCTCTGCTTTGGCGTCCTCTACGTGAAGCTCGGGTGAGTATTCCTGTGGGCGGGGGCGGCAGAAGGGGAGCCGGCAGCCTCGGGAGCCTCCTCCAGCAGACCTAGGGACCCGAGTTGGGGGGGAAGGGCGTTTCTGAGTGGCCCGTGTGGCCGGCCCTCGCCTCAGCCTCGCAGACTCATCCGATCCCCCCGGAGCCAGGAGTGCTCCCGAGGGGCGCGGAGCCCAGGACGCAGCAGCAACAGCGCGGCCCGCGGACGGCCGCAGCGGGGCTCGCGGGTAGCGGCGAGCGTGCCGGGCGCGTACTTTCACCTGTTTGGGCTCCAGGCCCCGGGGGTGGGACGCGCCTTCCCTCCCCCGGGCTGCGCTGGGCGTCGAGCCCGGGCCGAGCGCTCGCCGCCCAGAGGGCGCGCCGAGCCGGGGGGCGGGGGGCATCCCGGGCGGGGGAGATCGGAGCGTGCACCCGCCGCGAGCGCGCAGGCCCCGCACCCGCTGCGGCCCTGCGTCTCTATCCATCACCCGGACATGTTGAAATTACCTTGACAACTCGTCCGGCTGGCTCAGGATGGGCCGCGGGCTGGCGCAGCAGCCTCGGGCTCCGTCCCGGGCCCGCGCCCCCGCCCGCCCGCCCGGGGCCCTGCGCCCGGCCCCCTCTCGCCGCGCTCCCCCTGGCGCGGCCGGGCGGGCTCCAGGCGGGCAGCACTCGCTGCTCGCCGCCGTAGCTGCTCCGAGTCGTATTTCCACATTCCTGAACCTAGCCGAGTCCTTACCTGTTGAGCCGCGATCTCCTTTAGACGGAATCTGTCTCGGCCTCCCCGGATTGGGGGTGGAGGGGCAGTGTGACCGAACGGAGCGCAGTGCACCTCGCGGGCCTTAGTCACTCTTGGTGGCCAGGACGGGACTCCCACCCCCACCCCCGAGCACCTGCGGGCGTCTGCGCCCGGCCGCGCCCCGCGCTCCTACTATGCGCCGCCCGGCCTGGGAGGCCAGCCTCATCTTGGCCCTGGGAAGGCCAGTGACCAGACCTGTAGGAGGGGCGGGTTCCGGTACCTGGGAGACTGGCTTTCCAGGCGAGAGGTAGAAACAGTAGCTGAAGATCAGCACCCCTCCCAGCCCTTTGCACCTCCGCCATCTTACAGGTGAAGAAATTGAGGCCCGGAGAGGGGCAGGGACCAAGCCTGGTGGCCTCAGAGGCAAGGTTGGAAGTCCCCGGTCCTAGCCTTATTCCTGCGGTCCTGGGCGGGAGTGTCTGCGGCTGCTGGTGGTTGTGTTTATTGTAGGTTTGTGTAGGTAGGCTGTGTCCCTGGGTGTTTGTTTATGAAGGTGAGGGGTGCCGGCTTTGAGCCTGCTGGAGGTGGGGGCGGGTTGGGCAGGCCACGGCTTCCTGGACTCTCAATAGCCTGTAATGATCCTCCTGGGCCTGTAAAGGATCCGATCCCCAGCCCTTTCGGAGAAAGGCTTCAGGCTGGTCCCAGCTACCTGGCTCTGGCGCCGAGGCCTTTGAGTTGGGTGCCTGACTCCACCGGCTCTGGCTTCTACCGCTGGCCAGTCTTCCTTAGCACCGTTCCTTCAACAAGAGACCTCTGAAAGGGCCTCCTATCCAGCAAATGGGGAAAGGTGTCAGATAGCAGGACCTGGGTTCCCGAGTTTGGGGGTCCCCCCGGATTCCTGGGTTTCATCTCTGTGCCTCTTCCTTCAGCTTCTGGAAGTCGGGTTTTGGCTCCTTCTGCACAGCATGGTGGTCAGTGTTGAGTAGAGAATAGGTCTCTCTCTTCTAGCCCAGCCTGGGGCGGGGGGGGGGGCTCCTAATGCCGGTGACCACTACCTTCTGGGACTGAGCAAGCTTTCCTCTTCGTGGTCCCAGCTCTGCACATGAGCCCAGGAAGAGAACTCTTCCCTCCAGAAAATCCCCCCTCCCCGAGTTTTTAAAAAAATTCCAAAGACCCAAAGGAATGACGGACAGGCAGAGACTCACCCTGGGACCTGCAAAGGAGAGGATCGGACCTCTTTGTAATCTCTCTCTCTCTCTCTCTCTCTCTCTCTCTCTCTCTCTCTCTCTCGTGTGTGTGTGTGTGTGTGTGTGTGTGTGTGTGTGTGTGTGTGTGTCTTCCATTAGGTAGGCAGGAAAGGCTGCTGGGCCAGCATATGACCTAAAGGGATAGATGGTGGTGTGGAAGATCTCAAGTGGGTTGAGATCTCTCTGGAGGGGGCCATCTCACATCACTTCTGGCAGGTACCTCTACGCACTCTTACCCCAGAGCAGCCTCTCACCGTCATCTGAAGAGTGGAGTGATGTTAACCCCCTTTGGGGTGGCTGAGGCATTAGTTCTCGTGGCTTCTGCCCTGACCTTAAGTCATGGTGGTGGAATATTGTGGCTCCCACCAATGATCAGGAGATCAAGGGTGTGGTAGCCACCCTGGGGACTCCCCAGATAGCATATTCCGAGGAGGGGGTCTTTTGTGATCTCAGCCCCCAAACCTGCCTCTGCTGCACATCTGTACGTGCAGCGGGGCCTCCAGAAATCCCACCCAGTGCATTCATCCCACATGCCCACCTCCCATAACAGCAGGGACCAGAATTCAGCCCTCAAAACCCCAGAAGTGCCTTGGATTCTCAGTAAGTTCCAAGCATAATGGCATTAGGGAGTCACCATGCCTGACCTAAAGTCCCCACGGATGGAGCTGCTGCCCTGGAGGAGGCCAAGGTGCTGCTAAGGTCACAGAGATGTCAGGACCAGCCCTGCCCTGGGCTTATTCATGCTGTTGTGGTCAGGAGAACCAGAGGGCCAAAGAAAGGGCAGGGAGGTCTGCAGGTAAGGGAGGTAGGTTCCTGCTTCCTGGATGCCCAGGAATGGCCTGGCCAAGCCCAGGAGCCAAGGATCCACTCTTCAGGACCAGGACTGTACCACACACAGCCCCCCCCCTTTCCTGCAGCCCCCCCTTGTTCTGAGACTTCTCACAGCTGACATATGCCTCTATATAAGTACATTCCAATACAGTCAGCCTCAGCAGAAATAGGAGATGAGACCCAAAATCTGTTTGTGGGCTCTGAAAAATATTTACTAGAACAGAGAGGATTCTTTAGAAGAATCTCTCCGCACCCATCCCAACCAACTCCTCAAAGAAGAGCAAAAGATGAAGAAGCCAGAAGTGAGTGCCCTCTCCGGGGGCCTTCTCCTGCCTTCTTCTCCAAAGAGGTGCATAAAGGGGGTGGTTTAGGCACCAGACTGTAGCCCCAGAGCAGGGCTGGCCCAGGTGCAATGAGAGGGACCCACACCCAGCCATCCCTAACCAAACTGCATGCAGGCAGAGGGGCAACACACACAGGGCATCTGTGCACACACACCTGCGGACTCCTAAACCGCCCATGCTCCTGCAGGAACATGCAAGCACATGCATGCACACATGAGCACACGTTGCTGAGCACAGCCCCTAAGAGGCGCACACGCCTCCGCGCAGTGCCTCCCGGAGATGCGCTCTCAGTAGCGGTGTTTCTAGCCAAAGGTTGTGGCGAGGGTATCCCGGCCAAGGCAACTTGGGCAAACCCTGGGGGCGGCACCCGCTGCACACTCTGGTCAACCTCCCCTTGAAAAAAAAAAAAAAACCCCGCCCGCGGAGGAGGCGGATGTAGGGGCGGCCTGTCCAATGGCAGCTGCGCGCTTCGGGAGACTTGGAGACTTGAGCCAGAGTGAGCGACAGAGCCCGTTCGCACCGACAGACGGACCGAGGGCCAGACAGCCGCTAAGGCGTGCCCACTGTCCCCCGCCGGGCCCCCGCCCCGAACTCCAGCCCCAGCTCCCGCTGCTGCCCCAGATACAGCACGATGTGCGGTCCTGGCGTCGAGACACGGCCGACCACTGTCCCCCGGCCCCCGAGCCCTGGCCCCTAGCGCCCAGCGCTGCTGCCCTGCATCAGGGAGGGCCGCGGAGACCCCAGCCTCGGTTGGCGCAGGAGCCCTGCGGGTGGGGCCTGTCCAGCCCAGCCAGGCGCGCCGGCCCATCATGCTCCTCTTGTCGCCGCGCAGCGCGCTGGTCTCCGTCTATTGCCCGCAGATCTTTCTCCTTCTGTCCAGCGGCAGCTACCTGTGAGTGCCGCGGATGGCGGGTGGGGTGGGCGAGAGGGTAGCCTCTAGCCACTACTGCTGTAGGAGGGAGGGCGGGGGAGGTGGCCAGAGGGTCCCGGGGTGCGCCGCTGGGTGCCCTGCGTACACAGAAGCTGGGGACCTTTGGGTCACTTTGCTGGCCTCAGCCGCCGATGTAGAACACCTGGGGGGCAGCTGTGGCAAGGAGCAATTTTAGCTTTGGGGTCAGAGAAAAAAGGTGGCTGTAGAGCGGCCAGACAGCTCTTGCAGATTAGGCTCCGTGCACCGAGCGCAAGGGTCGCAGCTAACCAGTGGGCGTGAAGATTTCCTTCGCGTCCCAGCAGGATCCTGGAGCAGCGGAAGACCTTCTCCCTAGGCCATATTAACCCATGTGGCGTGCCATACTAAGGAGAGCTACACGCACACATCTGCTTCCCAGCACACACACACTGGCAGACACGTGCATGCTGCGCCCCACCAGATAGCGCGCCGAGGTTGTTCCCCGAAGTCTCTGGTCACTCGCGCCACCCTGCCGCTCCTGGAGGCCTTGACCCCTGTTCTGCTAGATGCCCCTCCTGGAGGCGAGGAGGGCGCGCGCACTGTGCGCGCTCAGGCTGCGGAGCTCCCAGGTATCAAGGCCCAGGGAGTGCGCAGAGCAGGGCGCACGAGCGAGGGGTTGGGCAGCGCCCACCAGGCTACGGGAAGCTCGGGGCAGGGCCCAAGGCGGCCCTGCGAGCCGAGGGGGCGCGTCCTCACAGCGGTGGCTTCGCCCGATTCCTAATGGGACGCATATGCTCTGGCCTCCGATTTAAAAAGAAGTTTGATTTATGGAACCGCCGTTTGGGGGAATTGAAGCTGGATGCTACTGATTAAACCTCAGAGCCAGCGCTCCCTCTCCCTCTCCTCCCCTCCCCCGCCCCCTCCTTAACACGCGGGCCACGTCCGGGGTCGCCTAACGCGGCCAGAGGCGGCGGCCGCCTTCCCGCTCCCTGCACCACCCCCTCCCCGCCCCGCGGCCACAGTCCTGATAAATTGCCCCGCCCCCACCCCGTTTAATAAAGACGCGGCCAATTTCTCCTCCAGCTCCTAGGAAATTACTATCCTACCAGTTTTCCTTCTATAAATAGTCGCGCATCTTGAAACAAAAGTTCGCAACCGCAGCCAGATGCTGCGAGGCCCGCGGTTTCCCCGGCTGTGGAACATAATTACAAGGTCCGGGCAGAGGGAGCGCTCCAAGCCCGGCGGCAGCCCTGGCTGCGGAGGCATCGCCTGGGGTGGGGAGTAGCAGGCCTCCCGGGGCAGGGCGCTGGGCCCGTAGGCACCGCCTGATCAGTGGGGACCTGGCCAAAAGAATCCCGCTTCTGATGTCCTTCCTTGAAATGGATCCGCCAAGGACTCCAAGGCTCCTGCTTCTGGGGCTCCTGAGACCTCCCCTTCCCCAGATCCTGGCCATCTCAGTCTTCAGCCCTGCTGAGTTAACTCTGAGAGATCATTTGGGGAAGCTAGCTGCTGAGGTTTGGTGTTCCTGGGGAGGTGTCCAGGGGTGGAAGCCAGGAGCTGGGTCTGAGAGGAGAGAGAGGATGGTAAGAGCGATTTACTGCACAGCAATTGCTGGGCTCTCTGGCAGACGGTAGCCAGTGTACCTTTGAGGCCCCCAGCTTTCTCCTGGAGGGCCCACTCCAGCTTTGTGGTGACCTCCACCATCTGTACCCACATAGGTTTGTCCCTGACTACGGTGCCAGCTCTGGGGGCTGAAATTCTTTCAAGGGAACAGCTTTTCACATGTGTCCAGGCCAGAGCTGGGGCCAGCATGAGTGGTGGTAGCTGGGGGTGCGGTGGGGGGCGGGATGGGAGGGTGGTAAGGCAGACCAGGTCCCTTCCTCGTCACTAGTCCTGCCTGGTGTTCAGCTATGAAAGATGGGGGAGAAAGCGCTGGTTCGGCCTTTCATAAGCCTTGTTCCTGGGAAAGAGAAAGAGAGAGCCCACGATTGTGATGCTGGACCTTCCTCACCTTGCTGGGTATCACAGGGTTGGCTGCCTAAGATGCCTGGGAGGGAACGGGCCTCTACAATTAGAATGAAAGCATGGTGCATTAGCCCACCACGGTTCAGGCACCCCTGTGGCAGAACTTGGTTAGATGGTCAGTGCAGAAGAACTCTGCTAACCGGAAGGTGGTAGGGGTCAGTGTGAGACACCCTCCTCCTAGCACTACAGGAATGTCCCAGAGGATGCCACAGCGAGGAGGGGCCCCGAGTGGAGGCTGTGTTCTGTTCCAGAGAACTTTCCAGAAGGCATCCCATTGCTGGGATCACAGACACCGGCCAACAGTTGATCCTGCCCCTTTCAACTGGGCTGTTCTCCCAGCTCCCCATGCTGGGCTATCATCCGAACACAGTGAATCCCAGACACATGCCTGGGCCCCTGCTGCTGATCATGTTGGACGGGTGTGCTGGCCTGGAAGGGCCCTGAGCTCCCATCAGACTCCAAGGGCGACCCAGCTGGGAGAGTAGCTCTGACCACCTCTACCCATGCTGGAGAGTGGGGGCCAAGTGGGGAAACCACAAGGGACCAAGGGAAGGCAAATGGGAGGTGAGGCCACAAGCAGGGTTTGGAGTGCTGGGTCAGCTGGTGTCAGGGCCAGGCCCCAGCCTGGAGCCAGAACCAGCCTGGGCTACTGTAAGGGCAGGTCCCTTCCGTTCTTGGCCTCCCTGTCCTAGATGTGGTAGTTGTCTGTGATGACCCCCCCCCCATGTCTTCCGGTATAGCCTGTCATGGTAACCGCCTGCTCTGGGGAGCCGAGTGAGTCATGGGTGACAGGATGGTTACTCACCGACCACCTGGCTTGGGGGTGCAGAGGGTGCTCACCACTGTCCTCCCCAGGCCCCGTCAGGCCTCTTCCTGGCTCCTGTTGTGGCTTTGCCGGTGGTGCTGACCACAGTCCTAAAAGCCCTGTAGGCATGACCCTTGGTGAGATGGGCGCTGAATCAGGCTGCTCCTGTGGCATCACAGTCCGGGGGGGCAGTGTGGGTCATAGGACTCCAACATGGACAGGTCACCTAGAGGGTGATGTCTGTCTGGGCTCAGGTCTCCTCACCGGGCACAGGGGAAAGAAGTCTCAGGTCAGACCCAGTTGTCTCTGGGTTTGAAAGCATATGACACACTATTGGCACCACAGGGTAAGAGCTGGAACACCCGAGGGCAAGCGTAACTCCCAGGAAACCTGCCAGCTGGAGCCCCCGGAACCACAGAAAACTACCCCAAACCCACTGTGGTATGGTAAGACTCAGCAGCTGAGAGGGGAGTGAGGTACAGGCTGGGGTGGACTTTTCCCAGCCCCTGTGTGTGCAGAGGGCTTTGGCTGTGGGGAAAGCTGGGGAGAGTGTGGGACCCTTTCTAACCTGGTTTCCTCGGCGTCCTGGAGACCATGAGGCATGCCAAATCTGGGTTTTCATCCCAGCGCTACCTCTCCCTGCCTGGCTGTATCCTGACCCTAGCTAATGCCTCTGCTCAGGGAGACTCTATGGAGGTCACGAAAACCTCACAGGGCAGCCTGGAGCACTCTGAGAAGATTCAGGGCCCATGTTCAGTGCAGATCCTGATGTAAGGGATAGTTCAGGAGACAGGTGGCTCTTGGGTAGCAGGAAGGGGGTGGGATTGGCCTCTAGTGACACCGAGGGAGTTGTAGAGGGAGCGGTCATTCAGGGGGGATGGTGTGCTCTTTGGGTGTATTAGAGGGCATTCTGCAGGTGGATCTAAACAGGATTTTTAAAGGTCGAAGAGTTTGGGCCAAACTAAGGAAGATCCCAGTAGAGACTCCTGAATCAGAGAACATGGCTGTCAAGCACATCCTCCCACGGGTCCCCATGGAGATGGAGAAGCAGACACAGCACTGGTGTCCTGAGAGATGAGGTCCCCCAGGCCCCGGGTCATCATCTTGCCCTCCTGGCTCTAGCCCCCACATGGCTGGCTCTCCCTGCCGTGATCCATCCCAGAGGGGGAGGTGGCACAGCCAGCTGTCACCAGTGCAGTGAGGCAGGTGATTACCACGAAGGGAGATGAAGGGAGATGTCTAGAAACGATGCTTCCCGCCTCTGCCGCTCTACCCTCGAACTCTCCTGCAGAGCCTCCCTCCAAGCCTCAGGCTGGCCTGGAGGAGCACGTGGACCAGGGTTATGTTGCTGCAGGTATCCTGGTGGATGTGGGTGCCCTGCTGGGGTTTGAGCCAGTGTTCTGAGCATGGTAGTGGCAGAGAGGCTGAGATGGATACTGGTATTTTAGACCCAGGCTGCCTGTCCGCAGAGGGTCGGGGGGATGTGCCCAGAGCAGGGCCCCTTTGTGCAGCCCATAGCCAGCCCACTAACCTCTCCATCTCCCAGGCAGGTGAAGCAGCTCCAGCAGGCTCCCTGGAGACCTCCATTTTGCACAGTCCTGAGTCCCGGCTGGGATAGGGCTCAGCTCCCCTCCCAGGGGGACAAGAGGCTGGCGCCCTCCCTTGTCAGATGAAACCCCGGCCCAGGGCTCCCTCAGCCTGATGAAAGGGTCATTGTGTAGTACAGGCCGCCCGCTGGCCAAGGACAAAACGGCCGTTTGTCCTCTCTCCTTGGTGTGGGGCTGGGGGCCTCCCCTCAGGCTGGCCGATGGGTGGGGGTGGGTACAGGTGCACTCCAGGCTTCCCTCTCTTTCCTTGTCTTCTAGCTCAGCCTGCCCCTCCCCCCAGCCCCCTACCCACCTAGAGTCACCTTGCCCTTGAGTATGGATCCCCAGGCTTAGGCCAACCTTGCTGCTGTCCCGGAGACAGCTTCCTGGTCCTGGAGGCATCCAAGTGGATGTAAGCATGATACCAGGCAATCCAGGGCTCTGGGCCCACAGTGTAAGCAGTTAGGGGTGTGGCTGAATGACTGCGCCAATGCAGGTACGCTGCAACCATGCCTGAGACTGGGAGCAGGAGATGCCGGAGTGCAGTGGCCCCTGCGTGGCCATGGTAGCTATCTTAGTTAGGCTTGATGTGGCTGTGGTAAACACCATCACCACAAGCAACTTGGGGGGGAAAGGGTTTGTTTGGCTTACATATCCCAGATCCATCTATGGAAGAAAACCATTGAGGCAAGAACCGTACTCAGGAACTGAAGCAGAAGCCGTGGAAGAGTGCTGCTTCCTGACTTGCTCCTCCTGGCTTGCTCAGCCTGCTTTCTTGCAGCTTTCTTACAGACCGCTCCCTGTGGGATAGGCCCTCCCTTATCAATCCTTAATCAAGGGACCACCTCACAGACTTGCCTACAGGTCAGTCTTAGGGAGGTATTTCTCAATAAAGATTTCCTTTTCTTGGATGACCCTAGCCTGTATCAAGTTGATATAAAAACTAGCCAGTACTACAGCTATAGGTTGTCAAGCCTTCCAAGGGCTGGAGCGGGGCTGGGAACCATGGTGATCACCCAGGCATGCACATAGCACATAAGTGGAAGAAAAGCCAGAATCCCTGGGAATCCTATCAGGTGATACTTAAGGGCTTCCATCACCTTCCAGAACCCTCTCCCATTGGGCTTCCTGGTCTCTCTGTGCTCGGAAGGCCGCCACCAAACCCAGATGAAGCTGCTACATGTGGCCTGGTCCCTGGAAGGAGCAGGACAGGTGGGAGTCCAGATTCCTCCCAGTAGCAGGCCATTGGGGGGTAAAACAGATTTTAAAAGTCCTTTTGGGGCTGCACACCTCTTATCCTGGCACACAAGGCTGAGGCAGGAGGATCATGAGTTTAAAGCCAGCCCGGGTTTCATACCGAGGCCTGTCTCAAACAATAGTCTTCAGAATGAGAATGGACCAGCTGTCTTGTTGACTCCAGACAGAGAACACAAGCCCCAGGGTTCACATTTCCAGAAGGACCTGTCCTGTGGTCCTGGCATGCACAGCCTGTCTGGAGTCTGCTCTTGCGTCTCTGTGCTCCCTGGCTACTGGCACAGGGCTAAACCAAGCCACCTCTGGCATAGGAATGTGAGGGTGGGGCCATCAGGGCCAGGTGTGTCTCAGGTCTGGGTCTCTGAGGCTGGATTTGAACCCAGGTTTGTATGACTCTGAGGTCCATGCTGCCTCTAGCATCTGACCAACACTGTTGCCTCCCACATTCATTACATTTTATAACTTATGAATTTTATATAGGGTGAAGAATCCAACTAGAGCAGTTGGTTGCAAGACCTGTGGACCAGGAGTCCCTGGTCCCCGAGCAAAGGCTTCCTCAACAACTTGGGGGCTAGCTTTTGCTTGAGTCCTGGGGACAGAGATGCAATGCTCCTGGAGGATGCGGAGATGGCCCTGCTTGTCTTGGCTCTGCTCCAGCAAATCTGAGGCCAGCTTTAACAGGAAGAAAAGTAGGTCCAGCAAGCCAGCCTGGGACCTGGGTGTAGGTTCAGTATGTGCTTGATGATACACTCTCAGACGTGGCTGGGCCTGGATTTGGGGTACCCTTGGCTTCTCTAGATCTCGGTTTCTCATCTGAGGGAGGTTCTAGAGCCGCCCTCTAGCTAGTCCCGCCCATTCAGTTGACTCTTCACAACCCCCTTAATTTATCTCAGCCCTCCAGTCCACCTTCCTCTGAGTTGACACAGAGCCCTTACAGCAGGGGCCCTGACTACCTGCAGTAGGGGTGAGCCAGGAAAGACTTCCAGTGTAGGGTGACCTGAGAAGCATCAGAAGTCATCCCTCCCAGCCTGGGGGACACAGGTTGAAGCAGGAACTGAGGGCTGGCTGAACACCTTCCGGGAGGGGACCAAAGTCTTCTGGGGGTGATTTCACCTCTGGCAGGGAGTGCAGGGACTTTCCAAGTGCTGCTGACCACCCCGCCCCATCCCCCGGAAACAGACTTGCCACCTTCCTCCTGCTATCTCCCTCATCTCTGTCTTCCCGGGACATGCTGCGTCCCTATAGACCAGGTTGGCTGGTGGGGGAGGGATGGATTTAAGCCACCATATACGCTGCTGTGGGCCAAAGTGCTGGTGTGGCCTTCCTGTAGACCAAGCAGGGCTGGTCTTCCCTTTGGTGGCCCTGCCACAGGGTAGAACATCAGATTAAGCAACTCACCCTCCCAGGGTGGCCTTCTGATGGGCGGGGCTGAGATACATCATGGCCTAA
The DNA here is from genome assembly GCF_004664715.2 of Peromyscus leucopus. Classification (NCBI taxonomy): domain Eukaryota; kingdom Metazoa; phylum Chordata; class Mammalia; order Rodentia; family Cricetidae; genus Peromyscus; species Peromyscus leucopus. Next base: position 18,920,906 of record NC_051080.1, read on the forward strand.
GACCTAAGTGGAAGAGCCTGGAGATGTTGGTTGGGCAGGTAAGGCGGTGTGGAGAGAGCATTAATTAGCTGGGGCCTGACAATTCTAGCCTCTCTTTACCTTGCCAGAGCTCTGGGACAGAGATTCATGGCGTGAGGGACCTCAGGGACACAGCCTTCAGGATGGCCAGGGAGAAAACTGCTTAGATTTTTATCCTATCCTCCTGCAGCGGGGGTGGGCGATCTTAGGGCTGGACAGCTTCCCTTCAGGCTGTGGTACCTGTGGTGGTGGTGGTGGTGGTGGTGGGGCTCCTGGCCCTGCCTGAGGTTCTGCGCTGCCTTCCTGGTGTCTTTGCAGTAGAGTCCGTGATAATGAGTCCGCCCGCCCGAGGGAAGTCCTCCTTTTGTGTGATTGATAGCCCTGCCGCCTATGAAGCCGCATAGGTTGAGAGGCTGGTGTTGCCCTTTGGCAGCTTGTGGGTCTGTGTTTCTTTCTGGACCCCTCACAGAGTAGTGCAGGGGCAGGGTGGGGCGGGGTGTACAGGCAGGTCTACAAGCCCAGAACTGAGCCCCATCTTCCCCTGTGACTTTCAAGGTGGGGATTCCTGTAGCCGGAAGTAACGGGTTCGCCATAGTTTCAGTGGGAGGGTATCAAGGAGGCAGAGGCAACGACTTGGCTTTATCTGTGTGCCACGCTGCTCTTCAGCCTTGGTCAAAACACTGCCCTTCTTTGAGCCTCCTCTGGAAAATGGGAAGAATGAACTCCTAGCCAGGCTGGCCACTAGGACTGAGTGGCTCCTTTCCCAGGGCGTTTGATTTCTGCGGCAATTGTCTGGGGCGGCCATTCAGGTCATGGAGAAAGCCGTAAGGTGAGGGAGCAGGGAGCAGCGCCCAGGGGGCTTCTGACTCAGACAGGTCCCCAGCTGTGATAACAGCAGATAGCAGGGTTGGGTCTGGTCCCTGGCTGAGGCTCACAGTGCCCTGGGTGCTGTGTGGCCAGTGCCCCCCCCCCCTAGGCTCTGTCTCCCACCTGGGTAAGAGCTCAGCCCTGCCTTGAGGTCTGTAGACAGAGGGTGACTCGCTGTCCTCTGTGTGGGGGGACTTGGTCCCCAAACTTAAAACTCAGAATACACTCAGAGTGTCCCAGGAAGTGCTGGCTCAGCCATCCAGTGTTTAGACTCCCAAATTGGCAGTAGGCCAGCGGGGCCCTGCCAGCTCCCTCCCACCTTTTACACCCACCTGTCCATCTGTTGCTGGGTCTCAGGTTGGCGTCTTGGCCAGCCATGCCTTCAGGGCACCCCTTATCACATGGGTTGTGTAGTAAGCGCCGTGCTGGGCTGATGGGGGGTCTCAGCTCCAGCTGAGCTTCAGCCAGCCTCACAGCCTCAGGGGCCCTGGCATCTCTGGATGTGGCGATCTCCACCTGTACTGTGGGAAGCAAAGAGAAGAGCCAGGGGTAAGGACAGAGAGAAGCCACTTCAGCCCCTGTGCCAGGCTTGGCACACATGGCCGTGCCAGCAGGGAGAATGAAGCAGGGTCAGGCAGGCTTCCTGGAGGTGGGGGCAGTGAGCTGGGTATGGAGTCCTGTTTGACTGTCGGAGGGGCAGGGTGCCCTTCCCAAGGCAAAGACTTGGTCCATTAGGTTACTGTGGGCCTTGTGTGCCAGGAGAGGTCCTGAAATGTCTGAAGTTGGAGGTCATTGGAATTAAAATGACCCCTGTAAGGGCTCAGTGAGTCCATCAGCCCCCCTTGACCCCTGTGCCCATGCCTCTATGTGCCACTCTGAGGCTGTGGCTTTCCTATCTCCAGGAGCCCCAACCTGCAGCCTCACCGCCTGCTTTCTCCCAGACTGCCTTCTTTCTCTCCAGGGTGGGGTCCCAGGAAGCCTGGATGGAATGCCAGCTATGTGGAAGGGTGGGAAAGCCTTTAGCAGAATCTCTACTCTCTTGCCCGGGAACACCAGGAGCAGCTGAGGGGAGCAGTGGCCTGGAAAGATGGGAGCAAGTGGGACCCATGCTGGAGGGGAAGGGCTGCCTACAGCAGACCCAACCATGGCCGAGTGTACACCCTCCTGACGGATGGGTAGACTGAGGCCCAGCTTGGTCAGAAGTATTCAGAAACTGCACAGGACCAGAGCCTAGTCCCCACAGCCACAGAGGCCCTCTGTAGGATCTAGCCTCGGGTATCCTGACTTTCACCTCAGCCCTTTGATATTCAAATGGGAAACTGAGGCCCAGGCAGGTTAGGGAAGGGGCTTTGGGGTGGCTGAATTCCCAAGCAGAGCCCCAGAGGTACCTGCCCTAAGCCATTTCCGGTCCGTGGCTACTTCAGGGCCCTTTTAGCTTTATTTCAGTCTGTTTCCCCCTCTGTGAGTTTAGGCTTCAAGGATGGCTAGAACAGCGAGGGAAACGAACTGGGTGGGTGACTCTTTCGGCTTTCTGTCTATGGGCGCAGTTTCTGTTTCAGGGCATTCTAAAGGGCCAGTTGGATGGCCAGGCTAGACCTGCCCTCTGACGCTCCCTCCAGGGCCTCACCTGGGTCCAGGTACTTTCCTTTTGAGGTGGTGCACACCTGCACCCCCAGAAACTTCGAGGTCTAAGCAGGAGGATCAGAAGTTCGTTGTTGTCCTTGTCTACTTAGTGGTTTTGAGGTTAGCCTGGGCTACCTGAGACCCTGAGAGAGAGAGATGAGGAGGGACGCAGGGGGGAGAAACAGAACACAGCTCTAGAGCCGCACACGCTGCCCGCGTTTCTGAGCTGGGTTTACCCGCAGAGGGAAGGCTGAAGGACGACCGGAGCGAGGACGACGGAGGACCACAGGGAGGACAGGGGGCTGAAGGCAGCGACCTTGGCACCTGCTGGGTTCCACTCTGACCAGTTCTGTTCTAAAGACCTGCCAAGGGGACCTGCTGTGCTCAGTTCTGGCCTGGGTGAGCTCTCTTTGGTCAGTCTTATCTAAGTCAGCGTGTTGCTAATGTCTGTGTGTCAGGGGGACTCTGATCTGGGGGCTCAGGCTAGTCTACACTGGGGAGACATTCCTGTCCCTACTTACCTGGCAAGAACATTGAGGTTCTTCTAGCCCTGTCTCCCAACCAGTACCCCCCACCCCCTACCCCCACTGCCCGAGTGCCCCTCTGTGCTCCAGAGTCTGGAAAGAGCCCCTCACTGGCTGGAAAAGCCCTGGACACACTTGGGCCCCTCACTGGCTGGAAAAGCCCTGGACACACCTGCCCACCCAAGGGAGAGCTCAGCGCCACCCTCCAGGGGATTTGCTGAGTTACTTCCTGGATGAGTGGACCCAGGCCCGCCTTCCTGGCCGATCATAGATAATTAGAACATTCTTCAAATATTTTGCCGGAGGATGCCCAAGAAGGAAGAATTACAAAGTGCCCTGGGCCAGGAGCGTGGGCTGGAGTTGCTGAGCAGCTGGGCAGCTGGCTGGGCCAAGTCTGGGGGGCCCAGAGGGAAGCTAGACCAGCCTGTCCCTACCTTCCAGAGTTAGGGCTGGAGCAGGAAAACATTAGGAGTGGGTGTTTCAAACCCAGTACCCTTTTAGGACTAGTCAGTTACCTGGCAGAGATGGGGAATACATGCCCTGGGACTCAGCAGCAGGCAAGAGGCAGAGCCTGCTGCCAATGGCCTTTGGACGGGACTTAGGGTCACACACCGAGTCCAGGGATCCCAAGGGGGCTGGAGATGCGATGCCTAGGAGGGGGTGTGTCTGCGGTGGGAGGGCAGATCTGAAAGCGGAGCAGCGGGGAGAAGAGAGCGGCCTGATGCTGGCGCCACAGGGTAGGGAGGATGGAGCGAGGACGGCTGTTCAAGAGGCTGTGTCTAAGGTTGGGAGGGCTGGGCCAGGTCCTGAGATGGAGCAGGTTGCGTGCAGTGCAGACAGGGCCCCTGGCTAGGCCAGGCGCTGGAGCAGGTGAGAGTGGCGGGACAAGAGGGACAAGGGGCCTGTCCTGGGGGAGTTCTTAAGAGACGCCTGCTTCTCAGAGAGGAGTGCCAGGTCCCTGAGAGTCTCCGGGCCAAGGTGGGCTCAGTTCCGGTTCTGAACAGTCTTTGGATCCTGTGCTAGTCTTTACATTCCATCACTTCCCTCCTGTGTGTTTGTCCCAGCCCAGCAGCCTGGGGGCAGCCTGGTCCCGTGTGGGAAAGGCTCGGGCCAGAGAGAAGAGCCCTGCAGAGGTCACTGCTATTATGGGTATTTGCTATTGTTTGCTCTTGTGGGTAGAGCTTTAAAGGGAATACTGGAGTGGAGAAGCCCGGCTCTGTGACCACCCTAGGACACATCCGTGGATTTTGAAGGTGGCCAGAAGCTTCCTCTGGGTGGGAGAGACTGCTCCATTGGTCATCTCTGCAGCTAGCCATGACACCATTTCTCTCTGGCCATTTCAGTGGAAAGGGACAAGGCAAATGACATGGTTTTCACTGACCTGTCACCCAGGATGAAGAGAGGGAACCCGTGACTCCCCTATAGCCATCAACTGCCCCGCCGCACTGAGGGCGCCCCACTCAGCTTGGCACATGAGCCACGAGCCAGGTCACTGTCCTGGGAGGGGCCTCTACTGTGTGTCAGTGCCTCTGAGATGCTCGACTGGAGGCCTTCATCCCCTCACAGATCCTTCATTCGTTCACGCACTGAGGCGTGGGGCAGTGGGCTGCATTCCTCGCTCCTTGCCTTCCTGCCAGCTCAGGAAGCCAAACCTCTCTGGGCCTCTGTGGGGAGAAGAAAAACAATTTGTATCCTACTTGGCTCCTGATGTTTTCATAGAGGGACATTAAGTGAACCTGGGGCTCAGTCTAGCACACAGTAGGTCTTTTCTGCATGAAGGCTTTAGAATAGATTTCTGCTCCGCCCCCTGGGGGGGGGCAGGCTTTGGAGGACCTCCTTCCTGAAGGAAGTATGTGTCCCTCACACCAAGTAAGAACAAGATTACCTCAGTCCTGATCCTAGGGAGCACCCTCCCCGCTCCCAGCCTTTTAATATGAGCTGGTGCACTCCAAGGATGTTGGGGAGGGGGGCTACTTGGAGGAGACCCCAGGGTGAGGCCTGGCCTGAAGAAGGGGTCTGCCCCTATGCATGGCCACACCTTTTCTGGTGGTTGGTCATTGTACTGGCTGGGGTCACTGAGACTGTTTTCCCTCGGTTCTTGGACCGTGAGTGAGCTGGCTAGATTGGAGGGAGGAGAAGCCTTGAGGATGGCCCCTTGGGTGGGCGTGGAGACCACAGTGAGCACTCATCGGTTCAGGGTTCCATTGTAGGTACGGTGCCCTGCTGATCCCACAGGGGCTAGTGGAGCCAGGAGTGCATCAACCATGTGGGTCCAGTGAAGGACCAGAGTGACCCCAGCCTCAGGCCTGGAGGATAGAGATGACCACACACACCACATGTCACCTCATACCAGCTGTGGTGTGAGTGCCTATGTGCCCCCAGCCAGTCTTCTCGTCACCAGCTCTGTCGTGTGTCCAGGCTGCTCTCGCACATCTTTTACTGCGGAGGAAACTGACGCATGGCAGGGTTAGGGAATGTGTCTGAGTTTCCCCCCACTCTGCCATGAAGAGGCATGTTCAGGGTTCCCACAGAGCTTCTCAGCACCAGAATTTGTGGCCTTAGCCACTGCATTAGAGGGCTGGGTGTCTGTAGCCTGGTATCTACCACTGGGGCAGTGCCAGTAAGGTTGAGCTCTTTTCCTCTGCCCTTTACTCCCTCTTCAAGACCCTTGTCATGAAGACAGTCCCATCCCTTTAAGCAGCTGGTAGATAGAAAGGTCTTCTTGTCCAAGGCAGTCCTCCTTGTCATGATGCCCAGCCTAAATCCAGACCTGGGCATCCCAAGACTCAGGTGGCCCCTGGCCTCTGCTGGCCTCTGGCCTGGGCTTGGAGGTCTTATCTACAGACCCTCTGAGCTCTTGCTAGGAGCCGGATCCAGGCCAGAGGTGAGGAAGGTTTGTAGGCTCACAGTGTGGCCCACCGTTCCTGGCACTTTGCCCATGTCCTAAGGCCCCTGAGCAGTTGGAGGGACAAGCCCAGAACAGAAATTTTCCACAGAAAAAGTCAACCACGGAGGCACACCGCCCTGCCAGCCGGGCTCCTCTGCTCACAGGCCTCCCTGGTCTGGTCACTTGGACACCTGAGCAGGCAGCTGCTGGCTGGGAAGAGGGTTTTCCCCATGTGGGGTGAGAGCCGGGGGGGGGCCCACCTGCAGGGCGGCCTGCTGAGGGTGCTAGCATGCTCTCATCCCGCTGCCAACAGCCTCGGCGAGGCCCCACACGCCACTAGCCTTCTAGTGCACTGCTGGCACCGGCTGCTTAGGTTTTAGAGTTTTAACCATGTTTCCCACTCACAGGCTCTGCCTGCAGCCTACTCCCCTGTCCCAAAGGCTTGGATTGGCCAGGGTCTAGCCTGCTCTAGGAGCTTGGGATCTGATCAGTCGGTGCCAGGGGTTATGGTATGGAGAACTGCAACCAGGTGAATGAATGAATGAATGAATGAATAATGAAGGGCTTTTTCAGCAAGGAGGTGGCTCAGATTGGGTTTTGAGAACAAAACTCAAAAGGCCTAGCCTGATAGGGTGGCACTCTCCCACAACCCCCAACTAAAGGGGCTGAGGCGGAATTATAGAGCGGGTACAGGGTCAGCCTGGGTTACAGGGTGAGACCCTGTCTCCTTTTGCCCCCCCCCCCGAAAAGGATGGAGGAGATGGCTAAGCGGATACTGGTGCTTCTTCCAAACCCGACAACATGATCCTCAGGACCCACACGGAGAAAGGAGAGAAGGGACTCTCACAAGTTGACCTCGGATTTCCACACACAAGTTCTGTGGCACATCCACACACATACAAGCACTAAATAAATAAATAAATAAATAAAACCTTTCATTTGAAAAAAAAAAAACGGTGCTGGGAGGTGGTGGCACACGCCTTCAACCCCAGCACTCGGGAGGCAGAGGCAGGCGGATCTCTGTGAGTTCGAGGCCAGCCTGGGCTACTGAGCGAGTTCCAGGACAGGCTCCAAAGCTACACAGAGAAACCCTGTCTCAAAGAAACAAAAAAAAAAAAAAAAAAGGAAGGAAGGCAGCCCATTCCTCACCCCTTCTCCAAGGTCTCCCTCCCAGGGCTTACAGCTTTGCATGGTAATGCCTAGTTACCCAATGCCTAGTTCAGCCTTTGCCCCTGAACTCTGGAAGTGGGGTGAGGGCTCTGAGTGGGACTGGAGGCCTCCCAAGCTCCCCAACCCCTCTGAGCACTCGCCCCCCACAAAGCAGAGTCCTTGCAGGGTTGGTAGATCAGGAGAGACCCCACAGAGCCTGGTGTCAGAGGCGAGTGCTGAGTACCGTCCGTGGGATTCCCGCTAGTGCAAAGGAAGACAAGTTTGGTGTCGGCTTCAGATTGTGACTGTACCTGGTCACTGTGCTCCTGATAGCCTGTGATTCACGTGCTGGTGAGAGTGTATGGGCACAAACTGGGCTGAGGGGCTGGAATTCCCATTCTGGCGGCACCAGCACCCACATGGGGCGATAGCCTACCTCCGGTGGGTCCTTTACATTGAAGTGTGTAGAGTCCTGTGCATTGCAGCTGTTTTAAAAATTGTGCTTGAGAGGCACATCAAAAGAAATTTACTGCCCTATCCATCTTAAGCCACAGAAGGGTGGGATCTCGGGTTTTCATAGCGCCACAATACCATCAGCCTACACAGCCCCATCGCCCAGATGGGAATTCCACAGTTGCTCAGCAGCCAGTCTCCATCCCCTACTTCTCACATGTTTTCTATCTCTGTGGGTTTGCCCATTCTGGACATTACCTTTAAACGGACTCAGGTGACATCTGGGATTCTGTGTCTGCCTTCTTTCTCATGGCAAAGTGTTTTCGAACTTTTTTCCATATTGGAGCATGAATGCATGCCTCATTCCTTTTTATGGCCGAATAATATTCCATGGCATGGACATACCACATTTTTGTTTTCGATCACTCATCCGTCGATGGGGAATTGGGTTATTTCCATCCTCTGGCTGCTGTGAATAGTGTTGCTGGGAGCATTCGTACAGAAGGTTTTGTTTCGACACCTGTCTTCAACTCTTTTGGATCTATGCCAAGAAATGGAATTTCCGGGCAGCTTTGTTGGGTGACTTTTAACTCTCTGCCAAACTGCTGCTGCCCACAGTGACTGTGGTGCGGGAGGACTCTGCTCCCCCGCCTCCTCGCCCGCACCCGGTTTTTACAGCTTCTCGGTTTTGCTCACAGGGATCCTGGTGGGCACGTAGCGGTTAGCATTCCTGGAAGGACCGGTGAGGTTGCATCTCACTGCACGGAGCCGCTTGCTTCTCCTGAGTCTCTCGGGGAAACGTGTCAAATCCTTTACAAAATGAGGTTGAGGTTGTTTGTCTGGATGCCGAATTCCAGCTGTCGTTTCCTGTGTGTGCTTCTCAGGCATCTGGTCTGCTCGTTCCTCTATTCCCGTCTTCTATGGGAGCTGAAGAGGGCCCTTCCTCTGCAGGTCACTCTTGGGCCCCAAATTCAACTAGGACTTGGCATTGTTCTCAAGGCACCGACCTTTGGGAGGTGGCATAAAGACAGGAACCGCAGGGCACAGAGGGATGAGATTTAGACTCTCAGAACAAATGCCCATGGTTCCTCTCCTCGATGCCAGGGCTTATGGAAGGGGTGTACTTGGAGAGAGGAGTAGAGTTTTCTAAATGGAGCCAGAGAGAAGGGGAAGCATGCTAACAGAGGGACATGTGGACACAGTCGAGGTGGACAGTGGAGGCAGAAAGGAGCAGTCCTCAGAGCTGATCCCCTAGGCTTGTATTTCTAAGTAGAGGGCAGTGGGGAGCTATGGATGAATGTTGAGCAGGGGCAGTGGTGTGGTCAGATCTGGGTGATAGAGGGGCTGCCTGTAGGTGGGAGAGTAGGCCGGGGGACACTGCAGTGACTTCTTGCTGCCCCCCAGTTCACCCTGTGTCCCCTTAAGATCCCCACAGTTTAGCCTGATGATCTGAGCTCTCTCCCGGGTAGGCGGTTGAGACTTTGAGGTCCAAGCCTATTGGAGAAACTTGGGAACCAGGGGAGCCCTTGAGGTCCGGTACCAAAGTGACTGCTTTGCCCATGGTGGTGCCTGGTGGCGTTCCCATCCATCTCGTTTCCCCGGCTCGGTTTCTGAGGATTCTACAGTTACTTTGGGCTAGATTCTCCAGATTCCAGCCCGCTCCCAGCCCCACCCGTCCAGATGCCCTTCCTCAACGCCAGCCTGGGGCGTGTTCACCCCATTGTGTCACGGGAGACCCAGGGGGGGCTCTTGGCCAGATTAGCAGGTAGAGCAGGCGGGCGGGGCACAGAGATTGAGTGTCGCTGAGGCTGTAGCACATGTTGGGGGCTCAGGCCACACGGGAACTGCCCAGCCGCCTGGGGAGTATGGTAGCCTGGAAAAACACAGAGTTCTCAGAGAACTGCCACAGCCAGTGGCCAGAAAAAAGTCCCCATCTTGCCAAAGGTCCAGGGCCTAGCTGTCAGCTGTGGGGGCCCCTGCAGCCTCTCTTCACCACCCCTCCCTTGCTAAGCAGTCCAACTCTGCTTGGTCATCATCATCATCATCATCATCATTTATTATTATTATTATTTGGTTTTTCAAGAAAGGGTTTCTACGCATAGCCTGGCTATCCTGGAACTCTCTCTGTAGACCAGGTTGGCCTCGAACTCACAGAGATCCGCCTGCCTCTGCCTCCAGAGTGCTGAGATTAAAGGCGTCCGCCACCACCACATGGCTCAGTCTGTTGTCTTAAAGCCTGGGACTTTTTTGTTGTTGTTGTTGTTGTTGTTTTTGACAACAAAAGGGTCTCCTGTAGCCCAGACTGACTTCAAACTTTAAGTAGCTGAGAATGATCTTGAACTGATTCTCCTGCCTCCATTTCCAGTGTGCTGAGATTACAGGCATCTGGCTTATGTGTTACTATGTTTTGAGCCTCGGGCTTTGTACATGGAAGGCCAGATCGCCACCAACTGAGCCCAAGCCCAAACCCTGGCCACTCACCTGAAGACTAGCTCTCTATTTCCTCTTGATGTTCCTTCTCTGAGTGCCTAGGATCAAAAGATCAGTAAAGTGGCTGTGGAAAAACCTTTTAGCAATTCTTCAGGAGGTCAAAGGATCGCCAGATGACCCAGGAAGTCCATCCCCAGTGGTAGGTGCTCAAAAGATTGGGAACTCAGACAGTGACAGACATGTGCACCTTCATGGCCACTGCTGAGAGGTGGGGCCGGGTGTCCTTCCATGGGGAATGGATCAATCAGTGAGGGCCCGTGGTGCAAATGGAATAGTATTCAGCCTTTAAAAGGAACGAGGCACGGATGTATGCTGTGACTCGGACAAACTTTGAAAACATTTCGCAGGGTGGAAGGGATCCGGCTCCAAAGACCACACATATTGTAAGATTCCACAGACTGTCGGAGCGGGTGAGCGGGTGAGCGAGCCGCAGCCCCGTGGGAACAGAGGCAGATTAGTGGCTGCCGGGGGCTGGGGGAGGAGGGGCTGGGAGTGCCTGCCCTGTGGGTACAGAGTTTCCTTTTGGGACGTTGAGAAAAGCTTGGAACTTGATAGAGGCGGAGGTTGTACAATACTGTGTGTGTGCTAAAGGCCACGGGGCTGTACATTTTTAAATGGTTAATGTTATGTTATGTGAATTTCCCCTCATTACAAAAACAAACAACTGTGTTGATAATACTCTGAGCTCAGAGTGAACTTGGCAAGAGGCTTCCTCCTTGGGAGTTGCCAGGAGTCATTACAAAGGCAGCCGTAGGCTCTGAACCCAGCCCAGCACACAGTAGGTGCTCACCTCATGTCAGATCCCGTCTGTTCCCAGCACACCCACTCACCTGGAAGTGGAGGGGGGTCCTGTTTCAGGTGTGTCTGTTTGTATGCCGGGGGCAGCAGGTGCCTATACCCATTCCCTTAATGTGAAACTCTGAAGGCTCAGGGTGTCTGCTTAAGGTCACGCACAGGTAGGAGCTAGAGGCTGTGTCCTTTGGGCTCAGAAGGAGAAGAGAGGAGAGTCCAGTGGTCTGGGAGTTGGGAATGCCACTCCAAAACACCTGGGGACGGTGCCAAGGCAGTCAGATCTCAGGTGGGACATTGTCTGCTTTGGAGAATGTGTGTGTCTGGCTCAGGCCTGGGGACCATGGCTTCTGCAGGTGTGAGCTGGTCTGTGGTTCTGACACTTCCAGGCCTGGTGGGGCTCCATGGAAGGAGGTGTTCAGTGCCAGTGGGGGACAGCAGACTGCCTGAGGGGTTCTCAACACCTGTCTTCTCTCTGCCTCCACAGGGCATTGTCGTCCGTGGTGGCCCTAGGAGCCAACATCATCTGCAACAAGATTCCTGGCCTGGCCCCACGGCAGCGTGCCATCTGCCAGAGCCGACCCGATGCCATCATTGTGATCGGGGAGGGGGCGCAGATGGGCATCAATGAGTGCCAGCACCAGTTCCGATTTGGCCGCTGGAACTGCTCCGCCCTGGGCGAGAAGACCGTCTTCGGGCAAGAGCTCCGAGTAGGTAAGGGTGTCTCTGGGCCTGTGGGCTGGGGGCCAAGTCACCCACCAGCCAACCCAAGTCCAGGTCAGACAGCCCACACAGCCTGTGTGTAAGCATGCTAGCTCTGGGTGTGGGGTGAGGCACAGTGGCCCATGTAGACAGGAACCAGAGGCTGGAGAGTCAATGCAGTGGGTGGGCCTGTTCTGTAGTTTCAAGGACCTAGGCCCCTGCTCCACTTTCTGTGGTTGCCATTTGGAAAGCAGGGAGAATGTGCGAGGCTTTGGACATGGAATTAGCACTGCAGCTCACCCAGAGAAGACCAGGAGATACCACCTGCTCCTTGCGGAGGGATTCCAGCAGAGAGAGCTGCAGGGGTCGATCTGGGCAGAGCAGGGATGGTCTTCCATTTGAAGATGGTGATCATGCCTGGGGTGGGGTTGGGGGTGGCACAGCTCTTAGTGGTGCATGGTGGTGCCTGCCCTTGAAGCATTGCCTGGGTTACCTGGTGCCCATTTTACAGATAAGGAGAATGAGTCCCAGGGAGGACCCCACTCAGGGTTAGAAAGAGGCTTAAAAGGAATTTCCAAAAAGTATCTAGATCTGAATCCAGCTGTGTGACCTTGGCTGTGTCTCTCAGGGCTACTCCGAGCCTTGGTCTCCTCATTGGCAGTGTGAGCTCTGAGCTAGTAGGCTCTCAAGGCCTGAAATCAGTAGGTGCTCAATAATGCTGTGGGCTGCCTGTGGACAGGGACATTGACTCTGGCCGCCCTGTAGACTATCTCTAGGTCAGATGGGAGAACAGTCTGACTGAGGCTTGCTGGCTACCCAGCCTTTGGGCCCACGGTGACCCCCTTACCCCAGAGGGCTGCAGCTGCCACAGGACCCAGGCAGGAGCCAGCTCTACAGGGCTGCCAATGCCAGCATGGGACTGGGGATAGTGTAGGGGAAAACTCCCGGGGGCCCCTTTGTGGTGAGCAGCCTGTGGGTGGCACTTAGTGCAGCCAGGAGCGTGGCACCGCCCCCTCCCTGGGGCTCTGCCACCCAAGTGCAGCTCCCTCCATCCAGGTGCCAGCTGGGGGAATCGGTGGGGAGGGCAGTAGTGGGCAGAGGTACCCGCCTTGTGTGGCTTCCCACCCACTTACCCAGGTGCCATGTTTGGAGGCATCTGTGAGCGCCCGACCCCACAGGGAGCAAAGTGATGTTGTAAGGTCATCGGCTGTCACTCAGCCTGCCCGGGAGTATAGACCCAGAATCTGTCAGTCACCTCATCTGGCAATCAGGGCAAGCCTCAGGGAAGTGGGGGCTTGAACTTTGGGAACACAAGACACAGGGATAGAGACACGTGACATCCCTGAGCCTTCCCCAGTATCCCGGTGATGCTCTCTACCCACTGTCCTCTCCGGAGCAATGCTGGCCCCACAGCTGGCCCCTTACCATACAGTGTCACCTTTTGACGAGCATTATAGCTAGTCCTTGAGAAGTGGCCCTTGGGCCCGTCAGCGGCCGGGAGGGGCACAACTCTGCCCACAGGAAGGAGGCCACCGAGGCGGGGGGCTGCCCTGTGTGCCCTTCCTGCTCCTTGCTCCCTTGGGGACCAGGCTGCAAACGTGGCTGTTGTCCCAACAGTTTGTATTTCCCACTGTTTGTGCCCCCTGCTCTTGAGAGGACCCTTCCCGCCTCAGGTGCTTCTCCTCGGGAGAACCTGGTACTTCATCCTGCCTTCCAGAACATTTCAGAGTCCTTGGAAGGCTCTCTTATACCCCAGACCACAGCTGTCGGCTTCCACATAGCTTCTTGTCCAGGTCATAAGTGGCCTGTGTTGCTCACTGTCCCCATTCCTTGGCTCCCATCTCGACTCATCAGTTCGGGTTCTCTTCCGTCTCCAACTGTTCTCTGCCTTGCCCTAGATAAGGTATGTCCTATGCCCGAGGCACACATGGATGACTCTCTTCACAGTACCCTGAAAGCTCATTGTCACCTGATGTTCTGAGTCTCACTGACCCACAGACACTTTGGCTCTTCTGCGTGGCATCGGGCTCCTCAAATGTGCTGTGCCCAGCTCCCCTTACCCACCTGACCACCTGGTGGCATTTCCACTTTCCACCCCTCTGCACCTTCATCCTTGCGGGGGGGGGGGGGCTCTTCTCTGGCCCACTTCTGGAAGCTGTGAATGTCTCCTGGCCTCCACAGCCCCAGGTCCTGGGCCAGACAGAAGCCACCCTGTGTCCTTTCTGCTCTGTGAGTAGATATCTAGCCTAGTACACCAATGGATCTGGGTTCGATTCCCCGGCACCTCCTAAACCAGGGTGCTGCAGTATGGTCCCGTCACCCCCATCTGCGGCTACTGGCCCGCCTAGTCTGTATGAAACTCTTTCAAATCCATTGCCAACAACAAAATAACCAGCAATGTTTAATCTTTGCAGTAACTCTCTACTGCCCTAAAGGTAAGGTTAACTTCCTAGCCCAGAGGCCCTCACCCTGCGCTTCTCCCAGCAGAGCCCCAGCCACATTTGGCTTTTCTGGCTGCCCAAGGAAGCCAGCCCGCTTCCTGTCTGCGTTTCTCAGCCTGAGCGTCCTCTCCTTCTGCTCTACCTCTTTATAACTCAGCTGCCTCCCTCCTGGGGGGCTTTTCCACACCCTCAGGCTGGGTCAGCCTGTGCCTGTCCCTAGCCCTTCCTGCCCTGGGATGGGCAGGCTTTCTGGAGCCCAGCCTGGGTCTCGCTGCCCTGCCTTCAGCCTCCTGTAGCTTCCTGTTGCACTCAGGCAGGGCAGCTCTGGCTCCAGGCCGAGCTGATGGAGCCGGGGCAGGAACCGCAGGGGCTTTGCCTGTATGAGAAGGCTCCTTCTCCACTCTCAGTGGCTGAGCATCAGGAGCAGCAAGCAGGCTGTACCGGGAGCTGGCCACTCCGAGCGAGAGGCTTGCTGGGTGCCTGGACACGCCCGGAAGCCCGGCTTCGAGCTGGCAGGCAGCCGGGGAGCTCTCGTGGGATCGACCTCTCAAGCAGGGCCAATTAATGATTGTCCCTGAGAGGGGCAATGGTCTGGATGGTGGGACAGCCCCCTTTAGGCCTTGCCTGTGACCTTGGGCCAGTCCTAAAACGTAAAGGTTGAAGGGAAACCCCCTTAAGACAGCAAAACCCCTCTGTAAAGTTGCAGTCCTTCTCCGTCACCTTTGCAGTGACTTGTATACCTCCATGGACGGGACGCTCAGTATTCTCACGATGACCACGACAGTGGCCTTTTGTGGCACACAGACAGTGCCGGTGGCTTTGTTCTTTTGAGAAGGTCAAGACAGTCTTGAGATTCCCCCTGCATGGTATCCCAGGCTTGACACTCTGTGCTCTCTCGCCTGTCCGGTACTGTTCCCACCGGACTCCCGAGAGGGTGGTAGTCCAGAGCTCTTCCAACTGGTCTCTTCCATGGACTGAGAATGAACGTGGGGGTGATGCATTTTAAGTACAGCCCAGCTCTGCCCTGAGATGTGGGGAGGGACAGAGGTGAGGTGTGGGAATACCTGTATATTCCAGGGACGCCTGCTAGAAATTTGGGTTCCCTTGCAAGAGTGGGAGCTGCTAACAGTCACCATAATCAAGCCAGGACTTTCGGCAAAGCCTTCCCCAGAGGAGAGCCCAGGGAGGAGATAGAGAGAACAGAATGTGCCAAGGCCCTGAGGCCAGGAAGCAGAGGGTGTTTTTTTTTTTTTTTTGAAGGGCAGGTGCTTTGTGGGGCAAGCTGGGGAGGGGGTGGTGTTGGAGAGTTGAGGCTGAAAGGTGCGAAAAAAGACAGATGGAATGCCGTGAACCCCCTCCCCGAAAGAGCTCAGAGCATCCAGAAGATTCTAAGCTTCATGAACCCCAGTTCCTCCTGAACCCAGTGCCTCTGACCCACTGAGCTGGCCTGCACCGCGCTTTGCACAGTCCCCAGCTCCAGCATGCAGAGTTCTGCCCATCATGTGCTGGTCTCAGACATGACCAGGCATAAGAGCCACCCCTAATCTGAGCTCACGTGAGCAGACCACGGCTGACTCCTTCCTGCTGGCTTTATGAGTGAGCTGGTTACAGGGACAGCGTCCCCGTAGCCAGGTCCGCCAGTGTTGCAGCAGGAGGAGGGCAGCTGAGGCCCTTGGGGAGGGGGTAGATTGGCCTGTTTTAGGTCATCTGAGAACGGAGGGCCCTCGGGGAGGGAGGGTGTCTCCTCAGCACACGTACTTGTTACCCTTCCAGGGCATTGCAAGTAGGCCTCTGTGGGGTGGGGAGGTTGTCCCCAGAAGGACACGACTGCCCTGACTTCCTGAGAGCTGGAGGCCTCTGCGGGCAGATATACTTCCACTGAGTATACAGTAGTGTAAGACACAGCAGGGTTCAGACTTCAAAAGCAAGCGTCCTGCTATCCTACAGTATATTAGAATGATACTATATAGAAATGATACTATGTGGAAATATTGGCTAAATAAAACATCACCCACATTGACATCCCACGTTATTTATACTTTTCCTACTGTGACCATTGGGAAACCTCACAAGATACCCAGGGCTTGCTTAAGATTTCTGTTTGGTGACACTGTTCTCAGAAGGGATGGAAGTGACCTGGCTCACCTGGCCAGGGCAAAGGGAACATTTGAACTTACATCTGAGGGTCTTTTCCCAGGGCCTTATGAGTCAAGGCAGTGTGAGGGACAGTGGTCGCCATGATCAGCCCCTGTAGTGGTTCAGTGTGCTAGCATCGAATACCTGCACGATGCCAGGCCAGAACTCTGCCTAGGGCATCCCAAGTGAACTGGGGTGGGGGTGGGAAGGACAGGAGGTGGCAGGGCTGGAGGGACCCTAGCCTTGAGGTTTTCAGACACCTGGTCTGAGAATCTCACATTACGGTCCGTTGAGCCAATACCAGGGCCGGCCAAGGCAACAGAACAGACATTTCTTAGGCCCAGGATCCTGTTTGCCGGCACTCTAGGGACAGTCGGGAACTTGAAAGTCAGTTGCTGGCTTGGGATGCAATGGGCCCCAGACTACTGCCTGGACTCCATCCCTGCTTGGAGGCAGCTCACAGATGGGAGGGTTGCTCCCAGAAGGCCACTGTCACTGTCACTGAGCTCTGCAGCCTTAAGCAGCTGGGTGTGGTGGCCTGGGCCATCCTTCAGCCCCTCGGAGGCCACCTGGAACTTGTCCAGGGCTGGAATTTGCACCTCGTTGGCAGGCCCTGTCAGGAGTATATAGTCAGGCAGGCCTGGGAGGGGAGGTCTCTCCTGGGCCAGTGGCTTAGCTTACCCAGGTGACCTTGAGTGTATAGCCTCAGGTCCTTGGGGCCTCAATTTTTCCTCCTGTGTCAGGAGGGGCTGAGGCCCAAACCCTACTTCTCCCCAGAACATTGGCTGGTTTTTTTTTTTTTGTTTGTTTGTTTTTTTTTTTTTTTGTCAGCAGCCCCGAGGGAGGGAGAAATGGAGGGTGGCTAACACTGTCCCAGGGCAGCATGAATGAGAGGCCCCGTGACTCTCCAGGGGCCGTCTGTCTGCCTTCCCTCAGGAGCTCCACGGGACCTAGAAGAGACACAGACCCCTGGACTCCAGCCTTACGCTCCCTTGTACAGCCAGGTCCTATCCTCTGGGCTCAACGCCCCCGATTGGGGCACTATCTCCAGGGCTGCACGGCAGCATGTGCGGGCCACCCTGGGTCGGAACAAAAGCCTGGGGCGCAGGCAGGCCTGCGTGTTCGGACCTGGCAAGTCTTTCCCTGCTGCTCTCTGTTTATGACAACGGCAGCGAGGAAGCTTACGGTGCATCGGAGACTCTGACTCAGCCAAGCCGGGTGGGGCCGGGTGGGGTGGGAGCCAGAGGGGACAGAGGGACACAGAGAGATAGAGAAGGACAGATAGGCACATGGGAACACGTGCACGTGCGCGCGCGCGCGCGCACACACACACACACACACACACACACCCCACATGCATCGATACAGATACATCTGTATATGCTCATAGATGTATACCATGGACAAACACAGATTCACGGACTTGCACACAGGTATATACCTACATTCGCATGTATGCATGCACGCAAAATTAATATACACCTCTGTGCGTGTATACACACATGTGCGAGTTCATGCGCGCACGGCGCACGCACACACATATATACATATGCATACTCCTCACTCACACATGGAGTACACAGCACCTATGCAGGTCCAGAGTCAGACCCTCTCTGAGAGGGGTGATATCTGTAACACGTACAGTGTATCACCCATCTTCTCCATGGTACGCAGGCCCTGGCACATGTAATGCCTATCTCCATCAGAGGCCTCTTCAAGGGATGTTTGGTACTACTTCATTTTACTGGGGCAGAAGTAGGCAGGGGTGCAAGGCAGCCTGCTTAGCCTGTACCAGGCAGAGCCTGGAGATCCCCGTGGGGTCAGAGGTACCTGTGCACCTCACTGTCCCTGTCTCCACTCCATCCCTGCTGTACACAGATGCCCCTAGCCTGAGACTCTGCATGCTAGGGTGCAGGCCTGAGACCCACTGAGGCTGGGTTTACATCTAGACTCTGGTGACTGAGTCCATGCTGGGCTGAGGGGCCAAGCTAGGGCCTGGGCACCCATAAGGGACATACGGGGTACTACTCTATCTCTCTATCTTCCCCTTCCCAACTCCTGTGTCCAGTAGCCACTCGGGGCCCTGTCCAGATGAAGGTCCCTCTAATGTAGGCAGTGGAGCTACCCGCAGGTCCAGGGATGCCCTTATTTCTGTGGGTCTCAATTTCTCAATGTGTTGATGAATCCTGTTGGAGACGGTATACTGCCTGCTCAGTTCTAGACTTCTGAGGATCCTGGGGACCTGGTAGGCTGGGTGAGGGAAGGGATCTTGGGTGGGAGACCCCCATCCATGGCTCACTGCCCAGGCCCACTGTCTTATATCCCTGCCCACGGCAGCCTAGGAATTCTTCTGGAAGATTCAGAAGAGTACAGCTCCCTTTTAAAGGAGATTTTAAAGGGGACCCATTGTACCCAGGCACACTGAGGCCTAAGAGTGAAGGGCCTGGCCAGGGTCACATAGCACAGACCCAGTGCTTCCTGGGGATGGTGAGGGGTAGGCACAGCAGGGCCGTCTTCTTGAGACTTAAGCCTGTGTGCCAGTTTTCTCCCTTCCTGTCCTCAGACTCCTTAAACTACCCAAGCTAAGGTTCCCTTCGATTCCCTTAGGCTTGATCTCTCCCTTGTCCATGTCCTCCAACATATAGAGGCCTTCAGGAATCTTCTATCCCCTCCCTCACTTCCCAGCGACCCCATTGGCTCACCCACAGGTACCCTTGCACCTGCCTCTCCTCGACGCCTCCAAATCCCTATAGTTGGCCAGAGGGTTCCCTTCAGCTCAGCTCAGAGCCACACCCCCCAAGGCTACCCTGTCTTCTCAGAAGAAAGCCCTACACCTTCCTGATTCCCTCCCAGGAGCAACAGTGTGCCCCCCCCCCCCCGAGAATCATCACTGCTTTCTTGGGATAAACTCTGGATGTTCGGTTCATTCCTCCTCCGGACTTCGGCACCGATGGTCCACCTGCCCAAGGCACTCGCTGTCCCCTGCTCTCTTTTTACCGTTCAGGACTCGCCTTCAGCATCATTTCTAGCCTGGCTCTCCTAGCCCCCCCCCCACTGCCCTCCCACTGACCCCTGCACAGTCTGACTGCTGCCCCCTCTGCCTCAGCAGCCAGGAGCCTTGCCTAACCTGTCTGCCCTGGGACAGCATCCCCTGCCACCATGCTGTCCTGTCCTGTGGCTGGCCTTCTGAAAAGCTTTGCCAGAGGGGGGTGCACATGTAGACGTTTCCCCAGGGCTCTCTGGGCAGTCTACCCCGGAGCAGGGCTGCATTTGGTGGTGTGGGGCACACAGACTGCGACGTACGTAGTATATGATGGAGAGAGTGAGATGTTGGGTTGACGTACGTGTATGGGGTCCCGGGCAGGAGGCAGAGGGTGCAAGCTTTCCAGTTTGGCACTTAGGCCTCAGGGGTATGGAGAACTCAGGGTTCCCAGGTCAGACTCCAGGCTCATCCGCTGTGTGCCCTCAGACTACTCACTGGCATCTTCTTTGCTCCATGTCTTTTTTTTTTTTTTTTGGTTTTTCGAGACAGGGTTTCTCTGTGTAGCTTTGCGCCTTTCCTGGGACTCACTTGGTAGTCCAGGCTGGCCTTGAACTCACAGAGATCCGCCTGCCTCTGCCTCCCGAGTGTTGGGATTAAAGGCGTGCGCCACCACCGCCCAGCTTCTTTGCTCCATGTCTTAATGGAGAGCTGAGGACCTAGTTGAGGCTGATGGAGCCCTGGGAGGACTCAGACTGAGTAGGATCAGGTGTGTGGAACCCTTCGGACCTTCGGATGCTGCCCTTCTGTAGCAGGCTGCAGCCATACAGCTCCGTGGGTGGTACTGCAGGTCTGGGGTCCCCACAGTGTCACGCCAATATCAACCTTAGACATTGTCTCAGCCCCAGAAGAAACTCTGTGTCTTGAGTTAACTGTTCCCCAGTTCACTTCCGCTCTGTAGACTGGCTAGCTAGCTGTAGGCATTTCTGTAAATGGGCACCTGCAGTGTGGGGGCCTTTGTGTCTGGCTTCATTCACTTCGTATGTTTTCAAGGCCCAAGATTTTGTGTGCTGGTGTTGCTTATCTTTGAAGACTGAATAATCGTCTGTTATATGGAGACTGCATTTTCTTCTTTTTTTAAAAAAAAATTGTGTGTGTGTGTGTGTGTGTGTGTGTGTGTGTGTGTGTGTGAATGCAGGTGCCCAGGAAGGCCAGACATGTCAGATACCCTGGCGCTGGAGTTACAGGCAGTTGTACCACCTAACATGGGTGCTGGAAACTGAACTTGGGTCCTCTGCCAGAGCAGCCAGGGCTCTTAACCTCTGAGCCACCTCTCCAGCCCCACTGTACGGCATTGTCTTCGCCATTGATGCATGCTTGTGTGTGGGATTCTGTGGGTGTGACTTCATTTCTTAGCTGTGCGGTTGCTGCATCAGGGTAGCTCAAGCATTACATGTCCAAGGACCTGCCAGACTTTTCCATGGTGGCTTCCCATTTCACATCCCCCGTGGCTGTGCCGAGGAATCTGAAGCTTCAGGCCCTCCCCAGCATGTGATATTAGTGCTCTTTGATTTCAGCCACCCTGGTGGGGATGAGCTGCACCTCACTGTGACTTAGATTTGCTAAGGACA
This sequence comes from Peromyscus leucopus, assembly GCF_004664715.2. NCBI lineage: Eukaryota > Metazoa > Chordata > Mammalia > Rodentia > Cricetidae > Peromyscus > Peromyscus leucopus. The sequence continues at coordinate 18,941,596 of NC_051080.1, forward strand.
CTAAGAATCTTTTCATGTGTTTATTGGGCATTTTCATACTCTTTTTGAGAAATGTCTCTTTGCATACACACTTACCTCTCTGCTCCTTTTTTTTTTTTCCAATCCTGGGAATGAAACATGGGGCCTCCTGCATGCTAGATAAATACCCTCCCCTGGGCTATGCTCATACCCCTCCTTTGCCCATTTGCCCGTTTTTAATTGGTTGCCTGCTCTTTTTTTTATTAATGACTTGAAGATGTTTTTAAAAAGGAGGGAGCAAGGTTGGTAGGAGAAGGTGAGTGGGGCTGCCTTGGTCCTGAATGTAGGTCACACAGGCACCCACCTTCGTGTGCATTCCCAGGTGCTGAGTTCAAACAGAAGCTCATGCATACCCAAATACATGTGTGTGGACACATGATGCACACACACCACATGGGGTTGCTCAAGCATGTGCATACCACAAAGAACCTGTGTGTGTAACATATGTGGGTACGGAACTTAGGCAAGCCTGTCTGCAGGACTGCGTGTGATCACATGGACACAGAAAGGCCCCTGGGCCAGCATCACCCAAGTAGCCAATTTTAGGATCTAGACTTCTTGAGGACTCTAGGCTCTGGGTAACTCCAGACCTTTGACCTCTGACCTCAGTGACTTCCACCTGTGAGCCCCGGGACTGCCATATCCTGAGCTGCTGTATGGTATCGGGCTGTATGCCATCCTTCTCTGGGCCTCACTTGGTCTCCTTGCTTAAGGTATGTTACTGGAAGGTCCTCAAGGCCCTTTCCAGAACTGATTTCCTGATCCCCAGCTCCTCTTCTGAGAGACAGCCAAGGGCTTTTGTAGCCCGGCCTCCCCAGTGTAGCTCATGGGGTCACTGTGAGCTCAATGCTGGCTTTTATAGCATTCTAAAAATAGCGTGTGGCCCGTGTAGATGCCAGGAAGTGGCAGGTAGCTTGACTGATAGGTCTGGGGGGTAGGCTTCGCCCCAGCTCTGCCCCGAGGCAGGGGGGCCCCTGTCCTGCCTCTGCCTTGGGCAGCCGGCCCATTGTCTCTGCCTAGTGGTGTTCTCTGGGGGTCAATGTGAGAGGAGAGTAGGCAGTTGAGACTCAGGTCTAGTCTGACACTGGAGGCGTGTAGCAAGCAGGGGCTGTATCTTTTGTCCTTCGAGCCCAGCCTGTGCTAGTTGGGTGGGGAGCCCATGTGCTTGGTGGGGGCTAGAGTTTGCATACCTAACTCTGGGCGGTCCCCCTGTGGCTGGGTCAGCCTCTGCTCTACAGCTGTGGTCGACCTATAGGGTAGTGGTCTCAGAAGCTGATGCCTTGATAAGCCTAGGTTTACTGCAGATGAAGACGGTGGAGATGGCTGGGCAGTGCTCTAAGTGCCAGGCCTGGAGGAGGGTATACCCAGCTAGCTTTATGGAACCCTGAGAAGTGTCTGGCCGTATTATGGTTCCTCTACCCTCAACCCTCTTCTTCCTCGTAGTGATGGGGGTAGTGTCGTTGGCTCTGTTTGCTCCCGGAGCTGGCTCCAGACAGAGGGGAACATTTTAGTCCCACACGCTAGTAGAGACACAAGCTTCTAGAGGGGTTATAGTTTGCTACCCCCCCCCCTGCCAGTGTTCATCTGCCTCCCCTACTCCAAGCCTTTCTGATTTCCCCTTTATTGGTCAGGGCCCCTCCGCTAATGGTGCTTCCTTTGATGTAACCAAACACCGTGGACAGGGGGCTCTGTATCAGCTTGGTTCCTCAAGGACCATCAAGACTCAGAAAACCATTCAGGGACCCTGAGAGGCCAGGAATAAAGGGTGGCCACTGTAAGTCCTACTTAACCATCTCTGGTGTTTTTCAGGGAGACTGGAGGCTCCCGTGCGTACGGGTGCGGATCTGTGTAGGAATAGTTTCAGATCCCGAAGGGCTCCTAGGTCTCCGGGAGCCAAGTATCCTCTCAGGACAGCTGGTGTCTGTACAAGAGCTCATGCATGATGTCATCATCCACTCCATCCTTCTCCCTGCCATAGCAATCGCCTGAAACAGCCTGAGCCCAGGCAGCAACCACTGTCTGGAGCAAATAGTTTACCACTAGGAGGCTCAGTTTTCCCATCTGAGAAATGTGTCCGATTAAAATGACCCATCCTTGGGGTTGTTGGCAAGATAAGATAAAATGAAGTGCCCAGATCTACCCGTGACTGAGGATTTGGGAGAGGGCCTTGGTTGTGGGATGTGTGAGAAAACTGACCCTGTTGTTGCCCAGAGGAAGCTGTCCCTGCCTCCAGGATACACTCTGGAACAGGGATAGTCCCAGCTGCATCCAGAGCCTGTGACATGGGGACACGGGGAATCACTAAAGGCGGAGTTTGCCACTGCCTGCCAGGCAGGAGACAGAGAGCTGGGGGTTCCTTTCTTCACAAATAGGTCTTCTGCACTAAGGTGACTAGACTTACCCAGAGATGGGCCACCATTCACCCTGGCCACGTTGGGTTGCCGCTCATGGGGGGAGAGGGTACACTGTCAGGCCTTGGAGAGTGGGGACTAGGCCAGGACACCGGAAGTCATCTCCGAGATCTTGGGAGCTGCTGATGGTTGTTGAACTAGGTCCTTGAGCCCAGGCTGTCTGCATCTGAAAAGGATGGGCGCTTCTGAGTCAGTTCTCACTTGTTCTGTCCTGGAGGAAGCAGGCAAGGGCCCTGGGCAGCCCCAGCCAAGGCCCCAGGGGGGATGGGGAAGCCTAGAGTCACACCCCCCCCCCTACTCAACACCTGGGCATGTCACAGCCTGGGGCCAGTTACCAAGCCCACGGAGCCAGCACCCAGGGCTTGTTCAAGACTCGAAAGCGAACATATTACAGCATGCTAGTTGCAGGGACCCTCAGCCCGCTCCAGCCCCTCTTGCTTGACCTCACATGGCTTGTTCTCCACAAACTACCACTGGCCTCTTGTCGTGTCGTCCCCCCCCCCATCTCCATGGCAACAGACGGAGGGCTTGGCTCATTAAAACCAAATAAAAAACGGCCCTAGCAGGAGTGGCAGCCTGATGAGTAACTGCTGAGTAACTGAGTCAGAGCAAGTGTGGGCATAAGTAGGTGAGAGCTGAGGCCCAAAGCGGGACCCATGCGGGACGCCTTGGGTCATCCTGAAACACACCTGCCAGCCAGGGCACCTGCCTGCCTGCCTGGGGCTTCAAGATGGGTTTTCTGATCCGACTGGAAGAGGTTGAGTATTTCTGGTAGTTGCCTGGGCCTGGGTGGTGGTGGTGGTGGTGGTGGTGGTGATGGATGACACCCACCGCTGTCTACCCCTATTGAAAAATTGCACAATGGTTTGAATTTTCTAGGCTCCTGCATTGGAGGTCAGCTTGGCCTCCACAGGGCCCCCCATCCTGGGGTTAGTGGCTGTTTAGCCCCCCTGTACCCCAAGACCCACCCTGGACTGGCCACCTCCATCATCCCTCAACAGTTGGTCAGCTGACTTTGCCAGGCCTGATTGGAGGGGAAAGGGAACCTCCAGCTTTCCTTAGGGTCTGGGTGATCCAATTTAGACCCAGGGACATAGATTCCTGCACTTTCCAGTTTCTACTTTGTCTGGAACTCCTGGGCAGCCTCTACCAGGGCAGGGACAGGGCAGCTCTGGGGCCTCTGAGAAGAACACTCACTATACAGGACTGGGCAGAGTCCGCTGAGCTTAGGGGTGGTCTCTTATCTCTCGCATCTCCTGTCATAACCGGAGCCCAGAGCCCACAGACCCTGGGACTGTGTTCTGACCAGAGAGGGGAGGCTGGGGGTGAGGGCAGCCCAGCAGGGCATCATGGTGAAGTGGAGACTGCTGTAGGCCCAAGACATTGCCTTCACCCTGTCCTCACCTTGAGGGAAGAGGGTCCCCCAGTGAGCTCCTCTTGGGAAGGAAGATGCCCTCATGTACACAACCCCAGCTGGTTGGTGGGTAGGTAGGGAGGCTTAAGCCAACAGGCATGGAGTTGGTCCTTGGTGTGGTTTTGGGATCTGATTTGACTCGGAACCATTATTTTGTAGCGGTGGGTCCCAGCAGACACAGCCTCCGGTAGCAGGGCCTGCAGCCAGGTACCAGGGACAGGCTGGGACAGGCAGGTGCTGGCATGGGACCCTGCTAAGGCTGGGTCTTGGGCTTTCCACCACCCTAGCCATATTTGACCCTTGACCCTGCTGTCTGTAGATAAGATGGTAGGGAACCATCCCTCACTGGAGCTTACCCTCGGTTCCTGAGGTGGCCTTCCTAAGCCTGCTGGGCACCCACCCACCGCCGTGAGCTGGAACCCTGAAGGAAACAGAGAGTGGGTGAACAGGGAGGGACCTGGGAAAAATGAGTCCAAGATGGAAGGCTTGCACAGCCCAGCCTGGGGCTGTGGTATCTAGATAAAGAAGAAAACAGGGCAGGCCTTGCCCACTTGAGGAGCTTTTGGACCTACAAGAACTCAGGGAACCCTTATAGGGCTGACCTGGTAGAAAGGGTCCCCATCTGAGCAGTGGGGATATCATCCTGAGAAGACTGCCTGGAGGGGAAGGCATTAGAGCCAGGCCTCAAGAGGAGAAGGGAATCTTACCCACAAAGACCAGTAAAATCTACAGGAGGTGTGAGCCACACCCAGAAGTCTTGAGTCATCATCCCTGACAGAGGATGGGGAGAGAACAGGGGAAGCCAAGCAGGTATTAGCAGGGGTGAGGGGTGGGGTGCCTTCCCTTTTCAGTTTTTTTTTTTTTTTTTTTTGGTTTTTCGAGACAGGGTTTCTCTGTGTAGTTTTGGTGCTTGTCCTGGAACTCACTCTGTAGACCAGGCTGGCCTCGAACTCACAGAGATCCGCCTGGCTCTGCCTCCCGAGTACTGGGATTAAAGGCGTGTGCCACCACCACCCACCACCCGGCCTCCCTTCTCAGTTCTGTCAGTCATCAGCTTAGCTCTGCAGCAGAGAACCATGTTAGGGTAGGGGGGTGCCCTGCCAAGACTACACCTGGGTGGTGGCTAGCAATGTGTGGCTGCTGCCCAGAGGTTGGAAGGAGAGGGAGACCCGGGAGGCCAAGGCCTGAAATGGACTGAAGATGAGCAGAGGTAGGCCCTGAGCTCTGTGGAGTTATGACGACAGAGACTCTGTACTTCCTCATGGCCTAGAATACTGCCTTCTGCCCAGAACACAAATGGCCTGTCCCTTGGGAATAGGGAGACAGAAAATGACAGTGGTGTGTGCTGGTGGGTCACCAAAGACACAAATACCATTCAGATGCCCTTTTCGCCTCCCTTCAGGGTGGGGTTCATCAGCCCCAGTTTAGTGAGTTGCAAGTTCAGAGAAGGCAGGTACTGAGCCCAGGCTCACACAGTAAGTAGATGGACTACATCCCCTGTGACCACTGGCTCAGAACTTTAGGGCCTCATCAACCCACACCCGTTGTCTCTCTCCCCAGGGAGTCGCGAGGCTGCCTTCACATACGCCATCACCGCGGCAGGCGTGGCACACGCCGTCACCGCGGCCTGCAGCCAGGGCAACCTGAGCAACTGCGGCTGTGACCGCGAGAAGCAAGGCTACTACAACCAGGCGGAAGGCTGGAAATGGGGAGGATGCTCGGCGGATGTGCGCTATGGCATTGACTTCTCCCGACGCTTCGTGGATGCTCGTGAGATCAAGAAGAATGCCCGGCGTCTCATGAACCTCCACAACAACGAGGCAGGCAGAAAGGTAGCACTCGGGCATGGCGGGCTCAGTGGGCATGGCGGGTATGGGGGCATGGTACCTGCCTACAGAGAGGTACTTGCACTGAGTCCTCTTAGTGCTACTTCTGAATCTCTCTGCAACCCCAGCCAATCTTCCTGTCCCATCTGCAGGTGTGATATCTAGGATGTGGACACGTGGGACCCGTTTCTGTGTAAAGCATGAGCTGGGCCTGGCTGGGGACCTGCAGATGGGCTAAGCCCCTAGGCCATCATAGCCCACGTCCCTGGATCTAGAGGCTAATCAATCAAAGAAATAAACAAACCCCAAACCAAAAACAAACAAACAAACAAACAAACAAACAAACAAAAAAACCCCCACAAACAAACAGAAAAACCCAGACAGCTGAGGCCAGAGGAAGAAGGGAGATTACTGTCTCCCGATGGGCAGGTAGTGTCAGCTGTGGACTCAGGTGGAGCAGTCAGGGTTTGCACATGGGTGGAATGGTGTGAGGGCAGGAATGAAGGACAACCAGGTCAGGACACACTAGGGAAGAAGTCAGAGTGAGCCCGGCTGCCACAGGGAGATGAGGGCCCCAGATACTGCGCTAGGAGGAGCAGCTGCCACGGCGGCAAGATGGCCCGAGATAGGGCAGCCAGCCGAGCAGAACATGGGCTGGATCTGGCTCCTCGGCTCTAGGGGCTGCACCCATGCCTGCAGGGCCTGGGGGCTTCTTGGATGAACTGGCCTTTCCAGGCAAAGAAGAGTCTCCCCCTCCGAGAATACTGCCGAGACCAGGATCTCACTCATTTATCCGGTTAGCACTCTGTCCTTTTCCTGTGCCAAGCAGCAGAGAGGAATCCAACTGGCTAGAGTGTCCGGGATCACCTAAGGGTATAAAGGACCTAGGCATTCAGGGGGAGGCACAGGAGCTTCCTGGAGGAGGTGGCGGCTTAGGAGTGGGGTCTTGAAGGACATTCAGGGGAAAGGCAAGGCTGATCCTGGGAGATGGCTGCGAGGAGTTCCAGCCAATGGGAGCAGGATGGGTGGATGAGTCAGGCCCAAGGAAGCAGGAGCTGGCATAGAAACAGGATGAGGGTTGACTTTGATGTGGGGTGTCCCCCAGAGGGGGCTGTTAGATTATGGTGACGCACAGATGAGGGGAGCGTGGCCCTGTGGCCTCCAGGGCGCTCACAGAGAGCCACACATCTCCAGATAAAGGCTGGTTCTTAGCACATGATTAAAGCTCTCCGCCAGGGAGCCTGAAGAGGGAGCCTCTCACATGGATGATAGGCAAGGCTGGACCCTCGTAGGAGCCCCTTGAGTCTCTTCAGTGGCTTGTTTCTGAGCAGATTTTTTTTCCCCCCTTGGAAGGAAGATTTCACTGTCCCCCATTTGCAGATAAGGACAGTGAGCCCCAGGGCCAGCTGCTACAGAGCTGGCCAAGCGGCCCCTCAGGCCTGAGTTCTGGTCTGTTCATGGGGACAAGGATTCCAGGCAAAGGGCTATCCGAGGACCAGCTACGATCATCTCCAGTTCAGGTCTGGGATTGATCTGGTAAAGAGGTGCAAGGGGATAAGGCAGGAATGGACCCTGGAGATAAGGGAAGACAGAGGCTGGTAGTGGGACTAGGGACCAAAATGAAGGGTAAGGGGTGAGTCCTGTCAGCAGTTGGCTGAGGAGACAAGGGCATACAAACAGCCCAGACAGTATCCTGGGGGTTTGAAGGAAACCGGTGTCATGAACCAAGATGGAGAACAGGCCGGGGGAGAGCAGGATAGGTGGAGGCTGGTTAGGAACAGGGAGGCCGTAGGAAAAGGGTGTTAGAGTATCAGTGGTACCCGGGCATGGGCAGCACAATTCACTGAGGCTGAGATGGATTGTGAGTTTTAGGCTAGCCTGAGCTACATAACAAGATCCTGTCTCAAAAAGAGAAAGAGCCAGATGCGGTGGGATATGTTTTTAATCTCAAGAGGCAGAAGCAGGTAGATCTCCAGTAGTCTGAGGCTAGCCTGGTCTACATAGTAAGTTCCAGGCCAGCCAGAGCTACACAGCAAGACACTGCCTCCCCTCCCCCTCTAATAGAAATAGTGATTAAAGGTCACAGTGCCCATACCACCTCTGTCCTCAGTTGTGTAGGAATTGACCCTATACCTCCGCTGAGCCTTAGTCTCCCCATTAGGACAATGGGTGCTGGATACTTTGCCAGACTCCTCTGCTGCCCCTCCAGTGGCCCCGTCCCCTGAAACTACCAGCACACTTTGGCCTGAACCCCCGAAAGCCAGCTGGTGGCTACAAGTGAGCCTTTTCTTCCAAGCAGCTTGGGGCTAGCACTCGCTGTAGTGTGGGGCTGAGGGCCTGAGTTATCACACGGCTCCAATGCAGGGTCTGAACCTACCCTAGGGCATCAGACAGATGTCTCGGAGCACCTCAGACTCACAGTATAAACAGGACAGACACATGTTCTCCCACTCTTCTCGCACTGAAAGCTGGCATCAAGGTGTGGTGGGGCCATGCCCTCTCCCAAGGCTCTGGGAGGTAGCGTATGGGGCAGAGTCCTGTTTACCTTGACCGGTTTCTAGAGGTCCCAGCATTTGTTGGCTTGTGACTGTGTGTTGTTCCAGCCTCTGCTGCTGATTGTGTGGCTGTTCTCTCTCTCTCTCTCTCTCTCTCTCTCTCTCTCTCTCTCTCTCTCTCTCTCTCTCTCTCTCTCTCCTGAGACAGGGTTTCTCTGTGTAGTTTTGGTGCCTGTCCTGGATCTCACTCTGTAGACTAGGCTGGCCTCGAACTCACAGAGATCCACCTGGCTCTGCCTCCCAAGTGCTGGGATTAAAGGTGTGCGCCACCACCAACCGGCTCTGTTGTCTCCTCTGTCTCATAGAAAGACGCTCACTGCTCACTTTTGTCTGGTCCCATTGATATCACTTCTAAGATTTCCTGTGATAGGAGGCCTGGGCAGCAGCCTCCAACCATCTCACTCCCCATTCGCCTCAGGCTGCACGGACTCAGACGGGGACTGGGATTCTGGATGGGCTGGGGTGAGATGGGCTGAGCTCAGAGCCCTGCTCACCATGGTTACCGATCCAGCCCTGCTTCTCTTCCCCAGACACCTCATAGGCTGTGCTGGTCGCTAGAGAGAGGTGCCCTCTGGTGTCTGGGCAGAAAGAGACTGTTCCCAAAGAATACTCAGATGTGAGGGAGCCAGGTCAACAGTTTTGCCCCCTTATTGTCCCCACCAGAGCATGGAGCAAGGGCAATCGGCAGATGGAGTAGATGCCTGAGAAGGCGGGAGCTGTGGTTTTTTTTCCTTTCCTCTGTTCAGACACGGTGATGGCCAGGGCTGTTCCTGTGGGAGGGTCAGGCACTGTGCTCAGGACAGCACTGGGGTCCTTCCATTGATACTCACCAGGCTGGAAGCTGTTGCTGGGAGCTGGGGGGATAGCACCCTATCAGCTGGCCATGTCCTAACCAAGGGTTCTCGACAGTGGTGCCCGTGAGCTTATTAGACTTCTTAGCTCATTAGCCCCACTGTACAGTTCTGGGAGGAAAATCCACACCAAGCCCAGAGTGTGGCTGCTGCTCTGAAACCAGCAAGACCCACAGCCATCCCTGGGCCCGGAGTCACAAAGAACAGCAGGCAAAGGCCATGCCCCTACGGTTCCAAGATCCCTGGAGAGGCCGGGCCACCCACAGGCTCAGGAAACGAAGTGCATGAGAGCCCCATGGACAGCCTGTCTCCAAGACCTCAGCTGCTCCCAGGCTGAATATGAGGCACCTTCCCCACCCAGGGCTGCCCCGCTGGGAAAGAGGGATGCTAGACACCCCTGGGCTATCCAGCCTTCTAGAGAACTTTGGCCCCAGCCTCATGACTCCCCCATCCTGGTCAAAAGGAGTGCTACTCCAAGGCCCTGGATCCTCCATGTCGGCCCTTCCCCTGGGTGCAGTTATCACCATGCTCCTGTGTGTTGGAGGGAACCAGGACCGCAGGGCAGTCAGCCTCGGGCAGGAGACCCTTTCTGCGACCTCCAGGTGTCTCCTGAGCGCCTGCTCTCCGTGTCCCAAGCTCCTGCCTGTCGCTGGCGCCACTGCTGCTGTCGCTCTTGTGGTGAGGGCTCTGGAGAAGGAAACGGCACATTCTTGAATCCTGTGATCACTTCCCGGCGGGCGGCGAGGCTCCAGCTCAGGGGACCCAGCCAAGCGAGGATTCGGCCCCTCACTCTGCAAACACCTGCCCAATCAACTTCATCTGCCCTTGTCACCGGCAGGGCTGGGCAGGATCTGATGTCCTCAGGCAGAGAGGTAGAAGAGAACAGATCTCTGATGAGGCTCAGGAGCTATGGCCTGGGCAAGGGGTGGCCAGCAGGCCGCAGTGACGGGCCACAGCGGTAGCTGACTACTGGCCGGCATGGCCCCAACCTGGACCCCCACTGGTCTCAGCCATTGGAGGAGAGTTGTCAGCCAGGCCCTGAGTGACCTGTTGCTCCTACCTGGGACCTGGGAGGGCCATTTTAGCTAACTGGTGGGCAGGTGGCCATGGCAGGGCACTTATCAGGGTTGATGAAGACTAGCAGAAGGGACCAGAGCCAAACAGAGCTGAACCAGGGTCAGGAGAGTCACCAGGATGGACAAGGGATCGGGGAATGTAAGGAACAGGTCCCAAGTGTGCATGAGACCACTCTGGCCTTTCTGGCCCACCCACTGAACCCAGTCTTAATCCTACACTGTTCCCCTTCCTCTCTACCTCAGCCTCTCCCTTCTTCCTGACCAGCTTCTCTGGTCCTTGCTACAGGCTGTCATTCACTTAGCTGGAGAACCACCATGGTGATACCTGCCCAGGGTCCATCCAACAATGAGAGATGTAAAGCCCCATCTTCCTCTGAATTCTCAGCGCACTGTTGTGTCTTTTGGTAGGCCCTCTTAGAATGCCCCTTCCAGTCCCCTGTCTATCTAATGAGCGCCTACCCTTCCACCCACACCCACCATAAGCATCACCCTCTCCAGGAAGCCCCTACAGGTCCCATTAGGTAACTGCATACACTGGCTTGCTTCGCACAGATGTAGTCTGAATGAGAATGGCCCCCATAGGTTCATAGGTTTGAATAATGGGTCCCCAGTTCAGGAACTGTTTGGGAAGGATTGGGAGGTGTGGCCTTATTGGAGGAGATGTGTCCCTGAGGCAGGCTTTGAGGTTGCAAAAGACTCTCGGCATTCCCAGAATTCTCTCTGTCTCCTGGTCGTGGACCAAGATGGGAGCCCTGCAAAGGTGTGAACTCCCACAGGTCCTGGGAGTCATGAGTCTGTTTCCTCATGTTTATTATACTGGACCATGTGTCCCGGAGGTCCTCTGTGAGGTCCAGGGAAGATGCTGAGATGGAGGCAGTCTCTGTGGGAGTCTTCTTTTCACTCATTATTTCCATCCATCCATCCATCCATCCATCCATCCATCCATCCATCCCCTCACTTGTGGAAGCTTCTCGTCTAGGGCAGAGCTGGGGCTGACAACAGGTGCCCTTGACAGTGAGTTCTACCCTGGGGGTGGGGCTAGAGGCCAAACGCCGGAAGGCCCAGGCTGTGGAGGTGAGGCCAGTGAAACAGGGACAGTTGACAAATGGCCCCTCGGCAGCCAACAGGGCTGTAGCTAACAGTAATTCCCCATCTTTCATCAGGCCGGCTGGCAGGGCCCTTTCGATCTGGGTAAATGAGTACCTGGGGTCAGGGCTGGCTCTGGGAACCGGCCTTCCTGGGCGAGAGGGAGGCCCAAGGAAAACACAGAGTTGCTCCCGTCCCAGGCCCTCATGCATCTGGGAGAAAGAACAACAACTGGCTAGGCCTGGCTGTGGGCTTCCCAGAGGATGGCACGACTGAGCCTCGCTGACCCGTGCCCTCACCCTCCCAGTTCCCTCCATCACTGGCACGCCAGGCTGTCATTAAGCAGCTGGCTGTTAAGCTCTGACTGCATGCCAGGCCCTGCACCAGGCATGAGGCGGTGGCAGGGAGATGGAGACACGGAGGGCCTGCTCTTATTAATCACCTGCGGTGGCGGGGCCTCTCCCAGCACAGCGTTCCTACCTGCTGCCCTGCAAGTGGCCCCGGTCCCATTTCCTCATTAGGGCTGGATTTACCCAAATAAGTCTGATCAGATACACCCCACTCTGCTGGGTGCGCACATGGGAACCCATTTTTAGCAGCTTAAATGAATGAGCTCATAGAGGAGACACAGAGAACTCTGGAGGGCACCCAGTCTCTTCCATCCTCCGCTGAGATTTTTTACTCTGTCGCTTGTAGGTTCTGGAGGACCGCATGAAGCTTGAATGTAAGTGTCACGGTGTGTCGGGCTCGTGTACCACCAAAACCTGCTGGACCACGCTGCCCAAGTTCCGGGAGGTGGGCCACCTGCTCAAGGAGAAATACAACGCAGCCGTGCAGGTGGAGGTGGTGCGAGCCAGCCGCCTGCGCCAGCCCACCTTCCTGCGCATCAAGCAGCTGCGCAGCTACCAGAAGCCCATGGAGACGGACCTGGTGTACATCGAGAAGTCGCCCAACTACTGCGAAGAGGACGCGGCCACGGGCAGCGTGGGCACGCAGGGCCGCCTGTGCAACCGCACCTCTCCCGGCGCCGACGGCTGCGACACCATGTGCTGCGGCCGCGGCTACAACACGCACCAGTACACCAAGGTGTGGCAGTGCAACTGCAAATTCCACTGGTGTTGCTTCGTCAAGTGCAACACGTGCAGCGAGCGCACGGAGGTCTTCACCTGCAAGTGAGGCTGCCGCGCAGGCGCACACGGCGCCCACCCACCCCGCGCGGCCCTCGCCATTTTGCACATCCTTCTTTGCTTCTGGAGCTGCCAGCTGTGGGCACAGGAGGGTAGAGTTGGGGGGTGGGGAGTTCGGGCTACTCCAGGCTCCTTCCTACCTGCTCTGCCCCCCTCTGGAGGCACAGCAGTGCCCTGACCTGCCCAGCATCCAAGGCCAACGCAACGGTCTGATACCCAATGGAGACAGATTCCTTTACTTCTCTTCGGGAAAATTGAACCTCAAGGTGACCACGAGACTCTGAGGGTCACCTCTCTGCCTGGTGGCTGGACACAGAAAGGCCACACCCACCAGTCACACTCAAAACTGTTTCCTGGGCTGTGTCCTGCCAGCCCCGGACAGTGTGGATGGATGTTGACAAAATTATTTATGTTTTCTTAGCATCAGATGAGGACTCAGTACTAACGACCGGGTAGCCAGACCTAACTCGATTCAAGGTTGCCCCACCGCCATCCCCCTTCACTCACTTCTCCTGGCCCCTCCCTGGAGGGTCCTCGACTGCTTGAAGGACCCAGGGATATCAGGGTTGGCTCGGAGGCTGGCTGGTGAGGGCTCTCCTCAGCAGCACCCTGGGAGGGGCTTGGTGGGTCTGCAAGGCCTGAGATAGCCTCAGAGAACAGCCCGTCTTCCATTCCATTTGGAAACTGTCATGCAAATCGAAGGTGGCTTGTGTCAGGTTCCAGGCATGCCTCTTCCTTTTCCTAGCCCATCACCCTCCCAGCCCGCTGCCAGCCTCTGCCTCCAGTTTACAAATCCCTCTCTACTCTGGAGCCATCCTGATCCCCAAGACTGCCCCCACAAGTTCAGGAGAGGTCAGGGACAGTGGCCCCACATGACAGATGGAGACAGAGCAATCTGAATATTTACTGGAGACCCCATGGCTCTGTGAACTGTACCCCTACAGTCCCATCCAGCCCAAACTCTGGAAGTAGCTGAGGTGATGGGAGGCTGCATCCTCTTCCGGTACCGTGGGGTTTGTCCTTCCATTCTGACCCTGATGCCAGAGAATTGGCATCCAGAATTTAGGGCTGTCTCTGCCAGGCCCCCTGCCTGTTGTCCACAGGCACCTGCTTGAGGGTCCTCACATCATGAGGACATGGGACCCTCAAGCAGGGGTCCGTGGGAGGCTTGATGTCCTCTTTCCTCAGGATCTTCCAGATGGGGACACGAGCTCCGACCTGGGCATATCCCTCCCTCTCCTCCACACCACCTGGCAGAGGTAAGGAATTGCCAGGGCCGACAGCACACTGCCCACGGCCTTCCCTACACGAAGGTGTTTTCATAGCAGAAGTCCAGGGGCATGTGGGGTTTGGTGGCCACCAAGCCAGGTGGCCTAAACATTGACCTGGGGTGAGTGACACCTGTTTGCCCTTGCCTTGCATCCAGCTGTGTGTCCCTCTCATGTCAGGACGTTCCAAGCCTCTGGGCCGCTGGAGATGTCCCACCCTGATCCCAGCCCCATCTCCTCATCCTAAGTCCTGGGATGCCCAAGTCCATAGCCCTGTGTCCCCCCCGTGAGGAGCCTGGTTAACTTATATTGTTATATAGCGTCCCCCGTCTGTCATGTCTCTTAAGTTATTGTGACCTACACTGGGTACCGGAGGGGGTGGGGGATGGCTTCGGCCGCTGTCCCCCAAGCCAGGCTCCTCCTTCTGCTTGAAACAGACCCTCGGGGGCCGCTGATGCCACCGAGGCAATCCGCACTGTCCCTGGGCTGCCCGGCACCTGCGCCTGCACTCGGTCAGCCGCAGACCTTGCCTAGGGGAGAGAGGTGGTTAGTGGACCCAGGCAGGGCACTGGCTGTCCCAATGCTGTGTGCTGGGGTGGAGGTGGCCGGGCACCACATGTCCTTGAAGTGCCCTACTTCTGATGGGCTGTGTTGCTGCCCCCTCCGGAGGGGAGCACTTGGCCCCAATAAAAGCTGGAATCAGAAACGTGAATGTGTGTGGAGTCTGTATGGGATTTCCCCCGCAGTTCTTGCCCTGAGGGTGGGGACACACGCTCCCCACCAAGGCTGAGCCCTTTGGTCTTCGCCACTTCCTTCACCTGCTGACTAAGAGGCCTGCTTCCTTCCATACTGCACTTGAGGCCCACGGCCAGGTTCGGCTGCGACCACCAGGCTTGCCTGCCTTTATCAGCCAGCAGGAATCCCTGGATATATGCTTACACCCAGGCCTTGAAGCTTCTCTAAGAGGGTTCAGGCGGCAAGGAATTAACCATGGATCTGGACCCAATATGCCCTCCACTGGAGGGGTGGTAGAAGGATCTGTCTCTGCTTCTATTCCCTTCCAACTTCAGGTTCCTAGGCCTGAGGACCTGGGTCTCCCCATCTGTTTGTGGTGAAAACTTCTGGGGGCCTCCTGTTTTTCACAGGGCCTGAGCCCAGAGTCCTGATTGCCTGGCCACAATCTGTGGTGACCACACACTGCCTACGGTGAATGGCATCCCTACCAGGGTCAGAAGGCATGTGGCAGGGCTGGTTTGACCACTGCCCACTGTCCCAGGAAGCCTGGCATTGGGTCCAGCCAGCCATGTGCCCTGCAAGGCACCCACAGAACATGCATTAGCTCCAAGTCTCCTGGAGGAACTTCCAGCTGCGCTTTTCAAAAGGGGGTATGCAGGACCCTGCATCCGACCCTCGACCCTCGTTCTTTCCCGATGCATGGAAAGAAAGCCTTGGGATGACCCTCCCTGAGGCACGGCCTCTGTCTCTCCAGCAGAGAGCAAGAGGTGGCCCAAGGCTGGGGCTTGATGATCTGTAGGCTGAAGCATGCCTTGGGGCCCAGGCCAGGGCTGGGCAGGCTGGCAGGAAGCCCTGGGTTCCCATGAGACAGTCATCAAATCCCCAGTGGCGGCTGCAGGGGAGCGCAGGGTCCGGCTACTCCCACAGGGCCAGGAATGAGGAAGGAGCCCTGAGAATGCCCTGGCCCGGGTGCCCAGACTGTACTTATTTCTTGGCTGCGATTCAATCCCAACCCGGCCTCCCAGGGCCAGGGCACGCATCCTCGGGGGCCCTGCCTGAGGCGTGGAGTCCGCACTGCCTGGCCTGGCCCCAGGCTTTACCTTAAGGCACTGCGAGAGCATTCACCTGGGCCAGCCCAGGTGTCCCCAGTGGCTTTTTGTCATCTTTCAAGTGATACCCCTTTCCCCTCAGTTCTAGTCAATCCTGCACCTTTCTGGGTACTGCCTACCCCAGGGGCCTTTCTTCTAGCATGCCTGGCACTTCCCTTCCTAGAATGGCCTGCCTTCTGTGCCCCAAGAACACAGAGGCTGCCCAGCAACGAGAATCACGTAGACTCCAGAAAGGATTTAGGAATGCTGTTACTGGTGAGCCTGGAGTTGTAGTAAAAGCCAGCCCACTGCCCCCCATCAACCCTACTCCTTCACGCCTGTAGTCCTACCTTAACTAGGCTGAGTTCTGACCTCTGAGGGCCCGAGCCATGTGCCCCTTCCTCTACTCCAGGTGGTACCCACAGTTCCAAGGCAGGAGGGAAGCCCAGGAATGAGTGGTCACAGGTAGTAGAGGCAGCCTGCAGGGAGGAGGAAGCATCTAACATCTTCCCTACTGGGGTATCAGAAGACAAATGGCCCATGGTACCAACCCCCAGGCTCCCTCTTCCTCTGAGGACACCCTGACCATGTGCATGACGGTCCAGCCAGCTCAGGGCCACCTGCATGCTTCCTTTCCCTACTGTGTTCCACTGGGACATTCTTTCTCCTACTATCTCCATCTCACACCCACACCCTCCTTCCCAGTCACCTGAGCAAGCTCCTCACCTTGTCTTCACTCTTGCCCCATAGGTGGGTAAAGGGGGTACCCTGTCTCCTATGCAGGCTGACTCCTCATAAGCCAAGGAGTCTATTAAATCTCAAGCACACCCCCAGGCCAAGCCTTTCTTAGTCTACTGCTACCCACAACTTCACAACAACCCTTCCCATGCAAGTTCTCATTCACAGATGGGTTAGTTAACCAAGACCCAGGAATTAGGGGGAAACATCTAGATGAGAGCCAGGGCCAAGATTTCAACCCAGATCTTCTTCTGGAGTCTTCTTTCTCCCCAGCTCATATTCTCCTATCCGGCAAAATGCCAACTCGAAGACTTGGTCTAAGACCACACAATGGGAAAGGAATGGCCGAGGCAGGTCTCAGTGGAGAAACCCCAACAATGTCCTCTTGAAGAACAGAGCAGCAAAGACCAGGTTAAGAAAGCAGCAGGCAAGACCTAGGTTAGATCTCTCGGTGAACTGGAGAGAGGTCAAGAGGGAGTAGCTGTGGGCCACCCTCTCTGATGAAGGGAGGAAGAGGAGGTGTTCTGGGTGGATGGGTGGGGCCGTGGTCTAGGACCAGGAGAGGCGAGGAGGCAGAGGATATAAGAGGATGAGAGAGGGGGATGGAAACGGGTCTCCGGCTGCTCGAATGGGAAATCAGGAGTCCCTCCCCGAGCAGAGTGGCAGACCCTGCCTCGGATTCCCGAGTCCCTACCATAGAACCAAGACCTACAGCTAATGTCAGTGGGGAACTCTGAACCAACTCTGTCCTTCTCCTTGGGCCACAACTGAGACTGAGCCTATCTATCCTTCAGGTCCTTGAACCTGAAGGACTCTGTGACTGAGGGCCACTCAACTGTGTGTCCCAGGACAGAACTCAAAAGAGTCCTGCGTCCCAGGGAGCCATAAGCTTGATGCCCATTGCAATGGGCAGGAACAGCCTGGAGGCAGGTTGTCTGAGGAAGGCCCTGGGGAGGGGCTAAGCTGGAGATAGCCCTACCTCACCTCCGGGCACAAAGAGCCCATGTTAGGGAGGCTGCCTAGTGGCCTCTTTTGTTGAGCTCTTTGTGAGACCAATGGAGCCTCACGTGGCCTTTCAAGGAGGTTACAGGTAGGGCCATTGGGAGTTCTCTCACTCCACCTACAGGCAGTGGTTCAGCTGCAGGGCAGCCAGACTGGCTCCATCTCCAGGGGCCAGAAACACGTCCTTCCTAGACAGCTGGTCCCTCCTGGGTGAGCATCCTGTTCACCTGAGGCCGGAGGGCGACCCCAAAGGACCCTGATGTTTGGATGAGCCCTGTAAATGGCCGTGGCTGAACCCCTAGGAAGCCCTTGCTGTGAGCTCTCTGAGGTCCAGCCCCAGCTCCCTGCAGAAGCTACGTTTAGTTGGAGGTTCTGCTGGCTCCACCCACGACCACAACGTGACATAGCATCCATGGTGTCTCAAGTCTTTCCTTTCTTCACTGACAAGGTCTTTGGTGCCTAGAGCTCGGTGGACCACTATGAGGGCTCAGAGCTGAGTCTGAGATGGGCATCGTTCCTCAGAGAGTCTCAGGCTCGGGGAAGGGAGTCAGAGCGTTCCTATGGTCCCCGAGAGTGGGGAGCCTCCCACGGCGGCAGGGGAGATTGGGGAGCATGGGGCTGTGGAAGCTCTACAATGGCCTCCTGAGACTGACGCCAGAAGCGAGGGTGGGGGAGGGGAGAAGGAGGGTGTAAGGTGCTGAGGTGAACTGAGAGTCAGTGGGGTCTGGGGAGTGGAGTTTGGAGACTTAGAGAGCTACTCTGAGCTGACGACGTTCCAGAAAGTTCCATAAGTATAGAAGGGAACCCAGCTTTTTGAGCCCCCTAGGCTAGGATTTGCCAGAAAGGCTTACCCCAACCCCTGGCAGCTTGCAGTTTGGTGACCCTCTGGGCAAAGAGCCAGCTTTCCACTGGGCCATAACCCTAGGCTGCCCACGGGCTGCCATCATGAGAGAGAATGGTGCCTGCGTCTAAGAGCAGCCACCAGGCTTGGAGGGTGAGGGCCCCAGGGCTGTGGGCCAGGCTGGGGTCTTCTGACAGTTTTAGAGGGTCCCACAGACCTCAAAGACACTCTACAAGTAACATTCATGTTGCTCCTTGGGCCTCAGTTTCCCTGCCCAAGGGCTCTTTGCCTGCCCTGGGTGTCTCATGAATCCCCAGGACTATGTGAACCTGACGTAGCCCTGAGCAGCCCGCCCCCCCCCCTTACACTAACAAGGCCACTGTCAAAGGCTGCGCGCTCTTGTCAACCACGCTGAAGGATGGGATGGTTGGTGCCTGCCAGCCCATCAGTGGCCCCGGCATGTGGAAGGGTGACCCACTTCCATGTCCCCTCCCTAGTCCCCAGACAAGAGGGATCAATTCCATCTCGATGACAAACCCTGTGGAGGGGAAGGCAGCCGCAGAAAGAGCTGAGTCACTGGGGACATCACGGGAACAGGACAGGGAGTGGCGCTCCCCCGCAGTAAGGTCCCATTCTACTGGGAAGCATTGTGACATCAAGGTCTGTAGGTGTCTCTCCTCTTGGGGACTTTGGGATGGACCAAGAGGTCTAGTCAGGGACTGGAGATGACCTCAGGGCACAGTTCCCAGGTCTGCTGAGCCTAACGTCACTAGAGGGTCAAGCACAGTTTGATCTTTGCAGGAAGGAGAGAACTGTTCTGATTGTATGGTTCTGAGGTCCCTTGAGACTACGTGCTCAGGCACCAGGCATCAGCAACCTCACTTCTGCTGGGTCAGGGACACAGTGCTGAGAGGCTCTGGGGAGGTCAGTCTGACCATGACCCCTGACCCTGACCTTGCCAGGTTGCTCTCAGCACCAGAAGCTCCTTACCTTCTTCCCATGACCCATGATCCCACAGGGAGTCAGGGCAAAGCCAGGACAGTGTTCTGGAGACCCGGAAAGCACGGGTTGCCTGAGGAGGGATCAGTCAGTGTAGTTCAGCATGGCCAGGCGCCTAGGGGCTGAATGGGTAGATGGATTAAGTAGACTTGGGAGACAGGCTCCAAGGCTGGGGCTGAGCACACGCTTGGAGGAGATAAGGAGGCATATCCTTATGGTAGATGGCATGCCAGGCAGGGGTCCAGCAGGGGGACCAGGAGGGCTGAGGCCTGGGGGAGGGGACGGGTAAACATGCAGTTAGATGGCAGTAAGTTCCGGCTCAGGATTTGTCCTTTTCTCCCAGTGGTTGGACTGTAAGGACAAGAAGGTGACCTGTGAGGCCCTTTAGCTGAAGGAAAGGAAAAGGGGGACGTGAAATGGGCTAGAGAGGGGAGTCTATTGCCAAGGCTCAGGTGTGGTGTGGCCACAGGGCATACGGTGGGATTCCGTGCGTATTTTGCAGGCAAAGCGATTTCCAAGAGCAGTGTAGGCAGGCTCTGAATGGATCCCAGAGAGGACAAGGTCAAGGGAGGCTGATGGCTCCCAGCTATCCCTGGGATGTACGTCTGTATCACCTTTAGGGGATGGAGAAGAGCCAGGGGGAGGGCCTGCCTCTTGCTCAGAGAGAGGCCTGGCTGGGACTGTAGGCATGTGACCTCCTTCAGCCTCTGCGATGTGCAGGTAGAAGGTCAGACTTGGCCTTGGAGACAGGTTGAGATCAGGGACTCTGGATCGGGTGGGGCTCTGAGCCAGGCTTCATCATGGCCGACCATGTGACACTGGCCCCACTTTGCCTCAGTCTCCTCTGTGAGTGCTTCTTCTCTAGGCCGAGATCACGGTAGAGGGATGCCGGGACCCAGGATGGTGTCAGAACGAGGACAGTGTTGTCTCTGGAGACTATCTAAGGCTCGGGGCAGCAAGGGGGCTGCCCGGAGGATGAGCAGTTGGAGTGCATGTCCAGCGTACCACAGTGCCTCTTGGGAACAGCAGACTTAAGCCCCTTCCCTTCAAGGGTCTCCCCGGGACTACTTCCTGAGACACCCCACCCTCACAGGCCCTCTGAAGTCTCTGGACTGTGCACCAGGCTGCATCCGGAAGAGCCCCTGGGACCAACCTGAGGAGGTAGATCCTTCCAGGCAACTGGCCACAGCTTCCTGACTTCTCCTCAGGTTTTGTGTCCTCCCCGACCCCAGCCCAGCATAACCATTGGCTTCTGCTGCACATCCTGAGAGCCCCTCCTTCACCAGGCTCCCCTGGTCTTGCTAGACCATCACTTGTTGGGAGGTGGTGTTCACACACTTCCCTGGGTCCCTCTGCCCCTCACACATCTGGGTGTGCACAGCCCTGTAGAACTAAAATCTCCCTTGCGAACCACCCAGATGGGCAACCTCAGCCTGTCACCATTTTCCAAACTCCTCCTCCTCCTCCTCCAACTGACAGTGAGGTCAAAGCTTGGCATGCTACAGAGGCCAAACCAGACCTTGCACCAGGCCATGGGTTGGGAGGGCTCCCCACAGGGATGGGACCCAAGACGCTTCTATTTTTAGCCTCAAGGGGAAAAAAAAAAAAAACCAACCTCAACCCCAGCACATACAACACGCCTAACAAATATTTGTTTTTATTCTTAAAAGGACTTGGATGGCAGATGGCTGGTTTGGGGGCCTGAAGTGAGTGCCTGCTTGAATACAGGAGATGAGAAGAAGTCTTGACTGTTCCCAAGGCTGCCTGGGATGCAGACATCCTTTTTCAGGGTGCCATCCTACTGATCACCTCCTGAGCTATAGTTGAGGAGAATGAGGGCCAGATGAGGATCACCCTGTATCTTTCCCAGGATCCAACCAAGACTGGGGTGCCAAGGCGCTCTGGCCTCAGGGAGGGTGTGAGAAGTTTAGATGAACCTCCACACTAGGAAGACAATGCAGACCCACGTAAAGACCACCTCAGAGACGAGGCCCTTGCTCCCTGGGACCCTGTCATAAATGGCCACAATCTGGGGTCTCAAAGTAGCAGTGAGTGGTTCCACTGGAGCAGATGTCTGAAGTCAAGATGTGTACAGTGCAGAAATCTGTGCACTCTAACAGTGTGCCTGCCCTGTTCAGCTCAGGAACTAAGGTGTCCCTGTGTGTGGCTGCATTGGTGCAATCGTCAAGGACATCTTCACACGCCCCTTTGTCCCTATACTAGATGCCTCTGCCACTGCCTGTCCTTACCCTGTCTCTGGCCTTCCACGTAGGAGTCATTAAGATCATGTCAGGAACCACCTAGGAAATGCTGGGCAACTCTCAGCAGCCTGAACAGAATTGCATGCACCATCTAGGGGAACCTTCCTGGGTCTGGGGATCAGGCCCAGTGTTTTCTCTGAAGGCTGAGACTCTCAGCCTCCTACAGACCACCCGGGCTCTCCCTCAGTCAAGGACTAAGAGCATCTGTCAGACGCTAGTGGTTGCTGCCTCCACAATTTGGGGTTGGGGAGGAAAGCAAGGCTCATGGCTGAACCACACAGCCTGGCAGGTGGGGTGGTCGGGGCATGATGAGGATAAGTGGACGGAGTCCCACACATGGGGCTGGATGAGCATCTCTGGGCCTGTGGGCTAGCAAAGGGTGCAGCCCTGAGCCAGGCCAAGATTATCATGGTTGTACAGCGTTGGTGTCAAGGGTGTGCCCAGGAGCTAGTGGCTTGATCCTGCTCTTCTGCGTGAGGACTGTCGGACCTCCATCAGGGACGGTAACAAGTCCCCATCCCTCAGACCCCCTCCCCACCTCCTGACCCACCACGGAGCAGGGAAGGTTGTAATAACCTCCCATGCTGTTCCCTGGAAAGAATCAAGGCTCACCTCAGTCGCTCCCATCTTCCCCATTCAAAAGTGATCTGTCCCTTGTCTCTGCATTTCTCTGTCCTTGCTGCCACTCAGGGAGACCTCAAGAACGTGGAGGTTAGGCTAAGCCGCCACCTTGAGTCCTCTCGGACACCTTTAGGCTGCCTTCTGTTTCCACAGGCTGCTCCTGAAGCCATTGTCTCTGCCGGACTGGGGATGGTGACTGGTTTATCATCACTGCTGCTCAGGACAGAGCCTAAGGCACAGTAGGAATGTGGGATGTTGAGCCAATGCATGGTGATTTCCACACGTTGGTTCAACAGCAAGAGGATCTTGGAAAGTAAATGTATCTAAGGACAGACCAAACCTCAAGAAGAAAGAGCTGCTAATGACTTCCTTGGTGGGAAAGTCTCTCCTAGAGGTCACAGCAGCAAATGCCCTAGACCTCCCAATGAGTGAAAGAATGACCCAGGCATGGTGGCACCCACCTGTAATCCCAACACTCGGGAGGCTGAGGCAGGAGGATCACCAAGAGTTCAAGGCCAACCTGGGTTATGTAGCTGGAGCCTGTCTCAAAAGATGGTCTAAACCATTGGTCTAACCGCCAATGGTCTAAAGAGATGGCTCAGCCAGTAAGAATGCTTGTTGTGTAAGCACAAGGATCCTCAGAACCTAAATTAAAAGCCAGATGTGTTGTGTATATGTCTGTAACCTCAACACTGTCTGGAAGCGAGACCCAGCAGTCACTGGGGCTGTTGACCTGCCTAGCTCTGGTTCAGTGAAAGACCCCACCTCAAGAGAAGTCAGAGTGATAGAGCAAGATGTCCCACATCTTCCTTCCGCCTCCCCATGGCACCTGTACCCATTCACACACACATACAGTACACACACACACACACACACACACACACACACACACACATTCACACACTCATACACACACATACAATACACACACACACACACACACACACACACACTCATACACACACACACTCCCCATCCATTGGCTGGCTCTCTTTTGCCCAAGGCGACCATCCGATTAAATCCTTTTCATTCATGAAGACACTTTCATACATCGCCTCCTCCAGGAGGCTACCAGCGCTCTGCAGACAAACTAGGAAGCAGGTACCCTGGAGAGAGCTCCAGAGGCTGTGAACAGGATCCCTCCTTCTCTTCAAGTCAGTCCCCAAGAGCTACTACAGGCTGGCCTGGTGAATCAGAGAAAAGCAGTCCAGGGATAGAGCACGGCATAGTGAGAGCATGTGGCCTCAGGTCAGCACTTGGTCCTCCCCCACCTCTTAAGTACTCTAAGCCTCAGTTTCTTCATCTATAAAGTGGGGTTATCTTCTGCACAAATTAACCCTTCTGCACACGAGGCATGAGGTAACCTCTGCCTATGCTGCTCACGAATGGCGTGTACCAGACAGTTACCCTGAGTAAGATGAGCTGAGTATGTCTCCTGCTGGACCATCTTCATCTCAGGAAGAGCCTGTAGGGATGGACAAAAGGCCCATCTTTAGCCCTGGAAGTCCAGCTTCCCATAGGTCCTCAGCCTCTGTCAGGGGCAGGGGGCATGTCACAGCAGCTCCTGGCAATCCTGGAGTCCTAGCAACCCAAAGGGAAGTTGTTGGGGGAAATGGAGAAGACAGTCATATACCCACGGGGACCTGTCTTTTCCTTAGGGGAGTGGTGGGCGCTTAAGCCCACCTTTTGACATCAGGGCTGCAAGAGGTCCTGAGAAACGCAGAACAGCTTTGCTCACAAGAAGCGAAGTGTGTGTTAGTGCTCTGGAGGAATGGACCTTCAGTCCTCCCGGTGTTCAGCGGGACTGGGGATTGGTGGGGACGAGGGCTTATGGGCTCTGCTCGGGTCCTGGAACATGCACAGACCTCAACATCATTTGTTAAACATGAAGATCATGCCTGCGCACATACACACACACACACACACACACACACACACACACACACACACACACACACACACACACAGGTCTGAGGTGCCCAGAAAGCAATGGTCCTGCTGTCAGGGGGTGTGGGATTCCAGGAGATCCCCTAAGATCCCATCTCCCCACCAGTCCACACAGTCATTAGTGGATGAGTCTCACTCTGGAAGCTGTGGGGCTAGAGGGGACCCAAGGGGCCTGACAGCATTGGGGGTGGGGCGGGCAAGAGAGTCCTGCGGGTGGGGGCTCAGAGAAAGTGCCCGGACCATCAGCAAAGGCTGGAGGCGGGCAGCTCCACCCTGGGAGCCATTGAGAAAGTGGCTTCTTTTTAATTAAAGTTCTGCAGAGGGCTTGAGCTCCCAGGAAAGGGAAAGTGTTGGTGCAGAATAATTAGCCGGACAAAAGGCAAATCCTCTTAGCTTCTCCTTGGGCGATTACAGGTTAATTGGTTGACGTTCCTGCCCGCCAGGCCAGACACCGGGCTTTCCCGTACCTCCTGCCGTTTGCTGACCCCGAGGCCACACCTGCCCTGCTGTCCAGCGTGGGAACCCAGCGGGGCTTCAGTCGCCCTCTGCTCGGCCCCTGCCCCACCGGGCCCTCGGCTGAGCCTCCAGCTTCTCCATCAGCTGGGGAGCCCTGGAGCCCCCCTCAAGACAGGAGTAACAGCGTCGTCGTCGTTGTCGTCATCGTCCCAAGGAGGCATGCTGTCCGTCATCTCTGCCAAGACTGCCCACCTCTCCAGTGATGCCAGCTGGCAGAGTGGAAGCCTCTCTCTTGCTCTTTCTCCCACCTAGGTCAGCTGACCACCGGCTTGAGGGACAAGAGCTGCCCATCGCATCTTGCTAGCTGATGAGACTGAAGGTGGAGAAGAGGAAGGAAGGTGAGAAGAAGGGATGAAGAGGGACTGATAGCCAGAGCAATGGTGGTATAGAGCGCGTGAACCTGATGGTGGATGGTAAGGGCCCATAGGCCTCTTTCCCACCCTTGCTAACCGTCATTATGCCTCGTGTGTTTTCCTGCCCCCATGTGAAGTCTGGCCGTGGCCTTCAGGAGACCTTGAACCACATCAACTCCTCTTCTTCCAGCCTGCCTTCCTGACCACACCGTAGACAGTCAGAGGTGCAGCACTGGCCTCTGGATTGGGCCCAGGATGCCCCTGGAGAGAGAAGAGGTCAAGGCCTGGCCAGAGAGAATACAAGATGTGTGTGGCTCAGCCCAGGTGTCTTGGGATGGACGCTTCCTCTTGCCTGCCAGGCACAGGCAAGATTGTGGGGCTTGGAGAGCCATGGGCCTGTCCCAAGGTCTCTGAGGGGCTCCTGGGGCAACCCTGGGCGCTTGTGTGCTGCCCCCACCCCGGCAGGCTATGAGTCAGCCCACAGCTGGGCTCAGCAGAGGCCGCACTGTGACGGGGTTTCCAGTCTCAGAAGCAAGACAGCTGTTTATTTTTCTTGCAGTAAAGGAGAGGGCAGGGGTGGGTTGGAGGAGCTGACCCTGCTGGTTCTCACACTGGCCCAGGATCCCTGGAAGGCCCTGGAAGGGAAGAGACTGAAGGAGCAGACTCTGGAGGGGGGGGGGGGCTCCGGGCCTCCCTGCCACACTCCTGGGGCAGCCAGCCAAAGCCAGTGCCGCAGGCCAGTTCCTGGAGCGGGATGCTGGGGTTTCCGAGGTCGGGAAAGTACTGGCAAGGCTCTTTTCATGATGTCACCGCCTGGTCTGGCCCAGCCCGAGCCCTGTCACCACCAGGGAGGGATGTAGTGTGCCCTGGGGGAACTCAGAGCTGCCTGGAAGAGGTGCTCTGGGAGAATTCAGGTGCCTCCCTCCACACCCCCCCCCCCCCCCAGCAGCTGAGACCATTAACTTTGGAGACTCTGGTGTATGGCAGCGACGACATCTCCCTCCCTGGCTTCTGGGTCGAGCTGAGCCTGTGTGGAGGGGTTGTTTCCTGAATCAGAAGGCAACCTTCCAAGACACTGTGATTCATGCTTGGAGGGCTGCTGACCCCCAAACTCAGCTATCTTTGTGAGCAAAGAGACCCTTTCCCCAGCCAGAATCAGGACCAGAGCTTGTGAATGAGACCGTATGTCATCCACAGTTGGGTCTCAGCTGTGAGGGATGCAGTCCTCTTTAGTGAGGAGCACGCATCTTGTCCCGTCTGAGATCTCCACTTCCCTTCCACCAAGCCTATATTTTTTTTTCTGGAATTTTCTAATAACATGAAACCCACAGGGAAGTGGGCACAGCAGAAATGGATAGCCCAGAGAGACAGAAACCAAATCTTCCCTGTAACCATCCATCCAGAAGGTGGACATCACCCAAAAGCCTGAACACCCTCTGGCCATTGACCCCTTGAGGGTACATGCCTGACAAGAAAGTCGTGGTCTCCTGACACTCCTATCTCCTGTCTGACCCACACTTGTACCTGTTCCCAGGAACATCTGTGCTGGACTTGTATGAGGGTCCCCAGTGCTGCCCCGTGTGGCTAAATCTCAGGCTTTTTACATTTTAGAATCAATTTCTCTTTAGAGTAGTTTTGCCTTTACAGAAAGACTAAGCAGAGACTACAGAGTCCCAGCATACCCCCGGTTCCCCGTTCCTAACGACTTGCGTTCGGGTGTTGCTCGTTCCAATTGACTATCGTTCACTTGCTCACCTGTCGAGGGACAGCTCTCTGGCAAATCTTACGAGACACTCTTGTTAACTATGAGAAAGGGTCAACACCACGTTTTGGAAAATATCATGGTTGGAGGGGCTCTGCCTATAGTTCCCTACAGCCTTGACATCCCCAAGATGCTTTCTAGGCCCCAGGAGGCCTCCGCCTCTGGGCAGCACAGTGGTCAGGTGGAGAGGACACATACATCCTCCCCTGGGGATGAGTCTCTTTCCGGGGTCGGGGGCATGCATGGTCTTGGCAGAGCAAAATTGAGATTCTCTTCTTGTTGTTTGAATGTGAAGCCTTTCATCAGGCCTGGGGCAGTCAGTCCTCCTGAAGCACCTAGATGGGGCTAAGGTCATTCTCTCGATGCCATCCAGAGATGCTGTAAACACAAGCCAGGTGAGGCTGACTTCAGCGCAGTGGGATTCAGACAGAGCTCAGCCTGGTGTGCTGAGGACACCCTCCACATGTGGGGCGCACACTGAACTTTTATCCCACTGACAGCACCAGGGTTGTTCACGTCAGGTGTTGCCCCAAACACTGAGCTATGACATCACTAGGTGACAGGACTTTCCTGGTCCATCGCAATCTTAGGGAGGCCTGTGACATACAGAGCTGGCCACTGACTAAAATGTGGCTATAGTGTGTGGTGTGTGTGTGTGTGTGTGTGTGTGTGTGTGTGTGTGATGTGTGTGGTGTGTGTGTGTGTGTGTGGTGTGTGGTGTGTGTGTGTGTGTGTGTGATGTGTGTGGTGTGTGTGTGTGTGTGTGTGATGTGTGTGGTGTGTGTGTGTGTGTGTGTGTGTGTGTGTGTGTGTGTTGTGTGGTGTGTGCATCCATCCTCCCTGTCATGACATTTGACACTTTCCTACTTAGGACAATGTGCCCTCTCTGGCCAGGTGACTCTTAGGAAGTAGCAGAGTCCCAGCTTGGACAGGCCTTGGAGTGTCCACTGACCACCCGAATGCCACCCCTGTACTGACCCTGCACCTCAGAAGTAATCATCCTCTGCAGCTGAATCCCCCTGCGCTTAAGAGCAGAAGTCGTTCAAAACAACAAATTCCGTGAGACCCTGCCCGCCTGGCCTGTTGCACATCACCTCACCAACCTGTCTAAAGCACCCCTAGAGCAGGCCTGTGGGGTGAGGTGCATTAGGCCTGGCCATGGCTTCCACTCCTAGGGATCTTGATCCAGGGCAGCAGAGAAGAGAGTTCAGGTAGCCCCTGGAATTTGACCCTGAGCACACTGGTGTCTCTTCTTGTCTGTCCTCCACCAAACCTCCCCAGTGTTTCCCTTCAATAACCGCACTCACCAGTGCTCTATACAGGCCATCTTGTTGCCAACCCTGGGGTGGGTATGGGTAACAGTCCTCAAGAAGAGATAGAATGTCCACCATCTGCAGAAGTTGGCCAAAGCCATGACATCAGAGGTGATGGCAGGGGCGGGGGGTGGGGAATGAGCGTAGAGCCCCAGCTCAGGGCCTGAGCCCTGGGGGAACAAGAGCCTCTGTTTAGACCACCTGCCACCCTATCTCAAGACAGGAGTCTACTCAGTACAAATCCCAGGACTTCCCATGCTGGCCTGAGCACCCCAGAATCAAGAACCCCTAATCTTCAAGAAGGGACCTCGGGCAGCCTAGAGCTGGGCCGGAGGAGGGGTATCATTTGGATAGGAAATATCTCTACAGGCTCATGGGCTGAAAGCTTGGTTCTAACCACTGTCCTGGGTTTTGACAGGTTCTAGAAACTTGGGGAGATGGAGCCCGGCCTGAGTAAGTAGGTCATCACGGGGTCCGGGGCTGCCTTCGAGGGTTACACTCGGTCTGCTGGCTCTGCCTCACTTTCTGCTTCCTGTTCGACCTGAGGTGGGCAGCCTCACTGGCCACAAGCTGTGGCAGCGATAATGTTCTGCCCAAGAATATGGGGCCAAGCAGCTGCGGGCAAGACCCTTTGACCTCACGAGCCCAAATGAGCCTCTCTTCCTTGAAGTTATTCGAGACAGGTTTTATTGTGTTATAATGACAACAGAAGAAACCAATGGAGAGAGGAAAGGGTGGGGGTTGGGGAGATGGCTCAGTGCCTAAGAGCATGCCCTGCTATTATAGAGGACCTGAGTTCGGTTCCTAGCACCCATGTAGGAGGGGGGGGTTGATTGTGAAATATCCCTACAGGCTCACAACAGCCCGCAACTCCAGCTCCTGGTGATCCCATGCCTTCTTCTGGCCTCTGTGGACATCCAAACTCATGTATACATGGCCACACACATAATTAAAAAGAAAAAGAAATCTTTTGAAAAGAAGATGGTCGGGAACGGGATGTAGCTGGAGACACGGGAGTTTGGACTCGGGGCAATGGTGAGCCATAACCCACTCCTGCACTGGGGGTGAGGGGTGGGGAGATGGAAGGAGTTCACTCAGATGGGCCAGGCTCGTTCTCTGTGGCCACAAGCCCCTCCCAGGCTGTCCATTCCCTTGACCAGGTGGAGGCTACCCATACCACCGCACTGTGAGGCTAACCCAGAGCCGGATGGATAGGAGCCTCTGATGGGTACGGGACACAGGGCTTGGAGACGAAGCCCCAGACTGTGCACCACCCCCCTCCCAACAAGGGCTGCCCAGCGCACAGTAGGCCCAGGATAGTTATCTGTCCGGCAAAACTGGACAAACCGGTTCAAAGGCAGCTTTTCGACAGTTTTTACAAGACGCTGTGCTCCCTTCTCTGAGGAGGTCTGGCCAGCCCAGCGCGGCCCCCCCCCCCCCGCTCCCCCCCCCACGTCTCTCCCGAGGCCTGGGCCTCGCTGTCACTTTGGTCTCATGCCTCTCAACCCCCTACCCCAAGTCCTGGTCCTGGAAGGGACAGTCTAACAGAGAGACCTAGCTGGGGACCAGAGACCGGCCTCCCATGGTGTGTCAGCCAGCTAATTACTTCTTACTGGGTCTCAGTTTCCCCCTGGGGTGAAGTTAGAGCCCTGGAGGACAAGTCCCAGGAACTCCGCTCTCCCACCACCTGCAGCTTCCGGCACCATGCTCTGGGGCCTCAGGCTCTGTGAGATGTATGAGCTGCCGTGCCCCCCCCCACCCCCACATCTCCAGCCCTCATGGTTGACAGTCTTGTCCATGGCGGAAGTCCAGATAAGCTTTTCTCCAAGCACCTCTGGTTCCGAACTGCAGCTGGGAATGATGCTTGGGCCCTGGGGATCCAGTACCACATCCTGGGGGAGATGAAGTGGGGTCAAGGCTGGAGATGCTGGAGCCGCTCCATCTTTCCTCTGTGAGGCCCTCCAACAGGCTGGAGGAAAAGGGTCCACCAGCCTCAGTACCACTCACACTGTAGCTCTGGGCTCCACCAGGCCCTGGCCCTCCAGTGACGCCAGGGCTCTGGCCAGATGAGCTCTGTTCCCCTTGGAAGGGACACTCGGGACCTGTGTCCAGGAAGAAGGATGAGAGTCAGAAGTCCTACCAAGCTGGGAGAGATTTTTGGAGGAGGCCGTGAGGGGATGGGGTGGGGTATAGGCAAGGTGAGTAGTCTTGAGGACAGGGACTATATTGAGTCCCCTCCAAAGGCCCCTAGCCTACTGGCCAAAGCAGTGAGAAAGCAAGGGATAAAGAGAGTTCTGGGTTCCAGGTCACTCCAGCAGTCTGTGGCAGGCAGGCCTGGCAGCCCTACATGGATCTCTTGGACACAGGAGGGCAGGGCTTATCCCCATCCTCAGGTTGGACCCTAGGGCATGTCACTAAGCTTTTCTATGCCCTCTACCCCAAGAGAAGAAGGTTAGTAAGCTGGGATTGGGGGCCAGGATGGGGGCCACTGGGCTCAGCCCAGTGACACTGAGCTATGAAAACAGTTTCTTCAGCTATGAAAACGGATCACGGGGACTAGGGGGCAGTGAGGTCGTTTGGATTTCATTGTACTGTCATCCAGGGCATTATGATACTCCAGAGTCTGGTCCTGTGTTGGCCACAGTACACAAACCTCAAAGTCACAGCCCCAGGTCTGCACCAGAGGATGGATGGAGGACCAGGAAGGATGGAGGTATGGGAGGAGGGAGACCTGGAGGGATGGAAGTGAGCAGGCAAGACTGGAGTGGTGGAGAAGGAAGGGGAGGGTAAGAGAGGGAAGATTGGAGACCCGAAGGGATGGGGGAGGAAGGGGAAGGTTGGAGGCCTTGGGGCAGGGTGTGGGGGAGAGAAGGAAGTGAGGGAGGCACCTGGCACCTCGTGAAATGAGGAAGAAAGGCAGAAGGACCAAGGAGCCACTGGAGACAGAGCAGGAAGCAGCAGCTGACCTACATGTCGCCTCAACA
The DNA here is from genome assembly GCF_004664715.2 of Peromyscus leucopus. Taxonomy (NCBI): domain Eukaryota; kingdom Metazoa; phylum Chordata; class Mammalia; order Rodentia; family Cricetidae; genus Peromyscus; species Peromyscus leucopus. The sequence continues at coordinate 18,972,448 of NC_051080.1, forward strand.
AATATTTACCATCCAAACAAGAACATTTTTTTTAAAGACAGGATCAGAGAGATCTGAGAGATTATTTGTTTAGTAGTTTGAATATTTGTTCATCAGCCAAAACTTACTTTTATCACACTGGTGAACTTATGAAATAATACTGTATGAAATTTTTATAATAAAGCTGGGTGTATGTGCCTGTGATCCCGGCATTTGGGAGGCCGAGGCAGGAGGATCTCAGCCTGGGACCAGCCTGGGCCACAGAACAAGACCCTGTCTCAAACTAAAGCAAACGGGACAACGATCAAAATAAAGCAATTGTTCTAAAAGAATGTGAATGAACGGAGTCAGAACACATTTTTTCCACCTCTTATCTGAACATAACAGAGTCACTGCTGGAGTCTGGATTCTTCATCACACACATGTCGGAGCCTCCACATGCCCCTGGCATTTCTGCCCAGTGACTTCCATGTGGTCCTTCTAGTTGGAAGGTTTATTTCCATCTCTTTTCCCGAGTGTCCTCCAGAGTTGCATTGTTGACTGGGGATCTGCTGCTGCCTTCCACAGACTCATCTCAGAAGACGGGGAGTGTGTTAGCAGGTAAAAGCAGTAGCTGAGAAAGGTAGAGGACCTGCCTTCAAATCTCCAACAACCACATAGAAGTCCCGGTGAGGTCATGGGCATCTCTGTAAACCATAGCACTGTGAGAGGAGACAGGAGGGTCACTGGGCTTGCTGGCCTCCAGTCAGCTCCAGGTTCAGTGAGAGACCCTGTCTCAGGGGGACATGGTGAAGAGAGAGCAGAAGACGTAATGTCCTCTTCCATCCTCTGCATGAGCTCACAGGTGCATACACTTCCCCCTACACACACACACACACACACACACACACACACACACACACACACACACGTACTTAAAAATTGTTTTTAAAAAGATAACACATGAGTTAGGAAACTCCCCTCTGGGGTGGGGTGCAGCTCAGTGGTTGAGTACCTGTCTGAGTGTGTGAAGAGGCTCTGGGCTTGATTCACCAGGGACAGAAATGGAAGTACAATGAGCCATCTCTCTACAGAGCTGGAGTGGCTATCTCAGCCCAGATCTCCCTGCACATCCTGCCTTTGGCCTCTATTCAGCCAACAAATATTTGTACAAACCTTGTGGAGAGAATCGTCCCTGCTGAGGATTCTTTCCCATGGCTCCTCACGATACATTCTGCACAATCATGGTCCTTCTTACTCTCACCCCATTGCATTGTGGGCTACATATGAATAGATTTCAGTGTGCACTCTGAGATGCTGCAGAAGGCTCCCAACACTGGCAGTTTGGGGTGTTGGATTGTTTGAAACACCAAATTAAAAGCTTCAAACCAAGGTCAGGTATGGTGGCTCACACCTGTGGTACCAGCCCTAAGAGGGTTCAGTCAGGAGGACGACTGTGAGTTTGAGGCCAGCCTGGGCTACATAGTGACACCCTGTCTTAAAATGAAGAAAAGTGTTCTCATTTTTTTTTTTTTTTAAATCAGTGCTAGGAATGGAACCCAGGGCCTTGTGCATCCTGGGCAACCATTCTGCACTCCCTAACCAATTATTACTATTATTATTATGGCTGTTATTATGATGTTTCTGTGTGTTGTTGCATGCCACGGCACACTCATCTGTATGCATGCAGAGACCAGAGAGAGGGTGTTGGATGTATTTCTCTACAGATCTCTGCTTTGTTGCCTGGAGACAAGGTCTCTCACAGAACCAGACCCTGTTGGCTGGGCTGGCCAGCCATTGAGCTCCAAGGATCGGCCTGTCTCTGTAATCCAAACCTGGGGTTCTGGGCACACAGACACACTTGGCTTTTTACATGGGTCCTGGGATCCAAACTGAAGTCCTCATTTTTGTACAGCAAATCAATTCTTACACGGGATTTCTATTAAAATGAGAACTCACTTTCCACAGCCCTCATCATAGGTCTGTTGGCTGGATCTGCAGAGACTCTAGACTTTCTACCACAAGACTGACAATGGTGTGCTCTCTGGTGGCATCGCAGATGTGTGGCTGTCAGCTCCTCTCACAGGCACCAGAACACCTAAGGGACTTTGAGAAAGCCATTGGGGTAAATGGTTGCATGCTTGCCCACCGGTGCTTGGAGGCAGGGACAGGGGATTCCTAGAGCAAGCTGGCCAGCCAGAGGGCTGAACTGATGAGCTCGGAGTTGAAGTAAGGGATCCCACCTCAACATAAACAGTCGGAGTATCTGAGGAGACACTACTCAACCTCTGACCCTCTCTCTCTCTCTCTCTCTCTCTCTCTCTCTCTCTCTCACACACACACACACACACACACACACACACACACACACACACACACAGAGGCATCCACACAGGCATCCACACACACCCCCACCCCCACTACACACCAAACATAATATGCATATATACAACACACCCTACATACCACACATACACACAACACACAAACACACACCCCCACACACCAAAGAAAACATACATACACCCTATACACCACACACACATACACACCACATACACACATATACACCACACACACATATACACCACACATAGACCACACACACACACCACACATAACACACAAACACATATTTACCACACACACACACCACATACGCACATATGTATGCACACACATACACCACACACACACACACACACACACACACACACACACACACACACACAGAGTTTCTGCTTTGCTGTAGGCTAATGGTAGAGTCCGTACATCCACCCAGCTTGTCCAGCTCCCACCGCTTTCTGCCTCTGATCAGAGCACTGTTCCCCACAGCACATCTGTCTCCATCGTTGCTGCTGGGTGGTGCATTTGCAACCACTTGGCTGAGTGGCTGTACTGGCTAGTTCTCTGTCAACTTGACACAAGCTGGAGTCATCGGAGAGGAAGGAGTCTCAGTGGAGAAAATGCCTCCACGAGATCCAGCTGTACGGCATTGTCTCAATTAGTGATCAATGGGGGAGGACCCAGCTCATGGTGGGTAGTGTCATCCCTGGGCTGGTGGTCCTGGGTTCTATAAGAAAGCAGGCTGAGCAAGCCAGGGGAAGCAAGCCAGTAAGCAGCATCTCTCCATGGCCTCTGCATCAGCTCCTGCCTCCAGGTTCCTGCCCTGTTTGAGTTCCTGTCCTGACTTCCTCCAATATGGACTATGATGTGAAAGTGTAAGCTGAATAAACCCTTTCCTCTCCAACTTGCTTTTTGGTTATGATGTTTCATCACAGCAATAGAAACCTTAACTAAGACAGTCGCCCTGGACAGATTGGGGAAGAACTCACTGCTGTTGGGATTTGCTACCCACTGGTCCTACCCTGTGATTCTCCCTAAGCAGCCCCATGATGCCATGTCCAGATGCTGGGCGTGGAGTACACTGAGGGCCAGAAGCTCAGAGGAGGCCCCGTCGTGACAACTGTGCTTTCTGCTGGCTCACAAACACCCACAGAGGGAAGAAGGTGAGTGAGACTCAGTCCCCTTCCTGACAGGCACCTCATCCAGCCAGGGAGGAAGGAGGACGCAGGTTCTGTAGCATGCTACATACAGGTGGCCCACAGGGTCCTGAAGCGAGGTGGCTTACTGAGGATGTCACATCTGCTCCCAACCTGTTGTGACTCCAGGCTAGGGCTTGATGCTTCCCGGCGTGTCTCCGACTCTCTTCAGTGGAGAGCCATTCTTCTGTAGTTGTGGAGTTCTGTGGAGGACAGTGTGGGGCACACTGGAATGCACCTGCCTGAAGCCTTGTTGGAGAGCGAGCTTCCAGGAGCTGCCACAGCCTGGTGCAGTAGTGACCGCTCCATCTCCAGCCTTCAGCAAGGGTCAAGACAACAACAGCCCTCTGCCTCAGTTTCCCACTTAACACAATGAGGGGGCTGAACTGTGATGTGCCCAGGACCTTGGGCACATGGGACAGGAAGGGATGTGCACGTGGGCACACGAGATGGATGAGAACTGAGTTCTGCTTGTTTCTGCTCCTAAGAGGCTATATATACCTCCCAGCCAGACCCTGCCCCCAGGCCAAGGCTGCTCAACTAGAACCCACACCAGTGATAAGGCCCCCTGCAGGGGCCTGGCTGCCTGCGATCCAGCTGTAAAGGAAGAAAGGACAGGTTGGACCTGGCTTAGAGACAGTTCCCCTCCGAACAGACACCTGTACACAGCTAGTCATGAGGGTAAGCATCACAGAGCAGGGCAGAGCCAGCAGAAACCCTCATTCTGTTAGGTTCCCCTTGCCTATGCTACCCCTCTGGTCCATGGAGCCCCTGGCCTGTGAAGTACCTGATTTTTGGAGCCCCTTACCAATAGGCCCCTCATATGTGGAGGCCCTAGTCTGTGGGAGCCACATGGCTACTGCAAGCTTTGAAGAGGTTACAGTGCTGCTACAGAGATCCTGGGTCAGCCAGTCCCTTCTCTGGGGCTCAGGCTGGCCCTTAAGAATGACTATCTCTAAGCGCTGTCTGGATGGCCCTGAATTTGTTGGCTACTGCCAGAAGCACAAAGGTGGGTGTTGTGGAATATTAGTTTAAGATGTGTTACATCAGTTTATGCTGTGGAGTATTTGTTTAATGATACAAAGTTATGTTGCATTCTTTTATGTTGCATTTGTTTAGCCTTGTAAAGCTGTATTACTTTGTCTGTCTAAAACACCTGATTGGTCTAATAAAGAGCTGAATGGTCAATAGCTAGGCAGGAGAAAGGATAGGCGGGGCTGGTGGGCAGAGAGAATAAATAGGAGGAGAAATCTAGGGAGAAGATGGAGGAACAAGATAAGGAGGAGAGGAGGGCACCAAGGGCCAGCCACCCAGCTACCCAGCCAGGCACAGATAAGAAGCGAAGAAAGATATATAGAATAAAGAAAGGTAAAAAGCCCAGAGGCAAAATGTAGTTAAAGAACAACGAGATAATCAAGTTATTAAAGCTGGCCAGAAACAAGCCAAGCTAAGGACGGGCATTTATAAGTAAAAATAAGTCTCCATGTATTTATTCGGGAGCTGGATGATGGGCCCCCAAAGAGTTAAAAAAAAAACTACAGATGGGGTTCCAGAGGCTGGGTAAGGAGTTAACGAGAAGAGGTCATTGTCCACTTCACACTGAAGACCACGGAGGAACTACAAACACAGCAGGCCTGGAGGCATCCCGAGTTCCCCTACCTCTGGTGCTGTCCTCAGTGAGGTGGTTTGGGCTCACGGGCCATCTCCATGTGCTAGCCACAAAAGCCAGGGCTCATGAAAGAGTCATTAAGATCCCTGTGCTCACCTATTCATTTGATGCCATTGCATTTGAAGGATCTCTGCAAGATGTCTAGAGTGATGTAGGACAGACAAGCAGCCTCAAGTAGAGAGTGGCACCCTGCACACACACACACACACACACACACACACACACACACAGGCTGAGTAGCCAGAGAATGAACTGTGCTGGATGACCTCTCAGGACACGAGGCCCTTCGAGGCAAGAACCTCTGGGACCTAGTGACACTCAGCCCATTCTGGAGCTAGAACTGGGTGTTAGCATGGGCTAGACACTACAGTGCCCTGTGCTGGGACACTGTGGTGACCAGGATAGACCAGCAGGCACTTTTCCCAGGCTCACTACTCCAGTGCAGCAATGTATGAGGGAGTCAGAAGATGTCACAGGGTGGGGGCTGCTGCGTGCACAGGGGCAGGGACTGGGAATGGGGTGAGGCTCACTGGGAAGGGTGCTTAGCTGAGATCTGAAGGAGAGTCATGGGTGTCATCAGGGTGTGTGAGGAGCAACAGAGAGCAAGAGGACCTGGTACAGCCAGCTGTGTGGTGCTAACCAGTCAGCTTAGACCTTTTCTGATCATGGCCTTTTAAAATGCAATTCATTTGTCGGATTTTATTTTATGTGTGTGAGTGTTTTACCTGCCTGTGTATCTGTGTGCCCCTTGTGTGCCTGGTGCCTATGGGGTTCAGAAGAGGGTGTCGGACCCCTTGGAACTGGAGTTACAGACAGTTGTGAGCTGCCATGTGGATGCTGGGGACTGGACTTGGGTCTTCTGGAGATGCAGCCAGTGCTCTTAACCACTGAGCCATCTTGCCAACCCTGTCCAAGACATTTTTATGAGCCCCCTGGTATATGGATTTATAAAGCAAGTATATGAACCAAACATTTACTAGTAATAAACCATAGAGAAACTGATTTTAAAGCAATTTATTGGTGAACATAATTTTGCCATCTAATGATAAAGCAACTTTGGGTTATAATAAAATGGATAGTTTTTATTCTTACATAAGGAATGAAATCTGGCCGGGCGGTGGTGGCGTACGCCTTTAATCCCAGCACTCGGGAGGCAGAGCCAGGTGGATCTTTGTGAGTTTGAGGCCAGCCTGGTCTACAGAGCGAGATCCAGGAAAGGCGTAAAGCTACACAGAGAAACCTTGTCTCGAAAAACCAAAAAAAAAAAAAAAAGAAAGAAAGAAAGAAAAAGAAAAGAAAGAAAAAAGAATGAAATCTGGCTGAATATTTGATTCTGTAGGACACACTGAGCACACTTGGCACTTTCTCAAGCTGATTGATGTTTTGATTTTATAATCATCAATGCCAAGAGAATACTTGCCTTATATTGACAGAACTCTATTTATGGGCATTTCAGAAGTTGTTGGAAATTCTGCCTTAATCCCAAGCTAAAGTATTTTGTATGTGAAACTGAAGTTATTAAATTTTTAAATTTTTTAAATTTATTTTTAAATTTAAAAAAATTAGTGAAGTAGCTTTATCGATGTCTATGTGTGTGTGTATCATGTGGCTGCTGGTTCCCACAGAGACGGGAAGAACCTGTTGGATCTGCTGGAGATGGAGTGACGGGCTGCCCAGTGTCATGCTGGAGACTGAACTGGTTCCAGAGAACCGGGTTCTCTGGAAGAGCAGCACTTGCTCTTAACTGCTGAGCCATCTCTCCAGCCCCACAAACGTCAATTTTCAAAAATGATCATTTTATACAATAGCTATACCAAAGATACTGGCTGGCTACCTCTCTGTTGAGGAAAATCTTAACAGTCTTTGATTCTGGGAATGGAGAGATGGCTCGGCTGTTAAGAGCACTGGCTGCTCTTTCAGAGGACCCAAGTTCAGTCCCCAGCCCCCACATGGCAGCTTACAACCATTTGCAATCCCAGTTCCAGAGGATCCGGCGCCCTCTTCTGGCCTCTGATGGCACGTGCACTCACATGCACATTACCCACCCCAACACATGTACAAGCAATTAAGAATAAAATTTTAAAGGCATGGTTCTGTAAAAAACAGTTAGAATTTTTCACGAACAGTAAAGGACACCACAGTTCCTAACATACAAGAGCCTGGAATCTCAGCCGAGGTATCTCAGGCAGTGTTGTGCAGCCTGGTGACATTCACGGTGCAAAATGCCACCTGTGGTCAGAGACAAGGCTCCAGTGAAGTCACATAGTTCAACACTGGCAGACACCAACAGAAGCACCCTGAATCCAGCATGATGTGTTTGATTTTGAATTAATTACAATTAATTAATTAATAGGAAGAAACCTTCCCTGTGGCCCCAGTTTTCACCGTTGACACATTTTATGTCATGACTCTGTATGGAGTCCCAAAACACACGCTAAGAAAGTGGTAGTGGACAGATGAGGCTAGGCAAGGGGTACAAGTGGTGTGAAACCTGCTGGCCACAGAGGCTGGGGGTGGGGTATCCTGGGGCATCAGGGAGGAAGTAGGGCTCCCTGGGTCACTTGGCTATCGGAAGAGGGAACGTGATGGGACCAGTAGGTAGGAGTTTCAATTCTAAACAGTGAGTCTGCTCAGGAGGGTTGAGCCGGCAGGTGGGTGGACTGAGGGTGGAGAGAGGAGGCGAGGCAGAGGCAGAGCTTGGGCTGAGCCTACGGAGAAAGGAGGCAGAAGACCGGAGGAGGTACCGGGGATCAGAACAGGGACAAGAGAAGCAAGTGGCCCGGAAAGGTCTTTTCTGGAGAAAGGAAGGTCTGTGATTGCACACAGGTCCGAAAGGATCCTCAAGGATCGGGTGGCCTCTGGCCCTTGGGGTCCCAGCAGGTGGGCATCTGGGGATGTATGGTAGCTAACGACCCCTGCCCTGCCCCACACTCCTAGCTCTCAGTGGAGTCAGCTGGATACATGGCAAGGTGGAGGAGGAGAGCCTTCCTCCGTTTCTTAGCTGTGAAAGCTTCAGTTCTTGGGCCTCTGGACACCCTGGGACGTGGGACCTGGTTTAGCCACAAGGCTTGCAGGTGTAGAAAATGAGGCCAGGGTGAGGCAACATGGACCAACAGGAGACTGCCAGGAGACCCTTCCCGGGCCCAGGATCCTGGTCTGGGCAGCGGGTACCTGGCTGCCGCTGGACTGGGCTCCTGGGCTCGGACCCCAGGCAGCCGTGAGACTCGATGCTGTCTCAGGCCTGAGCTGCTGTTTGTGCAGGGCTGTGCTTGCCCTGGGGCCTGTGGGAATTTTCTCTCCTGAGAGCCCTGAAAAGCCATAGGGGGCGGGGTGCCCAGTCCAGCTGATGGAGGCGAAAGGGCCACATGGGTTTTGTGGTCGAATTATCCAAACAGTGAATCGCTCCGTCCGCCCGGGCGGCTGTGAACGGCCAGGCTTTGTCCGCCCTGAGAACAGCGGCGGCGGACAGGGCAGACAAAGCGGACGCTGACGCGGCCTTTTCCATGGTCGGCAGAGAAAGAAAGGCCTGGTGCACAAAGCCGCGTCGGTGGGGCGGGCCAGGGGGCTCTGATTTAGTCACGGCCCACGAGAAGGCCGAGGGGCCCCACCAGAGCATCCGGTCAGGAGGAGGGTGTTCAAACTGGGCCAGAACATGTCCATGGGCCCTCTGCCATGGGGGACACACACCTATTGAGTCCCACCTGTCCTCAGGGTGAGCATCCCTCCAAGAGACCTTCACCATCAGCACCAGCTAGGACAGCACATGGCTGCCACCCAGCCTCAGGTCTCTAGCTGGTGTTACCATGCTGGTGGGCAAGACCTCCTGACCATACTCATAAAAGAGTCCAGACAGCAAGGGCTGACTCTGATGTGTGTGTGTGTGTGTGTGTGTGTGTGTGTGTGTGTGTGTGTGTGTGTGTGTTGTAGAGCCCTAGGCTCAGCCCCAGGAAGTAGTCCCTGGGTCTGTACCACTATGAAAGAGGAAGAGCAGGAAAAATCTTGCTAACACAAAGTCTTGGCTCAATGGCAGAAAACAGCAAGACGAGAGATCTGGTCCTCCTCAGGCTGTGGGTCTCAGACAGCTACAGAGACGGCCTTGTGAGAACATGCCCTTGACCTCAGTAGACATTGCTGGGGTGGGGTCACCTGGTTGGGAACAGCACAAGGGGCATGGGGAAAGCCGAGGTGATGGGCAGGGGGTTGGCTGGGTCTGGGCTTAGGGTTTGCTGGCCGTTGTCTGAAGATCAGGCTGACATGAAAAGTGTCTGAGCCTAACCGGGGTGGCCTGGGGGTGGGGTGGCTTCTGCGTAAATCCTAAGACCTAATGTTTATTAAGGTGGGTGTGATGGTCCTGAGACACCATCCAGGACAAGCCAGGGGTCCCTGAGACAGAGAACGGGGAGCCGTGGGCTGGTGCACATTCCGCACATCAGAAGAGCTGGCCCTAGTGTCAAAGGCTTCACCTACCAGGCCTTTGACAGCCTGTTCCTATACCATAATCATCCCTTCTTATTCACAAAGCTGCTGCCGGTGGGTGCTGTGACCGTTACACCCAGGGAAGCTGAGGCGTGGAGAGACACCGCCCCCAACCCAGAGTACCGCGCCAGGATGCCCTCTGCCCACAGTGCCGATGAGCCATCCTGACAACCGCTTACAAGATCCCAAGACCTGCCGGTGCCCCACCCAGGATGCCCACCCTGGCCCTCCACATAGAGTCGCATGCGGACCAATGGCTGGCTCACTCTGGAGCCGGTGCCTGACCACTGGGAGGTCCCTGGCCGACACCCAGGGCTGGCGTCATCGATCCTTGGTCAGAGCAGGGCCCCCAAACCAGAAGGTGGAGCCCCCAGCCTCACCAGGCCCTGCCCGCCCTCTCAGGCTACCCTAGCTTCCATCTGGGTCCCATCAGCTTCGCCTTTGGCCAAGAGTATGCGGTGTCCGTGGGAGCAGGAAAAACAGCCGTAGGGGCCAGCAGCTGCCAACAGACCTGGCTTCGCCCCAGCAGGGAGGGGAATTCTGATGAGAAGGCAACATGGCCATGGTGCTGAGAAGGCTGCCCGGGGCCCCCCCCACCACCACCACCCTGCTCTGGCTTCTATCAGGATATGACTAAAGGCCAGGCAAGGCCTGTGGGCCACCTCGAGGGCAGCTGCCAGGCCGGGGTGCTAAGGGCACCCAGTAGCTCAGGCGTTTGAGTGCATGTGTATGTACAGGGAGGAGAAGGGTGACTCTCTTTCTGGCCAGGGGTCAGGTGTCTACTCTTTCTGGACTGCCCTCTCCCTGGCTCCCCAGGGTGGGTGATGAGGCTTCCACTGTGCAGAAGATCCTGCAAGCCCTCAGGCCATCACGGTGGCTCAACACATAGTAACTCACTCCCAATCCCCAGCAGCCGGGAACCTCCAGGGACCTGGCTGTGGAAGTTATAGCCACTGCCAGCCACTACTACACACCCAGAGAAATGGGCCCAGAGTCACAGATCAGGCTGTGCTTTGCCCACAGTGTCAGGGAGCCACTTGGATGGACCTCACCCACACCTGACCCTGAGACTCCTTGCTCCCATGGGATGCTCACATGCTGTCCCTTGATGTAAAATTACACACAAGTCCCAGGGTCTTTGTGTGTATGGTGCAGATATGTGCACATCCTGTGGAGGACAACTTCAGACACCATCAATTTTTTTTTTCCTCCAGACAGGATCTTTTACTGGTCCAGAACTTGAGTAGCTGAATAGTTAGGCTGGCTGGCTAGTGAGCCCCAAGATCTACCTGTCTCCAGCTCTCCAGTTCTGGGATTACAAGGGTGCATCATCACATCTATCTGTTACCCCCACCCTCTCCAAGACAGGGTCTCACTATGAAACCCTAGGTGGTCTGGAACTCTCTATGCAGGTGAGTCTAGCCAGGAATTCGCTGAGATCTCCCTGCCTCTGCCTCCTGAGTAGTTTAAATTTGTATTAATTTATTTAATGCGTATGGGTATTTTGCCTGCAGACACGTCTGTGCACGCAGCATCCCTAGAGGTTGGGAAAAGGCATCAGATCCTCCTGGGACTGGAATTACAGATAGTTATGAGCCACCATGTAGGTGCTGATGAGTCATCTCACAAGCCCCGCAAGTACTTTTTTTTTAAAAGATTGATTTTTATTTGTGTGTGTTTGTGTGTGTGTGTGTGTGTGTATGTGTGTGTGTGTGTGTGTGTGTGTGTGTGTGTGTGTGTGTGTCCCCTGGAGGCCAGAAGAGGGCTTCAGATTTCCTGAAGCTTGAGCCACAGGTAGTTATGAACTGTCCATGTCAGGTTCTGGGACCAGAACTCTCGTCCTCTGCAAGAGCAGCAGGTGCTCTGAACCATGGAGCCGTGGCTCCAGCCCATGCCTGCTTTTTCACTGGGTTCTGGGGCCTGAACTCCAGGCTTCTTGGTTATAAGGTAAACACTTTACCTGAGATCTCTCTCCCCAGACCCAGGTTCCCATGTTCTTTATGGATTTACCAAACATCTTCCATGGTCCCACCACCAGCCTAGGGCTCCAAGATGACAAGCGAAATGTCCCTGCTCTTTGGGAGCACAGGTTAATGTTCTTCTGTGAGGGAGCTGACCTCACCTTGATGTCTGATATGTCCCCTGGCTCGCTGAACTGGGGCTCAGTCAGGGAAGGCTTCATGGAAGAGGATATACTTGAACTGAACGTACGAACAAAATCTGTACCATCCAGCAAACAGAGGCCAGTGGCCCAGTGCTGGGGAGCTGCTCAGTGTCTACGTGCCGTGGAGTGACCTGAGCTAGGTGGTGACAGGAAGGGGGGGCCAGCAAACCCCCAAGCAGGGCACATCGGAATGGGCATCTGAGTCCTCTGTCTTCCCTCCTCGGCATCCAACACAGAGGGCCTGAGCTGTTCTTGTTATCACCCGCCGCCCATGGTAGGTGGTATGGGCGGATAGGTTGGTCCCTGCATGTTGGAGACATGTTGGAAGCTGAGCCGCTAGGCTCAGAGAGCGGGGCTGCTGGGTGGTTTCAACCATGCGATGGGCCCTTTCTGCCCCTTCCCGACACATAGGGCAGCTCGCAGGGCTGAGGGCAGGCACCACCCAGGTGGTGGCCATTCAAGCCGAGCCTGCTGCCACCTGGGAATGGTACTTCTGTCGTGGGTAATGAAGCCAGAGGGAGCCTCCGTCTCCAAAGCCCTCTAATGTGTTTGGAAAGAGCAGTTGAGCGGCCCGCAATGCTCAGTCACTGATGGTCACCGCTGCTCACAGCCTTTGTTCTTTCCGGGCCTCTGGGCACTGGAGTCTGAATGTCACGTGATGTCACCACAGTCAGCAGAATCGGAATCTGCTGCCATGGCAGGCCCCATTCAGGCTGGAGGGCATTGTGCCCCACCTCCCAGCACAGGAAGAGGTCAGTCACTCAGTCCCACGTCGGTGTCTGGCTCGCAGCCGATAGAGAGATCCTCCCGGTAGTGGGGAGGGTGAGTACCGGGATGGCTGTGGTCACAAGGCAGGCAGTGGGCACAGTCAGGAACTCCTGGTGGCTGAGCCTGTGCAACAGAGGAGGGGAGCATGGGGAGCAGAGATAACAGGGTGAGGGGCTGGATGGACCCATCATGTTGCCATGGTCTCTGTTCCTTAGACCACAAGTCCACTTTTGGAAAGAGAAGCCCATGCTGTCCCTGTGGGAAGGGGGTGCCATCTTGCAACTAGCTGGGAGGTGCTCACCCCAAGCTGGGTGCCACACTTGTGCCTGAAGCTCCCAGGAGCCACCTGTTGTTGGCCTCTGGAGACTCTCCTCTCTAGTACCTTGGGTAATCCCAAGATCCTGGGTAGGGGCAAAAAGACTGTTCTAGAAAGAATGGAAGGGGTCAGTGGAGGCAGGCCAGAACACGGCATGAAGCTTGGGCTGGGGCAGAAGGTAAATGGGGGCAAGATGGCCTCCTGGAAGGGGGAGCCTCGTGCAAGATGGTGAAGAGGCAGAGGGGTCTCCCTTGCTCCACATCTAGGGATGGTATGTGCTGGTTCCTTTCCAGGGGGCACGGCGTTAGACGATCTTTCCAGGAATTGCTGGGATCTCCATGGTCCAAGCACGCACCTGTGAGTCAGTTGGTTAGCAGGGAGGCAGCATGGAGTAATGCACAGGAAGGAGTCAGGCCTCTCCACCACCGTCCATTAACACCCCCACCGCCTTCCAGTGCCTCCTCCACGTGCACTCTCGAACTTAGGCATCTTCTGTCCGTCCGTCCCCCCCCACCCCCCCGCCACGGCCTGCTGCTCAGAACCTTCCTTGTCCCTCTCTTCATTCCCGTAATTCCCGTGGATGCCCGTTCCCAACTGACCTGTCGTGAGTAGGGACCCCCCGTTGTCACACTGTACAGCAAACATAACTGAGACCCTTGAGGTTCCATGGCTTGCCCCTCCCTCCCCCTGTGGTTCAGCAGCTGGGCACCCAAATGGTTTGTGAAGATAGTATATGCTAACCTTCAAAGGCGAGCGCTCTCTCTCTGTGTCTGTCTGTCTGTGCGTGTGCGTGTGCGTGTGCGTGTGCGTGCGTGCGTGCGTGCGTGCGTGTGCGTGTGTGTGTGCGCGCGCGCGCGTGCGCGCATAGACAAGTTAACATATGTTTTTGTCTACCAATTTCAACCTTATTTTTTGAAAGAAAAATTTATTTGTTTATTTATTTATTTATTTGGATTTTTCGAGACAGGGTTTTTCTGTGGTGTTTTGCACCTTTCCTGGATCTCACTTTGTAGACCAGGCTGGCCTCGAACTCACAGAGATCCGCCTGGCTCTACTTCCTGAGTGCTGGGATTAAAGGCGTGCGCCACCACTGCCCGAGAGAAAAATTTAAATTTAGGCATGTGTATGTGCAAGTGAGTATGTGTGTATCTGTGGGTGCGTGTGTGCCACAATATGCATGAGGAGGCAAAGGACAGCCTTTGAGAGTCAATTCTCTCTCCGTGTAGGATTCAGGGATTGAACTCAGGTCATCACCCTGACCCGATAAGCCATCTTGCCAGTGCAATTTTAAATCTTAGTCAGGGTCTCACTTTGTAGCCCTGGATGGCTTGGAACTCACTGTGTAGACCAGACTGGTCTTGAACTCACAGAGACCAGCCTGCCTCTGCTTCTCCCGAGGGCTGGGATTAAAGGCATGCGCCCCCATGCTAGGCTCCTGTTTTAAATCTTGGTGATGTTTAGATCAGTGTCCTGATGTATTATACTTCCATGTTTTTTTGTACAATTTAGGAAATCTTTGTCAAATCCAATGCCACCAAGATTTGTTCTAACTAAAACTTTCAATTCTTTCATTCTGGTTAATGATCCATTTTGAGTTAGCTTCTGTGAATTCCTTCACACCATATCCATACGAATCCAGTCCAGTTACTTTCTTTTGAGACTCCTGGTGCTTTGGGTCAATATTCTGCTTTCTCTTCACCAAACCTCCAGCTCTGTTTCTTTGTGAATCCATGACCTGTTCTAATCTCAGATGGCTCCTAAGCCCTGCGGCCTCTGACCTCTTCCCGCGCATCTTGTGGGGACAAAGACTCATCCTCACCCTACTCCTGACACTCCTGGAGATTCATCTGGCATTGAGCATGGGGCCAAAACCAAAAAGCATTTCTCCGAGATCATCCTGTTTTTCTTTTTTTTCTTCTTCCCCTCCTCCTCTCTTAGCACTCTCTCTCTCTCTCTCTCTCTCTCTCTCTCTCTCTCTCTCTCTCTCTCTCTCTCTGTTTGCAAATGAACACACACACACACACACACACACACACACACACACGAACATGTGTGGAGGCCAGAGGATAACATCAGATGTCTTTGTCTATCAATTTCAACCTTGATCTTTGAGACAGTCTCTCACTGAACCTGGCTGCTTGCTGACTGGCTAGGCTGGCTATCTAAGCGAGCCCCGGGATCCTACTGCCTCTGCCTTCCCAGTACTGGGAATTCCAGGCTCTGCCACCACACTCAGCTTTTTACAGGGGCGCTGGGAATCAGCACTTAGGTCCTCAAGCTAACAGAACAAGCACTTTATCCATCAGGCCAACTGCCCAGCCCATCTTAAAGCATGCTCTGCTCCCCTCCCTCACATGCCTCCCATTGTCCCCCACTGTCTACAGAATGTAGTTAATCTGAGTCCCTTCCCATACTGTCCCTGCACCTAATGTGGCCAAGCCTTTCCTCCTTCCAGCCTCACCAAGGATAAAGACTGTGCCTCTCCCTCCCCCCCACCCCCACTCCAAGTTCTGTGCCGGGCGGGCGTCTAGCTCTATGACCACAGCTGTGGCCCTGTCTTGGGGTGGACATCGGGCACCTTAGGGATCCTGTTCCCAGCTGTCAAGTGGCAGGAGAAGGGCCACAAACCCTAGCACTGGTCCCAGGGTTCACCTCCAGCTGCATGCTGTAAACCCAAAGCTGAGGAGGGACTGGTTCGTGGTCATGACGCCACACTCCCCATCCGCCCGAGGGAGGCCTCCAAGCTTGGAATTACAGTTCCCAAATACGTACTTACTTGGGTTTGCCTTGGAAAAGGTTACCATTTAAGTATCACCCGATAACACACACACATGCCCAGCTACATGGGAAATTACAGAGCACTGTCCCCAGCCTGGCCAGTGTCCACAGCTGTGTGAGGAAATGCTCAGTGAGACTGAGCCACTCAGCCCAGGAGGGGCCATTGCGTGGGGGAGGGGCTGATGTGTTGTCTTCCGGGGGGGAAAGGACAGGTGTTTAGGACCATCTGAGGACCAGAGGTCTCTTAGGCTCTCTGTACCTTGTTTTATCATTTGTAAGATGGGGGTAGGATTGCTACAAGCAATAGCAAGAATGTGTGAAACCCCACACACACACACTTGCATAGGCACACTTAGAAGCTATGGGATGGAGTGGAGGGCAGAGTAGCAAGCCCAGGTCCTGTGTCTCGTAGCCCAGGGTCAGGCCTGGGTATGACACCCCAAATGGTGCCAGTGACTATTGGCAATGCCACGCTCGTGACTGCATCGAGGGCAGTAGTGGTGCCCGGGATCTCAGTCGTGGTGAGGACTGAGCCTTGGGGAGGAGCCCGTTTACTAAGCCATGTGCTTGGCACACACAGAGACCATCTGGACGCCCGAGTCAGGCTCACAGGGGCCACATCTGAATGGCGCTTAAGCACATGCACGCTGGGAGTTCACTGCTAACACCAACCATCAGTTTTGAGGTCCCCTTTACATCTTCACATCCACTGCCTCCCCAACCCCACAGCCACTGGGTGTGCGTAGCTCACCTGAAGGGCAAGAGCATCCCAGAGCCCTGTGTCCATTCTGCATCTGTATTTGGAAGTTGGAGGTGAGAAGAAGCCCCCATCCCCAGAATCCCAGGACCAGTTCCATGCCCACTGGTTGTTCTGTGGGACGCTCTTCCCAGACCACAGAAGGCTCTACCCCTCCTTCACATATGCGCTGGGTGTGGTGGTGCATGCCTTCAATCTCAGCCCTCGGGGCTTGAGACAGACAGATCTATGGGAGTTTGATTTAGAGTCTGGTCTAGATATTGAGGTTCAGTCCAGCCAGGGCCACCAGCATCTAACCCTGATAGCTCTGGGCAGTAGCCAGGTCTCTAAGGAAGAGTAGACATAATGGTGCCTAAGACTATGGGGAGAAGCAGGGCTCAGAGATGCCCACTAACCCTGCCCGTGCAGGGCCTGCAGGAGGAGCCTGGGCTTGGCCTCCTCTTCTGGCTGCCTGGTCTCTGAGGCAGTCTTGTCCTCTGAGGGGCAGGACTAGATGAGCAACGGAGCAGACTATTTGCAGTCATGGGCTCTCTCCACTGCCTGCCCTCCTTGGGTGCACCTTGTGTGACTGGGAAGAAAGAAGGGGAAAGGAAAGAAAACAGGAAGGAAGGGAGGAGAGAAGGAGAAAGGGAGGACACCATGCGGGGACCATCCATCCCACTGTTTCTGGATGCGGAAAGATGGTGCTTTCTTGCCGGGTTTTTTTCCCGTGCTCTGTGCGATTGGGCCTGGGTTTCTCCTTTCCTAATTGAATTCTATTTGTTCAGGAGAGAACAGAAAAATACTGTTTGACTGGGCCAGCCCCTCCTCCACGCAGTCCAGAGGAGGGGGAGAGGCCAGGAGCAACCTCCCCAAGGGCCTCCTTTCAGGCCTGTGTGAATAAGAAGCTGCAGTAGCCATGACCCTGTATGCCTGCAGCCGGCCGGCATGGGACAGGTGTCCCCAGGACAATTCCCAAGGCCTCCAGGGCAGTGGCAGGCACTGGAGATGGAGAGCTGGGGACCACCCCCTGGGGGAAGAATGCTAAAGGTATAAGGGGTCCTGGGGGGGGGCGCCCAAAAGAAGCTGGCTGCGGGACCCTGATGAATGTGGACGGCTGGGCATGAATACCTATTCAGTGCATGGCCCTTGTTCTGAGTCCGCAGCCTGGGAGGCCACAGATGTCCCAGAGTGAGTCAGATGGTTCTACTAACAGAGGCCTTGGTGGGAGGGGCTTCTTCTTTTGGGGCCTTTGTCCCTGAAGCCAGTGAAGCAAGGAAGGAGGTTTTCGCTTAAACTTGACCGCTGGTGGCGGTCCCAGCAGCCTGACAGCCGGCAGTGTGAAGATGGCTTTCGGGAAACCATAGAGTGTCCAGGCCTTAGCGCTCTGGTGACGCCAGCCCTCCTGGTGAGCAGAGACAGCAGTGAGGACAGCCTCTGCCCGCAGCAGCTCCTGGGTGTCTTTCAACGTCTGAGGCTTAGCCGAGGATTCTGAGTCTAGGAGAGGCCGGGCCACCAGCTCCCATGTCCGCTCAGTCCTAGAGGGTCTTTCTGGTGTCTTAGATACCTGCCCATGTGAAGGCACCCTTGGGTGAAGAGAGTGGGGACCTTATTGCTGAGCTTCGAGCCCTCCAAGGGGCCTGAGGTTGATGGAGGGTCCTCCCCAGAGTTATAGGTCTCTCGTGTCTGGCGTATCTTATTGAGGATATTGAGGATATGCCCTTTGAAGATTACTTTGGCCAAGACCACTCAAGATATGAGCATGGACTCATGTAGACAGACCTTTGCTCACTAACTACCACATGAGCTAGGGTGGCGACAGTGGGAAACCCACGGCCTGCGACTGGCTTCTTCCAAGCCTGGGGACAACTCCATGCCTCTCCTGGCTAGTAAGCTCAGGCTGCACCCTGAGGTTGAACCAATACGAGAAAGGATCACACACTCCCTCCAGTCCTTGGGGTCTGTCCCTTGGGGGCCCAAGGAGAAAGGATCCTACGTTGGTTGGCTTGCTGTCTATTCACTTAGAACCCTGTGTCCAGCCTGGGTAACGCATCAGAGAACCTACCTCAGGGGGTTTCCTAGCACCAGCCTGACTAGGTTGGTTGGCGCTGGGCTGAGCACCCGTGGAGACACTTCTTGGCCCACTGCCCTAAGAAGATGGCATTACTGCCACTCATGGAGAGGTTGACTGACTTCCACAGAGTCACACACAGTGACACAAAGCTGTAAGGGAAAGAATGGACTGGACCCCTGGGCTGGATAGTTTTATGTTAACTCGACACAGGCGAAAAGCATCAGAAAGGAGGGAAACTCGATTAGGAAGAATGCTTCCTCTGGGCATGGTGGCACACGCCTTAAATCCCAGCACTTGAGAGGCAGAGGCAGGTGGGTCTCTGTGAGTTCAAGGCCAGCCTGGTCTCCAAAGGGAGTTCCAGGACAGCCAGGCCTACGCGCGCACACGCACACACACACACACACACACACACACACACACACACACACACACACACCCTGTCTCGAAAAGCAAAACACAAACAAACAAAGATTAGGTTGTAGGCAGGGCCTGTGGAACATTTTCTTAATCAGTGATTGATGGGGGAGGGCCCAGCCCATTGTGGGTGGTGCCATCCCTGGGGTTGGTGGTCCTGGAGTCTATTAAGAAATTGAGCTGAACAAGTGAGCAAGCCACAAGGAGCAAGCCAGTCAGCAGCACCCCTCCATGGCCTGTGCATTGGCTCCAGCCTCCACGTTCCTGCCTTGCTTGAGTTTCTAGAAGTCCTGACTTCGATGATGAACAGTGATGGGGAAGCACAGGCCACATTAACCCTCTGCTCCCCGAGTTGCTTTTGGTAGTGCTGTTTCCTTACAGCAACAGTAACCCTCACGAGGATAACCCCATTCTGCGGGCCTTCCTGCTGTAGAGACATGAGCAAGGGTGGATGATGGATGCCCAGGAACAGAAGGTGGGAATGAGGGGCCAGGAGAGAAGCTTAGCGGCTGGGCAGGGTGGCTGGCACTCCTGTGGGCAGGCACTGAATGTGTGAACTTGCAAGCCCAGTTTTTAAACTCCAGATTCTATTCTTCTTCTTCATAATCACCATCATCATCATCATCATCATCATCATCATCATCATCATCATCATCATTGTTTAGACAGGAAGTCACCCCAGGTGGCTGAGTTCAAGTCAGGCAACCCTTTTATGTCTGTCCCCAGAGCCCCAAGAGCTGAGCTGTTACTTCTAATCAGGCACTCACATCTGGTGGCTGAGTTGAGGGTGCTTGACAGACCTGCCCTTCTTTTAAGACAGCTCCTGTCCCGTTCCACAGCAGCAATTGCCCCTCCCCCGCCCCCATGGAAGCTTGGAGAGCCCAAGGTCCTTCTTCCCTCCTCCTCGGGGTCTCTTTTTGTGAATGTCCTGTTACATCCCCAAATGGCTCGCCATGTGCAGAGCCAGTGAGCTTCCCAGCCCCAAAACGTCAGCAGAGGCCAGAGGGGAAACAAAAACAGCTCTCTGAGCTTGGTCCTAGGCAGAGGCCACATACCAGGATCACAGGCTAGGGGGTTAGGGGCCACTCAGTGACATACACATAACTGTTTCCCATCTGGGAAATGGGCTGGTTGGGCCCCAAACTCAGCATTGGTGATCAAGCCTTTTGTCTCTGAATTGACTCCATTTTCAGGGGAGACAATACCTCTCTGCCTGCTGGTGGCAGTGAGGGACAGACCGGTCTGTTTATGGCTTTTGCATGAGCTGATTTGTTTTCCTGCTTGGGGCCATTGGCCGGGTCTCCTCAGCCCTCAACCTCACACTTCTTTCCCTGGAAGTTGTCGAAGGGGGTGTCCGGCCTGCAAGGGACCACTCTGCATCTCTCACAGGCTCTGAGCTCCCAGGGGATGGATGGATGGCTCTCCCTCTACTGGAATCACCCGTAGGTTCCTGGTCCTGTTCGGAGCTGGCCAAGGCAGGCGCTTACAGCAGCTCCGCTGTCTTGCCTGATGGCAGGTATCCCTTAGCAGAGACTGGGCCCCTGCCGTCCTTTGCACATGGTGCTGGTACCAGGGTTGCTTGTGTGCCCGTGGAGAGGCGATGTGCCCCTGAGCCAGCCTCTGCTTCAACCTCTCTGCCTCCTGTTGTTTCTACAAACAGAACTTTCCAGAGCACAGGCAGGAAGGGCGGAGGGTGCACATAAAGGACACTGCCTGGACTGCTTTCTGCAGAGGGTGGTTGGCTCTGCTCATCTCCCTTTGATGTTCTGAACCCATAGGAATCATTGACAGGGACGGATCATTTCAGCTCTCAAGAAGGGGACTTGGCGACAGGTGACTTGTCTCACAGATTGCCGAGGTGCTAATGAGTGCTAATTATAATCCAATCGCCTTGCCAAGGCAATCTGTCCTGCTGGGACAGGCGGGGACCAGTCATGAAGTGAGTGGGTCGCTTTGGGGGAAGGGTGTCTCTGTGTCTTGGTGCGGGCTTGGGGGATGTCCCTGTTCAAACGTGTTCTTGTATTCTGAGGGGAGAAGAGACAGTCACGCATTGGATGGTGGCAAGGCCAGCAATGGCTTCTTCCTTTGGGGCAGACACCATGGGGACTAAGGGAGGCAGAGAGGCCCAGCGGGGTTGCCATGGGAACGCCTCCTGATTGGAAAGGAAGTCTATTAGGGTGCGAAGGACAGAAGGAGGCACCCTGAATCCTTTCTACCTCACCCATTCCCTCCCTCAGCCTGGGATTCACTCCAGGGCAGGCAGCCACAAGCCTGCCCAGGCTTCTGGAGGGTTGGAGAAGGAACTGGAATCCACAGAAGTACGCTAGAGCCTGGTTTCTGGCCCATGGCAGAGGGTGGTTGAGGGCTTAGCGCAGATGTGACTCCCCTAAAGGCCTGGCCCAGGTTTTCTGAGCTCATAGCCTGAGTCACCAAGGTGGGAAATGGGCCCACACAGGCTGGGTGATCCACCCATGCAGTCTGGTCCAAACTTAGCCGTGAGCTCTGGGAATTAGTGACACCATCTTGACTTTTCAGATAGGGATACTGAAGCTTGGAGGGCTTGAGAAATGTGCTTGCGGTTATAAGGGGACCAAGACGAGGCTCGGCTGGTGACAGAGGTGAGGAAGGGCTCGTAGTCGTGGCTGAAGGGTACAGCGGCGTCCCATCACCACACGTGAGCAAAAGTGGGCACCAGAACGACACTGCCCACAGCAGATGTGGGCTCCAAGCTCCCCAAGTTCTCGGCCAACCACACTCCACTTTGGTGAAGGGAACCGAGGGTCAGCAGGGAAAGGGACTCCCCTTGGTCAAAAGCCAGAAGAAATGACCTGTTTCCAATAGACAAGATGTGGGGATACGGGAAGCCGGGTGTGGTGGGACAAGTCTATACCCCTAGCCCTGGGGAGGCAGAAGCAGGGACATCAAGGAGCTCAAAGCCATCCTTAGCTGCATGGTGAGTTCAAGTCTACAAGAGACCCCTGTTGCAAAACACCAACCAAATGAACGAGCCGACCGATGAACAAAGAAAATGCAGGGCCTATCCACAGTGAAGTTTTATTCAGCCGGAAGGAGAATGAAATGATGCCATTTACAGGTAAAGAGGTGGAAATGGAGATCATGTCAGGGAACTAAGCCAGGCTCAAGAAGACAAACGCCACACCTTCCCCACCTTATGCAGTTGCTGGTTAGTTTTCGTCAGCTTTACACAAACCTGAGAAGTTGCCTGAGAAGAAGGGATCTCAATTGACAAGTTGTGTCCATCAGACGTGCCTATCTATGGGGAAAATGTCTATTTTTTTTTGCATTTTCTTTTTTTATTGTTTATTTTATTATTTTATTTTTTGAGACAGGGTCTCTCCATGTAGCCTTGGCTGTCCTGGGACTCTTAGACCAGGCTAGTCTTGAACTCAGAGATCCTGCCTGCCTCTGCCTCCTGAGTGCTGGGATTAAAGGCATCCAGCCTGTTGTTTTCTTTTTTAAGAGGGAGGAAGAACATGAATTTGGGGGCATGTTTTCTTGATTAATGATTGATGTGGAAGGGCCCAGCCTGCTCCTGGTGGTTCACTCCGGGACAGGTGGTCCTCGTGTTGTGGAAGAAAGGGCAGCTGAGGCTCCTGCTTCAGTTCCGGTGTCCGGGTTCCTGCCCCTGATTTTCTGCCTCAGCTTTGCTCAGTAATGAACTGCAAAGAATGAGCCAAAATAAATCCTCTCCTCTTCCAAGTTGGTCAGCATTTTATCACAGAATAGAAAGCAAAATAGGATATGCAGGATTTAGTGTGTGTGTGTGTGTGTGTGTGTGTGTGTGTGACATGAAAAACAGAAGGGGGACTATCTGGGGGGAGAAATGGAATCAGATGGGGCAGGAGAAGGCTGTGAGGGGGATGGATATGAGCAAAGTATAATAATATATTATGAACATAAAATTTTATATGAAAATCTCATAGTGAAACCCATAAAATTATTAAAATATTAATTTAAACAAAAGGGGAGAACTAGTCCCTTTTGTGCTCAGCCAACGCTAGTCCCTCACACCCAACATTACGGCAGAATCCTTGGGCAGGAAAATGCCCTTCGCTCTGAAGGCCCGGAGTCTCTGCAAATAGCCTTCACTAAGCACGGTGCCAGCTGCTACCTCTGCCAGCCCGAGACCCCAGGGCCAGCAGGGATAAGGGATAGGTCAGCACAGCTGGGCAGGCCGGCACTGGCTGGCCACCCGGACTGGCCCATCTTTCTCCGCTTTCCTTACTATCCTTTTTCAAAATGTAAGAGACACAGGATCTCATGGGCCCCGCTCTGGGGGACCAGTTGGGTCCCTGTGGTGACCTGGAGCGCGTGAGGAAGCAGGGACGAGCCATCAAGCAGCTCCCTGCAGGGAACAGGCTCGGTCCCTACAGCAAAGCTGCAAGGAAGCTTTGAGGTCTGAGGGCCTGTCAGGGAGACAGTCGTTCTGAGCGTCTCTCTCCTGGGTGGTCAGGACCAGGCCAGGCTTTGCATGGAGCGAAGCCTCGTCTGTGTGTCACCAGAGCTTTGGCCTGCAGCTGCACAGTGGAACCTCCTCCAGCCCTGCTCCCAAAAGGACACAGCCTGCCCCTCAGGCTATCCCCTGCTCTCCAAACACCTCTCCCCGGTTCAGGTGAGGGGCAAGGCTGCCGTCAGTCAGGGCCTCTTCTTAGCCTCAGCTCCCACTCTGTGTAGACCGGGCAGGTGTGAGAAGTGAGGTGTATCTACTGCCCCCCGCCCTCCTGTGAGGAGACCCCAGCCAGGAGCCACGACCCATCCCCACCAATTCTAGGTGCTCTTTTTTCTAAGGAGGAACCAGAGAGCTGGGTACTGTTAGAACTGGGAAGCCTTACAAGGGAGCCAGCTCCTTGGGGGGCTTGGCAGACTGGGGATGGGACCCCCCATTTCAGGAATGCTCACAGAAAGGCCTTGTCTTCCCCAGCCCACAGATGAACCCTTTAAGCATTAAAACATACCGTGGGACCAAGTGGCCACAGAGAAGTCACCTCTGCTGCCCAGCTTGGAAGGAGGGACTCTGGTGTCCTTTCCCACCTGCTCTCCCCACACCGCCATCTCACTCGGGGAATCAGCGACAATCCCGAAAGGCCTGTATCAGGGCAGCATCCTGGCTTCTCTGATTTGATCGCTGGTGGGCTTGAAAACTGTACTGTGGGGTATCTACTGGCAAAATGGCAAAGTCTTGAAGGGCTTGTGCGTGAGGAAGGCCTGGTGGTAAACACGGTGGCTGAAGTGGACTGCCGGGTAGAGCCACAGCCTCTGCTGAGGGGACCATGATGACAACTTCCTCTCCCATCTGAGGGGGGTTGTGGCCATGTGACCATCGCCAACAGAAAAAAACACATAGCGTGTCCACACTGCAAGGGAGCAATCAACTTGGCGCCACATCCTCTCCCCTTGGGATCTGTCAGTCATCCCATTTCTGGACTCCTGGTGCCAGGGACATCAGTGTCTGTTCCCAGAGGCTCAGCCCACTGTGTGCGCTGTGTACCGTGTGTATAACTAGGGACCTTGATAGCCCTGATGGCAGGTGAAAGGGAACCATCACCCACTCAGGGAAGCCAGGGAGCTCGAAGGCAGATATTCTAGCCCAGGCCATACCTTGCTCATTACCAATTGTTGCTGCCTCAATCTGTGAGACCTTCGGTGTTGGGCCTCATCACCATGTGCCCCGGGTGCCTGGGCCTGATCGATGTCGCTGCCCAGGACAGGACCTGGATGTCTTTATCCAGACACAGGATGGGTGTGCGCTTCAGGCATCTGCCAGGCATCATGCCTGTGACCAGCTCGGGGTCCCCTTCCCATGCAGTAGCAGGCATCTGCTGCACAGCTCCTGAGCACATCCCCAGGGCTCTAAGTGGCTTCTCTCCCTATGGCAGCTGCTCCCATGGGGGAAGGGTCCTCCCATGCCACCCAGCTTAGGAGGACTCGCTTAGCCAGAGCTCAGCCAGGGGCTCCTGGATCTGTAGGTAAGGAAACAGACCCAGATCAGCAGTCATTTCTTAAGGACCATCCCCTCCCCTTGCCCTATGTCCAGGCTGTGCTGAATGAAGTCTGTGCAGGAAGGGAGTCCTCACTTCTGGAACATTCCTTTTGCTTATCTTTAAAAAGCAGCTTAATTTAAGTACACTCACCAAGCAATTACCGTGTACATTTAAGGTGGACCATTTGATAAATCTTGACACATATGCATCTGTGAAGTCATCACCACTAACTCCGGGTAACGAGCAGCTCATCTTCCCACAGGGGCCCTTTGTGACAACCCCCACCCCTGCCCTCCTGCCCCCCTGCCCCGCGCTGTCTCTAAGCAACCATTTACCTACTTTCTGCCACACAAGAGTTTGTAGTTCGTAGATTTAAGGTAAATCCTAGTTTTCCCACCTAGAACAGTTATTTCTAGATTCTGTCCTAGAGTGTATCAGCCATCTCCCCACCCTCACCTCTCCCTCTCCTCCAACCCCCCACTCTCTTAGTGTTTCCTGCTTTTATCACTCTCTACCTTCCTCCTTTGTGACAGGGTCTCTCACTGAGCCTGGAGTTAGGCTGGTGTCCATCAAGGCCCAGGGATCCTCCTGTCTCGGTCCTGGGGTTACAGGTCCATGTGCAGCCAGGTCCGGCTTTTTATGTGGGTTCTGGGATCTGAAGTTAAGTCTTCATACTTGTACAGCAAATGCTCTTACCCACTGGGCCACCTCTCCAGCCTCCAGGGTAGCCTTCTTACTATCCAGTGGACATGGCTACCTCATGGTGTGTCTACTTCAGAAGACACCGGTGTGAGCCTCGTGTTTACACCACAGTGTCTGGTGTGTACTATACGGTGGTGTGTCTATTGTGTAGCTTTAGGGCTGTGTACAATCCTGAGGCTACGCTGCAGTTTACTTTCCCCCTTACATGGAAGATAGATGTTCAGGCTCTTAGACATTAAGGCTGTTTCAGTATTTGGTTACACATAAAGCTGGTATGAATATTCATGTCCCGCTCTCTGTAGGGACAGCTGGTGCTGTTTCTCTTGGGTAAATACAAGGCTAGAATGCCTGCATCATATGGCCAGTATATGTTTAACTTTTAAAACACCTTCCAAACTGATCTCCATGTGTCCTTACTCCTTTACATTTGTTCTCACTGGCAGCGGTGAGTTCAAGTCCCTCCACACCCTATCACTGCTTGGCATTTGTCAGCTCTAAGTGGAGCTGTTAATAAATGGACAGGTAGCTCATTGTGATTTTATTACCATAACGGCTAGTGCTATTGAGTGTCTTTCTATGTCCTCACTGGCTCTTTCTGTATTTTCTTTTGTGAAATGTTACTCAAATGGTTTATTTTAAAAATTGGATTTTGAGGATTCTTTATACGTTCTATATACAGGTCCTTTATCTGGCATCACTAGATGTACACTTCAAAGTCAGTTTCTGTCCGGGAAGTCTATCCTTTTCTTCTCTCAGCAATGGCTTTCAGGTGGTGGAGATGTTTCATTTCGATGAAGTCAGATCTGTTAGTTTACTCCTTCCTAAGTCTTGCTTTTGGTGTCAAAACTAAGAAATCAGGGGCTGGAGAGATGGTTCAGTGGTAAGTGCTGGAGAGCTGGTTCAGTGCTAAGGGCTGGAGAGATGGTTCAGTGGTAAGTGCTGGAGAGCTGGCGCAGTGCTAAGGGCACTTGCTGCTCTTGCAGAAGACCAACATTCAATTTCCGACATCCAGCAACTCTAGCTCCAAGGGGATCCAACGCTCTCTCTGGCCTCTCTGGGCCCATACTGCACACACACACACACACACACACACACACACACACACACACACACACCTTAAAATAACAACAAAGCACAATCACCCAAGAAATCATTTAAACCAAGATCACAAACCTCAACAGTTTTAGGTTCTATATTGAGGCTGAGGGTCCACCGTGAGTTAATTTTTTGGCCATGGGGCCAGGTATAAATTGAAGTTTGCTCTTTAGCATTTTGCATGAAAATATTTGAAGGCTCATTTGTTAAGAAGGTTGTCACAGTGTAGTTTAAATTGTCTTTGCAAAAAAAAAATGCTGACTATGTATGTGGGACTGTTTAGGGCCTTTTTCAGCAAGATCTACTTATCTTCATATCAATACCACAGTCTTTTGACCTTGTTCAAACTTGTTCCATTCTGTGGTTAGTTCTAGTTGGTCTTTTGTAGCTTTATAAGACTTTCTACAGAACGATTATGTCATCTGTAAGTAATGAACATTTCACTTCTTTTTGCTCTGGATTCTTTTTACTTCTCATTCTTGCCTGACTTGCCTGGATAGACGCTCCAATATGATGGTGGACAGCAGTAGAAGTGTGGGCATCCTTGTCCAGTTTCTGATCTTTTCCTTTAATTGTGACGTTAGCCACGGGGTATAGGCTTCTTCTCAGATTGAGGAAGCTCCCTCACAGCTATACTCCCAGGATAGTATTTATAAGAAATGGATGTTGGATTTTGCCAAATGATTTCTTCTGTGACTCTTAAGATGATCGTGTGTTTTAGGTTTATAAATATGGAAAATTACATGATTAATTTTCTAATGGAGAACCTACCTTGCATTCTGAGGATAAATCCTACTTGGTTATTATCTTACCTACACACTGTTGGGTTCAACTTGCTTAAGTTCCTTTAGAGCTTTTTCATTTATGTTCTTGACGGAATTTGTTCTTTACTTTTCTTGTCATGGTTTTGTGTCATGGAATAAGCTAAGAAATTTTTTCTTTCATATTTTGAGGACTTACATAGAATTCTTTTAGGTGTTCTATATAACTTACTAATGAAAGGCCTGAAGTTTTTTGCATTTCTGATTTTTTCTCATAGATATGGAGATAGTTTATTTCTTCTCAAGTGAATTTAGAGGTTCATTTCATTAAAGTTGTCGGCCTTATAGGTATATGATTCCCTTATCTTTTTGACATCTGTACAATCTGTAGTGATGTCTCCTTTCTCGTCTTTGCTGTTAAAATTAGCCTCTTCTCTTTCTTTTCTGATAGGCTAATTTAGCCAGAGTTCTGTTTTATTGATCTTCTTAAAGAGCCAGCCACTGGTTTCATTTTCTTCCTCTGTCATTTTTCTTTTCTATTTCACTGATTTTTTTCACTTTGATCTTTATTATTTAGTTTGTTTGTGATTACTTTGGATTTCAGTTCTCAGATCTGTGGGCTCACAGCTTTCACTGTTTTAGATTTTTTTTTTTTTTTTTTTTTTTTTTTTTTTTTTTTTTTTTTTTTTGGTTTTTCGAGACAGGGTTTCTCTGTGTAGCTTTGCGCCTTTCCTGGAACTCACTTGGTAGCCCAGGCTGGCCTCGAACTCACAAAGATCCGCCTGCCTCTGCCTCCCGAGTGCTGGGATTAAAGGCGTGCGCCACCACTGTTTTAGATTTTAAGGCTAAAACTGATGTCAATGATTTGATAATCTTTTTCTCTTCCTTTCTCTTGATTCTTTGGTTTCTCCTGGTCTCATGCTGGAACCCAGGCTGGCCTAGAACTCACTATACAGCCCAGGCTGGCCCCTGTAACCAATAACAATCCTACTGCTCCAGGCTCTGGAATATAGTTATAAACCACCACACCAGATTCTTTCTTTTCTTACGTTAGCACTGTTTGAATCTGAAGCTGAGCCAAGCCCTACCTCCCACTACCTCACATATTCTGGCATAGTGTATTTTTCTTTCATTTTTCAACCCGTTTACAAATTCGGGCTCTTGGTTTCTTACTTGACCCATGATAACTATGTATAGTTTGAGGATTATCCTGAGATTTGGGTTTCCCTATGGCCAGAAAACACTTTTTAAACAACTCAGTCTATCTTGGTAAATAGTCAGTGTTCACTCAAAAATGTTTGTTCTACTGTTTTTGAGTGGGGCACTCAATAAATTATAACTAAGCCAAATTGGCTGTTAATGTTCTTCAAGTTTTCTATATCCTGGCTGGCTAATTTGTTCTGTTAGTTGCTGAGAAAGGGGCACTGATGTTTCTCTCACAATTCTGGTATACTTCTCCCTTCAGTTCTGAATTTTTCCTTTGTGAAATTGAAGCTGTTACTACAGATATTTAAGATTAAATGGCTTCCTGATTGACAACTCCTCCTTTTCTTCCTCCTTCTCTAGACAGGGTCTCTATGTAGCCCTGGTTGGCCTGGAATTTGCTATGTAGACTAGGCTGGCCTTGAACTCACAGACATCTGCCTGCCTCTGACTCTAGAGTGCTAGGATTAGATGATTAGATTATTTTTTATTGTTTCCAATAAGGAATCTGTTAACATGGTTTCTTCTGCTGTATGTAACATGTACTTTACATTTTATAAACTGTTTACTTTGAAGGTTTTCTTTTTATCATGATGGAAATTAGATTGTGGCATTCCTTTGTGTTTTCTTCATGCCTGTGTTTGGAGTTTTCTGAGTTCCCAGATCTGTAGGCTTTGCTTTACAAAACTTTTGATCATTAGTTTTTCAGACTTTTTCTGTATGTGTGTGTGTTTATATGTATGTGGAGGCCAGAGGTGTTTCTCCTCAGGCACTATCTACATTGTTTTATTTGTGAGACAGTCTCACTATGTAGCCCTGGTTAGCTTGGAACTATGTAGACCAGGCTGACTTTGAACCCACGGAGATCCATCTACCTCTGAATGCTGAGATTAAAGATGTGGGCTACCATACTAGGCAATGTTTTCTTTTCTCCTTTTTAATTCCTTCCTTCCTTCCATCCTTCCTTTCATTTCTGTTTTTGAGATAGGGTCTCTCATTGGCTTAAGGTTCATCTAATAAGCTAGACTGGCTGGCTATGGAGCCCCAGGGACCCCCCTCCCCCATCTCTGCTTCCCCAGAGCTTGAGTTACAAGTGTACAGGGCCAAGTCCAGCTTTTTATGTATGTCCTGGTGTTCCAGTTCGGGTCCTCATGTTTTATAGCAAGCACTTTTTAGCCCAAGCGGTCTCCCCAGCTCTCTTCCAGTATGTAAGCTGCAGGGCTCCTTCTCCTTCATTAGCTCATTGCGGGTTCTTCACCACCGTGTCTTCAGTCACTTTTCTCCTGTAAGTCTGGTTTTCTGCTGACTCCACAGAGTGGACCTAAGGGCTCGTGTGTCACAGTCTCCACTAGAGTTTGATACACTTTGGTCCTCTCCATCTTTGGTATCAGAATTAGTGGGATACAGTTGTGAAAAACATTTGAAATGTACTTGTTGGCTAATTCTAATGCCTGTGTCAATTCAGGGTTGAAGAACACCTTCTCATTGGGGGTAACCCTTTCCCTTTGCATGTGCCCTCACCTTTGATCAGATATTTGACATTTGTGAGATTTTTACCTCGTTGCACACTGGGTATTTGCGTATTCCAGTGGATACTGAGCTTTGCTCTGAGATACTCTTAAGTTACTTGGAAGTGGTCTAATCCTTGTGGGTCTTGCTGTCATGATCTATTAGGCAGGTCTGCATCAGGGTTCAATCTGGGGCCAACTGTTTGCACTACTGAGGCAATACTTTTCTGACTCAGCTCCCACTTCTCAAGGCCGTCAAGTGCCCCACCAGGATTACGAAGCTTTTCAGTCTGCCTGGTGGGGGACATTATTCCAGGGTGGCACTGATAAGTCCCTCTACACATGCCCAGGTTCTCTCCCTCTGTGGCTGTCTTCTTTTCCTGGACTTGTGGTTCCAGGTGCCCACTCAAGACAGCACCTTGAGTATAGAAAACAGAGACAGGTAAGGTCTCTATTTTCACTCCCTACAATGGCTTAGAATCTTCTAAGGCAGAAGGAAATGACAAATTGGAGGATTTTTTTTTTCTGTCTCTCAAAGATCAGGGCACCTGCCTGATGTTCAATGTCTTGAAAACTACCATCCCACACCTATTGTCTGGTTCGTGGGCTTATGTCTGGCAGAGGGAACAACAGGCTGTAATTCCATCCTGCCCAGAAGCAGAAGCAGCCCTCTTCTGAAGTCAAGGGCTGCTTACCTTCTGCTTTCAGGATATGACCTCAGGAAGGGCCCTCTCCTGACTGCACCTCTCCCACCAAGCTCAGGAGGACTGAGGAGTTGTTGTTGGTGGTGATGGGGACAACCAGTCAGCAGTCTCCAGAGAGATGTGAGGGACACAGGTTCCTGAGGGCCTGAGTTGGTTGGGGCCATTCTCTGGACAGAGCCACACCAGCCAGCCATACATAGTCTCCCATGAACTTATGGTGAGCTATGGCGATAGGTTGAGGGCTTGACTGTCATGTGCTTTGTCAAGTGGGACCTGGAATTACTCAAAACAACCGCATCACCACCGCCACCTACCCTATCTCGGCTACACGGTGATCAGCAGGGGAACAATTTCTACTCTTACCTTAGGAGAGGTAGTTTCTGAGGCTGGGGAATGTCCAGATGGATGGAGCTCTCCCTCACCATGATCACACATTCTATATTGGAACCACGTCATGCACGAAATTAGGAACAGGTGCTACTAACTAAGCTGCCTCTCTGGGGAGAGTCCTCCTGCCTGTGAAACAGACTCGACAGTGACCTTGTCAGGAAGGCCCCGCAGGGGTTCAGACTGGTGTCAGTCCTTAGAAGGGTGGAGGAACCTGGCTCCCTGACTGGTACAGCACCAATATGTGTGGGAGTGGAAGCACGAGATGTGCAAGGTGTGAGAAGTGGTCACGTGTAACTGAGTCCAAGGCTGGGACTGCCAATCTTTCCAGTTTTACAACCGTCACAAGAATGTGGCAGCTGGGGTTAAGCAGGGGTGCTAATCCGGCTTTGATGCTGACCCTCTGACAGTCCAGGGCGTGGGGTCAGGACCACCCGCTCTTGCCCCGGATTAAACACTGTGAGTTAAAACTCTTGGATGGCTAAAGATGCTCTGGGACTCAGACAACCTGCCTCAGTCCTCCCTGGTAGGGCTTCTGGAAGGGTAAAGGGCCAGTGATGTGCTGTTCTCACAGTAGAGGTCTTTGGACACTCATCAGCACCACGTTATGCTATATACCCCTATATAAGTCTCTGTCTTAGGCTCTGATGCAGCATCATTTGTCCTCATGAGCCAGATGGTACATGACGTAGATGCTGGAATGCTAGTGAGAGTACAGATCGGAAGGGGCACAGGAAGGGGCCACTGCAGGGAGAGTTACAGCAGCAATATCCCTGAGATGACATTTGGGTAAAATCAGGAGGCTGGTGATGAATTGAGCCAAAGTGTATAAGAAATGAGTGTTCCAGCAAAGGGGACATACAGAGGTCCTGAGGCCCAGCAGAACCTGGGTGTGTGGGGAGTATCCAGGCAGTTGTGACTGGATTGCTACAATGAGGAAGCCAGAGCTGCCTGGGGCCATCAGGCCCCCTGCTTGTTCTAAGCCAGATGAGAATATGAGACATTTGGCAGAAGGTGAGGCAGGCTTAAAAAGGTAGCGATGTAGTGGCCACACTGGAGGCAGGGAGCCAGGAGAGGTCCAAATCTGACAGTCTCCTAGAGCAAAGGCAGCCAGGTAGTCTAGCCAGTCAGGGAGGTGAGGAGAAGCAGCAATGGATCTAGAAGGTGGAGCCCCAAGACTTGCTGACAGCATCAACCTGGGGAAGGTGGGAGGGAAAGGAGGAAGAGGAGGAGAGGAGAGGGAGGAGAAGGAGGAATAAAGATCCTGAGTCAACATCTAGCAGAGTGGGGTGGCCAGCTACTCTCTGAGTTTGGGAAGGCTGGGCAGATTGGAGTCTGGGCCAGGAACTGTTTGACACCTTTACATGGGAAACACCACACCAGGAGGGAGCTAGATGTAGGAATCTGATCCCAGGGCAGTAGTCAGCCAGCAATGTTCGTGCTTAGAGCCTCGAGACTGGATAGATTTCTGAAGAGCCCTTGGAGACAAGGAAGATCCCGCTAGCCCTGGAGAATACCAGATCTATGCAGAGTGGGGAAAGGCCGGGCGGGCGGGCGGGCGGGCGGGTGGGCGGTAGGAGAACCCAGCAGGAACAGCCACAGTGGGGCGCAGCAGAAGAGGAGGGAATGGGCTGAAGAACTCCAGCAGCTGGAGCAGCCAGAAGATGCATGGAAATGCAAATAGATACGATTTGAGGGGCCGTCTTTCAAGGGAGCCAAAGACCAAGGCAGTGGCTGCAGGAGAGGTGTGGTCCACAAAGATGCTTTTAAGGAAGGGATCACAGGGACTGGGTGGTATTGGCCAGGGGTCTCCATTGTGCCAGAAATTGAGATGGCCTGAGAAGGACCCTGGGTATTTGAGGGAGGGCAGCTTCTGGGAGCTGGTGTTTCCAGAAGCAGGAAGGCCCTGAGCTGGCAGATAATAGGTGAAGGGAACGGGCCACGTAGCCACGGTGAGATGAGGCCCCGGGATGTTTGAGGCCACAGTCACACCTGAATCACCATGCTGCAGCATGGAACGGGCAGGAG
Organism: Peromyscus leucopus; assembly: GCF_004664715.2. Taxonomy (NCBI): domain Eukaryota; kingdom Metazoa; phylum Chordata; class Mammalia; order Rodentia; family Cricetidae; genus Peromyscus; species Peromyscus leucopus. The sequence goes on from NC_051080.1 coordinate 19,005,733, forward strand.
TTCGCATTAAACTAGTGTTGGGATTTTGCCAGATGAGAATTCCACATGGAGATGGGGTGTGCGGGGGCTGATGGAAAGTCAAGTGTGATGGCAGTGGCACCTGGCTTCAGGGGCAGAGGGGAGCTGCAGAAGGCAGGTGGTTACCAGCAATGGCATGCTCACACTGCATCTCTGGCAGAGGTGGCCTAGCAAGGGTCTCTGCCTTAGCTATCTCCATTGTATGACAACAGTGGCCCCGCCTCTTATCCCTGGATTGTTGAGGTTAAAAGTGCAGGCAGGAAAGCCCTGGAACAAGCGGGGGAGCTTTGTCTCTCACCCTCAGCTGGGGTGGTGGTGGTGGTTGTGCCAGGAGCTGAGGTAGCCAGGGGCTGTGAGCATACCTCCTAGGGGGAGAAAGCCTCCAAGGTGGCAGCAGCCAGAAAGTAGGCAGGCTGTGTGGGAAGCAGGTGGCTGCTGCCTCCTCCTCCCTCTAGGCCATCCCCCAGAGGGCAGTGCAGGATCACCTCTGGCCACACTGCTCCTCTAGCTGGGAGTCCACAAGCTGCCAACCTGCCTGATCTGGAGCTTGCTCTGCAGGCCTCTACTTTGTCTTCTTAGAGTTGGTGCAGGCCAGGCAGCACCATACAGCGTGGCCATTGGACAGGACGCACTTGCCCAAGCCACACAGCTAGGGGCGGGTCCACTCCACCCCCCACGACAGGGCACAGCACAGGCCGGGCTCCTCACTCCTCTAGTACCCCCTTCCCTTAGACCCCATTGCGGCTAGTGCTCTTACTTCTGTCCCCCCAGGAAAGCTGGGACCTTGTTTGTCAATCAGGCCTGGCTCACACTGGGCCAGCAGTGACCACCTCTGGCCAGGCTGAGATTCAGGCCCAGGAACCCTTGCACATGAAAAAGAGGCAGAGACCTAGTGTGAGGGGTCCTCCTGTGGGCAAGCACAGCTACTCCTGTCCTGTGCCTGCCTTCTGTCTTGCCCTGCTGATACCGTGCGCCTGCCTACCTCAGGTAGAGGGAAGTGAAGTTCCTTGTGCCGCCATAAGCTCCCTGGAGCTCAGACCTTGAGAGACAAGTGGAGGACTCAGTGCGCCCTGTCTCAGGCGGTGGGTTGGGGCGGGCTCCTCTAGGACCCACCCTTGTCCCTACCTCATTCCAAGGCTGAGCTGGTCTGGCCTGTGGAGAGCAGGAGGTGGGTGTGCCTGGAGCACGAGGCAGGGAGAAAAGAGGACATGAAGGCAGAGGCCTCTGGAGAGGGGCACAGAGGTGCCGGGGGTGGGGGTTGGGGATAGAAGCAGAGAACAGGAAGTTCAGAAGAGCAGAGAAGCAACTGGAAAGACTGAGAGGGGAGGCAGGGAAAGGCAGGCGCTGGAGTCCGACCTGGCCACTGAATAGGTTTATCATTTGCAGGTTATTAATGGCTGGGAAGAGACCGCAGCTGGAAATCCTCCCAGTGCCAGCGAAATGCCTCCCAGAGAACCCCATCTGTGTAGGGCTCTGGGAACAAAAGCGCCACGTAAACAACTGAGGTGTGGAGTCTCTGGGTAACTCAAGGACCTCACATTCAGACACCAGAGTTGTGAAACCTGAATACCTGACTAGGTTATTTAACCGTCTTCTGCGCTTGATGGCAGTGGAATGTGGACTTACCAAGCATGAGTCATCAGGCGCAGTACCTAGGAAAATACCCAAGTCACCCCAATTACAACATTATCAATGGCTGCATCGCCCTGCAACCCAACGCTATGAAACTGGAGAGAATGCCAGCTGGGCCGGGCCTGGAGGAATCTGGCTCTTGGTGAAGATTGCCTGCCTGGCAGCGGCCTCTGCAGTCATGCCAAGCCACAAGCCCTGTGTGGTCGATGAGAAGAGGTGTCGGGCCCATTTTACAGTTATGGAAACTAAGGCTCACCAGAGCTCAGCCCACTCCTGCCGCTCTAACCATAGAGGGGGGCCCAGAGGGAGAAAAGCTGTTTCAGGCGATGGCTGCAAGCACTGGGAACTGCCATCTTGGCTGCTGGGATGACCATCCGGGGAACATCCAGTTTGTGTCAGCACATGTCATGAGCTGTACAGGCAACCCTTCACTAATAGGTGCAATTGCCTCTGCTTCGTAGATGACAAGATGCAAAGAATCCGTCCCTGGCCACGGTCATGCAGTTGGTAAGTGGGTAAGTTCAGCCCCCATGTGATCAGGGTCTGTTGCTTCCCTTGAAGATGAACAAGTGGACTGCGGGAGCTTGCCTGCCCTTCTGCTCCCCGTGTGCACACAGCCATGCCCACCTGCACAGACCACGTGGGCCTCCTGCCTCTGACGCTCTGTGGCAGTGAGCCTGGCCCGGTGGAGGAAGGAGCCAGCTACAGCTGGCCCACCCACGAGCCGGTAGCGCGCCTTGCTCTTAATCAGTAAGATATGTTTCTGGAATAAAAACCACATCAGCATTTTCATTTTCAAGTTCAGACAAGGTTTTTTTTTTTCCTTCTTCTTTCCCTTCCTAATTTTCCCTTCATATGGGTGAGGCTAATCCTCCCTCTTGACTGACAAGTCTTTAGACTCAGCCATACACTTAAGGCAGCGAAGAATCAACAACAGCCCAGGGAGACTTCTTCCTCGAGTTTTTCAGATTTCAATATTAATACCACAACCCATAATTACCAATGTGAAAACTTTCAAGCAATCGCCAAACTCCAGTGCAGCTCATCCCTGTCCCGAGTTCTGGCAAACCCGGATGGAGGGTCCTTTCTCAAGGGTGGGTCTGCACTGGGAGGGCGGGGGGTCAACAGGGACCAGGAGCCCTGCGGACACTGGAACCCAGGGCAGAGGAGTGAGCGGGGAAGGGAGGGGCACTTAGGGACTGCAGCATCCGTGGGTCCAGGTGTGCACCGCAGCTCAGGAGACGCGACCACAACGGCCAGGAAGACAAGACGGGGTGTGTGGTTAGGAGGTTCACCATGGCGACTGAGTCAATATTAGTTTCTCCTCCCCTCTGCTGTCTCAGAATACATTCAAACGAAAAGACTCTGCCTCTACAACTGCACTTGACTTCTATCTTTTAGGAAATGGGGGAAGGGAAGACAAATTCAGTGTAATAAGTGGGTTGGACATTTGTTCAGGAAGGTTCCCAAGTGAAGCCCCAAAGTGGAGTCAGAATCAGCCAGGCGAAAGACGGCTCTATGCAAAGCTAATGGCACAGCTGATTTCTAAAGTTGAAACAGAAGAAGTTCAGTTGTCCAGGCTCCATGGCGCTACTGGCCATTCTCAACAGGGTGATTCTTCACTGTGGGGCCTGTCCCAGGCATTGCTGGGCGTTTGACACCTGGACCCTGACGACTCGATGCCAGTGACATTCCTTGATTTCAAGTGACAACTCATACTCCCACACATCCTCAAGTGCCCCCTGGTGGGGGTACTGAGTACTGCCACCTGGGCACTACCCGGGTAATTAGTGTGGCACAGGGTGGGGGAAGGTGATGGCCAGCAATGACCGAAGAAAGTTGCAGGCACCAGCTGGATCATACATGGCCTTAATATTCTACTGTGGAGTAAGCCACTGGATTTGGGTAAGGGAACGATAATGACAGATCTGCACTCCAGATGCTTCAGAGAAAAAGCAGACTGAAGGTTAGAGAACTGGAGTTTTCTTTGTGGCAAGATTAATCTCAAATCCAGTTTCTTTAATATATAGAGTAATTCGGGCTTTCGAGTCATTTGTCCATTTTAATAATTAGGTATTTCACAGAAGTCATTCATTCCCTCTAAGCTGTCATTTCTGGAGGGGCATAAAGTTGCTAAAACTATAGCCTCCCTCTCTTCTGTAGGGTTTGTAGTGATGCCCCATCTTACACTGTTATCGCATATTTCAGGTTTTTCTTGAGCACTCTGCTAGAGATTTATCAACCTCATGAATCTTTTCAAAGACTTCGTTTTGATTTCACTTTCCCTTCTGTCTGCAGTTTCTTTCACTGATTTCTGCTTTCATCGGTAGCGCTTTTTTTGATTTTGTTCCATCTTCTCACATTTGTCTAGTTTCTCCTGGAGACCATTCATTTTACATCTCTCTTCTAATGGAGTTTCAGAGCTCCAAGTTTCCTCAAGCGCTGTGTGGTTTGTGTTTCCTTTACATCAACATGTTCCAAATTTGCTTTTAATTTCATCTTTGATCCGAACAAGTTATGTATAAGAATGCTTAATATTTTTCACACATTCACTTTTTACAGGCATTTTTGTGTGATAGATTCTGTTTGTGAAATTTTATTCTGTATAATTAAGCATAACTATTAAATTAGGATAAAATTCTGAGCAAAGTGAAATGAGAATATAGACCATAGAAGAAAAATATTTCTGCACCTCAAAACTATGTTCATCTTAAAATGGATTTGGGTAGGAACTACATTTTTCTCTATCCCAATTCTTTTTTTTTTTTTTTTTTTTTTTTGTGACAGGGTTTCTCTGTGTAGTTTTTTGGTGCCTGTCCTGGAGCTCACTCTGTAGACCAGGCTGGTCTCAAACTCATAGATATCCACCTGCCTCTGCCCACCACCACCCAGCTACTCTCCCTATCCCAATTCTATTGAGATCACTTTAAAAGTGACACAAAAAGCTGAGTGGTCGGTGGTGCATGCCTTTAATCGCAGCACTCTGGAGGCAGTGACGGGTGGATCTCTGAGTTCAAGGCCAGCTTAGTCCACAGAAAAAGTTCCAGGACAGCCAGGGCTACACAGAGAAACCCTGTCTCAAAAAAACAAAACAAACAAAACAAAAACAAATCACAATAGTCCCATTTGATAGTATCTTATGACATGTTGAAAACTGATTTACCTACAAGTGCAAAACACAAGATGCAAAAATTTAGATACAAGTTTAAGTGTTGATATAGATTTCTTCAATGTCCTTTTGGAATCACATAAACGAAAGTATGATGGAAAGTAGGCTGGATAAGAGATCAAAGGGTACTTGGAACTTTTCTTTAAAGTTTCTATAAATAATTTTACTATTAATATGCCACTGATAGAAAAGAAAATCCAGCAGGTCCCTAACAAGCAAGTTGAAAACTATAAAAAAAAAAAACAAAACAAAACAAAAAAAAAACAAAACCTAACTCTATGGCAAGATGGTGCATAGAACTGTGCCAGGGAGAAAACAAAAAACAAAAAACAAAACTAAAACCCCAATACAAACAACTAAAGAGCCAAAATAAAATGGGTATGATGGAAAGAAAGAATCTCACATAGGGAAAACAACAACCACCGCCAACAATTTCACAACACTGGTTGGGCAGTCCAGCACCCAGGAGGTAGAGCCTTCAAATCTCAAGGCAAAAACCAAACAACATAAAACAAAGCCCAGACTGGCCTTCAACTCAGTGTAGCTGGGGATATCTTCTTTTTAAGAAGGATGAGGCTTTTGCCTTTTGGGGAGGAAGCAGGGCTGCCTTGAACATGGCACTGTGGAAGCAGAGCCACATGAGGAGGCACCAATCCTGGGAAAATCACTGTATGATGCAGGACAGAGGAGCGTTGGCATAGGCACAGGAGGCCAGCACATTCAGGGACAGACTGGGGAGTTCCTGCTCACAGGCCCTGAAGTAGGGGAGAGAAGCGGGTGGAGTCCAATGTTCCAGGGAGGACAGCCGCTGTTTGGTTTTCTAGTCCCAGAACCACACACCTCTCCCGGCACTTTCTTTAGTCTAGTGGCACCTCTGGTCGATTCTGTTGGAAAACCACTATTTCCCAGTACTGGCCCAGGGTCTGCCAGTTGGTATTTGCAAAAGGGATGAATGGCCAGACAAGAGATCCCGAGAATGCCAAAGCACAGCGGTGAAGAAGGCACACTGGGCTGTCCTGACCGTTTCTGAGACTGAAGGGACCTTCTGTGGCTCAGGTCTGTCTCTGGTTCCGAGCCTGTCATCCTCATGAAACCATCAATGGCAGTCAGGGTATGTCACAGGATGAACAGAAGGCACTAACCACCAGCTGGCCACGTGTTCTTGATGGTTTCTTGAAAAAAAGGACATTGTGGAGGAAGCAGAGGCACGAACAGGCCCTTGAGAAGCAACAGTTTGAATAACTACTGAGAGGAAGGATAACATAGATTCTGCTCAGGGGAGGAGTAGGGCCACAGCTAGCTCTGCCTTCAGCCAGGACCGGGCTTCTTCCTGGGTCTTACTCCCCCAGCCCACTCAGCAGGAGCTACAGCAGACTGTTCTTTGCTGGGCATTTTTAAGAGCTATCCACTTATGTAAACCACTGGTATTAATTCTTCTATCTAGTAGCATGTATCTCTTTCTTGTGGGGTCCCTGCAGCCAGAGCTCTTTCATAAGTCTTCTGTGGGTCCCTGCATGTGGCTCACACTCCATGGTTAGCAGGAAGTGCCTCTGGATTCCTGCTTCAAGGCCCCTTTCTGATAGATGGTCCTTGGCACTAGCAAACCATTAAGCAGTTCCTGCAGGTGTGGTTCCTGGCCTGAGCCCATGTGTCCTGGCTCACTGCCTGGAATACCCTTCCCGTCCATACCATCATGAGGTATAGTCTCCTCCAGGAAGCCTTTCCCCAGTGGCCCCATGCTTCTGTGGTCACTCTAGGACCCACCAACTGCTTTCCTCATGTATGCCCCTCGTGAACTCATCTAGAGCAAGGGGCAAAGTATTTTCCTGATGCAGCCTTCAGTAAATACTAAGCACTATCTAGGTGTCAGCTAGGGTTGACATAGCACCACAGGCTGGTATCTCACACAACACACTGCCCCACAGTTCTGGAGGCTGAAGGGCAATCAGGGTGTCGGCAGGACTGGCTTTCTTGCAGGCTTTCCCTGGCTTGTAGAAGGCTGCCCCTTTGCCACCTCCTCACTGGGCTGTCTGTGATGGTTAGTGCTGCCCACTTGATAGCTCTAGACTCACTTGGGAGATGGGACTGGGCATGCTTAGAGGGGACTAGCTTGTTTCTGTTAACTGATGTGGGAAGACGCATCTTAACTGCAGGTGGGACCCATGGGCAGGGGATCCTGGACTGTATAAAATAGAGAAAGCAAGTTGACCCCTCTCTGCTTTCCAACTTTTGATGTGGCCAGCTGTTTCCAGATCATGTTGCCCACAAACGGAATGCACCACTGAACTGTGGGCCAGGAGGTGTACTTCTCATTGCACCTCACTTTCAGGTACCTACTGGGACTGGAGTCTACTTACAGATCCAGAAGCAAATATGTGGTGAAACTGAGTCCTGAGAAAAAGGAGATCTGGTTTGCCAGGATACTGCTGATGCAGCAAGGAGCAATGGGGTTTTAGCCCAGTCCCAGGATGTCCCTAAGCCCTCCTCTTAGCTCCAGAATATATAACTGGAATATACACAAATCACTATTACCTTGCAGATACTCAAGTCCCTAACCAAAAATGGTATTTGCATAGAATCTGTACATCCCTCCCATCACCTTAGATCATTTCTAGATTACTTAGATTACCTAACACAATGTACATGCCATGTAAACAAAACAAAGTTATTTTGGGGATACTGACGGGAAAAAGTCAGTGTACGTTTAATATATATATATATATATACACACACACACACACACATATATATATAGTTTAGACAAGACTCACTATGTATCCCCAGCTTGCCTCTAACTTTCAATATAGACCATGTTGGTCTTGAACTCATAGAGATCCATTTGCGTCTGTGTTGTGGAATATTATTTAACTGTGTAAAGGTGTGTTACATTTGTTTCTGTTGCTTTTGTTAACAATGCAAAGACATGTTACATTTGTTTGATTAAATAAAATTAATTTAATCAAACAAATGTCAGGAGGCTGAGTCAGCAACTAGCTGACAGGAAGTGGTGGTGAGGAACCAAGTGTAGGGAGGGTTCTTTAGTGGGGGCTGAGCAGGAGGACGGCCTTTTTACAGGAGAAGCCAGAAAAGGAGGAGGAGGAGAGGACACCAGGGACCAGCTGCCCAGTTACACAACCAGCCACGGAGTAGGAAGGATAAAAAGGAATAGAGAATAGAGAAAGGTAAAAGCCCAGAGGCAAAAGGTAGATGGGATTATTTAAGAAAAGCTGGCTAGAAATAAGCCAAGCTAAAGCCAGGCATTCATAAAAAAGAATACATCTCCGTGTATTTATTTGGGAGCTGGGTGGCAGGTCCCCAAAGAATTAAAAAACAAACAAACAAACAAAAAACTACACTTCTGCCTTCTGAGTGTTGGGATTAAAGACATGCACCACTATACCCAGCTGAAGACACCTCCCTCTTGCCAACTGAAAGATCTAGGGATGCGAAGTCCATAGACACAGGGCTGATTGTACCTTTACAGCCCTACCTGGGAGGTTAGACATACACAAAAATAATGTTTAATTATGTCTGCGCATCCTCGGGTACTCGGATTGTAAGTAAGAACCATCTTTTGTTGGTTGTGTGCTAAGAAAAGGCTGTCTATCCCATCTAAAAAGTCGAGTTACCATAAAATACAATATTAGGGCTTTTGCTTTCAACAAGATACACAAACTGTATTTGTGAGTGTTTATGTTCCTAACAGCTCTGTTGTTTAATACATTTCCCAAGGAAGCACTTTCGGCCTCATCACTTTTGCCCTACGTTTGTTTCCTGTTTAATTTGCTTTCTTTGTTTTCATCTTCAACTCTCAGGCTTACACTCTCTTCCTTTCTACTGAATGTGAACAACTGTATATGCATTTGAGATCTCATTTGTCCATTCATAACTTGTGCTATCGCTTACAAACTTGAGAATACAGCATTTTCTATAACCTACTTCCTGCCATTTCTCTCTTTAATTTCTACACGTAGGGGGACTTTCTAGTCACCTTCTTGGTTTCACATGTAGTTTAGCCACACTATGATCACAGAAAGTATTCTGTAGGAATTTGTTGAGCTGTCTGAGGACACAGTGAGAGATAACTAGAGAAAACAGCTCCACGTATACTTTTAAAATAATGTCTGTTGTGGTCCTGGATGCACAGTTGTTTTACCTGCTGAGCACATGGATTACCTTTGCCTGCTTATCTCACCATTCCTAAGGAAGGCCTTCAGTTAGTCTAGCAGTGATAAATTCCCTAGAATTTGTTTTGGTTTTGCCATCTATCCTTAGTCTCTCTTCTTTACTGAAGAGGTTTGTGGGGGCACACAAAGATGTAGGTTGGTAGTTGTTTACTTTCAACTCTTCAAAGACAAGATTCTATTTTCTTGTTTTTCACTGTTCCGTTGGTAAGTTAGCTGTTACTCTAACACCTAGTTCTTGAGAGCAATCAGTATCTGCCTTTAACACTTATTACTGTGTAACAAATCACCCTAAAACATACTTGAAATGTACATGGTGGTCAGTTTCTGTGGATGAGCATGCATCAGACACAGTTTTGCTGGAGCTCTAGCTCCAGGTCTGTTATAAAGACAGTCGCTGAAAGCTGGAATGGGAGGGCCTGGCTCCATACTTCATCACTGTGCAGAGGCCTCTTTGCAAGACCAAGTGCCACTCTACTGTTAGACAGAAGCAAACAAGCGAGCGAGCTTTCAAGGTGTCAGCATCACAGAAGGCACAGTTTCCAAGAGGCAGGATTGCTGCAAGCCATATCAAGAGCTCAAGAGGTATCTACCCTCTGGTCAAGACACTTTATAGTTGATGTCTTTGTTGCAGATTTTCAGTAGTTTTACAAAGCATTTTCCCCTTTGATTTATATTGTTGCAGGTTCATTGACTTTTTTTTAACTTTGGCTTTGTGTTTATCTCCTATTTCAGAAACTCTTGGCGAGCACACCTTCCAAACAACTTCCGTTCCACAGTAGTCTAGGAAGCAAACCTTTGAAAGGTACCCTCTTCTATTAAAGTAAAAACATAAATAAAATTGTGTACTGTGAATGTGGCTCAATGGTACATCATTTGCCTGGCATGGGAGAAGCTTCATGTTCCATTTCTAGTGTTCTGAGTAAATGTGGGTGGGGAGTGCATTGCCACTGACAGCAGGGATGGTTTCTCCTAAGGCCTCTCCCTTGGGCTTATAAATGCCTGTCTTCTCTCTTAGTCTTAGTACTGTGTTTTCTCTGAAGCTGTGCCCAACTTTCCTTTTTGTATGGGTATGAAGTTTTATGAGATTAGAGCCCACCAAAATATAAAGGCCCCCCCCCTTATATTACCTTAATTATCTCTTTAGAGATCTCTAAGTAAGATCACATTCCAAAGTACTGGAGGTTAAGATTTTGGTGCATATACTTGATGGGAGGCATGAACACAACTTAGTCGACAATACCTGCCAAAATGCCCTTTTACTCATAAACATGCTTATCTTGAATTGCTCAAAATAATGTCTCCAAAAAAGGTAAAAACCATGCTTTTACCCTCAAAGCCTGCCAAAGCTGTAAACATGCTGACCCTGTTGGGGTCAATGTGTTACTTCTGAAAGCTTGTTTATACATGTTGAGATAAAATACAGTCTCATGTGCTCTCCCTTCAAATTGTAAAGAATTCCCATGACGTAATGGAGAGCAAGCCTGTGGTGTAACTACACACAACAATGCAGTGAGAGGCAGAATGAGTCCACTCATGCCTACTCAGCGAGGCACAAGGCTGTCTATCAGACTGAGCACACATCACTCTAACCAACTCTCTAGTGAGTCAGGTAGGCTGAGCTTACAATGCATGCTGGCCACATGGGACTCCAGCCATTGTATACAATGGGCAAGAGTCTGCAAGAGGTGGCCACTACCTACCTGGAAGGAGGTGTGGTCAGAATTATCCAGGTGAACAATGTCTTATTTTCTTCAGTTAGCCGAGTAGCCACTGGGAGCCAACTTCAGACCTGGTCTGTCCATATTTTGCTTTCCAACTCTCTTTCTTTTTTTCTAATATAAATACATTTCTGAGGAAAATCTTTAATCATGTATTGTCCCTGACTTCACATACATGTAAACTAAAATGCATAGAACATTATGTATAAGGATGGTGAGGTCCTTTAAATTCTTTTGATGAGGAACCTGTAACAGCAAACAATCTTACACATGGTGTTCAGTGTAGGCTGGTCTGTGGGCTATGAGTCAGGTCTCTTCCCAGGTTGTCCACACAATCCCTAGAATACTGTGTTTACATCATCACCTGAAAGTGAAGCCCATGACTCCTAACATGTATTTCCAGTACCGTTGAGCCTTGCGAATTCAAATCTTCTATGTCCGGTTGGGTGTCTAAAAAAAACATCTGGGGCCAGGCGGTGGTGGCGCACGCCTTTAATCCCAGCACTCGGGAGACAGAGGCAGGCGATCTCTGTGAGTTCGAGGCCAGCCTGGGCTATAGAGTGAGATCCAGGACAGGCACCAAAACTACACAGAGAAACCCTGTCTCAAAAAAAAAAAAAAAAAAAAAAAAAAAAAAAAAAAAAAAAAAAAAAAAAAAAAAAAATCTGACAAAAAGGGGAGACTAGCTGTGCTGCCCCCAAGTAAGTACACTAGTAGGAATTATTCTTTACACTGAGGGTCCCCACTTGTGTGAATGCAGAGCCAAACGTAACTGTTCAATGAAAGCCTGCATCTTCTCCTTGGCTACTCCACCTACTCTCACAACAAGCCTACAAGCAGATCCTAAGGGCTCTGCTTCCAGCACATGCCAACCCCATTCTATTTCCACTGCATCGGCACAGCCCATCTTCATTCCTTCTCTGCACTGCATTTCCCACACAGCAGCAAAGGCAGTCATTTAACTGCAGACTCAATCTTCACATTTGAAAACATAAAAGATGCCACAGTTTTGCAATATACATAAAGTAAATTCCTCCCAGGGCCTTGTAGACCAGGTCTATCAAAGCCTGTGCACCCCATGACCAGTCTCACTCCATTCTCCTTTTAGATCTGGGTCCTAGCACCACTTTTGGTGCTTATCAAACCAGTCATCCAGTTCCACCCATAAGGATGCTTCTCCATCATCCTACAGGGTCGACTTCAGTCCTCTGGCCTCTGTGCACATGTGACTAAACTTGGAAAGCACACCCTCTTACCACCAGCTTTCTTTTCTTCCTGTAGTTAATACTGTTCCTGGGTCCTGCCACGTTCATGTGTTAGCGGATTCCTGTTAGCCTCATCATAATGCAGCTTCGTGAGGGGAGGGACCACGGCTGGCCTGCTCTAGCTCTAGCACCTGGTATTCTGAGAGGAAACATAGGCTCAAGTGGCCAAGCACTTTACTCCAGGATACACAGCTAGCAAGAAGTGCAGCTGAGAGCTGGACTCGGGTTTTGTAACCATGAAATCTGCAATCTTCAGTTTCCTTTGTGCTGTGTCTTGGGCAACACTACAGTCTGTTCTGCCACATTTAATTTCCATGCTTCCAGGAAAAGCGGCCACATGGTTTTCTCACTCATTCTTGTCCACTTAACTACACCGATTAGTTGTTAAACATCTACTGCTGTGTGACCTTGGGGAGATTTACTAGCTACTCTGACTCAACTTATTCTTATAAGTAAGCACCTTCTTACTTACTGAAGTGAAGAATCACCTATTTTCATCCTCAAATGCTCCAGTGAGATGGGTGGCATTATGGACCAGGTTTGCAGTGATGAGGAAGAATCACAGACAGCTTATAGAATCTGTTTTAGTGTCTGCTGATGACAGGCCAGGACCCCAGCTCCCAGTTCACACCATGCATCCATGTTCTAACAGGGTATCCAAACTCCTGCTTTAGTGATGAAAAGTGACCATCATTCACGCTTAAGTAAACAAAGAACGCAAGTCATGCTTTTAAAACAGAGAACATTGCCGGGCGGTGGTGGCGCACGCCTTTAATCCCAGCACTCGGGAGGCAGAGCCAGGCGGATCTCTGTGAGTTCGAGGACAGCCTGGGCTACCAAGTGAGTTCCAGGAAAGGCACAAAGCTACCCAGAGAAACCCTGTCTCAAAAAAAAAAAAAACAAAAACAAAAACAAAAAAAAAACAAAAACAGAGAACAATTAGATTTTAGTTAGAGTAGGAATACAGGTTGGATATAGTGGCACATGCCTTCAATCCCAGCACTTGCAGATGCAGATCAAGTTCAAGACCAGTCAAGTCTACATAGTGAGTTCTAGCCCAGCCATGGCTATACAGTGAGATCCTGTCTCAAAATAAGAATTATCAAAAACTTAAGAAAACTTAAGTTATACTCATGGATTTTCTCTGGTTATGAGAAAAGTCTGACAGTGTAATGGAGTCAATACTAGAATCACTACATGTACAGAAAAGGCTTGGCTTAAATTCATATATAATGTAGACAGCAAATCAAATTCATATTGTAAACTAGGATGTAGTAGTTGGTCTAAAAACAAGTTTGTAAAAATGTGTAAGGGAGAGGAGAACAAGCATTGTGCCATAGGAAAAAGACCCCAGAAGTTTGAAAACAAGGATCTAGGCTGACGGAGCTGAAGTTATCAGAACCTTGGACAGCGCCAAGAGGGCTTTTGGCTCCCTCAAAGGGCTTTATGAGATGCTCCATTTTTATCTTTATAGGTTGTTCCTCAGCTTCTTTGCTTCTAAACACCTGTCTTACTTTCACTGGTGCACATATAAAAGCTTACTGTGTGCGGAACCTACAACGATGGGATAATTTTAAACAAGTCTTCCTGCAGCAAAAATGCCTGGCTGGCATCTTTTAAGTTTTTCCATTCTAGGATGGAGATGAAAAAAAATAGCAAAACAAACAAACAAACAAACAAATAAATAATGCACAATTTAAATGTCAGGCATTGTTATGAATCACTCCAAAGGAGAACAGATTTAAGACCCACACAGGCCAGCATCTGATTTGAAGCTTGCTAACTAACAGGCCCCCTTGCACCTAATCATTTTTCTGCATCTCCTTTTGCAAGAGTATGTTCTAGTGGTTCCCAAAGCCATGGCTGGATTTTGAGTTACCAAGCAAGACATGCACCTTGACATTTGCTTTCACACAATTCCTAAAAACACAGTTAGTTTTAAAGTCCTCCCTATTGTTAGGTATGACAAAAGAACCACTCTGCAAACACTTAGCTTTACTACCAAGCCAAGAATCCTGTCTTTTCTATCTGTGAAAATGAAGTAGGCCAAACGCTTTGTCAATTTGCTCTTGAAAACAATACGGTCACAAAACTCACTGTGACTATTCCGTATCTTTACAAATGTCATGGGGCTGCCCTGTTTCCCACCCCCACAAAGGGCTGATTGAGGTGGCAAATTAATCCTCTACAGCGTGTAGAACAAGGTTCTGGGAAGCCCCAAGCCCACTGGTAGAGCACAGGGAAGCTGTTGTGTTCAATCCTTCATCTCCAGGGAATCAAAAGGAGCCACAATGCAGTCATCAGCATGTTTTCACTCTGCAAGACCCACACTTCCTATTTAGAGCACACATCCATACCCCATTCTGCATTCTCACAAGGCTCCTTTTATTTATTTGTGTTTGTTATTATATGGTGCATACCAACATGTTTGTGTGACTCCACTGGTGTGTACACACCCATTGAGAGGAAAAAAGAATGTCCATTGTAAACTTGTTAAAAGGAGAAAGGGACCCCCACTGTTTTTCCTTTGGCCAGAACTCTATAGAGAGAGGATTTTAACTCTTGATGTCCCAGAAGGGAATGGTTTCTTTGTGTATTTTACATTTTGCAATGGCTGAACATCACAAATGCATCTTAACTGCCATAGGCCTAGAATCTGGTATTTCTTCAGTTCCACAGCTCGCACCAGACAGTGAACTATGTATGGGAACTGCTGTTTAATAGCTCAAGCTGTTCTTACAAAGTGAGGTAAGCATGAAGAAACTCACAAGGACTCCATTTAGGAACAGTATTTTTGTGAAGCTTTTGGTTGGGTCTTTACTGGTTTTATTTCAGAAGTATAAATATGAACTATGTGATGTCTCTGAATATTTTAGTTTTGAATATGCGTGTTCAGAAAACTAATGCTAAGTACCCACAACATGAACCACTAGCTCATGGTGATTTTATTAGTGAGTCAGGTAGCTACATAGAGTCTAGTGCCTCCATAATCCAGTTTGACCTGGTATAAAAATATAACAAAAGCTAGCTAGATACCAATATATTCTTGCTCTTCCAAATTACATTTGTACTTATGGCAACAAAGCTAAAATGGAGTGGTCTTTTTGACAGCCACACTTTTAAGCAGATGCTATGGAAGTCCCTTTCACACAGAGGCAATGCACACCAAACAGAAAACAAGTGTTCCTTTCTGTGTCAGAGAGGCATGAATAAGGCAAGATGTAAGTATCTGCTTTATTATGGACTCCGTACCTCTAAGTCAGCCTGGGATGCAAACAGTTAAGTGCCACATGCTCTTTCACCCATTCTCACTCCTTTCCAACTTCCAAAGGACAGGGCTCAGTGACAACACAGTGCATGGAATGAAGAAGGAGAGTTCTCAAATTAATTAGCTGGAAATGAGTCATGTCAATGTTTTGGAAAGGCAGAAGGGGAGAAAAGAGATTGGTAGAATTAATCACAGTGAGAAACTTACTTCAAGAGCCCACCAGAGTTCAGAAATCCAGTGAGCAGCAGAGAATCAAAGGAATGAAGCATACTTGCCATCTGAAAGGATGGACAGAATCCAATCAAGGGTCCCAGTCTTTGCCAAGAAGGGGCTATGCCCTCAAAAATGTTTATTATCCACTACAACGGTAAGCACAAGGTATATGACTTGAAAGCACGTTCTACCCAGGGGCACAAAGGTGAGGCAGACAGTTTACACTTACTGCAAAGAAATAAAGAAAATTTCCACTTGTAGCTTACACACATTGAACTCTAAAGGACTGAGAGGTCCCACATCTGTGCTCTACATTTCCAATACTTGGGATTTCATATACTGCAAAGATGAGAGATCCACGAGATGGAATCTGAGCATGTTCCGATGGAGAGGTCATTCACTAAGAAAAAACAAAACAAGAAACAGGGTCATAGCTACAGCACATCTATTTACAAGAACCATGAAAGGGAAAATGCAGAGCTTTGCTTACATCATGGTCACGGAGGACCAAGAAGATCCTTAAAGGATACATGCAATAGCACATGAAAAATGGCAGTGAATGCTGCTACCTTAAAAGAAAGCCTAGTTTTGGCCAGGAACTTTTTTATACCACGTATACGTTTCAGTATGTTTTTGTATGTTATGATCTGCATGACTTCTAATTTTAAGCAAATGGCATCACAAAGCCTGACCAAAAAGTTCTTTGAAGCACTATTTAGTGCTGGCTGGTAATCATGCCAGAGAACAATTTCTCCCTGTCTTCTCTGTTCCCTATAACAATCTCTCACTTCCAAGGTCACAGGGATGCAGGGCCAGCTCCAGGGGGAGACTGGAGGACAGTTTACATAGGAGTACTTACAGGTGGGGGGACGTCGTTATTAGGCTTCAGAATCAGCTTCTCCCCACTCTTTTCAACTTCAAAACCCATTTTCTTCAGCAGGGATGCATCTGCCAACCCCTGCTCCTCCATTTTTGCAATGAAATCTTGATTTTGGCTGTTGTCTTCAGTGAGATTTCGCACAGCATACACCACCCACTGCATCATGACTGGAGTCAGAGTGAAGGAATTTAATAGCATACTTCCCATTTCTGTAACTCACATGACTGTCAGAGATAAACAGTGAAGGAGAGAAACAAGAATACTGATGAGATTTTTCTAGAGGGTTAGAAAGAATATAAATATGCACTCAAAGAGGAAACCATTTAAAAGGCTGTAAAGGTACACACGTGCTTGTGTGTCTAGTCCTAGAGAACAGCTCACTGAGTGTCTGATGAACAAGATTATGAGTGCGCACACATGCACATAGGTGCAGGGTTGGGGGTGGGGGGGCTCAGAGCAGCTACTGCTGAGGTTTATGAACACAGCAGTACACATATGCACACTCCTGGGCATTATGCCAATTCACTAGGGAAGGACAAGAGGAGCTCTGCAGACAAGTCAGAGGTGCTGGGAAAAAAATAAGACAGGAAACTAGCTCTGTTTAAAGTGCAGTTATCAGTAAGAATGGTTTCCTAGGAGTTACCATGGAATTTCTCTCATTCAGTATTTCAGAGACAAAGCCTCAGCTGTGAAGGATTTGCTAGGTTCAGTGTGAAACACTCGTGCTCTGAAAGTACACGACCCGCACTGCCTCCCCATGCCCAGGCCCTCGAATGAAATGCCCTGCTTGGTGTCCCCACATCAGAACGAAGACGACAGAAGCTTGGGGTCACATCACTGCATTATTCATGAGGACTAAGGTGGCAGGAAAACTGAAAGCTGCTACTCCACAGAGTACTACCAAGGGTAGGCTTTTTGTTTAGGGCTTCGCTCTGGTCCAGAGGGAACCACAGGAACTAGGCTAGCATAAAAATATTTCCAAAGAAATAGGCCTATCTGCTCATGATCAATAGAGTATCAAAATCATCAAATCCAGAGGGCTGGGGATGTAGCACTGTGGTCCAGTGTGCTTACACAACACAACATTCACTGGGTCATGGTTTTGGTCTCCAGCACACACATTAGATACACACTCAGACAGTTCCAAAGGCAGACGGGGTGCATGAGGCTCCAAAAGGCATCAGACTAAGCTTCTGATCCTGCCCTAGGCTTCTCTCAGACTGGTTCTGAGACATTTCTAGACTACTAATCAGAAGTGAAACCCAAGAGAGGCTGTCAACAGTAATAAAGGTGGGGGCTCTTCTTATAGAATTTAAAAAAAAGAAAGAAAGAAACAGTTTCTCTCTAGTTCAATAACCTCAAATGAAATTAAAATTTGAATCTATTCACTAAGAATCAAAGCATTAAAAGTAGTGGTACTATATGATCTAGGGTATTATGGGGTTTTAAATGGTTGTGCCATCCTAGTCTTTACAACCCAACCCTGATTCATAATCCAGTCCAGCCTTTCTACACTGTCTCAGGTCAGCTCTCTTCCTGATCATGACTCTTTCTCTGGCTGGCCTCATGTCTGTGGGACTATGGGGCCTGGACAGAGCCTAGCACAGAGAAAAGTCCTACTTAGCAGCCTTGAATAAATGAATGAACGATCTGTTGGTATTTGAAGGTTTATCACTGAAACCACTTGAGGGTATCACTGGCTGAGTGTTTCCAAAGGTACAGGACAGAAGCTGCACTCGCCGGCAGATGCTGAGTCTGTACTTATCACCCCTTGCTAGAGACTGTTTTCACCTGGCAATCTGTCTGCCATCCATCATGACAAGACTCTGCTTCTTTTCTAAAAACCAAATCCACAAATACTGAAATAAAACCTGAATTTGCATTTCTCCCCTTTCCATGATCACTGGGTCTCCACTTTGTGCCATCAGAGAAAATAAAAATAACATTTGTGGGTGCCACCCACTTTCAACACAAGAAGTAATTTCTAAACAATTTATTTTCTACACCTAAGGTGACACGATCACTATACAAACTCATCCTTTCACTTTTTATAGAAAAGAGGAAGCAGCAATCACGACGAGAAGTGACAAAGGAGCAAACATTTGAGGCACACACTCAAAAAGATGCCGTGTAAGACTGGAGATGGGGCTGGTTCACAGATACAGCTCTACAGCTGCAAATGGCAGAGGCCAAACATTCTCTCCTTTCTGGAACTTCCTGGCTATTAACTTAAAGATAAACAGACTTGAACAAATTTAAGGTTGCCAAGATTCTTCTAATAGCTCCTGCAATCAAAGTCCTGTACATGTTCTTAGGTAGACAAGAAGAAAGCACCCCTCCCTCTCTAAGTGACCACCAGCAGCTGACGGTGCTGTCCATCAACAGAACAAACACTGTTTCTATTCAAATGAAAACATCTGGGCACTACTGTCCAGGATTTCAGATTACACATAAATTTTTAAAGTTTGTTTTTACTAGGTGTTCAGGCTTTAATTTTTCTTTTTAACTTAATTTTTAAACTCACATATGAAAGACATGAGGCTGTTCATATTTCCGAGCTCCATATGACATTTCAACACATATATGTGCATACACTGCAAAGTTCACGCCTATCTCATCCAACAATTTTATTATCATTTATCTATCATTAGTGTGTGTACTCATGAATGATGCATAGAGGTGTGCACAATATGTCTGTAGAGGTCAGAGGACAACTCTGTAGAGTCAGTTCTCTCCATAAACCTTTACATGGGCTCTGGGCGTGAATTCAGGTTGACAGGCTTGCAGAGCAAGGGCCTTTACCCTCATTGAGCCATTTTGCTGGCCCTCTTTTCCCCTGTTTTATTTGGGTATATGCATGATGTGTGTCTGTGTGTTGGGGAGCATGTGTGCCATGGTGCATGTATGGAGGTCAGCACTGGAGCCTTTCTGCAGAACACGCTGGTGCTGTGACCTCGGCCACAGAGACCACAGTGGCAGTTAGCATCATGCTGCAGCTGCTGCACCAGAAAGGGAAAGGGAGGAGGAGGAGGAGGAGGAGGAGGAGGAGGAGGAGGAGGAGGAGGAGGAGGAGGAGGAGAACACCAGTGCTGGATGGGTATTCCATGGGTCTACGCTCTGTGGAGTTAGCTCTCTCTTTCCCTTCAATGTGGGTGTGAGCTCAAACTCGGGCTGCCAGGCTTGCAAGCACCTTTACTCACTAAACAATGTGTTAGCACCAATATTACTATTCCTTTATGGTGAAAACATTAAACATCCTTTCTCCCAACTTTTTGACATTTAAAGTGCACTGCTGTTAACTAGTCACCCTACTGTGCCACAGCACCTGAACTTCTTATTCCTATCTGACCAAAACTCAGTACTCAGAGATGACAGAAAGAAAGCACTTTTTTCAGAAGATTGGAACTGAAAAGAGAAACACTGCTAACACAATCTAAGAACCGTCTGATCTGTAGTCCTGGGTCATGAATATGTATGGGCTCCTTGTTAGTGTGCTGTGAAAGACTGGAGCCTGAGTAGTCAGTTCAGACCTAGACAGTCTTAAGTGTCACAAGGGAGATTAAAACAAGTCCCAGTTAATATTCACATTGCCCTCTTGTTCCCTCTGTAAAGGGACAGGGAACAAGAAAGAGTGGGGGAGAAAATTCAACATCTTCTAAAGTCTCTAATCCTACCAAAACTTCAAGTCCTTTATTGTATGCTTAGCTCTGGAGAGAGCGCTTTTACCGTTTCCATAGCTACTACAAATAGAAGGCATGAGCCTGTTTGTCGCAAAACTGCCTTGAAAGGGCCCGCAATCAGGGCTGCAGCTTTTCTGCAGAACACGCTGGTGTTGTGACCCAGGCCACAGAGACCACAGTGGCAGTTAGCACCATGCTGCTGCTGCTGCTGCACCAGGAAGGGGAGGAGGGGCTGAGGGCACCTGTGCCAGTTGGGCACTCCGCGGGTCCATGCTAAGCCTAAAGCTGTGAACAGGCTAGGTGACTCAGTATTAGTGGACAAAAAATTGTACAAGTACCTTAGTACCAACCAGCAGACATGTCTACTTTAAAGTACAATCACCTGGTTAAAATGTTACCTGTTAAGACAGACTTCACCTAGTTATAGGCAGGCTGTTTCTAGGAATCAAGCCAACAGACTTCAAGTCTAAGGATGACTGTTGTCAAGGCCCAAAGCCTGTCTAGGAGCCTGCTGAGAATGGGGCTAGCAAATACTGGCAAGAAACAGTGAACAGTTTGATGTAGTTCATACAATATATAAGTTAGGGGATCAATTTCCGTGTCTACAAATTCAACTAACCTCTAGTTGTCAGGACCAATCACAGGTGAGTGACCTGTGGCTGCTCTAAGAGTAAGTAGTTGTAAAGACAGTAGGCCAAAGAAGCATGGTATTTAACATTCTGCCCCTCAGATGTTGACCTATGGCCTTGGATATGTAAGGAACCAATAAGCAAGGAACTATTAAAAGTATGGGTTTGGGAAACCTACATTCCATTGATAACAATTTAAATATCAAAGACTTTTACTTGAATTTTAGGATATATGTGTACTTGACATAACATCTGTATATGCATGCCATATAATAATCTTTACCTAGAGTATGTTGAGAAGTTACTTTAGACAGTGAGCCAGTGAAGGAATGGGATTTACATGCATACAACTTCAGAGGAGCTCTGTTATAGGGCAGACAGAGAGCAGGCATGGAGATCCTCCAACAACTGCACTGTAAGAGTAGAGTCAGAGACAGACAAGTCTCCTTCAAGGGCCTTTACAAACCACATCATAGACGGTTATGAGGATCAGAGTGAACAGTAAGCACCTGCAGCACACTAAACAACAACCTTTTCAAACTATGCAAAACTGAGGTGTAGGAGCATAGCAAGCAGTCTGTTATAAAACTTCTGCAAATTCTTTATTTTACTAAAACCCAAGTGTGCTGATTTCCTCATACAAGGAAGGAAAAACGTGGAGGTATGGACCAGGAACAAAGTGTGCTCAGCACCCCCAGCCCTCTTGGGAGGAGCTGGGTGGCCTCCATCAACCCTCCCTCAGAGGCAGGACTAACTCATGGAGAGGAAGGGGAAGCATCCGTAGACTCATGGTCACAACAAAGGCTGGAAGGAGGCTCATGGAGAGGAGTGGGCAGACAGGACGGAGGTGTTCAGTGGGGAATGGTGTCTATTCTTCCACAAAGCCAGAGGTTTCTCTGCACAGGCCAACCATTTCTAGACATCCAGAGATATTTCTGTTGCTTTCATAATGAAGTTCATTCTACATCACTGTTAACTTTTATCATTATCTTTGGTTATCAACACTCATTCACTACACACTATTCTCATTCAGAAACTAAAGAGGAAAGCTTAGTGGGGGCAGATCTTCCTAAATTCCTTGCATGGTGCTGGAACCAGTGTATGCAGTAACCACCACAAACCACCCACACTGGCTCCTCCTACTACCCTAAATTGTTGGACTATCTAGTATCTAATTTTCTTCTGCGTTTTGTATTTTAATACAAGGGAACATCTGTGCTCTGAGTGTTTCAGTGAGCGCTGCATGTGCTGTTTCACGGTTTGCAGCCTGCTGTCTTAACAGCGTCTAACAAATCACAGCTCAAGTCATGTGTGCATACCTGCCAACTTACTAATTAATGGCTAACTGCCAACACTGAAAGCAGTAAAAAGGAAAAACAAATAGAAGAGGGTGGGAAAGAAAAATCTGCCACATTAGTGAATTATAGGTCATAATATGAAGAATATGGAATACGTGTTCGTAATACATGCTACAAATAGCAAGTAGTTTCTGCCTATACAGAGGGAAAGTCATCTCAGAATCATCACTGCTTTACAGACTAAGTGCTTTCCTGTCCTCTCCAGCCACAAGGGAGACAGAAGGACATTTCAGAGATGTTGCAGAACTGCCTGAACAGCTGTCACTGGAGACTTGCTCCTCTGTGCCAAGTCCACACTCACTGTCCTTACAGCATACAACTTACTTTTCCTAGAGTGACCTTTAAAGATGAGGTGAGACACTGTTTCAAGGGCCTCCTCCTCGAAGCCCACACATCTCTCCACCTTTTGAAAGCTCCCACTTCCTGATAGCATCTGTGGGAAGGGTGGGGAACCATGCCACATACCGCCCTCTGTCTGGACCCTGGCTGAATTCTATGCTCTCTCCTTCAATCCCAGATGCACACCATCCAGCATCCAAGATGAGAAAGAAAACATACTGTGGGCCCATCCAGCTGGCAGTGAAGTCATGGAAGACGACATTCTCCCTGCCAGACAGTCATCACTAGCACTGCCCACTCCAAATGCTTCTGTGGCGAGCAAAGGCTGTGCTCGCAGGTACCTTGTCTTCACAGGGTTTTGGTGGTGAAGATCTTAGAGCACTGAAACTAATTTTGTACATTACATACTCTGGAATCCTTTTTACTACCCACTTCAAAGCAGAGCGTGGTATAAAGCAGGCAGAGTCTGGCATCCCTATCACACTACAGGTTTCAGGATCAGAAACAACCAATACCACTTCTAACCCAGACCACACCAAAGGGCTCTGGGGCCACAAGTGGTTCCATTTGTATTTGGGGCAGCACTCTGACGTTACTTCTGAGACTAACAGGGCTGCTGCATGCGGCATGCTAAAAAGTGTCCAGCACATGCACTGAACACAGGGCATAGGAGCAGGATTCTACAGCACTCTGGGAATGCTTTCCTTCCTGTGCTCCCTGACTCTTGCAGAGTATGTGTTGCTCACCTGCCAGGCTCCTCATTACCTGAGCTGTGACCTTTGGTATGTAGAGCTTAAGTGGTCTAACTATTTAACCGGAGACAGCCTGCTCAGTTCCTGTGTCAGATTTGGGCTGTGAGATGTTGAGGACCACATATAGATGCACAACACAAGCACAGCCACCTTCATTCTTGTTGTGGAGACAGCTGGGGAGAATATCAGGCTTCTAAAGAAAACAACGCCCAGGACTCCAGTCATACCCAGGTCCCCACTAACAGTGCCATGGCTGAGCTTTATTGCCTGAAAGAGAAATTCAGGGCACAGCAAGGCCCCACCTGCTGAGTGAAGAGATGTTTATAAAATGCACAGAACTCTGGAATAGAAGAGACATCAGAAAAGCTGCTTCATCTGAACCTATTCAGAGTACACTCCCACTCTCAGAGAGACTTTAAAAGAGGAACTCACACCTGATTTTTGACAAAGAAGCCAAAACTGTACCATGGAAACAAGAAAGCATCTTCAACAAATGGTGCTGGCATAACTGGATGTCAACATGTAGAAGACTGCAAATAGATCCATATCTATCACCATGCACAAAACTCAAATCCAAGTGGACCAAAGACTTCAACATAAATCCAGTTACACTGAACTTGATAGAAGAGAAAGTAGGAAGTAGTCTTGAATGCATTGGCACAGGAGACCACTTCCTAAATATGATACAGACACTGAGAGCAACAATTAATAAATGGGATCTTCTGAAACTGAGAAGTTTTTGTAAGGCAAAGGACATGGTCAACAAGAAAATAGATAAATAAATAAATTAATTAAAAAACTAAAAAAGAAAATTCTTCATTCAAATCAACCGCATTATCCAAAAGCAAGAGCACAAACAGCCAATACATTTATGAAAATGATCATGAAAAATGTTCAACATCTTTAATCCTTAGGAAAGTTCAAATAAAAACTGAGTGTGTACATGCTGCACACACATACATACAAGTAGGCAAACATTCACATAATAAGAAATTAAAGTTTGGCTTTTTTGTTTGTTTGTTTGTTTGTTTGTTTTTGAGATAGGGTTTCTCTGTGTAGCTTTGCGCCTTTTCCTGGAACTCACTTGGTAGCCCAGGCTGGCCTCGAACTCACAGAGATCCGCCTAGCTCTGCTTCCTGAGTACTGGGATTAAAGGCATGCGCCACCACCACCTGGCAAGTTTGGGTATTTATCTCATGCAGTCAGATTAGATTTTGGGCACAAATCTAATCACAGCTGGTGTGAATATAGGCTAGTATAGCCAGGACAGAGTACAAGAGACAGGTTCTTCAAAATACTAAATGTAGAATTATCAGTTTATTTAGCTGTGCCCTTCTTGACTATGTACCCAAGGAACTTTATCATTATAATACAATAAGTACCTTTATGTCCATGTATGTTTCTGTAGTCACAGGAGTCAAAATGCAGAACTATAGTTCATGTTCAACAAATGAAAGAATAAAATGATGTATATGTGTAATGGAGTATTATGTCATAAAGATGAATAAAAACCTATTATTTTTTTGCACCTGGAAAAAAAATAAGACAAAACAACAGCCTATAGAATGGGAAAAGATCTTTACCAACCCCACATCTGACCGAGGGCTGATCTCCAAAATATATAAAGAATTCAAGAAACTAGACATCAAAATACCAAGCAATCCAATTAAAAAATGGGCTACAGAGCTAAATAAACAATTTGCAACAGAAGAATCTCAAATGGCTGAAAGACATTTAAGGAACTGCTCAACATCCTTAGTCATCAGGGAAATGCAAATCAAAATGACTCTGAGATACCATCTTACACCTGTCAGAATGGCTATGATCAAAAACACTGATAACAGCTTATGTTGGAGAGGATACAGAGTAAGGGGAACACTCCTCCACTTTTGGTGGGAGTGCAAACTTGTACAGCCACTTTGGAAATCAGTATGGCAGTTTCTCAGAAAATTGGGGATCAATCTTCCTTAAGACCCAATGATACCACTCTTGGGCATATACTCAAGGAATGCTCATACCACAAGGACACATGCTCAACTATATTCATAGCAGCATGATTCATATTAGTCAGAACCTAGAAACAACCTAGATGCATCTCAACTGAAGAATGGCTAAAGAAAATGTGGCACATATACACAAATGGAGTACTACTCAGGAGAGAAAAACAATGACATCATGAAATTTGCAGGCAAATCGATGGAACGAGAAAATGTTAATCAGATTGGTGAATACTCTGTCATCATAAAGCCTTCATCCAGTAACTGATGAAAGCAGATGTAGAGATCCACATGGTGCATGGATCAGGTCCCATCCCTGGTGCACGAGTGAGCTTTTTGGAGCCTAGTGCCTATGGTGGGACACCTTGCACAGCCTTGGTGCAGTGGGAGGGACTTGGACCTGCCTCAACTGAATGTACCTGGTTCTGCTGACTCCCCATGGGAGGCTTTGCCTTGGAGGAGCTGGGAATGGGGGGATGGATTGGGGGAGAAGGCTAGGAGGTGGGAGAAGGGAGAAGAGGGGGATCTGTGGTTGGTATGTAAAATGAATAGAAAATTTCTTAATAATAATAATAAAAAAGAGGAATTCACTTCAGTGTCTCCCACTTGCCAAGACTGAGAAGAGAATGGTCAGTGTATTTGCATAAAATTGGAAAAGTAGTAATAAAAACAATAGCAGCAGACTCATGTCCAACCTAGTATGTGACAGTAGCTGTTTTAAGCACTTACTAACCCTATGATTATCCTCAACCTACTGAAGAGGAAACCAAGATCCTGAAAACCAAGAGGCTGAGTAACCTGTCGTGTGCCCTGCGATAAAAAGTGGTGAAGCCAGGGCATAGACACAGGCAATGGGGCTCCAGCCCTCAGCTCCCATCTCAAAGCCATACAGCTTCCAAACATACTCCTCTGCCTGCGGAAATGACTGAATCCCCAGAAGAAGCAGGGCAGGCCTTCCTTTTGGCACTGAGTTTCATGCCAGAGTGCAAGGAAGGGAAGAATGATCAAGTTTGAGACTTGAAACTGGTTTCTTTCACTCCAAAAAGCCCACAGGACTACACTAACCTGCAGTCAGCATTCAGATCAATGATCTCGGTAAAATACTTTCAGAACTAGCTAATAAACTAATGCTCAAAATGAAATGAAAATGTGAAGTTGAGAAAGTAATCCTATCTAAATTACAGGAGATTAGTGTTGGTCTAGCACTAATGACATTTCAGAAGTAATAAAGTGTAGCCAAGGGTCAAAAACAGTTCTGTGCTAGGAAGGATTAAATGAAGAACACAAATAACAAAGAGCTTCTGGTGGATCTGAGAGAAGACAAGACACAGCAGGTATTGACGAGCCAGGAAAGCCCCATCCTATGAATGCTGGGGGTTTGGGCATTTGGATCCACTGTCCTGGCTGACATTACTAGTCCCCTGGGGGGAAAAGGGGGCTGGTCATGAGTCACATGGCCATGTTGATATGCTGCTTCTGGCCCTTCCCCTCTCAAAAGCCTCCAGGAAGTCAGCAGTCAGAATAGAGTGGGCTGGAAGACTTAGGATCAGAAAGAGGTGTCTGTAAATATGTAATTAGGAGGAGGTAGCTGGAGAGCGGAGCTGATTCTTTCTCTGCATGGGAACTCTAAGCCTGACTTCCTATCAGAGAGAAGCACTCTGCATCTTTTTAACCTCCTAATGTCAGCCTACAACAGAAATTTATGAAAACAAGAGCTAATAAATACTTTAGACTGTTTCAAAGTTAGGTAAGTTGTAGTGGCGACACTACATTTCTAAAGTATTTCTAGATATCTTGCTTTTGTGGGGGAAATTAATTACAGAAATGTACTATTTTTTTTGTTATCGTTAGGTTTGCCTGTTTGCAGTACTAGGGTCTTGGTGCATGCTAAGCAAGCACTCTACCATTTATAGTCCCTTCTAGAAAAGTTAACACTTGAATGTGTTTTCTCATCTTATATAGACAATAGGACTTGCTATTTATACTAAAATTAGAGCCATGGATTAAGATCCCACAAAAGCTCAAACTGTTAATCACACATTGGAATCTCTCTCCAGAACTTAACCATGACCAAACCATAACCATTCATTTAGGAAGTATGAAGACATATGCCTTGCCTAGGTTGGGGGGCCCAGGTCTAGTTCCCGTACAGGGCTTTGTAGTAGCAGTCATTTCAAATGAGCATGTTTCCATGCCTCTTGGCTTTAAGTTCCTTCATTTATACAATGAGGATCACAGATTTTCTTGTATTATGTGAGGTGATGGTGTGGGCCTCATAGACATAAGTCTAAAGTGGACTGCCATTCATGCCATTAAAAGCCTAAGAGTCCTGGCCACTCACAAAACCATTTGCCACAACTTTCTCTTTTATAAAATAAGGGTAATATTTTATAAAATAAAAGTAATATCTATGGCAGATTAAATAAAATCACAATGTCATGGATAAGAATTGTCAATCAGATGTTTTGGCTTTTGGACCCAAAAGATCAGGAACCAACTCTGTGTGGGCCCTGAGGAGGGACTCAGTACAAGGTATGTCTACTGCATTCTGTTTTTCCAATTTCTCACTACAGGGAAATGTGACTCACCATCTTTACCAGTTCTCAGTGCACAGCTCAGGGGCATTAAATACAAGTGTGTTATAACCATCTCTACAATCCTGTGTGTGTGGTATATGTGTGTGTACCATGTGGAGGTCAGGGGGTGATGCTGATGGACACTAGTTACCATCTTGTTTTGTTTGTTTCTGAAGACAGGGATTTCTCTGTGTAA
This sequence comes from Peromyscus leucopus, assembly GCF_004664715.2. Lineage (NCBI taxonomy): Eukaryota > Metazoa > Chordata > Mammalia > Rodentia > Cricetidae > Peromyscus > Peromyscus leucopus. The sequence goes on from NC_051080.1 coordinate 19,033,610, forward strand.
GCTTGTCTGTCCTGGAACTCGTTCTATAGACCAGGCTGGCCTTGAACTCATAGAGATCCGCCTGCCTCTGTCTCCTGAATGCTGGGATTAAAGGCTGCATCATCACCATCCGGCTCCATCTTATTTTGAGACAGAATCTCTTGGTGAATCTGAAGCATGTCATTGTTGACTAGGCTGGCTGGCCAAGTCTTCATGCTGTGCAGCAGTCACTCTGCCCTCTCCATAACCTTTGGTGCTGTACAACTGAAACTCTAAACCCATCAGGCAGTAATGCTCCCTTTTCCCCAGCTGCCAGCAAACATTTCCCCACTTTCTGTCTCCATGCTTCCAACTACACTAAGTACAAGGAGGCAGAGATAACATGTCTTTCGGAGAGTGACTTACTTTGTGGCCTTGAGGTTCACTGATATCATAGCATGTGACAGTAGTTGATTTCTTTTTCAGAAAAAGACTAATATTCCCTGACACAAAGAACATATTTTGCTTTCCTATCCATCCTCTAGATGGATACCTAGACTGCATGCAGGCTTTAGCTACTAAATGATGCTGCTATGAATGGGGTATGAAAAAATCTCCAAGGCCCTGCTTTCAGTTCTGAAGTACACCCGAAAGTGGAATAGCTGGATTGTTCTTAACGTTCTGAGGAATAGCACTATTTCCAAAATATTTTTGATAGTAGCTGTATGCTTATTCCCACTAACAGTGTACACAAGGTCCCACCCAATTCTCCCCATCCTTGCCAAATTGCTTAACTTCCTGTGTTTTTAACAGCCACTGTAGTGACTGTGAAGAGGTATCTCATTATGGTTTTGTTGTGTGTTCAACTAATGACCCATGATATAGAACATCTTTTCCTGGTGCTTACACAGTCCAAAAAAAAGATACCTTCAAATCTTCTGTCCATTTTGGAATTGGCTTATGTTCTCTGGTTTCAAGTATTTTCTCCCATTCCATCGTTACCTTTTTATGGTTGATGGTGTCTTCTAATGCTCAATTTAAAAAAATTTCATGCAGCCCAATTTGTATGCCAACTTTGCCCTTGGTATCAAAGTCAAGAAACCATCCCCAAATCTAAAGACACAGCACTTTCTTCCTTGTGTTTTACAGTTTTAGTAAGACTGTTGTGTATGGTGTTAGAAAGGGTCCCTCCTAATGCTCTCTAACTCCTTTTTTGGCAGTGGGTCTCATGATGCTTTCCAGGATGGATTCCAACTCTTGGGTTCAAGTGAATCCTCCTGTCCCAGCTGCTCAGCTTTTCCATTTCTGTCATTTGTGAGCATCCAGTTTACCTGCACTATTTGTTAAACAGACTGAAAATTCCCAATGGAACAGTCTTGGCATCCTTGTCATATATCAAAGGTTTATTTCTGGGTCTGAATTCTATTGTACTAGTTCACATGTCTCTCTGTATGACAATTTTAAAATGTAGATTAAGCTGTAGAATTAGGAAGCATGAAGTTTTTGGTCCTAAGATCCTATGAATTTCAGAACAGGTCTTCCCATTGAGTTGCACTAAATTTAAAGACATACTAATAATTGGGAATTACTGACAGAAATATTAACCTTCAATTCATGAACATGAGTGTATTTCCATTTCCTTATCAATTACTTTTCTTTAAACATAATTTTCATTGTATAAGTCTTTCACCTGCTTGGTTAAGTAAATTTCTCAGTATTTGTGTGTGTGTGTGTGTGTGTGTGTGTGTGTGTGTGTGTGTGTGTGTTGTTGTTGTTGTTGTTTTTGTTTTTTGCTTTTCAAGACAGGGTTTCTCTGTGTAGCTTTGAGCCTTTCCTGGAACTCGCTTTGTAGACCAGGCTGGCCTCCGAACTCACAGAGATCCGCCTGCCTCTGCCTCCCGAGTGCTGGGATTAAAGGCATGCGCCACCACCGCCTGGCCCAATTTCTCAGTATTTTATGATGCGACTACAAATGGGACATTTTCTTTTTCACAAGGTTCATTAGCATACAGAAATGCAATTGTTTTTAATGTACTGATTCTATATTTTACTATTTTGTAGAATTCATTTATTAGTTATAATAATATTGTCTAGAATACTTTAGAGTTTTCTGTATGTATAGTTAATCACCTGAACAGGCAGTTTCATTTCTTCCTTTCCAACTTGGATGCCCTTCATTTTTTCCTGCCTATTGGCTAGAACCTTCAAAACTATGTCAAATAAGAATTGGGAAAAAAGGCCGGGTGGTGGTGGTACATGCCTTTAATTCCAGCACTCATGAAGCAGAGGCAGGCAGATCTCTGAATTCGAGGGCAGCCTGGTCTACACAGGGAGTTCTAGGACAGCCAGGGTTATGCAGAAAAACCCTGTCTTGAAAAGCCAAAACTAAAGGGTGAGGGAGCATCCTTGCTTTGTTCTTCATCTTAGAGGAAAGGTACCCAGTTAGAGGAAAGGTACCCAGTCTTCTGTCACTTACTGTGATGTCTGCCATGGACTTTTACAAAGCTTTTATTATGGTGGGATAGCTACAATGCATTTCTAGTTTGCTGACTGTTGTTAACATGAAAGGCACTGAATTCTGTCAAATGCCTTTTCAGCATCAATAGAATTAGCCATGCAATCTTTTCACTTGTTCTGTTAATGTGCTTTACCATACAACCAATTTAGTAGCCATCCCTGCATTCCAGGAACAAATCTTCCTGGATTCTTGTGTATAATTCTTTTAATATGCAGTTGAATTTAGTCTGCTAGTATTTTCTTGAAGATTTCAAGGTCAGTATTCACAAGGAATATTGGTTTGTAGTGTCTCCCTGGACTATTTTATAAGGTAATGTTCCTCTCATGGAGTGAAGTAAGAAGTGTTACTCCCTCTTCAATGTTTTGGGAAGGTTTGAGAATGGCCAGCATTAGTTCTGTCAATGTAGAATTCACCAGGGAAGGCGTCAAGGGCAGGGTTTCCCATCTCCTGACCAGACACAGTGTACTCACCTCCAGTCCTTAGCAATATAGATACAGTTGCAAATCTCTAGAAATCATTCACTCAGGTTAACCAAATTGTAGGTGTACAATTATCACAGCACCTGTCTAATTCTTATTTCTATAGACTCAGTAGATAGAGTATTGTCCCTATTTCATCTCTGACTTTAGTAATTTGAATCTTTTCTCCTTTTTCATAAAACCATGTAGATGCAGGTTACCCAACTTAAAGAACCAACTTTTAGGTTCTTGTCACCTAATTTCATCCAGTTATGAAAGCTGTGCATGTTAATTATCTTTTAAAATCTGTGAGTTAAGCTGTGGTGTGAGATAGGATCTATCCTGGAAAATGCTCCAGGAAGCATTTGTGGAAAATAAGCATGCCACTGCATTCTGTACATTCTGTAGATGTAGTTGGTGTAACATGCTGTTTAAATTCTCTGAGCTTCCTCATTTTCTGACAGACTGTTCTACCTATTATTCAAAGTTGGGTAATGAAATAGGTAACAATTAAGAAAACTTTTGAGCTGGGAGGTGGTGGTGCATACCTTTAATCTCAGCACTCAGGAGGCAGAGGCAGGTGGATCTCTTTGTGTTCAAAGCCAGCCTGGACTACAGAGCAAGTTCCAGGACAGCTAGAACTGTCACACAGAGAAACCCTGTTTCAAAAAACTGGAAAAACAAAACAAAACAAAACAAAAACAAACAACAACAAAAAATCTTCTTCTTTATACGTGTCAGTTTTTGATTTATATATATATATATATATATATATATTTTTTTGGTTTTTTCGAGACAGGGTTTCTCTGTGTAGCTTTGCGCCTTTCCTGGAGCTCACTTGGTAGCCCAGGCTGGCCTCGAACTCACAGAGATCCGCCTGACTCTGCCTCCTGAGTGCTGGGATTAAAGGCGTGCGCTACCACGCCCGGCCTGATTTATATATTTTAATGTGCTTTTGGTATATATATTTTTAGATTCTTTGTAATCCTTTTAATTAACAATTTTTAATATTTATTTTAGTGTGCATGGGGGTATATGTGGAGGTCAGAGGACAATTTGTTGGAGTTGGGACTCTCCATATAACAAATGAAATTCAGGGAATGAACTCTGGTCTTCAGGTTTGGTGGCAAGTGGCTTAACCTGGGCAGCCACCACCTTTCCTACCAATGAACATTTATTTCTTGTCTTTTCTTGCTACGGTAAATTTTTTAATACTGTGTATTATGCCCTTCGTTGTCTTTTGTGACCCCTTTAGGGCACAGTTTGATGTAACCACCACAGTTCTCATTATTTATTTGCTCACTTAATTTTTTTCTATGCTTTTAACCTTTTCTGACTCTGAATCTACTCAGTCTCTTACAGACAGCATAACCAGATAACATTTACCCTACTGGTACATACACTTGACGAGAGGCTCTATTCATATTTAGGTGAGTAGTGATAAGGAGGGATTCACTTTTATGCCACTTTACTATGTTTTCTGTCAGGTCTATGACTCTCTTGGCATTAGTTCTTCTTTTGTATGCACCACACTTACTTTTTATGGTGAAAATTTTCAACTCTTTTTTTGAATTTCAAGGATTTACCTTTATCAATTAATTTCTTCATAGGTGCGTTGGTTATTTATTTACTCGTTTATTTATTTATTGCTGCCAACTTGACACAAGCCAGGTTCATGTGGGAAGAGGGAATTTCAATTCAGAAAAATGTTTCTGTAAGACTGGCCTATAGCGAAGTCTACGTGACACTTTCTTGACTGACGTGGGAGGGTCCAGGCCACTGTGGGCAGTACCATTTCTGAGTAGGTAGTCCAAGCTGGGTAAGCGATCAGAAACAAGCCAGTAAGCTCTCCTCCATAGCTTCTGCTTCAGTTCCTGCCTGGGCCTGAAAGCATTTAAGTCAAATACACGTTTTCCCCTCAATGCCGCTTTTGCTCACAAGTTTTCTATCAAGCAAACTAGAACATTAGATTTCTAGGTTCCATCTAGTGGCCTCTAATTTCATACTACAGGTCTCCCTTGAACATTTTCTACAAGGTCAGGCAATGAGGAAAAAACTCCTTTAGCCCATTTCTCTGGGAATATTTTAATTTCTCATGCTTGAAGACAGACATGGTGGTATTTTTGGATGGTACAGCTTTAATTCCCCACACCCACACACAATGAACATACCACCTCAAGACCTACTTTGAAGGTTTCTGATGATAAATTTCAAATAATCTTTGTTGATTGCTCTTATATGTTACAAGACATGCTTCTCCTGCTACTTCTAAAATTCTCCTTTGTCTTCCAAAAGAGTGATTATAATGCATCTAAGCATGAATCTCTTGAAAATTATTTTTGTGAGCTTGCGTGTGGTCTATGTTGTACACATATATGTATGCACACATGGAAGCCAAAATCATTAGGTTACCTTCCCCTACTGCACTCCACTTTATTTTATTACTATTGTGTGTGTGTGTGTGTGTGTGTATGAAAGAATATCTTTCACTGAACCTGGAGTTTGCAGATTGGGCTAAAATGGCTGGCTATTAAGGCCCAGAAATCCTCTGGTCTCTGTCTTCTGGTAAAGAAGATACATGCAACTGGCTTTTTATGTAGTACTGGGAATCCAAGTTCAGGTGCTCACGCTTGAGCTACAAGCACTTTATATTGAGGTCACCAAGCTTCTTAGATGTTCTTGTCTTTCTCATCAAACATGGGAAGTTTTTAGTCACCATTTCTTTATTCTCTCCCTGCCATACTCCAACATCTATTGGCTGGCTTATTCTTTGTTTTATACCCTTTGTTTTCTGTCTACCTTTCTTCCCCAACTCAGTAGTCTAAGAGCTTGGCTTCTATAATTTGGTCATAAGGAAATAATGAATGATCATTAAATCTTCGAGAATGTAATACCCTTTAACAGGATCAAACAAACTATATTTTTCTCTTTTAATATATTGGTCCTAGAAAAACAACTATACAGAGTACAACACTTCCTGCTAGGAATGATGGCTTTAAAAATAAAATAGCAGTGAGTTACTATTTAACAGTTTTGAATGGCTGTGGTTTGTCAATGTTTTGTCCAGAGAAAATGACTGTTTCTGTTAAGTCATTTTAGACAAAAATCCCGGCGATTACTCAGGGTTACCTAGAACATGTTTCTTTATGGCAATCAGCTACCCAATCTCTGAAGTGTCTTACTAAATATGTATTACTCATGGCAATGGTATTTGAGAATAGCAATTTTAACGTTACTAATTTCCTAAATATATCCAGCCACCTTTGTCTGAAATACAGGAAGCTAACACAAACAGTAACTTTGTAGGAAAACTGATACCTAAGTATTAATACTGTTTAGGAGGCAGATTCTGTGCCAGGAACTTCTCTGCACTATATCCATCAGCAGCCATATTACTCTTTCTCTAAATTCTGCAGCTTGTCTGAAGGCAAATCTTTACCCGCTGAGATGACCGGGATGACTATGGTCAGGGAACTGCCTAGGTTGCTTAAGTGGGATGACAGCACCTGTGACATTGTGTTTGTGAAGTGATTTGGAGACAGGTGTAGCACACATATCACACCAGGCTTCCTTGTGATTGCGGCTGTGATTTTGAAAAGGAGTACAACTCACTGTAAAGACAGGCTTCTGGGAACCACAGAGTAACTCTACAGAGGCAGCGATAGCAGGCAGCCATTGCATGGGGCATTTTAGCCTTGCTACTTTTGTTAAGTTGGATATAAAAGTTCTAAAATATAAAGTTAAGACTTAAGCTGGGTGGTGGTGGCGCACGCCTTTAATCCCAGCACTCAGGAAGCAGAGGTAGATGGATCTTTGTGAGTTCGAGGCCAGCCTAGTCTACAGAGCGAGATCCAGGAAAGGCGCAAAGCTACACAGAGAAATCCTGTCTCGAAAAACCAAAAAAAAAAAAAAAAAAAAGACTTAAAAGCTCACTCTACTATACTATGTACTCTCCATTGTAGGGAAACTGAGAGATATGCAAAATATTTGTGTCAACATACTGAGTATAAAATTTAGAAAAAGTTTCTTAAAAATAAAACAAAACAAAAACATTTGTTAGCCAGGTATGGTGAAAGAAGCCTTTAGTCCCAGTACTTGAGGGGCAAAGGTAGACAGACCTCTCTGTGAGTAAGTCTGAGGCCAGCCTGCCCTATATCAAAGTTTCCTGATCCCCGGGATGATGCAGACCTCTCTCAAAAAACAAAATATAAACATATTTGTTTTATGTGTTTGTGTATGTGTGTAAAGTACGCACAGGTGTCAGAGGAAAGAAAGCCTGTGTAGGAGCTGACTTTCTTCTATCATGTTGGTTCCAGGGATGAAATTCCATTACTGGACTTGGTGGCAAGCATCTTTACAGTGAGCTGTCTTGTGGACCTGAAAAAAGCTTCTTGTTGGTTCTAAATTTAAAATGCCCAAGGAGAGCTGGGCAGTGGTGGTGGTGCACGCCTTTAATCCCAGCACTCAGGAGGCAGAGGCGGGTGGATCTCTGTGAGTTCGAGGCCAGCTTGGGCTACAGAGCGAGATCCAGGACAGGCACCAAAACTACATAAATCCCGTCTCATAAAGCCAACAACAAAAACAAAAACAAACAAACAAACAAAAACAAACAAAGGAAAGGTGGTCCACTTTTCTCAAAGAGCACACATGTCAGGATGTCCATGTCCTCTGGATTCAAAGTTCCTGTTCTGGGTGCCACTGCCAGACCAACAGCAATGCTACACGAACAGGTCTTCACTTTCCGTCTACATGGCAGTAACCTACAACCTTGTCAAGAGAGCTTGAAGGCAGAGGATACACACTGAGTGTCACTGGTACACTCTCAGCCAGAGGCCCAGTTCTTGCTCATTGCCTTCCCATAAGGCACTAGCTTTTGGTAGACAGAAAAGTTTGATTTACATTATCTCCTCACAGTAGGCAAGGGAAAGAGAATTTACACATTTTTTTGGTTTGTATTTTTGTGACAGGGTCTCACTGTGTGGCATGGGCTGGTTTAGAATTCACAACATAGATCAGGTCAGCCTCAAACTCAGAGATCCACCTGCCTTTGCCTCCCAAGAGCTAAGAATAAAGGTGGATGCCACCATGTCCAGTGAGACTTTACACCTTTAACAAACACTGATTTGCAGAAAAACCATTTAGAGATTTAAAGGAAAGCAGTACTACTAAGATTCTGGTCTTTGATGTCAATTCAACAATGGAACTAGATCTGAGTGCTGCTTACCTGCTTAATACTGAGTGCAAACAACCGGAAGAGTGCCCTCTCCAGAGCAGGAAACACACCCTAGCAACAAGATTTCCTGGTCATTACTGCGTCCTTTGAGATGTTCCTGAGGTTGGGTACAGCGAAATGTGGAAGCAGGAAGATATGCATGAGAGATTCTTCACTCACGGGTGAGCATCAAGTCCACAGCTCCCTGCTGTAGCAGTCTGTGAACAGCCTTTACAAACATAGCCCGTGGGACCTCCCTTAAGATAACACAGGACAAGTGATTACTATATACTACATGCTCCTTACTGGGGTTAATGCAATATAGCTGTGCCCACCTCTTCCTCAAGAAAATACCATTGAAAGAAGCATGTCGTCCAAGAAGAGGGGGCTCAGGTGGGAATCTAGACTTTTCAATTAGGACAAAGGATTTAGCCATGGAGTCAGACAAACTAGGGTTACCCTGCCCCACAACACACATGAGCTGGGGGAGTTCTGATTGCAACTTCAATTCTTAAGCTTCAGTTTCCTGATCTGTAAAACTAAAACAATTATTCTTAAGAAAGCTCTGCAAGACAATGGATAGGCAGGATATGGAATGCAGAAAACACTCAGTGAATAATGAAAATATTTAAGCATGAGGTACAACAGAATGCACACACCTCCAATGTGCATATTGATCACTTTTTTTCATATGCATGTATCTATATATTCCTTGTTAAAATTTAGAGCATGGCTAGTACCTCAGAAGTCCCCATATGCCTTTCTAACAATATGCATGTCCCCGGCTCCCATAACCATTCTTCTGTTTACTAGCACAGAGGAATCATATTGCACAGGTGCATTTTACGTCCAGTTTCTATCACTTAGAATTATGCTAATCAAATTATCAATCTCTTGTACATAGCATTTCATTTTCCTTTACTGTGTTCCATGACAGGCACAAGCACATTAACTAGTTTATTTCAATTTGAGAGTACTTAGAAATGCCACTGCTGTGATGCTCCTGGCACATATCTGCTACCAGGCCCATGAGGACACTGGAGCTCCACCTCGATGTGCACCGCTGGCTCACAGAGCAGGTAGGCATACATGCATCAGTGTTGGCCAACACTGACAAACTACACCCCACAACATGCAGTAAAGCTCAGGTGTTGCATGCACCTATCATCAGTCACTTGCTTCCCCAGCTACTGGGATGGGCTAGTGGATACAGACTTCTTACTGTAAAGCTCTCTTTAATGGCCACTGAATTTCATTTTGTGAAGTTGCATGCTACATCTTTTGCCTTTTTCTGAAAACTGAATTATCTTTTCTTAGATGTTTTATAGAATACTTGCCATATTATACAAGTCCAAAGTCAGATATACTAAAGGCAAATAATGTTTCAGTCTTTCTTTTACAGCTAGTGCTCCCAATTAGGGGGTCTAGCATCTTGTTTAGGAACTTTGTCTACTTAGTATAATCATCATATTCCCCCGTGATTCCTTCTAGAAGCTCTGTTGTTTTCCTGCTCACAGTGAGAACTATGACTCCCCATGAATTAACATTGCTGAATGGTGAAAAGGGGGGGGGGTCCTAAGGCGTTCTGCAGCTCCCACCCCTCTCCCCCAAGAGATAGCTCTGCTGAAGCCTCATTAGCAGGAGACCTGCTTCTCTCTGAATGAGGGGCCTCTGGTAGTATTTCTGCACTCTCCATTTTGCTCTGTCATTACTGGAGTATCAGCACTGTCTTAAAGCAATCACAGATGAAATGTACCTTTCTTATAAGGACTAAGAGCTATAGTAAGACATGCGAAGAACACTTACTTGCTAAGGAGCTATGTGGGGTTATGCAGGGTGTTTATACACATGATGCTATTTCAGCCACTACAACCCGGGAGGGGGTGGTAGAGACTCACAGTTAGTGAGAGAGCTGGAGTGAAGAAGTGATATACAGCAAGTCTAAGTCTGTTTGGCCCTAGAGCAGACACACCTGCCACTATGCCATGTTTCCTCAGCACAAGATTACATGTTATTATTCCTATAAAGGCTTACATTTCTCCATGTAAGTAAATTCTATTTTTTTAAACAAATGTCTTTCAAAACAAGGGGGGGGGATTTAGAGATGAGATAGATTAAAGAGAGGGGGGGGTCATAAAATACACACAACAACCCGGCTTGGGCTCTCTTTCTATCCTTGTCTCCACCCAATTCCCCCAATAAAAACAATATATTAAAAAAAAAAAACCCACATCAAGGACTACCGATCAAAACATAGATCAAAAAAGAATGAAAAGAAAAACATTGCAAATAAAGTTCAGCTGTTTCTATTTGGGAACAACAACAAAAAAAATCCCACTTGCCACAATAAACTGACAAATAAGAAATTGACTCTGCGGTAGTGAAGCTGGAATTTTCCGATGGCACTAGCTACTCTGTCATTACTGTGGGTGACCCAAGAGTGAGTGGGGGCGATCAACAGCTGGGAGCTGGCTGGGCTCGCATCCCTGACCCAGGAGTACCCCAGTGCAGGCCTGCAGAGTTAGGCTCCCTTCTGAGCCATGGCTTTCCCCTGGCAGTGGAAATCCCTGTTAGTTGCATAAGCTGCTTCCAAAGAATACCCCACTCTGTTAGGCCAGCCTAATCTTCCCTTCTGCAGGTGACGGAAGCAGCAGAGGTCTTTTACAACGAGGTCTACAGATTTCTCATGAGAAAGGATGGGCATTTATAAGCATCTCAGGCCCCACCCCAATACCTGGAGGATGCTCAAGGACACTACACAGCCAGTTTATAGTTTATCCAGGCACATTCCATTATGTATTTTCTGTGTGTGCGTGCATACACACATGCATGCACACAAGCAGCAGAGAAATAGAAAGAGAACCAGAGAGAGGGAGAGGGAGAACAAGGTGTCTAAAGCTTGATTAAAAACTTGGTTAGGTTAAATGATTGGAAGAATGGATTAAACCAAACAAATTCAAAATATTGCCAAACCTAGGATAAAGATTCATTAAACAATTGAAGAACCCTTGGGGAAAAGTTTTCTTGGAGTTGCTCTGCCTCCTGATTAATAAACATAAATAAATGCAAGAATCAAGACATACTAACACTTACATAGAAGAATTAAAATGGAAACTCATGAGTGACTGTCTTCTCACTGAACGGGGAAGACGGGGTCAGTTTTAAATTTAATTATGGACCTGCTAATTTAGGAATGTGACATGGGGAGTTGATGCTCAGCATGAAGCTTGCCCTGAGTGTGTACAGCCATAAGAACTATGACCACACACAGGACAGCAATGACACAGCCAAAGCCACTCCACCTACCAACTCTTGTCTGGATGGCATCAACAACCTTCCTGGAGGTCACCCATCTTTCCTAAGGCCTGGACCAGTTCCAGATATGTCAAAGACATTCAATAAACACTGCCAGAGACAACAGAAGAGAGTTCTAGGTACCAGGAAACCTGGGCACACTTCAATGTTTAAGTTATGGAAAAGGCAGCAACAAAGGAGACAACGAAGAGCCACTGAAAGAAGAAAACAGGGAAGGAGAAAAACAGAAGCCAAGAAAGGTAGTATACTAAGGGCATGATAAAATAAATAATAAATAATTCTGATAAAATAAAGTCATAGGGCTGGAAAGATGGCTCAGTAGGTAAGAAACTCTGCTGCTCTTCCAGAGGACAGATGTTTGAGACCCAAAACCAATGGTAGGCAGCTCACAACCACCTGGAACTCCAGCTCCAGAGGCAGTCAAAACCCTGTCTTCTGGTGTGGTGGTATTGTGTTCCCCAAAATATTGTGTACCCTAATAAATTTATCTGGGGTCAGAGAACAGACAGCCACTAGATACAGAGGCTAGAAAATGGTAGCACTCACACCTTTAATCCTAGCATTCCAGAGGGAGAAATCCATCTGGGATCTCTGTGAGTTCAAGGCCACATTGGAAAGAGCCAGGCATGGTGACTCACGCCTTTAATCCCAGGGAGTGAGTCTTTAATCCCAGGGAGTGATGGTAGAAGGCAGAAAGATATATAAGATGTGAGGACCAGAAACTAGAAGCATTTGGCTGGTTTGGCATTCAGGTTTTCGAGCAGCAGTTCGGCTGAGATTCATTCTGGATGAGGACACAGAAGCTTCCAGTCTGAGGAAACAGGACCAGCTGAGGAACTGGCGAGGTGAGATAGCTGTGGCTTGTTCTGTCTATCTGATCTACCAGCATTGATCCCAATAACTGGCCTCAGGTTTGTTTTATTAATAAGAACTTTAAAGATTCCTTCTACATTCTGGCCTCTGTGAACACCTGTACATGCATGTACATATCCACATACACATAAATCAAAACAAGATAAATCTTAGAAATTATTAAATCACATAGATATAGAGCAAAATATCCACCGATTCTGGCAATATGTTGGAAATGTGGCCATTAACAAACCATGAAATTTATAAACACACTCTGTCTCTGACCCCTTTTGAAGTCTCACTGGAAAAAAAAAATTGGGGGTTGGAGGTGTTTTGAGACAGGGTTTCTCTGTTCAGTCTTTGGCTGTCCTAGAATTAGCTCTGTAGACCAAGCTGGCCTTGAACTCACAAAGATCCACCTGCCTCAGCCTCCTGAGTACTGGGATTAAAGAAGTGCACCACAATCACCTGGCATGAAAAAAAAATTTAAAGGCACAAATGCATACATGTAAGATTTTAGACGCTAGGGCTGGAGAGATGGATCAGCAGTTAAGAGCATTTGCTGCTCTTGCAGAGGACCTGAATTTGGTTCCCAGCGCCTATACTAGGCAGCTCAGAATCACCTGTATATCCAGTTCCAGGGGTTCCAACACCCTCTTTTAGCCTCCATGGGCATATGCATACATGTGGTACACATGCCTCCTTCCCTAACATATACAGATAAAATTAAATAAATATTTTAAAAATGTTTTAAATGCTAAAAGGAAAGAGACAAGAAGTTAACAGACAGACAAACTGACTGAGTAAAACCAGGGAGGACAGCACAAAGAAGAACAAGAAAGTGATTTGAAAGGTGATCACATGCACATATTCAATTACAGGTGAAAATGGGCCCCATCCCCTAGAAATGAAAAAACAGTACCTTAGGGTTTCTACTGCTGTGAAGAGATACCATGATCATGGCAATTCTTATGAAGGAAGACATTTAATCAGGGTGGCTTACAGTTTCAGAGGTTTAGTCCATTATCATCATATTGGGAAGAATGGAAGCATACAGGCAGACATGGTGCTGGAGAAGGAGCTGAGAGTTCTACCATAGATTGGTAGGCAGCAGTAAGAGAAGTAAGCCACTAGGTTTGGCTTGAGCTTCTGAGACCTCATAGCCCACCCACAGTGACACAGTTCTTCTAACAAAGCCACACCTATTCCAACTAGGCCACAACTAATAGTTTCACTTCCTATGGACATATGGGAGCCATTTTTTTCAAACCACCACAAAAAAGAACCCCTAAAAAATAAAACAAAAGAAATGTTTGCAAATTTAAGAAGCAGGTGAGCCTAGGGACTAAGGAGACAGCTCAGTCCATGAAGTGCTTGCCTTGCAAGCCTGAGGACCCAGGTTAGATCCTCAACAGCCACAGAAAACGCCAGGTGATAGCACACACTTGTAATCCCAGCACGGGGGAACTAGAAACAGAATGATACTGTGCTCACTGGCCAACCAGCTTAGCCTAACTGGCAAGCTCCAGGTCCCAGTGAGTCTCTGACTCAAACAACAAGGCAGATGGCACCAGAGAAGGAATGACACCTGAGGTTCACACACACACAGACACACACAGACACACACAGACACACACACACACACACACACACACACACACACACACACACACACACACACACACACACGGCAGGGGAAGTAGGTGGACCCTAGTGACTCTCCTTCATCTCAATAGAAGACTGGAATAACCCATTAAGTCAAGCAGCAGGTTAAAGAACATGGAGTACACATCAGAAAAAGCTAAGAGTAGAGATAACCTTCTGGGGAAAGAGGGGATAAATATAAGCATAAATAGGATAAAGTCAAGTCCCTAGAGCTAGCCTGACAAAATACAATCACTACACATTTGAGCACAACAATAGAAAAGTTGGAGGCCAAAGGAAAAGATCTGTTAAAAAAAATCACACTTTAAAAATCATGTGTGCGTGCATATGTATGACGATGTTCATGTGCAGGTCAGAGGACAATTCTGTAGGTTCAGTTCTCTCCTTCCATTTGAATATGGGTTCTGGGGATCAAACCCGGGTTGATAGCCTTGCATGGCAGGTGTCTTAACCCCACGAGCTACCAGCCGAAGAAAAACATTTTCAAATAAACTCCGACTGTCCTCCGACAATGAAGCCACATTAAAGGAAATTCTAAAAGGAGGAGAATGAGTCCAGGCAGAGGGGCCGGAGATGTAATTAATTAAAGAGAGGAAAGTGATAAACAAATAATGACATTATACAACAGAAACAATACTTACTTGTTTATTTTTATTAATTGTGTGTGTGTTCACATATATGCCATTGTATGTGTAGAGGTCAGACAACAAGTTGTGGGTATTGGTTCTCTGATACAAAGTGGATTCCAGGGATCAAATTAAGGTGGTCAAGACTGGCAGCAAACACCCTTACCTGCTGATTTATTTTGCTGGCCCAAGAAACACTTTATGAGGTTCCAAATACAGAACCAAACATAGCATAGCCAGAGCATGGGAGGGGTCTCAGTGGTCCTGGACTACCTAAGAAGAGGGAGTAAGGGGCCTAATATTGGAAGATTCTGTCATGTACTCCACTTGCTCAGGAAATAATGCCAACAATTAACAAACGAGCTCATGAAAGTAAAAGTTTATGACCAGCAAAGGAAATAATTCATCAAGTACAGAAATGGTCTACAAAATATGAGAAGAATCTTTGCTGGGTATAGATCTGACAGAGGATTAATATCTAGAATATACAAAGAACTCTGAAAACTAATTACTAAACAACCCAGTTAACTTAGCTAATAATAAAGTGAGAGACAATCCTCAAAGATAAAGAAAGTATGAATGCCCAATAAATATCTGAAAAAAATGTTTAACACTTGTACCCATCAGAGAAATGCAAACAACAAACAAACAAAAGACACTGAGATGCCGCCTCACCCCAGTGAAGATGCAGAGAAAACTCCGAGAACCACAGACACTGGTGAGGATGTGAGAAAAAAAAAAAAAAAAAAAAAAAAACCCACAAAAACAAAAAACCCAACCAACCAACCAAACAAACCCCTCTTAACTGTGGTGGGGTTTAACCAGTCCACTCACTATGAAAATCAGAATGGAGGTTCCTTAAAAAACAAAGAGCAAAGCTACCAGCTGACCCAGCCATGCCAGTCCTGGATATTTATCCGAAGGACTCCAAGTCAATCCATCACAGAGACACCTGCACATCAATGCTTACTGCAGCACTGCTCAGAATAGCTAAATTATGGGATCAGCCTACATGTCCATCAGCAGAAAGGATAAAGAAATTGTAGTGTATGTATAGATAGGAATTTTTCAGCCATAAGGAAATCAGGTTTTTGGCAAGAAAATGGGTGTAAATGGAGACAGTCATATTAAGCAAATTAAATCAGTTTCAGGAAGACAAGTATGACATGTTTTCTCTCATTTTTTGGCCCTAGAGTTTACAGAAACATACAAAATTATATATATATATATATATATACATATATATATATACATATATATATATATATATATCTCAATCATGTGAAAGTAGAAGTAGAACTGTCTATAGACACTATGTGTCCAATGAAGGCAATGAGTGTAGATCAATACAAAATCATCTGTAACCCCAGTGCTGGAGAATGGAGGTAGCAGTAACAGGGAGGTTCGTACAGCTCAATGGTCAGAGGCCTGGCCAAATCTAGGCATTCCAGGTTCAGCGAGAGACCCTTTCTCAAAAAATAAGGTGGAAGATAACTGAGGAAAACATGCAATGTTAAAGCTCTAGACTCCACATTCCATATACTTGTACACAAATGTGTATTCCCATATATACAAGCACTCCCCGCATGAACATATATGTAACACACAAATAATAAAAGTGAAAAGTGAAAGACAGTAAGAATGTACCAATGGCTTCATCAAGAACATTATGTTTTGGGTATGAGTACAAATATAACACACACAATTCAGATGGCAAGTGAACATGTTGTTTAATAAAGGGTTCAATTTTTGCTTGTCTCATGAAGCAGGATCTTGCTAGGTAGCTAGTTACCTCTGCTTTCTGAGTGCTGGGTTACTGGTGTGCACTACCACTTCCTGGCCAAAGAAACATTCAGGAGATGCTCAGTCCCTTTAGTAATGTACAATGGGGAATGGGGTCTGCAGTCTTAATTGCAGTGCTGGACCTCCGAGGGAAATGAGATGGCAGTACACAAGAGCTAAATGCTCAAACCATGAAGTATGCAGGCAGTACCAAAAGGTATCTATTACAGTATATGGGGCTGGCCTGGAGAGACAGCTCAACAGTTAAGAGAGCTAGCTGCTCTTGCAGGGAACCCATGTTCAGTTCCCAGTACCCACACAGCAGCTCACAACTGTCTGTAACCCCAGTTCTGGGGATCCAGTGACACCTTCTGGCCACTGTGGGCACTGCATTCATGGTGTGCATATATACAGGCAGGCAAACATAACTACAAAATAAAAAGAAATAAATCTTAAAAAAAAAAAAAAACCCACAGTGTAACATTTCCATAGACAAAAGCAACTACAAGAAAAAACAGTTCCAAGGGTGGAATAAACAGAATGCAGATCCTGGGCATAGTGGCATACTACTTGGAACTGAAGGAGGACCATAAAAAGTTTGAGACCAGACTAGGCTACATAGCAAGACCTTTTTTTCAAAATTAAAAATCCAAAGTGTGGAGAGTGCCAGAGCTACAGTTCTCCCATTAAATGCCTTCTGAAAAAGAAAAGCCATTAAAATGCATTATTTTCTTTCTTTCCTTCTTTGTTTGTTTGTTTGAGACAGGATCTCACTATGTCGTTCTGGCTGTGGCTGTCCTGGAACTATGTAGACCACCCTGTCCTTGAACTCACAGAGATCTACCAGCCTCTGCTTTCCCCAGTTAGCGTTAGGAGTAAAGGCGTGTGCTAGCACACCCAGTATAAACGCATTATTTTCAACAAAACATTTAAGGAAGAGAAGAGGCACTGAGGAAGAAGAACAACTGGGAGGTGAGGAGTGATGTCAGGGTACTGAGATAATTCTCAGGACACCTGCTGCGAGCAAAAGCAGAGGAAGAGAAGCAGCTGCGCACGTGCACCCATGGGTGAGGTGGGCAACATGATGTACACCATTTCTCTATTTGTTTTGGTAACCAGATTTTTTTTTTTTTTTTTTTTTTTTTTTTTTTTTTTTTTTTGGTTTTTCGAGACAGGGTTTCTTTGTGTAGCTTTGCGCCTTTCCTGGAACTCACTTGGTAGACCAGGCTGGCCTCAAACTCACAGAGATCCGCCTGCCTCTGCCTCCCGAGTGCTGGGATTAAAGGCGTGCACCACCACCGCCCGGCAACCAGATTTTAATTTACAGCTTATAACTGAAAACGAACCACTGGGGTGTAATGCCTTCTCATTTCTGACAATTCAACATTGTTTGCCTTTTGCTCTGATACTTCAGGATGTAGCTCATCTTATTGTAAACATACTTTATATGACACTAAAATCTGGTGGGACTAATAAATGAAACTGCAAAGAAATATCAAACATACTAAAATTACTTATCATATTCTCTTTTCTTAATGATTAAGAGGAGAATCGAGGTCTCACAATGCTGCATTATTGCCACAAAAGCCAACTGTCTACATGGATATCCATGATATGCTTTAAAGTAATTGTTCTACTGCACGGACATGTGCATATGATTTGGCTGCATACGTTCATCTCATCTCAGCAACGACTACGGAGGCAGTGCAGGAGAGCCAACTACTCACAAGCTTAAGTCCTGACTGACATTCAGGACAAGTGATTGGGACTTTTGGTTTATTTCCTCATCTACAAAATGGGGTCTGATCATACTAGCTCCTGCTTCCGGTATTGCCAGAATTAAGCAAGGTCATACCATGTTGGAAGACACGATAAAGAGTAAACAAAGGGGGAAGCACTGTGAACATGACGCCCGTAGCACACTGGAACACTCCTCTTTGAACTTGGTAAAAACAAGTACTGATGCTAAAATGCTTCTCCACTCTCAGTTTAGGGAGTAAACTGTGGGTAGAGTCCTGGTCAAGATGAACCTGCTCTCTCACTGGAAAGATATCTACTGCCCCCACCAAGGAAAACACTCTTCTTTTATCTTTCCTTTTTCTTTGAGCTAAACAGCCGTTAAAACTCTACTCTGAATACTCTGTGGTGTGGTGATATATTCTGTACCCCCAATATACTATGTACCCTAAGAAACTTATTTGGGGATCAGAGGACAGAGCCAGCCACTAGATTAGACATAGAGGCAGACAGTGGTGGCACACACCTTTAATCCTATCACTCCGGAGGAAAAGATCCATCTGGATCTCTGTGAGTTAAAGGCCACACTGAATAGAGTCAGGCAGTGGTGGCACCCACCTTTAATCCCAGCAATGCAGTAGCTGATGGCAATGTATACAGTGGATCCATTCTTTTAAGCCTTGAAGGAGGGCCTTCTGAGGCTCTTGATGTGGCTTTCCCTGACCTCAGGAGCTGCTGTGCTCTTTAAGATTTTATATTATAAATTGGACAAATGGCAGTATCTTTAGCACAAATATTAAGCATTTCTCTGTTTACTCTGAAATGTGTGATTATCTTCTTCGTAGAAGTCCCCAAGAGAAGGTTTTCCTGGGTAAAGTACCCCTAAAAATCCTAGGCTGGGCTCCTTAATATCCAACCAAGCCTTATCCTCTCAACTTTCAACTTCATAAGGACTCTTCTTCCAATGCAAAAGCACAGGTCATGCAGGGCCCAGAGCAAAGGGCAGGACAGAATTTGGCTCATTAGGTAAATTCTTATAATTAAATAGGTTTCATTTCAAATCTAAAGAGGTTGCACCAGGTCCCTGACTAATCATTGTACTAAATTAGTTTTATTTGGCATCATGACCTAGTGCACTGAAAAAATAATCAAGATCTCATGCAGAACACTAGTCAGGAAGGATGGACAACAACCCAAGAAGGGGCAGAGATCCCACCTCAGCAGCAGGGGGCTGAAGGACAGGACCTTAACAAGGAAAATGAATGGGCACAGAAACGTTCTTATTGCTAGAGTGCATGTGCCTCGTGCTTCTGTGCGGTCAAGCCTTTGTTAATGTAACGCTGACTGACAGGAGTCTAAGATCTCTACAGTGAAAACAAGCCTAGCGTTGTATGCTTATTCCAAGGACCACACACATACTTTGGAGATGACATATAGCACAGAGGTGGAATGAGCTGTCTCTGCCACATTTTTAGTCACATGCTGTTTTCAGATGTCCTGGTTACCTTGAAAATTAGCTCACTGTACTATGAGTGAGCCATCTTACATACTGAACAAGCACCAAGACAGGGGCAAGCCAGGCGCTAGCGCCTGCTCGTGGGCCACAGTCAAGGATACAGGGGTTGTTGTCATCAATATTGCTGCTGTCCAGGATCAGAGGAATGCCATCCAGTTCGTTCACCTAAAAGGAAAGAAAATGGACAACCAGGTCAGGATCACAGAACAGATGACTCATTTCACCTCCCTAATTTCCTGATTATAATATTGTTATAATCAACTACTACAACATATAAAAGCAGATATATAGGGGTTGGATAGATGGCTCAGTCAGTACAGTGCATGTTTTGCAACCATAAAGACCTGAGTTTGATCCCTAGAACCCATGTTTTTAAAAACAAACAAACAATCCCCTACTCCAACAAAAAACCAGGCACGGTGGAGCACACTTGTAATCCCAGCACAAGGACGGTGAACAGTCAAGTCTAGTCTAATTGCTAAGCTTCACATCAATGAGACCTTGTCTCAAAAACAAAGCAGCTGGCACCAAGGAATAGCACTGGAAGGTGCCCTCTGGTCTCCAAGTGCAGATGCACACTCATGCATACAACACACACAAAGAGAGAAGCGGGCATATGAGCACAGAGATAACTTTATTCTTTTCACTCTTCCTGAAGACAGGGCATCTGGGGCAGCCATATTCAAAAAAGAAAAAAGAAGTAGATACACTCTAATGATGCCTTTTTTTTTTTTTTTTTTTGGTTTTTCGAGACAGGGTTTCTCTGTGTAGCTTTGCACCTTTTCCTGGAACTCACTTGGTAGTCCAGGCTGGCCTCGAACTCACAGAGATCCGCCTGCCTCTGCCTCCTGAGTGCTGGGATTAAAGGCGTGTGCCACCACTGCCCGTCTAATGAGGACTTTTAAGGATAAACTTTCTATCTGAGCTTTAAGAACAAAGAAATGCTACCAAAATAGAGATCAGAATCCTTTTCTATGATGAAAACAGGAAAAGGACTTTTCAACTAATACTAGTGTCCAGAAATGAAAGTTTTAACATTTGACATTAAAAAAAAAAAAAGACAAATTAAAACTGTGAAGAAATATGTGTAGAGTGTTACAGATTTGTAATATAGTTGCAAAGGATTAGCATTTTTTTCTTTTTCTTTTCAGAGCTGAGGCTGGAATTCAGTGCCTTGTGCTTGCTAAGGATTAGCATTTTATTACAAAACTGAAACAGTCCGAGATTTTTGTTAGTGAGTAGCAGAGGCTACAGGGTGTCAGCAGGGGGACAGGGGTAAACACACACTGGAGATGAGGAGCCTGAGCAGTAATCTAGGAATCAGGAGACAGATGTGACAGGGCTGAGAGCTATGGCCACGATCCCAACCTTGGGCATGTTGACTCAGTTTTCTCATCTACAAAATGGAAAGTTTTTTTTTTTTTTTTTTTTTTTTTTAAAGTCCACTTCAAAGAAAACAGTAGCTGTAGAACAGATTGTGGCTGAGGATTATGATGCTGGCTGACTGTAGCAAGGAACAGGGACTTCTGGAAGCCCAAGGAAGCAAGTATATTTTCAATAGGGCCAAATATATACTTTCATTCTGCACAGTGCTAAACTGCCAACTTCTCATAAGTAAGAGAAGAAAAACAAAACTATTCAGGATTTATTCAGTGCAAGAAAAACATTAAAGAAAAAAAGTAAAATCCTAAAGTCTATCAAGTTGTAAGATTTTGATAGAAGTGAAATCACACACAAATACTGAAACTTAAGCTAAATTAAGGATTTATTAAACATCATGGCTCCACTGAAGCTGTGGGCTCCTAGGTAAACACCTCACTCACAGGGCTGCATTACAAAAAGCTACAGGAAACTTTTTATAGAACCCATTGACTGTTTTCAACGTACACGGACTATTCTAGACACATGACAAATACATAATTATAGACTTAAGAATGAACACAGGGTAAGGTCACTGGGAACAGCAGACATAAATGTAACACCTTTCCAAGGGGGCCTGACAACAGAATTTGTTATTACAGAGCTCAGGTTTATTGCTGCAGCTACATGTGTAGAATGACTATCTGGGGCAAGAGAACAATTAGGAAATTAACGAGTTTTCTTCTGTTAGCACTCCATAAAATACGGAAGTTGTTTGTTTCTTTACCTAACATGTTAGGAACTGATTGTAAACCCATAATAAATGAGTCACAAGTTATAGTTCTCTGGAGGAGCCAAGCTCATTCAACACTTTCTTTTTACATGGTAATGTTGCCTTACAAGACAGTAAGCCTAGCTTAAACAAACATCAGGGCCCTAGAAACAGTGTAGACAGAGGACAGCTAACTGATTATCTATTTCCTTTCAGTCCCACAGGAGCAGGTGATGCTGGAGAAACACTGTAAAGCATATAGGCCTTACAGGAGAGCAAGCTCCTTTGGGAACATGTAGTGGGCTGGCCAAGAAACTACCTTAGTAATCCTGGTTGCTTTGACACTGAATAGTGAATACAAAACCCTGAAAAAACTCAAGAGCAGACACAATACTAAGGTGGGGCAGAATCTTTTCCAGTCAGGCCTTAATGTTTAATAAAAATGCATTCATAACATAGATCTTCAGGCAGACTCACAGATAACAATCTTAAGCCAAAAAGAATGAACCAGGGCTGGGGATGTCTCAGTGGCACAGCGCTTGCCTAGCAAACTTCAGGCCCTTGGTTCTATCCCCAGCACTACAGGTAGGTAGTAGGTAGGTAGGTAGGTAGGCAGGCAGGCAGGCAGAGTCCACATTTTAGCCAGGTGTGGTGGTGCATATTGGTTTGTCTGCAATTTTTAAAAACTGCTTTGCTGCTGTACTATTGGCCATGCTGCTATAAGAAAGCAGCATAGAGCAAATGGCTTATAGGACAGACATCAACTATTTCTCTGCTTTGGTGGCAAAGAGTTGAAGGTAAGAGATCAACAGGGTGTTTTGTTATTGTGGTTATTTCTTTTCTACTGAAGATGGTAGAACAGAATTTGCTTCAGGCTTCTTTTTGGGCCACTGCTGGTGGGTCCTTTTTGGCTTGCAGATTTCTGTGTTGACCATCATATAATGTTTGGCCTATACCTGTAGACTGTATCCAAACTGCTCTTTTGTATAAGGGTACCATTCACACTGCGTTAGGTAGCCCATCTTGCATCAGTTTAACCTCATCATAAATTGGCTAATTACAGCTGAAACGACCATTTCTAAATAAGGTCACATATAGCATTTCAACATAGGAAGAGAAGAGAGAGGATGCAAAATTCAACCAATAATAGCTACTATATGTCTCTCCCAATAAACTTTAAAGTCAGTTTAAAAAAAAAATCTATGAGATTTAGACTGGTATAGTCTAAATAACTTCTACATTAACACCTTGGGAAGAAATGACATCCTTACAACAATGAATTTTTCATTAAATCTCAGTTTCTCTTGGTAACTTTTAGGGCTTTCAGGTCTGGAATATATACTTAAGCTTATTCCTAAGAATTTCACGCTTTATATTGGCACTGTAAAAAGTTTTCATTCGTTGCTAGATATTTTTATTTGTTTGGTTTCTAGAGACAGAGTTTTGTTGTGTGGTTCAAGCTGAGTTCAACTAGAGATCCTTCCAACCACTAGGCCTATATACCTCTTCCTCTCTCTTTTTTCCAAGTGGTTGTTCTAGAGTTCAGAGTATACATCTTTAACTTGTTGCAACCTGCTAATAAATAGCATTATACTACTTCACACACAATATATGTCACCATGCTTTAAGGAACAAACCATGTTTTGTACACAGCTGTTACAACAGAATAGGAAAAGTTAATACTAAACAATGAATGTACAAAGCCAGTATCACGTGGTCTCTAAACTGAGTAAGACAAACCAGTACAAGAAAATTACAAACCCACTTAAACCCTCCCCACCACCAATCCTGTAACTAGCTAGACTGAACAGTCTCCAAAAATGCATCAAGATCAGGCAGCTTTCTCAAAAAATGCAAATATAGCATAGATAAGATGTAGACAAGGAAATGAGCCTCACTGATATACTCAAATTCATTTCAATCTGCAGAGAAAAGTACCAGCCAAGCTCAGCCCTACTTATAATTTCTTACATTCTCAGAAAACCATTAAACTGAAAGAGGGTTATATCAGAGGTCTGTCATGAATTCCTCAGTTACAGTAAGTTTAGGTAGACCAAAACAATACAAAAGTGCATAAACATTATCTGCTTCCAAGTAATGCTGTAGAAAAGTTAATCTGATAAGATGCTAAAATTGGCGCAATGGTGGCGCATGCCTTTAATCACAGCACTTGGGAGCCAGAGCCAGGCTGATCTTTGTGAGTTCAAGGCCAGTATGGTCTACGGACCAAGATCCAGGAAAGGAGCAAAGCTACACAGAGAAACCCTGTCTCGGAAAAAAAAAAAAAAAAAAAAAAGATGTAAAGGTCTTTGGAACATTTTATCTCTAAAGATCAGAGATGCTCAGGAAAGTCATGAGGAGCTGATGTGAGAAGTTCTTCAAGGCTCACCAACAAGACAGAAGAAGTGGAGGATGAAAATAATAAAGTATTAAGACCTGATACAGCTAACAGAGTTGTCTGTTCTTATTTTGATTTTGAACTTTTAAAAATTTTTAATTAAGATAGTTATATCACTCCCTCCATTCTTCCTTAACTCCCTCTCACGTCTCACCCTACCCCTGCTCTGCCCCTCTAAAGTTCATGGCCTCTTATTCTTTAATAATTATTACTTTACACACACACACACACACACACACACACACACACACACCCTGCTGAGTTTGTTTACTGTTGCTTATATGCTTATGTTTTAGGGATGATCACGTGGCACTGGATAACCCACTGGGGGCTCATCTATGGGGAAGACTAATAGTCACTGTTTCTGTCTCTGTCTCTGCAGTCTTTAATTGCCTACAGCTCTTCATCTAGGTTTGTGGCCCACCAGATTCCCCCATCCAAGTTGTCATGCTCAGGTCTAATTTAGGCAGCCATACTGTTGAAATGAGGGGAGATATGGAGGTGTGTGAGAGTGGGCTAACCAGAACTAAGGATGCATGAAAAAAACCTCTAAAGAAAGCTATGTTTGTAAACCAATTTAAGAACATACATTTTAAAAACAGGAGGACTTTGAATACAGATACACTAAATGGGTACACAATGATTCTGCCAGAAGACATGGATTATTAAATAAAAAATTTAATATCAGGTGTGGGATACCTGCTATGAGATATCCCTATGAATAGGACTCCAGAAGCCCCTAAACAACACAGGACATTGCCATTGACCTTGGATGCTAACCATAACTGGATGCTAAGACCCTACTGTTGAAGACACAACACACTTTTGTTGCAGGATACAGAAAAATCAGGGAAGAAATCTTCCTGATGACTAGGTTTCATAGTACCAGAAGGATCTCTGTTGGCTGCTGAGGTAAGTGGTAACCTGCAGCTAATCTTGCCTGAATATCAGCACCTGCCAGGCAAGGCTGCTCACTGGTCCAATAGTGCACCAAGGTTACAGACCGGAGTACTTATCTGCTTTGGGGTTGGATCTGAGGTCTGCTCTACAGGAAGGAATTCAGACCCAGTGCTATGTAAACCTCATCCAGCCCAGGAGGTCATGGGCCTAAGGTGGAACCTACTCTAAGTGTTTACTGCTCTAAGCATTTCTGCTTATACCTATAGATTCATGCTGCCCTCAGCCTTGTTAGGAAAGCTTCTCTCTGCAGTGGGCAGCAGTAACAGCAGAGATTCACAACTGCTCAAAGTGCTGAGAGTGTCTAATAGATGCACAGTCCTAAGGGGCACATCTATTCCACCCATGAGCCCGGCTTCCCCAGACAAAATATTGAAGGGAACATCAGAGAGGAGCAGAAAGAACATAAAGGCCAGAGGATGGGAGAACACTGTGTTGGGGCCATGACATGGTCAAAGCACCCATAAACTCACTGTAGCTATGATTACCTGAACAAGATCAAGTCAACAAGGTGAGTCAGCATTCCAACAGACAGCAGTAACTGGACTCAGTTTATTATTACCAAAACAAAATCAAAGGAC
This sequence comes from Peromyscus leucopus, assembly GCF_004664715.2. NCBI lineage: Eukaryota > Metazoa > Chordata > Mammalia > Rodentia > Cricetidae > Peromyscus > Peromyscus leucopus. The sequence continues at coordinate 19,059,316 of NC_051080.1, forward strand.
ATAAAAGGGAACATGTTGGGGGTAGCTGGGGACGGCAGGAGGGAGAAGTTGGGGGTTCCCACAGGAAGTGCATATAATCAAGATTGTTTATATGTATGAAATTGTCAAAGAATAAATAAAAGACATTTTACTAAAATAAAGAGACAAGGGGGGATGAGGGTATACTGCATTCTACCCACAGTACACTTGGGTTTCAGGAAAGGGATGCCTCTCTATTTCTGGGGTAGCAGTATGACTGTGTCCCACAAAGCCCACAAGAGAAAAAGAGGTTAGTTTAGACAGGATCCAAAAGCTCAGTGAGAAGAGACTGTTCCCAAATTTCACTGTCACCAGAGGCTGGCAAAACTCAGATGAAGCAGAAAAGAGACTCTCGGGGCCTTCCGTGTCCCAGACTCCTGTGGTGGCCATGATATGGCAATGGATTCTCAGTGCTGGTTCCTGAGGCTGTACTTCCACAGCGGTAAAGACTAAAGGACTGGCAGCAGGCTAGAGCCGATCCAGACTAGGGGTGGCGGCACATGTATGTACTTGGAATTCTATAGCTCATGGCTACCCTGGGCTACACAAAGAGATACCCCCACGCCCATGCCCAACAAAATCCTCAGCACAGAGACTGATGCATAAAGAGCCGAGCAAACCAGAGCCATGGGAATGATACCAGTATGCCAGCGTGCACATAGCCAGAGGCTGAGCAGACTCAGAAATCAGGCAGAACACATCTTGAACTTACACTTCTTTATATTTTCACACACATGGACAAATGATTTAACTTTAATGTCTTTGGACTTGAAATATCATCTCCTGGTTTTCACGGTTCCCTGGAAATTTGATAATGAGTTAGAATTAATAATCAAATATGGAGTATCTCTTGTGGACATTTGATGATAATGAATTTAGGCCTCTCAGAGGAGTATATTAGAATGGATTACATTATCTGCCTCCAGGCCAGTGTGATTTTTGGAGTTAATGAGATACATGTGTTATTCTGACCCACTTAAAGTCTCCTGGCGGCAAAATACCCACTCCTCTGTAGTGGCTGAGGAGAAAAAAGGAACAGCTCAGTGCTGGCAGGACAGCCAGGAGTGAAGGCAGAGTCTTCTGACATGAGGAGCTTCTTCCCCACACAGGACACCCCATGGCCTTGGGGAATCAAAGGCGAAGCAGCACACCAGCAGACCCCAGAGAAAAGGCCGGCTCCAAACGTTCTTGCTCTGACACACGACATTCCCCAACTTCTCTACATCATAGCACCAACTGCCAGAGGCTGGCAAAATCCAGGTGAAGCAGAATCCACAGAAATCAGAGCTATCTGCTGTTCAGAACTTTCAAAATTACAACAAGAACTATTATCATTCATTCTTTCATTCCGCAGATGCCCAATAACTATTTGCCTTAAAAAATTCTTTGAAGACAAAGCTTCCTTTGTAACTAATACCATCTATGTGCCTACTCCACCTTTACACTCACACTAATTCCAACTAGGTCCTAACCAGTAGCATATACAGAATGAGAAAGAGAAGAAAGTAAAATATAATTGCAGTATATGGTAATGCCTATGAAAGAAAGAAACAGGATGATCTACCAGAGTGATTAGCAAGATATTTCAGATATTTGTCAGAGAGACCTTCTTATAAAATGGTGACAATTGTATTAAGACCTCATCTATGAAAGCAATCTAGCCATGAACATGGACCAGATACCAACACCAGTAGCTTTTAGACAGAGTAAACCAGAAGCAGAAACTGAGGCATAAAGAGCGAGCTGAACAAACCTGAGCCTGACAACCCACACCAGCATGGGGGCATGAAGAAAGACATTGGCAACAGTAGAAGAACTTGGAGAACAAAGAAGTCAAACCCCACACATGTCTTAAAGGGTGTTCTCTGAATCAGCAGCACAATCACCAATCCAGCTTGTTCGGAGATGTAAACACCTGGACTTACCCCATTCAGAAGCTCGAGGCTTAGGACTAGCAAGTCTACGATACAGAATGTGATTCTTGGTTTTTACTGTGACTCCACATCACATGGGAAACTTTCAAAAGTACTGAGATGTCCACAATTAAATCTGAATTTGGGAGGTGATAATCCTAAGCATGTATACATGATACACAGGAAAGCAAAATATAAAGTTGTAGAAACCAGAGAGCAATTGAAGATTTTATGGAGATGAATGGAAAAATCCAATTAAAGGTGTTTTTTCTTTTCTGAGGCAGGATCTCCTTATGTAGTCCAGGCTGGCTTTGAAGTCATGATCTTCTTGCATCAGTTTCCCCAGTGTTGGATTAGATCTATGAGCTACCATACCCAGCTTTAAATCTAGATTTAACTACATAAAGAACTGAGTAGAAAGTGGAAAGTGTTCTGCAGCACTCAGAACACCTGTGAGAAAGCTACTGCAGAAGCAGAACACACAGTGATGTGTGTTTGGGTCACAGGGTTAAAGGGAAATGAAGAAAAATCTTAGGCTGGGACCCAGGATCTGCTTTCAAGGGTAGTGGGGATAAGAGCAAGGAGAAAACACCAAGACTCTTAAGTGGCACTGGGATCTCATTGCCTGAGATTTGGAAGAAAAGTGCTGGGCTGAGCTGGAATATTAAGAATAGTCTTTATGACAGGAGAGATAGATAAAGGAGGGAACATGGGGAGAGACAACTAACACTGAATGCCATTTGAAAAATCCTAAGGGAACCCACTCCTGCAGAAGCTTCCTAGAATATATACATATATGAAAGGAAGCTGAATGGAGTTGCCAAATAACAGGGGAGATGACGCCAAGTAGGCAGGAATGGGTCACACCTTGATGAACTGTTGGCCAAAGCCCCCTCCGCTACCCCGTCCACCCCAAATACCCGAGGCTACTGCCAAGGCTGTCAGTTGCTCAGTATAATCTGATGGTAAGGTCCAACTGTTGAAAATGACACTGACTTACATTATGGAACGTGGAGAAGTCGAGCTGATGCCTAACTAGAAGATTCATCGCTACTGACAAGAATTCATGGTACAGAAAGTACTCTGTATATTACTGGAGGAGAAAGATAAACATCAATATCATCCAGCTACAAACCTGTGACCCACCTGTAAGATATACCAGTGTAATAGTAGCACAAATGTTAAAGGAGCAACCGACCAATTTCGGCTTGGATTTAAGGCCCACTCCATGAGATGGAACCTGTATGTTACACTGCTGAAGTGGCCATGAACCTGGAACTAGCTAAGTCATGAGCCTAGGGGGAAACTTAATACTTTATTTCTGTTAAAGGAACATAGCAGTTTAATAAAAACTTTACAGAGCAGGGGATTGCTTGGCCTTGTATTATTAGAAAGACTGAACATTTCCCCACCAGCTTGGGTTTTCTGAACTTAGGTTTTAGGAAACAAAGGCTTTAACAGCAAAAGCTCTGACCAACTGGTATGTGCCAGGGTCATCCTGAGAGAGCACTGGAACCCATCAAGGCAGGACCAACAGGGCAAGAGCTATGTAGACAGGAAAGATGGGCAAGTACACACCCCACGTGCTGTGAAAGCTGGAGAGTGGCACATAAAGCTCCCGAAGAACCGTGCAGGCTCTGCAAGGGCACAGAGGGAGGCCTCTGAGACCTCATCCCTAAGGAAGCCTCCCCAGCCAGGACACTTCCAGGAAGGAAAGCATGTGAGACCAAATATGAAAAACAATTCACTGTAGCACACAGCCTCAACAGAGAGGAGTCGAGGAGGAGGAGATACTACGATTCCACGGTGAATGCAATTGAGCAGAGGCAGGTTTTGAGAAGCCACTGCATCTTCTCAAGAATATAGCTAGGCTCTTAGTGATCTAGAACAGTGGTTCTCAACCTGTAGGTCACAAACCTTTTGGGGGTTGAATGACCCTTTCACAGATATCTTGCTTATCAGATATTTACATTACGACTCATAATAGTAGTAAAATTACAGTTATGAAGTAGCAATGAAAGTAATTTTATGGTTGGGGGGTCATCACAACATGAGGAACTATATTAAAAAGCTGCAGTATTAGCAGGGATGAGAACCACTGATCTAGAAGGACAAAGAGAAAAATGATTAATGAGAAATATTTTCTAAGTTCAGCTACCAAATTCCAGAAAGTTCAACACATACTATACATAGACAGTAAGATACAAACATCTTTAAATTTGTGATGCCCATTGGTAAATCGCTCCTTTTTTTTTTTTAAACAAACGTGCACATTTTACAAAACTTTCCACCTAACTGGTTTTCCTTATATGATGAATGAAGTCAGCTAGTTTTAAAGAAGCTAAATATATTTCTAAACCCAAGACTTAAAAAATAATCAAACAAACACATAAAATCCACTCCCAACTGTTCTTAAATTAGGAGGAAAGGGCACAGGCAGGAACTCTGGCAACATCTGGTGAATGAAACTCACTCAGTGCATTCCTACAAAAGGTGTCTGGGGCCACTTTTCCCAACTACAAATCAACCAGACACCTTAGGACTAGATGTCAGAAGGTATCTGCCAGGGATCTGGAATGCAGAGCACGACCCTCCACAGGAGGGGCTCTGGCTTAGCCTTTTCACTTCTTGGAGCTTCTCCCAGTCAAGGAGCGATGGCAGGAAAGCCATTGGGGGACACAAGGGCGGGGAGGGAGACTGGCACTGTCACCTGAACAGCGTGAGGAAGGTGACTCACTCTCCTATGAAAGCCAAGGGAAACAAAACCAAACCAAAAATGCTCCATTACAACCAGAGGGTGTCACTTTACTTAATGATGAGAAAACTAACCAGAACAATACTTGGCTTCTACAAAATGCCCTGAATGATGGACATTAATACAATCATTCATATTTATACTTCTACTTATGACATTTGTGTTTCAGTCTTTGTAGAAAACTTTAAACCTGTTGATCCATAAGTAGTGTTAGTTTTCTATGTCTGTCTCTTATTTAAAAAATTACTTATTTATTTTTATTTTATGTGCATTAATGTTTTTCCTGCATGTATGTCTGTGTGAGGGTGTCAGGTCCCCTAGAACTGAAGTTACAGACAGTTGTGAGCTGCCATGTGGGTGCTGGGAATTGAACCTGGGTCTTCTGGGAGAGCACTCAGCACTTTTAACCTCTGAGCCATCTCTCAAGCCTGAATATCATTTCTTTTTTCTTTTTTTCTTTTTTTTTTTTTTCCGAAACAGGGTTTCTCTGTGTAGCTTTGCGCCTTTCCTGGAACTCACTTTGGAGACCAGGCTGGCCTCAAACTCACAGAGATCCGTCTGGCTCTGCCTCCCGAGTGCTGGGATTAAAGGCATGCGCCACCACCGCCCGGCCTGAATATCATTTCTTTTTTTTTTTTTTTTTTTTTTTTTTTTTTTTTTTTTTTTTGGTTTTTCGAGACAGGGTTTCTCTGTGTAGCTTTGCGCCTTTCCTGGGACTCACTTGGTAGCCCAGGCTGGCCTCGAACTCACAGAGATCCGCCTGGCTCTGCCTCCCGAGTGCTGGGATTAAAGGCGTGCGCCACCACCGCCCGGCTCTGAATATCATTTCTTAAAGACAGTTTAATAAAGTAAAATGTCACTCAGGAGGCAGAGCCAGGCGGATCTCTGTGAGTTCGAGGCCAGCCTGGACTACCAAGTGAGTTCCAGAAAAAGGCACAAAGCTACACAGAGAAACCCTGTCCTGAAAAAGCAAAAAAAAAAAAAAAAAAAGAAAAATGTCAAAAGATGACCAGTGACATGTTTAAAGAACTACATGAAAGACCTGTTTTGAAGCAGAAGAAAATATGATTCAAGAAAAGCACTTCTTTAATACATATAAGTACACACTACTTAAAACTACTCTACCTAGATACCACCTCACAGCCACAAGACACAAACTGAGAAAATATAATACCAAAAGAGATTGGGAGCCATGGCAGTGGCTGAGAAAGCAGGCAGCTCTGAGAAGCTACAGGCACAGCTGCATTTAGAACAAACCAACTCAGACAGTAAGCTTATAAAAATATGCACTCCACCTTGGCTACTTAAGGTGCAATTCCCACCCATAATGCATTATCTACAACGCCACACTTCAGTGCCTAAACAAACAGAATTCTGTCCTGAATGCATTTGGTCTTTAATTTTTAACCCACAGACAGAATCTCTATTTTCTGCTGCAATATCAGCTGAGCATCTGGCCCTTAATAAACGAGTCTTGGAGCCTGGTGATCAGCTTGTCTATGACATTAATATCCGTTGGGTCACTAACATTCTGAGTCATCTGGCTATGTGCCACACTAGACTGGGGATGAGCATCTCATAAGTGTCAAACCAGCAGGTCATCCGTTTGGGCGCTGTTCTACACTGAGCATCCTCTGGACATGGTGAAGGAGAAGGCTAATGGGAAACCAAATGCATGTCTTTCCCCCACGTTAGCCACTCACACAGCGTGGCAAGCTGGCAGAGACTTTTGGGGGAATCGTGTGGCTGCCCACCATCAAACAGGACACATGGAACCAAAGCAGACCCTTGAAATGTCTACCTGTTACTAAGATACAGTCTATGCACCAAGTAGATGCAGCACAGAAGCTACGAGCAATGCTGCAAATGGGAAATGGGAGAGCGAAGGGAAACAAACAAACCTATGCCAAGATCTGATTCTCACACAGGTTTGCAAGGCAGCAGTTAGCATTCCTATCAGGTCGATAAAGACCATGACGATCATGAGACTTGTACCAGTTAACTAGTTCAAAGCCACACAGCTTAGTGACCTGCAAAGCTTGGTCTGTTTAATTAAAAATTTACACATTCAATTCTTTTCAACTCCATGAAAATATTTTTCATCTTCAGAAGAAGGATGACAGATGTGCTGACAATGTAATGCCTGTAATAATTATGTCTGTAATCTTGGTATTTGGAACACTAGCACAGTGCGGCCACACAAAGCCAGCGTGGGTTCTATTAACAAAACTCTTGTCTCAAACATTAAAAAAACAAAGAAATTAAGGAGGGAAAGAGGCAGAGGGTGGCTAAAGCATTACCAAACGTACTGAAAAACATCCAAAGTGGAGGAAGCAGAAGGCCTTAGCTGCCATGGGGAGCATCTGACCATGGAAGGCAGAGCAGCAGTCTCAGGTGACCGAAGAAGAGATTTAAAGTTCTAACCTCTCCAATTCTGACCAATAGGAAGGAACACTAGAGAATGTTCTCAGTGCCCACAGGAGAACTTGTGCACCTCACAATATTGATAGTTATTTTATAAAGGATCTCCCATGGGCGATTTTTTTTCCGAGACAGGGTTTCTCTGTGTAGCTTTGCGCCTTTCCTGGAACTCACTTTGGAGACCAGGCTGGCCTCAAACTCACAGAGATCCGTCTGGCTCTGCCTCCCGAGTGCTGGGATTAAAGGCATGCGCCACCACCGCCCGGCCTGAATATCATTTCTTAAAGACAGTTTAATAAAGTAAAATGTCTGCCTGGCTCTGCCTCCAGAGTGCTGACACCTGAAAGTCACAAATCCTTTTTTTTTTTTTTAATACCTGTATTTTATCTAGAAAAAAAAAAATTCATATATTAGATTTTGGTCATTTACTTCCCTCCTCCAATTCTTCCCAGATCTGGGAAAAGGAAAGGGAAAGGGAAAAAGGGGAAAAAAGGGAAAAAAAAGGAGAAAGTGGGAAAGGGGGAAAGGGGGAAAGGGGGAAAGGGGGAAAGGGGAAAGGGGGAAAAAGGGGGAAAGGGGGAAAAAGGGGGAAAGGGGGAAAGGGAGAAAGGGGAAAGGGGAAAAAGGGGGAAAGGGGGAAAGGGGGAAAGGGGGGAAAAGGGGAAAAAGGGGGAAAGGGGGAAAGGGGGAAAGGGGGAAAAAGGGGGAAAGGGAAAGGGAAAGGGAAAGGGAAAGGGAAAGGAAAGGAAAGGAAAGAAAGCAGGGTGGTGGCACACCCCTTTAATCCCAGCACTCTGGAGGCAGAGCCAGGCAGATCTCTGTGAGTTCGAGGCCAGCCTGGTCTACAGAGCGAGATCCAGAACAGGCACATAACTACACAGAGAGACCCTGTCTCGATAAACCAAAGGGGGGAAAAAAAGAGAAAAAAAAAAAAAAAGAAACACACAAGCAAAAACCAAAATCAAAATAAACAAATGACGGATAACACAAAAAATAGCCACACAAAGCAAAATGAGATCTTCCCCAAAAAATCAACTACTATCTAGTCATGTGACAAGCATTTAAAAGAAAGCTGCTTTGCAAAAGATCTTATATTATATTAAGACTAAAGTACACATTAGTCACATATATTACATTTACCAATGTCAGGATAGGGATTAGGAACAGAAAGAAAAGGCCCCAGACAAGACATAAAGTAGACAAGAATACAAACACAGAATGCCAGATCTACCCATGGCAGGTACAATCATAGATATTATCTTGAAGGCTAGAGCCACAATTCTTTTAGTCTGTCCTATACAGATTTTTGTTTGTTTGTTGTTTTTTTGAGACAGGGTTTCTCTGTGTAACAGTCCTGGCTGTCCTGGAACTCACTCTGTAGACCAGGCTGGCCTTGAACTCACAGACATCCACCTGCTTCTGCCTTCCTCCCAAGTGCTGGCACTAAAGGCATGTGCCGCCACCACCTGGCTCCTATACACACTGTACCCAGTAGTTTATGTTTTTTTTTTTTAAAGAAAGAAAAAAAAAACCACATGTACACCATTCTTTGAATTTTAATTTGCTAACATGCACTAAAGTATGAAGCTTGTATGAATTTCTCTATGTGCATTTGTTCCGTCTACTCACAGCACCACAGAAAACACTGCAGTCCCTCCTTGCTGACAGAGCAGTAACTACCACTTAAACTTCTCTCACCTTGGCTTAACTCAGCCTCTTCTGAGACTTTCTCTGTGTTTGGTTCCTTTCCGAGGACACACTACCACCATCCTTTGTCACTGTTGTGTGTTAATGACTCCACAGTATGAACGCCCCACGTGCTGATTCATTCCGTCAATGACAGACATTAGGTTGCTTCTAGTTTTTGACTAATTATGAATGTTCATATACATGTCTTTTAGGAGGCTATGAGGACTAATTTCAGTGTGTGTGTGTGTGTGTGTGTGTGTGTGTGTGTGTGTGTGTATACTGCTGCTTTAGCAAAACAATATCACTACAGCTTAGATCAGTAACTCCAAAGTCCCATGTGTAAAGTGTTGATTCTCAGCCTGGCACTACTGGGAAGGGGGACCTTTAAAAGGGTTTCAGGTCATGGGGGACATGTTCTTCCAGGAGACTTTCCTTTTTTATGCTTGCTGAAACCATAAAGTGAGAGGGTTTTTTCCTTCATGCATTTCTGTAATGATATGTCATCAGAAGCCTAGTGACAGAGCCAATAACCATGGGTCAAAACTTCCAAAAGTGTGAGTCAAAATAATCTTTTTCTGTTAATAAAGTGCTTATCTCAAGTATTTGTTACAGTGAGGAAAATCTGACTATCATTGAACAGGTTTACTGAAAAGATTATCTTTCTATACTTTAATTGGAAATGCTAGTTAATGCAATCTGGGCTAAGAGCAAGGGAGCTGTTCTTAGTCACAGAGTAAAGGACTGACAGCAAATCCCTTCTTGTTTAAACAAGATGGGTGGGCTATTGGGCTCATAGGAAATTTCAGAGTTGAGTCTTTTACTAGTCTACAGCTATTACCAAGGAATCATGACCAGTCCTGACCCTCCTCCATCTTTGGTTTCTGTCTGTTACCAAGTTGAAATATACTCTTTGAATACCTTTCAGGCCCACTTTCCCTCTCCTGGTGAGGAATCTGAAAACAGAATGGCAGACATTCGAGTCTCGTGTGTTCTAGGAACTTGTTAGTATTTTTCCTCATTTAATTTTACCATTTGTTTTCATATTGGGTGACTTTATTCTACCCTCAAGTTCACTGGCTATTTGTTCTGCTGTTTCTATGGATTAATTATTGAGCCATGACGTGAGGTTTTTATTTTTATCTCAATTTTTGGTGTTTATTTGTTTTGGTCCTAAAGTTGCCATTCAGCTTATGAAAATCTGTCTTCTACTCTGCTGAGATTTCCTTCTTTTTTTCCAAGTATGTCCACACCTGCTCCCTGGAGCATCGTTATGATGGCCATTCACAATCTTTGTCAGTAATGTCAACATTTATGTCATCCCGGGTTTGGTGGTCATTGGCTGCCTTTTCTCATTTAGGCTCAAGTTTTCTGGATGTAGTATAATGTTTGATTCTTTCATATGTGTTTGTATATGTGTGCATGTGTTCCCCAAGATAATGTTTACAAATACACTACAAGTAATTTTCTCTTGTGCTTTCAAAAGGTGTCTATGGATCCTATCAAATCTCTACTGGATCACAGACCACAGCTTTAGATTCCAACTCCTAGTTTTCCTACTAGTAACTCCACTGCTCATGTCTATCAAAGATTAGGTGTTTCACATTGGATGTGCTTTTGGGCAAACCATCTCTTCTATTGTTTTTCCACAAGGGGAAAGCATCATTTAAATTAAAGGAAAAAAAGAGGGTACTGCTGAACCACCACAGAGAAACAGAAGTGCCCCCTGGAATCACTGTGGCTGCTTGCTACAAAAGCTGCTAGCTCAATCTGACACAAGCCCAGTCTTGCTCCCACCTGTAGAGGTTTCTCTCCTTGAAAAACAAATAGGAACACAACACAGCCTCCTTCCTTCTACTCCATCTTCTGTCTGAATTCTATTCTGAAACATGAGAAGAATTGAAAAGTGTCCTAGGTAAATATGTAGCTTAACAAAATGATATTTTCACTAACATCTCAACAGGTAAGAGCACTTGTAGAAAACTGAGCTCAGGTCCCAGCAATCATGTCCCATGTTCACAACCGCCTGTACCTCTAGCTTCAGAGGACCCAAAACCCTCTTTTGACTGCTACAGGCACCCGTAGACACACAAGTGTGCATGTGCCCACTGGACCTTTAAAAGAGCAGCAGCAGCTCATGTGTCTCAAGAATGGGTCGTGTAAGTGCTCCGCAGCTAGACACATGGAAAACCACGGGTGTCGGGTTGTGTGTAGAATTGCCCCTCTTACAGGACAGGAAAACAATACCAAGCTTTCTGAGGGATCCAGCCAAAGGAAAAAACTGACTAGTGCAGTCTGCAAGTTGTCCTGTGACCACACACATGTACACATGCACACACCACACACCCACTACATACAAGCACACTACAAATAGTGCTTTAAAAAACACCAACTTGGTCTACTCTAATGTTACAAGCAAAAAAGTTAGCAAAAATACTTTTCCTGGGCCAGCAGAATGTCTGAGTGGGTAAAAGTGCCTGCCACAGAATCCTGACACCTGAGTCTGATCTCCAGAATCCATAAAAAGCCAGATGTAGTGACTTACAACTGTAACACCAGCAAAATGGGAGGTTGAGACGAGAGAAAAGCGCCACCAGCCTGGAATACCCAGCAGCAAGAGAGACCATGCTCAACAACATAGAAAAAACAACCAAGTCCTAAAAGTTGTCCTCTGACTTTCACGCATTTCCTGTGTGCGCAGGTGCGTGCGCGCGCGCGCGCGCACACACACACACACACACACACACCAACAACAACAGTAATATTACAAAAAATAAAAAAGTTGAAGTTTTTAAAAAGAGCATTTCCCCCAAGTCACCTAGTTGATAACATTCACCAAAGTATTTCTCATCCCAAACATGAGTGGACACCAAGATGCAATAAAATACTCAGATCCTAGCACTTTTTGTACAAAAATCAATTTAACTAGACTATTATTACCCATCTCAAAAACAGACATTATAACTCAATGAGTTATAAGGATCAGTTCCTTTATTTATTAATTAATTAATTTATTTATTTATTTATTTACGTATTGGTTTATTTATTTTTCTTCCTTCCTTCCTTTGGGGTGGGGTGGGGGGTTGAGACAGGGTTTCTCTGTGTAGCTCTAGCTGTCTTAGAACTTGCTTTGTAGACCAAATTGGCCTCACACTCACAGAGATCCACTTGCCTCTACCCCTTGAATGTTGGAATTAAAGGTGTGCAGCACTTCAGCTGGCTAGTTCCATAATTTTAAATGGTATTCTTCATTCCTAAAACATAATCACTACTTCAAAGAATAGGAACCTAACTTGATCCCTACATTTCTTTTTGTTTTGTTTGTTTGTTTGTTTGTTTGTTTGTTTCGAGACAGGGTTTCTCTGTGTAGCTTTGCACCTTTCCTAGATCTCACTCTGTAGACCAGGCTGGCCTCTGATCCCTACATTTCTAAGCACTTTACCTTCCTCATGATATTCAGAGCCTCTAAAGTATACAGGATTTTGAAACTAGACTATTGTCTAAAGGGGGAAAAAAAGAAGTGAGCATGAAACTTCAGGAATTAACTCAGATTCACAAAAAGTACTAACTGAAAGCACTGGGCTTTTTACTTTTTTAACTTTCATTTTCTCTACTGGAACCATCATCTACAAGAACAATTTGTTACTCTTGCAATGCTTGTACCAGAGCAGTGACAAGGATTACTCACTCAGTGGTGAGTCAGAATTTGCTATGTGCTCATCTCTGTATCATCTATATGTTGAGCTAATATGCCTGAGATATTCCCTGTTACTTCTAGTTATCCACTCTTCCAGTGAAAACTTCTGAGGGTAGCAAACATGGACTCACACTAACATCATTCAGAATGTGTTTGCTTATCACTGCCTGTGCCAAAGAATGTTCACAATACTACTTTTATAAATATCAATTCCGACACTTTTCTTTATCTGTGAGATGTGGTCACTATCCTCACAGAATGCCAGTGTTACTGGCCTCATGTTCCATGAGGACAGGTATCCTGTCTCTTGTGTTCAATGCTCTACCTCCTGAACCTGGAAAATAGCACGGCACACAGAATAAGCATAGAATATATATTCACATACACCCCCCCAAATGCTCACAGAAGACGGTGAAGTTCCTACAGGTATTTGTGTGATCAAGCTGGGGATGAAACAGCTTTTAAAAAAAAAATTAAATGGTCAGGGGTTGCCAACTTTATTCTATAAAGAGCTAGAAAATAATTTAGATTTTTCAAGCCACATAATCTCTGTCATGACCACTTAACTGTGCTATGGTAGTGTGTCCCAGGAAATCTTTATTTACAAAAACAGACCCACATTCTATGGAATGTGTGCAAGCAGTACTCAGAATCATCATGCTCTTTCAGCAGACCTTGTACTCTACAAAAGCAGTAGCTACAGCTGACAGTACCCTCAGTCTGAGTTTGTACTTCTAGGTTATAAAGCAGAATCTGAAGTCTCTGCATCCTGAAAGCAGAACATGACTCCAGCTTAAGTGCACAGGCAGGTGTGCAGGGGTGTGTGCAAGTGCACAGACATAGCTAATCCAAAATCTGTTTTCATAAGAAAATTTGACCTTACATTAAGCACCGTGATCTGGAAACAATGCAAAGACTCCACCTGGAAGACAGGCAGAGCACAGGATTGGCTGTTCCTGTGCTCATAAGGAAAACAGCCTAACCAAAACTAAACACTAACCTGGTTAAACGTGAGGTGAACATAACTGAAAGCATTAATCATCAGACAGGATAATAAAGGAAAATATGCAAGCCCTCTCCCAACTGTTTACCACTTATATTTTTCTTGGAACAGAAATGCATTTTATATATTATATGAACCTGTAAAAAAACACATACCTGGCAAAATATTTGAGCACACACTCTATACTGGGCATTAAAACATGAAATATTCCATCATCATAAAAGAATCTTGAGTTCAAAAGGGTTTAAACACCCACCTGACTCCAGCTATGGTAACAACTGAATAACAAAAACTAAACAGCATTTTACACTAGCTGGATAATCTCAGTAATTATAGGGTATCTGGTACATAGTAACCCTGACAAACTCGTCCTCAAGGTTGGCCCATCTCAGTAGTGGAAGGCAGCACTTACAAGCAACAGTGAAGTTTGGTCAGGAAAACTGAAGTCCTTATATTCCAAATTATGAAAGTAGCTTTCTGGTTTACATGGCATTATTGTGAGCAATGTACAAAGACACATATATAATCATTTAAACTCAATGCTGTCCATCATTTAAAATGATATACATATTATTTAAGAGTTCTACTTGCTATACTTAACAGAAAAATTATGAAAAGAGTGATACATGAAAATAAAAACTGAGAACATAATTCCTCCCATTAGAGAAGTTTTAAAAATCTGGATCAGAATTACCAGTAAAAGCCTAATGTAATTAGGATGTAAGCGCAGCTTAGTGTGTCCTATGCTCTGGGCTGGATCCCCAACACCACAAGGGAAAAGAATGGTAGCAGTAGTTAGTATTTTTGGTTGTCATTCATGAAATACTACTTAATGGAATAAAGACACACACACACACACACACACACACACACACACACACACACACACACACTCTCAGCCTTTGATCACAGCAACCCTGTGAGACAAAACATCTTCTCAAATGATAAAACTGGTATTCATTATTTATGCTTCAACTCAGCTAGTAAGCACCTGAGCCACAAGGGTTTAGAACAGGTCTGTCAAGCCTTCTGGCTGTAACTTTTCTTTACTATCATAGTTCCCTTAAAGTACAGTTCAGTTCTAACTCCAAGGCTCAGAAATAGGTCCTTGAGAGTTTCTGAACATGTAAATTATATGAAGAGCTTTCCAGGGCTAAGAGCATGCCAAAAGCTCCTCAGCTAAGGACGGAATTTTGTGCCCAAATCTGGGTGAAAAAGTTTTAAGGGAGAGAGAAATGGTGGGCATTCCCGTGAAATACAAGTCATGTATAATACTTTCATTCACATGCACATGAAATGCTTTATGAAATGTAAAGTGATCAGACCAGATAGCTGTGGAGTGTAGTGCTAATAAAATGCAAAGAACCGTGGAAAGATCAAATCAATGAATGATTTAAGATTGAGGCAAACATGGTCCAGAACAAATTTTGATTGGAAAAAAAAACAGATAAAGTACTGCAACCTTTATATCCTTGTTGTACAGCAGTTCTCAGAATCATCTAGACCCAGGTTCTTTAAGACTCAAGTAGTAAACAACTCACAAGTCTCAGAAGTCCTTGAGACTTATCAAAGTCACAATACACCTCTCTTCTCTATAGAGCAGTAAAGACTGCAGAAAAGAGATAGGTCACCAAGTCTTACACCAGAAGTGGGAAGAGAAGGAAAGAGAAGGGAGGTTGACTTTGTAGGTTTCCTGTACACATTAGATCAGGATTAGGTAGGTAGAAGTATGTCAGGAAGGTGTCTGGAATTTCACAGGACTGACATCTTTTCAGAGAATCATTTTCCTTTTCCTATAAAGCAAGCCTGGTTCCCATAGGAACAGGCAAACACTGAGCTTTCTCTCACTGAAGGTCACGTGTGTTTTCGGAAACAGTATCTCCACATTGTCTTATTCCAACTGTAATATTCTAGGAAAGATGGACAGACATTCCACACGGGCATATGAGGTCCCACACCCTCCATGGGTAATTGTCACAAGAGCTCCCAGAATGGTATGTGCAAACATCCATTGGAGTGTAAGGTTCATCATAATCTTTTGTCTAACATCCTGGAGGTGCTCTGCTGCTCTGGTTCTGGGCTTTGTACATGTCAACTAACTAACCATTCTTTCCACCCAAAGGATTGAAATGAAGGGCTGTAGAAAGGACTGGGGAGGTAAAGCATTTGCCATGGCAAGTGTGGGGACCTGAGCTAGGATTTCTGGAAATAAAGCAAAATCAGATGTGGTAATAATATGTCTAATCTCAGCTTTCCTATGGTGAGATGGGAGGCATAGACAGGAGAATCCCTTGATGCACAGCATCAAAGGTGGCAAAAAAAGAGACCCTGTCTCAGCCCAGATGGAAGACGAGATTGACACCTGAGATTGTCCCACCCATCATATATGCACAAAGATTAAAAAGGGGTAGCTGACAAGAGAACTAGAAGTCTCCACGGTCAATATTCAGAACAGGAAATCTTTATACAGAAAGGATACCTCATTATAGGTTTTCCTCATTTTCCCTTATTTATCCAGAGTTTGAGTCTCTTCTTTGTTCTATAAAATTTTAGGTGATTTCAATTTTTTTTTTTTTTTTTGGCTGGGCAGTGGTGGTACATGCCTTTAATCACAGCACTCTGTGAGTTTCAGGCCAGCCTGGTCCACAGAGCAAGTTCCAGGACAACCAAGGCTACACAGAGAAACCTTGTCTGGAAAACAAAACAAAACAAACAAACAAAAAATCCAACAACAACAAAACAATTTTTTTGTGATTCCTTTAACTATCTTAAATTTTAGTAATTCTTTGATTTTTTTTAAAGAGTTAAAATTTATTTTTATTTTGTCTGTGTTTGCTTGTATATATGTATGCACACTGTGTTCATGCTTGTACCTGTGGAGGCCAGAAGAGAACAATGGATGCCTTGGAACTGGAGTTACAGGAATCTGTGAGCTGCCACATGGGGAACTAAACCCAGGTCCTCTGCATGAGCAGGAAATGCTCTTAATCACTGAGCCATCTCTCCAACTCTAGTTTAGTAATTATTTGATAAAAAGCAAGTTCTAGTGTCATTCTACCCCCAAAAAAGGAGAGAAAAAAAAAAAAGCTTAGTGCATAAAGACAGAGTAGAAACTAAGAGAAAATAGTCATCCTTATTCACAGAAGATGTTTGCCTATATAAAAAGTTCTTTGGAATCTACTCTGTAAACTCCTAGAACAAACGCACTAAAGCCACAGGATAGCAGGTGAAAACATAAAAATTAATCTTATTTTCCTACTTACACACAATGCCCAGCCACGAACCAAAGGCTGTTTTAAAAGGAACATTTATAGTAGTTCCTCATTTATGCTTAGATATAAATCTATCAAGGTACATACAGGCTGAAATCAAAGCACCGATGGAAGTTATCAGTGATCTTAATGACAAGACAGTCCCTGCTCATGGCCTGGGAGGCTCCACAAGGAAATGCCATCAGTTCTTCCTCAAAGAACGCAGTAGACCAAGAATGGTAAGTTGTGGATAGTACTAGCAAGCTACTCTAAAATGTACACATCATCAAGTAGAAACCGTTCTCTTTCCTATGACACTGAGCTAAACCTAGAGGGTGTGGGCAGCTGATGCTGGCACTCAGCTTTGCTGGCACTCAACTATTCTTCCTTGAGAAGTCTGCTCTGACCTGGGTTGAGCCTTGAAACAAAGGCCTATCCTTGCTAGTCATAGCCTGCTGCCCCAGGCCAGGCCAAGCTTCCTCCAGGGTAGCTTTCCTACAGTGGATATGCTTTCATAGAAAGTTCTATTCGGGACAGGCGTCTACCTATCCACCAGATCACCCAGAGATCCCAACACAAAGTTACCTCACCTGTCTTTAAACTTATTGCATAGAGATATATACATCATCTATCTGAACAGGCCTACAGGTCACATTACATTGTATGTACTTCTTTTCCAATGCTCATGCCATGCACAAAAGATTTCTTCTATTCCATCTTATCCTTCTTTTTATGAACAATGGAATTCATTTCATAAAGCCTCTGCCCAAGATAGGATTTAAGAGGGGGTTCAATCGTGTCTGCTACAAAGGGCTTGAACAAGTTACCTCCATGACTCTGCTTTGTCATCTGTAAGGCAGGAGCTACAAATCTGCTTAGTGAAAAAGGCACACATACTGCCTTGGTCCGACATTGTATTGAGGAAGTCATGGCCATCCTTATTCTAGAATTATAAACCTCTGTTCACTAGCTCCTAGTCTTACCGTGTAGGTCACAGGCTGCTTTGTCAAATACTACGTGGCTATTTTTATTTTTATTTTATTAATTTTGTTTCTTTGTTTTCTGTTTGTTCAAGACAGGGTCTCACTCTGTAGCTCTGGCTGTCTTGGAACTCACTCTGTAGACCAGGCTGGCCTTGAACTCACAGAGCTCCACCTACCTCTGCCTCCCGAGTGCTGGGATTAGAGACATGCACCAATATGCCTGACTTTTATTTTCAATTGTACATTTACTGTGGCAAATGCTTTTATTCAACCAGCACATGTATCCTTCACATTCCACCAAGAAACATCAATTTCTAGACTTCCCAGTACTGTGACTGCATAGTCGCATCATGTATGCTTTAGCTGTCCGTAGGCTGTACATGCTGCTCAGGCAGATGACAGGCTGGAATCTGGCCTTGGCACAACCTTCCTTGCCCAAGTCTTCTCAAGAATCTCTACCTGGGCCAGGTGGTGGTGGTGCACACCTTTAATCTCAGCACTCGGGAGGCAGAGCCAGGCAGATCTCTGTGAGTTTGAGGCCAGCCTAGTCTACAGAGCGAGATCCAGGACAGGCACCATAACTACATGGAGAAACCCTGTCTTGAGAAAACAAAACAACAAAACAAACAAACAAAAGAATCTCTACATGGCCCCAGCCAGACTCAACCTTCCCTGCTCCTCAGTGCCTCTGCTGGCAGCTGATGTTCCTAAGTACTCTTCTTCATCACTTCCCACAACGTTTCTCACAGGGAAGTCTGAATTGAAAGGATGCTTTCTGGGCCATCTGTACTTTACCAACATCATGTTTCTGCTGTGGCCTTCTGCCCATTCACGAAGCAGTGCCCTGACCATTTCCTCCTTGATTACTCCATCAATATATTCCCATAGTAAGGAAAGGCCATGGAAATACCCACTATTTCCATGATAACAATAAAATATATCTGTATTTACAGAGTGTGTATGGGTACCCATCCATAGTATTATTGTTGATGAAACTCTGTAAGACCTTATGTGACTCCCAAATTCACTGAAGACTGTCTCAAGTATTTATATAACTAGCTAATAATTTAATATTTCTAGCAGATAGCACCTTAACCAAAAAAAAAAAAAAGATTGCCATTGCACTGTCTAGTCAGATCAATTACAGTTCCTTAACAATACCTAGTATTCAGTCCATGTTCAAATATCCAAAAGGATCCCTAAAAGCCCTTTTGCAACTGGTTTGTTCGCATTAGCTCCTCAAAGCCAGCAGAGAACACGTATGTGGTCAGTATGGTTCTTCCACCTTTTTCTAAGTCTTTACTTTCCATCCACACAGTAGCTACTATTTCTTCCATAGTGAAACATGACCTGGCCACATAGCCCAGGCCACCTTCAATCTTCCTGCCTCATTGCTTTTAGCTTACAGCACCTATGAAAAGCTTCTTTCAAGGAGAGACTGCATTTATAAATTTTCCTTTTCTAAATCACATTTTTAAAAAGCATTATAAGAACTGGAGAGATGGCTCAAGTGTTAAGAACCCTGACTAATATTCCAGAGGACCCAGATTGGATTCCCAGCACCCACAAACTGAACAACCGTCTGTAACTCCAGTCCCAAGTACATTCAATGCCCTCTTCTGGCCTTGAGTATAAGGCATTCACATCATACATAGACATACATAAAGGAATCGGTTCTCAGATTCAGCGATCTCATCAGCCCTTATTTGTTTGTTTATTAGCATAATTTTTATTGATTCTTGAAAATTTGACATAATGCCCATTTTTATTTTTAATTAAGTAAAACAAGCAATTCAAATTAATACTAAAAGTAGAACATTCAGAGAATTCTAACTTCTATCCATATCTATTCTACCATGATTCCTCTTACAGTTCCTTAAATTGGTTCTTAGTTTATTTTATTCTTCATGCTTTCTTTTTCAAAATATGTAACAAAACCACATGGTATGTGCATGTGCAGATTTGTCCCTATTACACAAAAGCTAGCAAAGAGTGCTGTTTTCACATAGGATCATGTTGTTCTACTCACTGCAAAGAACACACAGGACTCCACAGCATGTATCCTCAGTGTGTTGTACTTCATCGCACTGCTAAACCACAGTCTCCCGGTGACTGCTATCTGGTTGTTTACCACATCTCAGAATTAGAAATAATGCAGCAGGAACTTTGTTCTGGACTCTGGGATAGGGTCCTAAAAGCCGAACCACTGAGTGAAGAGCGAAGGTATGTGTGGTTTTTTAGAGACTACTAAATTTTTGGCAGTATCAATTTGTCCCATTTTGGTTTCCACCAAAGCACAGAGGAATACACTGTCACGTGCTGTATTGTCAAACATAGGTGTTGAAAGGTGGCTGGGAGCCAACATTTTTAGTGTGTCGTTTAGCCTGCACCCCTGTTGTTGATCAAGGCCAAGTGAGCAATCTGAGGATCCTTTGTATCAGCACATTTATTTCTTGGTAAACTCCGTTTCTATCTTTCCCCTCACTTTTTCTTTAACACTACTGGTCTTTTTCTTAATTTTTAGGAACTCTCTGTATTACAGATATCAGGGTTTTTTTTGTTGTTGTTGTTTGTTATTCACAAGTCTCCAATTTCAACTACTACTTCAAACTGGTTTGTGTTTTGTCCATCAAACTCCTAAAAATAAATCTGTCAGTATATTCTCTTTCTGCTTCCAAACTGCCTTGGTTGCTTTTCCTATTGCCATGGTGCCATGGGAGTGGGGGACACTGACAAAAGTACCTCAGGAGGAAAAGGGCTTAGTTCAGTGCAGAGTTCAAACACACAGTTCATTATTGTCCGTCAGGGCATCAGGAACTCGAGCCACACTGCATTCACAATCAGGAAGCAGAGAATGATGAATGTTTGTGCAAAGCCAGCTTTTTTCTTTCATACAGTCTAGGACCCATGCCCAGAATACGGTGTGCCCACCTTTAGTGTCTATCTTCCCACGTTCTCTCATCTAAACAACATAATTTCTCCCAGGTGTCTCCGGAGGCTTGTCTCTTAGGTGACTCCATATCCTGTCAAGCTGACAACACTAATTATCACACAGACTGAATCCCATACAGTTTTCCCCTTTCCCAACTTATATAGGGAATTCATTCATATTTTCTCCTAAAACACAGATGGTTTCATATTTATAACTATGACAATTGGAAATTATCCAAACAAGTATATATCAAAAGAGATAGACACAATGTTATGAATAAAGGATATCTTTATTGCCTCAACCTCTTTTAAATAATTCTTCTTTACCTATAATCATCTCAGGTGGCACCTTTATCATAAACTAAATTAATAAAATCCTCTAGTTACTTGTGTATTTCTGTGTTCTGTCCCATTCCCCTTTTTCTTCTAGGTCAATAATCTACGGTTTTTAACTGTGAAACTGGTACATGTTAAACACACTAACATCAATCAGTTGTTTTTCTTTTCTTGGGAATTTTCTGGCTATTATTTGTTCATTTAAAGAAATAGGATTAACTTTCTTACCTAGCTCTTTAAAAAAAAAAGTATTACTAATATGATGTTAAAATGATAAATGTAGATAAAGAGAAACAGCATCCATAGAAAAAAGACAAGAACAAGTTCACAGAAATATTACATATCCTTTCAGAGTGCCATTTAAGAATGGCCAGTATTTTCTACAGCAAGACTAAGATTTGCAATATTTTAGGAAATTATTTCTGCTTGAAGGATGATTTATGACATGGAGGGGTGCAGAGTGAAGGGCCAAAGTGGGAGAATTTAGATAATGCCCAGTGCAAGTGAAGGTGGGAACAAGTCCACAAAGACACCCTTAGTCCCAGTGTGATCCTCTAAAGCCACTTCTTGCCATTAGTATTTATTTTAGAAATGTTAAAATACTCTACAAATCTTGAGATATATGACTGGTATTGGTGAGTTCTTCTTTCTTGGCTCCTGTCAGAGTTTTGCCAGGTTTCCATGGCCCCTATGCTTCCAGGCAGGCCCTGGCTCCATTTCCATATATCACCAGGAAGGTCTGCTGCCACTACTGCTTCTTCAGCACCCAACACTAAGGCAAACAATCCCTTTGCCACTGCTCTGAGGAGAAATGTGTTCCTGGGGTGACCTGTGAGGAGGAGGTAATCTTCTTAGAGCCTGGTGATGTTCGATGTTTCCACAAGGGCATATTTTACATTGTTTTCCTACGAGTGTGTCTCTTTAAACATGCTCCATCAGAATTCCTAAAAGGGTTTTATCATTTATAAAACAGAAGCAGAGGGACACATAAACAGATAACAAATTCTACCTTAGCTTAAACCTACCCACAAATGAGATGGGGGAAGGTCAACAAAACTGCTTCAGTAAAGACGCAGGGTAAGAAAACTCAAGTTAAATGCCGGGCGGTGGTGGCGCACGCCTTTAATCCCAGCACTCGGGAGGCAGAGCCAGGCGGATCGCTGTGAGTTCCAGGCCAGCCTGGGCTACCAAGTGAGCTCCGGGAAAGGTGCAAAACTACGCAGGGAAACCTTGTCTTGAAAAACCAAAAAAAAAAAAAAACCAAAAAAAAAAAGAAAGAAAGAAAACTCAAGTTAAAACACCAAGGGCTGAGGACACAAAGCCAAACAGATCAGGAGAAGCAGAACAGGGTCTCCTTCGAGTCTGAGAGAGAAAAGGAGGATATAATAAATATCTTCCCTGGGAGGAACCCTCCTACTAAATTCTAACCAATGTCCTGAATTGTGGGCACAGGTGAGAAGAACAATGAGAAAATGAAAGTCTGGCAGACAGCCGTGTTACTAAGTGAGAGGACCCAAGGAGATTTGGTTCCTGGTGGTTCAACACTAGAACCTGGACTTGGTGAGGTGGAAGACAACTTGTGAGCCAGATTAGGTGGCCTGATGATTGCAATTTGTGACCTACAGGAAGAAAGGGTCTGAGCTCAGCATGTGCACCTGATGACAAAACGACACTCAAGTTCTGCAGGATTAAAAACAAAACAAAAGTTGCTGGGAAAGACTAGGAAATACTGGCTGGGAAAGTTCAGGAACAGTATTCCCACAGCATTTATTATGATCTTCCTAATGAAGGAAAGCATCCTGAGATAAGAAAATGGGCTAAGAGCTATAGCAAAGGGCCCATACAGCTGGTACCTGTATCCTTTAGAAGCCTCCCAGAAATGTGCAGGGACCTGGTACCCTGAAGGCTTACAATCTATTAGTGTGGAGGACCAACTAAAGCCAATCGCAAGCAGGCGCTTTTACAGCTAGTAGGCCTGATGGCAATTGCAGGTTACCCAGAAAAAAGAGTGCAGGTGGAGGCAGGTATGCACAGGCAATATGAGCTTTGCAGAGGTCAGCAAAAGCCTGAAGGAGAAAAAAAAAAAAAAAAAAGACAAGAGTTGCGTTGCATAGTTCTGGAGAGGGCCATCCACAATGAGGAATGGAACATCAGCCAAAGGGGGTGAAGGCCACAGGCCTCAGCTACACACTGGAGTCTTTCCATCATCTAGAGCAAGTTTTTGTTCATCGTTACCTCCTAGGAAGCCTCCAACATATCAACTTCTTCAGCTAGTTCCCTTTTCACTCCTTTGTCAGGCCCACTCTCGCCATCACACTGTCCGGTGAGGAGAACTGGCTCTTGCTGCACTTTCCTGTCCCCATGGGTCTCTGTCCATGCCAACCTTCCCCTAGCTCAGAGCTTATGGGGATGCAGGAGGGAAGGGACAGCCACAGGCAAGGACCTTTTCTAGGTGCCTCTAGAGTCAATAGCTAAAACACATCTAGGAAAAGGCAAATGCTGTTATCCTGGGACCACAGTCTACAAAGTCAACTTCTTCAACCTCTCCATACCTTCTGACTCAGTGGAGAAGCTTCTGAGGCAGTGTCTGGGGTAGGGGCTATTATTATGCACAGCAGAGAACCCCCAGGTGAGGTGCCTGTGGCAAGGTCTAGGGCCCATGTCTGAGGAGGGGCATATACAGAGAATGGAAACAGACCCTGGTAAAACCATGGAATTATTTTCATTCTGGACCTGGAGCCATGAAAAAGAACTGTGTCTGTTAGCAGAAGACTACAGAGCTGGGGCAACAACACAGAGACTAGAGGAACAGACAGGAGACAGAGCCCTAGGCTTGGTGATCTAAAAGCAACAGAGAGACAGCCCCAAGATCTAATCAGACCCTTAGTTCCTGTTCTGGGATCCTGTTTTCTCACTATCCCCTTAAAGTACAGCTCTGGCCCAGTCTTTCTTGAGCCAGATTGAGAACAAGGAAGAAACCTGACCTGAAACAGAGTAGGAGTTATCCAGTAAGGATCAACAAGTTCAAGGTGCATTCTGATTCTGGCTAAGTCAATCAATATTAAGCAAAGAACACACAATAGTCCAATGGATTCTCTGCTTGCGTTTGTTTTCTGACTGGGAAAAAAAATGCTTTATCTGTTACCTATCACAGCAGAGATAAGAAAGAAATAATCACTCCTTCTTCAACGTAGCACAGGGAGCTATTCAATAAACACTGGGTGCCTACCCGGGGTCAGGGCCCTCTGTTAGGAGAAAACAAACTGAGGTACTGGTCCTTCAAGAAAGAAACCCAGGGTTGTCTGGGGAGACAAAAGGAAAAGAATTTAAGACCAGCTTCAAAAATACCATGAAAAAGCAGCACAGGACAGAGGAAACCAACTCTCTTTTTACCTGTAACTTTAAGCTGGTCTTTTTTTAATCATTTTAAGTAAATAGTCACCTTTCACAACTGAATTTTGTTGCTCAGATCATTTAAACCATAAAGTGAAGTAAAATGCATGTGTCTAAGTAGGAAATGCCACAAAACCCAGAATAATTCAGGAGTCAGAAAACTCAAAGGCCTGTGGGTCCACTCACCAGCTTAAGGTGGGACCATACACTAACAACACCCAGCTAGCTGTGGGTTTAAAGCCAGATTCCACTTTAATCCATTTAAGTACAAATGGTTTCCACTTGATCAAGTGTAAATCAGACTCTTCTGTTTCAGCAAACACTGCAACAATCTCTCTATCACCAAAGCCTAATCTTTTCCCAACTTTAATTAAAGGCTGTTTATGTTGAGCAACCAACTTTTGCTATTCCCTAGGGTATGGCTTAAAAAAGATTTTTATGGAATTATTAACAGTGACTAGGCAAAGTGGGAAAAGGTACATGATTTAAAAAGGAATAGCAAAGGCTTATATAAAACACCCAAGTCACTAGAGTCAAGAGGAAAACTATGAAAATATTTCCTATGACAAGTTGGATTTTGCTACATTTACCTTTTGGTCTTTTAAAAGGCATTTGTGTCTTTATATGCCATTACAATTTAATCAGTCACCCTTTCACACCTAGTTTTCCAAAAAAGAGAAAAGTGTCACATAAGGTGTTGGAAAAATCATTGGTAAAGAATATTCACTTGCCCACAGTCACAGGTCCAGGGGAAGAACCTAATACTCTCCCACTAAATGGACACAGTAATAAACTGCCTCCTAAGAACTTACAGTCATGCTCAAGAGATTAGTGCTTCTCTCAACCTTCATGGAAAGTGGGGGTAGTTCTTTTGGGGTGTTCTGTGTGCCCTCATTCACCGAGGAGGGTCTATGGTGGGCACTAGATGGTGATTAAAACAGAGATTCACAACAGGTCAATCTGTATAAATGGGACATCTATATCCCAAGATTCACTGATCTTTGATGAAGAGCAGGGACTGTTAAGAGACAGGCATCGGAGAACTGCGGCAAAGCCATGTTTTCTAGGTATGACAGGACTCTCACATGAACTAACAGCCACAGTGACAACATGCACAAGATAAGACAAAGCCAGACAAAATCCTACCATGGACGGAGAAGGGGGTCGCAAAGTCCCACCCCTAACCGAGGAGATATTGTCAACTGATAGCTTCCGGAAGAGGGGAAAATAGTTCTTCAAGGGCGCAGCACTTGAGAGGTTACTCACGCTCCAGTAGATAACCTTACACCATAAACACTCTGGTAGCACTAAGTGGGTCCAGTGGGTTTAAAACATTGAGCACAGGAAATTGAGAGGCACAGTGAGGAAAGGGGACTATGAAGGAATTGAGGGGGAGGGGATAGGGAGTGCACCTGATCAAAGCACATTATATGCACATATGAAACTCTCAAACAAACAAGATGATAACACTCACCTCAGGCAGGCACTGTGCTGAAGCGGGGTTGGAGGGAGGTGGGGGGGGGGGCAGGGAAGGACAGTGAAGCAAAACAGACTTAGAAGCTTTAAAGGTCAGGTGCTCGGATTTTAGATTTCAAAATCACAAAAGCGTCCCAATAATGAGGTAGTCTATAAAAACACATAGTGACCATGGAAAGGCAACTGCTTCCTCAAAGGCCAGCTATTTCTTTGACTACTGTAGGTTATTAGCCTCTGAGCAAAACAGTTGCCATTTTGATCAGATCAGGGGTGCCTGCTGACATTGCCTCAACAGAAGGAAGGGGTGAGGAGGGTCACTGGATCCTCATCTGAGATCCTAGCCATTCCTCCCAGTGATCTGTATTCAATTTGGACCAAACTGTTCGTGGTCTCAGTGCTAAACTAGATGGGCTGGAGGAAACTAGCTGAAGTTGGGCTCCCTCCATGTAAGTATGGGGATGCTATGCATGCTGGGTCAAGGTTTTCCTTGTAGCTGCTTTGGGGTCACCCACATCCCTGCTGACAACTCCTCACTCATGCTCTTTAAGTAAGCCCAGTCAGCTCATTGGCAGAATCATATTTTGATGTTGGGATGTTACAGAGTGGGGTACAATATTATGTCACCAAAGGTAAGGCATTCTCACAACACTGGCCCATGAAAGAAAAGCTGCCTGTTGCCTTGCTTTCTCCCAACTCTGTCTGAAATCTGTCCCTCATCCCACCCTATATATTGCCAACCCACTTCTTCCTGCAGATATCTGCAGCCACATTCCAGACAGCTCCTGGAATGGTGGCTCTTCTCCAACCTATTGGGCTAAGGTGGGTGATGTTACGCTCAGTAAGAAAAAACACATACAAATCTAAGTGGTTTCAAATAGGTCTGCTTATTCCTGTCATCAAGCAGCTGCACAGTCTTAGGCATATCATTTAATTCTCAGGTCTTTAGTCTCCTCTTTTGTACCCTGGAGAAAATATTATTACATGAAGTGAGTGAATCACACTCAAGACTACTGCAATTCTGAGTGCCTGGTACATATGCAGCACCAAGAACAGGTAACTTTACTAGTGTTATTAACAAGTCTTAGTGCTCACCACTTTTATCTTGGAGCAACATATCCCATAGCAAATCACGAACTACCTTAGAATAAATGGCACTATACTACTCAGTCTGAGAACTGTAGAGCTTATCAAAATATCTGTCACACTATGGTCCCTCATAGATGTTTTCTGAACCACAGAACAAAGTGCTGATGAACAATTCCTGTGGCCTTGAAAAACCTCTACACACACAGAGCACCATGTTAGTGAGGGTATGCACACAGGCACACCTGGCCTGCAGGACAGCTAAATAAAAGTACAGGATGAGGCAAGGACATTATACACAGATAGGAAAGTCCCATGGCTTAAAGCTCCCCTAAAAAGAGCCACTAAAGGAGCCAGGACCACCAAGTATGGGCAACTGCTCCAAGCCCCTTTCAGAGAGAAGTGAAAAGAGGAGGGGAGGAAAAGGAGAAGAATAGACCACAGATTCTAGTAACTGCTGTATATCCCCATTGGTCTTATGCTCAGGGAAGTAAAGGTGAACTCTCATGAAGGTTACGAAGAGCAAGAAGGAATCTGGGAAGCACATGCGGACATCTGGTAAACCTGGCCTGAGGATAGCATTCTTCAACAGCACCGATCCGGAAGCTCTTGTGTGGCACCTGCTGCCTAGAGAAGCCTTCCCTTTTGCTAGGGCCTCAAAGCCTCAGTGGGTGGGGAAGCCACTGCAGTCACGCAGATCTAGGACCTCTAGCTTTTCATGTTTTCCTCTAGGCTGTGAGTTGTTTACAGGCAATTACCTGTTTTATTTCCTTCCTCCAGACTTCGCACAAAGTTTAGTGTTGACTATGTTCTTAAATTTGTTTCTCTGGAAATATGGTTTTAAAGTTACTATCAAAGACATGAGATGTGCTGTCTTTAAATAAGAATGTTAACTTCTGAGGAAGAGTAAGGTCTATGTTACATTAAATCTTAGAAACTCTGTAAAGATTTAAATCTCTTCTTTTTGGATATGAATCCTACTGTCATGATTTATAAGTCCACAAGAGCCATATATTTATGGAGCAGGATAGACAGTAAGCCTGGAATGCAAAACACAGCACTAGAATCCTTGCTATAAAGATTACAGATGCCTCAGGCTTTTAAAAAACGAGATGTCACATGAAGCTGTACATCAGGATCTTGCCCGGAAGATAAAAACATTACATACTCCTCTACCCGCTCACCTTTAAATTACAGCTTCTGGCACTGTCTGGGGTGTGCTCATGCACTCACAAGCATTCAGTCAGTATGTTTAAATGAACACCTGCAACCCAACTAAAAGCAACCCTTTAGAGAATGTTGTCAGAACAGGAAACCTGGCACTCACCACAAACTTCTACAAGTTGTAGATTAGCAAAGCAAATACCACAAAAGGAACCTTGAAATAAACTAAGTTGTTCCTTGGGAAACTTCAGTGTCTGTAGATTAATTATCTGTACTGATTTTGAATTTTAAGTAAAGGTGCATTTTGGTCCAAGTACATCACTACTGGGTAGGTGAACATCTCATGCCACAAGTGTGCAATTTCCCAAACACATCACTTTCTTAAGCCTCTGTCTGAAGTGGCTAGCACACCTGCTACAGTAGGGAAAGCAGGGTTCCAGGCAGATGCCAGTGCTATGCACAAGTACCCAAGTGATCTTACCATAAGCCTAGGTAGGGAGCTGTGGACCTTTCTCAGAGGTAAGGAAGGTGAGCACATTCTGAGCCACAGGCCAGACAGGAACGAGCATGGGACAGTAGGCTGATTCAGGTCAGGCTGTGGAGATAGCACAAGGGCCCCAGGCTGCAGCCCAAACTTCCTGAGGCACTGTTGCTGCCAGCAATGTGTTACTATGTCAGTCATTGCTATTCAGACGGAGTAGCATCAATTTAAATATGAATTTGTATGCCTTAGCACAAAGGCAGAACTTTGTTCTTCTTTTACAAATTTCAGCAAAATTAATAACTAGTATACATAGTAGAAATCCCAAAATGCCATTGTTATCAGTGTAAGTTAAAACAATGAGATTATTTGAAGATGTGGAGCCAGAGCTTATTTTCTAGTAAATGTAGACTGAATCAGAGATAAAACTACTAGTAAAGAATAACTCTAAAAGGAGACCCAAACATCAAGTAACTTACAAGAATTCTGTACTTACTAATGCAGCACTGTGCTAGTGGCTTTTCTGTTGCTGTGATAAATACCATGACCAAAACCAACTTGGGGAGGACAGGGTTAATTTTGTCTTACAAGTTACTCCTGTCCATTATCCAGGGAAGCCAGGGCAAGAGCTCAAAAAGACAGAACTGCAGCAAGACCACAGAGGACTGCTGCTCACTGGCTTGTTCTCCAGTCTCTTGTTCAACCACCTTTATTTTAGCCCAGGTCCACCTGCCTATGTGGGATGGCACTGTCAAGTGGGCTGGGCCTTTCTACATCAATCAGCAGTCAAGAAAATTCCTCACAGAAATGCGCATAGGCCAATCTGAGGGCGGCAATTACACAGTCAGGGTCCCTCTTCCTAGGAGTGTCAAGCTGACAACCAAGATTAGACATCACATGCACTAACAGTCTTTTCTTTTTAGGATGTATTTTACTATGTGTATGGCCATGCTCCCATGTCTGCCACTGTAAGTGTGTAAAGGTCAGAGAACGCCTTGCCAGAGTCAGGTCTTGCCTGCCGCATCCTGTAGGTTCTGGGAATTGAACTCAGGTCAACAGGCTTGTGCACCAAGTGCCCTTACCACCGAACCATTTTGCTCAATTTATATTTTATCTTCTAAAATGGTTAGAAATGATTTCTCAAGATTAAAAACAACTATATTTTTAAAAGACAAAAAGGATTTTTCTTACTCTCTCCAAGTTCTCAACAAATCATTCACCACTCTCCACTTAGGAATACCTTTATCAGGAGGAGCCCCAAGGGGCAACAGCAGAATTTTGAATTCAGGCCAGGATGCCCAATGATTCCTGCTGCTACGGGAACCAGCTGTTCCATGGGGTGGGGTATTCAATGTTTCCAGAGCTGAAATCACAGCAGGTGAGGGACACACCCTCCTCTCCCTGATCCTGTGGCCTGCCTGGCCTACTAGTCAGACTTTTTCTGTCAACACTCTTTAGCCACAGCCCAGCCTTCCCCAACCTTCCTCCTCCAAGCCCCCCTGGCTGGCTGTCCCAAGCTGGGTGAAGGAGGCCCAGCTGTCCTTGAGGATATTGGAAATTCTCACACGGCTTCGATTGATCCCTCAGGTGGATCCTCCTTCTACCCTCTCAGGCACAGACAGTATATGATTAAAAAGAAGAAGAAGAATCTTAGCTCAGATCCCTCCTCTTGACTCCAACTCTCTGTAGGCTACGGACTTAATTTAAACATTTTCTCTTGGATTTTTCCAGCAGGTAAAAACAACATTGTCACTAGTTATAATCCTAAGCAAATAGTGATGAATCATTTCCAGAAATTAGTATCACATTAAACCAATTATTCAAATGTCCAAAAGTAATATGAGCTAAGTGGCGCTTGTGGAAGGATTTGTAATATAAGATGCACTATAATACAAGAAATACAAACAACTCAACAACAACAACAAAAAAAGGTCAACCTCACCCCCCACCCCACCCCCAGATAAACTGTAAGAGGCTTCATCCACACAGTGTTGGTTGGCCACAACTCTCAGAGGGGCCTGAAATGCTGCCTGAGTCAGAAAATTTCAAAAAACTGAAAACAGCCTTAGGAAGTTCATATCATTATTTACCAATTTTCTTTTTTTATTCATTTTTAGTTCATTTTCCTTAATGATTAAAAAACAACTATAAACTCTGCTTGTATGAATATATGTTGATATATAAAACTTCTTTTGATCAACATTTCTCTTTAGAAAGAGCAGTGTTTCAAGACTGTATTCAATATTCGTTTAAAATAGTCTGGAAAACCAAGGGAATCTAGGCTTAATTACAAAACCTACCATACTCCTATGCCTGAAAGATATGGTCTATCCTATACACATCTGCAGATATAGGTCAACTCTGTGATCCCATCATAGAAAACTACAAGAAAAATAGCTCTGGTTAACTATGTGCCTCAGAGACAATTCCTAAGTGTAGCCAGACCATGAGTGGGCAGATAAGGAAACTAAGAGTATGTGTCAAAAGTCAGTCTCCTGGATTCTGGTGCTCTATCATTGACTATATATGAGACCCTAGGCAAATGATTTAATGACCACACACCCGAGTTTGCAAATTAAGATAGGATACTATTGCCCACTGCCCCCAAATATTATGAAAATACACTGATACAAGCAAGGGCTCAAGGGGGTGCCAGGCACATCATAAGCACGGTACCATGTTCACTGTGTTACTGGGAGTGGTGCTATTGTTTCTCAATTGAAAGTGATTATTAACCTTTGCAAGGTCTTGACTAAGGCTCAACTTTTAATTTTTCCAATATAAGTGAGTATCTAAGTGAAGAACACTTTTCCTGAAAAAGAAATACAGAACTGCCGGGCGGTGGTGGCGCACGCCTTTAATCCCAGCACTCGGGAGGCAGAGCCAGGCGGATCGCTGTGAGTTCGAGGCCAGCCTGGGCTACCAAGTGAGCTCCAGAAAAGGCACAAAGCTACACAGAGAAACCCTGTCTTGAAAAACCAAAAAAAAAAAGAAATACAGAACTTCCAAATACATACAAATTATTACTATTAGTGGGATAAAGAGCTACAGGGTATTTAGTTACTATGGTGATGACAGCCCTCTACACCTCCATTTAGTAATGACTGGAGAGGTGAGGGCAGCCATCATGAAGGCAGTGAGCAGGTGGAAGGGACATTGAACACAGCATCAAGTCTTGTTCCTCCATGCCCATTTGCTCTCCTACCTGTATGGATCAGTTTCTTGTCAAGGAATAACCAGAAATGCTTTCACACAAATATGTAAAAGAATGCTTAAGGTCTGAAATGTTTCTCAATCGAGGTGTGTCGGCATTTTGACACAAATCTGAACTAAAGGAAGCGAAAGCTGAACAATGGCACTTGGAACATGATGAAACATTGAGAAGAGGGTGAAATGCCAGCAGGCCTTTGCTTACCTGAGTGAGCAGCTCTACTCCTCCAGGCTCCACCAGCACTGTGCAGGCACACAGAGGAGGACAGGGGGGCTGGCTCTGGGTGCTACATACAGCAGCAAACAAGCAACTTTCTTTACAGAGCCCTGAACCAAACACCCCTGGGACCAGGAAACTGGCTTACTAGAGAAAGCTAGTCACTCCACACTGTGGGGGAAGGATACAAAAGCTCATGAGCAGAGAAGAAACTGGCATGGACCTCAACCTCGGCACCACTGGTACCCTTCACGGTGCTGCCTGCTCAAGAGCCTATGACAGTGTTGACAAGGCATAGAGCTGAGGGAAGAGAACCACCGACCACCAAGGAGATATTGAGAATACAGCCCCTGTATACTGAATTGAGGAATGCCAAAGGATATGGTGGAAGTCAGGCTTGTGAGGAGTCTAGGCTAAAAGAGAGCAGGCTATAAGCTCCACTAGAGCGCACACTGAAGCACCCTACAGGGCAGTTACCAATAGTACTGCATTAACTGATAACTTAGTCCTCACAGCCAACGTGAGATCATGAAAATCACCTCTAACTTTTAGATGAAGTAAGGTTCAAAAGTGATCCTGTGCAGAGATTTCAGCACTGACGAGGGAGTAGCTCCGGGGTAGGTGGTCTTCAGCAGGGCAGTGACAAGAAAGAATAAAGTTCCAGAGTTCACAGGCTGCTCCCTCCCTCCCCTGCTTCCCTCAGTTTTGTTCACCTCTGCACAGGTTGGCTCTTCTTGAACTTAGTGGAGCCATCCTTCTCCCTCATACACTGCAGCCACTCCTCAGGCTCATGCTAGCCTCACAAACTCACTTAAATGGCAAATGTTTACATCTGTCCCCTGGTGCACATGAATTCCTCAAGAGGGCACTCTGCCAAATCCATTTCTCCATGCTCACTGTCTAGAACACCAGCTGGTGCACAGCAGATGGCAAATACATACTTGAACTAAACTACAAGTTTCTACCATGATGACAGAACAGCATGGCAGTTCCTATCTGGAGAACAGACTAGAAATGGCCTTATTCCAACTGCAGCATAGCAGTAATACAGATCTGCGTTAAACAGTACAGCATGAGAGCCTCGATGCCACTCTTCTACTAAATATGATGAGTATGAAAATAAATTCTACCAAAATAAGATAAGCAATAAGCTTTTAAAAGAAGAGATAAGATAATTACTTCAAGACTGATTTTATTTTTATATATTTATAAGAATGTAACTCTGATCCTTTGCTGCTAGGAAAAGCAAACAACTAATCATGCCAAAGACTGACAATGTTTTAGATGTATGACAGACAGTTCCAACTTTTTTATTCCCTCAGAAATAAAAGGAGCTAGTAACACTAGAAATAAAAACTCTCTTATTTGTCCAAACTAATGAAGGCTAGAGATACAAAAGAAAACTTACAATGTCAAAAGTACTTGGGTTTTCATTAGATTCTGACATGTAGTAGAAACATGAAAAACTTACCATTCACCAAAAGCTAACATGCCCAAATCAGAGCCCCTGCCAACAGAAGGTAAATTCAAATCCTCCTTTGCAGTTAAAGAAAGAAAGAAAGGCTGGGCGGTGGTGGCGCACGCCTTTAATCCCAGCACTTGGGAGGCAGAGCCAGGAGAATCTCTGTGAGTTCGAGACCAGCCTGGGCTACCAAGTGAGTTCCAGGAAAGGCACAAAGCTACACAGAGAAACCCTGTCTCGAAAAACCAAAAAAAAAAAAAAAAAAAAAAAAGAAGAAGAAGAAGAAGAAGGGAGGGAGGGAGGGAGGGAGAGAGGGAGGGAGAGAGAGAGAGAGAGAGAGAGAGAGAGAGAGAGAGAGAGAGAGAGAGAAAGGGAGGGAGGGAGGGAGGGAGAGAGAGAGGGAGAGAGAGAGAGAGAGAGAGAGAGAGAAAGAGAGAAAGAAAGAAAGAAAGAAAGAAAGAAAGAAAGAAAGAAAGAAAGAAAGAAAGAAAGAAAGAAAGAAAGAAAGAAAGAAAGAAAGAAAGAAACTCAACATCCTTCTGTTTTTGTCTACTTGGCTCTGCTTCTCTTTTACACAAATTGATATGCACTCAAGAATGTCCCCAGTCACCTTGATATGAGCTTTTAATTATTTTTGCTAGTAAAATTCTCCAGAGCATATGCTAATGTTTTATTTTTCATTTTTTTTTTCTATAAAATCTGAATTGAAATTCTTTTAAACTCCCAGACATTGGCTGAGGAAGGTAAGGACATATGCACCGATTAAGAAAGTGGAAAAAAGAATGGTTATAGTCACTAAGAACTGTCATTTTCCTCCTATCAGAGACAAACAGGACCTCTAGATCCATGCCCCTTTCCGCGCGCGCACGCATGCATGTTGAATAACTCTGCTCCTCTTAACTTCCAAATGTTGCAAGAAAAAACTAAACATGCTAAAATTCAACATGTTGCATGTTCACATGTGGAGGCTGGAAGTTACCATCAGGTGTCCTCCTCATTCACTCTCCACTTTGTTTTCTGAGACAGGTTTTCTCACTGAACCTGGAGTTCAGCAGTTTGACTCAACACAAAGCATGGGTCCATAGCATGCCGCAATAATAGCAACAGATGGCGCATACTGTTCATGTAAGTCTCCCTTTTAAATAATGCCATGCCCCTCCCACAGAAGTACAAGCTATGACTCCTATAACGAAACAGAAAAAGGGGAGTTTTGAAGTCAAACAATAAAACCTCCTCGGTGCTTTAATTTTTTTGGCAGTACTAGGGATTGAATTTAGGGCCTTATATATGCTGGGCGGATGTTCTACCATTGAGCTACAGCTGCAGCCTTCCTCTGTACCTTTAAAAAAGTACAGCTGCAACAAACTGAATCTCTATAGGTATCCTCAAGACAGGAATTTTAATTTCACTTTCTGTAGCAGGAACTCTAAGTTCAAGAAACTAACGGTGACAGCTTGATTTATGAATTTTGACGTATTTCTTGAACTCGGATTACATTACAAAGAAGTGGAATTTTAAGCAAGCCAGATCTTGTCTATACATTCAATCATCAAATCAATAAGCTGTAACTCTGTGCAACTTGCTTCTGACTGAGGAGAAACACAAAGTGCAAATAAGGGGGCATAGATCTGAGATTTCAAAGTTCCTCCAGGGCTGGTGGTCCTCCAGGGCTGGTGGCGCCGTGGGTACGGCACCTGCTTGTGCCCGATGAACTGAATTCAATCTTCAGAACCCACATGGGGAAAGGACAGCCCTGACTCCTACAAGCTGTCCTCTGACTGCCACGCAGGAGCACATTAAATAAATGAGTAAGAAAAAAAAGAGTCCTTCCATGCTCTCAAAACTGTTCAAGAACACATTTTGGACAGATAGAAAATACTTCACCTCTTTAATGGATAATGTTAAGAGAAAAAATTCAACTAAAATAGCATTTGTGGTAGACCTGACAAGAAAAAAAGTATTCTTGTCCAAAAGAAAGTTCTCTTACATACTTTCACTACTTCTTCAAACAATCCCCACTTAGAAAGACAAAGATATCAAGATTACTTAACTTTATATTTAGTAAATTCTTATGACATTTATCTATAAATTTCTATTTACATACATATATTTGGGGGTCAGCAACATGGCTCAGTGGATAAAAGAACTTGCCACCAAACCGAATAACCTAAGTTCAAAACCCAGAACCCATAGAGTGGAAGAAGAGAGTCAGCTTCTACAAGTTGTCCTCTGACTTCCACGCTCACACCACAACATGCACACAGATACACACATACTACCCACTCCCACACAGAAATAAATGTAGTAACAATTTCTTCAAGCATATAGTTAGGAGATGATAAAGTGTACTATATCTATTCAACAATGGCCTGGAAGGGAGGCTCAGGTATATCCACGACACACAGAGACCAATTCCATATGCAGAGTAGGTAGAAAGGCAAAACCATCAAGAGAGCACAACGGAATAGAAAATTCTTCCTGCAGACCTTAAGCTTACAAAAATGTATAAACTTTGTGACCAGGAGCTCTAAAAAGCAACTTAAGGACAAATGGATGAGAAAAGAGGTTGAGAAGTCCACATAATGCTAGTACAGGGCAAGAATATAGAAACTGGCTCTTCTCACAACAGATATAAGGACTCTGGCACCCTGGCCAATGCCATAGAAGTTCAATGGAAGACACTAGCACATGCTAAACAAGATGTTATTTCCTTACAAACCAACTATTCAATTAATGACCAGTCAGCACTGATGAACAACGAGCAGTTACTAACTCTAAGAAAACCAGCCTCAATGAAACAACTGGGACACTGAAGCAGCCATATACTTGTCACCCATTTCATGATTCACTAAGCAAATACCCTGCTTGAAACCACATTACCCAGGAGGGAATCATAAAGGACTGGCCAACTGGCTTGCTCCAGACAGAAGAAACTGAAAGACTTGACACTAAGAGACTGAACAACAGAAAAAGGCAGTTACATTAAGTCAGAATGTATTTAAATACCCCAAACAGAGCTGGTGAGATGGCTCAGTGGGTAAATTTGCTTGCCTCCAAGCCTGACAACCTGAATTCAATCCTCAGGACCTACACTGTGGAAGGACAGAATCTCCACACACACAAAGGGACACACATGACCCCAAATACACACACTAGCTAAACAAGCAAATGTATCTCAACATAAAAGACTTCCAAAATGTGTTTCAGAATTCAGGATTAAAAGGAATTTTAACTTCCATATGCAACGTTGTTTCTTTTGTCTAGTCTTTGTTTATAAAGGACTCCTTGAGCCAGAAAAGTGTGCTACTTACTTTGTATATTCGGAAGGTAAAACCACACTCCATATTGCTGTAGCAAACATACAACAACTTTTTAATAAAGATTTATTTTTAATTCTATGTATATGATAAAGGTGCTGAGGAGGTCAGAAGGGAATGTCAAATCCCCGAGCCACCTAACATGGGTCCTCTACAAGGGCAGTATACTTTTAACTGCCAAGCCATCTCTTTCCAGCCCCTACAAGAAATAATTTTAAGACAAATTGTCACAGGCCAACTGATGCTCTATGTCTCAGTGGTAGAGGGTTTCTACCAAAGGCCCTGTGTTTGATCACGAGCACCAAAAAAAGGAAATACAATGGGGGAGGACGCACTTTAAATGACCCACTGAAGGAAGAAGGAGATCAGCAAGAGGAATATAGGGATGGAGGTGGACAGTGGGTAAAGGGCAAAGTAAAGAACATAAGAACAAAATAAAATAGCATGTATATATGAAAATACTGTGAAACCTATCACACTGTATGGTAATGTCAATTTTTTATTAAAAAATTATAGACCATAAAAGATGAACTTTCATTTAAGAATTTTCATTCATTTAATTGAACACACTGCTTACCAGATAAAAATTGTAAAGGCATAACACAACAAGCAAAAAAGATGACAAATGTGCTTTTATGGTCACAGATGTTTAAGATCCAATGACCTAGAAGACGGGTCTAGACAGGAGAGTCCTAAGTTGCACCTTCTTCACACTGAGCCTCTTCAAATGGACTGATACCTGCAATGAAAGCTTTGTGTGCACACATGTCAACAGAGACCACCAGGCACCAGCACCAAGGCTGTGAGTCTCTATGAGGAGGAGGGAAAGGAAGAAGGAAGAACTAATCGGCACTGTCAGAGAGCCTTCAGCAGAATGCACCGCATAATCAACAAGTATATATCCCTTAGTCAATGACACTTTCGTTTGGGAAAGAAAAAAGTAGATAAACTGGTTATCTTCCCAGATATTTCAAATAACACATTTAGCTTTAAGAAATAAAACCTTTTTCTTCTTCAAATAAGGCATTTACTTAGAGAAGTAACAACAATAATGAAAAGCAAAAGAATGGGGAAGAAAAAGGGTAAACTATACATTCCATATTCTAACAAAGAAGTCAACGAATGGTTTCTTTATGTTTACAGCATCAATATTCATGTGCTTCTTACAATGCTTCTCCCATTCTACCACCTCTATGTCCTGCCAGCTGAGCTTTGCTCAGAAAAAAACATTCTGGGCTGGCCGCCCCAGAATATAAAGTCACCCTTCTGATCCTCTCCGGCAGGGCCTCTGTAACAGAATTATTGGGTAAGAAGTACTGTGCATGTGTGTGTTAGCTCCTACTGCATTAATGGCATCTCCAGGACACACAGCACCAAGTTTCATTCAATACATATCAGCTGAATTAAATCACACTGAGATCTCCCTGAGCCTTAGTTTCTTCATTCATCAATCTAGAAATACTCTGTCAATCCTTTTTTTTTTTTTTAACATAGGAGTCACAAACACTAGTTACCCAATGAAGATGCAAAAACCCCAGGAAACTCAAAAGGCCGCAGGAGTGACTTAGCCAGCTACTGGACATCACATTACCATGAATGAAGTCACACGACAAGCAAAGATACAACAGGGCTCAAAGGCTCCTGCTAAGGCTTCTGAGGAACTAAGCACCACGGACAAAGATTCTATGAGAGTTTCTACTGTGAATAACTTGGTGGGCCAGAGGCAAGATTCCCGGATGTCCTTACAAAACACATTCCTCTAAACAAAACAACTGCATTTTTCATAAGCTGTGTCTGTTTGCAAAAGCCCTCAGTAGAGGTCACTGAGGGGAAGATGACTTCCCTACCCTCAGAGGAGGAGACTGTACTCCCTCACATAACTCCCAGCCATTTGAATGAAATTCTGCAAGTAGCTTCTGGAGGTGCTAGAGCATTCAGGCTGGGAGAGCTTAACTGAAGGGAACTCCATCTATGAGGCTGTTCCCCAGAGTGAACTTGGGTAGAATCATTGAGAGCTTGTAGGGAGGGAATAGCTGTCTCCCCAGAAAAGGAATTCTCACAACATTCCTAGAGTGGAACTGTCCCAGGAAGTAAATCTTCATCAACCAAAGAAAGGGCCCTGAAGATTAAGGATAGTCACAGTTGACGGAGGAATGAGTAAGAAACAGAGATGAAAGTATGCTGGAATTTCAGAAGTGAACCCAGAAGGAGCTGGAAGGGCTGAAGATTTTCAGGAAGTCTAAGCCTTTCCTGCCAAACTGTAGGAAAATTCCAAACTTAGAGGCACTAGAATGCAGGAGACCAAGCACAGACCCGGGAAGTCATAGGCAAACAAATCTAAATTTTCCTCTGGGTTCTGCCACTACACCACTGGACAGCCTCTCCTTTCACATCCCTAGCAAAACCTGCTTTGCAAGGCTGCTGCAAAGGTTCAAGCTGACAAACCCCTAAGAAGGCATGATGCAGCAACACAGACACCAGACAAATCAATCATCCACTCCTTTTTTCTTTCAGTGAGATGGCACAAATCCCCCCAACCTGGATCTTTTTTAGTCTTGGAAGTATAAAGTCTCCAATTTGCATAGAAGCTAAACAACACCCTGGGAATTAGTGACTCACATATAAAGAACTATTTCCCAAACATCCACTTCCCCAGAACTCTAACAAAGGTTTTAGAAAGCTACTGAACTTTATCCCTTGCAGAAATAATAAGCAAGGAAAATACATTTTTACTACCCGACTGGAACCAGGTTTGAGGATTGAGCTACAAGAATAAAGAAGCTTCAGGAATATAGAAAAAGACAGTGTATGTGTGTGTGTGTGGGGGGGGTCCCCCAAAGGTAACACTCTAAGGTTTGAGCCTTTGATAGCACAGGAAAGACACTGGAATAGAGAGGCATTCTCACACTCAAAGAATGAATCCTTCATGTTCTTTGGAGTGTTTGCTCTAATAGAGAACACACATCAACTTCCTGGGGGCCCCAGGGCCCTCTACACAGCACTTGGGTACACTCTACACTTCTTAGAGTACAACCTGCTCCTGACTCTGTGAGCTGTCCATAAGCCTAAGGGTCACTACAGCGTGTTCCTCACTGAACACAAGGAACTCACCTCTGTTAAGCTCTGTTATGAAAGGCAGTTTGAGTTATTAAAACAGGTAGAGTGTCTTACTTGCTATCAACTTTCTTTTACAAAAATCAGTTTCCAAGAGGGAATCAGTAGTCTTAGATATACACCTGCTCAATGAGGAGAAATATCCAAATTGTATACACACTGGACAAAACAGCGAGTCTTATTCTTCCCATAATTGACTATGATATAACAAACTGTGCCCAAGTGTGACATATTACAAAGGCCAGTTGTATTTTCAATCTCTATCCCGTCTTTTTCAGACTGGATGATTTCTACTACCTAATCAAGTATACCTTAATCCTACCATCTCTGGTATTGTTAAGAATTCATAAACCTTTTCATTTCAGATACTATATTTTTTCATTCCTATAATTTCTACTTAGTTCTTTAGTTCCTATTTCTGTCCTGTCTTTTCATTCATATAATACACATTGTCCATTCACTATTACAACTGCTCCTTTAAAATTCTTCTTGGCAGCATCTTTGTGATTTGCAGTCAGCTTCTTTTGAGTAACTGTTGGCAAATACTATTTTAAAGTGTGTTACTTTTGTCTATATTGCATTTGTTTAGCTCTGTGAAGCTGTGATACTTTGCCTGTCTAAAACACCTAATGGTCTAATAAAGAACTGAACGGCCAATAGCAAGGCAGGAAAAAGGATGGGCGGGGCTGGCAGGCAGAAAGAATTAACAGAAGGAGAAATCTGCTAGAGGAGGAGAGCTAGGAACAGGAAGAGGAGGAAGATACAGGGGCCAGCCACCCAGCTACACAGCAAGCCATGGAGTAAGAAACATAGCTAGGTATACAAAAATAGAAAAAGGTAAAAGTCCAGAGGCAAACGGTACACGGGCTAATTTAGTTTAAGAAAAGCTGACAAGAAGCAAGCCAAGCATTCATAATTAAGAATAAGCCTCTGTGTGTCATTTATTTGGGAGCTGGGTGGTTTATTTGGGAGTAGGGTGGTAGGTCCCCCAAGAAAGCAAAAACAAACAACAAGAAGTAGCAGTTCTTTTAACGATAAAATTCACTTTCCTGTAGGTCAGGTATAATTTTGTATTGGCTCCTAGACACTATAAAAACTATTCTGTGGAAACTCATAATTGTATTATATTTCTTCCTCTAAAGAGAGCTATTTGTTTGTTTGTACTCAGATTTTAATAATTATTTTGTCCACAGCTTACCTGCCTGGAGCCTGCTGAGTTTGTGCATGATTCAAACATAAGCAAAGATTTAGAGAAATGAGGCACAGAATGTGGGACTTGATTGTGCCTTTCAGGGATTCCCTCCTCACATCCAGTAATATTTGCCCCCAAACTGGTCTTTGGCTTTTTTTTTTTTTTTCCTTTTTTATTACATTTATTGAGAGGGAGAAGTGGGAGAGGAGGAGACGGGGAGAAGGGGAAAGAGAGCGGTTGGAGAAGACAGGGGGTGGAAAATGAATGAATATATGTCACAGCACCTGGATAGAGGTCAGAGGACAACTTCTACCATATGGGTCCTAAGGACCAAACTCAGGCCATCAGGCTTGGTGGCAAGTGCCTTTACCCACTGAGACATTTTGCTAGCCTTGTTCTTTCTTTCCTTTTCTTTTTTCTTTTTTTGTTTTGTTTTGTTTTCCTTCAAGCTAGAAAACATGCAGATTTTCTGTAAGTCACATTTTGTCCCATTCCCTTCTTCTAGTATCAATTTCACTACAGAATCTATGAATTTGTGCCA
Organism: Peromyscus leucopus; assembly: GCF_004664715.2. Classification (NCBI taxonomy): domain Eukaryota; kingdom Metazoa; phylum Chordata; class Mammalia; order Rodentia; family Cricetidae; genus Peromyscus; species Peromyscus leucopus. Next base: position 19,100,960 of record NC_051080.1, read on the forward strand.
ATTTGAATGTCTTCACAAGAATGACTGCCTTCACTCAGTTTATAACAGTTAAGGCCGATGGCGGTATCCTGCACTAATAAAAGAAGGAAAACCTATACAAAGTTTTTCTAACTTCACTTTTTCTCACAGTGCTATGATCCATAATTAAGACAAGGCTTTGCCTGGATCATCAGTCATGTAAAGACTCAAGGCTGCATATACTCCCATGAAGGCTTTTCCCCCAGTGTTTCTGGTACCATGGTGCTTCTTGACTAGTTCCTCTCTACATCTCAGTTTCAAGGCCTCTCCACATGGTTTCACTAAGACACAGCAGGGTGGGCTCATGGAGTCAGCACTTCTTACATAACTAGCTTCTAAAAAGTGGGCCTCTGAAGGACTATGCCACAAATGATGCAGGCTCATTCCTATCATAGGTTACTGTTCAAAGAAGTCATGTAAGCTGGAGAGATTCAACAGGACGGAGAAACAGATACCTTGATAGCGAGCATGGTAAAAAGACATTCAGAAATGTACATACAATAACAAGAACTTTTACAGATGTCTTAGAAAATATAACCTATAATAGATTTAATATTTAAATAAGCAAAACAAACACTGTCCAAAGTAAATTCCAGTAAGACAAAAAAAAAAAAAAAACCACACCTCTATTAGATGCTCCTCAACTGAAGAATGGATAAATAAAATGTGGTACATATACACAATGGAATACTACTCAGCAGAGAAAAACAATGACATCATGAGGTTTGCAGGCAAATAGATGGATCTAGAAAAAATCATCCTGAGTGAGGTAACCCAGACTCGGAAAGACAAACATGGTATGTACTCACTCATAGGAGGATACTAGATGTGGAACAAGGATGACTGGACTACTACTCACATCACCAGGGAGGCTACCTGGAAAACAGGACCCCAAGAAAGACACGGGGATCGCCCAATGATGGAGAAATGAATGAGATGTACATGAATAGCCTGGACATGAGTGGGGGTAATGAAGGGCGAGGGTCAAGGGAAAGAGAGCTTGGGGGAGCGGGAGATCCCAGCTGGATCAAGAACAGAGAGGGAGAACAAGGAATAGGAGACCATGGTAAATGAAGACCACATGAGAATAGGAAGAAGCAAAGTGCTAGAGAGGCCCACAGAAATCCACAAAGATACCCCCACAATAGACTGCTGGCAATGCTCAGAGACAGCCCGAATTGACCTACTCTGGTGATGGGATGGCCAAACACCCTAATTGTCATGCTAGAAACCCCATCCAACGACTGAGGGATCTGGATGCAGAGATCCATGGCTAGGCCCGGGGTAGAGCTCCGGGAGTCTAATTAGCGAGAAAGAGGAGGGTTTATATGAGCGAGAATTGTTGAAACCAAGGTTAGATAAAACACAGGGACAAATAGCCAAACGAATGGAAACACATGAACTATGAACCAATGGCTGAGGGGCCCCCAACTGGATCAGGCCCTCTGAATGGGTGAGACAGTTGATTGGCTTGATCTGTTTGGGAGGCATCCAGGCAGTGGGACCGGGTCCTGTGCTCATTGCATGAGTTGGCTGTTTGAAACCTGGGGCTTATGCAGGGACGCTTGGCTCAGTCTGGGAGGAGGGGACTGGACCTGCCTGGACTGAGTCTACCAGGTTGATCTCAGTCCTCGGGGGAGGCTTTGCCCTGGAGGAGGTGGGAATGGGGGATAGGCTGGGGAGAAGGGGAGGGAGGCGGGAGGGGGGAGAACAAGGGAATCCATGGCTGATATGTAGAACTGAATTGTATTGTAAAATTAAAAAAAAAAAAAAAAAAAAAAACACTCTAGTTCCAGCTAAGCGTGGTGGCACATGTCTTTAATCTCAGTGCTCAGGAGGCAGAGGCAAGCAGATCTCTGTGAGTTCAAGGCCAGCCTGGTTTAAATAGCAAGTGCCACGACAGCCAGTGCTACATAGAGAGAGCCTATCTAGAGGATGGAGGTGGGTGGGTGTTAATTCATTGTGAAGCATGTGACCCATCATCATGCCACTCTTATCAATATCAATCTTAAGTTTTCAGTACCATTAGCTCTACAATGTTCAGTACAAAAGAGGGAATAAAGAGATTCTAAAGGTGGCCTCTCCTATTTCCAGAAACTAAATACATAGCCATTCAGAACACCTAGTTTTAAAGACTCAGGACAGGACACTATTCACCCATAAATGTAGGATGCATAAGTCAAGGATTTTTCTAACAGCAATACCACCAGTTTTTGGTTTTATTCTTTTTAAGATAGGGTCGTGCTATGTAGCCTACACTGACCTTGAAGTAGTGATCCATCCGTTTGGTCCTCCCTGGAGCAGGAATAACAAGTGTGTGTCACTATGCCTGGCACCATATTTCTGAAATGCCTATTACTAGAAAAATTTCCAAACTTGTTAAAATCATTTTCTGTTGCTGTTCTTTGTTATTTTTGAGACCAGATTTCACTATGCAGCTCTGGCCACATGGAACTTGCTATGTAGAATAGGTGAGCCTAGATTTCCTAGAGATCCACCTGCCTCCAAGCCTGGCTATTTTTGTTTTTTATTTATTGATTGCTTCCTACATCATAATAGAGTGTTTAAATAAACAGACTTCAAACAAACACTGCTAATTTATAAGCAAGGAGAATTCCCCAAATACATTCAGGATAAAGACAATGCAAAAACTATTAAAAAAAAAAAAGTGACACACAGGACCAGTCAGATGGTTTAGCAGATAAAAAGCCCTTGTTGCAGAGTCTCTCAACCTAAGCTTGATTTCTGGAATGAATGGTGAAAAGAGAGCACCAACCTCATGTGCATGCACTGGAAAGCATGGACCTACACTGTTTCACACTCATACATCACACACACACACACACACACTAAAATAAAAAGAAAAAATTTCAAGTATGACATACTGTGCTTATTTGTAGCAAAAATCAATTTTCTAAGAATTCACGTAAGGTTTCACTCTCCTGCAGAGTGAAGGTATTCTAAATTCTAAACAGCATGTTCTAAACAAAGGTCTATGTGGCACACGAAGAAACAATCTTACTTTGTCCTGGTTTTCTTTATTCTTGTAACACAGGTTTCCAATCAGACGAATGAGATGAGATTTAAACCCTTCAGTCATGTGTTCGATGTCACCCTCTGCTTTTAGAGAGTCAGAGGGACTAAAGATGTTCGTGGTATCTTTTCCAATTACATGAATCACCCGTAAAACATCTAGAGCAAAAGAGTAGAGTTCATTTTCCATAAGAAAATAGCACAGCATCTAAGTTTTCCATAAACAAACACAGCAGATTAAAATAAAGTAGATAGAGCACCTAACGCTCCTTCAACAATGATTCACATGTGGTGTCCAGCTCAGCAGTTGAGCACCTGCCTAGAGTGCATAAGGCCTTCAGTTCATCCTTAGCACCACCAGAAAGGCAACAGCAGTAACAATAACTAGATAGCTTCTTTGCTTTTGCATTAATTTTTTTAAAATCCCAGTTTGAAGGAGGCTGACCATAACAATTAGCCTCACTCAATTTATATTTATACACAAAGGAAAGTTAACTAAAATTTTGTAATTCCTTTCTTATAAAATGATTTTTAATTCTAATTTATTTATACAAAATCTAATGTGATAGACAGTCAGGTAAGTGTAAATCACAGAGGTTTTGGTAATGACTTACAGCTTTCTCAATGGCCAATAATCAACCTCAGCCATGGACTGGCATTAGCTATAATCACAGGAAATAATACTGCTATATTCTGTGAAACCCCCAAGCAGCCTATGAAAACATACAATCTTCTAGGAGTTATACATTTTCCCATATTATTTCAGTTAACCCTCTGAACAAACCTATTAAGTGCAGGTATTACTTTCACAATTTTACAAGAAGTAATCAGACTCTGAAAAGTAGTAACTTGGCAGAGACAGGATGGCAACCCACATTGGTCCTAGCTTCATAATAATTACCAGTTTGGTTTTTTATTCTGATCATCATTAAAAGTACTGATTTAACATAGAACTCTGGGATGGAATTCTATGTACCTTCTACAGAGCACTGTTAGTTAAACTACACTTGTGGATACAAAGACATCTTTCTTCCAAATTGACATCTAGAAAAAGTACCTGATTTTTTTTTAAAGGAAAACATTGAATAGTGATAAGCAAAACCTAGGGCTGGGTATCTACATGAAAGGAAGCTCTATTGGACTTGATTTGCAAAGAGCTTTTGAGTAAAAACAGTAATGTTTCAAATACTGGCTTCCTAATTATTAATTGTTAATCTTCTTGTTACAAGATTACATCTCTAAGGTGAGTGAAACACTATTCTTTGTTCTTGGAAGTACAGTTGGGGAAAATATATTACCAGATGTTATAAATGAAATTTATGGTATAATAAAACTTACAAAAATCACCCTTCTTATCATTTGCAAATCCCTATCATCAGTTTCTTCAAACACATTCCCAAGAGGTGGCACTGTAGGTATTCACAGAGGGCCTGATCAGTCACATGCTACTAAGTAGGACCCAAGAAGGGAAGGAACAACAGTGCAGTCTCAGCTTAAGCAACCCCACAATTCCAGTCAAGAAAAAAGGTTCAAAGACTCTCAAGTGAAAACGCCCAAACTAAGGGTTTGTGTTTGGATTTAGTCTAGAGCACGGCAAAGGTCTCCTCACTGAAAATACTGTGTCTGCTATTTCACTCACCAATCACTCGCTCCATCAGCCCAGGAAAAACTTGTAGGTAGCCAAGAAGCTCAGTGTTGGATGTCATTTCACACAAGACGTCCAGAAGCCGAATGGTAGCCAGTGCTTCCTAAAAAGATAAGGAAACCTCCTTGCTAGAAATCAGAATTTTAACTTTGATTGTTATAGATAACGATGAGAGAATAAAATGCTGTAACAAATACTATGTGACACATCTGCAGAGACAAACGTGTTTAAATATTCTTGAATGATCACTAACAGCTGCATCAAGAGGACAAGATTCTGTGTCACTACTGTCTTCTGAGAGCAGTGTAGAAAAGCTCTCATTGAAGCAAAACACCTTCCACAGTGAGAAAAGTGTTCAAAATGTACAAGTTACACATAACACTTATGCAAATACTTTTTTAAAAGCATTCTCAGTATGAAAGTTCCACTTTAAAGATGCAAAAATTCCATGAAGCACATTAACTTCTTGTCCACAAAAGTTCTGCAATGTCCTGTGATCTAAAAAAACACTAGCTTCAAGAATTTACATTATCTCTGGGTAAATCTAAGCCTGTATGCAATGTATTGGTAGGGTGGAAAAGATAATACTATTTGAAAATGCTAGCTCACAGCTACTAAATAGTTTATATGAAACAGAAGACACAACCAGGAAATTACCCAAGCGCCAACTCTATAGCATCCCAATATTCCAACATATTTTTCAAAGATATAATTTTTACAGATTTTAAACTACACTTTTTCAAGTATACATTATTTGACAAAACATAGTAGCACCTATAAGATTAGGACATGAAGATAAAATTCTTCAAAGAAAAATTCTCTTTAATAATACTATTCTTTAAAGTCCTTAGAAAAATTTCAGGAAAATCTTTAATATAGCTTTCTACGAGTCTCAAAATAGTATCAGGAAATAACACACTTTAACGTCAAGGGTCTTTATTTCAAAGCTTTCGCTTGCTAATACAGAGCTAATAGGGACATAAAAAGATTAGACTCTGAAGTCTGAAGACGGTACCAGGGCAAGGCCATCAGCTCAGCAGTGCTTCAGCACTCTCTCTGTTAGGTGGTGACAGTCCAGACTGTCTCCTCCACGTAACAAGCCTACCAGAAAAACAGCAGGCTGATTCTACACGGTGCACGGTGCTTTTATTCTGGTTTTTTTTTTTTTAATTTGTTTTATGTAGACATGAAATTTATTAAAACCCTATACAAATAATGCTATACTGAGCATTCTTGTATAAATATCTGCAGTTTTGAATAAGTAATTGTGGGTTTATAAATTCTTAAAAATCCAATTGCTGGGTCAAGAGTATGTACATTAAAATAGTTTAGCACTATTTTGAATGGTGCACCAACCCACTAGAAGACTGTTACAACACTTTGCAATTTTTTTTAAAGCTGTATTTTATTTTAATTATCTGCATGTGTTTGGATGTGAGTTTGTGCATATTAGAGTGGGTTCCAGGGAGGCCAGAAGAGGTCTTTCTCACTGGTCTGGAGCTCACTGATTCGTGTAGCCTTTAGGGACCACAAGCTCCAGGGCTTTGCCTGTTTCTGCCTCCTCAATGTGGGAACTACAAGAGTACACCAGCACAGGTGGCTTTTTCACGTGAGTCCTGGGAATCAAACTCAGGTTCCAAGCTTATGTGCAAGCACTTCACTGCCTGGGCTATCGCCATGGCCGCATCTCATTTAGTTTTAAGACAGTAAATGGTCAATCATTAAGTATATACATACATGTATGTATCTGTGTTGTGGGTGTGTATAGGTGACCACAGAGGCCAGAAGCATTGAGTTAAGAGGCAGTAGTGAGCTACCCAGTATGTGTGCTGGGAACTAAATAGGTCCTCTGATAAAGCAATACAGGCTATAACCACTGATTAATCTTTCCAGCCCTTAAGAGAGTAATCTTTAAGTGATATACCAAAGTAATGTTGGCTTTATTATTTATTGATTGATTGATTAATTTTGGTTTTTCAAGACAGGGTTTCTCTGTGTAGTCCTGGCTATACTAGAACTCACTCTGTAGACCAGGCGGGCCTCCACCTCAAAGAGATCTGCCTGCCTCTGCCTCTTAAGTGCTGGAATTAAAGGCCTGTGCTGTCACCACCATCCTGCTAATGTTTATTTTAATAAAAGAAATTTAATGAGTAATATGGAGAATATGTTAGGTGGGATTAAACTGACTTCCTTTCAGTCAGTATCACAGAGTCTAGAAAAAAGAATTTTTTTTTTCTAAATAGTGAACCTTATTTAACTTTTGAAAAACTATATAGTAGGGCCAGTGAGAGGGCTAGGCAGATAAAAGTGCTTAACGTCCAAACCTCAAACCCTGAAATCAACATGTTGGAAGGAGAGAACCTGTAGTTCATTTTATTTATTTATTTATTTTTAACTCTTTGGGAGCCTGCCACCCAGCTCCCAAATAAATACATGGAAATTTATTCTTACTTATAAATGCCCAGCCTTAGCTTGGCTTGTTTCTAGTCAACTTTTCTACCTTAAATTATCCTGTTTCTCTTTAACTATGTTTTGCCTCTGGGCTTTTTACCTTTCTTTATTCTGTATATCTTTCTTTCCTTCTTACTCTGTGGCTGGCTGGGTGGCTGGCCCCTGGTGCCCTCCTCTCCTCCTTTTCTTGATCTTTGCTCTTCTCCTTGAGCCTAGATGTCTCCTCCTATTTATTCTCTCTGCCCACCAGCCCCGCCTATCCTTTCTCCTGCCTAGCTATTGACCATTCAGCTCTTTATTAGACCAATCAGGTGTTTTAGACCTGATTACAGACAAAGTAATACAGCTTCACAGAGTTAAACAAATGCAATATAAAAGAATGCAACACATCTTTGAGTCATTAAACAAATGTTCCACAACATAAACAAATGAAACACATCTTAAATTAATATTCCACAACAAGAATCGATTCCCCCAAGTTGTCCTGTGACCTCCACACTTATGCAGTCACACACACACCATACCTCACAACACCAAATAAATTAATAGGCAAGCGATTAGCCTGGTGTAGGTGGTGCACGCCTTTAATCCCAGCACTTGGGAGGCAGAGGCAGGTGGATCTCTGTTGAGTTTTTTTGAGGCCAGCCTGGTCTACAGGGCAAGTTCTAGGATAGCTGGGGCTACATAGAGAAACCCTGTCTCTAATAGCAGACGCTTAGAAGTCAGCATCAACCAATTCCAGAATATAACCTCAGAATATGGTGTATTGGAATACTAGCTCAAGGGTCTTCTTCAAGTCTAGTGTAGCTTTGTATCCCCATTTCTATCTCAAAGTATAATACAAGCAAATTAGTATATTTCCTCTTCCCTTATAAAAACTATTTGAAGAAAAAAAATATTTTTCTACATAAAAAATTAGAGGCCGAGAAGGCTCAGTGGGTGAGAGCACATGCATTGCAAGCATGAGTACCTAAGTACCCACATAAATAAACTGCATGTGCCTATAACCCCAGCACCGGGGAGGGGGGGGGGGTGTCCGGAGACATCTGTGGCCGGCCGGCCAGCCAAGCCAAAGAGACAAGCTACCTGTTCAATAGGAGATCCTGTTTAAGACAGTAAAATGGAGGGCAATAAAGGAAGACACCTGACATCCTGCTCTGGCTTCTTCATGCACATCCATGAACATGCACACCTGCACAACCCCATGCGTACAACACACACACACACACACACACACACACACACACACACACACACCACAAACACACAAAGCACACACAGCACAGGTATATCTCACTATAATACTAAAACTTTTAAATACAATTCTTGTGAACAATTTAACTTATATATGTTATGTACTTATAATATATAACAATATGGTATGTGTAATATATTATTAGAGAGTGTATGTATGTATGTATGTATGTATGTATGTATGTATGTATGTTGCTTTTCTCATGTCTGGGACAAAACACCTAGCAAAAGTTACTCAAGAAAGGAGAGGTATATGCTGACTCACACTTTGAGGGTTTGCTCTATCATGACCTGCAAAGTGTTGACAAAAGCAGCTGCAGCAGCAAGAACACGAATGAAGCAGCTGAGAGAGATAAAGGCTGGTGCTCACGCGTCAACCTTTGTGTTCAGTCTGGGACCCCAGCTCATGGAGGATGCCACTGCTTTTTAAAGCACACCTCACTGCTCCCCCTGCTGGGAACAAAAGCAACTATCTCCAGAAAGGCAAACTAATGCTGAGACTTCTTCCTTTCTCTCCCAGAAAGAGAACTGCTGTGGATGTGAGGGCAAGGAAAGGCAACCACCAAGGGGCCTTGAACCCAAGCACAAACAGGGCAGTGTGCTCTCACAGCCAAACATCACAAACACAACTTCAATTATAGCAGAACTCAAGAATTCCCCATGATCACTCACTCTCCAGGGTGCACTAGAATCTATTATTTTCTGCTTCTCTGCACACCTTCTCGTGCTGTTTGGGGGTCCATTCTGGAGTCCCAGCTCTCCCACCTCGTCTCAAGCTACTGCCAACAGCATTCTAGCACCAACCACTCCTACCCTGATCAGTCTTACCACGACACAAATGATCTACCGTCTTTTTAAAAAATATTTAAAATCCACTTCATTGAGATACAGTTTATACGCAATACACACCCTTAGTGTACAAAACAGAGTCTGTCAAAGTACACAGCTATGAATAACATTTCAAAAAGTTCGCTTGTGTCCCTGTGGAATTACTCTCAGCCCTGACTTAAGCCCCAGCTAACATGACCTGTTCTGTCATTATCCACGAGTCTAACCTACTACTGAATCTCACAGAAATGGCATCCTAGTCTAGCTTAGTTCACCTGCTCACATGCTACTTTGGGATCATCTTTCATGCTGTTCCAGAAGTGCTTTTATTTTGCTACTGAGCAGTTCACAAAGAGAACAATTCTGACTTTAATTCAGAGAGAAGGGCAAAGAAATAGGTACAAGCAGAGGTTTATCCAGCAAAAAGTAGGGATAGAATTACTGCCAACTAGCTTCAGTAGCCTTTGGTAAAGAAAGGGTTAGTAAAGGAGAATGTGAGGTGGTTAACCAGGAAGGGTGGGGTTGGGAAGCGCCTACCCTGAGTAGGAGAAATACTTTTTAAACAACAGCTTAGAAACCTTTATTAAAAGGTTGTTGTTTTAAGATTTTATTTTAAAAGATCTATTTTTGTTTTATATGTATGAGGATTTCACCAGCCTATATGTATACCACATTCATGCCTGGTGCCCTCAGAGGCCAAAAGAGGATATTAAATCTCCTAGAACTGGAGTTACAGATAGATGGTTGTGAACTGCCAGGTAGGTGTTGGGAACCTAACTCAGGTCCTTTGCAAGAGCAGCAAGAGAGAATGGACATGTACAGAGTTGGACTACAGCGCTGTTTACAATGAGTAGAAAGAGAAATCTCTACATGTCTAACTACAAGGATGACCATACTCACCCTGAATATGTGTTAAGTGCCCACTGTGTTTATAGTACTATGACCATGGCCACACTTCTGTCAAGTAGAACTGACAAGTAAATGGCATAAAATCCATCTACGTGTCTTTAACACATGTCTGTGGATCTATGCTTAGCTAAAAGTACCAACCAGAATTACTTTTCAAGGCACTAACTTGTACTGGAAAAAACAAGGGCATGGTTTCCCCTTATCTGTATTTCTAAGGTCTCTAGTAAAACCACCTCTCACTCAGGGAGTATACTTACACCTTCCAAGAGGGGTTGGAGAGGTGGGTCATCAATGAAGAGCTATCCCAGAGGACCCAAGTTTAGTTCCCATCACTCACATAAGGTGGCCTACAATCACCTGTAATTCTAGCTCCAGGGGATCTATCACCTTCTTTTGGCCTCCACAGGTAATCACACACATGTGGCACACATTCACACAAAACACACATATAAATAAGAACAAATCTTTAAAACCTTTTAAGAAAGAAACCTCATAGAGGACTTGACTGAACTCAAAAACCAGTCTGTTCTCCCGCTCCAGGCCTATGAGATCCGTCTCCTTACCTGATCTTCTGTGTTAGGCTCCGAAGTCAACTTTAGGACATTCCTACACTGATCCACAAATGAGTTTGCAATCAATTCGGCATGGCGCAAAAATATAGAGATGTCATCCTTTGTCAGTTGCTCGTCACCCACTAGCTTGGCTATCATAATGTCTAACAGTGTAACCCTGTAAAACAAAAGAGTTCTGCATGAGTATGTAACATTTATGCTGTGTGATACCAAGAATGACTTCCAGAGGACATTTTAAGAGTTACTTTCATTTTTTAAAAAATTATTATTGTTAATTTTTTTTGAGAAAGAGTTTCTCTGTGTAACATTCCTGGTTGTCCTGGAACTCACTCTGTAGACCAGGCTGGCTTTGAACTCACGAAGATTCACCTGCCTCTGCCTCCCAAGTGCTGGGATTAAAGACGTGTGCCACCACCACCGGCTTTTTTTCTTTTCTTTTTTTTTAAATGTTCACTGGTGTTTTGCCATGGGTATCAGGTCCCCTGAAACTGGAGTTACAAACAGTTGTGAGCTGCCAAGTGGATACTGAGAATTGAACCTGGGTCCTCTGAAAGAGCAGTCAGTGTTCTTAACCACTAAGCCATCTTTCCAGCCCCATTTTAAAATTTTTTAACTATTTTAATATCTAGCTAGGAAAAACTTTTATTAATAAAGCTAATTTTCAATTGCCTGTTTTGGAAAAAATGTTTAGTTTCTTCTATGTGACTTACTAACAGCAAAAACTGTCCAATACACTTTTTATATCCATAACTTTTAAATGTTGAAATAATTCAACATTTCAGAAAGGTTGCAAATTTAAGTTTTACAAATACATTCACAATATAATAGTAGCAAAAGTAAAGTAGCTAACATTTATTCACTACTTAACACCAATCTACGCACATTACACATATTAGCTAATTTAATCCTTACAAATTTCCACAGAACAGTACTATCATTAGTTTTACATTAAAGATGTCAATCTAGAGTAATAGCAAACATCTGAAATCCATCAGGCACCTACTCTCCCATATACAAACATCATACATGCACATGCCTGTGAGCACACACATGTAAATGATTTTGTCTAAGTCACTAGCTGACATGACCATTTCTAATTCACTCATAACCAAATAGGTACATTCTCTCTCTCTCTCTCTCTCTCTCTCTCTCTCTCTCTCTCTCTCTCTCTCTCAAAATTATGATTTCTGAATTTTTTATGTAATGAACATGCAAAAGACTTAGGGAAATTTTCTAAAGCAAAAAAATACCTATTTAGTTATATTTAAAGTGACATGGGCTACAGTTGTTAAAATCACATATATGCAACCATGAAAAGGTTTTGATAAGGACCAAGAATGAGGGTAAGAGAGGAAAGGAGTGTTTTATGAGCATTCTAGAGCAAGAAATAAAATATCTGTAATTCAAATTCAAAGACTGGCATCTCCAGTAAATTTTCAATTTAGATTTGAACTTCTCCAAGTATCATTTGTTGAATACTATATGCTACAAAGGCCAAAAATTGTATTAACCCAGAATAGCAAGCTAACCAAGTAGAGGCAATAAATGCTGCTGACAAACTTCATCTGTACCTTAATAAGTTACAGAAAACAGAATCAGCAGGCTGGAGTAGCAGCTATCTCTGTAACCTCAGTAAGTATTGCACTACAGAGTCTCAGATCCCTAACCTGGAAAACACAACAATGCCCAAGTCACAGTGACTGAGAATCTGAGGACAGTGGTGGTACTATAGTTTGAATATGGAATATCCCCACACAATTCACATAGTAACATATAGTACTGGCGCTGCAGTTTAATGCATATAAGAGCACACGCTATGAAAGCAAGAGAAACTAAGCTTTAATTCCTAACACCTATGTAAACCTAGCCATGGCCTTGTATGTCTATAGCCCCAGTGTTAAGGGGCAGAGACAAACAGATCTTGGAAGCCTGATGGCCAAGCCAGCCTAGTCAAAAATCATGAACTTCATGTTCAGTGAAAGACCCTACCTATGAATGAATGAATAAATGAATGAATGAATGGATGAATGAATGAATGAATGAATGAACGAACTGAAAGAAGCTGGAAAGTAATAGAAGACTCTCAACATCATCCCCTAGCCTCCATGTGCACACACATGCACGAGTGCACAGGCATGCTCTCACACACTTGCACAAACACCATTCCACCACAATCTTTGTCCCTAGATGGTAATACTCTTTTAGGAGATGGGAGAATTTCAGGAGGTGGGCCTACCTGGAGGGAGTAGGTCAGGGAAGGTATGCCTTTGATGGTTATACATGGTCCGCCATCCCCTCCTCCAGCCCATCAGAAAGTGGGCCACTTTGCTCCCCCACATGCTCCCAATCATGGTACAGTACCTCACAATGGCCCAGAAGCTAGACTACAGGCTCAAACCTCTAAAACTGTGAGCCAGAACAAATCTTTCCTCCATCAAGCATTTGTCTCTGTATTTTCAGTGTTTAACCATTGCTTTCCAGAGACACATTGAGAAAAGCTTCCAAAAGAGGAGGGAGCTAAGGTTGTAGCAGAGTACTAATGGTAGAAGCCATAAGCAGAAACAGCAATTCATAATTGAGCATGGTGGCACATATTTTGCAATCTTAGTCACTAATGCCAGCTTCTGTGAGGCCAATGCAGTCTGAGACCAGCTTAGATAATACAGTAACACAGGGGCATTCCCCTCACATTTACTGACTACTAAACTATGCAAACACTAAGACCTTAATATATCATCTATTTAGGTAGTTATAATAACTCCATCAAGTGACTATTACTATTCCTTTGCATAGATGAAACAGGGCTCTAAAAAGGTTAAATGAGTGAGCCACCCAAACAGCAGCTGCCCTTTGTTCCTGTGCCACATGCACACATTAGAACCTGAGCCCTGTACACACTGCCTCTACAGAGCAGCCTTTTCAACCTGCTAACAATTACATGGGCTCAGCAAGAATGGGGACCAGAAAGTGCATAATATTGGCTCTCATTATTAGTGAATCATACCAAACAAACCGATTATATGTGTATTCAAATTTCCCTCACAAATAATCTGCTCCCAATAGACTGCCAGCTCCTAGGTAAAAGAGTCAAAACTCTAACAATTACAAGAATGCACACATGAAGAGAACACTTTCACACATGCAGTTATTGTCTATACCACACTAGGCAGGGAGTGTGCTCACTGTTCACCATCATGCCCCAGGGGCCACCAGTAGATACTTAGCACAGTACTTGTCTTATTCACCGATCCACAAACATTTTAAAATGTGGACAGCCAACCAGAAAATGCAGGGGACGGGGGACACACTCTGACATCTCAAAAGGGTCTTCTATGTCCCTCTGTTGCTCTCAAGTGTGGTTTCTCATCTGACTCACAGAATTTGGGAACATTCTGAGTAAACACACTGTCTCCTTGGTACTCCCAAGGATTCTCCCATGCACAGAAGAAAAATTGACTTGTCACACAAGAGTTGAGAAAAACTCTTACTTGTAGTCCTACTAACCTGCCAAAAAACAAAACAAAAAAAAAAAAACAAAAAAAAAAAACAAAAAAAAAACTTCTCAACGAAGAATACACCCTATCTTCTTCAGAAAGAGGCAAAGGGCATCATGCTTCCACTTCACCTAGAACCCAGCACCTTCACAGCCCCTCCTCCCCAGCATGGATGGATCTCTCCACATTAGCATGGACACCAACAACAATATACACGACAGCCCTTCATTCAATGGCTGGAGTCTGTCACCATAAAGGGCTCACTCCCAAGTCACCCTGAGACTCCAGGACTTGGATTCCACAGCTCTGTGGGTACAGAGGGATTCCGACTACTAAGTCCTTCTCTCGGATTCACAGCATGAGGCTCAGAGCAGTTCATACTGCATCTCCCCTCACCAATGCAGCACAGTCCATACAAACAGGTTAACTCTGGTGTAGTTAGTCATCAGACAGTTAGCAGATGACTGTCGGGGCTATCTGGTATAACGATGTGGTAGAACGTTTGCCAAACCATACATGAGACTCTGGGTTTGACCCCAGGACCATAAAGATAAATCATAAAAACGTACTGGTTGCAACAAAAACTTCTGTTGCCAAAACAAAGCTCAATCTTGTCCTTCCTGCCCAGTGCTCTGACACACTGCTCGCTCTCCTTTTTTTTTCAACCAAAATGAAATTTTTACTGTTTTACAAACATATCCAAAAACTGCCACAGGCAGTCAGAAATCACTTTGATTCAAGTAACAACAATTTGCTTTTAGCCCTAATTGGAAATAAAAATGTCTGCAGTTTTTTCATCTGTAGAAAGCAGTGTAACTTCCCACATTTAGGCAACATTCTAAGTCTACATGGTTGTATATATTGAAAACACGTGTTAGTATAGATAAATTATATCCATGTTCACGAGGGCATGAAAAACACAAGTACAAATCCTGGGCCAGAATACTTTTGATTGCTCTGTTTTGAACAACAAAGCTTACGACAGCTGGCACTGTGGCTGGGGCCATACTGCCACTCAAGATACAAACTACCAGACACACCTTCACTAAAACCTAAGTCAGTGTGCAGACTTGATCACTCTTCATTCATTTCTGAAGCTAGCAGGTAATAACTGATCAAGATGTCTAAACCATGCTCTGTGTGCCATCAATGTCAGACACACTGATGACAGAACACTCAACTCAGGAGGAATGTAGCACATCAACAAAACCTGCCTGCTCTCTTCTTTAAAGGGACATGACCTGTGTGTCCTTGTCCTCTGTGCTATGGGTATTTAAAGGCTTGCATGTGTACACAGACTATCTACCGCCTGACTTCAGTGGTAGGAAGCATACTACTTGGATTGCCCTTACTATCTACTAGGTTGAGTGTGAATAGGCCTTGTAAATGTTCTTCATCTCTAATAAAGGTACACTAGTTTATATGAATTATCTACCAGAAAACCAGCAATATATATTTGAAATAATCAAACTAGTTATATGAACAAATAAACACATCCTAAATATACAAGTATATAATGCATACAGTTTATTGAAACTGTCACTATAAAATTTTGTTCTTGCCGGGCAGTGGTGGCGCACGCCTTTAATCCCAGCACTCGGGAGGCAGAGCCAGGCGGATCTCTGTGAGTTCGAGGCCAGCCTGGGCTATCAAGTGAGTCCCAGGAAAGGCGCAAAGCTACACAGAGAAACCCTGTCTCGAAAAACCAAAAAAAAAAAAAAAGTTCTTAAAAGTTTTATTTTTATTTCTTTAGCATGCTTTTACTAAATAATGGCATCAAACTGAATTCAGTGACCCTATAAAAATCACCGCCTGTTGTGGTTAGGTTGTGATGTTAAGCAAGCAATGTAAACCCAGCACCTCACAGACAGATGTACTTGGAGGCCTTTGCCAACGATAAATCACACAGCTTTTAGTCCAGGCTACAGGACACTCTATGGAATGCTAAAGAGTCAAAATCACACTGGTTTGGGGGTTACCTTTCCTGGTTGCTGAGTTTAGAATACATGGCTTCCACCAACTCCGGGCTTTTCAGAAAATGGTCTGTAATAATCAAGAACCTACAGGGAGAAGGAAGGGAAATTTGGTTATTACATACAATAAAACATACATGTCCTTACCTACTTTATAGACACATCTTACACAAAAGAAAAAACTTTCATTTTATTGAGCTTTTTTACTATAATCTTTTTAAAATATTATTCTTACACATATGGTCATTTTGTCTGTATGTGTGTACATATGTACATAGTATGTATGTGCACCACATGTATGCCTAACCACAGAAGCCAGAAGATGCATCCTCTGGAACTGGAGTTACAGACTGTGTTGAGCCACCACAAGGGTGTTGGGGATTGAATCTGGGTCCTCTGTAAGAGCAACAAGTACTCTTACCCCTGAGCCATCTCTAAAGCCCTAACTTTACTGTGATCTTCTCTGTTTTAGGAGGTTCATGAATTGTTTTTTTAGCAGTAACAAGGTGGGGGTGGTGATCCTTGAAATGTTATTTTCTCTAATTTTCCACGTGAAATTTTATGAAAATAATTCAATTTCAAATAGAAAAGCAAATCTACTTTAGCTTTTAACCAAGCTTTTCACTATGAACAGAAACATGAAATTTAGCTACAATTTCAAATCTAGACAGAAAACATAACACACGGTTTTAGTCAGAAGCTTAGTGCTGTAAGACGAGGCAGAAAAATGGACATGTCATATTGTTATTTAAAAATATGCCAACAATGCAGTGATGAATCCTGGCTTGATTTTCCACTCTTTAAGAGTACTCAAGTTACCAAGAAAACATCCACGTTGTCAAGCACTGTGCTCATCTGGACTAGAGAGATGACTATGGAAGCCTGAGGCAAAGATTATAAGCATATTTCTTCAAAGTACTTCTGTGACATCTAAAAAGATTGGATAGGACTATTAGTTCTCAATTGTATATAACAGAAAGAATCAGTAAGACTTAAGAACTAAGGAATATGATGTTTATAAATACTGTTATAGTAACAAAAGTTGACTATAAAGTGGTAAATACACTAATACACAATTTATTTACCCTCTCAAATATCACTGAGTGTGATAATCAAATGACACACACCAATGACCACCATACTGCCCTCTAAACATTTCCAGCACTGGAAGTGTAGCTCAATGGCTACTACCTACACAAAGCCCTGTGGCCCCCACACCACTACCTCAGAAAGAAAAATCTAAACAAGTATTCTATTTTTCTACAGATCTTTAAAATTGCCAACTACTCAGATTTAAATGTCTAACAATAATAAATAGTAATAAAAATGTCAATAGTATTCATCATATTAATTTAGGCAGTTTATCAAATGGAGTAAGAGGAAATCATGCATTCCAAGCTAGATTGACAAATAAAACTAAAATCCTAAAGCCCATTCAAACATAATTTGGCTATTTAGAAATCAAAACTTTTCTCATGAGAACATTTGTTAAAAACAATATTCAATCAAACATGGCAGTATGTGACTATGATCCTAGAACAAGGGAGAATTATACAGAGACTGCCAAGTTCAAGGCCAGCCCAGACAACACAGCAAGACTATCCTCCCATGACACCCCTACCCAAAAAAACACAATATTGTAAATACCGTACCAGAAACTAGAAAACAAGTTTTACTTCCCCAAATACTCCTCAAACAGCAGAAAAAGAGCCACAACTACCAAGCGACCCAGCTGTTTTACTCCTGGGCATATAGCCAGCACACTCCATGCCCTGCCATAGAGATCTCTGCACTTCCATGTTTACTGCTGCTATAGCAAAGAACTGGAGTCAACCTAACTGTCTACTGATAAATGGATAATGAATATTAAATACACACATACACTCACACAAATACTATTCAACTCTAAAGAAAAATGTAAGAAAAAACTTCAGGAAAATGAATGGATGTATTATATTACTCTAGGTCACACAATCTCAGAAAAGGAAAAAAAACACATTCTCAGATGCAGAATCTAAACAAAAACACATATGTAAACAAGTGCACATGTGGGTACATAGTACAACATATAGAAAAGACAACAAGAAAGAATAAATATTAGGGAATAAAGAAGGAGTGAATATAGGTGATGGACATGAGTTATGAAAAGATATTTTTTTAAAAAGCTGATTGTTTTTCTAGTTCTAATTCTGTCATGGATATTTTTAGTTTGGTGGGGAGGGTTAAGTGGATAAAAATATATCCAAAAATAAACATGTAAAAATCCAATGTGGCCGGGCGGTGGTGGCGCACGCCTTTAATCCCAGCACTCGGGAGGCAGAGCCAGGCAGATCTCTGTGAGTTCAAGGCCAGCCTCGGCTACCAAGTGAGTTCCAGGAAAGGCGCAAAGCTACACAGAGAAACCCTGTCTCGGGGGGAAAAAAAAAAAATCCAATGTGAAGCTCCACAGCCTATGGCTATACTAAATGTAAAGAAGTTCATTGAGATGTATATAGGGTTTTTTTTTGGGGGGGGAGGGGGTGTTTGGTTTTTCAAGGCAGGATTTCTCTGGCTGTCCTGGAACACACTTTGTAGCCCAGGCTGACCTCAAATTCACAGAGATCCGCCTGCCTCTGCCTCCTGAGTGCTAGGATTAAAGGTGTGCGCCACCAAGCCCGCTGAGGTCAGTGATTCTTGCTAAACGAACTGAACAGGGCTTTTGCTAAAACTGGACTTTACAAGGGAGCACAGATGGGTCTGAAGGGCCTGACTAACATCTGGTCAAATAGTCTTTGTCAGTGAGAAGACCATGGCTCTCTCAGTTACCAAATCTTACAGCGCTGGCAGGGATGATCAGCTACACTTTCGTGTTACTCCAGTATATCCAAACAGAAAGATCTGGAGCTATTATGATAGTCTTACATCTTTCCCTTTCTAAGAATAAAGAAAAAAATGAGAAGGTAATAAATTCTCATGTAGTTGGTGCTCTTTATCAGCCATCTTCATGTCCAACCAAGGGAAAGAGGGCAGAAAGGGGGTCTTCTCCAATTTTCAGGAACCAGTTCATATTGAACAGTAAAACAATTTTTGGAGGCCTCTGGCCAGTTCACAGCCAAATGCAGCCCATGAGCAGCAGAAGCTCTCGGCTGAGGACTACCTCCCCTGTCCTCCTGTCTGAACTCCACACGGTGACCGCTGACAGCTTCTGAGGTACTCTCAGGTACATTCTGTATCTGCCCATTATGAGCTTGGATCTTGACCAAGCTGATAAGATACAGACTCTGGCTACCTATCAAGTACCTACCAAATAAAACAGAACTCTGCTACCAGCTAGCTCTGAGGACTTACCTCAATGACTGCAAATGCTACGTGTATATACATAAGGGGTGTTTTCCAAGTTAAACATGTAAGATTGTCACATAACAGCAGCTGTTTATTTGCATATGGTAATTCAAATACAAATGATTTCCAGAAAAGTAAATAATTTTAAACTTAGATATAACGTCAACATAATAATATTTCATTTAAGAGGCTCAAACTGAAAAGGTTTATACTTCACCCAAGACTCACTACCAGAAGGCCACCTGGGTCCTGACTGCTAGTTATTTGGCGGCGCTCTTACCCTGCGAGGAAATGTCACGAAACATGACAGAATCCATTAACAAGAGTTTTATTAAGATAAGAGAGACAGACAAGCACTCAGCATTTATATCCTCAGAGTATAGAAAAACTGGCTGGAGATTGTTCAGTTACTAAAGTGTTTGCAACCCCAGTTCAACTGAGTTCAAGCCCTAGCATCCACGACAAGGCATATGAAAAATAAATAATGAAAGGTATATGGTGGCGTGTGCTTGTAATCTCAGTACTGGAAAGGCAGGAACAAGGCAGATCCCCTGGGGCTTGCTAGCCAGCCAGCCTCGTCTAATTGGTGAGCCCCACATCCCAGTAGGAAACTCAAGCAAGGTGGCACATCCTGAGGACACCGAGCAAGGTTGACTACTGAACACACAGAGAGCATAGGGAAATTGCTCCACCACAGCACCTGGACTGTCTGATTCCTCTCAAACAGACTACACAGGCCACAACTTGAACAGCAGCTCATCTGAGTCTACTGATACCTTGTGATGGTTCTAGAATAAAGGATAAGAGGCTCTTTCCTAAGACAGTTACTGTGAGAGATTCTAAAGGGATAGTGTAGGGTCCTTTCTACACAGCTCTCACAACATAAAATCAGCTTGTGCCTCTAAGTAACACACTGTCTAAAGCCACAAGTGGCTGGTCTATCTAGATCTTGACTAGTCTGGAAAAAACACCCAACACCTTGACCTATGTATTTCTAATATTGAGTCCTAAAACAGGTGAAAGGACACAGGATTGAAAAAAGTACTCCAGAAAGACACACATCTACTACCCTTGTTTGCTTTCTGTTGCTGTGATAGAATACTAACCAAAAGCAATTCAGAGGAAGAAGGGGTTTATGTTGCTTACAGGTTATAGTCCATCAACAAAAGAGGCCAGGGCAGTAGCTCTAGGCAGGAACTGGAGCAGAGACCATGGAGGAACACTGATTGCTGGCTTGCTCAACTACCTTTCTTATACAAGGTAGGACCGCCTGCCTAGGGATAGCTCCGTCATCATCAGTGGACTAGGCCCTTTTCTTCCTCAATAGCAATCAACCAACACCGCGCAGACAGGCCCACAGAGGCAATCCCTTGGTTGAGAGTCCCTGTTTCAAGTATGTCTATGTTCATACCAAGCTGACACAAACAAGCAGCACACCTACAGACTCGGGAAGTTGAAGGTGCTAGGTAAAGGTGGCGCAGGCCTTTAATCCCAGCACTCAGGAGGCAAAGGCAGTTGGATCTCTGTTGAGTTTGAGACCAGGCTGGGCTACACAGAGAAACCCTGTCTTGAACCTGTCCCCTTCCCCAAAAAAAATAAGAAGTTGAAGGGATCCCAAAAACAACAAGCAAAAAAACAAAAAAACCTATGCTAAATAACATTAACTTCTTTAAAAAAAAAAAAAACAAGTAAAGCAAATCTGAAAAGCAACCGGAGAGAAATCAAACATTCCATTCTGTTTAGAGACAATGTGATGTGAAGAGCAACAGTGTCTCATTTACCCAATGCCCACCAGACACATGCCAACTTCTGATCTTTAATGAACCACCTGCTAAGGTCACAGCAGTCTCCAAACAGACTGAGACATTTGTACTATGTTCATTCACACCAAAAGTGACCTTCCCCTCCTTACTACCTTAAAGAATCTCCTATTAAAGGCCAAGCTCAGGCTTTACCTTTTTCACAACCTCAAAACAACTACCATACCTTGAGTTTTCTCTTAAAACTTCTACAAAGGGGATGAAATTGTAATTCAGTGGGAGAGCACTTGTCTACATGAACTCAACTCATCTGCACCACAAAAAGTAAATAAATTATTAAATTAGTAGCTAGAATAAGCCAGATATGGAAGTAACAGTCTCAGCTACTGAGAGTCTGAGGCAAGGGATCAAAACTTCAAGGCCAGCCTAGAGAATAAAGCAAACCCTGTTACATTACTAAAACCTCTATAAGGAAAATGATCTGTTAGGATGGCCTCAAACAATCACATTTCCAGCAAGATACTTACGGCCATTCTGACTCTGGATGCTTCTGGTGAGCTTCTATGACATTAATTGCAATATTGAGGTTTTCTTCCAGGTCTTTCATTCTTTCAGGATTAAGAGATGTGAACAAAATCATTGAACAGTAGGCAACAATCTTTTTGTCTGGATGATTTAAGCAAGACCTGACAAACAAAGAAATGAAGACTCTTAGTCCAATCATCAACACGGTAAAATATGACTATAACATAAATACTAGTAATCCTTAGCAAATTCAGTATATATTGGTATTCTTAGGGTATAATAAAGATTTACAATGCTGTGAAGCAAAGCATATCCTTGAGTATAAAAACAGTAAATTTAACAGTAAGCTACAATAAAATGGGACTGTAGAGTTGGTTCAGTTACTCAAAGCACAAACAGTTCCTGCAAAGGACCCAAGCTTGGTGCCTAGCACCTACTCCTTGAGGCTCACAACTGCTTATAACTCTGGCTCCAAGGGATTCAACACTCTTTTGGCTGAGGGCAACTTTACTCATACATACTACCCACACACAGACATGTATGCACATACATAATTACAAATAAAAATAAATCTCAAAACAGGCAATAAAAAGTTGCATTTGACATAGGACTCAGAACTAAAAAGAAAGTAACATTTAAATAGAAAAAAAAATTAAAATGATCACTCCTAAATCCTATCAGCTACAAGAACTTAATGAGGTCACTTATTGTTAGTTATGTCATGGCTCATCCTAAAATTTGATATCCACCCTCCCCACCCTCCACACTCCGCGCCTTAAACTTCACAACCCAGGCATGGTGATGCATGCTATTAATGGCAGTACTCAAGAGGCAGAGGCAGGTGGATTGCTTGTGAATTACAAGGTCTAGCCTAGTCAACATAGCAAGTTCTAGGCCAGGCAGCCAGAGCTACAAAGTGAGACCTTATCTTGAGAAAAAAAAAAAAAAAAAAAAAAAAAAAAAAAAAAAAAAAAGGTTATATAGGCCAATGAGATTGCTCAGTCAGTAAGGGTGCTTGCCACCAAACCTGATGACCTGGGTTCAGTCTCCAGAACCCATGTAAAAGTGAAAAGGAGAGAACTGACTCCTGCAAGCTGTCTCTGGCCTCCACATAATTGCTATAGCACAAACACATGTGCATGAACAATAAATAGAAAGTGTTAAAACAAAAATTTGTAAATAATTAATGTGTATTTATGTAGCTTGAGTTTCATTCTTTCCTTCTATCTACAATTAATTATTATTAAATGTAAAGATAATAGATATATATCTATAAACACACATTTCAGGCATTTGAGATATGTACTCTGAACTAGAATTGAGTAAGAGTTCATCTAATAACTATAACTAATATACAAGCCCAGAGAACAAGTACAATCAGAGAAGCAGCTCAGATCTCACACAGCATCACTTGGCTTCACACTGCAGCCATACCCTTTTCTACTGACA
Organism: Peromyscus leucopus; assembly: GCF_004664715.2. Taxonomy (NCBI): domain Eukaryota; kingdom Metazoa; phylum Chordata; class Mammalia; order Rodentia; family Cricetidae; genus Peromyscus; species Peromyscus leucopus. The sequence goes on from NC_051080.1 coordinate 19,124,192, forward strand.
ATCTACAGGAACCTCACCTGTCCAAGCAGGAATCTACAGGACCTGGAAGAACAGAGATAATCGCGCCCAACTTAAAGCACTTCAGCACTAGCTGCTCTTCTGCTGCCCACACTGCCCACTCTAGAAGCCTGGCCTCCACAACCACAACACATGTCTTTCTATTGCCCATCCACTTCTGTCACCAACTTACATTTTAGTGTGATGCTCAACCACTTTCGAGTTCATAGAGCTAGTGTTTTAAAGTAATGCAAAACATGAACCAAGTCAAGATCCAATATAAATAACCAGACTAGTTATAGACTTCTTACAGCAGCCAGACTGGTCAATCACATCTCATAGTAATAAACAAGCTCAGTGCTCATCTCAACACTGACAAAGGAAACTGAATCATCTTCTTCTCATAGTGACATATGTCATAGATAACATTTCTCAGATTCAACAACAGAATAGCTATCCCCACTTCTCACAGTGAAAGTCACCTCACAATGATAAACACATATTATCCAAATCTTAGAATTCTCCATTTTCTACCAAGAATAATATTGGGCCATGCATATACACAACATTGAAATTAAAAAAAAAAAAAGGATTAACTTATTGCCCATATTTTAATGTTTTCTGTTCATGGGTTTTTTGTTTTTGTTTTTCTATATAAATTTCAGGGTCTTTAATGAAGTTACTACTTTCCCCATGACTTTTATTTCTTAAAAATAAGCTGGCATGTTCCCAAGTGCCACACATCGTGGTACAAAGCTCAATGAGTATCAGATATGTGTACCATGGAACCACCACACAAACCAAGGTACAGTACACTGGCAGGGTCCAGGAGTCTCCTTCATACTCTCTCCCAGCTAATACCTACCTGCTAACAGCCACAAAGAATATGTACTATCCTGAATTCTATTACTATACCACCATCTTGTTTTTCCTGTTTGTGAACTTCATATAAATGAAATTATAACCATAATCTTTTCAGGAGCCAGACCAAAAAAAAAAAATCTTAACATTATACTCACATAAAGAGTTCTGGAAAAGCATGGACCCAAACAATGGACTGGGAATCTTCATTCCGTGAAGCAATGTTGCCTAAAAACTGTAGGCCACAACGAAAAGCTAGAAATATAGAAAAGTAAAAACTGAAGATAACAGATTCAACACAATGAATAAATACACCTTAGTAAGAAATATTTCCCATGTTATAAAAATAGGAGAGTGAGAAAGAGAAAAGAAAAGAAAAGGAGGGAGGGAGGGAGGGAGGGGGTTGGAGAGAGAAAGAGAAATTCGTTATCTAAGAGTCTCATTGCACAGTGAAATTCTGAGCATGACATTAATATGCCTCATCAAAACAACACTGTAAAATTAACTTCTTAAAGACTAAAAACTCAAATATAATTACATGAAATATCACTGGACTACATGCTCCAATTAAAAGATCACTGCAAATTAGGTATGTCTGCACATGTTTGTAATCAAGGCACTCCAGATGCTGAGACAGGAGGATCATGCTAACAGAAGACATGCCAAGACCAGTCCAATAAAATTGTCTCAAAACAAAACACAGCTATACTTACAATGAATTTTTAAAATGCTACAAGTTTTTTTAAAACAAACATACCTAGAACATAAGGTTAGAGAAATACTGCAAGTTAAAGAAAGCTAAAAGGAGACTGAGCCAATATCAGCCAAAAAAGGAGAGATAGCCATTTAAAATTAGATATAATAAGCATTAATGCAAAAGACACTGCTGGAAATATGTTAAGTAACCATAACAGACTAACTTATCAAAAAAATGTAAAAATTTTAAATTGGAATTCACCTAGTAATATACTCTCAAAGAGAAAGAAAAACTGACCACAGTAAGTGAGAAATATTGACAATAAGTTGAATAGTTTTAAGATACAACAAATTTTAGAAGGAGACAAAAAATACCAATATATCTCAAATATCTGAGTAAGATTTAATAAAAACCTAACTGACATTTAGAATGTTAGCAGCAAAAATACTGGCCAAAAGTTCAGCAAAGTGACAGTATCAAATGCCACAGACTCATTTACTGCAGGCAAGAACGGAACCTGGTACAGTTCTTTGGAAAGCAGTCTGTCAATTTCTTATAATGAAACACACAAAAGTCACAGTGATACCATTAACAAAGGCATCAAAGCATAAATGAAAGTGATGTTCATACAACTAATACGGGAATTACAAACTACCAAGTATCTCCATTCAGGATCTTCCTTAACCTAAAACTAAGTATAAATGAAAAGTCTATAGCACACATTAGAATTAATGGCCAGGCATGGTGACAAATGTTACTTTTCAAAGACGTCCATTTATAATTACCAGAGCACAAAAGTACCACTGCCAGCAAGACAAAAGACCCAAGGGCAAAAAAGGAACAAATCAAACTATCATATCCCACAGTATCAATGAAATGTTAATGTATATAGATTACTTTAAATGTGTAAGTTGTCTGCACTCTTGAGAAAGCTTATTTATTTGTAAGGTGTTTTTTATAATAAAGTTTACAGATTTTAAAAAGAGCTTACACAAGTTATTTCAACCAAGGATAAGGACACTGGGCTAAGGGATACAAACAGGATACACTTACCTAACATCTACAAGACCTTGGGCTCAGGTCTCAATCTTCAGTAAGAGGGGAGGATGGCATGGGAACAGGACAAGGACACCATTTATAAAAGTACCAAGATACGGGGATGGAGAAATGAGCAGTTATGAGCATGGCTGCTCCTGCAGAGGAGCCAGAGTTCCCAGCACCCACGTAGCAGCTCACAGTCAACTGTGACTCTAGTTCCACGGGCTTGGACATTCTCTTCTACCTTCCACAGGGTACACACACACATACATGCAGTCAAAACCACCATACACATAAACAAAGCTAAAAAGAAAATGTTTGTAAGGATTAAGATACAAATGACAGCAGTAAGCACACTACCAACGAGGAAACCACAAAACAAGACAGAGGTGTTAAGTGGAACTAAGGAAGGGAAGAACTATGGCAGGTCCCGAGTCATGTGACTGAGTTTCTATAGCGATTAAATGTAATTGGCAGTCCAGATCCAAGCAGGAGAGTCCACACACATACACATGTATGTGTCATTCTACATCCTGGATGACATACATGTTTGTAGGAAACATAATAAGACCATTCTAAACTTCTATGAAGATACAAAGGGCTGTTAATAGCTATGACCCTGGTGAAAATTGAAAAGTGGATCTGTGTTCACAGACTATCAGCTAGTTCAGTTGATGAGATATATCAGGGTGGAACCAGGACAGGAATAAACAGAGCAGTGGAACAAACACAAACTTGACCAAATGATTAATGACAGAGGTATCAGCAGCAAATCACTGATAAACAAAGGTCTAGAATCAGCAGTGGGGTGCCTGGGTGCCAGCACAGAAAACCTGACAGTGTTGAACTTCCTCACACAAGACAGCAAGTTCCATCCCAACCCCTGACCTGAACATGAAGAACCAAAATCAAAGTTTTCAAAACACTGGAGAGCTTTTAAGTCCATAGGAAAAGACAGTAATAAACGTTAAAACTAGTAACACTTTTTCTCAGAAGATACCATGGAAAACAGAAACAGTGCCACAGAATAAAAAGATCCATGAAATACACAACTACCTTTAGACTTAACGTATATTCAAAGAGCTCTTATAAGTCATTTCTTTTTTAATTTATTTTTTTCGAGACAGGGTCTCACTATGCAGCTCTGGCTGTCCTGGAATTGATTATGTAGACCATGTTGGACTCGAACTCATAGAGATCTACCTGTCTCTGCCTCCTGAGTGCTGGGGTTAAAGGCATGAGCCACAACACTTGGCTATAAACCATTTTTAAAAGACAGATAAACGAACAGAAAAACAGGCAAAAAAGTTTTGTGAAAAAAAATTGGTAAGCTCCAAAACAGGTAGGCAGGGAGGAAAAAGTACTCTAACCCATGAGACAAGCAAGAGAGGCTTCCTCCACACCCACTGGACTGGCACAACTTACAGTCAGAAAACAACAGCATGTGGTGAGGGTGTAGGTGCCAAAGGTCCAAGAGTCCATGAGCTAATAACAATAGGACATAGTCAAAACAGCCTTAAGTAGATAGCACCAGTTCTTGATTTTTGCCTCCCAGCTCCAAACAAAATTTCAGTGTCTGCTTTGTGAAAATAAAGGTGTTGGACCCTCAAGACATTTCGGCTGCCAGCATTGTCACCATGATTTACTTCTCCTGTAGGACATCCTCCTCTGCTCTGCTCTGCTCTGCTCTAGGGAGAGTTTCTCCAGGCCCAGCTTCCACAAAGCATGGCATCAGTAGTGCTAGCAGCCAGAACCCAAAAACTGACTTAGTTAATATACCTTAAAGAAACTGAACATGGCCAGGCAGTGGCCTTTAATCCCAGCCCTCAGTAGGCAGAGTCAGGCAGAGCTCTGTGAGTTCGAGGCCAGCCTAGTCCACAGAGCGAGATCCAGGACAGGCACCAAAACTACACAGAGAAACCCTGTCTAGAAAAACCAAAAAAGAGTAAAGGAAGGAAGGGAGGAAGGAAGGGAGGGAGAAAGGGGGAGGGAGGGGGAAGGGGGATGGGGGGAGGGAGGGAGGAAGGAAGGGAGGAAAGAAGGAACACAAAACTCACGTTTATACCAACAGATACAAATATTGAAAAAAGAAAAAAATTTAAAACAAGTGATTTCCTTCTGTCTATTTTTCTGAGTTTTTAGAAATCAGTCTATAATAAATGCTTATTGACTGTTTATAATATAACGGTACCAACCTTTTTCCAGATAGCTCTAATTTTAAGAGATACTGATTGCTCTACTAAACACTTCCTTAATAAGCTTCATGGCAACATTCCCCTCGCACCCAAGGTGGACTTTGATCACACTCATCAACACCACCTCTCAGCACTTGCTCTGCAATTAGCCAATGAGCCATGAGTGCAATCTCCCCAAGGGTCTCAGTCTGGAGATGAGGTCATGGAGGCCCCACCTTAACCCTGGAATTAGAGGCTTCGTCTATTCACAATCCCTGAACTCCTCATTCTCCTTACTTCTTACCGTCAATGCCATTAATTTCAACCTTTATGACAGCAACTCTTTACATTCAATCTTACTACCCAGCTGGGTATGGGGGCATAGGCCTGGAACCCCAGCACAAAGGAAGTAGAGGTAGGAGAGTAAGTTCAACATCAGTTTGGGCTGCACAGCAAAACCCTAGCTCACATGCAAATGCACAAAAAAACCACTCCTACTCAACTTATGCAGTGGCTGCTGTCTCCTCTTGTACCCTTACTAGCAGGGTGAGTGGATGGAGGGGACAAAGGGAGGGAAGAGAGACCAGTAGGGACAAGCAGCATCAAGTAGGAGCCTCAGAGAACAGTCAATAAAAAGCAAGCCAGTGATTTTAAACAAGAAAATGTAATATAAGGAATTCCAAGAGAAGCAACACTGAGGCAGCAGCACACAGGTTGAGCTGCAGGGACCAGGTACGCCCTAGAACCGGAGGAGCACAGGAGGAGAGGTTGGGCTATAAGAACCCAGGAGCCTGACAGCCTCCTACAAAACTGTAGCCAAGGCTCAACCATGCAATTCTTAAAAGTATTCGAAGAAAATGATGCACCAAGAACCCCAATACTGAAATTCAAGTGCTTCTCACGGCCTACTCATAGAATTATGTTTTCTTCTGTCTACTTTTCTGAGTTATTAATAAGTCTATTATAAATGCTTATTGACTGTTTATAACATAAAAGTTAGATACTAACAGTTTTACTAAATACTTCAGAATATTAACACTCAAATTTAACATGCCAAAAGAGTGAAAGGGATACTCTGGACTGACAGCCAAGCAGAACAACAGTTCCTCAGGAGGAAAAAAAGCAGCAAAAACCTCTGAAAATCCAAAACATGATTCTGGGAAGGAAAAGGCTTTGCGATGGCCTAGGCACAATCAAGACGACTGCAGGCAAGTAAAATAACAGTTTACTTTCCCAAACAGCTTATCAACTGATCTTTATGTAAACACTAAGAATAGTGCAAAGCCCCTAAAAAATGCCAGCATTATTTTTACAGATTAGGAAAGAATATACGCCAAAAACAACATCAATAGCTCAATTAAAATAACTCATACTTGTGTTTACATAAAATTTGATGACCATAATATATTTGTCAGACCACTGCAATTATTGCCTGAAAATAATACTCTAAATATTATTTTGACAATATAATTACAGTTCTTACCTCAGAAGCAGTAACAAAAAACTGGCACAGTTACCCTGACAACACTCTCCCTGAAATAAAGTTCTCAGAGAAAGTATTAACAGATAGTGAAATCTGAACACTTTTTATAATGCTATTTCACTGGGTTTGAACTATGGCACTATGAAAATAACTTCTGAGCTTCTTATTAAATGCAAATGTCACTGTTGAATTCCAAATAAAAAGCAGGAGCTTTCCTTTCCTAGAGGTGGTGAGAAATAGCACTAACTTTCCTTTTCCTCCTTGCCCCTCTTCCAATTCTGCTGCAGAATACAGGTCAGCTACTTAAAACAGAGACAGCTGAATTTTTGAAAAGAAAATGCTTCAATTTCATGGACTAGAAGACCCAAATATTGTCAAGATGGCAAGTCTTCCTAAACTAATCTGTAGATTTCATATAATCCCTAGTATCTACAATATATTACAGAATTCAACAATAAAACACAACTACAATCAAGAAAAAAAAGAGGAAAGAATTCAAACAGACATTTCTCCAAAAATTTATAAATGCCCAATACACACATGAGAAAACATTCACTGTCATTAGTCATTTGGAAAATGCAAATAAAAACCACACATTACTTTACACTATCCAGGATGACTTATAAACCAAAAAAAAATTGGAAGTGTTAGCAAGGATGTGAAGAAATTAGAACACACACTGTTGATTAAATGTAAATGGCTCCACTGTATTGAAAAGCAGTTTAGTGGCTCCTCAAAACAGGAGCTGGAAAGAGGGCTCAGCAGTTAGTTAAGAGTACTTGCTGCTCTAGCAGAGGACTGGCAATCAGATTCAGTTCCCAGCACCCCTGTCAGACAGCTCAGAATCACCTGTAATTCCAGCTCCAAGGGATCCAAAGTTCTCCTGTGGCCTCTGTAGGAACCCACACATAACATGTACACAGAAAGAGAGAGAGAAAGACAGACAGACAGAAACAGAAAGGCAGACAAATAAAGCCATAGAGACAGAATGAATATTGAAAAACTACTATTTAACATGGTGGTACTCAGGCCCAACAACTCTAATCGTAGGCACATACTCCAAAGAACTGAACACAGGCTCTCCAACAAATACATGTACAAATACACCATAGCCAAAAGGTGGACAGCGCCTGTGTTCATCAACTGACTAATAAAAAACAATAAAGCATTATTCAGTTCAAAGGAACAAAGTTCTGGTGCATGCTACAATGTGGCTGAGAAATCAGACCAAGGGCCATGGAGCTCTACAATTCCGTTTATATGAAATATCCAGAATTAATTAATTCAGAGACAGAACATAAAATTGTGGACACCAGAGGCAGGGAGAAGGAAAGGGAGAGGAACTGCTTTTCTTATACCTTGGAATGTAAGAAAATATTTTTAATTCTAACAGGTGTTGGTTGTACAGTATTGTACTGTTCTAAATGCCACTCAACTATTCACTTTAAAATGGATGGTTTTATGTTAAGTGAATGGAGTGGAGACATAACTACATGATAAAATGCTTGCTAGCATGCCCCCAAGGCACTAAGTTTACCCCAGCACTATCAGGGGGAAAAAATCAATTAGTTAAACTGGTAGTATTGAAACTATCTAAATTATTAACAACTCTTAATGTATCCTTTATAAAACAAGACTAAGGCTAGGAATATAGCTCAGTGGTAGAGGCTTTCCTACCATACTGGAGCCCAAAATTCAATTCCCAACACCACTAAAATTAAAAAAAAGAAAAACAGAGAGAAAAGAAAAGAGAAGGAAAGGAAAGGAAAGAAAAGAAAAGAAAAAAGAAAAGAAAAGAAAAGGCACAGGGATCTACTCTCTAATGTCAATCAATGTATTCCTTCACCACATAACTATGTTATAAATCATTTATAGGTATCTTCCCTCTTCTATTTTTCTTAGGTTATATCCATCTCAATGAAGAAAGGATGAAACAACCATTTATCATATATTGTGAAAAAACAAAGTAAGTCTTGCACAGGAGATTTGGGATAGCACAAAAAAGAACAAAAGGAATGTGGCTAGAGTAGTGGGAATTGTAACAGGTCACATTGCCGGAGTAGTTAGGAAGCAGGTAACTCAGGAAGAACTGGAGACGGACTGTAAGCCATAAGCCCTGCCCCTATGGCTCTATATCAGCCAGCTAGCCTCCATGTCCAAACTGTTCCACAACCTCCCCAAACAGTGCCACTAGCAAAGGACCAAGCATTCAAACACATGAGCCTGTGGAGGGTATTCATATTCAAACCAAAAACAGTGTCTGTCACATTTGTAAGCAACACAAGGCAATGCATTAGACATCCCAGGTTGCTACTGCAAAGAACCACAGACTAGACAGCTTCAAACAATTACCTTCTACCATTTTGGAGGCTCCAATCCACGATTAAGATGCCGCCAGTGCTGATTTCTCCTGATACTTCTCTTCTTGACACTAGACTGCAATCTGTTTCCTGTGTCTTCACATGGTCTTCACCTATGTGTCCTACTATCCTTTTCTCAAGAAGACACCAAATTTCTTCACTGTACCTTAACTACCTCCTGTAAAATCTTCTCTTCAAATACAGTCATACTCTGGGCACTGGAAGTTAGGATTTTGCTATGGTCTGAATGTTTAATGTGTCCTTCTAACATTCCTATGTTGATTATCAAATTTCCAAAGTGTTGGTAGTAAGCGATGAGGGCTTTCAGGTGTAACTACATCTTGCAGTTAGTGCCCCTTATAAGAGGCCAAGAGTTCCTCTGCTTCCTTCTGCCCTTCTACTATGTAAGGACACAGCAAGAAAGCACCTTCACTGAGCCAGAGAGCAAGCCCTACCACATAATAAATATGCTGAAACCCTGATCCTGAACTTCCCAGCCTTCTAGTGTGACAAATATATGTTTTAATTAATTACCTAAGTTAAAGTATTTTGCTACAGCAACCCAAACAGACTAAGAAAAGCTTCAGCATAAAAAGTTGGGAAGAGCCGGGGCGGTGGTGGCGCACGCCTTTAATCCCAGCACTTGGGAGGCAGAGCCAGGCGGATCTCTGTGAGTTCGAGGCCAGCCTGGGCTACCAAGTGAGTCCCAGGAAAGGCGCAAAGCTACACAGAGAAACCCTGTCTCAAAAAACAAACAAACAAAAAAAAAAAAAGTTGGGAAGAGACAAGTCAGCCCAAACCAGGACGGAAAGGAAGTCACAGTAACTTTCCTTCATAGTAACTCTAATATTACAACATGTTTCAGTGAATTACTAAACACCCAGAGCATTAGTTTTAAACATTTTTCAAGATAATAATCTATTAATTATACTGCACATTACCTGTTAACAAAGAGTCTTGTTCCACCCGAAGTTCACGAAAGAGAAGAACCAAATCAACAGCTACGCCAATTGTATCCAGGTTCCTGTATTAAAGTTTAAGACAGAATTAAACTAAATATATGTGCTTCTCTAATGCTGAATTTCAAATACTGATTTATTGTATAATGCTGAGACTACTGACCAACAGTTCCTACAGTGAGCAGAATAACAGCTTCCAGAGATGTACACATCCTGATAACTGAAATCTATAATTATTATCTTAGCTGGTATAGAGAACTTTTCAGACAATACCAAATCAGTAATTTTGAGATGGAAGGATTGTCCTGAGTTATATGGAGGTCCAATATATCACAAGGCTCCATACAGAAGGAACACAAGAAAGTTGGAACCAAGAGAAACGAGGCTATATGCCAAGAAAAGTGGTAGGACTAAAAGCTGACAAGGCAAAGAAACTGACTCTGTCACAGAAGCCTCCGGAAGGAAGTACTATCCATGCCGATCCCTTATGGACTGCAGAACCCCAAAATTATAAGATAATAAATGTGTGCTGTTTAAGTTTTTGATAATATGTCACTGTAACAAAAGTGACACAGATCTGAGTAGCGATAGTGGGGTGTAACAAATAACTGAAAAGGGGGAAGAGACTTTGGTCAGCAGGCAAAGGCTAAAAGAACCCTAAAACGCATGACAAAAAAATCACAGTGCCTTAGACAGACTTCTGATAGAAACACACACATAAAGGCACAGCTGGCAACATTTGGAAGGAAATGAGAACATGTTATTAGAGACTACAGGAATGGTGATCTTTGCTATGCACTGCCAAGAGTCCTTGGACAGCAACCTACAGCTGTGTGGAAAGGAAAGAAAAAAGAAATGCCCAAAACTGTCCCATGTACTGTGGCCATCTGCCTACTGTGTTTGAGAAAAGATACTCATTTTCTAGTGTTACAGGGCCCAGATAAAGTGGAACTTTGTCCCAAGATGGACCACCATCCAGAGATTCATATGTAACTTAGGTATTTGATGTATATGTAACTGATGAGATTTAGAGGGGATTCTGAACATGAGCTGATGCTATAGTGGGTTTAGAATGTAGGAGAAAAAAATGTATTCTGAATTCAATTAATGTGAATGTTTAAGATTGATGGGTGAACTGGGATAAAAGAACCTAAACTCCTAATCAGTTTGTTCGTTTGTTTTTAAGTGACCTTATATGGGCAAGAGACACAGTAATAGACACAGTAACAGCACCTAGTGCAGAGTTATTAAAAAAAAACCCTTATATTCTCCTGAATGATAGGAACCTGATCACATCGGAGTATATATATGTTCTAAAAGTAACTCAGACACAGCTTCAGAATGGTGTGTGCTGCCAGAGAAGCCAACCTGTAAACTTTCAGTCTCAGAGAGGCAAGGGAGATGAAAACTGAATTCAATACCCACCACCAATAGTTTAAATTAACTATGTCCATATAATGAAAACTCCATTAAAAGAACTAACATTGGAGTCTGGGGAGCCTGAAGGTTAGTGAACACATCAACCTGCCAGGAGGATGGCATACCCAGGGAGGACACAGAAATATCATCCCACCTTATCCCTTGTCCTATACACATCCTTCTACCTGGATGTTCCTAGTACAATCCTTTACAGTGAACCAGAAGCCTACTTTCTTGAGTTCTGTGAATTACTAAAACTGAGGAAACCCTCAACTTCTAGACAGTCTAACAGAAATGGGGGTTGCCCGGTACCTGATCTCTAGCTAGTATCCAAAGTGGCAACTGTTAGGTCACAAAGAAGTGGGTCCACCAAATGGCGGCGCTGATAACAAAGCCTCGACCCTCAGCTGAATATGGCTTTGCTAGGAAACAAAAAACAAAAGTATTTCTCAGAAGCCCTTCACAGCTAGCTGAACGCTCCTGACTAGATGTTCCAGCACCCAAATACTTCTGACCCCAACTGCAACACCTCCTCCAGCAGAGCTGCCCTCCATATACCCCTATATAACCCGGTAAACTTTTATAGCTGGCTGCTGCTCTCTACTGTCCCAAGCAGCCAGACAGTTTTGTTCTGCATTTTGGTTTTGGTTTTTGTTTTTGGTTTTTTATTAAAACTGTTCTTCCTATCCATGGAGAATGGCTGTTGTGGTGTTTCTTGCTGCACCTACTTAGCAGGGGAAAAGACTGTTCAGTCATCTCTTATTATGCTTACTTACAGCAACAGCCACTTAGGAGTGAGCCTTTTAAGTTATGACGGATTCCCACAGATAGTGTCACAACAGAAGTGAGTTATTAAACATCCAGTTAGTATCAGAGATTCAGGATTGGTGTCAGTAAACACAGGAGACTGTTTAGATGTAATTAAACTAATGGCCAATTTTGAGGTGGGGAGATTATCCTAGGCAATCTATGACAGGTCTTCATGAGAGGGTCACAGGAAGTCTCTCCTCATGCGTGCGCAGGTCCGGGTGGTCAGTCACTGCTTTAGCCTCTCCACCCAGGCTGACAGTCAGTGAGAAAGAGCACAGCACTTGCCTTCCAGGAAAGAGGCTGTTGCATCCTGTTCTACTCATTTCTACATAGGCAACAGCTCGCTCCCAGGATAAGGGCAAACTGTGCTTTGTTAAATGTTACAAGATGGCTGCAGGGAAGGAATCAAAATACAATTTCATGAAATTAATTGTATTTAATGAAATTCAAATTTCAGAGTTTAAAAATGTAATGCAAATATGTTCAGTCTTTCACACTGTGTTTGGCTGATATCACACTACAATGGAGTTGAGAAATGTGTAGAGACCTCCAGCAAAGCTTAACTACCTATGAGCTGGCCCTACAGGAACAGTACAGTGACCCCAGCAACAGTGGTTATCTTTACATGCAGAGCCAATGCCTTGAACAGTTCCTGGGTATTTCCTGAAATATCATCTGACGCAGATCTCAGATGGTTTGCTTTGCTGTATTACATACAAAGAGACTTAGACCTCAGTGGCATCATATCTTCTAAACCTTGAGTAACGAAGAAAACGAACACAGACACACAGACACAGACACACACACACACACACACAAAGAACACATATACATGGATGTTTCGATCTGAATCCTGAATAGCTCAGAAATACTGACTTTAGTTAAAACTGTCTGTAAAGTTCCCACTGGAATCTTTGTTGTATTTCTGACTAAAAATTTTCCCCCAGAACTAATGCCTCGAATGATTGGAGTTTCCCTTTGGAAATCAACAATAAATAATAATAAAATACAGGAACCAAACAAAACCAGAGAAAAGTCAGTGCCCTTATATTTGTATTTCCGTGTGTACCAACCAGCAGTTGCACACAGTAAGAGTTAACCATGACTACACGTACTGCCCTTGCTTTAATGACCATGCCATAGGCTGAACAATTCATTTCCCTTATATTTATTTTTATATTATTTCAATTTTTATAGTAGGCATATAATCTCCAGAAGATAAAATACAAACTGTTTGAAAGCAGGTGACAGTGTTACCATCAGAGGCAGAAGTACCACACACTTTCTATCTCACAGATACCACAGGCTAAGGAATCTCCCCTACCAGTCACTACCCTATGAAAAGGGGAAGTGCTATTCAGAAGGGCTTCTTCCACGCACTCAGAGCCTCATGTCCAAAGTCAGATGACTGACTACAAGAAGGTAGCATAATCCCAGGCAACAGGACCTTGGGTGGCTCAGCAATGGCAAGGACTTGCTTTTCAGCATGGAGCTGGAAAGAGTATCTCTGGCTGCGATCAGTGACTTCAGACTAGTTTACCTCTCCAAGCCACAATTTCTTCCTTTGGAACACTGGAAGGAAACTAGCACAGTATTCTTCAGTTTATCCCAAGTGTTCCGTGGTTCCATGTTGCAAAAAGTCGGTGAAAGAAAGAGGTCACTCCAAAATGAGTATTTTAGGCCTGTGTGGCAGCAGGGAAGTCCAAACTCTGGGGGACTGAACTTTCCACAGCCAGACAAAGGCATATTTATTGATTGTTACACTAAAATTTTTTTTGAGTAAGTTCCTCGTACCAAGGTCTCTAATCTAATCTAGTTGTTTCTCTAAAGGAAAGCATCAGGCCCTTGCTACTTTAGTCCTTATTGTGTACCATTTGCAGTGCCCAGGTGTGCCAGGGGAGTCTTGTGACCAAAGTCATGCACAGGCTGTAATGCTCCCTCCGAAAAACAATTCTACAATTCACAGAAAACAATCACTGTTTTCCACAATGATTTCTTCAAGGTCAAAGTACTCCTAGAAAACAACTCTCCATTCTAGTGTTTACCCTGGATACAGTGACTCTGCAGGATTGCTTCAACACCCAAGGATTAAAACAAGGTATTGCAAGTAAAGCTCCTAGGACCAAACCTTTCCCCGTGCTGACCAGCCCAGCAAAGATGCCCACCTTTCCCTGTCCTTCCCCACCTGGGAAAGTACAAAAGAAACTGGCATTCTGGCTGATGTTTCCAGAATATAATGGTGCATTTTCAAAAACTTGCTGCTCTTCCAGAGGATACAAGTTCAGTCTCCATACCCACCAGCTCCAGAGGATCCCACGTCCCCATCTGGACTCCATAAGCACCCATAATACACATGTGGCAGACACACAGACACAAAAATAAAAAACAAATCTTAAAAATGTTTACAATTTTAATTAGCTAAAAAAAGCAAAGTATTAACTATTATTAACAAGATTATTGTTATTTCTCTCCATTTTCTGTAAAGAGATGGCAGGTTTGTTTTAGCACTGATGTTAAAAAAAAAACTCCAGCTTTTCTTCCTTTCCTTTCATCTTAAAAATCTCATTAATCATATTAAAGCCTCAGGTGTAAGACTGTCTAAGTAGCCAAGGGAATCAAATGTCTCCTGGACCAGTTCAACTTTACCCATCACAACAGTGATGGAGAGGCCTTGAGGCCCTGTCTAGATGCAAATGCAGGAAAGAAAGGTGAGCATCCTGCTTGTGGCTTCCGACTTCATTTCAAGTAAAATACTGTTCAAAAAAAAAAAAAAAATGTAATAAGTTGGTTCTATAAAAGCAAGAGGAAAAGCCAGGCATAGTGGCGCACACCTTTAATCCCAGCACTCGGGAGGCAGAGCCAAGGTGGATCTCTGTGCCCTGTCTCAGGAAAAAAACAAAAAACAAACAAACAAAAAAAAAAAAAAAAAAAAAACCCACCAAGGAAAAGCAGCTGGGCTCTAGGCATGAGAACTGTACAAAGGAAAGTGCAGCAGAGAGCATCCTCTGCTCAGGACCTAACACTTCTCAAAAACAGACCCAGCTTAAAACAGACAGAAAGTGCTCTGAGCTTTAGAGTCTTAAGACAGATAATCTCCAGAACTTATGAAATATTCCTGCTCAATGTAAATACAGGGTAACTAAACATTTACAGTTAAAAGGAAGCCAAGAACTACATGTGAACTTGGGCAGGCTGAACCTAGAAATATGGAGCCAATGCCAAATTAAAATCACTGCCATAGGAAGAATCAAATACCTCAAAATAAGTTACAAATTACAAACAGGAAAGCTGAATAATCCCTCTTGTTAAACAAGAGAATACAAGAAATAAAGGATGTTTCCCTGTAGAGGTAAAGGACAGCTTTGTAAAAACAATGAGTAATACTATAAAGCCAAAACATTAGCCAACACATAAGAAACACTCATAGAAATGTGTCACTACCTGATTGAATTCTGGTTCACAGAACACTCTATACAAGCATTCCGAAGACATCTGAAGCATTCAGTGATTAGCTGAAGACTGGAAGCCAGATGTTCCACTTGGGAAGGATCCCTGCAGGCCAGCTCAACAGCATGAGTAGATTTCTTTAAGATATCCAGGACTCTCTGGAAGATCGTTCTGGGTGCTGTTTCCCTGGAAGAAGATAAAGTCGTTATAAACTGGAGTGGGAGGAGGGGGTGGGGGGACACATGGGACTGACTTCCAAATGCCCCATCCCCAAAACTGCTTTACCTTCTTAAGCCAGGGGAAGCTAGATCTGTCTACTCCAGCTCCTTCATTATGAAACAGAAGCTAGGAGCTGCAGTGTAGACTGTGTAGCTACTATGTGGGGCACTTCTGTTAGTCCTTACACGTGTTCACTCACGACCATTGAAATAATCTTAAGATCCATTTTAGAGGCAATGTAAGAGAAGGAGTTGCTTACCCACATCACCTGGCCAATAAATGCCAGAGCCATAATTCCAATGCAAGTTCTCTGATTCTAGTACTTGCATACCCCAGGACAATCAAAATCCACTCTAGATGAACTCTCTTGCTTATGGATCTGCCACTACCCAATATGGACCTTGCACTGGGTTATGGGAAACAATATTCTAAAAGGACTAGGTAGAGGACAAGAGGGCATGCCACTCTTCTCTACAGATCCTATGAAGCCAGCAACAACCACACAAACTTTGCACGTGCAACTGCAAGTGAGAGGAAGGGAGAGAGGGAACAGGGGAGGGGTTGTAGTGTGCCAGTCCCCTATGAAGATGAGTGCCCAGCAGAAAGATGGCCTACAGTTGTCTCAGTCACCTCAGTCTGTGCATGCTTCTCTCATGCCAGAAATATAGCCTACTATCATTCATGGGCTGTGAAGATGACAATTTTTAGTGTAATTTGGTACCTAAATGAAAGCCAATTTCCTCATTCCATAAATCCCCTAAAGAAACAGTAATCTGTTTTTAGAGACAGAACAAAAGCTGGGATGGTGGTAGCACATGCCTTTGATCCCACCACTTTGGAGGCAGAAGCAGGTGGATCTCCGAGTTCAAGGCCAGCCTGGTTTATAGAGCAAGTTCCAAGACAGCCTGGGCTAAGAATAACTGCCATGTTAGATATTTACGAGACTCTTACGGACAGTCCTGACCATGTGAGTGTTCTCTGTTCTCAATGTAGAATGACAGGATTAAGCCAGACCACAGAAACTGTAAACTAGTAACGACCTTGTGTTGCCTGGATATGATCAAATTCCATAAATGTCCCTTCCTTTCCAGAACCAAGGACACAGCACATGGCTTCTGTGTATTATGTGGTATCTGTTGGTCTTATCGAGACGGACATACCATATTTTCCCATGACTGGATCTTTGATAAATCTAGAGGCAAATATACAGCTCATGTCTTACAATATGAATTCCACTTTATCTGGCTTTTCTCTTCTCCCCAATTTCCTCATTTATCTCTTTCTCAGACATAAATAGGTGGCCAGACTCAGGGCCTCCCACATGCTAAGAAACTGTCATTGACCTACAACTCTACCCTCTCCCCTTATCTTTTTTTTTTAATTTATTTAATTTTAAGACATCTAAAATTTGTTTCAGGAAAGAGGCAGGGTATTGATTAATTAATTAATAACGGAGAAACACAATTATCTGCCTGCCCCCTCACCCCTCCAGTCAGATCTCCAGGGACAGGTCATAAAACTTTGACCCAGTGTTTCAGTGACTTAGTAACCAAACAAAAAAGTGAAATTCACCAGCCTAGGCAACTGTATCAACCAATTACATATGTAAGACATTTTTGCTGACAATATTGTCATGAAAATTAAAAAAAAAAGAACATTTACTAACACTCCCATGATAGCATTAAGGATTAATGAATATGCTGGAGAAAATACCCAAGAGTTTGAAACACACTGAAGAATGGCAAGAGTATCACAGTTTCTATGACAAAGTTCAATCTAATTACCTGTATGTGTTCTGATGTGTAGTTTCAACATTTACTATTTGGTCTTACAAATAAAAACAAGTGAGGGAGCTCATGGCACCACACTTGACTAGTATGCACAAAATTCTAGGTTCAAACTTTAGTAGTGCAAAAATAACAAGAAAACAGCTCTCCAACTAGACTAATCTCCAGTAGCTTCTCGATTCCCCTCAGATGGCTAAGAGATGTGCATTCACACCTGGGATGATGGAGTCTGTCTGAATTCTTTCAGCTGGCCCTTCACAGTCTTCACAGACGCACACCACTGTCCACAGTCTTCCCTTGAAGACAGTCACCCTTTGATCTCTTATCAGCTGTCTCTCTAGAAGCTGACAGCTGAAGCAGCACACGGTTTGAACAAAACTCTGGCTACAGACTAAAGAAGATAGGTGTTCTCAAAAACAATGGTGTTTTTATAATGTAGAGACCACAGAAGAGTTAAGTTGAACTAACCTACAAAGATAATTCCCAGTCTTACATATTCACTTGTCAGGGATGCACTGGGTCCTTATTATACTTTAATAACAACAAACAAAATGGAACTGAACTTAAGACCCATCAAAAGACTCCTGAAATCCAAATAATTGTAAATAGCTTCTACACAGTAAGCTCACATGGCACATCTGTGAGACAGAAAATAACTTGTGTTTGTAGAACAAAGGAAATGATCACAGTGATCATTGTTACTTGCTCTTCCCAGGTTCTAGTCCCACGGGTTCCTGAAAGCACCACATGCTCCCAATTTTCTGTGCCCTTCCACCAGCATACACTTGGCACATTGTCTCCACCCAGTTCTTTGCCTTCGAAAACTTGGCCTGTGATTCTGATTTTAAGGAAAATATTCTACCACTGAGCTACACCCTCCAGCCTAAACATCTCCTTTTTCAGAAATCTTCTGAAGACCATATCCCTGGTGAAACTCACCCACTTCTCCAGTGTATGCCCTATAACTCTGTATCCTGCAGACTAGAGACTAGCTGACTCTTTTGTATTTCTAGTCCACTGGCACTCACTGTAGGATTTTTTCTTTTCTACCTTAAATAGCAAGGGCATTTAGCATAATGAAAGTGGTCCAGGCCTGTACCACTTGCTGTCCAGGAAAGTCGGTGCACTTGGATGGAGGCAGTACCTTAGACATTAGCTTAATTCTTTTTCTTCCCACTAAGAGATCCACATATTCTAGATGCAGAAACTAGAAGAATAGTCACCTTGTAAGGTGTGGCTCTAATGTAGATATATGTCTTGTGATTCCTATTTGGCATATTTCGTTTCTCCTTCCCCATTAATTACTACAAACAGATTAATTTGTAAGGATAGTCTATAGCCCAAATTAACTGTATTTTAAAGTTCCTGGAGGTGGAGAATGTGTCTTAAATGTTTGTTTCCATCTATAAAAGCTGAGAAAGAAACGACAAAAACATCTCTCCAGAGTCTTAGGGCAAATAGCTATGGATTCTATTAACCCTGCCTGAAATAATACAAACATGAGCACTGTTTATTAGAGGATGAAGACGCTCTTCTCAACAACAGTAAAAGCATTCACCTCCCCCCACTACTCTCCCTTCTCCACAGCCTTGAAAGGAAACTACTGAGCATTACAGTTCTGCAGTGTTCATAGTCAGGACAATGTAATGTATCTAAATATGTAATGATTAATGACAATGGAATAGCTGGTAAAGATCAGTCAGTCTCCCCATATTACAAACATTAATAATAATAATTGCTGTCAGTCCTACTTTAACCAAACTAACAAAAATATTCACAGAGGCTTTAAGAAGCTTAGCTACTTCATTCGCAGAAGGCAGAGTACTTATGGAGACAATTAAACTTCAGCCGTTAGACGTTCCTATTAGATAGGAATGCATACCCTGAAGACAATGTATAAATGAAATGTTGTATTAGAGGACAAAAAAAATTCCTTTGAGTTACACAAAAGGTAGAATTTCATTTCCTTCAAGTTTCAACACATTTGTTGGTCTTGGCAAGTCCTGTTTGAGTAAAATTAAAGAAAACTACCCGTGATTATATGTCACAGGTTAGACAAGCCTAATATACCATATGTACACACATTTTACAGTTAATTTATCAGTGGACCTCCTACTGAAAAGGAAACTAACTGCTAGACATTGTAACTGCAACTAAGACAAACACACTTGTTTAAAAATTATTCTAATACCTACCATATTTTTTTTAAGCTGGCTTATGTATTTTATAGTAGTTTAACCATTGTTGCTAAGAAAAATAATTAAAAGTTCATAGGTTTTTCCTAATCACTAGTTGTTATATAAAACAAATTTGTCTATTGATTTGATCTGGTTGAACAAAAGCAGCAGAAAGTAAGTGTGTGTGTGTGTCTGTGTGTGTGTGTGTGTGTGTGTGTGTGTGTGTATTGACACAAAGAGCTTACAGCAAAATTCTGAACTCCACCTTTCCCAAGACCAAGGCTCTCCTTTGTACACTACCCTCTCCTCTCTCCCATCCAGGCTCAGGTGGTCCCTGACAGCCCTAACCAATCCATTTCGCTGGGTCACAAAAGTTATGTGTAAAGAGCATCTCAGCAAATATTTTAGACTCTGACAGCCAGAAACTACCCAAAACACCTTAATCCTGCTCTTCATCAGAAAAGCAGCCTTAGATGACACTTAAACAAATGAACAGGGCTAGGTTCAAATAAAACTCTACTGTATTAGGGCTGCCTCACTGGTTAAAAAGGACTACTGCTTTTGCAAAGGACTGGAGTTCCCGCCCAGCACCCTCATCAGGCTGCTTACAACCACTTGTAACTTCAGATCTAGTAGCTCTACCACCATTCTGCCTCTGAAGGCATTGGCAATCATGGACACAGACACTCTCCCAGACATACTCCTAATTAAAAACAAATCTTAAAAAACAACTTCATGCTGGGCAGTGGTGGCACAAGCCTTTAATCCCAGCACTCAGGAGGCAGAGGCAGGCAGATCTCTGTGAGTTCGAGGCCAGCCTGGTCTACAGAGCGAGATCCAGGATAGGCACCAAAACTATATAGAGAAACAAACAAACAAAAAAAAAAAAACAACTTCATGATGGCCAAATGTGGCTTACTGTGCTGTAATCCCAGCATCTGGGAAGCAGAGGAAAGAGGATAGCAAGCTCAAGGCCACCCTGGCCTACACAGCAGAATCTTGTAAAAGAATACTCTCTTGTAAATATCACAATTTAAAGTTCCCATCACTTTCAGGTGGCA
This sequence comes from Peromyscus leucopus, assembly GCF_004664715.2. Lineage (NCBI taxonomy): Eukaryota > Metazoa > Chordata > Mammalia > Rodentia > Cricetidae > Peromyscus > Peromyscus leucopus. The sequence goes on from NC_051080.1 coordinate 19,144,681, forward strand.
GCTACTTAAATGTAAAAACCACCCTTTACTCATAAGCCATAATAAAACAGGTGGTGGGCCAGGTCTGGTAACTCCCGTTTTAGCAAGATTCCTAACATACCACAGTTCTCTCTCAGCCCCACAAAATCATGTTTTCCCGATTCCCATCATCCTCATCACAATCAGTTCATTTCTAATCAGAGCAAATATAGGTAAGCAGCATCGTGCTAAAGGAAAGAAGAAAGGACAAAGTAGCAGGGAGATGGAAGCAAACGCTAGACCAGATACAAGAGCCCAGGAAAGAAGTGTGTGGGACAGACACTTAGGACAATGCTGGCATGGAAGGTGTGAAGGAGAGGGATACCTACTCCAGAGGTGGGGTGTGCACTTTCTGTGACAACTGCAATCCAGAAGGCATACCGGAAAAGACCTTCGGGTACTTAGAACATACAGGAGACTAAAACCACCAAACTGTGGTAGAGAAGAATATATGTGAGGGTCTGGAGACATGGCTCAGCAGTGAGTACCTGCTTCCCTTGCCGAGGATCTGAGTTCAATTCCCAGCATTCACATGGTAGCTCACGTCTATCCATAACTCCAACTCCTGGAGATCTGATACCTTTGTCCTATGTCCACTGGCATCAGGCACACACATGGTGCACATACATATATAAAGGCAAAACACTCATATTCATGAAATAAACCTAAAAAAATTAAAAAGAATGTACGTAAAACATTACTAAGATGCCCAGCAATGGTGGTGCACATCTTTAATCCTAGCACTCAGCAGGCAGAAGCGGGCAGATCTCTGTGAGTTCAAGGCCAGCCTGGTCTACAGAGTGAGTTCCAGGACAGCCAGGACTACACAGAGAAACCCTGTCTCAAAAAAACATAAATAAATAAATAAATAAACAAACAAACGAACAAACTACTAAAAATTTGACTCAAAAAAACAACAGTTAAAAAGCCATGTTTGAGGGGCTGAAGAAATGATGGCTCAGTGGTTAAGAGTACTTGCTACTCTTACGGAGACCCAGGTTCAGCTCCCTACACCCATAGGGCAGCTCACAACCGTTGGGAACTCCAGTTTCAGGGACTCTAATGCTTTGTTCTGGCCTCCTCAGGCACCAGGTACACATGTGATGATACACATACATACATGCAGACAAACACTAACAAACATATAATAAATAAGTCTCTCTTTTAAAATACAATATTTGAGTACAGAAATAAAGAGTGTGTGCAGGCAGGAGGACCAACTATATTCATTCCTGGAAAATCTGCTGGGAGGCAAAGGCACAGCTGAGATCATAGGAAGTCAGGGACCAGAATGGATGAAGCCCCATGAACAACAAAAGATTAATGCATACCATAGATGAGAGAGAACCACAATGCACAACTCCCATACACCAAGGAGATTTGGGCAGTGGGGTGATCATATCTGACTAACATTTAAAGGATCTCATTTTAATGACTCAGCATGTAAGGCACCTGACACTATCTTGATGACCTGAGTTTGGGGCCCAGGAGGTAGAAGGGGAGAATCCAATCCTGTAAGTTGTCTTCTATTAACTCCACTATGTCACATACCATCAAACACACACACACACACACACACACACACACACACACACACACACACACACGCGTAAAATTTTTTTTTTTTTTTTTTTTTTTTTTTGGTTTTTTGAGACAGGGTTTCTCTGTGTAGCTTTGTGCCTTTCCTGGATCTCGCTCTGTAGACCAGGCTGGCCTTGAACTCAAAGATCTGCCTGCCTCTGCCTCCTGAGTGCTGAGATTAAAGGCGTGCGCCACCACCGCCTGGCTCATAAATATTTTATTACATATAATGAAAGTTTAAAAAAAGAAAGAGCTAAGCCAGGCATGATGGTGCATGCCTTTAATCCCAGCACTCAGGAGGTAGAGGCAGGTGGATCTCTCTGAGTTGGAGTCCAGCTTGGTCTACAAAGTGAGTTCTAGGACAGCTAGGGCGGTTACAGAGAGACACCCTGTCTCAAAAAAAAAAAAAAAAAAAAAAAGGGTGGGGGAGAGCAGGAGAGATGGCTCAGTGGTTAAGAGCACTGGCTGCTTTTCCAGAAGTCCTGAGTTCAATTCCCAGCAACCATATGGTGGCTCACAATCATCTATAATGGGGATCTGATGCCCTCTTCTGGCATAAAGACATACATGCAGATAGAACACTCATACACATTAAGTAAATAATAGAAAGAAAAGAAGGAAGGAAGCAAGCAAGCTGATCATAGGAACAAAACCTGAACACACTACAAGGCCAGTGAGGTAGGCAGAAATCAGATTTTGATTTCCCCCACTGTGCTGGGACCCAAGGCCTTGTACTTGCTAGGTAATAATAAATAAATAAACAACCTAGGGTTAGTTTGGTTAAACCTAACCAAAGTGAAAGAGATATCGACAATGAAAATTTCAAGTCTTTAAAAAAGAAAACCAAAGATACTCAGACTATGGAAAGACCTTCCATGTTCCTGGATGGGTAGAATTAATATGAGGAAAATTACTATACTACCAAAATTAGTCTATATATTCAATGCAATACCCATCAAGTTTCTAATGTCATACTTCACAGATCTAGAGAAAACAATCCAACAATCTTAATGGAACTATAAAAGACCACAAACAGTCAAAACAAATTCTAAGGAGAAAGAAGACAACTGGAGATACTGTAATTCCCAGCTTCAAATTATACTACAGAACTATAGTAAGAGAACAGGGGACCTGGAAGGTAAAAGACAAAAAGCAATAGTCACTTTATTTTCAATAAAGGCAACAAAAACACACAATGGAAAAGACAAACAGCACTGACAAAACTGGATGTCCCCCTGGGAAGAAAAAAACTTGATCCTATCTTTACCCTATACAAAAGTCAACTGGAAATGGACCAAAAATCCTAAATAAAAACTAAAACATTGGAACTACTAGAGGAAAAGAGAATAAATGGTCAGCAAGAATGTTCAGAAACAAACAATAACAAAAAAAAAATCTCCAATAGCACAGTAACTAGCCTCAAGAATACACAAATGAGATTCCATGAAATTAAAGTTTTTATACAGCAATAAATAATAAATAAATAAATAAATCTATCAGCAATGCAAACAGAGCCCACAGAACAGGAAAACATCTTCATCAGCTATACATCAGAAGGGGATAACACCCAGAATTTACAAAAAACTGGAAAAATTAAACTCTAAGAAAATAAAACTGCCAGTCAACAATCGGGCTAATAAAATAACAGACACTTCTCAAAAGAAAAAATATAAATGTCCAATAACTATTTTTAAAGAGATCCAAAGTCGCTCTTCATCAGGGAAATGAAAATTAAAAGCACTTTGAGATACTTCATTTCAGTCAGAATGACTATTATCAAGAAATCTAACAACAAATGTTAGAGAGGATATGGGAGAAGAGGAACCCTTATTCACTGCTTGTGGGAACACAAATTAATAGTCACTACGAAAACAAGTTTGGACATTCCTCAAAAAGTTAAAGATAGCACAATTAGACCATTCCTGAGCATACCGAATCTGAAAAGCCCCATACCCCACCAGAGATACTTACACATCCATGTTTATTGTGGCTCTATTCATAATAGCAAATCTATCAACAGATGGAAGGATAATAAAAATATGGTACATATGTATAGTACTATTCAGCTATAAAAATAAAATAAAATAAAATCACTGCTTCTTGGTCTTTTGGCTAAGATCCAATATAGTATCTGTTATCATCAATTTAACAACTGATACGTCCTTTAACTGAGGAGTAAGTTTAAGTGGATTTTTGTAGCAGAGAGATGAAATAGAAGCTCTCTCCATCTACTGCACACACTGACAGATATTGTGTACTACCTCTGAGAAAAGGGCACCCCCTTCAGGAGGCATTATAATTCTTGATCAGATAAGAATGGTGGTTTTGTAATTTATAGCTAACATTGTCTACTTACTGTGATAGAAAAAAAAAAAAAAAACACACCTGACTATAAAAAACAAAAAGAGGAGCCGGGCGGTGGTGGCGCATGCCTTTAATCCCAGCACTTGGGAGGCAGAGGCAGGTGGATCTCTGTGAGTTCGAGGCCAGCCTGGGCTACCAAGTGAGCTCCAGGAAAGGCGCAAAGCTACCCAGAGAAACCCTGTCTCGAAAAAACCAAAAAAAAAAAAGAGGAATAAAAATGAAATTTGCAAGAAAATTAATGGACCTCGTAAGTTTAATATTAAGCAAGGTGACCCAAATTCAGAAAAGAAAAACTACATGTTCTTTCTTATATGCAGATCCTAGCCTATAATGTACATGTGTAGATACCCAAACCAGTATAAAAATTTAGAAGGAGACCTAAAGAGGGTAATATTAGGTGATAAAGAAAGATGGAATATAGGCAAAGGACTCATACGCCAATTGTAGTAACACACACCTTTAATCCCAGCACTCAGAAGGCAGAGGCAGACAGATCTATCCAAGTTTGAAGCCAGCCTAGTCTGCATAATGGGTTCCAGGTCAATCAGGGCTACAGGGTGAGAACCTATCTCCAAAATAAAAGGTCATGAAAGAAGATATAAAGCTCAATTTTTTGAGTTTCAACTCCAACACAATTGTGGTAGATAATGTGAAATTCAACTTTCTGTGTTTTGAAGTAGCAAGAACCATCTTTGCATTCCAAAAAAATACATGTGTTAGCCCTTTGAGGCAGTGATTGTGAAAACTGGGCTTTCTTTTGAATTCCATTAACCAGCAGTACAACAGTAACCAGGCACGATTAGTCTCTGAATACATTTATTGAATTGACACATTCAGAAAAAGTGATTTTTAAAAAAATTATTTTGAGGTGAAGGGGTTTGTAACCTGAATTTTTTTCTTTCATTTTTGTTTAAAACTATATCAAATTGTTCTATTATAATTATTTAATATGTAAGTTATATTGCTATAATTAAAGAATGGCTTTGCTTTAAAAGGGGGGGGGGGCCTGGGTGGTGGTGGTGCATGCCTTTAATCCTAGGGAGGCAGAGGCAGGCGAATCTCTGTGAATTCAAGAGGCCAGCCTGGTCTACAGAGTAAGTTCTAGAACAGGCTCCAAAGCTACACAGAAAAACTGTCTCAAAAAGCCAAAAAGAAAGAAAAAAAGAGGCTAGGTCTGAGGTTTGATGTTTATGTTAATAAACTTTAGTCATTTCACATTACATGGATATCAATACATCACAGTGTACCCCATAAATGTGTACAATTATGACTTACCAAAAATTAAAGGCCAATCAGCATTGTTACATGGCAATTGTGAATTTAAAAAGACCAAGAGACTAAGCGTGACTGTTTTTCCTCTAGCCTCCTTCAGTTATTTGGGTAACAACACAAACAAGTGAAATTTAATTGCAGATGGATGCAAAGCAACGTTTAGATCCGTGAATCCAAACGGAACTAAGAAGAGAATGTGAAATTAGGAAGGGAATGAAGAACAAAGCGTGAGGGACAGGAAATGGAATCAATAGGCAGGTTAGTGCAGGGGTCCCAGAAGTGGGGCAACTGAAACTGAGCATGAAGAAAGCAGCTAGATTAAAAGGAAGGTCCAGACAAGGTGTAACACGTGGCAGTGTGAAAGACAGAACACTTAGAAGTTGAGTTCACTGATAGTCAAGGAAATGAGGTTGGGCAATGAATGGATTACCCATGCAAACACCAAAATGACTAAGATTGAAGACAATTAAAGCAATACCCAGTTAAGAGTACACTAAAGCCAAACTTCAACAAATAGGATGGAGTGGCCCACAGATATCTAAACTGCAAGACTGATTCAACAGGCAGCATACTGTCACAGCATGGACAAAAAGTTAGAGGGAACCAGTTAAGGTGGTGCAAGCAAGTCTGTAGTGCCAGCATTTAGGAGCTAAGGCAGAAGGGCTGAGCTAAAGGACAGCATGGACTACACAGCAAGATCGTGTCACAAAAAACAAAACCAACACACAAACAGAAGGGCTGGAGAGATGGCTCAATGGTTAGCAGTGTTGGCTGGTCTTATAGAGGATGGGAGTCAATATCCACTATGGGCAGCTCACAACTGCATGTAATCCCAGCTCCCTTCTAGCCTCCATGGGCATGACACCTACAAGCACATACACAGACAGATATACTGATGTATATATATATATAAACAAGAGTCAGGTAGAGAGACTGACAAGAGCAAGAATGGTGGAGAAAAGTCTGACTTAACTGGTCAGAAAAAGGCTTGTCCTCCGAAAGTGAGTAGCATTTCTAACAAAACGTTTACTGAAATGTTATTCTGAATGGCACTGAGTTCACAGGTAAACCTGGGAAAAATATGTCTTTGTTGTTGCTGTTTTGATAATATACTGATACATTTCATCATGTAAGTCTTCTTTAATGTCTTTTGATAAAATTTCTATTCTCTCTGGTGAGCATGATCATGATAACGGTGACCAGGACAAAGACAGTAGCTAACATTTAAACTGTTCTTATCATGTGCTAGCCATTTTCTAGGGGTTGTACACATTAACTTCTCAGTGGCAATAAGGAACTATATCTTATCTAGTCTCACAGCCAGAGAACCTGGCTCAGCTGAATAACCTTTCAGTATCCTGACTCACAGACCACTGACCAAGCCCTTGAGTCCAGTGACCACTACAAAAGACCGGAAGAATGAAAGAGCGAAAATGCCCTTCTCAGGGTCCTGGTAGTCACAAACATACCCTTATTTGTTTTGATTTGCTGGGTGAAATTCTTTCCTGACTACTTCATCCACTTAAGATAACTGCTATGAGAAGTGGCCTCATGTTGAGCACTTCTGTATTTTGAAGCTGAGTCAGAACACCTTACCAAATAGCTCCATGTGTATTACAGCTCATGGAATAGGTAAAAATAAAGGAGACGGCCATCACATAATTCTTTTTATAGAGGAACTTGATGTTCTCTCAAACAATTGAACTGAATCATGGCTGAGTCAAAATGCCATATGGCATCTAAGCTGATGACCTGTCTGGGTTTTTTGTTGGGGGTAGGGGGCGGTGTTTTGTTCTTTTGGATCACTCAAAGACTAGCTGGCCACAGGCTCAGTAATATTTAGGGAAAATCCATGTGTATGAGTGTACACAGACAGATTTATATTTTACTCCTGTGGTATGCTGACCTCTGAGGGGCTTAATCTATTTGCTTTCTTCATGAAAGTTAGTCAACATATTTATGCAAGCAACTCAGAATCACAAGTCATTTTCTATCCCTTGAAATCATCCATCTGTTATAACTGATGTTTCCTATATATTTCTAATTAGAGTCTCTTCTGTGCTTTTATTTTATATATAATGGCTCGAGAAAATCATAAAAATACTATCAAATGCCCATTATGTGCTAGATGTGAATGTAAGAATTGGAATACAGAATTAAGTAAGAGTCCTGCCTCTGAGGGAATGGCAGGTAATTAAGTGCTTTTAATACTCTGTGGCCTTGAAAAGAGGCAAAAACACAGGACACAGACCTAGAAATCAAAAAGAATTCCAATATTATTTGTTATTTCTGTGCCACTATAACCAAATACCTAACAAAAACAACCTCTAAGAGGTAGGATTTCTGTTGGCTCACAACTTCAGAGGGTATGTAGACTCAGCCCATGGTCACCTGGCTCTAGAAGCTTGAGTGGAACATCCTGTTGGCAGAAGCATGTAGTAGAGAACAATCTCATGGCAGACAGGAAGCAAAGAAAAGGAAACACATAAGAGGACCAGAGCATAATATAGCCTCTAGGGTAGCATTTCTCAACCTGTGGGTCACAACCCCTCCAGCAAACCTCTATCTCCAAAAATATTTACAGTAGAATTCATAACAGTAGCAAAATTACAGTTATAAAGCTGCAACGAAAACAATTTTATGGTTGGGGGTCACCATAACATGAGGAACTCTGTTAAAGGGTCGCAGCATTAGGAAGGTTCATATCCTCAGTGACCTACTTCTTCCAACTAGGCCCCACCTCCTCCTTTTTACTACCTCTCAATAATACAATCATGTGATAAATCCATCAAGTGGATAATCCATTGATCAAAGCAATCAGGATCCAATCAATTCCCAAAACCCATCAGCTAGCAATCAAGTCCTCACTCAATACATGACTAGTGGTAGTCATCTCATACTTGAACCATAACAAAATGAGAACTGAAATGGTAAATAAATTATGAAGAAAAATTACAAGTCTGTATGTACAAAGAGATCAAGAAGGTTTGAAGCATTTACAAATTCAATGTCATAACACTTGTGCTATTTCTTTGTTAGTAATTGGAAGCAAGCCAAATAGAATTCCTTTTACTATTTACTTATTTACAAAAATAAACTATATTTGCCCCACAAAATATTTGGCAAATTCCTTAATCTTCATTGTCAAATTGATTGGATCTGGAATCATTCTAGGAGACACACTTCTAGGCATGTCAATGAAAGTATCTCTGGAGAGGTTTAACTGAGGAAGACTTGACACCCAAACTGTAGGAGAGGGAAAAAAAAAAAGAAAGAGAGAGAGAGAGAAATCCAGAAAGCACCAGCATTACCTCCACCCCCTCCCCCGATTCCTCACAACAATGTGAGCAGTGGTTCACAGGTGTGGTAATTTGAATGTAACTGGCCCCTTAAACTCATAGGAAGCAGTTTTATTAGGAAATGTGGCTTTGATGGAGTAGGTGTGGCCTTGTAGGAGGAAGTGTGTCACTGTGCAGGTGGGCTTGAGGTCTCCTATGCTCAAGATATACCTAGTGTCAGTCCACTTCCTGTTGCCTTGGGATCAAGATGTAGAATTCTCAGCTCCTTCTCCAGCACCACACTGCCTGCACACCACCATGCTTCCCACCATGACAATAACGGACTAAACCTCTGCAATGCAAGCCACCCCAATTAAATGTTTTCCTCTTTAAGAGTTCCTGTGGTCATGGTGTCTCTCCACAGCAACAGAAACTCTAAGACAGGGTCCTACCACTATGCCTGCATGATGCAATGACGAACTATATTCAGTGAGTCAACGTCTTAAGATGCTTTTTGGCAGGTATTTGGCCACAGCAAGGAGAAAAACAACATAGGTAGTTAAACAAATATTAAATTAGCATGGTACCCTGAACAGCTTTTTAGTGTTAAAAATAATTATTATTGACTAGCACTGATAAGAAGTGATTTTTTTTTCCTCAATGGAGCCAATTGGTGTATCCTCAATGTTCTATTCAATTCAGTGTTTACTGAATTTACCTGCCAGCAGGTGCCCCAAACACAATGGTTCCTGCCCTCAAAAAGAGTGGTATCTAATAGGAAAAGACTGGTAGAGAAAGGGAATTCTATTATAATGAGCTAGAAATGTGGCCTGGTTGATAAGGTAACAAACCTGAAAACCTGAGTTCAATTCCCAGGCCCCCCATGGTGAAAAGAACTCAAACATGCCCCCACCCTAGAAAAGGGGCATTCCACTATGAAATGAAGAGACAGTGAGGGAAGTTCACACTTTCACACCTCAAAATTCAGTTTGTTTGGCTATAAAAATTAAAAATTTATACCTAACTTACAAACAAGATATATACCTTCACACACAGAAATGCAATGGGAAGACTCCACTACAGACAAGTCTGAAACTAAAAGGCCAACATATCCACCTTGAAGACTGATGGAGTAGACCATCTCAGACCAAAGAAAACCTAAGCAGAAGAGCAGGCTCGGGTGGCCTCAGGCCCCACCTGGACCCAGCCAGCCAATGACATCAGGATCAATTTTCAACCAATGACAACAGGCTAATCAACTACTTAAACCATGCATCTTCAGAAGGATGAATTAGAGATACAGTTCACGTTTCCTGGGGAATTAAGACTCAGCTGTCCATAGCAGTTCTCAGCCCCACAAGGCATTATTACATTAGTTGTCTTATCTTTTTCCCTAGATTTTCATTCATTCACACATCAGTTGGCTCAGCTCAGCCTCTGGAAACATAAAGCAAGCACTGTCTAGCATAGAGAAAGTGTCCATGAAGCAAAACCCCCAAGCACCAGATCACTAACAACATTAACGATACCCAAACCTACTTTTCTTACAGCAAATTTTACTATTTAATTTTTTTTTGTGATATATATTTTTTATTTTACAGTATCATTCAGTTCTACATATCAGCCATGGGTTCCCCTATTCTCCCCCCTCCCACGCCCTCCCTTTACCCCCAGCCCACCCTCCATTCCCACCTCCTCCAGGACAAGTCCTCCCCCGAGGACTGTGATCAACTTGATAGACTCAGTCCAGGGAGGTTCAGTCCCTTCCTCCCAGACTAAGCCAAGTGTCCCTGCATAAGTTCCAGGTTTCAGACAGCCAACTCATGCAATGAGCACAGGAGTTGGTCCCACTGCCTAGATGCCTCCCAAACTGATCAAGCCAATCAACTTTCTCACCTATTCAGAGGGCCTGATCCAGCTGGGAGCCCCTCAGCCTTTGGTTCATAGTTCATGTGTTTCCATTCATTTGGCTATTTTTTTTCAATAATTGAGTAAAACTGAAATTTATTATATGCCACAGTCGTCCTAGGGACCTCCATGCTATATATATAGCCTCTATGGTTCTATGGGTTGTGGTCTGATTGTTCTTTATTTTATATCTAGAATCCACCAATGAGTGAGTACATACCATAACTGTCTTTCTGGGTTTGGGTTACCTCACTCAGGATGATTTTTTCTAGTTCCATCCATTTGCCTGCAAATTTCATGCTTTCATTGTTTTTCTCTGCTGAGTAGTACTCCATTGTGTATATGTACCACATTTTTTTCATCCATTCTTCCGTTGATGGGCATCTAGGTTGTTTCCAGGTTCTGGCTATTACAAATAGTGCTGCTATGAACATAGCTGAGCATGTATCTTTATGGTATAAATCAGCATTCCTTGGGTAGATGCCCAAGAGTGGGATGGCTGGGTCTTGAGGTAGTTCGATTCCTAATTTTCTGAGAAACCACCATACTGATTTCCACAGTGGTTGTACAAGCTCACATTCCCACCAACAGTGGAGGAGTGTTCCCTTTGCTCCACATCCTCTCCAACATTGGTTGTCATTGGTGTTTTTGATCTTAGCCATTCTAACAGGTGTAAGGTGGTATCTCAGAGTCGTTTTGATTTGCATTTCTCTGATGATTAAGGATGTTGAGCATTTCTTTAAATGTCTTTCAGCCATTTGTAGTTCTTGTTTTGTGAATTCTCTGTTTAGCTCTTTAGCCCATTTTTTAATTGGACTGTTCAGTGCTTTGATGTCTAGTTTCTTGAGTTCTTTATATATTGTGGAGATCAATCCTGTCAGATGTGGGGTTGGTGAAGATCTTTTCCCAATCTGTTGGCTGTCTTTTTGTCTTATTGACTGTGTCTTTTGCCCTGCAAAAGCTTCTCAGTTTTGAGAGGTCCCATTTATTAATGGTTGTGCTCAGGGTCTGTGCTGTCGGTGTTTTATTTAGGAAATGGTCTCCGGTGCCAATGCGTTCAAGAGTGCTTCCTATTTTCTTTTCTATTAAGTTTAGTGTAACTGGGTTTATGTTTAGGTCTTTGATCCACTTGGACTTGAGTTTTGTGCATGGTGACAGATATGGATCTATTTGTAATCTTTTACATATTGACATCCAGTTATGCCAGCACCATTTGTTGAAGATACTTTCTTTGTTCCATTGTATAGTTTTGGCTCCTTTGTCAAAAACCAGGTGTTCATATGTGCATGGATTAATGTCACGGTCTTCAATTCGATTCCATTGGTCCGTATGTCGGTTTTTATACCAGTACCAAGCTGTTTTTATTACTATAGCTCTATAGTAGAGTTTGAGGTCCGGGATGGTGATGCCTCCAAGGGTTGCTTTATCGTATAGGATTCTTTTAGCTATCCTGGGTACTATTTAATTTTTAATATTTTTTATTTGTGCATACAAACTAATAAATAAGTGAGCAAGCATGCAAGTACATGTGTGCCACGGCACACATGTGGAGGTCTATGCTGGCTACTTTTTATGTCAACTTGACACAGGCGAGTCATTTTGGAAGAGGTAGAACGTCAATTGAGAAAATGCCCCACCAGACTGGCCTGTGGGCAAGCTTGTGGTACATTTTGTTGACTGATGATTAATGTGGGTGGGCCTAACCAAAGAGTGCAACCCATGGGTGGGTAGTCCAGAATAGTATAAGGAAGCAAGCTGAGCAAGCCAGCAAGCAACACTCCTCTCCATGGCCTCTGGTTCAGTTCCTGCCTTAAGTTTCTGCCCTGACTGCCCTTCATGACAGATTGTGATTGAAACATAGAGGCTGAAATAAACCTTCTCCTTCCCAAGCTGCTTTTGGTCATGGTGTTTATCACAGCAACAGACACCTTAACTATGCTAAGGTCAAAGAATGACTTTTGGGAGCGGGTCTCTTTCCACCTCATTTCTAAGTCACGATCTTTCTTGTTTCTGCAGTGTTGCTAACTGGCCCACAAGCTTCTTACAGATTCTCCTTTCTCTGCCTCCCATCTTGCCATAGGAGTCCTGGAGCGCTAGAATTACAGATACACACCCAGCTTTTACCTGGATTCTGGGGATCGTGTCATTAGACTAGCATGACAAGTGCTTTTACCCACTGAACCACCTTGCCACCCAAAGTTCAGTATGTACATTTTTCCCACCAGTAGTAACACTTAAGTTGTAAGTAGAAAAAGCCAGTGACAGTTGCTCAAATAAAACAGGAAATTAATCTACATGCAGAAAACTGCAGTAATACAGCCCATCTAGATATGGCACATTCCCAGAGAAGTTCCCTTCCTCTTTCCCTGCTAATCCCACTTTCCTTTGGCAGCCACTGTTCAGGTGTGTATTATCTATCACTCACGTAGACTAGTAGACCAGCTGGTAAAAGTCTAGGCTTTGTAACTGGCTTTCTTCATTCAGTGTTTCGGGAATTCTTCCATGTTGCTCTGTGTCAGCAGTTCATTACTTTTCATTGCAGAAGTGTTAGCCATCCTCCCAATGATGGACATTTAAGTTGCTTCCATTTATTTAATCATATTAGTTAAGTTGCTATGAACATTCTTTAACAAGTGTCTTGTGGACACACATTTTTGTTTAACTTTATGAAAACCTGCTAGTATGTTTCCCAAAGCAGTTACATCTTTTATAATCCCACCAATAACAGGTAAGAGTTCCTGCTGTTCCACAATCTCACAAAATGTTGATGTTGTCATTTTAAATTTAGCCATGCTAATCAGCACACAGTTTATTGTTGCTGTTCTGAGAGGTTACAGTTGGTTAGTTGTTTTTAAATTTTTTGTCTAATTTTTATGTGGATGAGTGTTCTGCCTTCAAGTTTGTATGTACACCCACGCCTGGCCCAAGGAGGCCAGGAGAAAGCCTTGGATCCTGCGGGGCTGGAGTTACAGACAGTTGTGAACATTCATGTGGGTGCTGGGAACTGAACCCAGGTCCTCTGGAAGAGCAGTCAGTGCTCCTAAACGCTGAGCCATCTCTCCAGCCATAGTCTTATTCTATATCCCAGGCTGGCCTATCCCTGTAGCTTGCCATGTTGGCTACTTTTAAGTCTACAATTCAACAGATTTAATTTCATTCACAACTCAACAGCCATCACTACTACCTATTTCTAAAACTTAAATATCCAAACTTGAAAATTTTAATCATTAAGTAGTAACTTTCTATTTCTTGCTGCCCAAAATCTGATATCCTCTAAATCCACTTCTCTAGGAATCTAACCTATAGTTCATAAATGGAATTATGCAATATTTATCTTTTTACAATTCCTTTAATTTCTTGGTGATAATCTATGCTTAGCTTTTTGAAGAACCATCAAATTGATTTCCATGTTGGCCACAACATTCTACATTCTCACCAACAATGTATTTTGAGCTGGGAATGTAATTCAGTAGCAGAATACTTAACTCAAAAGTGCAAGGCTCAATGTTCAATACCCAAAACCATCAAAAATTTCAGGGATCAGTTTCCATACATCTTCACTGATGCTTGTTCTTTCCCATTTTTTAGGTAACAGCCAACCAAAAGGGTGTAAAGTGGTATCTCACTATGGTGTCCACTGCTTTTCACTGGTGGCCACCCAATCACATTGAGTGCTGATTAACACTGACTGGCATTTATACAGCTCCATTAAAGCACAAGAGGTATTGCCTAAGTTTTAAAATGGACTACCTTTCAAATGAATTGTAGAAATACTTTATACATTCTGAAACCATCTTTTGTTAAATATATGTGTAATAAATACTTTAGTCTGTGCCTTGTCACATTGTCTTCTTACAGGGTTTCTCTGTGTAGCCCTGGCTGTCCTGGAACTCGCTTTATAGACCAGGCTGGCCTTGAACTCAGAGATCCGCCTCTCTCTGCCTCTCAAGTGCTGGAATTAAAGCATGTGCCACCACCGCCTGGCCATCACTTTGTCTTCTTAATGCTATCTTTTGGTCAAGTGTTTAATTTTAAGTCTAGATGGATAAAGTATTTTACTTAAATTGGATAATGTTATTATGTCTTAGATAAATGATTGCTTAGTGACAGAGGTAGGGGCAGCTATGAGTTTATGAAGTGTGAATGTGAACAAAATACAATGACATTATGTATGAAAACATAATAAACCCCATTATTTTGTACTATTTGTACTACTAAAAGAGACTGTTTTTTTTTTTAAGTCTGCCTAGGTCAGAATGATACCAATTAGATACTTAGATCTATATTCCATGTTGAAATTTTTTTCTGAATGGTCCAAGGTGTAGGTCAAGTTTCATTTTATTCTGATTAATAGACAAATAGTTGTTCCCTCCTTACTAATAATATACTTTAAGTTGATTTGGGTTTTAAATTTATAAATACTTTATAAAGGAACTATAGCCAGAAATAGCTTTAATGTTTTCACATACAATATTCAGCATTCAATAAAAAGAACCAAATAAACATACACATACACATACACATACACATACACACACACACACACACACACACACACACACACGATAAAAACTAACAATAAAAAGTTATCAGGTCCAGTCTTTATAATCATTATGCTTAAGAATTAAATGAGAACATCAATTAGTTAGTATAGGAATATAAAAACAGATATACTAATTCAAAAATACAATACATAACATAATGATGGCAGGTTTGATGAAGAAAAGAGGATTAGAAAACTAGAAGGTAAATTAAAAGAAAAACTTTAGGCAGAAATTTGAAAAGAAAAAAAAAAGTTTAGGAACTAGAAAGATTCCCTTGAAACATCTGGAGTCTATGCTACAAAACAACAGATTTACCCAAAGACACAAAAACACAGCACCTGCTGCTCTTGCAGAGGACCTGAGTTCAGTTCCTAGCACCAACATCAGATGGCTCACACCCCCTGCATAACTCCACTTCCAGGAGACCCACAGGCACCTCCACACATGCACATACCTAGAAACAGACAGAAAAAAGTCTCTTTCTCTAGATGGCTCAGCAGTTAAGAGCACTAGCTGCTCTTCCAGAATTCAACTCCCAGTGCTCACATGGAGGCTCACAACTGTCTATAATGGGATCTTATGCCCTCTTCTAGTGTACACACATACATGCGGACAAAACACCCAAATACATAAATAAATCTTCAAAAAAAAAAAAAAAAACAATTGGATGACAAGGCAGAGCCAGAATCAAGAACTCTGCACCATCACACAACTGCATTCTCCTTCCGAGCACCTACCCACCAGTTCATCCTTCCTGATCCCCAAACTGCCTGAAACAGGGACACTGTTCCACAGAAACAGCAACCAAACCTCAGAAGCATCTCATCTTCACCCCACAACAATCCAGTGATCCCTGAGGACTTCCTACTCAATCTTACAGCTCCTCAACATCTACCCTATCCTTCCCACAATGTCCTAATCTGGGCATATTGTTCCCGGGACTTCTGCAACAGCTGCGAAAACCTAAACACCCCTCCAGCTTCACCCCTCGACCTCTGCTTCTCTGTTCTCTGTCATCCCCAACAACGGCAATCAGAAGACTTTCCTCACCTCACAAACAGATTTTATCAAACCACTTCTTTTAATGAAACCATCAGTGGTTTCCCATAACTCCTCTCAGGACAGACCAAGTCAAGAAAGCTACGGGCCTTAATCTTCTCAACAAGTTACATAAAGGAAACCAATGTTCAGGAATTGGCCAAGACATATCTGTGTTGTTTCTCTGCAACTCTACAAAATCAGTATATGACCCTTTCACAGACACTGTCTTTTCTAGCTAGCCCTCAAATCTCTAGTAATTTTACAGGTGTACGCCCATGTATACCATATGCATGCCTGATACCCACAGAGGCCGGAGGGGACATCAAATCCCCTCGAGCTGGAGTTACAGATGGTCCTGAGCCACCATATGGGTTCTAGGAACCAAACCCTGGTCCTCTGGAAAAGCAGCAACTGCTCTGAACCACTGAGCCATCTTCCCAGGCCCTCTCCAGTTATCTGTCTTTCCTGGCCCTGGGAGGCAGCATCTTGACTGTGTGGATCTCTACAGTATGTTTCCACAGCAATCCCCAAGTATGTTTGATGAAAGGAATGATGTCACATTTGTTTTTGTGACCTCAGCCCCCTGCAAAGACTGTTTCGTGGTGCTCAATATATGGTTAACCATTAAGGTATAGTACCTGGATGGTACAGACAGGCCCAAGCATCAGATCAACCAACATTATGAAATGTCACACTGATCAGCATCCTACCCACAAACCCAAGCAGCAGTGCCCTGGGGCCTTCAACACCCTTTTAGATGCACACTCTTCTACTATGGCTGCAGATGGAAAGGTGCTCAGACCAGGATCTTTTGTTGTTGCTGCTGCAGTTGGGTTGGTTGGTTTGTCTGTTTCGATATAGGGAGGGTATCACGATGTTGACCAGTCTGGCCTTGAACTCAGAGATCCACCTGCCTCTGCCTCCTGGATGCTGGAATTGAAGACCTGTGCCACTATACCTGATGCAGTTATCTATCTTTATTTATTTGTTGGTTGGTTGGTTTGGTTTGGTTTGGTTTGGTTTGGTTTTTCAGCACAGGGTTTGTTTATTGATTCATTTATTTTGGTTTCTTAACACAGGGTTTCTCTGTGTAGCCTTGGCTATCCTGGAACTCTGTAGACCAGGTTGACCTCAAACTCGCAGAGATCAACCCGCCTCTGCCTCCCGAGTGCTGGGATTAAAGTATGTTTTTTTTAAAAAGAAAAGTTCCAGCAAGTACTAAACCTACCCAAGCCTATGTGCTCTTTCCACTCTGCTCCCTGCTCTTTGTCCACACACTGTGACTGCATGTTATCTCCCTACAAGAGAGAACAAGGAAACTATTGTTTACAGATTAGAGATGGGCTGACGGTGGGCTCTGGCTGGACTTTGGCCTCCAGCTGCCCCAGACATGCCGTTCCTGTTCTTCCTTACTCAAGTCCAGCTGGGAGCTATTTTGCCAACATGTCGCAGAAATCTGTATTTTTTGTATGTGATTCCTACTTTTATAGACTCGTTTTAAAATAAAACACATTTTTATAAGAGAAGAGAGAGAGAGAACGAACAAGGGTTCTGAGTCCTCGCACTCCAATAACTAAGCACATACTTGGTACAGGGGAGACCATGACTGTGAAGAGAAAATGCTAATGCGTGTTTAGTGCCAGGTGTCAGGCATGTCCTAAGGATGTAACATGCATAATCTCACTAAGTCCTCACTACCATGCCACTAAGGAGCAATCATCCAATATCGTTTCCGTCAAACAGAAGGGAAACTGCAGCACCAACAACACTACAAAATCCCAACAGGCACTGACAGCCTCGCATACTTCGGTTTCCACGTCTTTCTTCATCGCAGCATCGAAAACGATCATCCCTATTTCCCATTTCTGAAGGCCAGAAACAGAAAGGTCAGAGGCCATGTGGAGCAGATGTCAAGAAGCCAGTCCGGATCTGCAGGCTCCTGGGCTTCTCCCTTTAACCCAGTGGCAGAAGCAAGCCTGAACACGCCTCTCCCCGGCCACCGCCCTCAGGGCCCCGCCTGAGGAGCCAAACCAACAGCTTCCTCCCTGCCAGCTTGGGGACCAGCCCTGCCACCGCCTGCCCCCCTCAGAGCCTGGGCAAAGCCTCGTCCGGAGCAGGCCTAGGCGCGCGCCACAGAGCCACAACCCGCGCGGGGGCCGAACCTGGCTCGCCCGCCCGCCCCGCCTCGCTCGCCCGCCCGCCCGCAGCCCGGAGCCCCTGCAACGGCTCCTCTTCCTCCCCAGCCAGCAGCCCCTGCGCAGTTACCGGTTCCGCTGCTCCTTGAAGAGCGCGGTGAGGGCACGCAGGGCCTCCAGGTCCTGGATGGGCGCGGGCACCATGACGCCCGACAGCCGGGCGGGTGGCATCCTGGGCGCCGCCATCTTGCCACTCGCTCTGAGCCAAGCCTTGACGAGGCGGAGAGAAGAGCGGGAGAAGAGGGGGGGAAAAGACAGACGACGGGCGCGGAGATGGGGACGCGGTCCGCACAGCTCTGGCTTTTCCGCAGCCCGCGTCACCCAGATCCCGTGCGGCTGCAAGGCAGAGAGCGCGAGACTAGCCGGCTAGCCTCGGGCGGAGAGGACAACGCGGCGCAGCAGGGGGAGGGGGGCGAGGGCGGAAGTCCCGCCCGAGGGGAGGGGGCCCAGCGGAAGTCCTGCTTCTGCATGGGGAAGAGGGGCGGGGGGTCTTGGGGTCCTCAGTGGGGCGTCGGGGGCAAAGACGCCCCCCAGAGGACAGAATCCTGGGCCGAGGGGGCGCGGAGATGGGATGGTGGGCTGTAGAGGGTCCTAGAGAATGAGTGTCTTGTCAGGGACAGATGTTCACCCAGAGGCAGGTCCTCCCTGGGTGGAGCCCGCCTGCAGAGGTTCCCTCTAGGGAAGGGTAACGAGCATAAGCGGTGCCCCCAAGATAATGGATGCTGTCCCCTGAGGGGTCATGAGAAGGAGGCCCCTTCAGAAGGGAGGAGAAGGGATACTGGCCAGAGGTGCCACCATGGGAGGGGACCTGGAAAGGATGCTTCCCCTCAGGGGATATGTTTCGGGGCCACCTCATCCCATTGCAAGAGAATGAGGGAATAGAGACTCCCTCCAGGGAAGGGATGCTAGATTAAAGTGCCCCATGGAGGGGGGCCTGAAATGGAGATTTCCCCCATGGGGAAAGGATGCTGGCTACCTAGAGCCTGTGGAAGACGACTTTGGACAGAGGTTCCCCCCTCAAGGGAAGAGGACCCTGAACAGCAGTGTCCCCTTGGGGAAAAAACCAGGAAGAAGGCTCCTCCCACAGGAGAGGATGCTGGGGAAAAGTATCTCCAGGAGTGCTGTATTCGTTTCTTATGGCAGCCA
This sequence comes from Peromyscus leucopus, assembly GCF_004664715.2. Taxonomy (NCBI): domain Eukaryota; kingdom Metazoa; phylum Chordata; class Mammalia; order Rodentia; family Cricetidae; genus Peromyscus; species Peromyscus leucopus. The sequence continues at coordinate 19,164,028 of NC_051080.1, forward strand.
CAAAAATGCCTGGAAAAAAGCAGCTTTAAAAAGGATAGGTTTGTTTTGGCTCACGGGTTGAGGGTCCAGGCCAACCTGGTGGGGACTCGTGGCAGAGTGCTGGAGGCAGCTGCTCGCGCTGCATCCACAGCCAGAAAGCAGACACAGATGGATGGATGCTGGTGCACGACTTGGCTTTCTTTTTTTTTATACAGACCATGGAATTGTACCACCCACATTTGGGGGGCAGGTTTTCACACAGTTAACCTAATCTATATAATCCTTCACAAACATGCTCAGAGGCTTGTCTTTTTGGTGATTCTAGAGCTTGTCAAATTGACCATTAATCCTAGCCATCGCAACAGGGAACCTGGAGAGGAGGCTCCCTCCAGGGGAGAGGATGCTTGCCAGAAATTTCCCCATACGAGGGATGGAGTACTTTCTAGAGCCGGTGGTGGCAAATGCCTTTAATCCCAGGGAGAGGCAGGCAGATGTCTGTGAGTTCAAGGCTGGCCTGGTCTACAAAGCGAGTTCCAGGACAGCTCTGTTACACAGAGAAACCCTGTCTCAAAATACACACACATATGCACACAAAATCAAACCATATCCCCATAAGAGGCAACCAGGGGCAGAAGGCAAAGATGCAAAGGAGGCCTCCTTAGGAAAAGATACTGCTGGTGCTCTGTGTGTGTGTGTGTGTGTGTGTGTAGGGGGGGTCCAAGGCAAAAGATCCCCCTGAGAACGTAGAAGACCTGGATCCTCACATTTAAGTGTTTTAATCTGTGCTCCTCCCTAGGTGAAGCAACCTGTCACCAGTCGCCAAGTCTCGGTCTCGGACCCTGAAGGCTGGCCACATTGTGCTTTCTTATCATCTACTGATAATACTTGTCACATGTCAAGTACTTAGAATAGCTCATCAAGGTTGTAAAACACAGAGGACCAGCAAAATAGCTCACACTGCCAAGCTGACGCCCCTGGGACCATATGGCAGAAGAGGACCAACTCGCACACATTGTTCTTTGACCTCTATTCCTATACCCCCACACACATACACACACACACACACACACACACACACACACGAGTGAAAAAAACCCACCACACAATTCGAAGTTGTCTTAGTCACTGTTCTTTTGCTATGAAGACATACCATGGCCAAGGAAACACTTATAAAAGAAATCATTTAACCAGGGTATAGCTCACAGTTTCAGAGGGTTAGTCCATGATCATCATTACAGACAGCATGGAAGCAGGCAGGCATGGCGCTGGAGAAGTCGCTGAGAGCTATATCCTGATCCACAAGCAGACAGAAGCGGGGCAGGAGAGGGAGGGAGGGAGGGAGGGAGGGAGAACTGGGTCTGGCATGGCCTACAGGGGCCATTCTTATTCAAACCACTGCAGAAGTTTAAAAAAAAAAAAAAAAAAAAAAAAAAAAAAGCTCAATGAATGTATTTCACCGGAATTAGCTGATGTTGATAACCCATATATTTTCTTTCCACCACCCTTTACTGATTGTACTATAATATCCAAGAATTGTTGTCAAACCCTGTACTGGGAACTAGACACACAAAGATTGGCAGAAGATGACCTAAGCCTGAAGGAACTCACAGACTAGAGGAGAGAAACAGAAGGAAATGTACTGGAGCAAATTGCTGTGATTGACAGCTCTCCTAAGTACTAGTGCTCACTTCACATATGTGATAAGTTTTGAATCCCTGGTTATTGGATATCTGCCGCTGCCGATATAATAAGCCAATCAAACCGAATTGATAAATCCATGTTTAATGAACAGAGCAAAGCAACTCCTGGGTGACCCGAAGGAGGGCAGGAGAGGAATCGTGTGGCAAGTATGGCTACCAGGTCTTAAGTGGGCCTGTAGGCATGGTCTTGAGCAGCCCCTGGGGGAGGAGCTGACCCTTGGTGAGCTTTCTGAGGGGAGGGTCTGCTGCTTGGCAGCTTTTTGAGGGGGCGGGATCTGGAATGGGAGGAGTGAGACCTGAACATGCAATAGGGCCCCAAGCTGGAGATCTCAACCACATGTAACTATAAACAACACTAAGGGTCAAGTATCATCAGTCTCCTCCATTTCACTAACTCTACATTCATCCATTCCTCAACTGTCCCTATGTGACTGACTAGGTGCCAGATGGCCAGGCAGGCAGGCTCAGGACAATTTATAGAGTGTTATTTCCAGGTTAACCAAGGCAAACTTGCCGATTTTCTCTTGAGGACTGGTAGATAATAAAACATACTTCTTACATATGAAGGTCTTCACCCTTAGTTTCCTCTCTTCTATTGTGAAAGAAAAACTTCAGGCATGCTTCAAGAAAATGTCCATCCCGTCTCCCTCCCCACCCTGTCTTAGTTAGGGTTAGTATTACTGTGATAAAACACCACGACCAAAAGCAAGTTGGGAAGGAAAATGTTTATTTGGCTTATGTTTCCACATCACTGTTCATCACTGAAGGAAGTCAGGACAGGAACTCAAGCAGGGCAGGAACCCAGAGGCAGGCGCTGATGCAGAGGCCATGGAGGAGTGCTGCTTACTGGCTTATTCCCTATGGCTTGCTCAGCCTGCTTTCTTTCTTTTTGTTTGTTTGTTTGTTTGTTTGTTTGTTTTGTTTTTTGAGACAGGGTTTCTCTGTGTAGTTTTGGAGCCTGTCCTGGATCTCGCTCTGTAGACCAGGCTGGCCTCAAACTCATACAGATCTGCCTGGCTCTGCCTCCCAAGTGCTGGGATTAAAGGCGTGCGCCCCGGCTCAGCCTCCTTTCTTATAGAACCTTGAACCACCAGCCCCCAGGATGGTCCCACCCACAATGGTCTGCCTCCTCTTTACCCCTCCCCCCATCAGCCACTAGTTAAGAAAATGTCCCCACAGACTTGCCCTACAGCCCAATCTTATGAAGGCATTTTTTTCAATTGAGGTTCCCTCCTCTCTGATGACTCTAGCTTGTGTCAAGTTGACATAAAACTATCCAGCATACCCCCTCTATTCACATTTTCTGAAAAAATTGCTATGGGCTCCTTATTTATCTCTTGGTTACATTCTAAATTAAAAAAAAAAAAAAACACCTCACTATTTCACTCTGTTCAAAACCGCTGATGGATTTGCATTACATCAGTTGTTGTTTTTTAAATTGCAATTCCCTAAATGGTTAGCTAACTTCCTCCCCACAATCCACCATTATCCCATCTTCTCAGTTCTTCCTCGTCTGTTTTGCTTCAGCCAACTGGCCTCAGGAAAGTTGCCCTCTACCACAGAACTTTGTACACTTTGTACCTTTTGCATAGGATCCCTCCCCATAGAAACCTATATGACATGCTTCCTTCAACTGTCTGCTCAAATACCTTCTTCTTTTCCTTCCCTCCCCACCACCCACACTTTCCTTTTTTTTTATGCTTATTTTTTACTTACAAGTATGTGTGTGAGCCTCCATGAGTATCTGTGCAAGAGCCTGAAGAGATCAGAAGAGGTCATCAGACACCCTGGAACCAGAGTTCCAGGGGTTTATGAGTCACCACGTGGATGCTGGGAACAGAACCCAGTCCTCTGGAAGAGCAGCACACATTCTTAACCACTGAGCCATCTCTCCAGTCCCAAAAATAGACTGTCACTTCCTGCGCGTCAGTGTTACTGGCATTTGAACCTAGGTAGGGCCTTGTACTTGCTAGGTGAGTGCTCTACCACTAAGCTACATGCCCAACACTGCCTCTGATTTATTTGAAGAACACCTATTCCCATGTTGTCGAAGCTAGTCTTAAACTACTGCGCTCGAGCAATCCATCTCTGCCTCCTTCGTAGCTAGGGTTTTTTTAGGTACTGCCAAGACACTTAACTCAAGTGATTTAATGAGCTTCCTTGTCAATTTCCTTAAAACTGTAATACCTCACCCAACCCCAGGCCCCAGGAATCTTCTCTGTTCACCTATTCTAGTTTGCTTTCTGTTGCTGTGATAAACACCATGACCAAACGCACCTCGAGGAGGAAAGGGTTAGAGTTCATCGTCAGGAAGCCTGAGGCAAGAGCCGAAGCAAAGACCACAGAGGAGCACTGCTTACTGGCTTGCTTCTCATGCCTTGCTCCCCTTGCTTTCTCATACAACTTAGGCTCACTTGCTCAGAGCTGGGCATCACCCACAGTGGGCTGGACCCTCCCTCATCAACCATTAATCAAGAAAATGCGCCACAGACTTCCTGACAGGGCAATCCAACGGAGGCAATTCCTCAGTTAAGGTTCCCTCTTCCTAGGTGACTCCAGCTCATGTCAATTTGACAAAAATCAAACAAACGAAAACATCTAGTCAGCCTAACACCTAACGCATTCCACATTGCAGAATTTACATACCAGTTGTTTATTATTACTTATCTATATGATTACTACCAGAAAGCAAACTGCAAAAGAGTAGAGATACCTGATTCTAACGTTGTGTCTCCAGCCCAGTACTTAGAAAAAGGCCCAATGCATGGTGATGGATCAATAAATATTAATGAATGAGGAATAGTTTATAATACATGTTTTCAGAAAGAATAAAGGAAACGTTACACACTCTGAAGGAATACAGCCATTAAAAGAGTTCAGGAAGAGGGGAAGAGAGGAAGGAAAAGAAAAATATCTTTAAAAGGCAAAATGACATCCAAAAAAAATAGAACTATGGGTAAGAAAAACAAAAGAAAGTCAAATTTGTCAAACGGCATGTGGTATTGACTACCCAGAATCAATGGAAGATCTCAGCCTTGACTGGACGGATGTGAACAAGTTAATATTTCACTTGGTTCAATGGCATCTTTTGCTGTTACGTAACTGTTTGCCTTAGATAAACCACATGAGCAAGCCACCATGTTGAGGTGTTCTAGAAGAATTTAACCTCAGGTGTAACTAGTGACATATATTTATATCGTGAGGCCACCACACAAAAAAGAAGCAGGAGCTTGAGTAATCAAGAAAGAAAAAAAAAGAAAGATGGGAAGAAGGAAAGGAGGAAGGAAGGAAGAAGGAAGGGAGGGAGGGAGGGAGGAAGGGAGGAAGGGAGGGGAGGAAAGGAGGGAAAGAGGAAGGGAGGGAGGGAGGGAGGAATGGATGGAGGAAAGTCAGAGACAAAAGTAGATGAAGTTTAAGGCCCACAGTCTTGGACCAAATGCACATGTTTTAGGGAGGGAGGGAGAGAGAAAGCCAGCACTGAAAAGAAGGGAAGACTATCTGACACCTGACAGTCCACCATGGAGAGAAGTCAAGGAAGAATCCTGGAGTCAGGAGCTGAGGCAGAGACCACATGGGGGTTGCTGCTTACTGGCTTGCTTTCCCTGGCTTGTTCAGCCTGCTTTCTTATACGACCTAGGCCCAGAGGCCTAGGAATGATACCGCCCACAGGGGCCTCCTACATCAATCAACAGTCAGGAAAATGCTCCTCAGACAAACCCACAGGCCAATCTGACGGAGGCAATTCTTCAACTGAGGTTCCCTCTTCCTGGGTGTGCCAGGTTGACAAAGCTAATTGTGACATCTTTAGTTCCTCTTCTGTCCTCTCACTAGAAGTCTTCATTGTGTATCAGCTTCTACATGAGACCTGTGTGTCATCGGGAAATGCCCTAGCCACCAGATTCCTTTCTTCCAGCTCTTTCTGTCCTAATCAGCTTTGTTAACTCGATACAGCCTAGAGTCATCGGAGAGAAAAGCCTTGAGAAATTGCCTAGACCAATGGGCCTATGCACACACCTAAGGGGCATCGTCTTGATTGTTGGTTTGGGCTAGAGGGCTCGGCCTATGATGGGCAGGTGATGGGGCTGTGTAAGAAAGCCAAGCACAAATAGGCAAGCAAGCCATCAAGCAATGCTCAGCGCTGTTTCAAAGGCTGGCTCCAAAGTAATTCTCTACTTCACCAAGTATGTGTAATACACTCTTTTTTTTGGGGGGGGGGAGGGTTTCGAGACAGGGTTTATCTGTGTAATTTTTGGTGCCTGTCCTGGAACTCACTCTGCAGCCCAGGCTGGCCTCAAACTCACGGAGATCCGCCTGGCTCTGCCTCCCGAGTGCTGGGATTGAAGGCGTGCGCCACCACCGCCTGGCTGTAGTAGACTCTTAATTTAGCTCTTCTCCGTTTTTAATAGTTCTGTTTCTTCTTGCTGGATAGTTTCTTTGGGTCCATCAACCAACTAATTTACTCTAGGAACATACACATAAATAAAAACTGAATAAATATATCTTTAAAAAAAAAAAAAGGAATAGAGGGGGTGGAGAGATGGCTCAGCAGGTAAGAGCACAGGCTGTTCTTCCAAGGGATTCCGATTCCACTCCAGCACCCACAAGGCAGTTTACAACCATCTGTAATCCCAACCCCAGAAGAACTGACGCCCTCTTCTGGCCTCTAGTGACACTGCACACACATGGTGCACAGACATACATGCAGGCAGAACACACATAAACTAATACAATTAAATTAAAGTCTTTAAAAAGAAACAGAAATTCTGGAACAGAGAGATGGGGGAAATATCACAATACGAATGCGCCAGGTGTGATTAACAGAATGGAAGAAAGACCCTATAAAGAGAAATAAGAGCCAGGTCTAGAAGCAATACTTAGCTCTAAACCGCAACTTCGGTGAGGGCCGAGCAGAACGGGTGAAGCCAAATGAAATACATTTATAGACACATCAGAGTGAAACTGCAGAGGATGACAGAGACAACCTGATAAGCCACAGGAAACACAGAGTTTCTTTTTTAAGGGAGTGACAATTCGAGTAGGCTGCATTTAAGGCAGAAATACTAGAAACCAAAACATTGCACTGAGATCTTCCATGTGCTGTAACATATAAATAACCACCACCAGGCCCACGCAAAAGGAAATAGAGAGGAGGGAAGACAATCCCGGGAGGGGGAGGAGGCAGCAGTAGAGTGGGGACCTAGGGGGGCGCAAACCTTAGCATCACAGAAAGGGGCCAAGTGACGGATGATCAGACAAATCGCGGTATGTCCATACAGTAGGATAGTACTCAAGTACTCAGCAGTAAAAAGAAACAAAATAGTAATGTAGCAAAGTCAGCAAATTTTAAAGTCCATTTTGCTGCACAAAATGCCTCAAAGAGGAGGGACTGTGTACTGTGCAGATTCACTGTCTGGATTCACTGTTGGATTTGGTAAAAATCCAACACAATTCAGTCCGCTGTATGAAGTCCTGGTGAAAGTATAGAGTAAGGATGAAACTGGAGAGAGAGTGTGTAGGATGTGAAAGTCAAAGCGAGGAGTGGTGGTACCATATGCAATCCAGCACTTGGGAGGCTGGTTTAGGAGGGCACTGTGGGTTCAAAGCCAGCCTGCACTACATAGCAAAACTATGTCCCAAAACAACGGGAAGAGGAGTGTTTTAGGATCTAGGAACTATTCTGCCATGATTGTGACAGTTGTTAGCAAATGTGCATTTTGTCTTGAAAATGTACCAAACTGTGCACTTTAAAAAGAAGGCTCTGATTTTGTATAAATAATAGATAGTGAAAAAACAACAACAAAAGTGTAGCTGACCCTGATGTGTAACTAATAGATCTGCATTCTTGCTGTGGACAGCTTCCAGACATTGACGAATGGCACCCCAAGCCTGGGATCCCCAGGTAAACAGAGATATGAGAAGCAGATTGACACTCATCTGGCCTTTCTGTCTAGACTCACTTCCCAGTTCATAGAAAGAAAGCTGTTACCAAGGACAGGAAGCCAAGTTGGGTTAGTCAAAGAGCCAGGTTCACAGATGGCAAACCCCCAGGGCTGGAAACTCCAAAGGGAAAAGCTAAACTGCTGAGAGATTCCAGCGGCCAGCAAGAAGCTGTGTGAGTTTTAGGCTGAATATTGAACTGTGCACATACTGAGTACCCTCTAGGCCAGACAATAATATCTGGAACTCTGAGCATCCCTGGAGCTCACACAGAACCAGATGTCACTCTTCTTCTTCTTCTTCTTCTTCTTCTTCTTCTTCTTCTTCTTCTTCTTCTTCTTCTTCTTCTTCTTCTTCTTCCTCTTGTTTGTTTTGTTTTTTGTTTTTCGAGACAGGGTTTCTCTGTGTAGTTTTGCACCTTTCCTGGAACTCTCTCTGTAGCCCAGGCTGGCCTCGAACTCACAAAGATCCGCCTGGCTCTGCCTCCCGAGTGCTGGGATTAAAGGCGTGTGCCACCACGGCCCGGCCAGATGTCAGACTTCTACTACAGTGAGAATACGTAACATGGGGATGGACCTCAAAAACATTGTGGTAAGGGAACAAAATCACACCAAAGACTATTTCTATGAAATCTCTAGAAAAGGAAAAAACTATAAGGGTAAAAAAAAAAATAGATTTGTATTTGCCTAGAGTTGGGAGCAGAAACAGAAACTAAACAAAAAGATGAAGTCTGTAAAAATAAACAACAACAACAAAAAGATCACAAATGTGTTTGTGTTTTTTATTTCTTTACACAGTCTCCTGTAGCCCAGGGTGGTCCTGAACTACTAAACTTCCTGCCTTCTCCTTCTAAGTGAGCCATCATGTCCAGTTTAAAAGTTATCAAACTTGTCAAGTGTGTGGGGGGGGCACACACCTTTAATCCCAGTGTTTGAGAGGTAGAGGCAAGCAGATCTCTGTGAGTTCAAGGCCAGCCAAGGCTGCATAGTAAGAGCCTGTCTTAAAATAAACACAGAGAGAGAGAGAGAGAGAGAGAGAGAGAGAGAGAGAGAGAGAGAGAACGAGAGTCGTCAAATTTTTAGAGAAAACAGAATCTCCTGGCTTGTTACTGGCCCTTGTAAAGACAGACAGAGCCCTGGACCATGCCCTCAAGTGGCTGTGTGTCCATCAGATCCATTATCATGCAACAGTGTTCATCATAGGATGAAAGAACTTCCCCTGGGATGGAGTGCCAGGAAGCTCTCAGAGCAAAAAACGCATAGCACAAGTCAATGGCCCAAACTTGCATCATCGGCCATCTTGTTGCTTGCTTGTCCCTAAGTTCTTGTGACCTATGACCACACAGGTAGAAATCCCTTATGACCAGAAGAAGACAAAGAGCAGAGCGGGGTCACAGGATCATTTGGAGCATTATTCTACGATAGCTGTTGTATGAAATTAATTAATTCAAACAGGGCTGCTTCAAATTATGTGTCTTGGATCTGGAAATATGGGTTAGCAGTTAAGAGCACTGGCTGTTCTTCCAGACAACTGGAATTCAATTCCCAGCACCCACATGGTGGCTCCCAATCATCTGTAACTCTAGTCCCAGGGAATCTGACACCCTCTTCTGACCCCTGGGGATATCAGGCATACATGGTGTACAGATATCCATGCAGACAAAACACCCATACACATAACACATCGTATAAATACCAAAATGGTATCTTACTCTTGTGGCATTTAGAAGATTGAAATGAGTCTCACTGAGCTAAAATCCAAGTGTTTACGGGGCTGCTTCCTTCTGGGGTCTCTATGGAAGAGTGTATTTCTTTTGCTTTTTCCAGCTTAGAGCCCACTCACATTCCTTGGCTCCTGGCCCCTTCTATCTCCAGAGCCAGAAAGGCAGGGCTGAAGATTTGCCTTCTCATATTGCCATCCTTCTGTTTTTCTGTTTCCATGGTTACTCCTCCTTTTCTGACTTGAACACTCTCCTGCCTCCCACTGTTACTTAGGAAGACCCTGGGACAAATTCCATGCCCATTGGGGTGATTCAAGGCCAGCTCCCATCTCAGGACCAGCTGGTGAGACCCTTGATCCTCCACCTCCCCCATGAAATCTGACATTCACAGATGCCCGGGTCTAGGACGAGGAACCCTTGAGTGACGTCATTCTGCCCAGCACACTGGGTAGGTAGGTGAGTGTAAGTCAGGAATAGAATGTGCTGTGTTGAAGCCTCACTTTGGAGCAGCTTTGAACAACCATGCAGTGAGTGGCGCTCTTCGGAGAGGAGTAGTAATTGAGTGCTCCTGACCACATCTGTGGAAAGAGAGGCAGCCCCAGAGATGGACTCAGGAGCAGTGGCAAATGGCCCAGGCAGAAGGCAGAAATGGAACACACTGGGGGCCTGAGATCTGACGGGGCAGGAAGATGTGAATGAAGATAAAGGAATGGGCACCAAGAAAAAGATTGGGGCACCAGGAGCTGCTGAGCAGTTAAGAACACTTGCTGCTCTTGCCAAGGACTGGGGTTCGGTTCTCAGCACCCCCACGGTGGTGGCTCACAAATGCCTTTGACTCCACTTCCAGGGAAACAGTGCCACCTTCTGGACTCCATGGGCACCTGCATTCACATGCACAGACACATACATGCATACTTAAACATAAAACAAATCATTCGAAAAGAGAAAATCTCACATATTACCATCAGAGGGTGTTCAACACAGGAAGACAACAGACAACTTTAGCCACTGGCCTTTGTCATCAGCCATGCTGGAACTGGGAGTAATCTCACAAATTCAGCGGCCATGTGGCAGGGACTGAGTCCTGCCTGAGCCCCACGGCACAGCTGACCCCAAACTACAGCTGTCCTTCGACCCCTGAGGAGGATTCAGTGCTCTCTCTCGGTTCATCTCTGTTTCCTCACTCTCCACAGTGATCTAGATAGAACTGCCTGTCATAAACACTCGGCACCCACCTGCCAGCCCCTAGGGAACCTAACCCAAGACAGGATGTTCAGTGACCACTGACACCCACCTGCCAGCCCCTAGGGAACCTACCCCAAGGCAGGATGTTCGGTGACCTCTGAGTAGAACTTAACTAGCCGATTTTCTTTGCACACAGGACAGGACCATCTTCTTGCAAGGAGCCCAGGAACCCACTCACCCAAGGCTACCATGCCAGACTTGGCTGCCTCTCTTCACACCCACCCCTCACCTCAGTAACTCTGTCCCTTGAACTCATCACCCAACCCTGAGACCCTTGCTCATCATTTGTTAACAATGGCTACTAGACCATGGGCAAATGCATAGCCCTTGAATAGGGGGAAATGTCTCCTATGGGACAGGTGGGAGACAGGTACACTCTTCCTACTGAGGTCTCTGCTGACCACGTCACTGGAGTCACTCTGCTCCGAATTCTCAGTTGCTGGACTTTGCTCCCCTTCGATGGCACTCACACCACCTGCAGCTAAGTAAGTGGCCATTCACTTATTTATCGTCAGTCTCTGTAAAGTGTGCGCTTCAAGATGGTAGACACTTTTCCCATTCGATGACCATGCACATGGTCTGAGATCGGACGAGGGGGGGGGAGAAGATGCCAGGGGGGAAGCTAAACAAAACAAAAATAAGTACCCAGACAAAGATGTGGGGCTGGAGAGAGGCTGAGCAGCTAAGACCTGGCGCTCTTGCCGAGCAAGGTTAGTCTCTGCTGTCAGCTTGACTAAGTTAAGAACCACCATGTGTGCTGGCTGGTTTTGTGTCAACTGGACACAAGCTGTAGTCATTGGAGAGGAGCCCCCATTGAGAAAATGCCTCCAGAGGTCTGTGAGCAGACAAGCCTGTGGGCCATTTTCTTAATTAGTGATTAGTAGGGGAGGGCCTGGTCCATTATGGGAGGTGCTACAATGGTGGTCCTGGGTTCTAGAAGAAAGCCGACTGAGCAAGCCGGAAGAAGCATACCAGGAAGCAGCACTCCTGCCTCTGGGGATCCTGCTGCCCTGTTTGAGTTCCTGGCCTGACTTCCCGCAATGATGAACAGTGATGTGGAAGCCTAAGCCAAATAAACCCTTTGCTCCCCAAGTTGCTTTTGGTCCCAATGTTTCACCACAGCAATAGTAACCCTAACTACTGAGACACCATGGAAACAACACCATTGGGTATTTCTGTGAGAATCCGCCCCCCTCGAGACAGGGTTTCTCTGTTTTAACAGTCTGTCCTGGAACTCACTTTGTAGACCATGCTGGCCTGGAATTCATAGAGATCCCCCTGCCTCTGCCTTCCAAGGGCTGGGATTAAAGGCGTTTGCCACCACCGCCCGGCTTCCAGAAAGGTTCAGCTGAGAAAGGGAGACCTACCTTGAATGTGGCCAACAACGCCCCATTGTCTGGGACCCTAGACTGAATTAAAAAGGTCAGATGAGCACCAGCATTCATTTCTCTCAGGTTTCTGACTTTGGATGTGAGAAGCAGCTCCACCCTCCTGCTGTCCCTGCCTTGCCCACCATGGTGCACTGTATCCCCTCAAACTGTGAGCCAAAAACCAAACCCTTCCTCCCTTAACCTACCTTTTCCCAGGGATTCTGTCATATCAATGAGAAGGTAACTGATACCCTCTGACAGTCATGACATCCAACATGGTGCCTGTGCCCAGCTCTGAAGGTCAAGAGTTTGCTTAAAACGCAGTGGTCACCAGGCAGTGGTGGTGCACACCTCTAATCCCAGCACTCAGGAGGCAGAGGCAGGCAGATCTCTGAGTTCGAGGCTAGCCTGGTCTACAGAGCAAGTTCCAGGACAGTCAAGGCTACCCAGAGAAACCCTGTCTTGAAAAGCCAAAAGCCAAACCAACCAACCAAAACCCCACAGTGATCTGTGGGTCTCGGGCAGATGTCTTCATCACCCTCCCCCCAACTCTGCCATCTCACAGAACCTCAACCTCAGAAATTTCATCTGCAAAATAAGAATGGAGGAGGGGTGGTCCAGGATGGTGGGATACCTCTTGGTGTGTGTACATAGAATGTGTACTCCTAGGCAGAAACACGGTCAGGGAGATCTGTACCTGCATATCCAGGATTCCTCCTTTGTAAGCTAGAAGCCAGAGCACTTGGGAGGAGAGGTTGCAGGCTTGGAAAAGGTTCTGGGAGAGGGGGCCACTGACGGGGTGGAGCGAGCAGCTGCCTCTGGGTGTCATGTGTGGAGGCTTTCTCCCCATGGATGCGTGGAGGCTGGCAGAGGGTGGAGGAGACAGGTGCTGTGAAATCCCGGGCTCAGCCCGATGAGCAAAGCAGGAAGCCCAAGGGCCAAGTGGTTGGAGGTGCTGGCAAGAGCAGGCTCACACGATGCTGTGGTGGGGAGGCCGGGAGGTGGGGAGACCGGGTGCAGGGAGGCAGTGCCATGGGAAAATGTGAGGAGCCGGGATCAGGATGAGGTCAAGGGACCGGCCAGCTGGAGGCGTGAGAGGCCTGGCAGGCTCGGAAGCTGTGGTCAGGGAGTGGGATCGCGGAGAGAGGTTGGAAATGTCTGGTGATGACAGGGCTGGCCAGTGGGCAGCCGCAGTGCAGTGGAGGTGAAGGTCGGGCAGGGGGGTGGTGTGGGAAGGGTGCACAGCCCCCTCCGCAGGCCTTAGGGTGTCTGGGTGACTCACAGATGGCTTTTCTGCCCGCACCTCTTACCCTCCCTCTGTCCTTTGATGTCCTGCTGTCTTTCTGACATGTGAACCATGCTTCTCACCACAGGGCCTTTCTCAAACACAACTTATTTTCTTTACTGGACCCGTCCTTTCCTAGCCTCCCCTATCATCACCTTCCCAATCTCCAATTTTTATGTCACTCATTTCCTTCCCTTCCCTGCTGGCCTTGTTCCCACCATCCTGTCAATCATGAATCCTCGTGAATTATTTTGTCCGTAGCATCGTTTTCCTTCTTCCCGCCCACGCCCGGTGCTTACACACAGTGGGCAAACGCTCACCACCGAGCCGGCTCCAGCCTATGTCTGAGCTGTTCCTAAGCATTCAAAAGGAACGTCTGCCTCCAGGAACTGACCTCACATGCCTAACCAGAGAAGGGAGAGAAACAATTGACAGACAGCAGGTCACAAAAACAGGCTGGCAGAAGCCCCGAGAGTGAACAGAAACGCATTTTTGCAATCGCCAGCCTGGCTCTGCTACTCTTTGGGGCTGGGGAGGTAGGTGGTGTGGGAGCTTGGGCAAGTCACATCTCTCAGCATCAATTAAGCAAAGGAAACAGTCCCTAGCGGCGAATTAGGAATACTGGTTGAAGTTAGCCTTTGCTCTACAGAGTGAGTTCCAGGACAGCCAGGACTGTTACATAGAAAAACTCCTGTCTCAGAAACAAAACAAACAAAATAGCCATTGCTATGCCTGGTCCACAGCAGATGCTGCTGTCTTCCTTATCTGCCAGGGGTATGCCATGCTGCCCTAGCACGTCCTGGAAGCCGTGGTCAGTACCAAGGACCCCCTCCACATGACATTTTCTAATAGATGTATATTTGATGAAGCTTGTTATAAATTAATAGGTAAGAAATTACCAAAAATTAAAAAAATCAGAAAACTAAGTATGACGGCACATGCCTGTAATCCCAGCACCAACGATACAGAGGCAAGAAGATCGCCACAGTTTGAGGCGGAGAGGTTGGAAATGTCTGGTGATGACAGGGCTGGCCAGTGGACAGCCGCAGTGCAGTGGAGGTGAAGGTCGGGCAGGGGGGTGGTGTGGGAAGGGTACACAGCCCCCTCCGCAGGCCTTAGGGTGTCTGGGTGACTCACAGATGGCTTTTCTGCCCGCACCTCTTACCCTCCCTCTGTCCTTTGATGTCCTGCTGTCTTTCTGACATGTGAACCATGCTTCTCATGACGACACATGCCTGTAATCCCAGCACCAACGATACAGAGGCAAGAAGACCGCCACAGTTTGAGGCCAATGTATCTACACAGCGAGTTCCACACTAACCGAAACTACATAGCAAGACCCTGTCTCAACAGAACAAAACAAAAAAATAGAACAAGTTGCAAAAATTTACTAGAATAAAATTATGTAAATATGGCCTCTTTCAAATTGTCTTACCATACCATACCCACCTAACTTGTTGCTATGCTGTGAGATGACACAAGGTCTACATGATAAGAAAGAGTGACAGGTGACTTAGGCATGGAAATCTGGTGCTGGGCCACAGGTGAAAGGCTCCTTAAACATAGGCGTTGTGATAAGGAGGGAGCTAGCTGATAGGACCACAGAGCAGCCCCCTGAGCAACTAAGGAGAGGGTAGCACACATAGCATGGATACACTGCATACCAGGATGATTTACTTGTCAGGCTGCACAGAGCTGAGTGATAACACCTCATCGTGCTGCATGAAATGCCGTGCAATTTAAAACTCAGTAATTGTTTATTTCTGGAATTCTCCATTTAATATTTTCAGGCTGTAGTTGACTTTGGGACTGACACCTCAGAAGGCAAAACGGAGCAACCCCCGATGGCGCTGCTCTGGTCAGATACATCCCCGTGGAGCCTTCCCCACAGTGGAACAGGTCGTGGGGGAGGCTCTGAGCTGGGGCCAGAGAGTTGTTCCCGGGACTCAGTTTCTCCCATATAAAATGAGTTGCTGACATTTGCTTTGCTTGCTACAAGGGCTGTTGGAAGAATGCATATGCTTCTTAAAATGCTCCATGGGCTCTTTCGGATCTTGGCTCCAAGATGACCAAAAAAAGAAGAAACAACGGTCGGGCCAAAAAGGGCCGCGGCCACGTGCAGCCGATCTGCTGCACAAACTGCGCCCAGTGTGCGCCCAAAGACAAGGCCATTAAGAAGTTCGTCATTCGGAACATCATCGAGGCCGCCGCGGTCAAGGACATATCCTAAGCCAGTGTCTTCGACGCCTATGTGCTTCCCAAGCTCTATGTCAAGCTGCATTACTGCGTGAGCTGTGCTATTCATAGCAAGGTAGTCAGGAATCCATCCCATGAAGCCGGCAAGGACCGGACACCCCCATCATGATTTAGACCTGCTGGTGCTGCACCACGACCTCCACCAAAGCCCATGTAAAGAGATGGCTTCATAAAGACAGAAGAAAAAATACCTTGGAAAAATAAAATGGGACTTACACTTTTTGAATGTGCCTAAAAAAAAAAATGCTCCATGGATGAGGACGTTTACTCTTGGGTAAGTTAGCACATACCATCTCCTC
Organism: Peromyscus leucopus; assembly: GCF_004664715.2. Taxonomy (NCBI): domain Eukaryota; kingdom Metazoa; phylum Chordata; class Mammalia; order Rodentia; family Cricetidae; genus Peromyscus; species Peromyscus leucopus. Next base: position 19,179,819 of record NC_051080.1, read on the forward strand.
CTCTTTCCCTGTGATTTCCACACTAACCAATGTGATTTCCTCCCCCTGCCGCCTTCCCCCCTCCTTTCCCCTCCTCCCCTCCCTTCTTCCACCCCTCCCTTCTTCCTCTCCCTCCTCCTCCTCTTTCTTCTTTTTGAGACAGATTCTCATTATGCAGTCCAAGCAGCCTGGAACTTAGGGTCCCCTGCCTCTGGGATTACAGATAAGCACCACGGTGTCTGTTTGTCCTAACTTCTTACAACACATAGCAGGCCAACATGGAACCTTCAGGCTGGGAGCAAACTCTCCTTCAGAGGCCGCTTCATTCCTGCCACTCAGCCCATCCACGTGGCTGAGAAGAGCTCCACCACTGAGCATCTTTGCTGGGAGCCCTGCCCAATCCTGGGACCCAGGCATGTCCTGTAACCCTGACAGGCTCTGTCTGCCTCTAAGAGGCGCAGGTGGACAGTGGTCAGTGGGAGTTCAACAGATGGTGAGGGACAGTCACAGAATGTGTCTGCCATGTGGCCAGTGCTTTGTATGTTAGCTATTTCCACCACCACAGGTTCCCCCCGGCCGACTGCATGGTCACCTCTGTCCTCTGCCCCCTCGGGATAGTGACATGACTCAGTGGCCTTGTCTAGACTCCCCCGGGGATGAACACCCACCCAGAATGACCACCCCTCTCATCTTCAGGTGCTTTCCAACTTGTTTTTTGTTGGTTTTATGCTGTACTCATCCCCAGCACCACACAGACAGCGCCCCGGATAAACAATGTTAAGTAATGGATGGCTTGCCCCTCCCCCGCTCCTCACTCTAGACTCCAGGGAGAGATGTTTGTACACGAGCTGGGGTGAGAGGAAACAGACGGGATGGGGAGGGGATTGGAATCCCCAGCTACTCCCCTAGAGCCAAGGGGCCTTTGCTCCGCACTGGCGTCTCTCGTCTCTGCCTCCAAGCGACAGCACACGCCTTGCCCTGCACCAGAGTGTCCTGTGTCCTTCCCCTGTGCCCCGCCAAAGCCTGCACCACAATGTAAATCAACACTGCCCCCCAGCCTCTCCAGACAGCTCCTGCACCCCAGCCTAACTTTATCCTCCACTTGGGTATTTGACACCTGTACCTTTTATAATTACCGCTGTTATAGTTTCGGATATATTTCCTTGTCTCCACTGTCCGTTTAATTTTGTTCCCTTCAATGACGTTCAGACAAAACGTCCTGTACTCTACTGTCTTCAGGGGACACAAAGGTTGGAGAGATTCAGGGTGACCGCCTAGAAGGCTGGGCAAAGCAAGGCAGGTGGGCAGATGTGCCTGGCGGGTACCCTGTCTGAGACTCTCCTTCCTGTGGTGGGGATACCGGGAAGCCACAAGAGCCAGAGCTGCAGCTGGCCTCATCTTCTCTCTCAGGGGCTCACAGTAGGTTCTTTCCAAGGAATTCGAGGTGTTTTGTTTTGTTTTGTTTTTTTACTATGGGGGTGGAATCATTGTATAGTGAACACATTACAGGGAAAGGGGCCCCCAAAAGGGGAAAAGCATGTTGGAAAGACCAGGCAGGGAGGACAGACGGAAGCATGACTGCCTGAAATGGAGAATTCTGAAACATGCTGGAGGCAGGGCAAGACAAACTCCTAGTCTGAACAAAAGCGACTGCCTGGGGCACAGCAAGCAGCTATGGGAGGCCACAGAGTGCCACCTGGTGGCCATCAGGGGAAATGCTTTGTGTGGGTCTGGTTCAGGTGGGCCGTCCTCTGCTGCCAGGTCTCTCTGGGTCCAGGAAAAGTCTCAGACACCCGTTGAAGTCTCTAGTGTCCCTCAAGATCTGTGGTTGGTATGTAGAATGAATGGAAGATTTCTTAATAAAAAAATGAAAAAGAGAAAAACACAAAAATCACATAATAAAAATAAATAATAATAAACCTTTGGTTTTTTTTTTTTGTTTTTTTTTTGTTTTTTTTTTTTTTTTTTTAAGAAAGAAATGGAGAGAGAGAGGTCTGTCCTGGAATTCTCTGTGATTTTCACCCTCTGCCGGCCCCAGACCACCACACACACCCCTTCCTCTGCTCCTAGCTGAGATGAAACACCATCCGGTGGAGACTCCGCTCTCAGCACCGGATTTTGCTGTCTGCAATGCTTGGAAAGAGCCAATCTGTTGGAGAAAGGATGCTAGTATGAGCTAACCACGAAAGTGAGGACTTAGAAGCTAGCTCCAGCTGTCCTTTGGGACTGTCTCCCTGCTCCTAATCAAAGCCGCCTTCTCTTCAGTTACACACTGTTTGCTTTTGCTCGGACTGTCTTTCATGCAACACCTAAGAACAGCTTTCCCTTGCAAGCACAGCTAAGTGTCCCTGCTCCATCGTTCTTCAGGGCGGGATTCCTGGCCCAGGACAATTTTACCCTTTGGCCAGACAACCCTTGGCAATGTCTGGAGGGAGGCCTTTTGGGCTGCCATACCTGGAGGAAGGAGGCTGCTACTGACCCCTAGTGACAACAGGCCGACACTGCAGAGGACGGCGTCCATTGCACTCAGCGTTAGCGCCCAAACACCAGCAGCGTTAAGGTCCCCAGGGATAGTTCTAGCTGCCTCAGGAACCAGTTCCCTTCTAGAGGCCTGCTTCATCATCTGTTCATATGACCTTGTGGGACCAGATCTGTCCACCTGCAACTCTGACTCCAGTTTTGGCTCAGCAGCTACCTGGCTATCCTTGGTTCTTAGGGTCAATCCATCCTCCCTCGGTGCTTCCAAACAAAGAACTTGGGCGGTGTACGATTAAGTAAGAGACGCGCATCGCTCTGCAAAACCAGTATTATTTGCACTGGACGGGTTTGATTTTAAAATTATGATTACTGTATAACTTTTCCCCCTAGCCACCCCTTTTAACAAAGACACGCTGAAGGTTTGCTAAAGCCCTGCGCAGCAGGCGAACAAAGAAGAAGAAAAAAAGACTCTTGTCAAGTCAAATATGAAAGGCCTAGCGCCCCTAATTATATCTTGGAAGGAAAGCCTTGTCCTGGTGACACTCGGGCTGGCTTTGGGCCAGCTCAGGTTTCCCCCTTGACGATTTTGTAGGAAGTTTCATGATATGGAGACGTTGTTGAAAAACCCACCGCTTGACTTCTGCTGAGCAATCGGCTGCAGATATCAAACGCGCTCCTGCCACTTGGGCGGCTGGTTATCTCGAGCAAAACGAGCTTGCCATTTTAACCCGGGGCTTCTCAGAGAAGTCAGGCCACTCTGCCTGCCTCCCACCTGCTCTCTCTCTCTCTCTCTCTCTCTCTCTCTCTCTCTCTCTGTGTGTGTGTTTCACAAAGGATCTCTGAGGAAGCTTGGTTGAGAGGTGCAGACTGATCCCAGATAGCTGACATTCTGCATTCACATTGATTATTAAAGGAGCAGCAAATACTGTTTTTCTTTTGTAAACAAAACAAAACAAAAGTTAAGAAAGGCAGCTCCATGCTGGGCGGTGGTGGTGCATGCCTTTAATTCCAGCACTTGGGAGGCAGAGCCAGGTGGATCTCTGTGAGTTCCAGGCCAGCCCAGTCTACAGAGTGAGATCCAGGACAGGCACCAAAACTACACAGAGAAACCCTGTCTCAGAAAAAAAAAAAAAAAAAAAAGGCAGCTCCTTTTTTTGTCCCTCCCTCCTCCCCTTCCTCCCCCCCCTTCCCTCCCCTCTTGCCCGACTTTCTCTCTTGTGCTGGGGACCGAACCCCGAGCTTTGCACCATGCCCGCTCGTCAAGCTATACCCCCACCCCCAATTCAGTCTCTTAACACGAAACTCCGAAGTGACTCATGAACCACTCTTGCCCTATTGTAAGTTCAAGATTTTAGCATTTTTTTTTTTTTTTTTTTTTTTTTAAGGCAGGGCCTTACACAGTCCAGGTGGGCCGTGGACTCCCTTTCTAGTAAAGAATGACCTTGAACGCTTCCTCCCGCCGCCGCGTGCCTCTCAAGTGCGTCTTCACACCGTGTGTTTGTAGCGCTGGGATGGAACCCAGAGTTCCCTCCAGGCGCTAAATGAGCTACATCCACAGCCCAAGCGTCCGATGACTCAAAACATTGAAAGGGAATGGAAGTAACCCGACTGTCAGGCTATACCCCACCCCGCATGCCTTGTTCATCTGCTAAGGAAAAGTTTGTATGTAGGGTCAAGACATGGAGTCGACGGCCTGATCCTGTGCAAAGTGTTCATTCCTGGGCAAGGAGTGTCTGGTGACGAGGAATATATTATAAATCATATTTTTTAGTGAGAATGACAAGGCTCAAGAACCCTTGCCTTAGGGAACCTGTTCAGTTTGTCAGTTAGAATTCAGTCCGCTGAAAGAGAACGAGCCTGTTCTTGCCACGGGAGGCCTGGTTCCAGAGGAAAGGGCCTTCTGAGGAGCCATCAGGGCAGACGCGGTGGTGGCACCAGGCAGTGTGCAGATGCCTCTCTGCACAAAGCTTTAGAGCCCTCCAGAGCCGGCCCCTGTCTCTTTGTCTCTCAGCCATCCAAGGCCTGATGTGGACGTGCAGGGATCCTGTGGCGATGCAGGGGTCCGGTTGTTGCTCAGATTTATAAGCAGGCTTGGACTCTGTTCCTTCGGGGAACGGGATTTTGGAGGCGCTGCGCATGAGTCTGAGAAGGAAAAAGGGTCAGTATCAACCCACTGCCCTCCACAACCCAGAGCCTTGTACTGGGTACAGATGGGCCATCTACTTGGGCAAGGAGTGGGTTTTCATTCTGCACCCCAGGACTTGATGATCCTGAAATGTCTATAGGTCTGAGAAGGTGCCTGGGACAGTTCACTGAAGGGCTCAGGAGGCAGCAGGTGGAGAAGAGACTCTAAGTCTTAATAATGACATACTTTGGGCCTAGAACCCCAAAGAGCTACACTCCCTCATTGCTGAGTCATGCGGTCTCCATCCCAAACCAAGAGGGAACCCAGCCCTCCAGCCCTGACCTTCTAGGGCCCTAGTGACTGCTGGGCTATGTAGCTACCGTGGAAGGGTAGCAGGAACCCTTGGCCAAGCCTTAGGCTGTCATCTGCAGGCCACTGCTCCAGAAGCCCTCACATCAGCTGTGCTGTTGAAAACCCACCTCTGGGCCCCACCACGGACCTTTCCAGTTCCCATCTCTGGGGGATGTGGCTGGCTTCTGTATCCAGCTGATTTCTCGGGTGGATACCTGAGAGCCACAGAGCAAGCAGTAGCAGGAGGGAGGTGTCTCCATCTCCAGTGCGCCTTCGAGGGAGCAAGGCATGAGCTTTGTCAACTCACGTCGGTTTCCCGCCTTCTTTCCCTGATGGCTTCGTGCAGGGCAAGCCTCACCCTGGCATCCTGCACCTCAGCAAGCTCGCCCTGAGAGGAAACACAGTGGTTCCAATAATTTGTCCTGCTTGACCGAGGGGAACACTAAATAAAGCCTAGAGCCCTTCCTCATGTGAGCTTCTATGGAGGCCCAGAAGACACCGGGAAAGGGGAAAAAAATGGTGGATGAGTTGCCAATTGCACCACAGTCTCACGGGCTTCCACTTCGATCGCTGGTGTGACACTAGCTGTGTGTGCAGTGCTCTCAAGCAGCCCTTCCGGTGAGTGATTGGACCATGTGTAGAGGAGGAAGCTAGGGCACAGAGAGGTAAAGCAACTGGCTTAGGCCACACAGCAAGGCAGGCAGAGCTCCAGGTAGTTCCCATGGATGTGGGTTTTTGTTTGTTTGTTTGTTTGTTTTTGTTTTTGAGACAGGGTTTCTCTGTGCAGGTTTGGAGTCTGTCCTGGAACTCTCTCTCTGTAGATCAGGCTGGCCTCTGCTTCCTGAGTGCTGGGATTAAAGGCGTGCACCACCACCGCCGCCGCCGCCGCCGCCGCCACTACCACCACCACCACCACCACCACCACCACCACCACCACCACCCAGCTGGAGGTGGGGTTTTGACTAGCCCTCTCTACCCCAAGTTACTCCTCCCTGGAGCAACTCTAGGTGCCGTGATCACGGACGTGTGGGGTTTGATGGAAGAAGGCAATAGTGAGAAATGAGGCGTATGAGGGAACCAAGAGGGTCAGCGGGGAAGAGAGACTCCAGCGGCCTCAGCCTGCTTCTCCATCACTGATGGATCTCTCTGCCTGTAACTGCAAGAGGAGAGAACACCAACTCCTTGTAGCCGGAATGACAGAGAGCTGGACGCTTGTGCCTGTCACAACAATCGCCTCCTGGGGATGGGCCAGCCTCAGGCCATGCTGTCTCAGGCATGCAGGGATTCACAGGTGCTTGATGGCCGGCAGCACCTGCAGCTCTCTCTGCACCTCAGCAGCCCCTGAGGCTGGCACCTCTTATCAGCTCCTCCTGGCCCCTACTGCCCTGTTGCCATGAAATCCAATCATGGGAAAAGACTTCTTTGAAACAGACATGCTCATGGGCCAGGCCATGTGGCTCGCCTCCTATTCAAGCCTGTTTGTCAAACTTGAAGGGGCTTTATGTTTAAGTTCCTAATGCATTTTCTATTCTCTACAAAAAAAAAAAAAACCACAGCCATCAATTAAAAAATAAATAAATAAAAGCAAGCAAGAAAACCCATGAAGCACACTTCTCTGTCCTGAGTGACCATTTTCTTTGATCCATTAAGATCCGAAAGCGAGCCCTTCTTCGTCTCTGGAGTATGAGGCAAAGAGGGAATAATTATCCATGAAGTGGCCATCCAGGTGTTTGTTTTGTGATGAAAGAAAACTTTTGAGAGCTTGGAAGAAAGAAGGAATATGTAAGTCTCTCCAGACGCCATCAGTAATAATATTAATGAATTAATGATTTACCCGAGGCTTATATGTCTATTTGCTTTGCTGCTCATAAGCATACATCGTTTCCATAGTAACCTTGACATCAGACCAAACTCCATCGCTCTGGGAAGCAAAGGGCAGCTCTCAAGGAAAAGCATACAGTCTCGCTTGCTCTTTTCAGTGTTTGCCAATGGGAAAATGATAAATTGATATGTTCTAAAGGAGCCGTTTGTCTTTTTTCCCTTCCTTCCCATTACCACCGAGGCGTGACATTTGAAACGCCTACTGTATCAACATCTAATTCCACCACCTTCCTTCTCAATGTGCCTTTAGTCTTAGCCAAATACCGCCGCTCTCTCCGACATTTTTCATTTATTTACATATGTGTGTGCATACACACACACACCATCAGCTTCTTACCAACAAACAAAAATGTTGATTTATTTTCTTAGCTGCTTTAAAAAAAATCAGTAATCCCATTGCTCATGTACAAGGCTGCACTACAGACTTTACAAATGACCACAGAGTGCTGGACGATGAGGATGGAAAGTTCTGGACACACCAAGTTTTAGAAGCCCATGTACTCACAATCGCTTAGATGTCAGAGAGTCAAATTTCCTTAATACAAATTCACAAAAGATTTTCTGTGGTCAGACAGATGAATATAGGTATCTAAGAATAGCATAAATACAGATTAAGACTCATACCCAACTCAGCACCATTTCCTTGGGTTGCTGTAGCTTGTGAACACATTCTTGTAGGCTGGCTCAGTGGCTAAAAGCATTTTGTTGCTTTTGTAGAGGACCTGGGTTCAGTTCCCAGCACTCACATGGCTGCTCAGGGCTGTTTGTAACTCCAGTTCAAGGAGACCCAATGCTCTCTGGTGGTTCCTGTGGACACCGAGCACATGTGTGGTGCACTTATACACACATAGGCAAAACACTCATTCACATAAAGTGAAAATAAATCTCTGGGGCTGGAGACGTGACTCAGCACAGTTAAGAGCCCTTGCGGCTCTTCCAAGGGACCAGAGCTGGGTTCCCAGCACCCACATCAGGCAGCTTCCTTGATGAGATGTTGACAGGCCAGGTCTTGCGTGGGCCTTGCAGGGGTAACCACAGTTTTGGTGGGTTCATGAGTGCGCTGGCCATGTCATGTCCAGAAGGCATTTTTGTTTGTTTTTTTAATAATTATTTATTTTTATTTTTTATATGCATTGGTGTTTTGCCTGTATGTATGTCTGTGTGGGAGTGTCAGATCTCGGAGTTACAGTTGTGAGCTGTCATGTGGGTGCTGGGAATTGAACCGGGGTCCTCTGGAAAACAGCTAGTTCTCTTAACTGCTGAGTCATGTCTCCAGCCCCGAGAAGACCTTTTTAAAAAACAGATTTATTTATTTTATTTTGCGCGTAGAGGTGTTTTACCTGTGCGAATGTGTCTGTACGTGCACCACATGCATGCCTGGTACCCATGCAGGCTAGAAAGGGATGTAGGAGGCCCTGGAACTGGAGTTACAAGTGGTTGTAAGCTGCAATGTGGATGCTGGGGTCTGAACCCAGGCCTTCTACAAGAGCTGCACGTGCTCTTATCCACTGAGCCATCTTTCCAACCTCCAAAAGATATCTTTTTGCAACAGGACTCCACATGTGACCCTTCCGTTCCTTTTTCTCCCTCTTTGTTGCTGTTCCTTAAGCCTTAGAGGGGGTGTTTGAGATGACGTATTTAGGGCCAAGCACCCCACTGCCCCCTTTTCTCAGCACTTCAATCTGTTATGAGTCTCTGCATTAACCACCCCTGATGCACTAACTTTTTCTGTCAAAGGCTGAGAGCATCGCTAGTCTATAGATGTAAACATGAATATTTAGAAGGTAATTGGAGCACATGTCCAATTAAAAAAAAAATAGTGAGTCCCCCTAGAGCCTATGATCTTTCCAGCTGCCAGGACTCATCCAGGTTTACAGTACCAGACATGTTCCTTCCTCAAATCCAAGCAGAAAGCAGCTGGTTACCCCCACAACATACATGCAACCATTTCATCAATGGTCACATCTAACCAGGCCAGTCTTTATTGTCGTTCAAAGGGTCGTACCTGGGTAAGACTTGATTTTTTTTCTTCCAGTTGAGTTCCAGCTTGATTTCTTCATGTCCTATCTTTAAAGAGCATGGTGTCTTCAACAATGGAGACCGACAGAGCCGGCTGGAGAGGGACAGTGTAGCAGGAACACAGCTGTCTGTTTCTCACACAACTTAACCAGGCTTCCTGGATCCCAAGCAGATAAGATAAGGAAGCCAAAGACTCCTGGGGCTGAGCCCTGCCTCAGGCTCTGAACTGCATCTCCATCTTCCAAGAAAGACTGTGAGGGCTACATAGGCCGAGTGGTTTAGACAGCAACAAGAATGCTTGACATGATTAGGGAAATGCAATGCTCCTGGCTTGGCTGCTCGGCCTCGGGCTTGGTTAAATTCACAGACGGCATCTGCCACATCCCCATAGTCCCATCATGATACCTGTGGACCGGATTCCAGTCCTCTTCCACCAGCAAAGGCTATTTAGGGCTTCTTGGCTTGCTGACTATAACTGAGGCCTAACTACAGAATTAAACACACACACACACACACACACACACACACACACACACACACACACACACAAATAAAAACAAATTTCAGGACAGCCAGAGCTACATAGTGAGACCCTGTCTTGAAAAAACAAACAAGACAAAAACAAAACCAGGTTTTACCATATAGTCCTGCCTGGCCTAGAACTTGCTATGTAGACCAGGCTACCTTTGAATTAAAAGAGCTCTGTCTGCCTCTGCTTCCTGGGTGCTGGGATTAAAGGTATGCACCACCATACCTGACTCCTACAGAGCTTTCTGAAACATGATGGGACCCTGGCCAAGATAGTCCTATGTTGTTTAATGACAGGCACATATATATGCAAGGGATTGCTTTGTTGCATGATCTCTTTGCTGTGTGGACATCATGGAATATACATGCTTAGACCTGGTGTAGCATCTCCCATACACGCCGGGGTTTTGGGACCACCACGGTGTATGCAGTCCATCATCGGCTGAACCTGAACATCATTCTTCCGTAACTCCATTTAAAGGTCTAAGAGCATAGGGATGAAAAGGGGGTCTGGCTGTGGACTTCTCTTCTGGCTGTTCCGGTGCTGCTGCTATGTGACCTAGACTCCACGGTGCAACCTCCTGGTGACTCAGTTTCCTCATTAGCACAAAGGATGATTTATCTGAAGGACACTAACTCAGAGGGGGCCACAGGAGCACAGCTGCCTGTGGTACTCACTGCATGTGGCTGCCAGCAGTCTACATTAGTCACGTTTCTGTTGCTGAGACCGAATACCGGGACACAAAAGCAACTTTGGGGGAGAAAGGATTTATTTTGTTTGATGGTTCAAGAGAGACTTGCTCATGCTGGGGAAATCATAACAGCAGGAACAGGAAGCTGGCCGATCCCACTTCAGGGTGCACACAGGAAGCAGAGAGGGAGACAAGGAAGGGGGAGGGGGCAGGATGTCAGGTTCCAGCCACCCACTAAAGGTTCCACAAGGTTCTCAAACCTGCCACCAAATGGAGACCCAGTGTTCAGTTAAAGCAGCCCATGGGGCACATTTCTCCTTCAAACCACAGCACAGCCGCCTGATAGAGGCTGCATGTGATTGCTAGCCCCTCAGAAGACGCTGCTGTGTGTGGAAAGAACCCTTCCTTTAGGTGTCAAAAAGGATAGAATTGCAGCCCCTCCTCTTTGTGGGTAAAATCATCCTCCTATTTGCATTCAAGGAAATAAGAGATCAGAAAGTCCCAGAGACACATCCATCACACAGCCAGACATGGCGGAAGCTGAATCGCAACCCAGGCTTCTGTGACCTCAAAACTTTTATAGGCTGGAGAGATGGCTCAGTGGTTAAGAGCACGGACTGCTCCTCCAGAGGTCCTGAGTTCAATTCTCAGTAACCACATGGAGGCTCACAACCATCTATAGTGGGATCTGATGCCCTCTTCCGGAATAAAGATGTACATGCAGATAGAGCACTCGTATACATAAAATAATTAATTAATTGAAAAAAGAGAGAAAGAGAAAAGCTTTTATAGTTTTGTTCCTCTCCAGGCTGATACTCCAGGCTGATGCCCCAGACAGTGAGTACGGGGCACCGTCCAATGTGCAGTCCTCCCCAAGGACAAGTGACTCTAGCCCTTGGGGAGATGCAGCTTCCCGTTGGCGATCTAGGACCCCTTCCTAGATCAGGGTCACCCACAGGCTTGGTGTGGCATCACCAGGACTCAGCCTCATCGGTGTTGAAGGATTTTGACTCTGTCATGTCATGCTCATCTGTGTGTGTGTGTGTGTGTGTGTGTGTATGTGTGTGTCCCCATGCAGCCCATTTGACTCTGTCAAGTCATGCTCATCTCTGTGTGTGTGTGTGTGTGTGTGTGTGTGTGTGTATGTGTGTGTCCCCATGCAGCCCATGCTGATCATGCTGTCAACCCTCCTCCCACTCGCTTAGACTGGCTTAGGGAATCAGAGCTGGTGCTCTGTGGGTGGAGGTGGAGGTGGAGATCTGGAGATCTGTTCTCTCGGCATGATGTATCAGCTCCGTCCCTTCTTCAGGCTCGGTTTGCAGCCCCACCCTCTCTCTGCTGAGGTGGCTTCCTAAGGCACAGCATTGGGACCCGGCTCCCACCTGAGTGTTCTGAATTTAGGTCACAATCACAGACGATCAGTCAGGACTTTAGACACTGGCATCCGCCCCTCCCCCACACTCATGGAAGAAGCTCTGAGCCAGAACACAATGCCTCTTTTTTTCCCCCCCATTACCCGCTCTGGTGAATAAGGAGTCACTTTCAAGGTGGGGTCAGCCAGAGGAAAAGCAGACGACCTGTGCCCTGACCCATGGAGAAGGACAGATTAGGCCCTCCTCTGGTGGGTGAGTAGGTGCAAGCTTCTATGGCGGGGCAGGCCCCAAACTGTGGCTTCTGCCGTTTCTTCAGCTTGGATGGCCATCCTTCTGCAGGCACCCACCCCAATGTGTGTGTGTGTGTGCTCCTTTCTCAGAGCTATCTGTTCTTGTTTGATGAATCCTTGTTTTCTTCAGTCTCTCTAAGGGGTTCATTTTTGGAGAAGGATTCTGTGCTTTAGGTATGGGGTCACCTGTTGAGGTGGGTACCACATCATTCAGGGTGTTCAGTGGGCTGCCTGCTCTGCAGATGGACCTTTTGTTATCATGGAGACAGGCTCTCACTGTGTAGCTCAGCCTGGCCTGGAACTTGCTATGTAGAGCAGGCTGATTTCAAACTCTCGATCCTCCTGCCTCCTGAGAGCTGGGATTATATTCGTGCACCCCTACACCCTGGCTGGAAACTGACCTTTGGCTGTATCTCAGGGAGACCAGTTGCCAAATCCACCTCTCTCACAGACAGCTGTGGGAGCTTGGATGCAGTATAAAATCTTCCCACCTGTGTGTCCCCACCTGTAAGACGACCGTAGTGGGGGCAGGACACCGGGCCAACCTCTTGGGGTGTGTCGTTGGACTCCACAGCCATGGCCACCACTGTTCATGTCACCACACCCCAGTTAAGGGAGATGGGACCCCTGAGTACTCCAGGCCCCAACAGACTGGTCATGGAGGGGGTCCTCCTTTGCCAGCTGCACACAAACCTCTCCCACGCCTCAGCTGCTTCAAGGGCAGACTCGGTGTTAATCGTTCCCTTAATGGCAGCTTACCTCATCCGTATATGGCCTTTTATTCTAATTTCCTATAAGAGGGCCCTTGTTGCCTGGGCAACCGGGAGCTGGGGCTCAGTTCCTCTCTTGCACTGACATTGCCCACCTTCCTCACTTCCTGCTAGCCATCCTATAGAGTCCCCCAAGACTCCCACGCAGGCACATCACGTGCTGAGCTCCCCACCACACCTTGCTGCTCTCCCCTCTCTCCCGTTCCAACTAGTTTCCTCCATTTCCCCAGACAGTTAAGCATCAACTTCCATGCCATCTGTATATATACTTCTATGTATCTGGAAAGATTGGGACCCACAGATGAGAGAAAATGCAATATTTGCCTTTCTGAGACTCACTTAATTCTCTTAATATGAGTGTCTCCAGTTGCATCCATTTCTCTGCAAACAACTTCCCTCTTCTTTATAGTTGAAAAAAAAATCCTTTCTGTGTATAAACTACATTTTCTTTATCCGTTCTTTTGTTGAATGGCACCTAGGCTGGCTTTGGAACTTGGTGTCTTAGTCAAGGTTCTATTGCTGTGAAGAGACACCGTGACCAACACAACTCTTACAAAAGAAGACATTTCATTGGGGGCTGGCTTACAGATTCAGAGGCTTCGTTCATTATCATCCTGGCAGGGAGCATGGCGGCACACAGGCAGACATGGTACTGGGAGTTCTATATCCAGAGTCACGGGCAGCTGGAGAAGAAGAAAGAGCCACTGGGCCTGGCTTGGGTTTCTGAAACCTCAAAGCCCACACCAGTGACACACTTCCTCCAACAAGGCCACACCTCCTAGTCCTTCTAAGTAGTGCCACTCCCTGATGACTAAGCATTCAAACATAGGAGCCTATGGGGGCCACTCTTATTCCAACCACCACACTTGGTCATTGTGAATAGTGCTTCAGGGAATGCTGATGCTCAGTGTCTCTGTGACATGTTGGCTTACATAACTGGGTCATTGAGTAGGTTTTTTATTTTTTAGCTTTCCGGGGAGTCTCCATAGTGGCTAGACTGATTACATTCCCACCATGATGGTTCTCTTTTGCCCACATCCTCACCCGCATCTGTAGTTTCCTGAGTGCCATTCTGACCTGGGTGACAAAGACTCTCAATATAGTTCTTGTTTGCGTTTCTCTGATGGATAAAAGCGTTGAACCTTTTTTCATATGTTTATTGGCCATTTGTACTTTATTTTATTTTTTTATTTCAGGGCTGAGGACCGAACCCAGGGCCTTGTGCTTGCTAGGCAAGTGCTCTACTACTGAGCTAAATCCCCAACCCTGTACTTTATCTTTGGAGGTCTGTCTGCTCGTTCCATTAGCCCATTTATTGACTGGTTTATTATTTTGATATTTAGATTTAAATTTTTTTCCCTGTGTGTTTGTGTGCACGTGTGTATGCATGGCACATGTTGTCTGGGTCAAAGGACAGTTTTTAGGAGTCTGTTGTCTCCCCCACTCCCACCCCCCACCCCCACCCCTGTCACCATGTGACAGGTCCAGGGGAGTGAACTCAGGTTGTCAGGCTTGGTGGTAAGCATCTTTGCCAGAGCTAATGTTTAGCTGATTTAGTTCTTTGTGTAGTCTAGATACCAACTTGTTTACAGTCTCAGTGCAGTGCCCTCCTGCATGTCCTGTTCCTTCCTCTCCAGGGTCCTGGGTATCCTGCCATCTCAGGGACACACATCCTCCCTATAGGCACACCTCTTAGGTCCTGGTGTTAGTCACTTTGATGGTCCACAGCAGGGACCTGGTGTCTGTTCCCAATGGGGTCCTGGCCCATGAACTTGATAAACACGTCTGAATGCATTCATCAGCCATGGCAGATCTTCTGTCCTTTCCTCTTTTCTAGTTTCCTCTGGCATCTTTGCCCCAGACACAGGTGCTTTCCTCCACTTCACAGCCCTATTTCCTCCCTTGAGAACTTTTTTTTTTTAGGGTCTTGCTATGTAGCTTAGGTTCAAATTCTCCTTCCTCCTGCTTCAGTCTCCAGAGGACTGGGAATATAGGTGAGTGCTCCTCCTAGCTCCTCCCGGCCTCTGAAGGCATCTTAAACACTGGAACTCGTGTGTATCTGTCTAAGTCAAGGATTCACGATGATCCTGGGTTCCTGACACTGCTGGATGAATGAACAATGAATGACCCCGGTCTGGTCACATGTTCTTTTGTGTATGTGCATTCGAGTGTGATATTTGCCCGTGTGCAGGCACGTGTGTGTGAGCGCTCCCTGCATGTGTATACGCATGCACACGGAGGCCTGAAGTTGACATTGTGTGTCTTCTTCTATCTCTCCACACTTTATTTGTCAAGGCAGCAGCTCTTACTGAACCTGGAGTCCCCGATTCCTGCTGATCGAGCTGGCCCCTCTGCCCCAGGGATTCCTGTCCCTGCCTCCTGAGTTCTGGGGTCACAGGCAGCTGCCCATGCCTGACTGGCTTGTCCCTGGAATCTGATTGCCGTGTTTGCAGGGCAAGTGTCTTACCTACCAAGCCACCTCCCCAGCCCAAGATGTCATTGTCTCAGGAAGGCTCATTGGAGTCATTTTCATTTAATTTACTTTTATTCATTTATTCATTGAGTGTTTAGTTAGTCTAGCTGTAGTGGGCACAGAACCAAGCAGAAAACGGTGGTTCAGACTCATAGCCGTAGCTAATGGAGAGAACATAGCTAAGGTGTAAGAGCACAAAACCACACAAAGCTAGCCCGCTCACACCCACACAGCCACACCCTGCCAGGCTCCCCATCTCTAGCCCACACACTAACCACTAGGCAGGTATGCCTCATTATTTTCATTTTAACCACCAGGAAACGAACCCAGAGAGTGGGAGAGACTTGTTCAGACCCACATAGCTGTGGAGTACGTGGCAGCCTCATGAGCTCAGGCTCATCCCTTCCCAGAGTCTGCGTTTCTTACTGAGGAGAGTACCTGCTTAGAGTCATTTTTATTTAAGATTTTTTTGATAATTTTTTTTTTGTGGTGCTTACTGGAGGTAGGAGTGTGTCAAAGCCAGGGTCCTGTGCACAATACGCAAGCTTTCTGCCACTGAGACACAGCCCTATTCATTAGAGCCATTTTAATTTACATTTACATTTATCTATCTATCTATCTATCTATCTATCTATCTATCTATCTATCTATTTAGTGTTTAAGCAGTTAGTTCAGCAGTGGTAGATATAGAACCAAGGCTGTATATTCTAGGCTAGCATCTTACCAACCCTTAAAGTCACTTTAATTCTATCTATCTATCTATCTATCTATCTATCTATCTATCTATCCATCAATCCATCTATCTATTATCTATTTATCCATCTATTATCTATCTATTCATCCATCTATTATCTATCAATCCATCCATTATCTATCTATTTATCTATCTATTATCTGTTTATCTATCCATCCATCCATCTATCCATCCATCCATCCATCCATCTATCTATCATCTATCTATCTATCAATCAATCATTTCTCCTTCTCTCACCACTCTCTCTCCCTCCACTCACCCACCTGCCTACCTATTTACCTATCTATTTGTACTGGTGGCAGAACCCAGGCCACATAAGCTAGGGCTCTACCATTGAGCTATGCTCCAGGCCCCACTTTTTAAAATTTTAAAGTTATGGGTTGGAGTATTTGCCTGCATGTTATGTTCTGTGGTGCCATGTGAGTGCCTGGTACCCACAGAGGTCAGAAGAGGCCATTGAATCCTCTGAGCTATGTAGATGGCTGTGAAATGCCATGTTGGTGCTGGGAATCCAAGCTGGGTCCTCTGTAAGAGAAGCCCGTGCTCTTCACCACTGAGCTGTGCCTGCAGCCCCTGGAGCCATCATCTCAACATTTCAACAATGTTGTGTATGTTGTATTTTCCTAGCTACGTTGTGAATGTTACTCAGTGTGTCTCCAATACTGTATCACAAAAATGACAAAATACTTGGAGTGGGGACTCTTTGGAGAATATAAAGAACCTATGTTAGACATCGTCCCTGCAGACTATTGATGGATAATTAGAGTTGCTTGCCGTCGTGTTATCTTTATTTATTTTTGCTAACTCCTGACTTGAAGTGTGATGACTTTGCTGTTTACTGTTGTTAATTTTTTTCATGGAGTCCTTCCTGAATGATCCCAGAGTCACCTGAAGGTCAAGTCAGGCCTGGCCAGGCAAACCGAGTCGTCTGTTCACAGAAGTGTTCCAGCCACTAGGACGGGGTGCAGTACGGCTTTCCAGAAGTCTGTGACCTGCACCAGTGTTTCTGATCCATTGTGTGGCATTTTTGTTTTGTTTGGTTTGGTTTGGTTTGGTTTGGTTTGGTTTTTCGAGACAGGGTTTCTCTGCGTAGCCCTGGCTGCCCTGGAAACTGCTCTGTAGACCAGGCTGGCCCCGAATTCAGAGATCCTCCTGCCTCTGCTTCCCGAGTGCTGGGATTAAAGGTGTGCGCCACTATTGCGTGGCTGTGTGGCATTTGTTTCCTCTTACAGTACCTGACAAGGAATTTGAGGGTGAGACCTTATCTGTGTGTCTGTGTGAACAGAGCTTTCATGCACCCCCTTGAGACAAGGGGTTGCTGCGGCAGCCATGCTGTAGGGAGTGAGCTGTGTCAGGAACCACCACCATCCACCCTCGACAACAGTGGAAAAATACAGCCTTGACCTCACCCATTAGCAAACCTGCAGGGCAAAGAAGGGTGCAGAGTTCTGCCTTCTCAAGTTTTGATGCCTTAAAAAATGTTTTCTGTGATCGTTCACTTTTGTGTGTGTTTTGTCTCCTCCCACTGATGTTTCCTCCTTCAGTTAAGATATCTGAACAGGACCTCGGGGATGCAGCTCCTGCAAGGCTTAGAGCCTCAGATGCCTCAGTTGTCAAGTAAAAATTTAAACAATGATAACTATCAGAAGGACGAGAGAGACATAGGATGTCTGTAGGGTGCAGCCTACAGAGGTTTTATCGATTACTACAAAGTCTTTGAAAGCCGGGTATAGGCAGGAGGATCCCTTTCAGTCCAGGAATTTGAGGCCAGCCTGGGCAACACAGAGAGACCTTGTCTCAAAACAAAAATGCTAATAAAGATCACTGGGCTAGGGGTGGAAGGCAACAGTTGATGCTAGCTTATTTCAATCCTGGGGGAACGGGGAGGAGGCCCCAAGGAGCAACAAAAACTCAAATCGCTTTGGAAGGGCCTGCTTGACCAAGCACAGCTGTGAGCCAGCACCAGCTTCCATCTCCTGGGATTCAGAACTCTAAGAAGACTCAGAAGGAGCTGAGGAGATGCTTCCTCGGGTAAAGTGCTTGTCAACCAAGCCGGAGGGCTTGAATTTAATTCCCAGTACCCACGCAAAAAGCTAGATTCAGTTGTCCACCCCTGTAATCCCACTGTAGGGGAAGCAGGGGGCAGGGGCAGGAGGGACCTGGTGAGCTCCAGCTTCATTGAGAAATCCTGTCTCAGCACGTGATGTTGGAGAGAGACAGAGGGTGACCTCGGACACCAACCCCTGGCCTCCACCTGCAAAGCACACATACATGCACAGGAACACGTCCGCACACGTGCATGGCTTGGAAGACACAGGTGTACAACATACACATAAAACAAACAAACCATGGCAAAGGCATAACACATAGGGCTTCTTGGGGTTGGGAAAATGAGCTGTCTTTGCACATGAACTTCGTAACGCTAACTACCCCCAAGACTCCGTTATCTGGCAGGACAGGGGCATGTTGAGGCGGAGGAGGAGGAGGAGGAGGAGGAGGAGGAGGAGGAGGAGGAGATTCTCACATTCGTGTTCCATCTTGGCCTTGTCACCCTTGCCAAAGATGACTCAGGTGAACATGTTATTCCTCTGGTTGCCAGGTGCCTGCTGTGATCCAACCAGTACAATCATGCCAGGCACCCCGGCCACTCACCTGTGCGGCTTGCAGAAGTTTCCCTGGCTTGTCTCCACTAGAGTCAGGATGGAGAGAGAGAAACCGGCTGCTCCTGGGGAGGGGAAGAGGCGTACGGTGGAAGGAAGGTGTGAAGAGGAAGGGCACAAAGAGTGTGAACATACCAGAGTGCCAGAAACCCACAGGGCAGGTTCCACACGGAGGAGCCCCCACCTTCAGGGAGCTTAAACACGCAGGTCAGGATAACACCACACTACAAAGGATGGCAAGTTCCAGAAGGGCAAAATTGAAAGCCCATGATACAAGGTTACAGAGGGCAAAATTGAAAGCCAACGATACAAGGTTACAGAGGGGGCCTGATTTCAGTAGGAGGAGGAGCAAGAGGTACCAGTTTATGAGGAACGTGTAAATTAAGACCTGTGGGGAAATGTGGACAAGGATATTTATTAGTCAAGGGAACAGCAAGTAGAAGTCAGACAGGTTTTGGAATGTTTGAAGAACCGTAAAGAGGCTAAGGAAGCCAACCACTGTGAGCAGGGGTGCAGAGCTGGGCGCTATCATTTTGCACACAAGGATATATAATATATACCATTCGGCTCAGTGAACCCCGCTAGGCTGGGGCTGGGGATACCCATGTACTCCTAAAGCCTTGTTCCAAAGATGCCAGCTAGGATTTTGACTCCCGCCTCCGCTGCTTGAAGTGTGGAAAGGAGGTGGTTTAAACGCTTAGAACCCTGTCTGTCAGTGAGCTGTTCACACCTGCCTCTGAAGCTGGGGCTGGAGTGAGGAAATGTCTGGAATGTCCCCGGTGTGGCTTTGGGTGTGCAGTGGGCTCTCGTCAAACAAGAGCTCCTGTCCTCGTTCCAAGCAAACATCTACCCTGCCCTCGACTGGGGAGTCAAAGGGGATTTGATTCTGTCGCCCGCCCTGCCTGGTCTTTTAGGAGGACCTGCAAGAGAGAAGAGCAGCACTTGCTGAGGGCCTGAATGGGGACCCGCAGCAGGAAAATACCCAGAGGTCGCATGGCTTCTCCCTCCCCCATTTAGCAGAAGGAGCTAACAGAGACACCCGGAGGGGGGGGGCTGGGAGGGGACACGAATAAATGTTTTAAACTCGGCTGCAAGCTTGTCGGGGCAGCGAATGGACTGGAATTGGAATGACGTATGGAGGATGGCATGGCCCCCAAGGGTGACATGCAAATCGGTGAAGTATTTCATAGTTCTGGAATCCAGGAGACAATGGACGAACATCGTGGACTTGCTGACAAAGCCAACAGACCCTGCTCCACCTCTTTGAAGAAGAGATTCTTCTGAAAAGGAAGGCTAAGCAGAAGCATTCTCACCATTTGCCGAGAGAAGCTCGAACCTGCAGACCCACACTCCAGGACCCTCGCACAAATTCTCCAGGGTGAAGGCGGGATTCCCTAGGGAAGCATGGGCTGTAGGAAGCCACGAAGATGCAGTAAAGGGCACATGCTGCGTGAACAGCCAAAATATTAGCTCTGTGGAGCAATAAGGAAGGAATGCACTCTACAAGCTGGGGTGGGGGTGGGGGTGGGGTCAATGGCGCCAGCAGAGGATTGATAAAACCCGGCCCTGTTCACCAAAACAGACCCCACGCTGGGCTCTCGAGCATGTCTCAGCAGATCTCAAAGGGCTGAACTCCCACAAGAGTATGCTCAGACCACAGTGCAATTAAACAAGAAACTAATAACTGAAGGCTCATCGGAGAGTCCCCGAGGGTTCGCGAACACATTTCTGAAGAACTAGAGGAGAAACCACAATGGGAATTAGAAAAGTCTTTGGATTGAAGGGTAAAGAAAATGAACATACTGGAACTTGTGAGAAGCAGCTAAGGAAGAGCCAAGGTGGGACTTTCTAGTAGTGTGTGCATCAGAAAATAGGGAGGTCAAGCCAGGCATGAGGACGGATGCCTGTCATCCCCCAGCACAGGAGAGGCAGAGGCAGGAGGATGGCTACAAGTCTGAAGGAAGTCTGGTCAATATAGTGAAACTTTCCGGGGGGGGGGGGCAGGGCACTTACAGACAACTTTAGGTCAATCAAAGTGACGACCTGGGCCAGACAAGATGGCTCAGTATGTAAATGTGCTTGTCACCAAGCCTGCTGACCAGAGTTGGGTCTCCAGGACCTACATGATGAAAGGAGAGAAATGACTTCCAAAATTTATCTTCTGACCTCCACACATGTGCCGTGGTACATTCACACACTGCCACACACCCCCCAAGATAATTGAATAATAAAGCGGCAATCTGGAAACCTTCCTTTGTCCCCCTTGGTAATGGCCGTAGCCTAAATGACCTCTTAGCTGGCATCTACAACATCTCCTCCACAGCGGGATTCCCTGTCACTTGTGCTGTCTTCATACGTAGGGACATTGCACTTCCTTCTGCTACCTCCCTAAGGAATAAACCACCTGAATTACAGGTGGCTCACTGTTCCTTCACTGCTGCTTCGGCAAGGCCTTGGCCTCCCCTGGTATAGGACATTCTTTTTTTTTTTTTTTTTTTTTTTTTGGTTTTTTCGAGACAGGGTTTCTCTGTGTAGCTTTGCGCCTTTCCTGGGACTCACTTGGTAGTCCAGGCTGGCCTCGAACTCACAGAGATCCACCTGGCTCTGCCTCCCTAGTGCTGGGATTAAAGGCGTGCGCCACCACCGCCCGGCGGTATAGGACATTCTTACATGGTCCTGTGCACTGTGCCAGGAGCTTCCATGACCACCACCGTCTCTGTCTCCATCGCAGAGAGGCTCAGCTACTTGCTCCCATCACACAGCTTATCAGGGCAGGACCTGGTCTCCAGCATAAGTGTTTATCATCACACTTTATCCGAAATGTACATCCAGCGTCGCCAGGGAAACCACATCTCCGCCGTGCTTCAAGTTAGTCATTCTCTTCTAGCTCAACCCACAGGACTCTGGTCAGACCTTAGAAGGAACCAGATGACTCTCTGCCTGGTTTCTATCTACCACCGAGCTCTGTCCTCAGCCCCTGGCTCCCAAGGTCCTCAGAGATGGCAAAGATTACAGCAAATGCCGATGACGTCCTGGCTAGATGAAGCCTTCTTTGTCCCATCTGCTACCCATCACTGTCATCATGAACACAGCCATCACCCTGTCTTCCTCTTCTCCAGAGAGAGATGGCTTCTGTTTGTCTTTGCTCAGTGTCTCTGTGTCCTAATGGTACCTTCCTGTTCTTCCCCACAGCCAACAGGCAAAACTGTGGGTGATGATTTAATATGACTAACAATAGGGAATCGGTGTGAACAGCCCAAGGCCAGGGACATACCAGTGGTGACAGCTGTTGGTGAACACGGCCTTATGGTGGTTGGTGTCTTCCACTGAGGCCTTGAGGAACTGCTCCAGCCGGCCTGTGTCCTGCTGTTTCACACATGACCTCTGCTCTGGGGCTAGGGTTTGCTCACTCATCAAATTCCAGTAGCAGTGTGCAAGCTGTGGTTAAAAGCAAGCCCGCGTTGGTAGTGTGGATGTGTCCTCAGAGAGACCTAGAACAGTGAACTTCTGGCAGCAGGACAGATGAATCAAAACATGGAGACTGCAGCAAAGTCCCTCTGCTGAGGAAAAAGGGGCGGAGACGAGGCCTGAACAACATTCTGCAAAACAGGGGCTTCATAGTGGCCCACAGTCTTTAAGTCCTTTAAGACTTTATTTATATTTAGTGTGTGTGTGTGTGTGTGTGTGTGTGTGTGTGTGTGTGTGTGTGTGTACATGTGCACATGCACATGCACATGGAGATCAGACATGTGGGACAACTTGTGGGATTAGGCTCCCTCCTACCATGTAGGTTCTGGGGATTGAACTCAGGACATTAGTCTTGGCAGCAGGCACCTTTACCAGATGAGCCATCTCCCTGGCTCCTCCTCCTTTTGTTTCTTATTAACCATCAAAAACTTGGTAAAATAGGCATGACCTAAAACTCACCTTAATAACTTCCACGAAATGTGCAGACCAGTGGCATGAAGCCTGGTCACGTTATTGGCCACCATCGCCACGAACTCCCAGACTGCCACTTTTTCCTAAACTGATACTCCAACCCCTCTCAACAGCTCCCCGGGCCCCCAAACACCCCCATTTTACCTTCTGTCTTTGTGAATTTGACTAATTTGAGAGCCTCATGTGGGTGGAATCACATAGGATTGGTCCTGTTTGCCTGTTAAATGCACAGTCTTCAGAGTTCATCGCTCGGGCAGCATGTATCAGAATTCCCTTTGTCATTTTTTTTTTTTTTGTCATTTTGTTTTTATGTGTGCGGGTGCTTTGCCTGAATGTGTGCATCATATGCATGCAGTGCCCATGGAGTCCAGAAGAGGGCATCAGATACCCTGGAACTGGAGTTAACAATAGGTTGTGAGCAGTCACGTGGGTGCTGGGAACTGAACCCAGGTTCTCTGCAAGAACAGCCAGTGCTCTTAACCATTGAGTCATCTCTCCAGCCTTTCTCTATTTTTTTTTTTTAAGATTTATTTTTATCTTTGTGTCTCTGTGAGTGTATGCCACATGCGTGCAGGTACCCAAGATGGCCAGAAGAGGGACTATGGTGTCCTCTTCTATTACTCTCTGTATTCCTTTAAGAGAAGGTCTTGCCTTGAACTGGGACTCATGTTTTCTCGGCTAGGCTAAAAGCTAGCAAACCTCAGCAATCCTTCTATCTTTGCCCACCCTTGGAACTGTGGTTACAGGTGTGTGCTAGGTGCCCAGCATGTTACATAGGTGTTGGGATGCAGGCATTAGCGCTCATGATGGCAAAGCAAGTACTCTTAACTGCTAAGCCATCTCGCCAGGCCTTTTTTTTTTTTTTTTTTCTGAGATAGGGTTTCGATGTGTAGCACTGCTGGCTGGCCTGGAACTTGCCATGCAAATTGGATTGACCTTGAATTCACTGTGATAGTACTGCCTTTGGAGATGCTGACATTACCAGCATGAACCACCACGCCCATTTGAGTCAGGTGATTTCGATTATGATAATCCTTTTATCTCTCCCAGAAATTATTTCTAATTCATGCCTCATTTTGCAAGAAACTATGAGACATCTTTCCTTTAAAAATACGCTTTAAGACCTTGTATGATAACTCACATTTATAATCTCAGCATTTGGAAGGCTGAGGTAGCATGCTATGAGGCTAACTTGGGCTATAGAGTGAATTCTGGGCTAGCCTGGGATACAAGAGTTAGATCCTATTGTTTTGGTGGGAGCTCCACCTTAGCCCCTGGCACCCTGGTACCCACATACCCAAAGAGTCTGTAATGTTCTGAGGAAGGTCCACCTCAACTCCCCTCTCCCATCTCTTTCCCCAAACCCATCCCCTCAAAGCCCACCAAACATGGCTCCTCCCTGAGAGACCACTCCCATAGGGTATTTAAACTGCATCCCAGACAACAGACACGTGCTTTTTTGCTCTGTCATCCCCATCTCCTCTCTGGAGATGTCACCAGGGGGGCTGGAGAGTCACCAGGGAACACTTTACCCATTAAACTGGGGCTTTTTCTAATTCGGTCTGATTTGGTTTGATTTGGATTGCTGCGTCAGCGTAGAGGCCTCTCAGGGTGCAAAAGCTTTTCACCAATTTCGAAAATAAAAATTAAAGCCGGGTATTGTGGCTTATACCTTTAATCCCAGCGCTTGGGAGGCAGAGGCTAGCAGATCTCTGAGTTCAAGGCCAGACTGGTCTAAAGAAAAAGTTGCAGAATAGCCAGGGATACACAGAGAACCACAATTAAAAAAAAAAGACAAAAAGAAAAAGAAAAAGTGTGCTTTAGGGCTGGGGATGCAGCTCAGTGATGGAGCACTTTTCTATCTTGTGTAAGACCCTGGTTTGCTTTGCTTTGTTTTGTTTTTAAAGAGCTCTTGGAGGCTGGAGAGATGGCAGGATGGCTCAGTGGTTAAGAGCACTGGTTGCTCTTTCAAGGGCCTTGAGTTTGATTCCCAGTACCCACATGGCGGCTCACAACCATCTCTAACTCCAGTTCCAGGGGATCTGATGCCCTCTTCTGGCCCTTCTGGCCTCTGTGCCTATTCACAGGTGCTCTGCACACAGAAGCATGCAGGCAAAATGCCCACACACATACATTTAAAAAACAACAACAAACTTTAAACAGTATGATACAGTAGGGAAATGGGGTCAGAAACAAGAGGTGAAGCAAGATTAAACTATTAGGTAGCTTTTATTCAAGTGGACATCAAATTTAGATTTGATTTTCACTGAAGTCAAACTTTTTTTTTGTTTTTTTGTTTTTTTGTTTTTTAAGACAGGGTTTCTCTGTTTAGCCCTGGCTGTTTTGGAACTCTCTTTGTAGACCAGGCTGGCCTTGAACTCAGAGATCTGCCTGCCTCTGCCTCCCTCTGCTGGAACTAAAAGTGTGTACCACCCACTGCCCGGCTATACTTTATATCTAATGTGAAATTAAAATGAGTTTCATCTTAAGCAGTTTGGTGCATAACTGGTAAAATGATTAAAGTAAAAGTGATGGAAGCAAGCTGGGCCCAGCCGCACTGGTCTGAAACCCCAGCATCAGGAGCGCGGTCACAGGTTCAAGGCCAGCAAAGTCTCCCTAGCAAGACTGTCTCAAAACAAAGTTAAAAAAAAAAGAAAAAAAAGAAAAAAGAAGGCAGGAGAACAGATCTTCAGTTTGAAGTAGACAGATGTAGCTTCCACTGGGCGGGAGGAACCCACCATTCTTTACAAACCCTTCTGATTAAGTCCCTAAGAGCATCTACTTATGCTCCTTCTTCCTGTACATCTGGGGCTCCTCCATCTGAGCTATATAGGAGACATGTAAAAACACAAGTGTATAAAATTGTTCATTTATTGGTGGTGGTGGTGGTGGTGGTGGTGGTGGTGGTGGTGGTGTGTGTGTGTGTGCGCGTGCGTGCGTGCGTGCGTGCGTGCGTGCGTGCATGCATGCGTGTGTGTGTGTGTGTGTGTGTGTGTGTGTGTGTGTGTGTGTGCCTGTGGAGGTCAGAAAAGAGTGTCTGGTGTCCTCCTCTGTCACGCTCCTCTATTCCCTTGAGGCAAGGTCTCTGGCTG
The DNA here is from genome assembly GCF_004664715.2 of Peromyscus leucopus. Lineage (NCBI taxonomy): Eukaryota > Metazoa > Chordata > Mammalia > Rodentia > Cricetidae > Peromyscus > Peromyscus leucopus. The sequence goes on from NC_051080.1 coordinate 19,205,223, forward strand.
GACCTGGGACTTGTGTTTTCTTTGGTAGACTGCAAGTCACCAAGTCCCAGAGATCTTGTCTCTGCCCCCTTTGAAAGCTCCAGAGGTCTTGTCTCTGCTCCCTCTGGAGCTGGGGCTACAGGTGTGTTCCAAATGCCTAACTTCTTATGCAGACTGGGTGCAGGAATCTGAATTTTAGACCATCTGATTTCACACTCATGAAGGCCCAGCAAGCCTTCTTAACCACCAAGACATCTCTCTAGTGCCCCAAAAGTTAAAAAAAAAAAAAAAAAACATGGGGATGTGCCATGACATCCCCTGTGAAGCTGCAAAAGCAGGTCCTGGGGGAAGGAAGGGGGGAGGCGGAGCAGATGTTTGCTGAGCCCAGCCTGAGGACAGGTGCGGTGCCTGTGCCCGACGTTCCCAACCTCACCTCGTCCACACAAACAACACTCAGGGTAGTAATTATCAGGCCCATTTTGCAGATCAGAAAACTGACATGGGTGAAGAACACCCTTTGGGAGGATCTGAGAGAGAGTTGCAAAAAAGTGCTGGAGTCCACACTGTGGGACTGGACCCCAGGGAGAAGTGAGGAGAGGCCTCTTTCTTAGTGATCAAATGATAACTTGCTCCTTGGGGATATGGACTGTGACCTCCCTGATTAGGGGGCTTTACTGCCACTGCTCAAAGCAATATGAGGCCAGCCCTGGTCTTTGTCCCTGCCTGTAGGCCTGTGTGTGTGTGTGTGTGTGTGTGTGTGTGCAATTATAGTTCCTGATTATAATTTTCTATATGCTCAGGGATTTGAACTAACCAATGTCCTATGACTACTCCTGAAATTGAGGGGAGTATTATTTGCAGGCAAGAGCAGAGGGCCTCTGTGTAGGAAGGGCCCTGCTCTGGAGGCATCTCTGGGGCTCGTCGCTGCCCTCAGCTAAGTGGCCAGACTGACACAGATCTCAAAGTGCTGTGTTGCTGCTGCAGCACACACCCAGTTCTGGAGTTTCTCAAGGCAGCTTGTCCCGGTCCAGTGTGCAGTGACTTCCTTTCCAGCCTCTACTAGAAGTGATGCTGCTGCCCACAGGAGCCCGGAGTTCAGGTCTCTGAGCTTCTGCCGGCTGGGCTCCCTTCCCATCCCTACTCCACCCTGGTTCATCCGGAACAATGAAGGACCCTTCCCCAAGTCACTGACCTCCTAGCCAGGCCACACTTCAACTGCACAGATTACCCAGAGTCCTCTACCACCCTGGTTGACAGGATGGCACACAGTCACACAAACAAACAAACTTCCTTGCATTCTCCTAAGTGAGCAAGCTCTGCTGAATTGTGTGGCACAGAAGTCTGAACTATTTAGCGCACCCTGGACTCAGAAGCACCACATCACAGGCTGAAGGCTTCTCCTTGCTCAGCGGAGATACTAACATAGCCCCATGTGTCCCATCCACGCAGGCAGGCACCAGCATGCCGCCCTGGGGAACTCTGAAGTTTCCGTTGTTGTGATCTGGAAACAGTGTGCTGCAGTGTCCAAAGCAAGACTTCTGGAAGGTTCCAGTAGCTCCTTCTGGGAAGGCTTAGGAGAATCAGTTTCAAGCAGCAGTTCCCCTAATTTGGAGAGGTGGTGTGGAAAAAATAATATGGGGATGATTCCTTTGTGTCAAACCAAACTCTAGACTTAGCGGGGGTGGTGTGTGTGTGTGTGTGTGTGTGTGTGTGTGTCCCACTCAATGAGAAGTAGCCCTGCTGTGTTTGGGGCCTAGCTCTGGCATGAAGTGACCTTACATGAAATACAGATAGGTGTTGAGCCAAGATCACTCCACGCTCCACGCTGAGGTGAGGCAGCTGGATAAGGGCCTGGTGCAGTTGACAAGGCCTTTACGGCATGACAAGGGTAAGAGTCATCTGCGGATGCTACCTTGTGTCTGGCTCCCGTGACCACTTAGACTTCCAATTTAGGCTGTGGGAACTTAATCTCGTAGAAGTCATTGACAGAGATGTTAGAGGATCCTGGGTTCCATCTCCAGGTGACTCCTTCCTTGGTCCAGTTCCGTGTCTCATGTTCCTTCCAGTTTAACCCACCTTGACTCTTCTCCCTACCTCCCTCTTTCCCAGTCCCTCGCTAGCGCTGGCTGGGGATGCACAGGCTAGGTTGCTGGGCGATGGAGAGAGGCTCAGTGCTTCCTTGTACTAGGGCTTCCCCACTCCTGCTGAGGTTCCGAGGTGACCGGCCATAAGCTGCCATCCCCCTGTGCTTTGTCCCCAGGCTGGGGAAGAAGCAGAGGAAGAAAGAGTGTAACAGGGAAGGAAACAGATGTTGGCTGTCTGTGGATGGATGCTAAGCAGACAGTTACGCTAGGCTGATCCCCTCCATGCCCAACACCCTCCCAGCACCCACAGCTGCACCAGACCGGAGCCTTGGGAAATCTATGTCCTATAGTGAGGCAACAGAAGGCAACCATGGGACGAAAGGAAATTCCAAGACTCAAGTCTGTTCTGGGATCATTTCCCTGACTCTAACACGTTGTCCACTGGGGTCCAGTCCTTTGAAGATTGCCCTCCTGGGACCCCTGAGCCAATGTGTAGGTTTATGGACAATGAGGAGGCAATGGAGTGTACGTGGAAGCAAAAACCATGGGCCGTGCTTGCCAGAAACTTCAGGAAATGGACTGGTCAATGCTCCGGGGAAGGCTGACTCATTCCCACCTTGGGCTGAGGGGCCTGCTCACCCCAAGCACCCTGCAGAGTCTCTGCTTTGAGCCTCTGACTTCAGCCCATGGTGTAAAAAGAAAGTGACAAGGTCTCTAGGTTCCAGCAGAGCTGTCCCCGAGGTCTCACGAGCATGCTAAGGCCCTCCAACACGCTGGAGGCGTGTTCATGATGGGGTCTGCACAGAGGCTGCCTGGCACCTTTCCAGGGCAGTGGAAGCCTGTGCCCCCACTCCCTGTAACCACCTCCCCTGGGTGAATTACCTGCACCCAATTAATTATGCAATTATCTAGCTGGGGCTATGAAGAGCAAGCACCAAATTGCCAAGATGGGCTGTGGGATAAGACACTTCAATGTTGCCAAGTGGAAAACAGTCCCCACTCACTTCTGAGACTCCTGGTGGCTGCCACAGCTAGGGCCACAGTGTGGCCTTGGGGTGAACCTGGCTCGGCATGTCCTTGATGGGCTCCAAAGTCCAACCTATCACTCTAGGGCACTGTCATATAAACATCCTTGACCAGTGGCTCCACCTCTCCCCACCAGCCTGGCCGTTCTGATGACATGGAGAGGGTGCTATCTGGAGGGTTGCTTTTCTGGGATCAGGGTGGTTCTGGGTTGGGGGGCCCAAGATCAGGGCCAGAGAGAACAGACCCATTGTCTTCCTGAGTTGCTGAGCACTGTCCATCTTTCAAAAAGTAGAAGGGTAAATTATGCATAGAGCTGAGAGTCAATACTTTGAGCCTGGTGTGGAGGGGACTGGAGGCTGTGTCTTTAGTTTTTAAAAATGAGCTATTTTCTGAATGAGGCTTAAAGTTATGAGAGAGGAGAGGATGAATAAGGTGGACTTGTTAGAACTCAGAATTTCTAGCAAGATGCATGAGACTAGACTATCTGAATTGTGAGCAATGAGAAGCCTCCCCCAGAGAGCTGGAGAGAAGGCTCAGCAGTTAAGAGCACTTGCTGCTCTTGCAGAGAACCTATGTTCAGTTCCCATGTTAGGCAGCTCCTAACTCCCTGTGACTCCAGCTCCAGGGGATCCAACACCCTCTTCTGGCCTCTTTGGGCACTCACACACATGTGGTATACACATACACATATACAGATGAATAAATATAAAACAAATGAAATAAGCCTTCCTAGAAACACTCCTTCCTAAAAAACAGGTCCCTGCCCATGGTGTTCCTCGCCCATCAGGGGACAGATGCATAAGTGGGTATTTATAGGACAGTTACTGAGCCTCTTGGCCATCCCCGGCCTCCATTGCCTGCCCAGACTCTACTAAGCCATGTCACCTCATGGAATAAAGACCATCCCGTCCCATGCGTCTACAGTGGCCGTGCTGCCGACTGGGGACTTGTGTGCAGCAGCCTTTCCGCTAAGCATTTTATGTCATCATCTCATCCAACCGCACATCCATCCCCCTGTGAAGTCCGCATGACGCTGCTGCATAGAAATCCTAGGTTCTCGGGGGCTGGAGAGATGGCTCAGAGGTTAAGAGCACTGCTTGTTCTTCCAAAGGTCCTGAGTTCAATTCCCAGCAACCACATGGTGGCTCACAACCATCTGTAATGAGATCTGGTGCCCTCTTCTGGCCTGCAGGGATATGTGCAGGCAGAACACTGTATACATAATAAATCTTTAAAAAAAAAAAAAAAAGAAAAAGAAAGAAATCGTAGGTTCTGAAGACTAGTGTCACGTGCCCCAGGCCACAGAGCTTTAAGAGTGGCTGAACTTGAACTCAAGCCTGCAAACTCCTAGGCGGTTGTTGTTCTGTGCTCTCTCACTCTGTCCTATCCTATGGCCACCTTTTCAACATGCAACTAAACCCTTAATACCCCAAGAGCAGAATCTAGGTGTGAGATGCTCTGGCACGCATGGAAGATTCTTTCAACCTTGCTGTATTGTTGCAAGAATTTTCTCTCTATGGGGCACTAGGAAAGCAATTAAGTCCCTCCTTCTAAGGTCCCCAATGACAAACCAAAGGTCCCCCTGGGGAACCGATGAGTTTACTAGGCTTACTTAATGGAGCATGGGTGAGGTGTTACAGGCAAGAGTGTGGGTGACCCTCAAGCAGCCACACTGGGAGGTCTGCACCCAGCATGCATGATGACTCCCACACAGCTGCATAGGCGAGGCCTCCTTCTCCGAGTACTCCTCAGACTAAACACTACAACCCCCCCCCCCAAGCCCCAGGGCTGCATCCAAGTAGAGTAGAATTGAGAACTACGTACAATTGATTGGGCGGAGGGGCTGGTTACTCAGGGGAGGGCCCCACGGCCCTCTGCTTCCTCTCCTGTGAGGGAGTACCCATACTCAACAAGCCCAGCTGTGATGAACTTCTTGCAAGCAGGCCCAGCTGAACTCATGAGGCTAGCAGCTGATTAGCTCTGAGGATCGTGCCATGCAACATGCATATTTGAAAATTTAAATAAAATATTAAAAAGAAGAAAAAAACATACAGCTGAGTTCAGATGTTTATTTGCTAGAGCAGACCCAAGAATCTTGCTGGGACTTGGAAAGGTGGGCTCCCCACTTTTGGTTCTGTCAACTGGGGTTATGGGAGTGGGGACAGAGGGGGCATGTCTCTGCTTCCCTTTCCTGGTTCCTGTGTGTGTATATCAACGCTCTCAAGGACACAGCCTGGTCTGAGCATGTCTCTGCCTCATGCCACAGAGCTTCTGAGAGCAGTTGGGTAGGTTTCTTTCTGTTGGGGTTTGCCTACTAAATGTCTCTCAAAACTCCCGTGTTGAAGGCTTGGTCCTCAGTGCAGCAGGGGTCCATGGGGGGGGCCTTTGGGAGGTGACCGGATCATGAGGATTGTGACTTCATCAATAGACTCATCCATTGAAGGACTCATAACTTTAATGGTGCTTTGGAAGATGGCGGGGACTTCAGGAGGTGGGGTCTCGGAGGAAGCAGGTCACAAGGACATGTTTTTGAGGGGGAAATCTTGTTCCTTTCCATCCTTCTTTCTCTATTGCCTTCCGTATGCTCTACCTTGTCACAGGCCTGAAAGCAATGGCACCAGTGGGGCACAGGTTGAAACTTCTGAAACTGGGAGCCTAGATAAATCATCCAACTGATTTCCCTATGTGCTTTATAAGAGCAACGAACTCAGTTTCCTTCAAAGCTGATAGCTTTCTATTAGATTAGGGCACCATGGCACCCCTTTCTGGAACCTTCTCTTCCAGTTCATTCTATGAGGTCAGCAAGTGATTCAGCCCGGTGTCTCTGTGTGTTCACTTTCTCAGGCTTATAAAACACGTTCCATTTAGGAAATCTCAAATATTTAAGGAGGCAGTTAAGAGGTCTGCACCGTTGTTGGGGACCCTGACAATTTCTTTGAAGAATAAGGGTGCTTATGGGAACACCGTAAGCTCCACATAGGATGTGGTATGAAATGTACACAGTTGGGGTTGAGTGCAATTTGCTCACCTGTCCACCATGTCTCTCATGGATGATTAAGAAATGGACACTAAGGCTGCAAAGCCACCAGGCTCCTGGAGCTCACTAATGTGGCTCCATCGCCAGTAATGCTGCTTCCCTTTGGCTCCATCATCGTCACTCAGAAGGTCAAGGGAAGCAAGGTCAGACGCGTGCACAGTACTTCATAGTTTGCAAAGGCCTCTGGTGTAGCCCTCTGGCACTCCTCACTGCCATCTTGGGATTAACATCTCCACTTTGACATGCAGAAACAGGCTAGGAAGATGGCAGTGACACCTGCCTGCTCCCCACCCCCCAAGTCCACCGTGGTCATCTCTGAGTCAGGTAGGGTCAGCATCCTGTTCTCTTCCATTCTGCTCTCCCACCTAGGAGCTCATAGTCCTCAACCCTCCTTTGACTGTTCTTCTGCCTCGGGGAGTGAGCATTTCCCCCAGGAAGGGCCCCAGTAACATCTTGGGTCACATGCTTATCTACAAGCCAATCAGCATCAGGAGGCTTGGCTCAGTCTACCAATAGCAGTTCCCACACTAATGGCAATGGATTGAGTCAAAGTGTGGCTGGGAAGACAGCTGGGGGAAGAGTGCTTGCCATGAAAGCTTAAGGAACTGGGTTCAATCCCCAGATTCTATGTAAACATGCTGGGGGCATCCGTAATCCCAGTAATGGAGGGCACAGGCAGATCTCTGAGGCTCGCTGGCCAGCCAGTCTAGCCTATGCAGTGAGTCCCAGACAGATGAGAGATCCTGTCTCAAAAAACAAGGTGGACAGTGCCTGAGGAATGATACCCAAGTTTGTCCCTTGGCCTCATGTACATATACACATTTGTGCAATACATATATATGTACACACACACACACACACACACACACACACACACACACGCACGTGCCCAAAGAGACAGAAAGACAGACACACACATACATACACACAAGCATACACACATATGCAGGTGCTCAAAGAGACAGAAAGACAGACAGACAGATACACACACACACACACACAAGCATACACACATATGCAGGTGCTCAAAGAGACAGAAAGACAAACATACACACACACACAAACACACACACACACACAGAGAGAGAGAGAGAGAGAGAGAGAGAGAGAGAGAGAGAGAGAGAGAGAGATTGATGGAGGAGACAGAGATAAGTTCCCTTCTCTGAAACAGCCAGTGAGTCAGTCCTCTCAGCCCAGTCCCACCATTCATCCACTGGGAAGGAAGGAGAGGGCTCCCAGAATCCCCTTTGCTCAGTGTAAAAGGGCAGATTCAGTCCTCAGGCCACAGGTAACCTGCAAGGACTCACACACATCTCATATCCTACCCTTCCTCCTTAAGATTCCATTTTGTTGAAAAAGGAAAGAAAGAAAAAAAGAAGAAAGAGAGAGAGAGAGAGAAAGAAAGAAAGAAAGAAAGAAAGAAGGAAGGAAGGAAGGAAGGAAGAAAGAAAGAAAGAAAGAAAGAAAGAAAGAAAGAAAGAAAGAAAGGAGTTTATTATTTAATATATGAGTGAGTTTGAGTTTGAGGCCAAGCTTTCATAATGTCTCAGTGTTATTTGTAAACAGGTGGCCCAAGGAAAAATCCAACTCTCTCTCTCTCTCTCTCTCTCTCTCTCTCTCTCTCTCTCTCTCTCTCTCTCTCTCAGTGTGTGTGTGTGTGTGTGTGTGTGTGTGTGTGTGTGTGTGTGTGCATATGCATACAAGTGCCCAAAGAATCCAGAAGAGAGCATCAAATCCCCTGGAGCTGGAGTTACAGGCCGTTGTGGCCACCTGATGTGGGTGCTGGCGGCTGTCCTCAGTCCTCTCCGAGAGTAGCTAGTGCTCTTAACTGCTGAGTTCCAATTTCCCTTCCCCACTGAGACGCTTCAGCATGAAGGAGACATTCAAATGTCCTCTGTGTAACCTGTCCCTGGACTGTCTAGTCCCACCAGGGTTATTTCCTAATCATCAGCTCAAGTTGCCTAGACATGATAAACCTTTGTGTCAGCGTGGCCAGGCATGGTTTGGACAGAGCAGTGACCCAAATGACCTCAGGAACACTGTGGGTTCCCAGAGGCTGGGTCCATGTTCCTGAAAATTGAAATACCAAGTGGAATTGCCCAGACCTTCCAGCACTGGCCCCTCCAGGAAGATAAACGTGGTTGTTGGCCCAGGTCTCAGTGAGGGTCAGGGCCCAGGACAAGATGCACTGCATGTGAGAGCCTGAGACAAGATCAGAGAGCCAATACAAAGGAGGAGCCTGACGCCGAGGCCCGGCCCAGGCCACCACTGATGCTGAGTGGTGTTTGCTCGCGGATACATTCAGCTGGCCTGGATCTGGTATTACATGGAGCTCTGGGGGCAAGAGAAGCTTCGAAATGGCCTTAGGGGAGATTTGCAGTCCTCTTGCTCTTGGAAGATCTTTGAGCTAGCAGAAGTCCCATCTGGAGAGTCTGTAACTGGAAGTCTGTCAGGAAGAGCCAAAAGCTTCTTTTCTCCCTGTGAGGATTGGTGGCTGGAGGGTGCACAATGCAGCCACGCCCACAGACACCATGGGATACACCAACCACGCCCACAGACACAATGGGATACACCAATCACCCCCACAGACACAATGGGATACACCAACCACACCCACAGACACAATGGGATACACCAATCACCCCCACAGACACAATGGGATACACCAACTACCCCCACAGACGACACAATGGGATACACCAATCACCCCCACAGACGACACAATGGGATATACCAATCACCCCCACAGACACAATGGGATACACCAATCACCCCCACAGACGACACAATGGGATACACCAATCACCCCCACAGACACAATGGGATACACCAATCACCCCCACAAACACACTGGAACACAACAGCAACCCCCATGGACACACAAGGCCACACCAGACACCCCCACAAACACACTGGAACACATCAGCCACCCTCAAGGACACACCAGGCCACACAAACCTTGAGGCTCACATCTTCACCAAGTGGTCCTCCTTCTTTGAACAAAACTGCAATCCACCTCTTACGTGCCCCGAGAGGCATGCTATCAGCTGCTTCTGGGGAGAATTTATTGTACATTTATTTCTGTGCCCCTCTATAGCAGCCATCAACTGGAAACACACAGAGCCTGATTTTTTTTTTTAAAAGTACCAAATGTCAACCCTCATTCAGTCTTGGTGAGAACTAGCCACCTTTTAGCTTTCAGATGGACTGAGGCTTTCAAACTCTTTCCTTGGTCCTTAACAAGGCCTGGCCACACACAGGGAAAAGGAACAAGATTCAGCCTGTGCATTTAAAAAAAAAAAAAAGCAAGGATTCAACCAAGGAGCTGAGCAGTTGGACTTAATGTTTAAACACCACAGTACATCAGCTGGACGTACTGATGTGGCTCAGCTTAATTCACATGGTCTTACAAATCAATATGAAACATCAAGAGATGCCCGAGGGATATAGACAGGCACCTGGCAGTCACTGGCAGCAAGGACTTGGCCAGGGGCAGGGGTGCACCCCGGGCTGTGCCACGAACCAGCCCTTCAGAACCAGTACTCAGAGACGAAGATGTGCACATTGACGACATTCCGGTGGGAGACCACGCCCCCCAACACATAGTTCATCTCCAGCCTCAGGACGGCATAAAATGGACCCACGATGGGCCGCACTTGGCGCACGACACCTAGGGAGAGAGCAGAAGGCATGTTGTTGGATGTCAGCAGGCACAGAGCGACATGGGTATCTGAGGAATTTATCATGGGAATCTGAGGGCTTCCTCGTGAATTTCCAGACTAGAGGGGTAGCCCAAGGCAGATGCCTGGATCGCCAGGGTAACCATTCCCTTCCACCTGGTCACTCTGGGTTGTTTCCCATCACTAGGGACACGTGACAGTGAACTCACTACCTCCTTTCTGTCACGCACAGCTTGGAATGTGTGGGAAGCAGTGAGTCTGGGCTTTGGGGATCAGCAGGTCTGGGCGGGGCCAGCTCTCCTGCCCTGGTGCAGCCTGGGTTTCCTGTTCTACTACCATTTGTCCGACAGGGTTTTGAAGGCCCTAGAAAAGACCTGGCATGGAGTTGAGGCCCAACATATCCTTCCCTCCTTCCCTCTTAAATCTTAGGTGGGACCACTGGGAAGGGGGAGAAAAGGAGTAGTTCATCCCTGGGACATCTGAAGGTTACAAAGGATGAGTCCTCAGCCCCCTTCTCCAGGAGGAGCAGCCCCAAGTTCCTACAGGTCCTTGGACCTCCTGCAACACGTAGTCCAGATACCCCACCGCATCATCTGCCAACACTTGACCAACAGGGATTCAGGAATGGCCTCCCTCCAGATTGATTTACACACATGTACACACACACACACATACACACACACACACACACATGCAGATTATTAAAAAGTTTCAAAGTGAACATATAGTGTGTAGCGTCACAACTACGTGCAGAGAAACAGCCACCAGTTGATTCCAGGCTGGTTTGTGGAAATGAGACTGCCACAGGTTTAAGAACTGTCCAAGAGGCAGCCTGTCCCAAGCCGTCGGTGTCCAGCGGGCAGCAGAGGCCTGAGGGAGAACTGAGGACCATGATGGCTTCTGTCACTATGGCTAGCCATCAAGTTCATGCCCAGAAGGAGATGTTGGGCACAGTACCCTCCTTTTGCTATTCCGGGCCTCTGTTGCGGCAGCCATGGTGGAATTCTAGCCTTCTCCCTAAGCACACCTGGTTTTAGTTTGGGAAGAGGGCAACACAGACCTCCATAGGCAGTCAGTACCCCGTTCTCATGCCCACCATGGCCATAACATTGCATCCTTGTTCCTCTGAAGGCCTATAAACAAATACGGCTCCTGTCAAAAGCTTAACTCTTTATCTGCCAATGGGCCCCAATAGCCAGAGCATTCCTGTCACCCCTCCCTGGGCTAGGTCTGCCTGTCAGGTTGGATGGGATCATAGTGCTGAGCCTATAATATTCCCAGCATGAATCCATGCATGACCCTGTTCCACTCCCTAGGTTCTAGGCCAACAGGATGTCTACCAGCCACTGTGGCTTTAGCCACCAGAGAGCAAGGGGTGTCCTTTTCACTCTGCCCATGGCTAAGAAGCTGCTGCTCAAAGAAGAGCCTGAGAAGCCGATGAGCCCATGACCCATTACAGTGGCATCATAAATGTCCGCAAGCTCAGCTCAGATCCTGCTTCGTCGTCGTTACTAAGAAATATTTAAATATATTTTTATAGGGACTGGAGAGAGGCCTCAGTGGTTAAGAATGCATACTGTTCTTGCAGAGGACTCAAGTTCAATTCCCAGCACCCATACTGCATGGCTCACAACAGCCTACAACTCCAGCTTTAGAGGAACCAAAGCCCCTTCTGAACTCCTGAACACTATCCACACACAGACTTATGCATATACACGAAGTTTTTAAAATAAAAAAACATATTTTATATAATACTGATATTTTATGTAATTTATATATTTTGTTCAAAATATAATTTAGATAAAGATACACTGTTGATTGTCTATAATGACATGTAAGATTTCAACACAGACATCATAAAATCTTATCTTTTTGTGGGAGTGGGGTTTGCAACAGAGTCTTCTGTAACCCAGGCTAGCTTCAAACTATGTAGTGGAGGATGACCCAAAGTTCCTGATCCTCTGAACACCACTTTTGAGGATTATAGGCATGTACCACCATGCCCAATGAGAATAAGCTAGAAAATGCTAAGGACCATGTTATATTTACATGTTGGCATAATATTTACATGTTGATCATACCATTACATTTACATGTTGACATGCCTATCAATCTATCTTCTTTGAGTGAGCGTTCCTGGATACTCATGGGACTCATCACAGGGTCTACAGTTCAGATACACAGTCATGTCTGGGCATGTGATAGATGCCTGACACCCAACTACAAAAGGATGTAGAGAGGGCTGGTGAGATGGCCAGGCGGGTAAAGCTCTTGCCATACAATCTTCGTCATCTGAGTTTGATACCTGGAACCCATGGTAAAGGGGGTGAACAGACTCCTGAAAGTTGTCTGCTGTGCACCCACGTGTGTGCATGCATGCACGCACACTAAATAAAACAGAGTTTTAAAAAAGAATGTAGAGAATTCAACAGTGGTTGTGGAGGGCAGGTCTGAGTTGGAAAAGGTAAGAGAACTCACGTATGGGCACAAGGAGTGAGTGTGACCAACCTGGGTTAGAAGAGTTGCTTAATGATTCTGAGTCTCATTGTCCTTTTCTATGGGCAGAGATAAACCAGCAATCTTCAAAATCAGAAACTAAACAAACTGGTGGCACAGGCCTGCAATCTCAACTGCTTGGGAGGTGAAAGCCGGAGATTCAAAAGCTCAAGGCCTCCTTGGGCTACTGTGTGTGTTCAAGGCCAAGTTGGGAACTTAATAAGATCCTGTCTCAAAACAAAGTTTTAGGAAAATGTAGCTCAGTGGCAGAGCACTTCCCAGCAAGTGTGAAGGTTAGTCTCCAGCAACACACACACACACACACACACACACACACACACACACACACACACACACACAATCATTCAGGAAGGACAAATAATATTTCAATGAGATTTCTGTGCTCCAATGGGTAGAAAATGTTTGCCTCTAAACCCACCCTCTGAGGAAATCCATGAAGGGTCATTTCTGTCATAGCTGAAGACTAGAACTCCATACTGTTGGCTAGTTGTTTTGTTTGTAAACTGCCACACAGTGGGACAAGGCACCAAGCACACACTGCCTCAGGGAAAAGTGGACTTCAGGGCCTCCAGGTGCCAGGCCATATCCCTGACATGAGTCACTTTCAGAGCCTGCTCAGGATCATTGCATATAGCAAGAAAGATGAGTAAGGGTAGCTAGCCCATGATGCTGGCTGGTGTGGGTGCAGGCACAAGGAATGTGTTCCTTCCTGCTTGTCCAGAATCTTCTGATTTTTGCCCCTTTGACCTGAAGTCTGGGTGGTACCTCAGAGGTACTATCCACAGTCTCAATCAGCCCAGAGCTATCTTTCCCACACTAGACCCCTCAGAGGGCCTGGCTACCATCCTTCCAGCCCAGGCACACATTCCTGCACCTCTGTTTTCAGAGAACAGTTTCCCTCCATCTCACTAGTTCAAGCATGACCTCTGCCCTCTTGCCCTCACCTTGACTGAAACCAGGCCACAGTGTTTCATGAAAGATGACATAAATAACCCAGCTGGTCCCCAGTGCCTGGCACTCAACAGACGCCAAGTAAATGGCTGGTTCTGGTGCCAACTCTTTATCTATAGCTTCCTATCAGCCATCATCCTTCTGTGCACCTACTTACCCACCAGTCAGTTGATCTATCCAGGGCCTATCCATCCATCCATCCATCCATCTATCCATCCATCCATCCATCCATCCATCCATCCATCCATCCAATCCATTCATCCATCCATTCATCCACCCATCCATCTATCCCACTGACCCACTCATGCATTTATCTAATCCATCTATCTCATCCATTCCTCTAGCCATCCTTCCATCTACCCATCTATCTAATAGAGGTCAGTCTACGCAGGGAGAGTTGAGGAAGTTTCTACAGAGGTACTGATATTTAAATTGGGTACAGAGGTACTGATATTTAAAGGGGCCCAGAGAGCAGGAAGGACATGTGTTCTCAACTGTAATGCTCCACCTGCCTAGTTCGGAGGATGTTCCCGCTAGCCTCCTATCAGGGCAGAGACTGCACAGTGCCCATGTCTGCTCCACCATCCCCATGGCTTGGGCTGGCACCTGGCAGGAGTTCAGCCATAACCACTGAGGGAGATGAAGGAGAGTGGGAGGAGAGGAAATCAGTTCTTGAGGCTACACGTCGAAGAGCACATCACTGTCTGACCTCACAGGTAGCATTTCATTCTGTCTGTTTTAGAGACAGGGTTTCTCTGTGTAGCCCTGGCTGTCCTGGAACTCACTCTAGACCAGGCTGGCCTCGATTCAGAGATTCCCCCTGCCTCTGCCTCCCAAGTGTTGGGATTAAAGGTGTGTACCATTACCACCCAGCTAGCATTTCACTCTGTGTGATCTATCTAAAACTCCTGTAAATACTTTTTGAGAGCAAACAGTCTCTTCTTTTGTGGGGGCCCATAGACTATTGTGGGCTGTTTCACCCCTTGGGAGTCATGAGTTTGGCTTGTAAATTCTGGAGGCACTCTCTACAGTTTCTTCCTCCTGTTCGGCTGAGTTCAGCTCCCTTCTGTCCCACAGTCCCATCACCTTCCCATGAGGTCTGCTATGACCATCTTCTTTAACACTGTACTTCTCATTTCACGTGATTCTGTTCTGGACTTGCCCAGAGCATTTGCTTTCCTATAGCACTCTATGAAGGAGGCTAGGCTCTTCCATTGAAATGCTTTCCTGCAATGCACAGTGAGAAACCTTGGAGCAGCTAGCCCCAAATGGGATGTCTTTATCAACTCCCTCCCCTCAAGGTAAATCTAAGTAAAAGAGGAGACAGAAAGACTGTGGTGGGTAACTCCAAGGAAACAGCATCATCCAGACACAACAAGGATGATGCATGTATGAATTCACAGAGACTGTGATAGCACACACGAGACCTGTACAGATGCAAAGCAGCCAAATTCTAGCACTGAGAGGGGGAGTGGCTATGAAGTCCCACCCCTAATCAAGAACCCATTTGCAACTGATACCTTCTGTGAAAGTGAACATCGGTTTTCTCCAATAGAATGTTACTGGGTTTATCAACTACACTCCAGGACAGGCTTCATGCTCAGGAGTAGCTGACCCACACAAAACAGACTCTGTGCTTGTGTGTGTGTGTGTGTGTGTGTGTGTGTGTGCATGTGTGTGCTTTTTGTTGTTGTTGTTATCGTTTGATTTTTTTTTTTTAGAGAGACAAAATTCACACAAAAAAAGAACATGAAGTTGGATGAGTAGGGAGGTGGGGGAGAGAATTTGGGAGGAGTTGGGGAACAGGAAAATATATGGTCAAAATACATTGTTCAAAAATTTTTAATGAAAAAACAAACAATAAATATTTGCCCTGCAAGCATTTAGGAGCTATGGAAGGCTTTGGCAAGGGGAGTCTTTGTTTGGCTGACCAGTGTAGCAGTAAGTGGCCCATTTCCATCTAGTCTGACATGCCCATCCCATTGGGTGGGGTATTTCCACCTTTTCAACGGCTCTGGGAAAAAACCAAAGCGGGCCTGGGCAGGTGGTTCCCTGGTAAAGTACTTGCCTTGCAACCAGGCAGAGCTGAGTTAGGATCCTTAGCACCCACGGAAAAAGCCAGGTGTGGCGACATACATCTGTAACCTAGTAATGGCAAGATGAGGGGCAAACAGGCGGACCTCTGGAGCTCAATGGCAGCCAGCCTAGCCTACCCTGCAAAGCTCCAGGGCAAAGTTCCTGTCTCAAACAAAAGGTAGAAGGTGCCTAAGGACCAACACAAAAGATTGCCTCTGACCTCCATATGAGCACTGTGCATGCATGCACCTGAACATCATGCATACATGTACCTGAACACCATGCATGCATGCATCTGTATTTGTACCCGCGCACACACACACACACACACACACAGAGGTGGGGTGCTGAATTCAACAGCTTTAACCTTCCAAATCTTCATCTTAGGCATTTCTGCTCCAGGTCCCAGGCGCTGCTGGTATTCCTTCTCAGCATGTCTGCACCTCTTAGAGATATAATTAAGCCTGTTTTTTTCCCCCATTGAAAAATGTAGCCCCCTGGGGCAGTTCACCTTCATGTCTCAGTTCTGCTGTGTAACCTGAAGCTGATGTTCTGGGATCCTTAATGCTGAACACAAAATACACAGGTCCGGTAGGGGAAGTCTGTCTCTTGGGGCTGGTAGTCCACACACTTAGCCCCGGAGCCCATCTGACCTCCTTCCATGTACTGTATTCAGTTGTCTATCAACTGTTTGAAAAGACATAAACTCGTCTGGGCTCTCTGTCTACCTGACTGGCTTTCAGACATTCTGTCCAGATATCTGGGTTCCTGGGCTGGCTCTGCACTGGCCAGTTGTGTGACCTCCTGCAAGGCCTCCTTCATGTGGTCTTCAGTTCAGCTTCTGACACGAAAGTGCTGTGACTCGAACTGACAGAGTTTAATGGAGTGGACAGGGCTGTCAGAGTTTTTCAGTGAACAAGATTATGAGTCCAGACACGGTGTGCAGAGCTAGAGCCACAGAACAGACGGCGGCTTGAGCAGGAGAAGGGAGAGGTGACAGTCTGAAAGTTACATGTCACCACCATGCAGAGCATAAGAAACTATCACTACCTGAAGCCAGACTAGGGGTAGGGCGCATTTTCCTCCTCGAGATCAGTCTCCCTGCTCTCCCCGCTGCAGAACAAAGCCAAGGCCCAGGGCAGTTTGTCTCAGCTGGTCCTGCATGCCTGGGTTGTGGGGCTCCTCTCTGCCTGATTTACTCAATGAATGGCTGCTGAATGCATGAACCACACCGTCAAGCACTGGGTGTAACTTAGAAAGTTGGAAAGTATCACCCGCAAGCGGAAGTATTGGGAAATAATGACCAACAGCGCACAGCATTGGCATTTCAGATGGGGACCACCTAGGAGGAGAAAGGGAAATGACAAAGACTTGGGCTCACTGGCTGACCTCAGTGGCCACCATCCCCCGCTCCCCAGCCCCAACATGTCAGACAGACACCTGGAAAGAAGCAGTCACCAGATCTCAGCGAACCTCCCAGGATCAGAACCACAGGCTGGGGCAGGCAGCCTGAGCCAAGGATGGAGGAAAAGCCAAGGAAGGAAAGCTGTTGACTTAGGCTGAGCACTCCCACCCAGTACACCGGGACCAGAAGTGATGGGGACTTTGGGATGTTTGCAGTACACATGTCCTGTTCATCTGCTTCATATTCGCCTTCTAAACACAGTCAGGCATGCAACATCCTTCAGAATGCTACAGGTGAAGGAAGAGTTTCTCCATGCGGGATACTCTTCCCGTGGCCTTAGACACTCATTATATTTCAGTTTTTGGAGCATTTTGGAAGTAAGGAATGCTTGGCTTGAATCTACACAGCCAAGGTGCAGATGGGCTGGAAAAGAGGCCACAGGGCAAGGGTGGGGAAGATTCCATGTGACCATGCTGAATTTGGTCCCCACCACTGAGCTGTGAGGATGATCATTTATCCACGAGGAGGGAGGAGCCAAAAACGAAGCTGAGGGTAAGATGTCCTAAATTCCAGCTACCAGGGCCATGGATCCCAGTCCATGGTAGGACTGGTCTCAAAGCGCAGCTGTCTGTCACCTCACAGCATGACACAACACATGGATGCTTCCAGTGTATACTGCTCTGGCCCGACTCAAAAATACTCCAGCAAGGGGCTGGGGAGATGGCTCAGGAGTTAAGAGCATTTGCTGCTCCTACAGAGGAGTGGGATTTGGTTCCCAGAAGCCATATGGTGGCTCACAACCATCAATAACTCTAGTGCCAAGACATCTAACACCCTCTTCTGACCTCTGTTGACACCAAGCATACATATAGGTAAGCAAAACACTCAACCACATAAAATAAATAATCCTTAAAAAAAGAAAAACACCATTCAGCCAACTCAGCAGAAGTTTCTGGAATTCTAGAGCCATCGCACCAGGAATTAGGGCTGTGTCTGAACTCCCCACACCCTGCCTTTCCTGCCTGCCCGAGAAACCCCATAATGGCCGGAAAGGAAGGAGGACAGGTGTCTAGGCTGCATATTTAAAATACCAAATGTCACTCAACATGTTTCAGCAAAACTCATCAGCCGTATTTTGGGATTATTATAAATGTACCCCGCCCCAAGTCTCCTGTGAGCAAAAGCAGATACATCAAGCAGACACCTGCAGGCAGTCAAGTGGAGGAGGAAAGCCCAGGGTACGGCTGCCCTGGGGAGAAACGAAGAGAAATGTGAAGAGCTCCAGCTCGGGTCTACACCTCCCCGACCCATGTCTGGGACAGGGAATCAGCATTTTCTGCAGCCTTCGGCTCCCATACAGCTCACACACTCAGTACTGCTGGTTGTGGCTGGGAACAGTACTATCGTGTTCTGTGGTTTGTTGGGGTTGGAAATAAAGCCCAGGGTGGCCGAGTGAGTCGCCAAAGATCACACAGCCAGGAAGAGGCAATCCAAGACTCTAATCGGAACCCGGGACGCTGTGTCTTCCCCTTGTGCTGAGTGGCTTTAACATAAGAAGGGAAAGGAAAGCCTGGCGGTGGTGGCACACGCCTTTAATCCCAGCACTCAGGAGGCAGAGTCAGGCAGATCTCTGTGAGTTCGAGGCCAGCCTGGACTACCAAGTGAGTTCCAGGAAAGGCGCAAAGCTACACAGAGAAACCCTGTCTTGAAAAACAAACAAACAAACAAAAAAAAAAAAAAAAAAAGAAGGGAAAGGAAGGTTTGGGCAATGTTCTGGCAAGATGCGCTATGTGAACGAACGCAGCTCCTACTTACACTGAGTCGGTTAAAAAGTGTAACTGTGACAGAATGGGCAAGACACTGTCTTCCCTTCTCCTGTGTCCCTGCTTTGACCCTAGCCTCACTTACCTACCTGCCGGGTCCTTTCAGCCCCAGCCCCATACACAACTACGTACAGACGGCCCCAAATGCACAGTTTAAACCCCAGCATACAGGGCCCTAACCTATCCCCTCCCAAACCTCTCTCCTTCCTCTCTGTGGTGGTCCCTCTTCACACTCGATGTAATTGATTTAGAATCACCTAGGAGACTTGAGGAGCACATCTCTAGGTTTCCCGGAGGAGGAACCGGGGTGGGGCAGGGCCGTCCATGGGACAGGGACCTCGACAGTATAAAAGGAGAAAAGGCAGCTGAGCACTGGCATCCCCTGCCCAGCCCTGCTTCCTAGCGGCCATGATGTGCGCTAACCTACCATGCCCCCTCTGTCATGGTGACCCCATGCCCTTGAGAACTTTGGGCTGAAAGGAACCCCCTCGTTTCTCTCAGGGATTTTGACATAAGGACAAGAAAACCCTATTCCCAAGCCCTACCCAGAGCAAGGAACTTGGAGCCGTTCTCAACTGACGCTGCGAGCCTTCCGGCCTCGGTGTCACCCTTCACCGAAGTTCTCTTCTCACCAGAGTTCTCTCCTCCACACAGGCCCTTGGGCCAGGACCCATCCTTTTCACTCAGGCTTGGGGCCCCTTCATCCTCACCTTCTAGAAGGTAAGTCCGATAGGGTCCTCCAGTGTTCTGAGCACCTGATGGGTGCGAGGGCCTGGTACCTCCTAGTGATGGTGTGTGTGTGTGTGTGTGTGTGTGTGTGTGTGTGTGTGTGTGTGTAGACAAGTACATATGTGTGTATGTTCAAAACACAAAGAGGGGGGCAAAAGGAGCATCACACCAGTCACCCCCTCGTCATCGATGAGAAAGGCACACAAACCCTCACCTGCTGCAACTTGTTCCTGGACCCTCCCCCACCCCCACTGTTATGTTCTGGCTGCTGGTCCCAGGACTGTGAATCCAGGCCCTAGTGGCCCCTCCAATGGGCCTGTCCTGGCTCCATGGAAACAGCCTTATTGAGGACACCAAGGCCTCAATATTGCCAACAACAACAGTGACTCCTTGGTCCTCATCTAGACTGATTCTCAGCAGTACAGCTTAGCAGCCCTGCCTGGGTCCCAGGCCCTTCCTGTCACTCCTGCCAACTATTCCTTGTCTCTGTGACCTGTGACTGTCTCGTCTCATATTCAGTCTTTGTCCTTCCTCTTCCCACGCTAATGAGCTCATCTCCTCTCGAGGCCCCAACTAGTATCTCTTCTGGAAAGACCCAGCCCATGATTCCAGCCACATCTCTGGGGGTGTTTGACAAGCCCCTTAAACTCAAGCACTGAATGAAAGGCTCATGACCTTACACTCTCCCGTCACCACGTCACTACTTTGGCCACTGACAACCTTTCAGAAGCAAATACCTGCCATCCAACGCGAGTCCCTATCTCGGCCATCAGCAAACATGGCCTGCCTTTCCAATCATATCCCCATCTGTCCACACCCCACCCTTCCTAATGGACCCCCAGGGTTAGAGCCACCATCAATCTTGGCCTCCTGGAGGATGGTGGCAGCCACCCCAGGAGGCACCTAGAGGAATCTCTCTCTACCTGTCATCTTCCTGCATTGCTCAATGGAAATCCACGGCAAAGGCCTTCCCGGTGGCTTCAGGATCCCAGCTCCATTCTTTCTCTGCTCTAGCTGCCGCTCAGCACAGCGAGCACGCCTGCCTTAGGGCTTTGTGTACGCTGTTCCCTCAGCCTCCGGCGCTCCTCCTCCAGCTCGCCCGAGCCTCAGTTCCTAAGCTTCTCGGGTCTCTGCCAGTGTGCCCAGGATCCCGATTTGGTGTGGTATACCCTCCCTGCCCCCCATGCCACCTCCCCGCCCTCACACTCCCTGAAGTGCCGGTCACCACTGGACTGTGGGTATCACACTGTTTGCTGCTTGCCACGGGGATCCAAAGTGTACGCGGCAGGGGGCCCATGGGTCCCTCTGACTGCCTTGCTCCCGAAGAACGGCCTGAGGTGGGTTGTAAAAGAGGAATAGTTTACTAAGAGGAAAAGGAGGTGAATGCTGTGGCTAAAGTCCAAGAGAGGAGAGAGGATGCTTTGGGGTGTGTGTGGGCATGGCTGGGGTGGGCACGACAGGCTGGAGGTGCTGGTGGGCAGCCCTGGGAGTATCACAGCAGCCTGGAGCCTGGGCTTTTGGTTAGGCGCCGCTTAACTCCACAGTGATAGAAACAGACAGGCTGTCCCTTCTGTTCTGTCCTGGGGAGGGAGCAGGAGGGAGCAGGTCTCGGCTGCAGATATCTCTCCAGGCAGGCAGCAGGGAGACAACGTTGACACTAGCTGTTCTCAGGGAGAGAACCACCCAGTGGGTCTCAGGTTCTGCCATGAGGGGTGGAGTCTGAGCTCTTTCCCCACGGTAGGCAAGTACACGCCTCCAAAGGATGCTTCCTGTGCTCTGCAGTGCAGCCAGGCCAGGGTGTGACGAGGCGCAGGGGTGTGCTGTCTGGGAGCAGCTGCCGGGCTGGGCAGGAGTCTGGTCAACAGCAGCCATGAGTGCAGGAGGGGTCTGGTGCGCAGGGCAGGATCTCAGGGTTCCCAGGTCTCACATCTGACCTTGTTCACAGACTGTACAAGAGTCCGATCCCTGAACTGTGCTCACATGTCTGCTGGCTCTTCTGTCATCCACCTATGGGCATCATGGGGTCTCACCCTGGGATGGGTAAGGGGAGCACACAGCTCCTTTGCCATCACTGGTCCTTTATACGCTCTCACTGATGCTGTGAGAGACACCTGCGCAAGGCCTATGCTTTTCATCTTTTCAGAAGGACACGCTGGCAGCTTGCAGTCCCCGGGTACTTAGACACATGACCACAGGGAACAAGTGAGCACAAAGGACGACCTCTCCAGACACTTGACAGGCCAGTCTTCCAGTCTAATCTTTTTCGTTTGTTTGTTTGTTGTTTTTGTTTTCCAAGACAAGGTTTCTCTGTGTTACAACTCTGGCTGGCCTCGAACTCAGAGATCCACCTGCCTCTGCCTCCCGAGTGCTGGGATTAAAGGCTTGCACCACCACCCGGCTCTTCTGGTCTAATCTCAATGGTCACCACTGCCCAAGAGTGAGAGCGGTATCAGACCTTCTTAGGGACCCAGGCAGTTCCACCCACACAGTTTCAACTGCCTGGCTCTTGTAACATGGCATATTTGGTGCTTAGCTTGGATGGGGCATCCCATCATATCTGTTCCTCTTTTAGGGTGGTTGCTGCAGGGGCTGCTGGCCACCAGCTAGGCTAGGCTCTGGGCCTCAGGTTGGGTCCCAGAGCTGCCTCGTCAGGCAAGGCAACACTGCCATTATTGGACAAGTGCTCGGGCCACAGCAGGGTTCCAAGGGTCACCTGGCGTCACCTAGGCAAGGGCAGGGGCTCCTGGCTGTTGCTTATGACCCTTAAGCATCACTTTAGTAGGCTCCAAGCAGAGGTCACGCCCCCATTGAGATCCCCCACCCCCCATGCCTGTGGGTTGGGGGGGGTGTATGTCTCAGGTGTGGGAGGCCTTTGAGCTCTCCGTCTGTGAGCTTGGGGGGAGGGGTGGGCCATCTCCTAGGGTGCTCTGAGAGTCCTTAGGCTGTCAGGTACATCTCATCTTTGCTCCATGGGGCCCCAACACAGGGGGCACAAAAAGTGTCTGTCCTTTTCTTACCCTTCTGTCTGGTCCCCTTTGAGAGATGTGCTCCCCCCCCCCCGCCCCCGCCTGCACCTCCTGCCAGCCTCGTGGCCGTCAAGCCCTGGCCCATCCCAGACTGAGGAGGAGGAGGCTGGGCCTCTCACCGGGAAGCTAGTTGGCTGCTGGCCAGGGTGTGGCCCCGGGTGACAGGGCTGTGCCTCCCGGAGAAGAGAAGGCGCCTAATCCCTGGGATTTGCCGTGAAAGCCAGGACAGGGTCAATCACTCGTCACTGGGCAGGGATGGCTGTGCTGTTGTTTTAGGTGGAGTTTCTGAATGTCATTTGCAGTGCCCACTGATCCCAGGCCAAACCTGCCAAATTGGATTTCAGGGCAGGGTCAGTCTCCCATATTTAACCCCTTAGGAGGTGATGGTTTAGAGAGGCGGTTCAGATTCTTCTAGCTGGGCCAATGATGATGACGCGATGCCAGAGAGCCAAGGCAAGGTGAACGAGGTCAGTGTCTTCATTCCCAAGCCCCTATGCTGAAGGCCACTGCGTACAGCTGTACAGGTGTGTGCTGCATCTAGACGAAGCTAGGAAAGACATAACTAGGATTCTGTTGCGGGCAACACGTTCGACTGCCCATAGTAGTCTTGGCACAACGCTACTCTCGCCCTCTTGAGATAATGCAGCCAACTCCTGAAAAACAAGTGCCTTCTCAGCTATGGAATCTCAATGGATGCATGCATGCTAGGGAAGCCGCCAGGCAGCACTCTGAAAGCAGGCGAGCGGCTCGCATATGCAGCTGCGTTCCCAGCGGTCAGTGCCTGGCCTGGCCCAGGAAAGGGTCCCACCTGCCCTGGTGGCATGAGTAAGATAATTCAAGATCGGCAGGACATAGGAGGCATGTCCTCCGTTTTGCTTTAAGCCAGGCCAGACTCACTGGCCCAGGCTATCGGACATGCCCGTTAAACAGTTCCCAGGCAGTGAAGTGAAGTGGAGTGAACAGGCTTGCACTGTCCCATTAAAACCACTTGTGTATTGCCACCTAAGGGTGCTCTGAGCTCTCACCAGAAAGGTCCAAACTGCTTCCCCCAGGGGCTCATTTGTCTTAACAGCCCATGCAGGCAGACTGCTCTAACCTCACGTTTAAATACACAGCCCACCTTGATCCTTATGGTCCCAGAGGGCAAAAACTACCATGTCCAGCTTCTGAGAAGGGAGGTTGCGTAATCAGCGTGAAGCTACAAAACCGGAAGCATAGACCCCCAAATCAAGCCCAGCACAGCTTCTGATCAGGGCCTCTTGGAATCCGTTGCAGATGACCCTAAAAAGGAGCATCCTAGCCCTTGGTATTTTTCCAATAGCATACTTCAGTTGATGAACCCTGTGCTCAGTGCACTCACAGATGAGACTTTAAGGCTGGCTCAAAATGAAAAATATGTCCGTGACTTTTAAGAGGGGTGTGTGACAGCAGGGAATAGTGGGTCGTGCCTATCATCTTAGCACTTGGGAGGCTAAGGGAGGAGGACTGTCACGAGTTCCAGGCCAGCCTTCAAAGCGAGATTCTATTTCAAAACAATAGCAATAAATAAAAAGATGGGGAGTAGGAATGTTATATGAGGGGGGTGGTGATACACTCATGCTCACGTGATGTCAGAAACACGGAATACTTTTTATGTTAAAGATCAGCATCCAGTTTGAATAGCGGCTAGACCACCAATCACCAGCAGGGCTCAAATCCTTGGACACAGACTCCAGTTCTGTACTCCTCCCAAGCCTCAGTGTGGGCCACACAGGTGGGTCTCCTCTTAAGAGACACCTTCCTAGCCGTGTGGTAGTGGCGCATGCCTTTAATCCTAGCACTCGGGAGGCAGAGCCAGGTAGATCTCTGTGAGTTCAAGGCCTGCTGCTGGTCTACAGAGTGAGATCTAGGACAGGCACCAAAAACTACACAGAGAAACCCTGTCTTGAAAGAGAGAGAGAGAGAGAGAGAGAGAGAGACAGAGAGAGAGAGACAGAGAGAGAGAGACAGAGAGAGAGAGAGAGAGAGAGAGAGAGACCTTCCTAGAAGACAGACTGCATGTACTATGCAGGGAGGCCTCAGTGATAACCCTTTAGTCACAGACTGACATCATGGAGCTCATGCCTTTTTGTTCTACATCTACCAGCGGCAGTCACAGACCTCAGCAAGCCTCTGGCCCGGGCAGCTCTCACAGCACTCTTCAGGTTAGGTGAATATGTGTGTCAGAGGCACTGCCCTGCTGCTGATCCCACGAGACACCATCTCCTCTCTGGAGTCTGAGGAATCAACTGCACCTGCTCTTCACTGGGCTCAGTTGTGCCGCCTCCTGCGTCCCACCTGACCATGAACCTGGATCGACTTTCGGCCCAGGTAGGCATTTCCGGCCACTCTCAGATCCGACACCAGAGATCCTGGACCCCCAGCACCCAAACCGTCATCGTATTTCCGTAAGCCTCTGTGTACCTGGCCTGTGAAGGTCTCCCTCACATATCCCTTTCTGGGTCACACGGAAGGGACTGTGTAATCAGAGCGTCTCTTTCCTAACCGAACACAGCAACCATGCCCAAGGGGAGCCAGCCCATCTGTCAGTCCTTCTTACACTCCGACTTTCCCAGCGCATGGGGCTTACCCAGCCACACCCATGCCTGGAGCTGAGGAGGCCACCCTTCTTCTTCTAGGGGTACCTAGAAACTGTGCCCCCAAAGCCATCTAGTGGGTGAGGAGCTTGAGGACAACAGGAAACAAGACTTACAGCCCTGACTGTCAGCTGACCCGAAGACCCAGACAGACACTTCCCATTTTTCCTCTGTAAATAAGCCGTGCCAGCCCGTCCAAATGGTTATCCTCCTCAAGGCTGCATCTGGAACTAATGAAGGGGCTCAGTGCACAGGCTGGGTGACAGAGCAGCACCAGGGCCAGTGACTCCAGAGAAAAACTTGGCAAACTTTCCAAACCCTATTCCTTCACCTAAGGTAGCTACGACTGGGGACATGAGGCCTGACCCTGATGTCACACTCCTAAATGACATGCCTTCTGCAAGCCAGAGCAGGGAACCAACCATAAATCAAGCACCATGTGCATCTACACACTCAGCCTCCTCCCCATTATCCCCTATACACACCCACAGCTGCTTCTGGTCCCCTACACTGTATCCTGCGCACACACACACTAAGTCAGCCCTTGGGACTTGTCCAGAAATGAGTGTGAAGTGCAGAGATCACAGCAGCTTTTCCCCAGAGCTGTTTCCAGCTGGGAGGGTCCTGCTCAGCTTTCAAATAACCTCCCTGGATCATAAGTGACCCCAGGGGCCACCTGAGTTGCCCGCCCTGGAACTGCTCCGGTACTGGGGCTCTGGATGCCCGGCCTGCCAGTCCACGGGCAGATGGAGGCAGGAGGACATGACGCTGAGTGTCTTCACAAGCCCTGGGGTAGCACCTGCCAGAGCAGAGACACCGACCTGGCACTAGCCAGGTGGAGAATTGGAATGGCTGCTCCAGAACCTTGCCCCACCCTGGTGAACCTCATCACTTGGTCACAGGGATCTGACAAGGTCTTTATTCCTAAATGTCAGCTTGGACCCAGAATCCCAGGGCTGTTTAATGGGACCCAGACCTACCTGCTGCTGGCAGATACCAGTGGGATGGATACCACTGGATACATACTAGCAAGAAATGGGCTTCAGGTGGCCTCGTAAGAGTGGAGTGGGACAGCTCTGGGTCTGCCGTGGTCCTCGAACACCTCCCAGCTACGCCTGCCAGCTGTGGTACCTCCTCTGAGAAGCCTGCCCTGTATGCCCCACTCTCAACATCTGTACCATCACAGCTGTCACGTAGATAACTACTAGGTGATTTGTGAAGCTTCTAAGGGTCCTGCGGAGGATGATGGGGTGCAGGTCAGGATGGCAATACGAAGTTAGGCTGCACACTCCCCTAAATCAGCTGAGTGTTCTCCTCATGGCTTTGGTGAGGTTTTAGTAGAAATTTTGGCAAAGCCAACTCTCTCATTCTAGACAGATTTTTTTTTCCACTTCTAGAAAAATAGAGTTGAAAAGCTGTGAGTGGGCAGGGTAGAGGGGAGGCCTGGGGCCCAGGTACCCACTAAATCTCAGAGGCCTGGGGACTCGGGCTGACAGTGAGTGGTCCCACACTTGTCGTGGCTAGGGCTCCCCATTAGTCACTATTCAACTTCTCAAAGCACCCTGACTGCAGCCTGGGCTCCACAGAGTGAAGTGTGAACCCAGAGCAGGCTAGGGAGGCTCTGTGGTGGCCCGAGCATGCCCCAGGCATTAAATAGAGCATTTCTCCACAGGATGGAGAAGCATTCTTCATGTCTCCCTGACAGCTGGAGAGAGAGGAATGCAAGGGGGCTTTGCAGAGGCATCAGCTCCGCCCTGGGCAGCATCTCCCTGATCCCCTAAGACCCAAGGACTACATTAGAGGAAGCCTGGCCCTTTCAGGCTTTTTTTCTGCTCACTCAGGCACTTCATCGTCTTGTCATTTTCAAGGGCCTGAATGCCATGGCCACAGGGGCGCAAAGGTTCATCTGCTGGTTATTTTTCTGAGACTTCTAAACCTGGAGAACTTTTTCTATGCCAGCACTGGCCATCTATGGGCTCTAGCTCTGGGGAAGCCTAGGATCATGCCAATTCTGGTCTCCATTGCCAGGTGGCCCTCTCCAGCCCTTGCTTCCCCGTCCTTGAGTGGAGATAATTTCTCCATGTTCCAGGGACTGATTGTTAGCTTCTGGTGTGTTGCAGGCTCACTGATCTGTGAGGCTCCTGCATACACAAGGAGACTCTATTTGGGCCTTGCCTCTCTAAGGAAGCCATCTGTAGGGAGTGCCCATGTAGGTTATGGTCTAAACAGGAGGGTATTCAGCAAGCCTGGTGAGCAGGCAGGTGCTCTTGCATGGCCATATATAGGTTCATGCCCCTTGCCAGGGACACAGGAGCCTCCTAAGTATGGAAGGGAGCAGCAGACAGCAGGCCCGCATAGCTCGGAGCCATGCTCCTGTTGATCGCCAAGTCTTAGGGTTACTGTTCAAGGCAGGGCCTTACGTGAGTGCTGCACTGTTCAAAGTAAGTCAGAAGAGACCCACCCGGCCCCGGGTTTGGCTGTTGCACAGTCTTACGAGGTCATCTGACTCTGTGCCCCAAGGGAGATCTTCCTGTCCCGTTCCCAGCAGTCATGTTTGCAAGGACTGAACAAGAGCGCGGGGGCGAGAGTGTGCAGCGGTGGCAAGAAGCCACGAGGGCTAAATCCCATTCCCAGGGTTGCCTCATGCAGGG
Source organism: Peromyscus leucopus (assembly GCF_004664715.2). NCBI lineage: Eukaryota > Metazoa > Chordata > Mammalia > Rodentia > Cricetidae > Peromyscus > Peromyscus leucopus. The sequence goes on from NC_051080.1 coordinate 19,232,822, forward strand.
CCGAAACTCGGGAGAAACTTCCATCCCCCAGTGGTCAGGTCTGGAGCCAGGCACAGCGTAGCATCTTAGGGGACATCCCCAGGTACCCAGAGAAGAAGCAGGCTACAGGCAACCTCAGGGAAAATGTCCCGAGCAGAGACCTGAGCCAAGAAGAGAATTCAGAGGGCGGAGCGCAACCGCAAACGCAGCCTTGGTCCCCACTCCATGCAACCTGTCCCAGCGGGTGTCCTTCTCCACCTGGGGGGAGGTGACCGTGTGTACCAGATGGAACACCCTGCAAACTTACTGAGGTGTGGAAAAGCCTGGGCCACTCGGGAGGCAGGGAGATGAGCCCCAGGAATTTCCGAGAGCTGGGGGCCCAACCCCATGCCACCCAAGCCTAGAATTCCAAGGATCAGGGCACCCATGACCAAGCGCAGTGAAGGGAACGCTCATTCCCTGTGGCCTCCGCTGCATTCCATTCCCAGGACGCCCACTGTCTGAAGGTTACCTGTGGTCACTCGTCACCCACCTGGGGCTACCCCACGCCCCCAAGTCACTAAGGGAAGACTGGCACCCTCACCCCACATTGGCCCTTGTTTCCCATTTCGTGGAAGTAGTTGGAAAGGATGAGGCCTCCTGGCTCTAACACAACCCGAATTTTCTGGCCTAGCAGATGGGAAGCCAAAAAGCAGACACACCCAGGGTTGTTCCGTCTGGGGCGCTGCTGTAGCCCACCGTGGGTGCTGGTGGTCTCGGACTCCGTTCTGCCTAACTCCCCAGCTTTGATGACTCCAGAACAGATTTAGCTGAGACTAGAAGACAGGAAAATGGCGAGGGCCAGTTCCCAAGAGGAGAGCTGGGGGTGGGCTCAGGAGGCCTGCCACGGCTCCACAGGCCCAGCGTCTCGGTCTGTTGATGGGGCAGTGCTCTCCTCTGGGGGAAAGGTAAGAATGTGTGTGCGCACGTGCACATTCATAGGCGTGGGGGCCAGTAACTCAAGTGTCCAGAAAGCAAAAGAGATTGAGTCAACGGGAAGGTCCTGGGGTTGTGATCACAGGGGCCTGGGCTGTGTCACACACACAGCAGCAGGTCACTCACAGGGCAGGCACGAGGGGGCTTCTGCAGGCCAGTGCTCACTGTCACCCACACTCAGAGCAGGACGAACCTCGAGCGCCGCCCCCTACGGCACCTCCTCTCTCGTCCATAGCTGAAGGTGAGGCTTCTGATGGCTGGCAGCCGGGCTGCGTGCCCTCTCCTTGGAATCTCGGTGAGGGCTGCTGAACCATTAATTGTAATTAACTAATTATCCTTGCTGCCAAACAGCGGAGGAGGCGGCCGGGGGTGGTGAGCCCCCAGATGACTCAGTCGTGTTTACAACATGCAAACCCATTTAAGAGCTTGTAAAGTTGCTATAAATGGCTCTTTGGCAACAGGAGAGCAACGATTCCCTTTCTCTAGCTGCCAGTTTAGCAACTGTCAGGGTTGGGGGACACTGGGGATGGAGGTTCTGAGGTCCAACAGCGCCACCTGGGGGCCAGGTGATCAAAGGCTCTGCTCCGCGATCCGGACCTCACAGGCTCCACAGCGTGAGCCTGGAACGCCAGGGCAACGGAGGTCCAGGGGAGAGCAGGGACTATCACTCAGTTTCCCAACTGCTTTAAAATGTTCAGAGTGTAAATGTAATTCAGAAATGGCAGGTGAGACTGTTTTCACGCTCCATGAATAAAAACGACTTAAAGACAGTCCGGATGAGCGACCGTGACAAAGGTCACAGGGTGGAGTGAGCCTAAAGGGCTTTCTAGGTGAGCAGGTTGTAGTCAAGGCCCACAGATGGCAACAGGAACCACAGCCCCCCCCCACACACACACACAGAGCAAGTGCGGCTTCCTGGCTTCTCTCGCATGTCCCCTCCGGGAGTTGGCCAGCACCCGTCCCAGTGTCCGGCTCATCCTTCCCACGCCCTCTTCACCAAGCCCAGGTGCCCCCAACACAGAAGGGTCCTTTGACTGTCCCTGCCTCAACCTCCTTCCTGCTTCAGAGACACTGGCCATCCTGGGAGCGAGAGCAGCAGACGCCACACACCAAAAGGCTGGGCAGTGGCAGCCTGGGTTCCTACCCCATGATACGTGGGGAGGGGATGGCAAGTGGCTTGAGACTGCACGGGAAGTCAAGGTCGTTCCATGGCTAGGACTAGACTGGAGGTTCGGGGGTGGGGGGTGGGGAGATGGGGGGATGGGGAAGCCCGGTGTGTTTGTCTTCTCACGGCACCAAAGGAATAGAGACAGGGCAGCTCCCACCAACCAAGGCATGCTGCCGGCCCTGGTACACTCAAAAAAGCCTTTGAAATTCAGTTACGAGATGCAGGATCTATTTAATCTACCCATTTTGTAAGTGGGGAGACTGAGGCCGACAAGGTTTACAGGAGAGTCAGGGGCATGGCCAGGGTATGCCAGGCTCCCCAGACTTGAGTAGGGGGCTGCTGGCTAGAACCTGGAGAACTGGAGTTGGGAAGGGGACTCCGAGGCGAGTGGAGAAGATGCAGAAAGGTTGTCCCCCCGCCCCGGTACAGATCACATGACCCTTGGCCCATGCTCTGGGCTCTGCGGAGGGGCACTCACCCACAGTCATGCTGTCCTCATAGCGTTTGACGATATCGAAGGAGTCGCGAAAGTTCCCTTCCGTGATGTCAAAAATGATGTCGGCCTGGTTGGCGGGGTACAGTGGCGTGACAGCCCTCAGAAAGACGATCTCTGCAGCAAGTGAGAGGGTGGCACGGGAAGTCTGTATTGCTGGTCCAGCCCTCCTCTCTCCAGAGACTTGTTCCAGCACCTAACATGACGAGGGCTCATTCCTAAGGTGACGCCACTAAAATCACCAACCCCTTTGTGTGGAAGGGTAGAGGAGAGTCCTGACCATCAAGCCATAGCCTACCTTTGTTTGTTTTTTTGCTTGTTTGTTTGTTTTGGTTTGTTTTTTTTTTTCGAGACAGGGTTTCTCTGTGTAGTTTTGGTGCCTGTCCTGGATCTCGCTCTGTAGACCAGGCTGGCCTCGAACTCACAGAGATCCGCCTGGCTCTGCTTCCTAAGTGCTGGGATTAAAGGTGTGTGCCACCACTGCCCGGCCTATCTTTGTTTTTATCTGTGGGGAAACTGAGAGCTTAAGACAAAAAAAAAAAAAAAAAAAAATGACAATTTTTATCTGCCCCGAGGTCATGGGGCCTGTCAGCAGTGTGGGCTCAGCTGGGCAGTGGAGCTTGAGCCATGTTCCAGGTAAAGCAGTCCGGGCTGCCTGGAGCCTTGGAGCTGCCACACGGATTCCAGGCTGGCTCAGGGTAACCTTGGGGAAGTTCTTTTTCTGGGCCTCAGTTTCTCTATAAAGTAAGGGAAGAAGCTGGCTGATGTCCACGGGGGCTCCTTTCGGCACTCTCTGTATCACGAACTCAAGACGTGGCCAGGTGTCTCGGCTGCACCCACGCGGGTAACCAACTCCTATGTCAGTACAGGGTAGAGCACCATAAAAATGGCTGCTGGGGGCCTGGGGATGGTGTGCATAGGTTTGCCGAAACCCACTTTACTAAACGAGGCAGATAGCAGCTGTGAAGACTTCTGTGGAAGAGTGCACCAGTGGGAAAGACGTGGGGGCTGGGGACTTCCCCTCAGGACAACCCTGGCCTTGTTGGGTCTCTCCTGTCTTCCCCCGCCCCCCCCCACTGCTGTCTAGTGACCCCGCATGACTCTGTCACAGGGTCGGCCCAGGGGTCACCCTGGATGACTCGGTCACACATTCTCCTGGAGAGGAAGGGCCTTTCTTCTTAGTACGTTCCCAGAGCCTGGCACACGAGCTCACTGAATGTCTGCTAATAGACTTAGTCATGATGGGTCGGAGAGGGAGACTCCAAACACAAGAAAGGAGGTGACTGGGGACCCGAGAAGCCCACAGCCACACACCCCAGAGTGTGACATTAAGAGTGGTTCACCTAGCAGTATGAAACCCTAGTCTGACTCAGGAGATGTGAGGGCAGCTGCCATGTCCTTGGAGAACCAGGAAGGACAGGTGTTATGTGACTCCCGGGGTCACTGTTTCCAGTCTGACTACTCTATCCATCTGCCCCATTCTCCAAGAAGATGCCAATCTCATCTATCAGAGCCTCCCGAAAGGTCTCTGAGCCTTGGGGTGGAACCTCAGCTTGAGGCGGAAGCTCCTGCTCACCCTTCCAGCCCCATCCGTGTGTCTTGGTCCTCAATGCCCACACTGCCCCCCACTACTTCCAGACCTTACCAGCTGAGATCTGCTGGCCAGGCTCTTCTTCCTTTCTCCCACTTTGGCCAATCACCTCCTATCCACTTCCCTCAGGAAGTCCTACTCAACTCCCCGGTGTTCAGCCTTGCATCAACACTGAATGCCATTCACAGAATGAGTGTCACCCATCATAAGGGACGGCTGGATAGAGAGAAAGGCTGTGCAGCCGAGGAACCCTGGTGGAAAAGGTGAGCATCCTGTCCCTACCACATCCTACAAGGAAGGGCTCCTGCAGGTCAGGCCCTCTGCTCACTCAGAATGAGGCTCTGAGGCATGTCCCAGGACCTTCGACTTGGTCTACTCACCCTCCGGACGGCTGAACTCTCGGAAGGTGGGCAGTGAGATGACCGTGTGGGAGACGGTGTGCACAGGGTCTCGTATGCAAGCCTCATCGGTGGGACGGCAGGACTTGATGCAGCGGACAGTGTCTGTTTTCTCTTGGCGGAAACTGCAGGAAAACAGCCCAGGAAGGTTGATGGCAAAGCCAGGACCACAACTCTCATGGGGACAGGTAGAGGGTGTGTCAGAGGCAGTCCTATCAGCGCCTAGCAGTGGCCTCTGTGGTCAGACTGTGGGGTATGGATCTGTGCATGGTCCTTCAGATGAAACGAGGTCACTATCTAGCCCAGCTGCTAATGTGCACAACTTGAAATGTGCCAGCGGCACCAAGTGGGCATGAATCTACCACTGAAGAACATGTTCATTTCTCAGTTGTTCAACAACAGTATTGAGTAGCTAAGAGTACCAGGTGCCATGGATACCAAAGTGAACAAGGGTGTCAGGGTCCTTCATCCTGGGAACCAACAAATGGGTAGCTAGCAGGGTTTGTGTGGGGGAGGGATATATAAACTGCTGATCTCAGTGTCCATCACAGAGAATTCCATACTGTCAAGTCACGGGAAGGAAAAGGCTAACATTTACTGTAAGCTTCTGTTCCAGGCATCGTACTAAACTGTTCTTAAATACTTTACCATGAAATGAAACACAAGGTTGGAGAGATGGCTCATCAGTTAAGAGCACTGTCTGCTCTTCCAGACAACCCACAAGGCAACTGGTTCACAGCCATCTGTAACACCAGACCCAAGGGATCCAACACCCTCTTTGGGCCTCTGTGGGTACTGCACACACTGGTGCACAGACATACATGCAGGCAAAATATCCATATATGTAAAATTAAATTAAAACTTACAAAAATAAGAAGGTGGCCAGTGTCTGGGGAACAACACTCAAAGTTGTCCTCTGGCCTCCACAGGACACATGTGTACACATGTGTGCACAAACATACATATATATGAAATAATGAAATAAAAACAGATATGAACACAATACAAAATGAAGGTCTAGTCCAATGAGTTATTGTAAGGCAAACATCTTTATAATTATCAGCCATGTAAGGGGGTTGAAGCAGAAGGATTCTAAGTTCAAGGCCAGGCTGGTCTATATAAGTGAGACCCTTTCTCAAAAAACCCCCCAAAAAATCATATAAAGAAAGAAGCCTTGGCCAACGGCCGGAAGCCACCTCATGTACACCAGACCAATGTCAATTAACCTACAGCTAACCCCTAACCTGGGTCCACAGCAAGCGCCTGTGGGTTTCTTTACAGCTCCTGCCCACAGTGTATGTTTCTAGCCAATCCTGGACTTGCCCATGAATAAGTTACAGCTGTCTTTAAGTCCCTTTTGATTGAGGGTTTCCCCTCCATCCTTTCATTTCCCACCCGATCAGGTAAGGAATTTAGTGCATTTCAGCCACAGAGTCCCATAGTCAGGAGTTGGCTGCCTGCATCCAGGTGGTGTGGTCCAGAGTGCTTCTCTGTCCTCTGAATTTCCCTCACACTGGCTGCTGCATTCGGCACGGAGCCCGGTCTTATCATGACAGAGGTGGTGTCTCCCATCAGGTCACGTGGTTTCTGGTCTTCCTGTGACACTGACAGCTGTTGGTGCTCAGGGCCTACACCCACTGTCCTAGTTAGCTTTCATCACCTTGTCACTAGCTGGAGTCATCTGGGAAGAAGGAATCTCAATTGAGAAAATGCCCCCATCAGACTGGCAAGGTGGCAGCTCTATGGGGCGTTTTTCTTGATTAATGACTGATGTGGGAGGGACCAGCCCAACAGGAGTCTTGCTGCCCTTAGGCAAGTGGTCCTGGGTGACATACTGTTTGGGGTTTTTTTTGTGTGTGTGTGCACATGTGTTTAAGACAGGTTCTTTCTACATAGTCCTGGCTATCCTGGAACTCAACACGGAGACCAGGCTGGCCTCGAACTCAGAGAGATCCACCTGCCTCTGCCTCTCGAGTTCTGGGATTAAAGGTGTGTGCTAACATGCATGGCTGGTCCTGAGTAATGTAAGAAAGCAAGCCGAGCAAGCCAGAGAGAGAGAGAGAGAGAGAGAGAGAGAGAGAGAGAGAGAGAGAGAGAGAGAGAGAGAGAGAGAGAGAGAACCAATAAGCAGCACTCCTCCATGGCCTCTGCTTCACTCCCTGCCTCCAGCTCCTAGCATGATGGGCTGTAACCTGTAAGGTGAAATGAACCCTTTTCTCCCCACGTTACTTTTGGTCACAGTTTTTTTATCACAGCAATAGAAACCCAACTAAGACACCCACTGACTGCACCTTGGGGATGGAAGTTGCAGACACTTCACTCTCATTCACTGGCTGGGCCTTCTGTGCAGGGAAACAGTCTCATATATGCTATTGCTATGCAGTCATGAAGAGGTACATTGGCCTGCTAGGTCCAATTCATGCTGGAAACAACCAGTGTTACAGCTTGGATAGGAAATGGTCCCCTTAGGCTCACGGGTTTGAACTTGGTCCTGAGCTGGCGGCACTGCTTTGAGAGGTTCAGAAACCTTTAGGGCACTGGGCAGTGGTGGCGCACGCCTTTAATCCCAGCACTCGGGAGGCAGAGGCAGGCGGATCTCTGTGAGTTCGAGGCCCACCTGGGCTACAGAGTGAGTTCCAGGAAAGGCACAAAGCTACACAGAGAAGCCCTGTCTCGAAAAATGGAAAGAAAAACAAAACAAAACAAAAACAAAAACAAACAAAAAACAACAACCTTTAGGGCAGTGGTTCTCACCTATGGATCATGACTCCTTTGAGAGGGGTCACGTATCAGATATCCTATATATCAGATATTTACATTACGATTCCTAGCAGTAGCAAAATTACAGCTATGAAGTAGCAATGAAATAGTTTTATGGATGGGGGTCACCACAACATGTATTTAAAGGAACTTTATTAAAGGGTCACACCTACATGCTTTAGGCGATGGGGGTCCAGTGGGAGGAAGTGGGTAATGGGTAGGGGTTTGAGATTTATGGCCTGGCCCACTTCCTGTCCCGTTTTCTGAACTGCCAGGAAGTGTGCCAGTTGCCTCGTTTCCCGACCCCAACCAAGAGCCGCCCCTGCCATCACACCCACCACGATGGACCCTAAGTTGCTTCTTGTTAGGAATTTGAGAAAGTAACTAATACAAACGGGCATTTGTATCGTGAACTTTGCGGCTCTCTATTGCTCCTCCAAGGATTCTGAGGGAGGGAGGAAAAAGTTGGGGTGAACTTCTGATGCAATCCAATCTGATAGGTTCGGTCCACTGCCGTTTCTGTCCTTTGTTGAAACTCCTTGGCCAGAGAGCAAAAGTTGCTCTGGGGTCCTTCGCGCCTCTATTGCTCTGCAGCTAGGAGGTAGAACACGGGACTGTCTCATCAGGAGGGCCGTGCTGCTCACTGGAACCGCTTCTCCAGGAAGCCCAAGGTTTGTCTATCTGTGGTTTGTGGGAAATGGTGATTCAGGATCACAGGCTGGATAGCAGCAATGCCTAGAGCATGCCACTGTTTCCAGGCATCACCGGTGGACGTTTAAAAAGTGAAATACATCAGTGGTGGCTGATGAGATGGCTCAGCCAGTTAAGGGCTAGCTGCCATGCCGGATGGCCTCTGTTCGGTCCTTGGGACCCACATGGTAGAAAAAGAGAAACACCAGCCTTTGAGCCCCTCTAAATTAAATGTAATAAAAAAAGAAATACACTGTGAGCTCATACTAATTCAAAACAAAGTTTACAATTTTTTTATCTTCTCCAGGGGCCAAGGGGATAGTTTTTGCTTTACATCATAATCCTGATTCTACAGTCACAGAGTCTCTCACAACAGTTCATCTGACGGATCCCATGTTTCATATCGAGTAGTCTCAGAATAACCATGCTAAAATGACCACCATCCATCAATCACTGTAAATAGTTTCTCTAATGTGTTCTTCTTCTACCCAGTTTAAATAGACATACTATATATGGCGATCGATATGGATGCTGCTTCCCCTCCAACACCCACTTAGCTGTAATGCCACCGTTGTGGTTCAGTATGTGCCTGTTCATAACAGTATGCACTCTTTTGTCAGCTTTGCTGGGTATAAAATCCTTGGCTTACACTTCTTAATTATCCTAAAGACATTTTCTTTTTTTAAAAAATAATCTGTTTTTAGATTTAATATGCACTGGTGTTTTTGCCTTCATGTATGTCTGTGTGAGGGTGTTGATCCCCTGGAACTGGAGTCACAGACAATTGTGAGCTGCCATGTGTGTGCTGGGAACCAAACCCGGGTCTTCTGGAAGAGCAGTCAGTGCTCTTAACCACTCAGCCATCTCTCCAGCTCACATTGATTCATTTTCATCTGATGTAAAATGTTGTCCAAAAATCTGGTATGCAGGGCTGGAAAGACGGTTCAACAGTTAAGAGTGCTGGCTGCTCTTCCAGAGGACCTGAGTTCAGTTCCCAGCAACCATGTTGGGTGACTCATAACACTTGTGACTCTAGCTCCATGGGATCCAATAACTTTCTTCTGGCCTACTAGGGCACCCAAATGCACATGCATGTGTATGCACACACATACATAAATAAAAACAAATCTTTAAAAAAAAACTCTGATATACATGTGAACACACAGGCACACACTCACACATGCACACACACATTGGGAGCTCTTCTAAAGGATTTATTTACTCAAGAATTTTCTTGAGTCCACCAGTGAGGTAGATGAAGGACTTTTGTGTCTATAAAGATTTTGTTCACTACTTTGTTTTACAAAAATCATTGGCATGTCTAGATGTGGATATACAAGTTAGAATCTATAGAATTAGATATCTAAAAGCAGGAGGGAAAGTGGGTCCTGAGTAGAAATCGTATTTATCTGAGAAAAGCAATGTTGAAGTTAAGGTCCTGACCTTGAGCTTGATGGGTAAAAATTCCCAAGGCAGTATAAATGATTAGATGACGTCATTCAAATGGCTGACTCTCACACAGGTCCTATTTGGCTTGCGAAAATTATATATAAACTTTTTAACCCCAAACTCCTGGTTCTCTAAAACCAATTGCCTTGATCTAATCTCCAATAGTTTATTTATTTAATTTTTTCTTCATTTTTATTTTTGTGTTTATGGGTGTTTTGCCTGTATGTATGTCTAAACTTTGCATGCATGCAGTGCCCACCGAAGCCTGAAGAGGGTGTCAGATCCCTGGAACTGGAATTACAGATAGTTATTAGCAACTATATGTGTGTTATAAATCAAATCTGGCTCCTCTGAAGCACAGTCAGTGTTCTTAACTGCCCGTTGAGCCATCTCTCTAAATAAACAAATGCGCGCGCGCACACACACACACACACACACACACACACACACACACACACACACACACACTAGTTATTTGGATAAGTAAACAGCAACAATAAAATTCCATGCAGGGACCTACACTCAAGTACTTGTTACTTATGCACAGACACAGAAAAACCAAAACTTAGCAGGTTTGGAGCACAAATGCGCACCTCTGGTGTCTAAGTGAACTATTGTTATCTCTGCATTGCCTAAGCTCAATGGGGTAACGTCAACTGGAAGAGGGTATGAACCTCATCAGTTGATTGATGGGTTTAGGTGACTACTCCTCGTCCCAAAGCTCTTCAACCAAACCAGCTAGTTTTTCCATTTGAGCAACCAAATGATACTGTTTCCCCAGTTTAAGGGTGGGTGCTACTTGATAACTAAAAATGGGTACACGGAAGAATCTCAGAGCCATCTCAGTGGCTTTGGCACTTTCTCTCTGGGTCAGAGAGAAAGACAGAGGTGTGCCTAGCTTTCTCAATACCCAACAAGAAGCAGTTTGAGGAACGTTAGGCTTATTTAGGTTCAGGGTTTGAGGCTACAGACCATCAAGGTGGGGCAGGCATGGTAACAGGAGTGGCTCCCAGCTGTGGAAACAGGAGCTAAGGCTGCTTGTACACATCTGGGTAGATCAGGAAACAGAGAAAGGGGATGCTGGCCCTTCCCGTCCTACTTCCTGTTCAGTCCAGGGCCCCAGTCCATGAAATGGCCCCACCCACATTGAGGGTGGGGCTGCCTCTGTTAATCCTCTCGAATGGCCCCAAAAGGCCTACCTCATTAATGCCTGAGGTGTTTCTTAATTCAATCAAGGTGGTAATCAAACTTAACCATTACATGGTGACTTACATTTTTTCTTAGGTGTCCATTGTTTGTTTGTTTTCCTACCCAGTAAAGTCCAGTCATTTTACAAGACTGTCTTTGTGTTAGTTTTTCTGAGTTCATCTCAGGTATGTGCTGTGTTCTTCAAAACTTACTTTTATGAGACTTTTTTTTTTTTGGTCAGTTATCACTTACAATACTGACTTTTTTTTTTCTGTTTAGGGTCACCATAGACATTTTTAAGCAACAGGAATTCAGAGATGCCCGTTATCTGCATGTTGGACATTCTCTGCATACAAAGGTGCCTGTTATCTGCAGGTTGGATCTGCTTTGTGTACCTTGAGTATCTGTTACTTTTCCTTAAGACTTTCCTCTCAGTGTTCTACTTTGCTTCTCTGTTACTATGATACAACATTAGGTCCAAAAGTGACTTGGGTGGGGCAAGTTCTTTGGCTTACTATCCTAGGGCACAATCACCCATCCCTGGGGAAGTTGGAGCAGGAACTCAAGGCAGGAACCAGGGAGGAATGTTGCTTGCTGGCTCACTCACAGGCTCACGCTCAGCCAGCTTTCTTATCCAGCCCAGGACCACCTGCCCAGGGAATGGTGCTGCCCACAGTGGGCTGGGCTCCCCTTTATCACAGAATAACCTGATAAAGACAATCACTTAACTGAGACACTCTTTATCCCGGTGACTCCAGAGTGTGTCAAGTTGACAGTGTTAATCAGGACATTTACATTATTTCTCTTTTTATTTTTCCTTTTCTAACTTGTTTCTCTTTAGTGTTTAATGTTGGGGTTTTTTTTTGCTCCATTTCTCATCATTTATTTTTACTAAAGAATTTATTTAACATTTAAAAAATGACACATTAGGCGGGCGGTGGTGGCACACGCCTTTAATCCCAGCACTCGGGAGGCAGAGCCATGTGGATCTCTGTGAGTTCGAGGCCAGCTTGGGCTACCAAGTGAGTTCCAGGAAAGGCACAAAGCTACACAGAGAAACCCTGTCTCGAAAAACCAAAAAAAAAAAAAAAAAAAAAAAAAAAAAGACACATTAAACTGATCGCTTTGTTTTTATGTTTTAAATTCTAATTCATATTGTTCTTCCATGTTTTGGTCTTTTTCTGAACATTTTTGGCTTATTTTCACAAGGGTAATTTTTTTTTTTTTGGTTGTGTTTTTTGTTGGATTTGTGGTTTGAGATCCAGGAGACAGGGTCCCACTCTGGCAACTCTCTTACCTCTCAGTCTTGCAAACACCAGCATGAGAGGTAAGAACTACCATGAGTTGTCTTTCAAATGAGCTTTCCACACTTAAGGGACAGCATACTGGTTCATAGTCTCTGTTCTTAAAGGACACGGAGGTTAGAACTTCAGTGTGTGAATTTGGTGACACGGTGACATTATCCCTTCGAAGACATGTCAAAGCGCCAGCCCTCAGTACCTCAGAAAATGACCTTATTTGGAAGTAGGGTCATTGCAGATGTCACTAGCAAGAATGAGGTCACAGCAGAGCAGGTGGACCTCCCCCCGCCCCCAATCCAGGAGGATATCAGTTCTCCTAGGAAGAGACCCGCGACGAGACAAAGACATAGGAGGAAAACGCTCTATGATGGCACAGGAAGAGCTGGGATGTCAGTATGAACCAAGGAATGCTGGAGGTGGTAAGCAAGCCACCGGAGGCTGTACAGAGCCATTCCCCTCCAGGACAAAGGTGCCCCGCTTCCAATGGAGCAGAGAGTGGCAACAGGTAAGTGGGAAACAAGACACCTACTACACGCCACCTCGTTCACAGTCCTTTGCTACAGAAACTAGTAAGTGGAACGTGACCGTGATGCTTTTCGGTTAGTCCTCTTTATGAGGCATTCACTTTTCCGGCATTTTGAAGTCTGTACAGTTCATCTTGCATTTCTGACCTCCTAGGGTCTCCTAGTCTGTCTCTGAGGTCCCCTCTCTGACATGCCTCTATCCCGTCTGGGACCTTCCTCTTCAGTAGTGTTTGTTATCACTGTCAATTTTCTCTTCTGTTCCCGCAAGCTCTCCCTAGAGAGACCCGGCCACTAAGGAAAGCCGTGGCAGCTCAGTCCCCAGGCTCCAGCCTAAGCCAGCGCCACCCTGGGCTCCCACACACCTTGGCCACTGGGGTGTGAGAGTCAGCTCTCAGCTCCACTGAGCTCCCAACATTAACCCACTGCTCTTTCCAGGGGTGTCCGGGAGCTTTTCGGGATGCTCCAGTGTTTTTCCAGTCATTTCCCACAGATGCCACCGACATGCAGAGGCCCCGACTTGCATCTGGGCAGTGTGTGGAGATGTTTTGTTGCTTTGTTTGGTAGGAAATATTTCCCATGGATTTTTAATCTTCCTGCCCAGTTGTTCTGAGTGTTTTGGGGTAGGATCCAGAGAACCTCAAAAACTCTGCCTGCACCTGTCTCTCAGGCTGCCCACTCTGCACATACTTCTGCATTTTTAAATTTTCCTTCCTTTTAATTTTATGTATATGATTGTTTTCCCTGTATGTATGTATGCCCACTGTATGCATGCTGTGGCTAAGGAGGCCATAAGTGGACATCCGATCCTCAGGGGCTAGTTACAGTTGGGTGTGAGCTGCCACGGGGGTCCTCTGGAAGACCAGCTGGTGCTCTTACCCCTGAGCCGTCTCTCCAGCCAGTATTTTATCTGTCACGCTCTGTTCCACTGTACAATACCTCCTCCTTTTGCTGACAGAGTATCTTACTGTGGATCTTGGGGACCACAGAATGGGGACAACCCTTCAGAGCCATCTAATTCCAGGCATGTTCCTTCTTCCTCTTAGGTGGTACAGCTCAAGACAGACCCTGGTCCGGGGTGTGAGCTTCAATGCTGGCCCCGGTAGACACCAGCAGTGGGATTTGGAGCAATTTACCTAAACTGTGTGCTCCTGTATCCTGCTCACAAAATGGGGAAATGAATAGTTTGAGTCCCATAGCCGTGGTGAGATTGATCAAGTCAAGTGATCTTATGGATCACTTGTGGAAATAGGGACTCGGGACAGCACTGGACCCACTGTGAAAGCCATGTCTCATCACAATACTGATAAATATCTTTATCTTTTGTCTTTGGGTTCTTGAATCACCACTTTGACAAGGTGGGATAATCACGGGTCTTGGAGGCCTAGTCACTTCTCCTGTGAGTAACCATAGATACAGCCAAACCCCCAGAGCCTGAATTTCCCACTTAAACCAAGAACCACAGGAGCCTTTGGTGACCTCCCACCGGGAAGCCAATGCTCACAGTCCACCAACTAGACACCAGACATGGCCTCATAAGTCACTTCATGGACTCTTCAAAGCATCCCCAAGGTGTCCTTGGATGCTCTCAGAGGACAGTAAAGCCAGGGCAGAGCTAGTGTGCAGGAGGCAGGAGACTCAGAGACCTGCTCTTATTTGTCCTGTACCATCTGGTCTCTCAGCAGCAAGATCTGGAAAGACGCTCTGCAGCTCTGGGAAGCTTTCCAAAAGTGGGGGTGGGTTAGTGAGACGGCTCAGTGATTAAGAGGGCTTGCTGCTCTTCCAGAGGACCTGAGCTCGGTAACTAGAACCCATGTTGTGCAGCTTAAAACCACATGTAACTCCAGCTTCAGGGGAATCAATCTAGTGACTTCTGGCCTCTGTGTACACACATACACACACACACACACACACACACACACACACACATACACACACACACACACACACACATTTAAAACTCGTCTTAAAACATAAAGAGGTAGAGGCTCCACAAAGGAGTTCAAGCAGAGGTAGAGAGACACTTGAAGACGCCGTGGAGAGGACTGTGGCAAGCCAATGAAGGTTGCTGTATACCTTCTGAGACCTCTGCAGCACCTGCCCCGTCTTAAAAATCCTGTACCCATGAGAACAAAAGTACCCTTTTGCCTGAATAATCTGGACCATGATGGCTGCCAGACTAAGATCTTTGGAGCCTCCATTCTAACTAGGATCAAGTTCCTTACAGACCTTTGCTGGCTTCACTGAGGACAGACTTGAGTTAAACCTTGAAAAGGCTTTCCATTCATCAATCCACCTACACACCCACCTACCTGTTCAACCATCCATTCTATCCACCCATCCATTCTCCCACTCACCCATCTCCATCCACCCATTCATCCATCCATCCATCATCCATTCTCCCACTCACCCATCCATCCATCCATCCATCCATCCATCCATCATTCATTCATTCTTCCACTCACCCATCCATCATCCATTCTCCCGATCATCCATCCATCCATCATCCATTCTTCCACTCACCCATCCATCCACCCATCCATCCATCCATCCATCCATCCATCCATCCATCATCTATTCTCTCACTCACCCATACATCCATCCATCATCCATTCTCCCACTCACCCATCCATCCATGCATCCATCCATCCATGCATCCATCCATCCATGCATCCATCCATCCATCCATGCATCCATCCATCCATCCATCCATCCATCCATCCATCCATCCATCCATCCTCCCACCCACCCATCCTATCCAGTTGCCCACTTATTTACTGAGTTGCTTCTTCAGGCCAAAAAGCCCAAAGGTGCCCAAACTAACCACAGACACTACCCCTTCATTCAAAAGCCCACAGCCTAGCAGGTACAACAAACAAGTTAACAACTTTAAGACACCAAGGTAAACATACTAAGAAAGGATGTCTGGGGCCAGGGAGTACTAGCCAAGAAAGGCTTCACTGAGGAGGTGGCTTTTGAGTCTGTAAGAAGAAAGGCCATTTGCAGAAAGAAGGCAAGGCTCAGGCTGAGGCCAGGAGTCAACATATTCAGGAAATAGCAAGGAAAGGAGCAAGCTGCCCTATGGGCCAGGACACAAGAAAAGGGCATGAGCCAGGGAATGGGAGGTACAGCGGAGAGGGTAGGCAAGGGCCAGATCATACTGGGAACAGAAACCTTTCAAGGGTATTAGACTTCATGACCTAGAAAAGAGACCCAGAGAAGGTTCCAAGGAGGAACTGGACAGCGAGACTAGTTCTTCAGAATCCTCTGCTGCCACTTGGCGCATACTCTGGGCAACATGCAACTCGAAGGCAACCCAGTACCCACATATCAGATCAAGGTCTGGGTGATGGAGTAGGGGGCATGGAGAGAGCTGGATAGAAGGCAGGGTCCACTGCACAGTCTTCCTTTCCATCAGTCTGGAGCATACCCCAGCCCTTTACAGGTAACAGAAGGCCCTGAGGTCCTTCAGAGTCCTTTACTCCATTTCACCCTACCACTCTTCTTCAGGTCTGCTCAGAGACAACACCAGCCATCAGATCCACTGAAAGATTGAAAATCTAACCCAGTGTGGGGGTTTTGAATGAAAATGGCCCCCATAGGCTCACAGAGAGTGGTGCTATTAGGAGGTGTGGCCTTGTTGGAGTAGGCGTGGTCTTGTTGGAGGAAGTGTGTCACTGGTGTGGGCTTTGAGGTTTCAGAAACTCAAGCCAAGCCCAGTGCCACTCTCTCTTCCTGCTGCCTGCCATCCAGATGTAGAACTCTCGGTTACCCCTCAAGCACCATGCCTGCCTGAATGTCCCCATGCTTCCCAACATAACAGTAATGGACTAAACCTCTGAACTGTAAGCCAGCCCCAATTTAAATTCTTTCCTTTATAAGAGTTGCTATGATCATGGTATCTCTTCACAGTGACAGAAACCCTAAGACAGGGTGTATCACCATTTTCTCGATAAACACAGAGTACCTGGTGTGTGCTGGGCACCTTGCCAGGAGACCAAGACAGTCACTGAATGAGACAGACCCAGTTCCTGCCTTTGTGAGCCTTCTGGATAGTGAGGAAGACAAAACCAAAGAACAGAAGCAAATGGGCACCTCAGGCTGTTCTAAGCACCATAAAGATAATGTCATAATCAAGAAAGACAGAGAGAGCACAACCTGGGGTGTTGGCCAAAGCTCCCATGATAACGAGACTGTGGTGTGAGTACCCCCCAAGGCTTCACGTGTTGACATTTAGTCCTTATTGAGGCATTAGGAGAGCGGGCACTCACTCCAACTCCAACTTCTAGAGATGGGGTCTGAGGCAGGTGATTGGGATTAGACAGTCCTTACAGTGGAACCCCATAACTGAATCCTGGAGGCTTTATAAGACCAGAGACATAGATGTTTATGCATGCTCCACCTCTTTCCACATGATACCCTGAGGCCCATCAGGACTCTACCAGCAAGAAGGACCATCACCAAATGTAGAGTCTTGACTTTGGATCTCCATAGTTAGGAGCCAAATAAGAAGCTAAGCAAACATCTTTTCTTCAGGAAGTTACCCAGCCTCCAGGAGCTTGTTATCACAATAAAAAGTAGACAGAGTCTGAAGAGGAAAGCTCACTTAAACTGAGATTTAACCACCTTTCAGGCTAAGGGTATAAAATTACAACATTACGGCTTAGGGGAAGTGAGCAAGGGGAGAGTGATTTGAGGTCAGGATGGATTGTCACCCTAAGATGAAGTTGTACCCACCCTTGAAAATCCCACAGAGGAGAGGTGGTTCAGCAGTTAAGAGCACTGGCTGCTTTCTCAGAAGACTGAGGTTTAGTGCCCAGCACTTACACGGAGACAGACTCACAATGTCTATAATTCCAATTCCAGGGCACCTGGCACCCTCTTCTGGCCTCCACCAGGCATGCATTCAACGTGTGCACATACATTCGGATAAAACACTCATACACCTAAAGCAGCTATTAAAAAAATAGAACAGAGGCCACAACTACATGCAATGGATGCCACGAAGGATCTTAGGCAAATTCTTCCATACGCCCCAGTTTCTGAGCAGAGAAGGAACTATGAAGAGAGCTGAGTGGATGACTTGACTAGAATCATGATGGAGAAGACAGAGGCAGGAAGACCAGGACTCACAGAGGAGGTACAGTGACAGAACAGAAGAGGCAGGGCTGTAGAGCTAGGGTCCATATACACCTGTGGTGTATGTGGTACATATACCAGTTCCTCCGGCCAAGTCATAAGAGCCAAGCCCCTCCCTTTCTTAGGGCTGTTTCTGTATCTGAAAGATGAAGGAGGCAGAGCCCAGGCATCTCTCTGGGTGAGGTCCCTTTCTCAGCCACCAGTGCTACCCTTTGGGGTAACACAACAGGAAGAGATAGTCCATAGGTGCAGACCCACCTCAGCCTCGTTCTTCCCTTGCCTGGGATGTCTGGTAGAGCAATAATGAGCTCTGTTGCTGGGGTTCTCAGGTACCCAGACCGTAGGAAAGGGATTCCCCAGTCACTTGCTAGGGAACCAATTCTGGAAGGGGCTCAGCATACCCCGGCAGAGAAAAAGCACAGAGACCACGCCAAACAAAATCAAGGCACAAGAGGCATGCTGGTGGGATGGCTGCTGGGACTTTATTAGAACCCCAAGGGTAGGCAAGCGACAGGAGGGGGTGCCCAAGGGCCCAAGCAAGCACTCAGAGCTCGGCAGACACAAAGATATAAAGCTTGGCCACAAAGGAGCTGACTGTGCCGTGGCGATAGAGATCCATCTTGACGGTCAGGAGCAAGTCCCTGGGCTCAGGGATGGGCTTGGTGAGGGCCACCACCCCACTGTGGTGGCTCACCTTTCGGGTGGTGAAAAAGCCCTCCTCATTGCCGGCGGTGATGGCTAGCTGCATGCTGTCCCCAGGGACAGCACTGGAAGGGCCCATGCGGAAGACCACCGCGGGCACTTGGATGTTGGTGGGGAAAGAAAGGTGGTAGTAGGTTATTCTCAGAGGCAGCCTGGGGCACTCCTGGTTCTCATGGCAAGGCAAGCGCTCACAGCGGCTGAAAGACAAGTGGACAGAGAGACAGGAAGAGAGTTAGCGCCACCTCAGCAAGCAGAGAAACAACAGAGTGTGGGCAAGCGGCGGGCGCGGCGGCTCACTGGGTGGGGGCTCCTGCTACCCCTCCGGCCAATGCAGCCAGCACAAAGAGCACCCTCACTCACCTCGGGGAGGTGCCGTAGACCTCCAGGCTGCGGACTCGGGGACCAGCCTCTTCCTACACCCTCTGGGGCACTGGGGGCCGGGGTCAAGCCATACCCAGGGCGAGATGTGTTCCCCTTCTCAAGGCAGAGAATCACCTTGGGCACACTCAGCCAGGGCCTCACCCAGACAGTGGGCAAGGCTCCTGGGTGGGTCTAGAGACTACCCAGAACTCATCATGGCTGTTGCCATTTATTGCACGTGGGGCTAATCCTCATACATTTATTATTTACTACCAGTGTTCAAGATGGTGGCTTGAGCGCCATGTGTCAGATGAGGAAACAGGTCCAGAGAAAGCCACAGAGTGAGGGAAGAAGCCAAGTCCATGCTCAGGGATGAGATCAGCTCCCCAGACCCTGTCGTTCAGCTGCAGACACCTGGTCCAGTTCGCCCACAGAGACAGAGACAGAGTGGGGCTCAGATTGGAGGTGATAGGTTCTAATGTCCTGTGACAAGACTGAACTTCCTGTGACAGGATGGGGACAGGTCCTAACTCCCTGTGTGGTGGAGACGAACACAGGTTCTCACTTCCTGTGACATGATGGAGACAGGCCCTAACTTCCTGTGTGATGGAGATGAAGACAGGTCTCACTTCCTGTCACATGATGGAGACAGGCCCTAACTTCCTGTGTGGTGGAGATGAAGACTGGTCTCACTTCCTGTCACATGATGGAGACAGGTCCTAACTCCCTGTGTAGTGGAGATGAAGACAGCCTCTCACTTTCTGTGACAGGCTCTAACTTCCTATATGTGCTATAGACAAAAAAAAGGTCCTAATTTCTTGTGTGGTAGAGACGACAACAAGACTCTCATTTCCCGTAACAGAATGGAGACATGAACTAACTTCCTTGGAGTAGAGATAAAGACAAAATGTGACAGGATATAGGATGGAGACAGTCCCTAATGTCCTGTGACAGGAACTGACTTCCTGTGGTAGGGTGAGGGTAAGTTCTCTTAGTAACTTCTAATTACAGACCCGAACTTCCTACAACAGGATGCAGACAGTATATTCCTGTGACAGGACGTTGGCAGCAAAACGGACTGTGTTCTATGTCCCGAACACCGGGCCCAGCACATTCTGAAGGCAGTGTGACAGGACCTTGAAAAGAAGCAGAGCCACGATGTCAAGCCCCATAGGACTTGGCCAAGCCCTTCTCAGGAAGTTCTGCCATTTTGACTTGAGTATGGATTCTCCACTTGGGGGTATTTTCTCTCCTGGTCTTCCATCACATCGCTCCTTTGGCTTTTTAAGTCTCCATGCCTTGTCCTAGTTTATATCACACTGGACACTTCTTGTGCGTGGCGTTTCTGTCTGCATCTTAATCGGATGCTTATCAGAGCTGCCAGGAAGGCTTTCGTTTACTTGACTATTTACCATTCTGGCTCTGAGGAGAGAACAGCCCCGCAAGTAAGGTCCTTGGCACAGTAACAGGGGAGGGCCATGCACACTAAAGAGAGCAGCGCCTGGGAGGGAGAGCCCAGGGCTGGTGATGGAGAATAAAGCAGGCATGGGCCTTGATGAAAGGCAGCGACCCCTAGAGATGCCAAGGACCAGGTCAAATGGGGGTGCTCCACATGACTGGGAGGTCTCTCTATCCAGGAAGGGCCTTGGATGACGGGGAGCAGGGAGGGCAGTGGAGAGCCAGGGAGGCAGCTGGGGTGCATGAGCTATGTTCCTCTGGGGTGTCATTGGCAGAAAGCAGCGAATTTGAGTTTCAAAATCAGCCTATCTCCCTGCAGAGGCTACACGCACCCACGCATGCACCCACCCACCCACGCACCCACGCACGCACGCACCCACCCACCCACCCACGCACCCACTCAGGAGAGGGGCCTGGCACTCAAGAGCTTTAGGAATAGTCTGAATGGGTCTGGCCAGTAGGTGGTGCTAGAGTCTCCTCCGTGAAATTTGGCTTTCCCGCTTGTCCTGTGGGGCCCTCTACTGACCAAAAACTAGGTCTTGGGTTGCCAAATAAGCTCCGCAAATATGAAGGCAAGAAATACGAGGCATGCATGATGCCCTGGTCCAGCTCCTATGACCATCACATTCTGGAGATGTGGATGCCGTCATCCATCAGAAGAGAACCCAAGCCCTCCCTGGGAAGCGGTGCCTGGACCGGCTCTTTTTAGGCCACTCACTTCCCAGGTGGGGTAGTGGCTCCTTGGCTTTATCCCCAGTACCAGTACAGGGCTCAGCTCCTATTGCACTTGGTAAATGGCCACTGCACAGGCCGGCTCGGTCCTTGATTTTTCCTTCTCTGTCTCAAATTTATCACACATCCTAGAAGTCATAACCACCATGTGTGGCAAATTGCTGGTCAGACTAGGGGCAGCAATGAAACCTGTTAGCTGAATCACCCAGATTTGGGGGGTGACGGGGGGGGCAGTCACTACTGAATCTATTACAGAGTAGGGCAAAGGGGAGCTGCACCTGGGACCTGCCCAGCATAGGGACCAGGTCACAGCTTCCACAGACACATTCCCTCCTCACCTATGCATTATGGTGCAATGTGCCCCCAATTCTCTAGCTCAACATCTTTGATTGTAGCACCCCAAGTTCTGTGAAAATGACCAGAAGCCACTACAGATGGGAGACAAAAGCCAAGAGGAAGGCTGCTGGGACACTCCTGTGGCCATCTGTTGACATGTCCCTCACATTAGCCATTTGCCATTCCTGAGAGGCCCAGGACCTGGCCAAGTCTGTGACCATAGATTCTCACTTATGTTGTGTTCTAAGTCACAGTACCCAAGGCTACCCAAGGATCCAGCTTCCCTTTACCCCAACAGGACTGCAGGGATGAGTGTGTCCTGGAACACCTGTTCCTGCCCACTGCGCAGAACCTAGGGGTGGGGTCTATGTAAACAAGTGGAGGGTGATTCTCAGAGAATCCTGCAGAGCACCGCACCATTGCATCTTACAGCTGAGAACAAGAGCTTCAAGAAACCCAGGAACCTGAAACCCAAGTCAGCCTGCCTCCCCAACTACGCTTTTTCTAGAATGTCACAGCGTCCCACAAGGCTTGAGTCTCTGGGAAGAGGAGCATTCCCAAAGGGGGTTCACTTTGGATTCCCAAAATCCTCAGTGCAGAGGACTCCACCCCCCATCCCCACTCTCTGGCTCTTGGTAACACAGAGACAAAGGACAGAAAGTGTCACAGGAAAATGGCCATCTTACCAGGGTTGAAGCATCCCGTCCCACCTCCCTCACCCCTGTGTCCACATCCAACCTCTTTTTATGGAAAACAGTTTCCTCTTTCAGCCTCAGAAACAGCAGGATGGGGCAGCTGTGACCTGGCACATCAACCCCACACTGGAAGGAAATGCACCCCAGGTGACCTGAGGATACCCCATTTAAGTGTGTGTGTGTGTCCCCCCAATCTCTCCCACTGCCTAATTCAGCTCCCACTGACCTTAATTCAAGCCTGGCCAACACCATCCCACTTGCCCACCCCTCCCGCGGCCAGGCTGGCCTCTCTCCACTCTCTCAGAACCCTGTGTACTCTCTGTTCACTGTCTGGCATGTGCTCCTAGAAGCTGGCCCAGCAGGCCGGCCATCCACAGCCCATTGTCTACCCAGGAGCCTGTATACAGTCAGCCTACCGGTGGCTGGATTTTGCCCACCTTAGCAATCACCTCAGTAAGCAAGGTCAACCTGCCTGCCCATGGACTCTCATGTGTCTTGCCCCAGGTAGGGCAGCCTCCTCTTTCAGCCTGGCGGCTGCACAGGAATTAAAAGTAACCATTGCAACCATAGCCTGGCTTCTGGAATCCTGAAACCCATTTATAATGGGAAACAGAACACGGCCTCAAACCAAGGGTGCATAGCTTTCCTGGTGACTCAGGACAGCTCTGCCACTGCCGCCTGGCTATTGCACAACTCGTGAGCTCTTGGGGATGTGACACATTTGCATACCTACTTCTGGAGTAGCTTTTCCCTGGTGCAGACATAGAAAGAAACAAGGCACTTGGTGTTGTTAGGACAAGGTCTCAATATGTAGCCCAGGCTGTCCTCAAGCTAGTGATCCACCTGCCTTTGCCTCCTAGTACTGGGATTACAGGTCTGCATCAACACATCAAGAGAAGTGATCAGTTTGTGAGTAGATTAAAAACACACTAGGGGCCGGGCGGTGGTGGCGCACGCCTTTAATCCCAGCACTCGGGAGGCAGAGGCAGGTGGATCTCTGTGAGTTCGAGGTCAGTCTGGTCAACAGAGTGAGATCCAGGACAGGCACCAAAACTACACAGAGAAACCCTCTCGGAAAACCAAAAACATACTAGGGAAATACAGTAGGTCAGGGGATGAGGGCGGGTGGTAGGCAAGCAGCTCTAAGGTCAGAAAGACCTCACGGTTTCTAGGGTGGAGCAAACTGGAAGCTGGACAGAGCCCACAACAGCAAGAGCAGTCCCCTGGGTCAGGGGCTGAACACGGTGCCCAAAGCACCATCAAAAGGAAACACTGACCACTGAGCAGGAGCGGTGTCGGGTCAAAAGCCAAAGAGAAGCGCGAGGTCAAGAGAGCACAGTGGGAAACCCAGGTGTCCACCCCTATGCGTGCTTTGAGAGTTCCTGTGCTGGCGGGGAGGGCATCGGTCCACACTCCCGGAATGAGCTCCCAGAGTGGAGCTTGCCCTGTAGCAAGTAAATGGGGTTCTCTGGGTAGAACGGAGATGAGGGTGGTTGCAGGGAGAACCATGGCCTGGGAGTCCTCCAAACTCCCCGAGGAAGGAGTTCCTGGACACCACAGAGGACACCATGGTGATTGGAGCTTACAAGGATACATGGTCACCCAGTTTCTAGTACAGGACACAGGATATCCCATGCTGTTCCCACACATCACTCAGCTAGAAGGAAGAAAGATGCCTTAACAAGTCACCCTGAATCCTGGATTTGGGCCAAGACAGTGACGTTGCCACCTGCTCATCTGGGTCAGCATAGTCTCACATATGCATGCTACAGATGAAGTGACTGATGAAGGTCTGTCTCAACGACAGCATGCCATCTGCAGTCACCCCCACGGCCTCCTGAGGATAGTCTCACTGGCCCTCAGGGACCTCAGCTGCAAGAATCAGCAGGTTCTTAAGGCCGAATAAGAGAACACTAAGGCCACAGCTTTGTGAACCACCTGCCCATGCCCAGAGCGGGGGGCCTTTAGGAAGCCCAATACAGGCAGATGACAGCGGGGGGCCCCAGGGACTTACGTGTCTGCGGAGCGGCGATAGTTCTCCGGGCATTCAAAGGACAGACAGCGGAAGCTGCCCTGGATGTTGAAGCAAGTCTCATTGATGGAACAGTTGTGGATACCAGTCACACATTCATCAATGTCTGTGGAGACCCAGAGACAGTGTGGTATAGACTAAAGCCATGAAAGCCATCCCCTTACCCACGCAAACCGTATATTAACCTCCTTGCCCTCCACGGGAGCAGTGTCTGGTGCCCGATCTTCTGTGTACCAAACATGGAGGGTTACATGAGCACTAGCGTATTTAAATCCCCGGAGTGAGGGTACGCAACCAGAGCGGATACCGTGTGAAGGTCGTTGAAGCGCTGGCAGGGGTGGCCATGCAACTGGTGTTACAATCCTCATCTTAGAGAGGGTTCACCGAACTTGAGGGACCTGGCCATGGTCACACATTCTATACAGACAGAGCCAAGCTTTGAACCCAGGCAGGTAGGCATCAGGATCTGGTGCTCCAACCACCTAGCACCTTTCCATGGCTCTCAAGGAACGCTACCCTGACCTCATGTGTGACTGGCTATATCGTGAGGGTCAGGAAGGGTCTGAGACTATGGTCCCACATCACAGGTGAAGAACAAGACCTAAAGGAGCTATGCATCTTGCCTTGGGTCTCAGGGCGGTAACTAAAGTGGTTAGATGGCATGTGTATGTTGGGGGTGGGGGGGGACCAGGCCTAGAGATGCTGCTACAGGGCCTGGAGCCTTTAGAGGTGGGGAAGCCTCTTATACGACATTCCAAGTGGGTGGGGTTCAGGGGTATCACCAAGCCTAGGAGGCAGCTGTTAAGAAATGTCACGTGTCTGATTGTCCCTGGCAAAAGCAACCCTTGCCAATCTCAGAGACCACAGCTCAGGAATGTGGGTTGGTGGTTTGTTTTTTTTTTTTTTTTTTTTTAAAAAAAAACCTTTTTATTTGGAAGATGGGGGTGGGCATGTCCCTCAGCATGTGTGTGGAGGTCAGAGGCCAACTTGCAAAAAGTCTGCTCGCTCTTTCCACCATGTGGGTCCCAGGGATTGAACTCAGGATCACCAGGCTTGGCAAAAAGAGCCTTATTCAATGAGCCATCTCGCCAGCCCAGGAATGTGTTTTTGCTGCTGCTTCTGGGCAGGACTCCAGGCTGTGGTGAGGGAGAGCCGGGCCAGGAGAGCAGAAAGCAGGACTGTGGGGAAAAAAACAGTCCTGTCCAACCTCAGAGAAGTTGAGCGGGTCCCTTCCAGAGATTTGGCTGGCCGCCTTCTTTGCTGGTGGTGGTGGTGGTGGTATGCATGTGTATGTGTGTATGTGTGTTGGGGGGAGGTAAGTGGGTGCCCAGGCACGAATGTGTAGAACATCGGGAATCTTATGCTATTACTCCCCACATTCCGCCTCCACCCCAACCCGGTGCCCAGCACTTGGTTAGGTTGGCTGGTCAGCCAGCCTCAAGGAACTGTCTCTCTCTGCACCTGTGTGGGGGGGGTCACTAGTGACCATCTTCATGGGCAGGACCTGGGATTCTCTGGAGCCCCTGGACCACCAGCTCATGGGAACTTGTAAAGAAGGGGGCTGGACAGCTTTGCCCGTGATCTGCTCCTGGTGTGAGCCGGAGTGCACACACGGGACCATTTGTTCACAAGCTTGTCCTCAGCACGGTCAGTCGTCAAATGGGTGACCATGGAATGCTGGGGACCCCAGCAAGTTCTCAGAAAGGGGGAACAAATACAGATAGACTCTACTAGCTCTCACCACCAAAGCCCATGCCAGAGCTGACCCTAGCTCACTAAACACTTACAACCACTAGAGTTCCCAGACCGGACCACAGCCAGCCCTTTGCAGGAGCAGAGGCCCCCGACACCTGCTCAGGTCTGTAGCCTAGGGCCTGGTTCACAGCCTGTCTGTCCAATGACTGGGTGAGAGAACGCATAATTAGACTAGGCTGAGGACAGGGTCCTGTGTCGCTCTTCCAAGAACTGACAAGGACAGAGTGGGAGAGTTCAGGTGTTCTTACCTGACAGGACCTTCAGAGCCCAGACAGCCCTGAGGACAGGCTAGTTCTTCTGTGTAGGAGACCAGGACACTTTTCCCCAGTCCCTGAAATCATTCCCATCCGTGGTACAGCCCTGCATCTGGGAAGCACTCTCTCTCCCCTGACACCGTGCGACTTGTAACACACATGGATGACCCCAACGCAGAGAGTCTGCCTTACTCACCTTGGCAGTTGCGACCATTGGGGGCTAGCCTGTAGCCAGATGAGGGGCAGCTGCACTGGAAACTTCCGGGGATGTTGATGCAGCGGTAGGAGCAGATGTGACCCCCAGTGGGCAGGGCACACTCGTCAATATCTGCAACAGGAGAGTCAGAGTCCGCCCTCAGGATCTAGCTCTGGTCCACGGCCATGGCTGCATCTAGGCCACGTGGCATCCCTAGGTGGCCAGGCTGGGCTGGGAGGGCAGCAGCAGAAGGCAAGCCAGGAAGAGGCCTCAGGCACTGAGGGTGGCCACAGAGACCATCATTACAGAAGGGGAAATTGAGGCCCAGGGATGGGGTGGGACTAGTCTAGGGATATTTAGTCTAGGGATAGTATAGTGTGAAGTACACACAGAGAAGGGGAATAGAGAGCAATTTGCTAAAGGAAAAAAAAAAAAAGCACCTAACTCAAGCAGCCATTCAAACAAACAAAACTCACTACACATCACACAAAAGCACAGGCTGAGTGCTCATCTGAAACGCATGGGGCCAGAAGTATTTGGGGTATTTTGGAATACTGCCATTTACATAAATAAGATGTCCTGGGGATGAGAGTCAAGTCTAAAGCCGAGATCCATTTGTCTCATACACACAGACTAAAGGCATCGCTATACAGTACTTTCAGTGCTCCTGAGTTTGACTGTGACTCATGGTATAGAACTTTCCACTGTGGAGTCACACTGGTACTCAAAAAGCTTCAGGTTTTAGGTCTAGGAACACAGCATCTGCCGAGCAAGGCCCTGGGTTGGCCCTGTGTGTCTCTCCACACACACACACACACACACACACACACACACACACACACACACACACACACACATATAGCTCTGGAACTGGGGATTCTAAGCTTATTATAACATCAGTAAGATTTGTCCTGGAAGTTTCCAGGTGCTCCTGGACTGTCATCTGGTTGGACTGTACCAACAGTCCAGGAGGGAGTACTGTATTTACAGAGAAGATGATGGCCAGGCCTGGTGAGGATGGAGCTCCAAAGGCCAGAGCAGTCTCTCAGGGGTCGGGTGGCCCTCAGGTCACTCCTCACCTCTCAGACACGTACTGCTGCCAAGCCCTGTGCCCCGTGGCTCGGAGTGCCAGCACACGGAAGGGGTTACCACCACAGCATTCGTATTTAAGAGCAATCCGAGGACTGGTTTGCTCTTTTCCTAACCTCACTCTCAACCCCAGAAAAAGGTCTTTGAGACCTATCAGAGGAAAAGCAAGGATTCAGCCTTGCCTCTCTTCAGGGAGCAAACGGGAACTTCACAGGGTGGAGAAATCCCAGCAGGCTTTCCGAGCCATGGATTCTGAAATGCAGCCAGAGGCTGCTGTGGTGGCAGGATCGGGGTGCTCCCCACAGTACACAGGGTGCCCTCACCTTCACAGGTGACCCCATCCACGTCACTGAGCTGGTAGCCTCGTCGGCAATAACACTGGTAGGAGCCGTAGACGTTAGCACACTCCTGGCTGCAGGGGCTGTTGAGGCACTCGTTCACATCTAGAAGAGAAGAGGTTCCCAGGGTTCAGGGCTCAGAGCCACACCTCAAGCCCCTGCCTCCACAGCAGGCTGAGGACTCAAGAGAAGGTGAGCAGAATATTTCCTCATCACCTCCCTGATGCGAACCAAAACAGGGAAGTCAAGTCTCAAGCTGCAAGACTGAGACGCCCAAGGGGAGAGAGGCCTCCACTGCAGCCCACTGTAGTTGAGAAATCTGGAATTTCTCCAGCTCTGCTACTGCCTGCGTGAGGCCACACCATCTCCTGGCAGGATGAGTGACAGCCTCCAGGCTTGGCTCCCTTCAATCCTGTCCCTGCAGGGCATGGGCACAATACGATAGCATATCCAGAGTCCTATCATGACCACAGCCCCTTCTAGCTCTCAGCGAAAATCTTTCCTGCTCTCCCCACTTTCATCTCCTAGATGGTGACACAGATGACCTAGCCTATGGGACAATAGCCCTGGTACTCCTAAACCTCTGAACTTTGGAGCTACTTGAAACCCAGCTATTGATTACCAATTCCCTTCACCTAGAGCAAGCTCCAGACCAAGTTTGGCCCCCTACTTGTTTTTTGCAAATAAAGTTTTATTGGCACACAGATATGAACCCCTTTGACCAGGACCTATGGCTACTTTTGTGTTCCCACAGCAGAGTGGAGTACTGTCTACAGACTGGCCAGAAAGGTTTAAAATAGTAACCATGCAGCTGGGAGAGAAAAAGCTTGCTGATCTCTGGCTTAGAGATTCCTTCTTACATACATTTACTCTGTTTCTGAGAAGGGGAGAAGAGATAGGCTACTAGCCTCTCGCTCAGTGTTTCCTATCTGTGGCCCCAACATGCCTGGCCAGGTCACCTGCTCAATCTATGTCCAGTGTGGTTTTCCATCACATCATAAACATACTCCCTGACACAGGAACCACATCTTGCTATACTCACAGTGCATGTGCTTAATAGCATATAGCAGAGGCAAGGCTAGCTAGGCCTCAGCACGGTGTCCTCAGTATTACCCAAGCACAAAGCTCAGATGCCTAAGCACAGCCAGGAACAATAACCACAGCTGATAACACAAGACACTCTGTTATCTGTACACAGCAAGACTCACGAACCCAAACAACTGACCGAGCCCTGCCAGGGAGCTGGCCGAGTTTCAGTATGGCAGCCACTGGCTTAGAGTCACGTCCCTAGGCTGAGGGTCCTAGCATCCTTAAAATATCTGCCTAGGAAATTCCAAATGAGTCTGTAAGCAAAGGAGGGACATGGCCAAGGCTCCCGACCACCCCGTGACCCACCCTCACCTTCACAAGACCGGCCATCCACAGACAGCCGGAAGCCCGCCGAGCAGCTGCAGTGGTAAGAGCCCGGCGTGTTCTCACACTTGTGGCCGCACAGGCGCCCAGGATAGCGCTGGCACTCATTGATGTCTGAAACAGAGGGGCACAGTCAGCTCAGAGCATGTCCCGCCGGAGTAGTGCCATGTCCCAATGGCAGCCGTTCACGGTCCTCTGCCCCTAAGTCCCTTCGTGTCTCAGATGGAAGGGCCGAGGCCTCTCTTGACTGTGTCTGTGGGAAGCCCTGCACTCTGACAAATGTGGCGCATCTGGACAGATGCCCTTCTGCCAGCCCTCTGCCCACAGGAGAGTCTGCTGGGATTTGCTGGGGGGGGGTAGGTGTGTGTGGGGGGAGGGAATCAGGGCAGCTGTCGGCCTCCATTGAGTATCCTGGTTTGGTAACAGCAAGCTCTAGCTGGGTAGCGTTCTAACTGCCTCAGGAATGGTGCGTCCCAAGCCGTGAAGCCCTAGAGGTCTGTAGCAAATCTGGGAAGTCACTGACATCTTGCCAGCCTGCAGACCTGGACTAGAGTCTTAGAAAACCTTGGTGGCTGGGGTCAGACAGAACGCCTGTTCCATGAGGAAGCAGGCTGACACCGTTAGTGTCCTCAGGGTGGCCCGAGGCCAGGGTGGTGGCAGAGGCGCAGCGAGACAATGTCTCCTGACTGCCCACACTCGGGACCTTCTGAGATGAGGATGGGATGGGCATGGTCACCCTAGGTGCCACAGATTGTCCCCCGTGTGGAGTCACCTGGCCAGGACCCCTAGGACCGGAAAGACAGTCACATACCCACACAAGTCCTGCTGATGCCATCAAAATAGTAGCCAGCCTTGCACTCGCAGCGGAAACTGCCAGGGGAGTTCAAGCAGTGGTGGCCTTTCCCACAGGGCTCCGCTGGGGGTGAGCACTCATCCACATCTTGTGAAGGAGAAAGGAAGACACAGCGAGAGCCTGTTAGTGTGCACACGAAACTGTACCCTGGCACCCTGTTCTTCACGGAGCATCTACCATGCGCTGCGCCCAATCTAGAACAGCCGCTGACCCCCCAGGAAGCCAGCCCCGGATCTCCAGGGAGACAGGAAGTACCCAGGGTTGTGAGGGTGGTGCTGAGACGGCTTAGGGGTTGTGGGGAGGGAGGCCCCTTTCCTGGCAGGGATCTAGGCCAGCTGACTGCCTTGGCCCAGAACAACACAGCATGTGGTGGGGATAAACAAGACACCACCCGGCGGTCTTGTAGCAAGATTTATGTCATCTAGATTCGCTGTGACCAGTTTAGGAGAACTGAATTCTGGGTGTCCGAACTTAGCCACCAATAGCTGTGATCAGGTACCCTGAGAACACTGGCAGACTGGAGACAAGGCTAGAAGTGTGGGGGTGCTACTGTTCTAGTCTGCGCAAGACAGCAAAGGCCTGTGCCGGGGGAGGGGCAATGGGATGGATGGATGCATGGATGGATGGTTGCATGGATGGATGATGATGGATGGACAGGCAGAATGTCTTCACTTTGGAGACCAACTATCTCTTCCAGAGAAGGGAAAGACTGTGCTGGAAACAGACAGAAATGCCAAATTTCAGAAGTGTGTGTGTGTGTGTGTGTGTGTGTGTGTGTGTGTGTGTGTGTGTGTGTGTGTGGTGTGTGTGTGTGTGTGTGTGTGTGTGTGGTGTGTGTGTATGTGTGTGGTGTGTGTGTGTGGTGTGTGTGTATGTGTGGTGTGTGTGTGTGGTGTGTGTGTATGTGTGGTGTGTGTGTGTGTGATGTGTATATGTGTGGTATGTGTGTGTGTGTGTGTATGTGTGGTGTGTGTGGTGTGTGTGTGGTGTGTGTGTATGTGGTGTGTATGGTATGTGTGTGTGTGGTGTGTGTGTATGTGATGTGTGATGTGTGTGTGTGTGTGTGTGTGTGGTGTGTATGTGATGTGTGGTGTGTGTGTGTGTATGAGTGTGTGTGTGGTGTGTGTGTGTGTGTGTGTGTATGTGTATGTGTGTGTGTGTGGTGTGTGTGTGTGTATGTGTGGTGTGTGTGTGTGTGTGTGTGTGTGTGTGTGTGGTATGTGTGTGTGTGTGTGTGTGTGTGTATGTGTGGTGTGTGTGGTGTGTGTGTGTGTGTGTGTGTGTGTGTGTGTATGAGAGAGAGATACCAACCAACACAGCGAGTCCCCTCCTCGTTCAGATGATAGCCACGGCCACAGTTGGGCACGTTCTTCTGGCATGTGTAGGAGCCCTCCGTATTGATGCATGTCTGCCCCACGGGGCATGGGGCACTGATACTTAAACACTCATTGATATCTACAGAGAAAAGAGACAAGATGCGGCGTGGTTAAACACAGGGGCTATCCATGCACACAGCCACTGAACCTCCAAAGGAGCCTGTCCCTTCTCTCAGCAAAGCTACAAACCAATAGGCCCTGATCCCTTTGCCTACACAAGGGCAAAGGTCAAAGGACAAGGTAGCCTCAGGTCCCTCCCTGTCCTCTCCCTCCTGCTTCCCATCTTTTGCGGCACCTGCTGGGGTGGCTTTCTGACCCACACAGGTAGATAGGGCCCTGCCCTGGGCTTGGTGCCCACTCCTCTGTACCAGCCCCAGACAACAGTGAGGCCCTAAGTTTGGTGGGTAGTCTACTTCACCTGTCTCGGCCTTGGAAGTCCTAGTAATACATCTACAACTCCTGGACCAGCCACTCAGGGTCCCACCCCCAGTCAGTGTGGTAGCCATGCCTCTGACCACCTTCTCCACAATAAACTCCTTCCTGTGTCACCCATCTGAGTTGACTCCGGCCACTCAGAACTCCCCGCATGGGGTCTCCTTCCACACTATAGTATGGGGAGCACTGGCCATTCACTACTGAGGGACACACACATACACACGTGTACCAGTAACCAGCCTCCTCCTAAAGCATGTCTAGAAGAATCTAGCTCTCAGAAAGTCAGGAGCAGTCTAGTTCACACATTCACAAAGCACACCGGGGGTCAGGGGTCAGCAGGAAGGGGGCAAGGGTGGAAGACTGACAGATGAAATGACAAGAAGAGGCCTGCTCCATGATGGCCAAGCCCCGCCCTCCTCAGGCTGTCTAAAGAATCATCCCTGACTCCCTCCCATCCCTGGAATGGGCCTCCACATCGACAACGCAGCACTTCAGAGTTTACAGGGGCATGCACATCTGTCACCACTGCGCACTGCAATAGCCAGCCTGCAGTGGCAGGGCCGGCATTACTGTCTGTATGTTACACTGGGAACCCAGACCCTGGAGAGAGCAACCCCTCAGGCTCACAAGGGGCAGAGAGGGCAGCAGAGCCCAGGTCTAGAGCCCTGGCATCCATGCTCACAGTCACTCCCAGTGTCCTTCCTCAAGAATCCCCGCCCCCCCTCCAGCCAGATCTGGCCCACTGCTTATCCTTGTAAATAAAGTTTTATTGGCAGCCAGCCAGGCCTGCTGCCTCACATGTGGTCTACAGCTGCTTTTGCATTAGCACGACAGGAGCCTGGTGGTTAGGACAGGAACCAGATGGCTGGAAAGGTTGATATCCATTATCTAGCCCTTTACACAAAGCTTGGCAACTCCTGCCTGCTGTCAGTGGTGAGTGTAGTGGCCAGCAGGGACGCCCTCGGCCCTGAGTGCGCTTGTCTGGGGTGATTTCCCAAACTGTTCATTTGCAAGCCTGGTGTCTCTTGAGACTGTGTGCTCCTCAGAGAAGAGTCTCCTGGCCTGAGCTCCACGGAAAGCAGACGATAGATGAATGAATGGAATCAAAAGTGGATCAACAAAGATATGAATAGAGAGGAAAGGCCAGGGAGGGTCTGGGACACACTGCGTGCTTTTCCCTCGTGGGTTCCCACGGCACCAGCACAGGCACTCCAGCTGTCATTCCCGGCTCACTTGGTCTTACAAAACACTTCTAAGACCAGCTGGGACCCTTGACGGCCCCAGGATCTTTGAAAGAACCTGGCACCTGTGGGCTAGCATATAGGGAAGCACTGCTCCCCCGCCCCCACCAGGAAATGAAGGAAAAAGGGGACTTGAGGTAGAGGGTGAAGAAAAAGAATAAGAAAACCCCGAAAAGATTTCCTCACAGTGTGCTGAAGAGTCAACCTCAAAGATCTAAAACATTTTAATTTTGTATCGAGAAGGCCTCTGCTTTCTCAGCCCAGCCTTCTGTCCCCTGTGTTCATCTGACAGGGCAGAACGCATCTTTCCTTGCAAGGGGCAGGGAATGGAGTGGGGTTCTAGGAAGGGAGATCCTGGGGTCAGTGTTTCCCATCATAGATGGGAACACAGGCAGAAGTGTGTGGGTTGCCGGCCCTGGATACAGACAGAGGAGCAGAGACAGCCTGCAGCTCTCTCCTGGATGGCCTCCACCCTTTTTTTTTTTTAAAGGTTTCATTCTGAAACAGGGTCTCAACATGTAGCCCAGGCTGGACTCTAATTCCTATAGAGTCCAGACTAGCCTCCAACTCAGGGCATTCCCCCTGCCTCAAGCCCTGCAAGTGCTGGGATGACCGGCGTGCACCATGGTGCACGGCTCTTCCCCTTATTTCCACACTGCCTCCAGATAGCTATTTCTGCTGCTGATGTTATTATTTTAAACATGAATAAAAACGCTGGCACAGAATGATTTCTAAACATGTTGTCAAGAGGGGAAAACCGACTAGTCCAACAGTCCGGTTCTGTTTCCATGAAAAAACAAACTGAGGGAGCGGTGCCCAGAAGGGCGGCCCCACCCACCTGGAGGCTGGCCCTGAAGGCAGGGCATTATTTCCTGCCTTTAGGTTTTCCTGGTTTGTAACCAGGTATGCACGGTTTTTACGCTAAAAGAGGTAATTTCTTGAAGAGCGAGCCCTTAACTTGGTTGTGAACAGTAAGTACAAAGGGGGGGGCTCCCCCCATGTCAACTTGTGTGTGTGGGGGGGGGAGCCTCTGTGCTGAATATCCTTGATGTCATTGTGGACCTACACAGAGGTGATGGGAGAGGTCTATGCACGAGGTTGGGATCTGGCCAACATCCTGGGCTCCTCCACGGCTTAGATCTGTGTGTGTGTGTGTGTGTGTGTGTGTGTGTGTGTGTGTGTGTGTGTGTGAGAGAGAGAGAGAGAGAGAGAGAGAGAGAGAGAGAGAGAGAGAGAGAGAGGTTGGGGTTTACACAGAGGGATGGCTCACTGAGCACCTTTGCCCCTGCACTCTGCGGAGGGAAACCCGGGGGCATGCTGAGACCCGTAAAGATTTTCTCATGGAGGAAAGCAGGGCCAATTCTGCCATGAGTCAGGGTTTCCGTCCTCAGCTGGTGCGTCCTCCTCCAGAGCCCCCTGAGCAGGCTGCAAGTCTTGGCAGGACCCTCTTTCTTCCCTGCCCCAGGGGAGTCACAGCCACCCTGCTTACTGCACGTGTGCAGAGTGCTGACAGTCTGATCCCAGGAGGCTGGCAAGGGGCCAATTCATGAGCCAGCCAAGGTCGCCATAGCTCAGACAGATGTTAGACACCGGCTAAGACCCAGGGTATGTGGGTGAGGCTCAGGTGTCCTAAAAGGTTCTACCTTGGGGTCAGTAAGGCAGGGACAGGGAAATGAACTTTCAATCCCATTTCAAAAGAAGAACCAGGGCAAGGTTAGCTACAAGTCAAGAGAGAAATAAGAGAGGAATTTGCATATCTAGTATCCAATATTCTCCTTTAAGAGGGGACAGAGGGAAGGCTGGGTTCCAACCAGCGACATCTGTAGCTTGAGGAAGGGACTCTCTGACCTCAAAGGAAAAGTTTAGAAGATCTACGGGGCAGATCTGGGCTCAAACGCTAACAGGCATGCAGGCGCCCCAGAGCAGCACCCAAGACAAGAGGAGAGAGAGAGAGAGATGGGTGCCCCTCCCACCTGAGCAGCCTTTCATTGACCTCTTCATTGTCACCCCAAGTCCACATCATCTCCTCTCCTTTACACAGTGGTCCATCCGCTATCAACCCATCCATCTCCGAGCCCCTTCATCTTCCAGGCGGAAACTGTCTCCATCGAACACAAGCTCCCCGTCCCTGGGCCCCTGGTGACTACGACACTATTCTGTCTCTATGACTTCAACCATTTGCCGTGAAACAACTTCTCCAGGCCTAAGTGGCTGTGGCAGAGAGCAATCACATACCAAATGCTGCTTCCCTGTCCCACCACAAGCACCCGCCTTAGTCCTTGCTTCTAGCCTCTCAGACAGATGTCATAATCTCTCCCATCTTATATGGGAAGCACTTGAGGCTTCAAGGAAGGAAGCAAATCTTAGGACATGAAGTTCCAATCTAAGCGTCTCTGACCCTAAAACCCACCCTCCATCCAAACCATGGGGATTAGACCCTTATACCAAAACCAGCCCACGAGTAGTTTTATAAATAAAGTTTTATTGGGATACCATGCCACCACCTGTGCATCTACTCTGAGACTTTCGAACTGTAACTGCCCAGTCGAGTCCCTGTGACCCGGACATGGCTCACAGCGCCTGTGACATTTGCTATCTGCCCCTTAGGGAAGCTTGCCAGCCCCTGATCTATGCCGACTGTCGACGGCTTGGCGGGCCATCCTCCCTAGCGGCAGCGTGTCTTACCAATGCAGTTGCCTAGAGCATCCTGTATAAAGCCGCTCTTGCACTGCAGCTTGGGTCTGCAACGGAAGGATCCCAGAGTATTCTGACAGATAAAATCGGGGGGGCAGTTATGAATACCACTCTCACACTCGTCAATATCTGGTGCATCATAAAAAAAGGAGATCGTTAGCAAGGGTTCCCGCCAGAAGCGTCTCACAATACTTTAACATCACAAGAAAGTACTTTTTTTTTTTTAAATGTTCATTTCTCAGACTATAACCCCAAAACATTTCAACAGAAAGGGTGTTACGAAAAGGCCTGCAGTGAGCCAAACTGTGTAAAAATTGCTAAAGACTTAAAAAAAAAAATACTCCCCCTCCCTGGCTTATGAGGCAAGCTTTTTGTTATTTAACAAATGACCCAGGCATTCTTCTGGCAGGCACTACCACTCATTTAGAAGTGTATGTTTAGATTAGATCACACGGCAATCATCTCAGCAACAATCAACACAGACTCCGTAATTCTTTTCATCCTGAGGTCTTCATAATATTCCAAATATTAACAATAGTTACATCAAGAGAGGACAAGATGGATTGCCCTGCCTTGAAGTTCACGGCTGTCAAAGGTTCAAGTGTAATCTACTCAGCTGGCTTGGCTCCCAGGCTCTGGAGTCCGGAGACTCAGCCTGCAGGGTGGGGCTGCAGGATTGCTCAAGGGCTTGGCTGCCAGGAGAAGGCGTCTGGCTCTTGGGTCATCCCACATAATTCAATGATTGACATTTTTTTACACAAGACCTGCCCTAGAGTCTTCCCTGGAGCCTGGTCCGGTACTGCCTGGGTTTTGTTCGTAATGGAAACACAAGTGAGGCCCCTGAACTTGTTTGTCAGGGCTCAGGCTCCGAGCATCATTAACTCAGCAGCACCATATTAAGGTAAACCTGCTCATCACAGACCCGGCTCTTCCTCCATTTCCCGTGTTGACACCTTTATGCACTTGCAAGAAAGTTGACCACCTCCTTCTTGCAGTAGCCCAGGCAGCCACATGGGGGCAGCACCACAGAGCCCAATGGGCCCTTTCCCACACCCACAGCTGGGGAAGGGGAGGTTTTTTAGATGTGGATGGGAGCTGTACCTTTGCAGTTATTATCCTCTGTGAGCTCATAGCCAGTCCCACAGCTGCTGTCCCGTTGACAGCGGAAAGAGCCTACTGTATTGATGCAGGATTCTCCCAGCCGGCAGTTATGGCTGCCTGTGATGCATTCATTGATATCTAGAGAGATTAAGGGGAGGCAGAAGTAACCAGCGAGAACAACCAAGCCTTAAGCTTGAGCAGAAGAGATGTTCCAGAAGCCACGGTGGATCTGGTTTCCTGCATTCATCAAGTTTGCCTGATCAAACTGAGCTGAGTCTTGCTGTGGGCACACCGGGAGAGGGGCCCATCACCAAATCAAGCCCTGTGAAGTTTCAGACCACTTTGAGTAAGTGCCAGGCCCCAGGATCACAGCATCTTCAAGAATCTCACAAAGGAGGAAACATCATCCCCATCTCCTAAACAAGAGGAGAGGCTGAAAGACTTGCCCAAGGCCTCACGACAGATCCTGAATCCAGAACCCAGGCGAACCCCAATGCAGCCTCATTCCCACACTGCTATCTATATCTTCTAGAAGACAGCCTAGTCCCAGAGCCCAAACTCCAGACAGCAATGGCAAGCAGGTCCTGGCTGTCCTCCAGGAAGGGGGCCAAGGTTGTGCCACACAGGCCTGCTCAGACCTCCAGCGGAGGCTCCCAAGCACGGTGACCAGCCCTCAGATGTTACCTTCACAGGAGACACCATCCGCCTGCAGCTGGTAACCCACAAAGCAAGAACAGACCACCTCGTCCCCGGTGTCACGGCACTGCTGCTTGCAAGGCCCGCCACCTGCAACCAGAGCCCACGGGAGCGAGTGAACACACCGAGAGACCTCCAGAGACCCTTTCAGGGAGACGACTGACACAGAAGACAGGCTCCTTGCTGCGGCCACACGTGGTCCTCGGGGGAATATTCCCACGTGGTCCTCGAGACAGTCCCAGGCCTAGGCTCTGGGTACCTCTGGGGCGACTGAAGAGATCTGACAAGCTAGGGAACAGGTGCTGCCTCTGTGATTCGAGCGGACCTGGAGAGGCATACTGCTCCCTGGAGCAGGCTCCACCTGGAGGCCAGGCTCTACCCAAGCCCACGGAACTCTCAGGCCTTCCCAGCGGCCCATTCCCACTAACACTGGCCCAGGCCCGAGTGTGGCCACAACTGCTGGTACGGTCTCTTCCTACCTGGCACCTCCCCTGTGACCCACACTCCCTACAGAGCAGATACGGTGATCCTTTTAAGTACAACCCCACTCGGGACAGGCCTGTGCCTGCATCGTCTTCCTTTGCCACTGCCCAGCTACCAGGGGCACACAGGCGTCACCGTCCTGGCTAACGCGTCCTCCTAAGTTGCACACTCCCAGCTGTCACCCAGCTGTTACCCTCCCGGGAATCATCTGGAGCCACCCAGAGAGGATGCCAGGCTTTCTGGAGCTCTTTCTCTCTCTCACTCTCTCTCCTCTCCCTCCCGGCCTCAGTGCCGGGTGACACGGAATACTAACACCATCATTTTGTGATTAAGCTGCCTCCGTAATTAACACCCAATCACAGGGTGAGCCCTTGGGTGAAACTGAAACAGACTTGCCAGGCTAGATGCGCCAGCAGAATGCTCCCAAAGAAAACCATTTAATCAGGAAAAACAGAGCTGCCAGGCCATTCTGACTGAAGCGCGAAGGTCTCCTGGGAGATCACGACTCTAAAGGGACAGCTGGGGCTCCAGGGACACAAAGGCTACTCTCCTGGGGCATCCCAGCCTTGGACAAGCATCACCGTCACAGAGCCTGGGTGCTTGTTGGTGCTCAGAGTGCTCACACCAGTCCTGCCTCCATAAGCCACCCTCCCACACAGACGCCCCAGCTCTAAGCACTCAGGGACGGAGAAGACAGAGGCCACCAGGGCCACAAGAGCGGAAGTACTTCCCAGGTGAGTCTTAGCAGCAGTCAACACCGTCCCCCTGGACTTTGTTAGCTGCCTACCAACGGGCTCCCACAGGCCCCAAGGCCTCACCTCGACAGCGGTCATTCAGGTAGGGGTCTTCTTGTTCCTCGTCATCAGGAATCTTAGCTGGGGGTAGAGGGATGAGACATGGTCACACAAAGAGCATCCCATCCGATCTCATCGTAGGAGAAGACACACCTACCTCTCTTGTCAGCATCCGGCGGGAGGCCCATTCACACACTCTGCGTTCTCTCATCCTTATTAAATGGGCCTTCACTTGGAGGAACAGGAAAGCCTCTAAAAGATGCCCTGAAACACGGACTGAACTGAATACTGCAGTCTGGGAGTATAAAATTCAAGAGAGGCCAGGGTGAGACAAAATCCCCAGCAAGCATGGTGGGCAGATGCCTGCACCTTCCGAGGGCTTCCCCGTGAGGCTCGGGAGCTCACAGTGTAAGTGAGAGCCGATTAAAAAACCGGGAGCTTGGGGCTGGAGAGAGGGGTCAGTGGTTAAAAACACACGTTCTTGCAGAGGACCTGGGTTCAGTTCCCAGCACCTACAATGGGCTCACAACCACCAGTAACTCAAACCCCAGGGGCTCCAACTCCCTCCTCTGACCTCCAAAGACACATGGTACACATACATATATGCAACGAACATTCATACACATAAAAATAAATAAGTTTAAAAAAACAAACAAACCCAAGAAGTTCCTACAACACAAAGCCATGCCCCTCAGGGCTTCAAGTACATCTGGCTGTAGGCAATGGGGAGAGGAGAGGTTGTAACAGCAGCTTCAGATCTCCGGGAACTGCTTTTGGGGTCCCACACTCCTCTGAGAAAGTGCCTGCTACTTGAACACAGAGGCACCCAGCTGGCCCACACTGGCCCCCAAACTCAAAAGGCCAAGTTCTCTTCCTTCCACTGTTCGTCATGTAAACTTAAACATCAAGATCCTCATGGGAGAATCAGATCAAAGGGCAATTACCCACCCTGCCCAGGGCTGGGACCAGGGCAAGGTGAAATCTCGAAGGCCAGACACTTGTGGAGCCAGATGCCTGCAGAGCAGTTGGTACTCATCCAATCTCTCAGCCATGATAGTCAACCTCACGTGGCAACTTAATGGGATGCCATTATGAAGGCAGTATTTTTAAGATGAGATTAGAATTTAAGTCGATGGGCTTTGATGGAGATGATCACATGGCCCTCCTGAATGGTTAGTGAATTTACTTAACCAGCTGGAGGACCGAAGAGATGGAGACTGAGGAAGAGAATTCTGCCAGCAAGAATTCTGCTCAAGCTTGTGGACTTGGGCCACATCAGCTCTCCCCTGGGGCTCTGGCCTGCCCTCCAATCATCCAACCCCGATCAGACATCAATCTCTCTATACAGCTGCCCTTTGGTATCCATGGGTGTTGTGCAATATTTAACTATGTAGAGATGTATTATATTTGTTTATGCTGCAGAATATTACTTTAACTACATAAAGGTGTGTTACATTTGTTTATGCTACATTTGTTTTTTGTTTTGTTTTGTTTTATGAAAAGATGTGTTCCTGTTTCACCTTGCCTGCCTAAGGCACCTGACTGGTCTAATAAAAAAGCTGATTGGCCAACAGCTAGGCAGAAAAGGATAGGCAGAGTGGGCAGAGGGAATAAATAGGAGGAGAAATCTAGGTTCGAGAAGAAGGAGAGAAGAAGGAGAAAAGAATGAGGGAGAAAAAGAGGGAGATGCCTGAGGCCATCCAGCAGACACAGAGTGGAACATACAGAAAGGTAAATGCCCTGAGGCAAAAGGTAGATAAAGAGAAACAGGTTAATTAATTTTAGTTAAAAGAGCTAGCCAGAAATGAGCTAAGCTAGGCCGAGCATTCATAACTAATAAGAAGTCTCTGTGCCATGATTTGGGAGCTGGTTGGTGGCCCTAAAGAAAAATCCTGGTACACATGGGGATTGATTCCAGGACCCTGGAGGGCATTAGAACCCACATACAAGGAGCTGGAGAGATGGCTCAGCAGTTAAGAACACGTGCTGTTCCTGCAGAGGACCCAGGTTTGGTTCCAGCACCCATATGGCAGCTCACAACCATCTGTAACTCCAGTTCCAGAGGATCCAATGCCCTCTTCTGAACTTCATGGACACTGCATGCACTTACCTAAATATAGACAAAACACTGGTACAATAAAATAAAAATAAATTATATATTTTTTAAATGCACAGACATTCAAGACTCTCACACAAAACACCATAATGTCTGTCTGTAATCTATGCACATCCTCTCATATGCCTTCATCATCTCTAGATACCTTTTAATACCTAATGCAAAATCAATGCTATATAAATAGTTGTTATTTCTGTTCAAAGAATGACAAGAAAAATGTCTGTGCACACCCAGTACAGACTCAGTATCTTTTCTCTAACATTTTCTTTAGGTGTGTGGTATGTGCATATGTGTTTACAGGTGTTGCACCCATGCATGCACATGTGGAGGTCACAGGTCAACATCTAGTGTCTTCCTCTATTGTTCCTATTTTATTTTTTGAGGCAGGGTCTCTCACTGAACTGAGGCTCTAGATATCCTCCTACCTACTCTATACCCTGAGGCCTGGGTTAAAGATGCATTGCCCCTTTGCCTGGCTTATATATGAGTGCTGAGGATCCAAACTCATGATCTTTCCTATAATACTTTTATTTTATTTTATTTATTTATTTATTTATTTATTTATTTGGTTGGGTTTTTTTTTTTTTTTTTTTTTGAGACAGGGTTTCTCTGTGTAGCTTTACGCCTTTCCTGGAACTCACTTGGTAGCCCAGGCTGGCCTTGAACTCACAGAGATCCGCCTGCCTCTGACTCCCGAGTGCTGGGATTAAAGGCGTGCGCCACCACTGCCCGGCTAATACTTTTCATCTGTGATTGGCAGAATCCAGCAATGTGACAGGCACAGAAAGAATAAACCAACCGTGTCATAAACACACAGCCTGAAGTACGGACTATGTCATAGAACACATGGCTCCACATCGGAAGAGGGAGGAGTTACCTGGGTCCTGAAGGTCCCCACCGTCACCACGGGGGAAGTCTGAACTCTCTTGGCCCTTCACGCAGCAGGCACGGAATACCAGCCCACACTGGTAGCTTATCATGAGATTGGGCTCACAGGTCTGGCTCCGGGCCTGGGCCGCCCTTCCCAGCATGCAACAGTGGCAGCATCTCTGTGAAGAGAGATTCTAGACTGGGGACAGGGGAGCTGGACAAGAGGCCCTTGGGACTCCACAAGAACCCTAGGGACACACCTGACACCCCCCTTGTCCATGATCCCAGGACAGCAAGAAAACATCCGATATGGGCAATTTATCTAAATGTCAGAAGTACATTGAAAAGCATTCTGGGCCCCTCTGAGCCTCTTAGGTCTGCTGGAAAGGAACCGCGAGAGTCTGGGCGCCTTGGAGGACTCCACCTCCCCACCCCACCCCTGCTGCAGGACTATCCCCTCAGACATCCCTTTCCTGACTAGCAACTCCCAGCCCAGCCCAGCCATCTCTAGGAGAAGGGAGC
The DNA here is from genome assembly GCF_004664715.2 of Peromyscus leucopus. Classification (NCBI taxonomy): domain Eukaryota; kingdom Metazoa; phylum Chordata; class Mammalia; order Rodentia; family Cricetidae; genus Peromyscus; species Peromyscus leucopus. The sequence continues at coordinate 19,275,015 of NC_051080.1, forward strand.
AAACCACTGCCTGTCCACAAGGTCTCATCTCTCCGCCAGACGAGGGTACATGCTGTCTCCTCTCAACCCCAAGTGGTGGGCACAAGAGCTTCAAGGCCCCAAGCAAGGCATGAGACTTGGTCACTGTCTTTCACAGAGACCCCATATCCCAAAAGTCAGACCCGAGTCCTAACCCAGGTCCTGGGGTACACATGGAAAGCCCCCTGTCAGTGCTATACAGACAAAGAACATTCCAGAGAGCCCACAGCAAGAGGCTTTGCCTCAGCATCTGTGGAGGCTGAGGGGTCTTCTCCATGTCATTCTACCCACAGCTGCCACAAAGAGCGGCTGTGATCTCACCCTCCTCTAGGGTGTGAGTAACCTTTCCCAGAAACACACTTCATTAATTTAGCCAGGTAATCTGTTCCCTGTCTTGCTAGAATGTTCTAGTACTTCACACTCTCCTTCCTCAAGTCTAGGGATGGAGCACAGTTGTCTGCCAGGCATACAACATAAGCAGAGCCCCACCTTTCCCCAGTGAGGTGGTCACTGTATGCCCAAAGTCCTGGATGACAGACCCCTTAACCGGGCCACTCACTCTAGTCCTGCCTAGCTTCCCCATGTCAGTGCCGCCTGTGCCCAGTAAACACCATGGTAAGCCATGGCTGTCAAGGCAGAGCCCCGGACCCAGGAGCAGTCCCTGCCTGTCCGCAGACACTCCCACCCACCCTCCCAGAATCCAGACTACAATCAGATTTTCACTCCTTGATTCCGAGACCACCTTCCTGATGGGGATGGGTGGTGTCCCAGGAAGCCACTGTCATCAACATTTCTGGCAGTCACCAGGGTGGGGGTGGTGGTGGTGGTGATGGTGGTGGTGAGGGGAATCATTTCTGGCAGTCACCGGGGTGGTGGTGGTGGTGGTGTCGGTGGTGGAGGTGGTGGTGATGAGGGGAATCATTTCCAAGTGGAGCTTCCCACACCATTGGTTTTTCTCCTGGGCCTGACCATTGGTCTATTTGTGTTCAAGTTCAAGAGAGGCTGTGCTGACCTCCCAGGCACACAAGCAAGATGTCCACAGCCCTGGCAAGCTCAGCAACCTGGCCGGGACCTAGGGTCTCAGGAGCATTCAGGAAAGGAGACCTTGCTACTTATTTTGATTATATCCCACGGAGAATCCCCACTGAGTCCTCGACCAGGCTGCTGAGAAGCCACTGGAGTGTGGGCCTCTCTGAACTCCAACGTCCCATGTTATTAGAGGCCCCAGTGTAGAGACTTCATGTGAGCTCAGAGCCTCAGTTCACCTGAGGAACAGAGAGGCATCAGGGCCTCCTAGGCAGTAGGAGGATGCCTACCCTGAACTGAAGATTCTGGAGGCCCCAGAAAACCCCTGCTCTGCCTTCTGCCTTCTCTCTGTCTAAAGGCTGGGACAGGGTAACCCTCGGGCTCTTCCTGTTCCCCCAGGGTGGAGCTGGGTCTTCATGATCTCACCCTTTCCTATCTGGAAGCCTCGCTGGAAAGGCTGACCCCCTAAATGAGAAGGGGAAGACACCTGAGTGATCTGACGTTCACAGGGCGAGATAACCAGGGTGGAAAGAGAGAGAATGGCGGCCTGGGGCGGTCCTCAGCCTCACTCACCTTTATGAACACGGTCTCCAGGCTACTGTTGGAGCTGTGCAGCGTGGCGCAGCCGTCCGGCTCGCTGGCCAGGTTGATGCCCGTGGTACAGTGCAGCTCCTCCAGTTGGTTGTGACAGCATTGCTCCTGGACCATCCTGCAGGCAGAGCAGAGGCTGCGCCAGGACTCTTTGGTGGAGCCAAGCTCAGAACAGAAGCCCACGGAGAGGGATGAAGCACGTCCTCTGGAGGATCCCCTCCCCGCCCCTCCGCATCCCAGCTCCCACAAGGAGAGAGATACACAGCATCTGGCCTACAGGAAGCACTTGGCAGGTGTTTACTTAGAAAGACCAAATGCGGAGTGGTGTGTGGGGTGGTGGGAGTCTAGAGACCCCGCTTTACGCAAAGTTGAGAGCCTTTTGCCAAGGCTGGTTATAGAACCGTTCTCCCCTCTTTACAAGCAAAGCGGCCTGCTGCAGGCTCCGGGCTACACCCTCCCCTCTTCCCACCAAGCTCAATTCTTCTCAACCTCAGCTCCGTTTTCCAGGCTCAGCGGGGGACGTTTCGGAGAGTCTTACGACACAGTTTGTTGAAGGACCCCGGAGTAAGAGACAGCAGCAACCAGGATGCCCAACCCCAGCCTCCCGCCACCCACAGGCTCGACTATGAAAAGCTCTTTAGAAAACAGGGGCTCGGGGAGAACCTGAACTTGCCAGAGTCTATTCCTCAGACTCAGACACATGTGACATCTCAGAGACCAGAAAGCCAGCCCCGCAGACAACAAGCAGGAAGGACGTCACATGTGGCTCTCATCCAGACTAAAGTAAGCCAAAGCCAGAGCCAGTAAGGGCAGAAACAGCCACCTAATCTATGCCGTCTGCAAGATAGGAGAGGGGCCTCCCTGCTTCCTGCTGCTGCCAGCCAGGTTGCCTACACCCATGGCCAGCGACTCTGGCGGGTCCTTCCTCTAGCTAGAGCTCAGAAGTCTGAACCAGCTTCCCATGTCTCTCCAGAGCCAACCTCCAGATCCAGGACGGACGTGTCTACACTGTGCCATTGATTTCAAGCCTGCCTCATTGGACTGGTAGACTAGAGGTATTTCACTAAATGTCCATGGCGCTAAAGAGAAAGCAACAAGCGCTGACTGTGGTGGTTTGAATGAGAATGGCCCCCATAGGTCATATATTTGATACTAGGGTCCCAGTGGGTGGAACTGTTTGGGAAGGATTCGTGGTGTGGCCTTGTTAGAGGACGTGTGTCACTGAGGAGCAGACTTTGAGGTTTCGAAACACTTGCCCCATTCCCAGTGCGTGCTCACTCTCTCTCTCTCTGCCTCCTACTTGTGGGTGTAAGATGTGAGCTCTCAGCTGTGGCTACCATCAGTCCTTTGCTCCATCATCATGGGCTCTAGCCGCCTGGAACTGCAAACCCAATTAAAGGCTTTCTTTTTTCTTTTTTTCTTTTTTTTAAAGATGTATTTATTATGTATACAGTGCTCTATCTGCATGTACACCTGCAGACCAGAAGAGGGCACCAGATCTCATTACAGATGGTTGTGAGCCACCATGTGGTTGCTGGGAATTGAACTCAGGACCTCTGGAAGAACAAGCAGTGCTCTTAACCGCTAAGCCATCTCTCCAGCCCTAAAAGCTTTCTTTTAAGTTCTTCTAAGTTTCTTCTAAGTTGCCTTAGTCATGCTGTCTTGTCTCAGCAACAGAAAAGTAACTAAGACACTAGTAAAGATGAGGAGAGGTGGGAAGACTTGTCCACAGCTGGAAGGAAACACACACAGACAGCTACTTGGAAAATAGCATGGTGTTCCCCAAAGGGCTGAAAATAGACTGTCATAGGATCCAGCCATCCCACTCAAGAGAATTTAGAACAGGACCTCTGTGGTGGTTTGAAAGAAAATGGCCCCTGAAAGGAGTGGCACCTTTAGGAGGTGTGGCCTTGTTGGAGTGGGTGTGGCCTTGTTGGAGTGGGTGGGTGTGGAGTGGGTGTGGCCTTGTTGGGGTGGTGTGGCCTTGTTGGAGGAAGTGTGTCACTGTGGAGGTGAGCTTTGAGGTCTCATATGTGCTCAAGCTTTGCCCAGTGTCTCAGACCACTTCCTGTTGCCTGTGAATCAGGATGTAAGAACTCTCAGCTCCTTCTCCAGCACATTTGCCTACATGCTGCCTTGCTTCCTGCCATGATAATGAACTAAACCTCTGAGCTGTAAGCAAGCCATCAATGAAATGTTTCCTTTATAAGAATTGCTATGATCATGGTGTCTCTTCACAACAATAAAAACCCTAAGACAGTCTCCAACACTGCCCACCCAAGTTCATGGCTGTGCTATCTGCAACAGCCAAAATGCAGAAGGAACCTAAACGTGAGCAGAGGGGCGAATGGGTGAGCACAATCACCCGACAGACCGTGACTCCGCTTCAAACACCAAAGGAAATCCTGACATATGCAGCCACACAGAGGAATCTACAGGGCCCAGTGCTGAGACAAGCCGGTCCCACAGAGACACAGGAGAAGTCAAATTCATAAACAGGAAGCTGATGGGTTAGCCAGGGGCTGAAGGCGTGTGGGGTCAGAGCTTCCGTTTGCAGGACTGGAAGGGTCTCAGAGAGGGACAGCAGTCAGGGTGGCAAAACCGTATGCATGTGCCCTCACACAGCATGAGGTCTTAAGATGGTGAGTTTTAATTGTTATTTTTACCACATTTCACTAAGTACTGTTGTCTGCAGCCTGACTGTGTGCTAGTCAGCCGTGAGGGCTCCAGGCATGCAAGCCAAATTGCCTAGTGCCCACAAGCATTCTGGGGAGCTGCACAGGAGGAAGGAGACTGAGCAGGGCTGTTCAGGTGCACCCCTGCTTCAGGCAGACAGGGGTTCCCAAGAATTGCAAAGAATTGCTCTAGGGAACCTAGTTTGAAAAACCAAAGAACCAACCAGTCTAGGGTCACTCAACCTGCCTGTCCCAAACCCTCCTCCTGGATGGGAGTTCTCTACGTCCTGTCTGAACCTGGTGAGGAGTGGGGTGCTGTTACCCCAGTGAGGCTTAAGGGAGAGGGACTCATTGGGCACTTAGAGTGGGACCTTAGGGCGCTGGGGTTTGTCTCTCATACCCATGTCCCCATCTCCTCCTCTGAGCAACACTGCTGAGCCTCTCTCCACGCTCCTAGCAGGACTAACAATCCCTTGGGCTTCCGGGTGTTTAAGGCTACCTTGGCTGATTCCACTCCCCCAGCCTCCACCTTCTGCTACCAGCACCCTTCCTCACCTGCTCAGCCATACAAAGCAAACCTGTGGAGCTGCTGACGACACCCCTCTGGATCCCACTCGACTCCCAGGACCGACTGCTTGCCTGGCTCCCTTCCCCTACTCTCCTCCACAGGCAGCCCCTCCCCCATCCCAGTCTACTGCCCAGCTCCCAGCCACCTCCATCCCTCCTACCTTCAAAGAGCCCCTTAGCGTCTACTCCCTCCTGTCAATGGCCTTCAAGTCTGGACAGAGCGCTGCCCCCAACTTAAAACCTCCATCAGATTCTTACCCTGCTCCCCGTGAGTTTCTAAGATGGCACACTACCAGGGGCAATGGGTAGCACTATCCCCATGTCCACCTCTCTCTGGCTTTGTGTCTTTCTGCCCCGCTGCTCAGACATTCTAGCCGCCTGGCTGCTGCCCGGTAAACCTGCATTGACTTCCCCTGAGCATCCACACTGGCTGTTCCCTCCCTGGACACTCTTCCCACACTTCACATATGACTTCAGGCGGCACAGCAGGTGCTTGGTAAAGATCTGATAATTTTTTTTTTATGATGATCAACATAACCTGTTATCGTAGTTTATTCTAAGGTTTTACGTATCCCAAATTTTGTGAGCGCCTGATTTAATCTAGAGAGAGCATACAAGACCGTGTGCAGAGGAGCTGTGTGGATGAACCATTTCAGTTCTTGGGGTCTGTAAGAAGGCTCACGTCACGACGTGGTCTCCTCTGACAGTCTACGACAGACCTTTGTTTGGCTTGGAAGGCTGACTTGCCCAGAGGTAGACAGCTGTGGCAGACAAGGCTGCACACCTGGATCATCTTACTTTTCAGGCCAGGGAAAGCAACAGATGCTCCAGTGAGCACAGAGCAGCCTAGGACAACGAACTCTGAAGCACAGATGAAGGAGCAGCAGATGGGGGAGGCAGCCCCCCCCCCAGACATCTGGCCCACGCCCCCACCTCAGACATCTGGCCCACGTACCTGCACTCCTTGGATTCTGAGGTGTACGGCAGCGAGCAGTCTCTGTGCTGGTTAGCCATTTGATTTCCCTCTGTACAGCAAGCCTCCATGGAGACATCAGCAGTCACTGTGGAGGGAAGAGAACAAGCCGATGGGTGACCTGCTTGGTATCCCCCCACCCCACCCCAGCCACGACATCAGACTATCTGCCTCCTGCAGCTCCAATGACAACATCAGGCCAAGTCTGGAAGGGCAGTGAGAACACACAGCACACTCTTAATCACTTTGTAAGCCAGTATGAGAACGGCCAACTCCTCCCAGCTGGAAGCATCCACCTACTCCCCCCACAAAGGCCCGGGCCAGCTCTGAAAGCACTAAGCTCAATGCTGAGACCCAAGCACACAGGCCACAGCCCTGCTTTTCTGGTCCAGAGAACAAAGGTGAGTTCCGCTGACAGATGCAGGGCCGGGCACCATCGACCTAGCATTCAAGGGATGACCAGGGCCTGACTCCTCCAGAAGGGAGACAGGAAGAGGAGTCTTAAAAAGCGGCAAACCCTCTCTATCTCTGGACCAGTCTCTGGGGCCCACTTCCAGTGTTTGTGACCAGCTGGGGGAGGGGCTTCCACCCTCAGTATATATACTGGGAAACCAAAGCTGGTGACAGTTCCGCCCTTAGGGACAACAGTACTTTGTAGAAACAGTGACCAAAGTGAGGACCGTGCTGGCTTGGCACAGAGTGCCAGGCTCAGAAGTAAAAGCTGTCTACCAGGCAGCTAGCACAGGCCCTCGGCAAAAAGGATTGCGCCAGAAACTTAGGTCCTTGTGGCAGTCCAGGTGTCTGGCCTCACTACAGGCTGTGCCCCCTCTGCTAATGGCAGGTAAGAAGATCCCCACGAAGCCCCAGGGAGAGGTGATGGGTCCTAAGGTGCCACACGCTTTGCTCTCGGCCCAGGAGACGTACAGGACAGGAAACATCAGTGCCAACAGCGTTGGCGGCTAGGCAGAAGACAACTGTCTGTTAGAACCTTACAAAACTCAGCTCTAAGAGATTCCATGGGAGCTCGAGACACGGCTCGGAGGTTAGGAGCACTAGAGACTCTTGTGGAGGACCCGAGTTCAGTTCCCAGCACCCTCATCAGGTGGCTCACAACCACCTGGAACTCCAGTTCCAGGAAGTCTGGCACCTTGCTCACCTGCATATACATGCCTGCAATACACATTCATACACATATATATATATTTTTTTTAAAGGAGAGAGACACCATAGAAGGGTTGGAAAGATAGCTCAGCAGTTAAGAACACATATTGCTCTTACATGTCCAGAGTTCCGTTCTCGGTACCCACATCTTAACTCATAAGGGAATCTGATGTGCTGGCCCCCATGGGCACACACATGCCCATGCACACATCCCCATGTACACATACCCATGTACACATACCCATGCACACACATATACACATAATTTTATATAAAAGTAAATCTTTTTTAAAAAATAGACACTATGAAGACTGTGAGGATTGCTCAGTCAGTAAAATGCTTATATCCTACAAGCATAAAGCCCTGCATTTGACACCCAGAACCCATGTAAAAATGCCGGGCATGGTGGCATGCACTTGTAGTATCAGTGCTAGGGAGATGGAGACAGGTGGGTCCATGGGGGTTTGCTGGTCAGCCATTAACTTACTGAGTTCCAGGCCAGTGAGAGACCCCCCACCCCATCTCAAAGGTGGCAAATGGCATTCTGAAGATGGTGCTTAAGGTTGGCTTCTGGACTCCATGCACACACATATACACATACACACACATATATAAACATATACACATGTATACACACTCACTCAGACACACATACACACAAATGCATATAGACACACACACATACACACACACACACACACACACACACACACACACACACACCACACGAGAGACACCATGCTGTCTCACTACTAGCCTCCCAGCATCCATTCAGCCCAGCAGAGCTTCCCAGCACCAGTAGCTGTGGGTGTTTTGAGTTCATTACTTTTCCAAGACCGGTTCCTAGGGGAGGTCCCTGAAGAAGGATTACTCTCGTGTGAGACTGGGGCTTCCTAAAGCACCCCTCAGAAAGGGAAGAGGAGGAACTTCCAGAAACATTCAGCACAGTGTGGTCAAGGCACAGATGAGCTAAAACCATTCCACATGGCCAGGAAGAGGTTGCCCTCCCTTTGAGCCACAAAACAGACCCTCCTCCCGTGATACTGTCGGGCTTTCCCTTTTTCCTAAGGACGTCTGGAGAACACTGAGTTGTGTTCTACTGTGAAAGACGTGACCATCCCTTCCTTACAACTGTCGGGTTCCCCGAGTTCCAGAGGGCGTTCTTGGGGTGGGTGAGGAAGTGATGGTTTGTCCCAAAGCTGGGCCTGACAATCTGCACCGAGCCTGCTCCTCAGCCCACTCCCACTTTGCTGTTCTCTCCCCAGTCTCCCATGATTCTGTTTAGTGACCACAGACAGTTCACTGCTGGCTGGAGCTCAGCCATCAAACCCTCCAGAGTCACAGGCCTCGCGGAGCCAGAGTGTCAGAGTGAGGGGCGCATCATGATGCCAGCCCTACACGCGCATTCGCCCACTCACTCGTTCAACAAGGTGGAAAGTGACCGACACCAAGGTTGTGCCAACTGATACCGAGGGTTACACACACACACACACACACACACACACACACACACACACACACACACAATCTAAGAGCAAGGAAGCAAACACAAAAGCATTCACAGAAAACAGGGCCCTAAAATGTTCCAAAGAGGCAGCTGTGGTTCGGTCCCTAGGTATGTGTTGTGGTGTGACCCTGAACCCCTGAACCCTCTCCCATGTAGCCTCAACACACACACACACACACACACACACACACACACACACACACACACACACACAAACTTCCTGTCCTCAGCCTGTCTCCTCTAAGCTCTTCTCAGGACCTAGGCCCGCCCCCACGCTGCCTGTCACCTCCCTGCAGCCTGCTGGCCCAGTCAGTCTTAGGGTCATGGGTTCTCATCTCAGAATCCTTCACCCTGGGCACATCTCACTGTTTCTAATGTTCCATTTATCCGACACACTCTCCCAACCAGACATCCTGACAGTGAGTCTGTCCCTTGTGACCTTATATTTTGGCAAAAACTGTGACATGGAAGCCAAGAGTTGAGATAATGAGCTAGGAGGCTGAGGCAGGAGGATTTCTGCAAGTCTGGGTTCAAGGCTGGTCCAGGATACAATGAAAACTCTCCCCACCCCAGGAGAGGGGGGGATATGAGAGCAAGACTGCCTGAGGGGCACAGCTTTGAAGCCAAACAAACTTGGGCTCTGGTGCTGGAACTTTCTGTTTGTGACTCTGGCCAGGCCACGTCACCCCTCTGACCCATGGCTCATTTGTGTTAAAATACAGCTCATGAGACAGACCTCTGCAGTCTCTGAGAAAATGGAGCAGGTTGGTGACGTTCTAAAGAGTGGCATGGCAACTTGTCAGATGATCAGAGGGGATGCCTGCTGTCACCTGCCTGAGGGGAGCCTCTGCCAGGCCTGGGTGTAGAATCCCCTTAGTGCCGCTGCCTTCTAGGTGGATGGGTGGGAACCATGAGTCCTGAGCTGCAGGGAGGCTTCTAATGTGTTTTGAAATGGTGCCTGTTAGGGGACCTTGGACACGATGAACCTTGTGCTCAGCAAGACAATCACATTAAAACTTCAGGCAGTCTGGAAACTTGGAATGTCCCTGGAACATGGCTCACATGTTCTTAAGCAGGGTGTCCTGGACTTGATTCCTGCAGAGCAGAGCTGTCTGAAGGCTGTGGGGGCGGGGTGGGGGGTGCTCCCCTGAGGCTGCATGGGCTCAGCTCATCCTCCTTAGGCTTGAGGTGTCTTGTAAGCCACAGAACAGTGCCTGCATACCCTCCTCAGAGACCAGGAAGAGTCAAGCGGGGAACACAGCCATGTTAGACGATGGCCAGAGCGGGAGGGAGTGTCTCTGCTGCAAGAAACCAGCCTGAGCTGAAGGCCTTTGCAAACAAGGTCCCGCTCAGTCCCCTTTGCAAACAAGGTCCTGCTCAGTCACCACGTCCTGTCTCCTCAAGCGCTGAGCTTCACACTGCCGTCTCAAGCCCAGCACATAGTGTGAGTGGAGTCAGTAACAGGACTGAGAAGCTGCATTCACTTCCTGCCCTGTTTGCCCCGCCAGGGCTACATAACTTCTAACTTTTCTCGCCCAGGAAGGCGTACCCAAACCCAGGAGAGCGCCTGGGGAGAACGCGAGGATTTAGAAAATCTCATTCTAAGCGACCATTACTTGCTCTGGCTATAGCCTGGGAAGGAGCGTAGCCAGGCTAGGGACAGCAACATTTTCTGAGTACACACAGCAGACCACTGCCCAAGAAGCGCTCTACAAACCCAGTCCCATAACTAAATGAATGGTGAGGCCACAGGGGTTGCCAGGCATGGCCCGTGTCACCTGGAGCTGCACTGACTGGCCCGAGCTCATGGGCTCCTTGATCCCAGTGGAGTTGTCTGTCTAAGGATGTGCTGGGAGTTCCAGGCCAACAGGAAAGGAGTCCATGAGGACCAACATTAGTCTAGAAGAGTTTGCAGAAGCTTGGGAAGCTGAATGAGGGAGGAGGAGAAGGCTGGCATGGGCGCAGCTGGGTCTAAGCTACTGCCTGGCTTCCCCTCCTGGACACACCCCTGCAGATGCTGTGCCTCCAGGTCCCCATCCGGGTCTGGTGCCATCACCCTGCAGTTATGGGAAGTCCACATGGGTTCTTCCTCCTTCTGCTCCCCCCTCCCATAGTCACTAGTCTCTCTCAGATACCTTCAGTGCTCTGCCACCAAAGGTCATAGCAAGGAAGGACTTCGGAAACAGAGCTAGGAACTGAAGCTGAGTTACATCACCATGAACAAAAACAATGCTAAAGTGTCCCCGTCCCAGCTGGAGCTGTGCTTCACCAACCCCAAGCGACATGGGGCCAGCTCTGCCCAGGTCTCTGCAGACGCCAAAACCCTACAGGCTCCTGCTCCCTGGCCCACGCCACCCCTCCTTCCCGAAATGGATCTTCTTCATTCTGGAGGACACCCTCGTGTCACAGTGCAGGATGCCAACAGAGGCATCCATCCTCTGGAGCAGGTTGGTCTTTAAACTAGATGTGTGTGTCTCATGCAAGATAGGTTCTGTAGGGCAGAGCCAGGCTGGATGAAGCACACAGATGGACGGACACACAGACACAGACACAGACACAGACACACACACACACACACACAGACACACACACACACACACACACACACACTCCTCCCCTCCAATGCACTCTCATTCTGATTGGAAAGGCAGATGGCTACGTTCACATTCATTCCTTTTTAGATAAACCAGCTATACCCCCCTTATGAAAATCCAATAAAATCAGGGAGGTGGGTTTGGTGCCCAAGACCAGGGCACGTAGGAGGTTCCCTGAAAGTTAAATTCATGGACAAGGCCAGCAGACAAGTCAGTGTAAAGGTGACTGCTGCCAAACCCGAAGACCTGAGTTCGATCCCCGAGACTCACGTGGTCAAAGGAAAGAGCAGAGGCCTGCAAAATGTTCTCAGACCTTCACACACGCACCACTGCACAGGCCACCCATACACAGACACTTTTTTTTAAATGTAAAAAAAAAAAAATTATAGACAGTAAGGAGGTGCTTGCCAGGGGCTGGGGGGCGTGGAGTGGGGAATTACGATTTAATAGGTATGGGATTTCTGTCTGGGAAAATGAGAACATTCTAGAGATAAAAGGTAGGGGTCTTCAGAAAACCACTACCTCCCTTATCCACCCCAAAGGCTACTACATCCAGCAAGGTCGTCTAGCTCCTGGTCAATCTGAACAAAGTGTATCAGCTCAAAGACCCCTACCTTACTGACAGTCACAGAAAATCCACATGCTTTCCCACCCAGTTGCTGCTCTCGATTCCTGCGAGACAGCCTGGCAACTTGATTTCCCAAATAAACTTTTCTTTCTACCCACGGAGTGGTCCAGATGGGTGGTTTCACTGCACCCTTGCTTCCAAGGAAGGCAAGCAAGGAAAGGTGGACCACCACACCTGCGCAACTGTGGCCTCCCCCCTCACGCAGGTGCAGTCCCCGCTGAGTCACCTGGAGACGGGAGATCAGGTCACCAGGTCAGTGTCAATGTCTGAACATTGGCATCCTGTGTCTTACTGTCCCAACACAAACTCTAGGGACTTGAGCTGGGCGGTGGTGGTGCACATCTTTAATCCCAGCCCTCAGGAGGCAGAGGCAGGCGGATCTCTATGAATTTGAGGTCAGCCCAGTCTACAGAGTGAGTTCCAGGAAGGGTGCAAAGCTACACAGAGAAACCCTGTCTTGAAAAAAACAAAACAAGCCAGGCGGTGGTGGCACACGCCTTTAATCCCAGCACTCGGGAGGCAGAGGCAGGCGGATCTCTGAGTTCGAGGCCAGCCTGGGCTACCAAGTGAGTTCCAGGAAAGGCGCAAAGCTACACAGAGAAACCCTGTCTCGAAAAACCAAAAAAAAAAAAAAAAAGAAGAAGAAGAGAAAAACCAAAACAAAGAAGAAAGAAAGAAAAGAAAGAAAAAAGAAAAAATGTCTAGGGACTCCCTGAGGCTCACAGAGGTACCTATCCCTTCCTTTACCACATAGCTCATTCACATCACACCCAGAGCAACTTCTCAGTGTCTACCAATGAGTTAGAGAGCAAGACATTCCATCCAAGTCCACACTTCACAGGTACCCGGAGCAAACCCCAGCATGTGGCCCACTGGCAATACCTTCAGAGGGGTGAAGGGTGAGTATCCAAACCTCCAGCACCGAGCAGCATCCTGCTGCATCAGAAGAGTGACTTGGAGCCCGTAAGAATTCCAGCATTGGGGTGGGACGGGACGGGACAGGACAGAGGCAGAGGCAGAGGTACAGCCTCCCCACCCCACCCACCCCCGCTGTAGCCTGCAGCATTTGGGGACCTCAACTCAGGGGACCTCAACTCGGGCCAGAATTTCAAGACTGGCCAGAACTGGGGGTTAATAAGAGTATGTTTTTTTTTTAATACAAACTTAATATGAGGATTAAGAAAGAGAGGCGCTCAGATAGAAAGATAAGACACACCCAAGCACATGGGCTTCTCAAATGAGAGTCTCAGAACAGAAAACACACCCAAGTGTGGGTGTGGGTTCCCCCAAGGGAGAGTGAGAGCTAGCTGATTTCGGAGAGTCATGTGTATCATCTTTGTAGGTTTTGAAGTTACTCTCTTCAAAGACTTGCTATGAATCCTAAATGCTTACCTGAGGGGCACCTGACAGGATCGCAACCGAAATATAAGGTAGAAAAGTCTAGCCCAAGGGGATGCGGGAAGATAGGAGAGTTATACTGTAAACAACCTTATTAGGCTTGACATCCCCAGCCCCAGCCCCAGCCTGGGGGAAGGAAGGAGGTCCTATCCAACGGGACATTGCTCAGGCCTTAAGCCTGGCTCATCTCACTTTAATAAAAAGTCTCTGTAAATGAAAGAAGTCTTAACTGCATGTGCTGGAATTTTTTTTTTTTTTTTGTTTTGGTTTTGGTTTTTTGAGACAGGGTTTCTCGGTGTAGCTTTGTGCCTTTCCTGGAACTCACTCGGTAGCCCAGGCTGGCCTCGAACTCACAGAGATCCGCCTGGCTCTGCCTCCCCAGTGCTGGGATTATAGGCGTGCGCCTCCACTGCCCGGCTCATGTGCTGGAATTCTTGCTTCTCGGCTGACATGGGGCTTCGGTCAGACTCCAGGGTGAGGGTCTCCTCTCCTTCCCATGTCCCCACAGGTTCTGTCTTTCTATTCTGCTTCCTGGCCATCACTGCTGCCTCTGACTCCAGGGTGAGGGTCTCCTCTCCTTCCCATGTCCCCACAGGTTCTGTCTTTCTATTCTGCTTCCTGGCCATCACTGCTGCCTGTGTGCGACCAGCCCCCAACAGCTCTGAAGTCTGTCAATCCACTCACCCTGAGTTTCAATACCCCTTCCCTGAGCAGGGCCCTCCAGCCAACCCAGAACCTTCTCTCACTTCATGCTCCTTTGCTTGTCTTTTCTGAGAAGAAATACCACCTGTCGACTAGTTTTAACGTCTAACTCTGTCATCTGACTGTGTGACAAGCCCACAGGCAACTAATAGTAAAAACCAAGAATCAACGCTCTTGCCAAACATGGCTGACCTCCAGTCAACGGTCCCAAGGCAAGCAACACTGGGTGTTAAAAAGTGTCCTCCAAAGCCGGGCGGTGGTGGCGCACGCCTTTAATCCCAGCACTCGGGAGGCAGAGCCAGGCGGATCTCTGTGAGTTCGAGGCCAGCCTGGGCTACCAAGTGAGCTCCAGGAAAGGCGCAAAGCTACACAGAGAAACCCTGTCTCGAAAAACCAAAAAAAAAAAAAAAAAAAAAAAAGTGTCCTCCATCCTCCGTGGGGCTGGAGAGACGGCTCAGCAATTAAGAGCACCGTCTGTTCTTGCAGAAGACTGGGGTCTGAGTCCCAGCACCCAGATGACTTACAACAATCTGTAACCGCCCAGGAGATGGTGTCTCACTATGTAGGTTGCTCGAGCAACCTAGGGAGACGCCATCTAAAAGCAAGGTACCACTACACGGCCTCAGACAAGCTGCCACATCACTCTAACCCCTGGGGCCGCAGTTCCTCAACCTGTTGCGCAGGCATGGGGAGGTGAAGGGGGTAATCCTGGGGACATGACCGACCACGGGATAAAACAGAACTCTCAAAAATCAAACAATAGGGCAGCTATTCTCATAGGCACAGCACATTCCGTAGCACCCACCCACCGCCTGGCCCGGAGCCCTCTCCGAGAACATGGCGCCGACCCACAGAACTGCTGTGGCAGTGGGCAGAAGGACTTGGCTCCCGGGCATCAGGCTAACTTTCTTCTAGGTGAGTTAACACTCCCAAGGGGCTGGGAGACGGCTTAGTCAGTGAAGTGTGTGACTAGTCGTGCAAGTGTGTGAACCTGAGCTTGAGCTCCAGAACTCACAGGAAAGGCTGAACCCGGTGCCATGCATTTGTAATCCCGGTAATGGGGAGCGTCTTCGTGAGGGTTTCTATTGCTGTGATGAAATACTGCTGTGCCTACGTCGCAAGACCGACCCCTCCCCATCCCCCACACCCCCACCCCTGCAGCCAGACCACCACAGAGCCGATATCCGATGCAAAACACACAGGGGTTTATTGATAACAAGCAAGCCCGGGCTTGGTCCGAGTCCAACATCCGACACAGTGGGTGGCGGAGGACGGCCCTGAGCTCTCAGGGTGAGGGGTTTTTAAAGGGAAAAACCTCAGGCAGGGTGGTACAAACCTTGGTGTCGCCGGGCGGTGGTGGCGCACGCCTTTAATCCCAGCACTCGGGAGGCAGAGCCATGCGGGTCTCTGTGAGTTCGAGGCCAGCCTGGGCTACCAAGTGAGTTCCAGGAAAGGTGCAAAGCTACACAGAGAAACCCTGTCTCGAAAAACCAAAAAAAAAAAAAACAAAAACCTTGGTGTCATATGATTGGGTGAGGGTGTGTAATCTTTGAATTTATTGGCTGGGGTTTACAGTTATCATTTTTGGGCAGGCCTGGACAAGTCCCAGGCTTTGTCCTTGAGCTGCCATGGAGGCTGGCTGACCTGGCACGTTCACATTGACCCATGCACGTAGCTCTAAGTTGGTGAGGGGTCCCAGACAGTAAACTACTGGCTGAACCTTGAGCAGTCAGAGTATGTGCAGAAAG
Source organism: Peromyscus leucopus (assembly GCF_004664715.2). Taxonomy (NCBI): domain Eukaryota; kingdom Metazoa; phylum Chordata; class Mammalia; order Rodentia; family Cricetidae; genus Peromyscus; species Peromyscus leucopus. Next base: position 19,290,603 of record NC_051080.1, read on the forward strand.
GGAGCTACTGCAAGGACTATGTCTTTTGTTCACGGCCCTCCCAGAGATTGCTTGCTCAAGTCTCAGGGAAAAACTGAAATTGAGACCTGATCTCTGAGAGAAGACTGAGCAGCCTGTTATGGCATCTGTTTGGTCCTTTCAACACCATGACCATAATGCAAGTTGGGGAGGAAAGGATTTATTCAGCTTACACTTCCATATTGCTGTTCACCACTGAAGGAAGTCAGGACAGGAACTCAAATAGGGCAGGATCCTGGAGGCAGGAGCTGATGAATAGGCCATGGGGGTGGGGGGTGGGGGTGCTGCTTACTGGCTTGCTCAGCCTGCTTTCTTATAGAGCCCAGGACCACCAGCCCAGGGATGGCACCACCCACCATGGGCTGGACCCTCCCTCATTGATCACTAATTAAGACATGGAGGCGTTTCCTCAGCTGAGGCTCCTTCCTCTCTGATAACTCTAGCTTGTGTCAAGTTGACATAAAACCAGCCAGTATAGGGAGGCAGAGGCACTGGGACTTGCCGGCCAGCCAGCCTAGCCTAACAATGGCAAACCTCAGGTCCCAGTGAAAGACCTTGTCTCAAAAGCAGGGTGGGCTGGAGGGATGACCCAGCATTGAAGAGCACTTGCTGCTTCCAGGGGACCTGAGTTCAATTCCCAGCACCAGGATGAGCAACTCTCAAACCTGTGCAACTCCAGTTCCAAGGGATCCCACGCCCTCTTTTTATGTGTGTGTGTGTGTGTGTGTATGTGTGTATGTATATATACATATACACATAAATAAAAATCAAATTATATTAAAAACCAAGACAAACAGCTCCTAAGGAAACAGCACTCAAGGTTAACCTCTGGCCTCCACAGACATGGACACCTGCATACACCCACACATAAATAAGTAAACCTCATAAAGCTGACAGGCATCAACAACACGCTACATGTGTTTCTACACACAGATGCTCATGGCTTAGAGAGAAACAGCAGACCCCACCCTTGATGTGTAACATCAGGGCCACTTGGTCCTCCCATGACAGTACAGATACTGGGCTTGGAATTACAGGGGTTCTGTACGACTCTTCAGGTAGAGGCTCCCAGAGTATCCGCCTGCTAGCCATGAATGCTGCAGAGGCCTTGCCTGAGTGTGTTTCCCAGTGGCCCGGGAGCCACCAAGACCTAACGTTCAAGGCTTCTCAGTGCGTCATGTGGAAAGACAAAAGTCCAGTTTCGGCTGGACCCCAGCATAGAGGGTTTTCTCCCTGGCGCAGCCCTGGGTCTCAGTTTCTTCAACTGTATGCTGTATGGAGGACTTGCAGCCTCCCCACGACGTGTGCGCCCCAGGCTGCTAACATTATAGCTAAAGCAATGGTGCTTCCTGAAGAACCATCTTATTGAAACCATTTTTCTTCTGAGACTGTCCTTCCAAAATCCAGGGCATTAAATGTCCTCTAGTTCTACAAAGTAGGCGGGGTGGGTGTGGATCCCAGATGACAGTGTACTGGGTTTCTATGAGAGAGGGTGTGTGGGAAGGGCCAATAGTGAGGCTAGCCTCAACTGACTCCCTGGGATTCTGGTCAAGCTCAGACCCTCGGAGAGTGCTGAGGGACCTGGTGTTCCATTGGCTGGAATTCCCGGCCTGCTCCCTGGAGCCTCCACAGTCCACACCTGCACAGACACACCTTGCAAGGATCCTGCCCACCGCCCCATCCACTGCCTTCTCTAAAGCTACCTCAGAAGTGGGGGAGCCTAGAGGGGCCTCAGGGCCAGGGATAACAAACTCCGGGTGATGGCACACGCCTTTAATTCCAGCACTCAGGAGGCAGAGGCGGTGGATCTCTGTGTTCAAGGGCTACAGAGCGAGTTCTAGGACAGCCAGGACTACATAGAGAAAACCTGTGCGCCCCCCCGCCGTGCGGAGGAAATAAAAGAAAAGAAAAATGATGGGCCAGTGATGGTGGCGCACGCCTTTAATCCCAGCACTCGGGGGGCAGAGGCAGGCAGATCTCTGTGAGTTCAAGGTCAACCTGGTCTATAGAGAGAAATCCAGGACAGGCACCAAAACTACACAGAGAAACTCTGTCTCGGGGAAAAAAAAAAAAAGTGGTGCTAGAGAGATCGCTCAGCAGTTAAGAGCACTGGCTGCTCTTCCCGGGGACCTGGGTTCAATTCCCAGCACCCACATGGCAGCCCACACCTATATGTGACCCCAGTTCCACTGCTTCTGACACCCTCACACCAACATCATGCAGACAAAACACCAATGAACATAAAATTAAAAACAAATTTTTTTTAAAAAAGAAGTCAGAACTGCAGTGAGATGCTATCTTCAGAGACCCTGACAAGAAAGCCAACCAAGCAGAATGCGCATGCCCAGCACGTGTCACAGACAGCACAAGGGTCTAAGTAGAGAAGCAGCCGAGAGGTAGCAGAAGAGAAGGGGCATGTGCAGTTCACAGCTGGGAAGGGGAACTGTCTTCCCCCTGAAGCTCCCTGGAGCAGGTCCAGCCCAGGCAGCCATCTCACGTGCCAAGCCTAACACTCACTTGGCCAGCCTCACCTCTGGTCCCTCCGTAGCATCCTACCCAGCCCCGAGAGTCCTTTGAGCTTCCAGGACCCATCTCCCCTGGGTTTCCTTCACCTCTCTGGCCACCTGTCATGTGTCCTCACACCTGGCCTTTAGAAGTTGCAGCTGGGTGGTCCTGGGCCAAGGCACTCTTGCCAACAGCCCTTCCTTCAGGGACTCCTAACCACCCTCAACTCGCTCGAACACGCAGGCTCCCAGCAGATCTGTTTCCTGTCTCGCACAGCCTCTTTGTTCTCTTAAGTTCCTGCACTTAGCACAAATGATTATACTTGAACTTAACACCTGGAGGGGCGGGGGAGGCGGGGGTGGGGGGTGGGGGGAGAGGGGAGGTGGAGGAGACAGGCTATGTTTCGCTGTGTACTTTGTCCCAGTGCTTTTGTAACAGCCACCACTTGATGTCTGTGAATAAACAAATGATCTCATGAGACCCTAGCAACTCTACATGGACCTTAAAGAGATTCAGGGAGAAAAAAGGAGAGGTTGACCGGACCTCAAGCCAGCTCAGCGTCTAAAGTTCCACTATATAAATCCACCACAAAAGCCCAGAGAAGCCCCATCCCCTCACTAAAGCTGGAATTCGGAGAAAGGTGAGGCCACAGAGCATCCTTGTTAGACTGAAATGCTAGGTGGGGCCTTGGGATCCTTGGTCTCTGTGTACCTGTGTCCCTGTACAATGGGGACAATAACAGAGGCATTTGATGTGCCACAAGGTCCTACAGGTAAAGTGAGGCCCAGGGCTAGTGTCAAGAATCCACGCTGTCAAGAGAGAATTGTAGCAGGAATTTTAAAGTTCTTATTCATAAAATCAAACCCAAGGCGAGTTATTGGGGTCCATGCTGGTAGATCAGAGAGACAGAACAAGCCACAGCTATCTCACCTCGCCGGATCCTCGGCTGGTCTTGTCTCCTCAGACTGGAGGCCTCTGTGTCCTCATCCCAATGGCTCTCAGCTGAACTGCTGCTGGAAAGCCTGAAGCTTAACCAGCCACATGCTTAACCAGCCAAAAACTTCTAGTTTCTGTTCCTCACGCCTTATATATCTTTCTGCTTTCTATCACCACTCCCTGGGATTAAAGGCTGGCTTTCTGGGATTAAAGGTGTGTGTCACCATGCTTGGCTATTTCAATGTGGCTTGAACTCACAGAGATCCAGAGGGATTTCTATCTCTGGAATGCTAGATTAAAGGTGTGAGTGCCACCATTTTCTAGCCTTTGTATTTAGTGGTTGTCTGTTCTCTGACCCCAGATAAATTTATTAAGGTACATAATATTTTGGGAAACACAATACCACCACAGAGAATAGCGTTGCATGATCACTCTTAGCCAGACTATAAGCAGTATTGACTCTTAGGAATGGAATTCTCCCAAGAGATTTTTAAGCCAAAAGGGAAGGCGAGACATGTGGCCAAACTCAGTCTATCTTAACTCCAGCAGATGACAAAACACAGAAGGAAAAAGCAGCCCAGGAAAAACACTGGGCCACCTACCTCATAGCGCTGTCAAGATTACGTCAGCTTGGATAGAATCCACTTCAGTTAGCCTAACCGGCCCGAGACAGCATTAGCCAGAGTGAAGTAAACTGACTCGTAGAAATACAGGCTTGGGTCACTCACCATCTTGAGCCACCTTCAGAACTGAGACTAGCTGCCTCCTGCTTCCTACTAGGGTTGGATACCCTGTCTATAACTCCTCGAAACACAGAGACCACTGGAGTAACCTGCATCCGCTCCATCCCTGACCCAGCCTTACCTAGGACCGGCCTTGGATGGAAGGAGATGAGGTCTGTCCAGCTTAGGAAACAGCCCTGCTTGCCCTGAGTGGAGCAGATGTCTTACCCACATCTTGAAAAAGGTCCCTTTCTTCACACCCCATTTTGTTACGCAGCCATGGCTGAGATCATTTTAAAGCAACTGGACCCACACGAGGTACATCAGAGCAGCTATTAATCAAATTGTTATGATCCGATATTTCACAAAAGGAAAATATTTTGTTGGATAAAGTGCCCTGGGGATGGGTGACTGGAAAGATGACTTAGAGGTTAAAAGCACTGGCTGCTCTTGCCCAGAACCTGGGTTCTGGTCCCAGCAGCTCACAGCTATTCCTATGTAACACCAGTTCCAGGGGAATCTGATGCCCTCTTCTGGCCTCCTCAGGCACCGCACACACATGGTACACAAACAAGCACGCAAAACACTCATACACATAAAATTTAAAAACAAATAACCTTAAAAGAACAAAGTGCACCGGCAGAATTCCATGTGCCCTTTGAGAACTGTTTCCCCAAAGTGTTATCTGCAGAGCTGCCCGTCCACTGTGCCCTTTGCTTAGGCTGCTGGGCCTTCAGGGAGTTGCAAGCAGGGGACTCCCCCAGGCACCAGGGTAGGGTAGAGCCCTGGTAAGTTCCTGAGTATCTCACTGTGGTGGTTTGAATGAGAATGGTCCCCCACAGGCTCATATATTTGAATACTTGGTCCTCAGTTGGTGGAACTGTTTGGGAAGGATTAGGAGGTGTGGCCTTGTTAGAGGTGTGTCACTAGGGGTGGGCTTTGAGGTTTCAAAAGCCCATACCATTCCCAGTTAGCTTGCTCGCTCACACTCACCCCTCCCCACCTCATGCTCGTGTGTCAGATGTAAGTTCTCAGCTACTGCTCCAGCACCATGCCTGCCTGCCTGCCTGCCGCACGCTCCCCACCATGATGACCATGGACTCCAACCCTCTGGAATCATGACCCCCAAATCAAATGCTTTCTTTTATAATTTCCCCTGGTTATGGGGTTTTGTGGCACTTGCCATGTTTCCTTTCTCCGGCAGGACTTTTTGCTCAGGCTCTTCCTTCTGCCGGGAAATGCACCCTTTCCTCCCAGCCCAACCCCCCCACCTTCAAGTGACTGGTGAGACGAATTCCCTCCCGCAGTTGCACACACACCGCCTCCTCCAGAAAGTCTCCCCTGACTCTGCCAGTGGGGCTTGGCTCCTCTCTCTGGATCTCCTGGAAGCTGCGAACCACATGAAGGGAAAGGGCCGAGTTTGTCTCATGTCCTGCCACATCTGGGAAACCTCAGTGTCTGGCGCTGAGCTGTCCCTCGGCAGCTATTGAGAGAAATGCCTCTGCCTGACCTTCTCCACTAGGGCTGGCTGTGAGGGCTGCAGTCGGGGGCTTTGTGGGGCCTCCTTCAGGAAGGGTTTGAAGTTCGATGTGAGCAGAACTTTCTAAGCATGAGCAAGAACGACACAAGGGCACTTCTGAGGCTACTTAGTCCTGGGTTCTCTTCCTTAACCTAACAAGTAGGAGTCTATTATCTCGTTTTACACACAGCCATCCCACTGGATTCTTCTGTAGACAGGAAGATTGGCTTCCAAAGCAATAGGTACCCAGGTATCCCGACGAGGGAGCTGAGTAGCTGGGTTCCCCAACTCCTGCCCTCCACGGTACAATGTGCAGGGGGTGGGGGTGGGGTGGGGTTGGGAGTGGGGGGGGTTGTGAGCATGCAACTCAGAGTTAGGAAGTCTAAAGCAGTGCTGGAGGTCTCAGTGCTGCCCCAGGGACCCCCAACCCCCAGTCTCATCTTCCTGCCTCCGGTCTCCACCTCCTGACTGGGAAACTTCCAGGAGCTCAGCTCACAGCCACATGTTTCTGCCAAGTGCTCTCTGCCTTTGTTCTCCCTCCCAACAGGACTTTCTTTTAATCAGTCGGAAACTGCAGGCTGGAGCCAGAGGCCAAGAAAGCCTTGGAGAAAACACAACTGTTTCTCCCAACACCTCCCCCTCCCCACACCCTCAGCTGGCCCAGGAGCAGCCAAGTCCAACAGGACAGATCAGTCACAGGACAACCATGCGCTGACTCTGTCCGTTGGCAGGAAAGACCACACGGTCCTTCTGCATACAGGTGGCCACATAACCCACTGGCAGCCAAATGAATGGGAGCCGATTAGCAACAGGGTACACTCTCTGTCTGTCTCCTCCAAGGTCTTTATTAGATAGCGGCTTTCTTGCCAACCCCACAGCTCTCTGGAGCCTGAGATCAGGGTCACCTGGCCCTACAGGGCTACAAGCAGCAGGAAGGAGCCAACGGCTTCTAACCCTTTTCCAAGACCACACCAAACTCAAGGCAGCTCCCCCAACAAGAAACAGAATGGGTCCCAGGATGTTCTATTCTGGCTGGCTTCAGATAGAAGCTTTCCTCTGAAGGATGATGCCTGCAACACTGAGAGACTCCGGGTTAGCAAGTGCGGGTGCTCACACACATCACCGTGAGCACCGGCAGGAGGCAGGGAAGACCGGCCTCGGAGGCCCTGGCCCCCACATCTCTCCACCTGTTTCTTCTGTGCAGCTTGTGGCTATCAGAGGTCCTTGCCACTTTGCCCCCCTCCCCAGCCCCCATAAATCAAAATCCTCTCTGGTTTTCACTCTCCCTGGCAGAGACTCAAATGCCTTCTCTGGCCCACACCCACCTCACTATCTCTGGTCCAAGCACAACCTCCTCCAAGAAGGCCCCCCTCCCTACACTCTGAGGGGCTGCAAAACTCTTGGCACGAACAGTTTCGAGCCTATGAGCCTACCGACCCTGTCTCCTACCCTGAGAAGTGACCCAAGATGTGCCAAGGCTGCAGCCAGTGCCCAGAACTGCCAGAACTCCTCCTGGATTCAGAACCAGCCAGTCCCTTCTCCCTCCCCTCTGCCTCTCCCTCCAACCCCTGGCCAGCAGTTATCTACAACCCGTGACCTTTTGACCAGGAGTGTGGCTATCAGAGAATTCAAAAGAAGCTAAACTAATCCAGGGATCAAGAGTAAGAGATCACAAGGGTGCTTTGGAGCTGGGCCCCCCGCTGAAACAAAGACTTGAGAGAAAGGCCAGGCTTGGCTGACGGCCCCAGAGTCACAGAGGTTAAAGGTTCAATGTACAGCCGTACAGCTTCTCTGATGGTCAGGTGAAGCGCCTGCCCCCGGTCCAGGAGGATTATGGACTGGAAAAAGCACAGCCCGGTGGACTCTAGTCCATTCTAAGGTTCCTGGATTGGGGAAGTGGTTCTGGGCCACCAATCTGCTAGAGGGCTCTCCTGTGGCCCAGCAAGAAGGAAGTGGCCAAATCTTCCAGAATGGTCCTCTATTTTCTCTTTTCTTTCTGCCCCCATTCCTGAACAACTTACTGCTCCTGCCCTCCTGCCTCAGTTTGCTCAGGAGTAAGATGGGTGCAGCAGACCCCATCAGAGGGTAGGGGCTGGAGGCAGTGGAAAAGTCGCACTAAAACTGCTTCCAGTGCGGAAAGCTTCCCACCCCCACGGCCCTGCGGGCGGTCTTCGAGCTGTCTCCACCAGCAGAGAATGTGGCTGCGAGAGCCCGCTGGAGGATCTGTTTGGAAGATGAAGGAATTTAAAACAAGTCCCCCTTGTTTTAGAGCAGGGCATTAGGGCCAAGCCGGAAGTGCGGCTGGGGAAAGGAGGTCGTGGGCCTGGATTCCACGCAGCTCTGTGGACCATGCGATGACGCCCGGGGCGCAGCAAAGCGCAGCGCACGCGCTCCGGAGCACCGGCAGCTGCAAACTTCTAGGGACCGCGGGGCCCGGGTGGGGACCTAGAGGGGGGCCATGGGCCCGGGACGCCCCTACCTCGGGCCGCCAGCAGCGAGAAGCTGCTGAGCAGCAGCAGCGGCAGCGGGACGGGGCGAGACGGCGCGGGGCGCTCCATGGGGCCGGCAGGCTCGAGCGGCGGACAAAGGCACGGCGGGCAGCGGCTGCACGCTCTGGCTTGGCCTGGGCAGCCAACGCGAGGCTCCTGCGCGCCGCGTTCAATTATCCCGCCCGGAGGAGGCGCGGCGGGGGCGGGGCCCGCGGGGACCCTCCCTCCAGCCCTGCGCCGCGGGGGCGCGCCGCCACCCAGACTCTCCTGCTGGGACGCACGCGGGGCGCCTCTCTGTGAGACTTGCCCCGCCACCCACCTAGGCACGGTGCCCCACACTCATCCACATCCCACCGGTCACCTAAAGCCGCCTGCGGAGAAACCAGACCTCTCAGGGGTTCCCCTTTGCACGTCCCCGCACCCTACAACGGCTCCTTAATCGCCGCGCGATACCCCGGGACTCTGCAAGTCTGCGGTTGGCACCAGCGGCTGGGATCGGACCGGCCGGCCAGGACTGCCAGTCAGGCCAAGCCGACTCCTAACACCAGGGTATAGTCTGGGCTTCCCACAGCCCGGAAGGTCACGTGGAAAAGAGTTTGACCTGACGGATCAGGAGGGCAAGCAGCTAGGCTGGACCAGCAGAAGCCAGTTTGTGTAGAATGCATGGCAGCCACCAGCCAGCTAGCTTAGAGAGGACTCGCAGATAGATTTATTTAAAAAAATAAAATAAATAAAAAAGAAGCTGGGAAGATGGCTCAGTGGGTAAGGGCACTTGGTGTGAAGACATGAGGATCTGAGTTTGAATTTCCAGCACTCACATAAAATAAAAACAATGCAAAAAAAAAAAAAAATTAGACTTTTAGCCGGGTGTGAGGCACTCCAGATGCAAGGACAGATAAATCTCTGAGCTTGGTCTACAATCAAGTTCCACAACAGCCAAGGCTACACAGATAAACCCTGTGTTGAAAAACTAACAAAAAAATTAAAAAAAAAAAAAAAATATATATATATATATATATATATATATATATAGACAGTGCAGATAAATTCGGAGAACTTTAGAATACCATTTAGCTGCTTGTGTGGGACCAGTGATTCAGTTTTAGGGATCAGGCTCTGCTGGAATAAACGTGCCTGTCTGCACACAGAGACTGTCCATAGTGTCCGTGGGAGCCACCAACATCATCCACAGTGAATGAGTATGTGGGCAAGTAGTCACATACTAGGACATTCAACTCTGACGGTGCACCATGGGACCAGCCACAGATGAACTTTTACTACATAGGTCTGTTTGTAGGAAGGACAGGGCAGGGCAGGAGACTGCTGCTCCTGGGGTGGGCGGTGTCTGGAGGCAGCCACTGAGGAGTGGTTTCCTTAATATACTCAGTGCGGAAACACTTACCAGGCCGTTCAATGACAAAATGTGCCCTTCTGTTCGATTTTGAAAAGGGGGTGTCATGCGCTGTTGCCCAGGCTAGCCTTGACCTCCTGGGCTCCAGTGACCCTCCTTCCTCTGCCTCCTGAGTAGCTAAAGTCTATACGCGTGCACCACTGTGTCCAGTGCCTCTGAATGAAACCTCATCTCAAAAGATATCTAATGCTGGAGGTTTGCAGAGAGGCCAGGAAAGGGCCTGCTGGCTGATCCTTGGTTCAGGAGGCCGCCCAGAAGTGAGGCTGGGCTCAAGTGTAGCTCAGTTGGCAGAATGCTTGCCAGGCATGCCCAAAGCTCTGGGTTTGATCCCCAACAGCCAACATAAATCGGATATACTGGTACACACCTGTAATCCCAGCAGTTACAAGGTACAGGCAGGAGGATTGGAAGTTCAAAGTCACCCCCCTTAGCTACATAGTGAGGTCAAGGACAGAGTTGGGTGTGTGAGAACCACCTCATAACAAGAAAGAAAAGGAGGGATCGTAGAGGGAACAGCCTCTGCAAAGGCTTAGAAGTTTGGGTGCCGATGGTTCGGGAGGTTTGAGCATGTGCAGGTGCAGGAGAGGAGGGGCCCCTGAGCTGTGAGCAGATTGGAGACTCCTTAGTACCTTGTTATGCATTTGATCATTGTTGCAGAGTTTGGAGGACTAAGAGAAGGTGGCTGAGGGGAGGTAGGAGATCCAAGGTCTATTCTCAGCCCTTACCAGTCTCTACCAGTTCACTCTATTCTCATATCTCACTTATTAGGTACTTGCCCCAAGCCCCTAGTGACTTGGAAAACCAGGCAACAGATGTCAGGGAAATGGGCCAGTCTGAAAAGTCCCAGGATGAACTAGAGGTGGTGACCAGGTCCAGTCCAGGCTGGACCACTTCCTGGCTCTGTGACCCTGTGTGAATCACTCATCCACTTGGTGTGCTGTGTCCTCTGTTGTGGACTATTGCTTTATACTGTGTAAAGATGTGTTGCAGTGACTGGTTTAATAAAAAGCCAAATGGCCAATAGCTAGGCAGGATTTGGGGGCAGAGAGGACGCTGGGAAGAAGGCAGGAGATGTCAAGAGACACAGAGCAAGCAGGGTGGGCAACACAGAGATGAGGCAATAAAGCCACGAGGCAGAAAGTAAGTTCATAGAAATGGGTTAATTTAAGTTTTAAGAGCTAGCTAGAAACAAGCCTAAGCTGTCGGCCAAACTTTCTTAATGATAAGTCTCTGTGTCATTATTGGGGAGCTGACGGTAATGTGCCTACAGTCATCATCTGTTAAATGTGGTGATAGGACTGGAATCAGTTGAGAAGTAAAGGATGCAAAATTCCTGTGACAGGGTCTCCACCAAGAACGCTGTGGCTCACTAGCTGTCAGCCATGGGACAGTGGCTGCAGCAAAGGGTCCTCACGGCACAGCAGCACAATGTCACTTCCCACTTCCTCTCCATTATCCGACCCCTGCCCGGCCCCAGACTCAATATCCCTGTTTGCAAAATGATCTGCATCAGATTAATGTCTGGAAAACTGCAGACCCCAAATCCTCTGTGACTTCGGGTTCCTTATCCCATTCTAGGTAGACCCCAGCTCTCAGATGTCCATGGAAAGACTGAAGGCCTGAGCTTTTTTTGCAGATGTTGACAGGGGCTGCCTATCCAAAAACCCCAGGCATTCTCACAGTCTGCATAAAATGCAAAGCCTTGGCTACCCTGTATCCATCTATACCTCAGGGTTGGTCCATAGCAAGCAGCCTTGAGGGTGGCACACACGTGATCCCAGCACTTTGGAGGCAAAGGCAGGAAGATTGTGCATGTGAGAACCGCCTGGAAGACACAGTGAGGTGCTACCTAAAAAATAAAAAAAGTTGGGAGTGGGCAGGAGGGGGACAAAGAGAGGAGGAAATGGAATATGAAGAGGGGGAAGAAAAGAAGGAAGAGGAGAAAGTGGAATCGGAAGAGGATTGGGAAAAAAAGAAAGAGAGAAGAGAAGGAAGAGGAAGCTGTCAGATTCACATGGAGTCACTTCTGTCGGGCCCTGATAACAAGAACTATTGACAGGAGGCGTGAACGAAGGAGGGGCTCTCACACATGACTGCCCAGTAGCAGGAACCATCCATCCCAGGAGACTGCCAAAACCTCAACCTGGCACAAAAGCCATGCCAGCCTTGCCCAGAAAAACTTCTGCAAGGATGTCTCTAACAATGGCCTCGGCAGCGTTGGACAGACACCACCCTTGGGATTGATCTTTGTGGCCAAAGATTACTGTTGCAAAGTACTTTTTGCAATCCCCCTCACTTCCTGTTAAAACGTCCCCTAGCCTCCAACTCTTTGAATAGGATAATAGTTCACCACAACAATCACGGCCCCATCACACTGCCACCCCACAGGGCACACTGTCACTGGAGAGTGCTTTCTATCATTTCGATCAGCATTTCAGGTTCCATGCTCTCTGAGTATATGAAGGCATGCAGCACTGGCCCTTGACCTCAGTCTGCTGGGGTGTGGGAGACTTAGGGAGCAGCTGGCTACTCTCACATCTCTGACCGGGAGTCTCAGACTGGAGAGCGGCGCCACAGGGTTGGGACTCCATGTCCTCTGACGCCTATCCCAGATCCACTTGGCATCTGGGCATCTGTTTCCTACCAAACACCAGTGCAGAAATGTGTCCCCGACTGGGTGAAACTATTTGTTGTACACCTAGTGAACACGCTGTGTGTTTATTATGGGTACAACGAATGGCCACTTTCCTGGCATGAGATGTTCAGATTTTGCTCGGTTAGAAACTACGGCAGTGTGAGATCTGTGCTCTAGCCTGGGCTGTCTCTGTAGTTTCTGGCATAGGTGCCCTGGAAGCCAGAAAGTGAGGAATTCACATTCAGGCAGAAGGGACCCAAAAGTGGAGTCTCTCTGTCTCCCAACCAGTGTGGGCTAGCTTTTCTTCACACAGGCTATTTTCACCAGCAAAAACAAAAACAAAGAACAGTCTAATTTCCATGTTCAGAAAGGACCAAACATTTACCATGTGTTATGAGCCATTGTATTCTCCTCTGTGTGATTTACTTCCTTTTATTCAGTTATTGCAATGGAAGAATTATTATAACAGCAAAAATCTAGAAAAATGCACTGTCCATCAATAGCCTACTTGTGGTGCACATAGTTGGATTGAACTAACAATTATGCCAGAAACCTAGTGAGATATAATTATTGCACCTCAACTTGACCCTGAGTTTCTTGGCAACCAAAAGAAAAAAATAAATAAATTATGGTGGTTTCTGTGGTTTTTGTTTTCAGTCCAAAGAAGAGCCCCATGTTACTGGGAGACACAAATATTCATGTGAGAGTCAACAAAACTTCACAAGTTACATGGTGGATTGTACTTTGCAAAAAAATAAAAATAAAAAATTAAGAATTAAGGAAACTAGGCTGAACCACCCAGTAGTGTCAATTGCCACTTGGGAGGCAGAGGCAGGTACATTTTTTAGTTCAAGGCCAGCCTCAGCCTCATCTACCAAGCAAGTTCCAAGACAGAGCAACACAGAGAAGAAGACAGAGAGAGAGAGGGAGGGAGGGAGGGAGGGAGGGAGAGAGAGAAAGTAAGAAAGAAAGGAAGAAAGGAAGAAAGAAGAAGAAAGGAAGAAAGAAGAAAGGAAAGAAAGGAAGAAAGGAAGAAAAAGAAAGGAAAGAAAGGAAGAAAGGAAGAAAGAAAGAAAGAAAGAAAGAAAGAAAGAAAGAAAGAAAGAAAGAAAGAAAGAAAGAAAGAAAGAAAGAAAAGAAAGAGGCTGATCTTCAGACAAGTTCCGTGTGGAGAGTGAGAGCAGAGACCTCTGACCCTGGGTCCTAGGCAAGATGACACATACTCATACCATCATACACTCCACTCCCAGCAGGAAGTCATTCATTATGGCCTGTGTGACAGTCCAGCTTTGTCTCATCTCCAGAGCCAGATTAACAGATGACTTTCCTGATCACAAACAGCTCTTCATCTGTTTGAGAGATCGCGGCTGGGCCTTATAGATCGCCCTGTCCTCCCCCTCCCCCAAGCTAGAAGACAGAATGGCTTCAAGCTGCACAACCTCTGGAGCACAGCTGCCCGTGATTTCTGTACCTGAAGCCATGTTGTGTGTGTCCCCTCCACCGCCCCGCCACCACGCCCACTCGTAGTTTTCTGAAAGCAGAGGCCACCCTGACCTCAGCCCACCCCTCCAGGGCACATCTCAGCCTCACATCTCTCACAACCCCTTCGCAGCTCCCAGAGCACCTAAGCCATACCCTCGCTTTCTGCCTGTGTGCAGCAGAAGCAGACAGACAGCCAGACGGATGGACGGAAGCTGAGGGCGCGATTGACTCTTGGCTTCTCTGATTCCTAAGTCCGCTTCAAAGGCAGCTTCAAAGGCTTCATGGCCTTACAGTTGAGCAGCTGGCTTCTTTCCTGTCCTTCCTGCCTCAGCCAAGACGCACCTCTGAGAGGCATTCCTGTTTCCCATGATGGCCACATTTGGGCCTGGATACTCCCTGCCCTGCACGGAGTCCTCCCCCAAGCCTAAGACTCCGATTCCTTTCCTGTTCCTTTATTTCTCCACTAGCCGATCTACTCCTGTGCCCACTAGCCCATGGGTTCCTGGAGGGCAGGGACAGTCGGCCTCTTCTGCTGTGCCCTGAAGTCCCTGTGGAGGCTTGAATAGGAAGAGCCTCTCTCTCCACCCTTCTGCTGCCACAAGCTAAGAAAAACTCAGCCTTCAGCGAGAGCCCCGGGTGACATCGACACCCACTCTCGGGACCAGCACCCCACTTAGCCCTTTAGGAGAGGCATTGAGAGAGCCCAGCCCCCCAGGATGGCTGCCTGGTCGCCGCTACCCTGTAGGCTTGGGCCTGTGGCCCTCACTGTCCCTTTAGCTTCTCCTTCTTTGGGGACCTCTTCTTCTTGGGGTGGTCATTGGCCGTCATGTGACCAGGATGAGACACATAGAGAGAATGGCCTGGCCTTGCGTGGGCTGCAGGAAGCAATAAATGACACCGTACATGCAAAATATAAACAGCGCCCAGCAGATGCTCCTGCCGCAAAGCCCACCCTGGCACCTGGGCCTCCTCACATTGCAGCGTCACCCAAGGCTCTCCCAAGGGCCACATTCCTTATTATGGTAAGAAGGCCTGGAATCCAGGGTTACAGGGGCAGGACGGGGTGGGGGGTGGGGAGACTGTCCTGGAGTGACTGCTCTCAATGGGCTACTGTTTTTATGTGCTTCTTCACATGACAACAAGGGATATAACCCTAGGCCTCCGGGCAGACTCTGGGTGCTGAGGAAGCATGAAGTAATCAGGGCAAGCTTCTTGGAGGAGGTGACCCAACAAGGCAGCGATGAAGCAAGTTCAGGGGGCAGAGGAAAAGGCCTCAGAGAGGAGAACTCAGCTCAGGCTAGAGGGGAGCAGACCATATTCAGGCTGGTGTGGGAGTGTTGGGTATAAATAGTGGGTGAGGACTTCAGCATGGGATGGTGACCCGTCAGGGAACTCCACAGACAGGATGTGACCATGAGTGCTGTGACTTTTAGCCTGGGGCAGGCATTAGGATTTAACAATGCTGTCTGCACGCCTAGCCCCCTGCCTGGTCCACCTTACACATCTGTCTGAGGATTCCATGTGACCCAGGCCCGGCACAGGCCAGGCCTTTGATCCCGCTTCACTGACACAGCAGCCCAGGAGGAGGGTGCTCCCTCCCGGATCTCACTGAGAGGGTGGCAGGATTCCTGAAGTGGCTGCTAACTCCACAGACGGGGGTTCACACGCACCCCTGGCAGGGCTGAGCCTGAGTTCTCATCTCCCATAGGGCTCACCCGGCACAGTACCGTGTGACTGTTCAGGGCAGAGGGCTGGGCTGTGTCTCCCTAAATTGACATGCTGGCATCCTAGCCCTTAGGTGACTCAGGTGACTGTGTAGGAGACAAAGCCGTAAGGGGTGCTTACATGAAGGGGGTTCCCTTGTATTCAGACTGAGGTCTTTTCAAGAAGACACATGGAAGGACTAGGGAGCACTCGGTCGGTGGAGCCTGAGGATCCGAGTTCAGATCCCAGCACCCACGTAAGAAGCCAGGCCCAGCCTCGTGCCTCTGGAATCCCAACTCTGAGGCGGCAGAGCCCTGTGGAGTTGTGGAGCTCACTGAGCAGCCGGCTCCCCACTGGGTCCAGGACTCGCTTCGTCATAAGAGGACTAGAGAGTCAGTATGGCAAAAAGGAAGTTGTTTATCTTCTGAATTTGCAAAGCCGGGCATCAGCCTAGAAGGGCAGTGGTGCTGAGAGCCCAGGGAGCGGTTCCTCAGCCCTGCTGCGTGCGTGCGTGCGTGCGTGCGTGCGTACGTGCGTGCGTGCGTGCGTGACCCGTCCTCCCTCCTTCATGACTCCGAGGTCTTGGTTTTTCCTCCGTCACTTAGGTTTGTATCTTCTCATCACAAACCGTGTGTAGGTTCATCTCTAGGTTTTGTTTTACAAACTATTTTAAAAACTTAGCAGGTAGGTGGATCCTTGCCAGAACTCTCTAGGACTGGCTGTTTTTCTGAGGGACTTTGTCCTGTCCTGGCGATTGACAGGCCCGTTTGAATTCTTTTTTTGCTTTGTTTTGGGGTTTTGTTTTTCAAGACAAGGTTTCTCTGTGTGGCCCTGTTTGTCCTGGAACTCACTCTGTAGACCAGGCTGGCCTCGAACTCACAGAGACTTACCCACCTCTGCCTCCCAAGAGCCAGGATTAAAGGCGTGCGCCACCACACCCGGCTTGAATTGCCTCTTATGGGAGGGTCATATATACCTTCTCTGTTTATCAGAAAGCCTTCAGCTGTAGAGTTTAGTTAATGGTTCTGAGCAAGCCCGGATGTCACATGTCCTTCCACGGTCAGAGAGAGGATTTAAGCTCTGTTCTCCCCATCTTGGTTTTGCCGGCTGTTGATAACAATGGAAGGGCCCCGGTCCTCCAAGTCTGCTATTATCTAACTAGCTACTCGATAGCAAGAGTGTCTAAATTCTACTCTCTAGAAAAACTTCCACTATAGAGAGCTCTGAACCTATTAATCCTGAGTCTGCAACTTGGAAACCTTGGCCCTAAATCCTCTCACTTCCTCCCCCCCCCCCGGGCCTGGTAAACATCATTCATTCGGTTCATACATGTTCAGTAATTTTTAAATGACCTACAAGATACGGGTATTTTTTCTTTCTGAGGGTGTTTTATTTCACTGAGTGTAATGTCCTCCAGGTTCGTCTGTGTGTAGGAACTTCATCATCATCACCATTATCACCATCATCATTACCATCACCATCATCATCACCATCACCACCATCATCACCATAATCATCACTATCACCACCATCACCATCATCACCATCATCATCACCATCACCACCATCACCAACACCATCACTATCACCATCATCACCACCATCACCATCCTCACACTGGCACTAGAGCCTTGTGCATGCCAAGATGTACTCACCTGTGGTTCTGCACTCACCCCTCCATCCTTACTACTTTAGTACTAAGAATTTTATAATTGATCGTTAGGCTGAGTGGAATATTTTTCCATATTTCCTAATTTGTTAGTGCTGATCTAAAGGAAGGCTGTATGATTTTACACGTTTATTGTGGGCAACTACAGGAGCTTTATATACAAACATTTATCCCCATGAGACTTACCATAGAAACATAATCACAAAAAAGGAATGTAAGAAAATATGTCATATAAGGACAGTCACATAAATGCACCCCACTTGAAATGTGGGTAAAACTCTTCCTATTTGTAAACAAGAGTGCTGTTGAAATAAACTATTATCTAAATAAAATAAAAATCAAAGCAGAAGTTAGGATTGTGCATACACTGCCTTTGCTAAAATAAATAAGAATATCAGGGCCAGGGAGATGACCCAGGCTGTAAAGTGCTTGCCGGGCAAACATGAGGGCCCAGAGCACCCACATAAAAGCTGGGTGCAGCGTGGGCTTCTGCAAGCCCAGCTCTGGGGAGGTGGAGGCAGGAGGATACTCGGGGCTTGCTAGAGAGCCAGTTCAGCCAACTGAACTCTTAGAACTCCAACAACTCCAGGCTCTTAGAGAAAGGCCCAGACTCAAAAAATAAAATGGAGAGTGATGGAGGAAGACACCAACATCAGTCTTGACTTCACATGCACATGAATGTGCGCGCACCACACACACACACACACACACACACACCACACACACACACACACACCGAAGGAGGAGGGCGAGGGGGATGCTGACCCTGGAAGAAAACACAGCCAGGTTAGGAAGGTGGTATTAGTGTGTCTTTCTTTTCTGAGTATTTTTGCCGTGAACATGTTCTGCTCATTAACATCAGCCAGAGTGGGTTTCCATTGTCTGCAGAAAAAAAAAAAAATCTAAAGCAGGCCAGAGATTCTACAGAAAATGCTTTTCACCAACTCAGAAAAACACACACACTCTCTCTCTCTTTCAGAAAACTAGGCATTCCTTCTTTGCTTTTACTTGCTTTTTATTTGCAATATACTTTTAACCAGAACCACATTGCAGAAAATTGGGAAAATGGAAACAAAGGTTTCCTATAACGCCTTCCTCTTGACATAGCTGCAGTGTGCTCATTCTGGTGTTTGAAGTGCATGCGTGACTTCCGTAGCTCATCACGGGGTACATAGTTTTGAACTTGAACTCTTCCCTTGACTCTCCTTTGTTGCCATGGAGCTTCCCGGCCACTCCCACTCTGGGTATCAACCAGTCAAGCTGGTGGAGCAGCATCCCTCGGGTTCTCCTCGTGTCCTCTCCCCTGCTGTCATGAGAAATACTGCAAGGAGCCTTATCTGTTCATAAGCCTTCCCATATTTGGAGTTATTTCTTTAGGACTGATTCCCAGAAGTCGGATGAACAGGTCAAAGGACACATACTGTTCTGATGCTCACCTTTCTCTGTTGGCCCAGCCACCTGCTGTTTGCTGGAAGGACACATGGTTCCAATTAAAGGCCTGGAGTTTTCTCATAGATTCCAGCTGCAGAAAAGAAGGCACCCCTGAGGCACACACAATGTAGTGAACTTGCTCAGCTGAACTGCCAGTGGGGAGCATGGGGTTCTATTAGACTGTTCTCTAAAGAAACTCCGTGACCTTTTGTATTGGCTCATGTTTCAGGAGACCTTGTGATAGCCGAGGCTGTAAACACATACACTTGGAAGAGCAAGGGGCAGGTCTGAAGCTCTCGTCCTTGCCTAGGCTTGAAGCACCATCACCCCACCTCACGGCTCACTTCAGAATGTACTGGTCTTACCATCTCTCAATGCTCCGTTGCCTCCATCAGGAAAACAGATGGTCGAAAGGTGAGGGACTGAACTGTGGACATTATCTTATTAAGTCATCAATCAGTGCTCATTTGAATCCCTCCACTCCAGGTCCACTGGCAGATCCATTCACACTGGACTGGATTCACTCATTAGACAAACGTGAACGCACACACACACACATACACACACATACACACATATACAGACGCACATATACACACACAAGCACACATATACACATACACACATACACACATACACACACACACACACACACACACACACACCAGCTCTGTGCTGGGCCCTGGTGAGGGGTTCCTCGGAGGACCCTGAAAACGTTTGCCATGTGATGGGCAGGAAGATGACTCCGCAGTTAAGACATTTGCTATGCAAGCCTGACAACCTGAACCTCATCCCTGGAACCCACGATGGAAGGAGAGAACTGATTCCTGAAAGTTGTCCTCTGACTTCCACACACACACATGCCCTGGTACGCATGCACCCACACACCCACACTCAGGCACACACACATCATACACACACAGTAATGATAATAAAAAAAATTTAAAAAGGTTCTCTCCTGGCCTCCCAGGTAGGATCCTAAAGGACAAGGATCAGGGATGAGTGGCTAGAGATGTTGTTGGAGGCCATGGCTACTTTCTCTTGACTGTTGTGTGCTGTGTGGCTAAGAGCAAGCTTTGCTCTTGCAGGTCTGTGCTTCAATGAATAACCGTGCAAGCCGCTTCCTTTCCCCCAGCTACAGTGGCCTCTCCATTAAAAAGCACAATGACATCATCTGCCTGCTGGTGTTGGGAGGGTTCCAGAGGGCAACAAGTGTGAGTATGTGAAGTTTTTAACTGGGCTCTTGGGACCTCATTGCTAAGAGTTGGCTATGATGATGGTGGAGGAGGAGGAGGAGATGGGCAGAGAGCTTGGAAGTCTTCCCGAAGATTCTGAACCTTGGCAGAGAAGGGTATGAGAAGGTCCACAAGCAGAGGCAGATCAGCAAGGTACCCAAGGCAGAAAGATAGCAACATCTTGGAGAGAGGCCTCAGCATCTCAGCCTTCAAAAAATACTATTATTTTATTTTATGTGCATGGGTATTATCCCTACATGTACGTCTGTGCACTACATGCATTCCTGGGGGCCTCAGAAACCAGGAGAAGGTATTAGATCCCCTGGAACCGGAGTCAAAAGCAGTTGTGAGTCTCCATGTGTGTGCTGGGAGCGGAATCTGGATCTTAGGTGAGAGCAGCGTTCTTAACCTTTAAGCCATTTCTCCAACCACCACCACCACACAAACCTAATTTTTTTTTTGAGACAGGGTCTCTCATTGAACCAAGAGGTAGCAGATTTGCCTAGGTGACTGATCAGCAAGCCCCAGGCAGGAGCTTCCTGGCCTCACCTCCCCAGTGCTGATATTATAGACCCACACCACTGTGACCAGCTTGTACATGGGCATAGGACACGGGCTACCTCAGCCCCTCTACCATAGGTTTTAGTTAGCTGTTATACGTGCCTGCCTCTATGAGCCCTGGTGGGGGAGGGGAACGGGCTCCTCACTGTCTGTTGGCACGTGATCAACTCGATCAACTCTTGTTCTCATTAAGCCTCTTTCCCTCCTGCAAGCATCACACAGTGATGTCTGTCCCTGCACTCCTGGGCATGCGCTCCACCCAGGGCACCGTGGAGGAGGCCTCCTCTAGACCTCACAGCTGAGATGGCAGGCTTGGGCTTCCTCCTCAATTCCTCCCAGGCTTGACTTTGCCTTGTTTGTCTCCAGCTTCCTCGGAACTGGGCGGGGCAGGTGGGTGTGGCCATGAGAACCGCCGCCTGGTGCCTCAACCACAGGATGCAGCCAGAGAGCTGTCCTGGGGACTGAGATGTTTCCAGCTGTGGCCCTTCATCCTCCCTTCCTGTCATGGTGCTTGAGACCGTTGGACAAGAGGAAAGGGATCTTGCTATGTCCCTGCTGATTTCTCCCTGTCTGCGGGCTAGGTCCAGGACCTCAGACCACCATACCCAGCCCCTGGGATCCCTCTTCTGTCTGCTCCTTTTTCTTTCATCTTCAGCCTCTTTGTAACAGAGTGAATAGCTCGTTCATTCACCCATATGCCAAGTGCTTTACTGAGCACTTACTACGTGCCAGGAGCTGTGCTCTGCCCCAGGCAGGGCCTCACTATACATCCCTGGCTGATCTCCTGCCTCAGCCTCCTAGGTGCTGGGACGACAGACAACAGCCACTGAGTCTGGCTCCAAGCATTGTTCCAGGTACAGAAGTGAGCTTCACTAACCCCTGGCCTCCATGAGATGGCACTATGAGGGTTAGAATTTCCACCGAGGCGGGGTAGAGTGATGGTTCAGTGGCTAAGGGTGTGTACTTAGCTCTTGCAAGGGGCCCGAGTTTGGTTCCCAGAATCCAGATCCCAGGGGCTCACAATCATCTATAACTCCAACTCTGGTACCTACTCACATGCACATACCTACATGAAGACATACACAAGTATGCATAATTAAAAAGAATAAAAATAAACCTTGGAGGCTGGAGAGATGGCTCAGTGGTTCAGCACACTTGCTGCTCTTGCAGAGGACCTGGGTTCAGTTCCCAGCGCCCTGTAACTCCAGCTCATGCACATACGTATAAATACAAACGTTCTTCCCGTTGCCCTCTCCTTGTGTACTGCTACCGCTCCCTCGCCCAGCAGCCCCCTACCCTACTGTCTCTACCCTGCCAAACTCATTCCCAGGACTCCTTCAGGAACCATGTGGACAGGAGGTTGGGATAGGTTGGCATTCCTGCCACTCCCTAGTCCTGACCACAAACAAGCTTGCAGGCTGGAGGGGCCCACCTGATACACAGGGAGTGGCTTCCTGTCCCAAAATGGTGCTGGGGACTCTCCTTGCATCTCTGATTTTGCTTTTCTTGTTGACCTGAGATGGGCAGTACTTACAACCGGGAAGGAGTCTGCCTGTGCTTGGGTTTCAGTTTACAAGGCTGAATTCCCTTGTATGCGTGTGGTTTTGTTTGTTTTTTGTTTCAGACCACCAAATGCCTTCAGTACCTGAGGGTCCTCGTGTTTCCTAGTGTGACGTGCACCAGTGTATAAGTGTGGGCAATGAGCTGGGAGGCATGTTGGGGCATGGAGGTACATGCCCCCCCCCCTCGCCCCTTCACCCTCCTTTGGGTCTCCTTGGGTGCTTTTCTTACGGTTCTGGGAAAACATCAGGCCATGCTGGCATGATCAGTATGCTGTCTCTCCATAGGGTGGGGCTGTCCTTGGTTCATGTCAGCTCTGGACCGGCCTGGGGGACCAGCCACAGTTGTTGTGCACTGGCTCACGTCTAGTATTTTGTGTATATGTAACAAGGTCTGACTCACACATGCATTTAGCCACATCATCCTAGAATCTCTGCGATGTGCATGTGTCCCTCCAATGGTGGCTCTGGTCCTCCACCGTCACCCTCTGCTCACACTGGAAGCCAAGGAAGGCTTGGGTCAACTGGGTTGCAAGGTTTAACTGATTTGTATTTTATTTGTCATTATTCTGTGCATGTATGACGTAGTATGAGTGTGAGTGTGAGTGTGAGCTTCTATGTGCCACAGCATGGTGTGGAGGTCAGAAGGCAATCCTTCTATCATGGGAACGGGGAATTGAACTCACATTATCAGATTTGGACTGAAAGTGGTCTAAAAACTGAGTTCCAGGACAGACATGAGAAACACTATCTCACCCCCCACCAAAAAAAAAAAGATAAGAAAAAGAAAAAGGAAGGAAGGAAGAAAGAAAGAGAAAGAAAGAAAGAAAGAAAGAAAGAAAGAAAGAAAGAAAGAAAGAAAGAAAGAAAGAAAGAAAGAAAAAAGTACTGTTACCTGCTGAACTGTGTCACCAGCCCAGGTTCCCATGCCCTATACAAGACACTTAAAGGCAATGTATCTTGCCCTCTTTACAGATGGAGAGACTGAGGCTCAGCAGAAACCAAGATCAATCATGTCCCAGGTACCATGCAGCCAATGAGAAGCCAAGTCTGTCGCTCTTGGCCCCTTAGGTCTGGCTCCAGAGCCCATGTCATTGAAGCACCAGAGAAGGAACAGGAGGCTGCCCGCCTCGGTGTGGCCCCTCCTCCCTAAACTTAACCCTGTTAAAAGTCCGGATGGGGAGGAAGGCAGGGGTCAAGGGAGCTGTGGGGATTCTTCACAAGGGCACCAACTCACCTGGAGTGACTCTGAATGGGTGGAGGTGGGACAATAACCCATTTACGAGGCCCCAAGATGTGATCTTACAGGAAGGCGTTAAGTAGATCCACCGGAACCAAGCTTGGAATTTCAAAATATTTCGGAAAATTTTGTGAAACAAATTACAATTTTTTTGTTTTGTTTGTTTTTGTTTGTTTGTTTGTTTTTGTTTTTCAAGACAGGGTTTCTCTGTATAGTTTTGGTGCCTGTCCTAGAGCTCGCTTTGTAGACCAGGCTGGGCTCCAACTCACAGAGATCCGCCTGGCTCTGCCTTCCGAGTGCTGGGATTAAAGGCATGCACCACCACCACCCAGCCACATTTCAATCTTTTTAAAAGAAATTTTAAAAGCCCTAAGAAAAAATGAGCTACCAAGGCTTCCTTTCTTCATGTCCATCTCTGGAGGTTGGTGATTTACATCAACACTTCTCTGGGGTCACCATGGAGTAGATGCTGTCATGTGTTTGGTGGTGCCTTTTGTTATTTCAAGATAGGGTTTCTCAGTCTTGGCTGCCCTGGAACTCACTCTATAGACCAGGCTGGCTTTGAACTCAGACTTCTGCCCTCCCAAGTGCATGCACCACCCCTGCCAGGCTTGTTTACTGCTGTTTTATAAGTATGGTTCTGTTCTAAAAAGCAAAAAAACGTGGACAGACTATGTAGAGACATCCTTTCTCATGTTTTAAACTCAGCAAGTAGATGACCTTAGGCTCATGTTCCCACTGTAACAACTTGAAGAAGCTGGTTAAATTATAAGATCTGAGCTGGTGCAGGGGAGCTGAAGCGAGGACTCAGTAGTTAAGAGCACTGATTGCTCTTCCAGTGGACCTGAGTTTGATTCCCAGCACTCACATAGTGGCTCACAACCATCTGTAACTCCAGTTACAGGGGATCCAATGCCCTCTTCTGGCATCTATGGATATTACACACATATGGTACACAGACAAAACACCCATACAAATAAAATTAAAAAGAAATATAAAAAAAAGTTAATCAGGCCTGGGGACACAGATGGTCCAGTGGGTAAAATGCTTCTGTGCAAGTGTGAGAATTTGGATCCCCAGTACCTCTGTAGAAGCAGGGCATGGTAGCATACACTATACAAATATGTATGTGTATGTGTATATATATGTGTATGTGTATATGTATATGTATGTATATGTATGTGTATATGTATATGTAACAAGGTCTGTTTCACACATGGATTTAGCCAGGTCATCCTAGAATCCCTGGGCTGTGCATATGTCCCTCCACTGGTGGTTCTGGGCCTTCACCGCCACCCTCTGCTCACACTTGTGGACTGAGACCTGGGGACTCATCTGTCTCTGTGTGCCCCATGCCCTCAATGCTGGGTTGTAGACATATCTTCCCATTCTTGGCTTTTATTGAGAGCTGGCAATCTAAATTTGAGTCCTGGTACTTGGGCCACCTCCCTAGCCTTCCTCTAGTCTTCTGTCTTAGGGCCAAGGATGGGGCTTCTCCCAGCTTCTTACAGGGGGAGAAAAAAGCAGTGAATACTTGAGAAATCAGAAGAAGAGGGCACCAAGAGTCCAGGAAGGGGCTGGGGTGACCCACCTGTATGCCTTAGCAGCACATCTGCAGAGTTCAGCCTACGTGGAGTGGAGAGAGCTGAGCAGAAGGAGTCTTCAAGGGCAGAAGAGACAAAGATTCACCAAGTTCTCTGTGAAAAGACTATGAGGTGCCAGGCGGTGGTAGCTCACACCTTTAATCCCAGCACTTGGGAAGCAGAGGCATGTGGTTCTCTCTGAGTTTAAGGCCAGCCTGGTCTACAGAGTGAGTTCTAGGACATCCAGGACTACGTGAGACCCTGTCTTTAAAAAAAGGCTGTGACGGCACAGTCTGGGCTTTTCCCACAGTCCTCTTTATCTAGAGAGGGCAGTTTTATTTTTAGCTTCTGTCTTTTGATCATAAACATTTTTTAGGAGAGGAGGAAGAGCCATCCCTGAAGAGCGTGACCCTGCCCAGAACCTCTTTGCTTTTGACGTATAACATCCAGGATCCGTTAAAATTATTAGACATCAAAAGAGCTAGAAAAATCTGGCAAGCAGTGAAGGGAAGAGGCCAGCTAGAGGTGGGGAAACTGAAAGATACAGATGTGGACATCAGCAGACAAGGAAATATATGTGAAATAACCAGAGTGAGGCTTCGAGGTGGGAAACTGGAGTCATTGAAGAAAAGCAGCCAAAATAACACTCTACAACTCAAAAATTAAGAACTTCATGGGTGAATCTGCCAATGGGTTAGGCACAGCAAAACACAGGAAACAGGAACTCAGAGAAAACCAGCAGGAAATACTTAACAGGGGAGAGAGGAGGAGAAAAGGGAGAAAGAAGAGGAGAAGAGGAGAAGAAGAGGAGGAGAGAAGAGGGAAAGGAGGAGGAGAGAAGGCGACACCTCCAGCCTCCTCAAGCTGGAGGTGAGATCCCTAGCAAGACAAGCGGTATCGTCCAGCTCTGGGTTTGATGAAGAGACCCAACCCCAATGAGTTAGGCAGAAGAGTGATGGAAGAAGATTCCCGGCATGCACTTTGGGCTTCCACCTGCCTGTGCACACCCAGGCTGCAAAGAAGACAGGACTGACTACGGTGAGATCAGTCTACAACCGTAGGATGCACAATGGACAAGGGAACTCAGAGAATGGGATACATGTGACCCCAGCTGGGGGCCCTGCAGGCCTTCCAGAGAGGACGCGTGTGGCTGTGGTCCTTAGAAGAAAGAAAGATGTTCCAGGAAGCTGCCACCAATGGTCCTCTCTTCACCCTCTGGCCAAGTAGATTCTTTCTTTGGAGGAATCCAGAGTTGGCACATCCCTATCCAGGAACTCCGCAGCATTGGAGCCCTCCACCTCCCTTCTCGGAATCCTCTCTCTGCAGCCTAAACAGTTATTTTAATTGTAAGGCAATGTCCCAACCAAGTTTCTAAATTCTATTTTGGAGGAAGGAAGTGGGGGAGGGGGGGCTAAGGATGTAGAGAGCTTGCCTGGCATGCAAAAAGCCCTGGGTTTGGTTCCTAAGCCCCTAGCATGACATAAAACCAGGCTGTAGTGGCAGAAGTTTGTAATCCCAGCACTCAGGAGGAGGAGGTAAAAGGGACCAGAAGTTTAGGGTTGTCTTTGGCTGTGTGCTGAGTTCAAGGCCAGCTGGTCTGCTTAAGTCACAGTCTCAAAGAAAGGGGGAGAGGAGAGAAAGGAAGGAAAGAGGGAGAAAGAAGGAGAGGGAGAAAGGGATGGTGGGACAAGAGAGGGAGGGAGGAGAGAGAGAGAGAAAGAGAGAGAGAGAGAGAGGGAGGAGGGAGGGAGGGAGGGAGGGAGGGAGGGAGGGAGGGAGACCCTTTGTCTTGAGGCATGGCTTCTGCTTCTAGGGACCTGCTCAGGTAACACATCTTTTAGAAACAGACATGTTCAAATAATCCGCCTCTGCTGAGCCCTGAGCTAGGGACTCAAAATGAAGGAATGAGCAAGACCCAGGGCCTGTCCCGGGGAAGAAAAATTCTTCACTCAAAGCATTTGAAAGCCGACAATTGACTAAATTGCTCTTGAGCCAATATTCTGGAAAATGCTGTTTCTTTCTTTCTGCCCCCCCCCTCACCCCCCACCCCCAACCCCCTCACCTCCCCAACCCAACACCCACCCCCACCCCCCCCCACCCCCGCAATGAGATTAGCTAAAAGTACGTGTCTCGAGCACTTTCCAAACCAACCCTGCATCCCAGCACATGTTCACTGTTGGCACAAAAGCACGTTGGAACTGAGAGTGCACAAAATGCGTGAAACCAATTGGAAGTCTGCACCACCTTATAGTCTCATGGCTGACCCCCAATGCCAGTTCCCAAGGTTTAAATTTGGGCACATTGGATTTAGGACAAGCATACAAAACCCGAACCCAAACTGAAAAACAGAAAAGAAAATTGTCTATATGTTAAAGATATCATTATCATCACCCAGCCAAGGCTGAACCCTGCAATCAAAACAGAGACATTCCCCAGAGAGCGCGTGTGTTTTTTATGGCAAGCTTTATTTGTGCCTAATCTCCCTCTACACGGCAAAATCACTTTAATAAAACACCCCCTGACACACACTCAGATTCTAGAAAGAGACCATCTGTTGATGATTCCAAGGTCTTATGACTTCATCCTAAAATCAAAATATACTGTTCAAAGCTTCGTGGAAAATGAAACAAACCATAAAGAGATGAGGTCTACTTTAGGTGGAACAAGAAAGAACTGATTCATAGTTACATAGAACTCAGAAGACATTAGTCAGGAATGATCCCTTCGACCACTGAAGTCACCTGCAAGACTTTGGTGAGGGATTTATCGCCTGTGTGCCCCACACTTCACAAACAGAGGGGTGCTTGCTAGCACTCCACACTCCTTGGTCCTGTGTTTAGAAAAGTAGCACGTCCCCATGAGCGGACAGGGTCTCATGTAGACCAGGCTGACCTCAAACTTCTGATGCTCCTGTTTCCATCTCCCAAAGTGCTAAGACCATAAGCATATACCACCAAGCCTGGTTTTATGCCGTGCATGGTATTTGAATCAGGAGTTTGTGCATGCCAGGCAAGTACTCTACCACTGAGCTACAATCTAGACTCTGTTTTTTAAGCCAAGATCTTGCTTTATAGGCCTGGCAGGGCTAGAACTCACTGTGTAGACCAGGCTGGTTTCAAACTCTCTCAGTGATCTACCTGCCTCTGCTTCTGATGGCTGGGATTGCAGACATGCACTCCCATGCCCATCCACCTTTGCTGCTTTGTTTTGGCACTTTGGAAAGGAAAGATTGCCAGATGATATTTCCTTGCCTTGCCTTCAAAAGCAGGGTATAGGAGCCAGTCTACTAGAAATAGTAAACTCTAGGTTCAGTGAGAGATTCTGTCTCACAAAATAAGGTGGAGAGTGGGAGACATCAGACATTGACCCAAATCCTTGTGATCACATATATACACAAATATATAATGTTTTTAATTTCTAAAAAGCTGTTGGAGCTGGGAGTGTTAGCTGGGTATGAGAACACATTCCTGTAACCCCAAACTAGTAAGGCTAAAGCAGGTGGGTTCAAGGTTAGCCTAGGCTGCACAGTAAGTTCCAATATAGCCTGGGCTACTAGTGAGACCCTGTCTCAAACAAACAGCGGTGGAATGTGCTGGAGAAGTAGGTCTCCTTTGCTCACTACACAGGATGTCAGTCACAGGAATGAGTTTCACAAGAAGAACTGTTTATTCATGAGGCAGCCATCTCTGGAGATAGGAGAGCAAGTCTCAAATTCATGTCCCCAAGAATTCAGTGAAGCGTTTTTTTGTGTGCAGCAGCCTGGGGAAGGGAACGGCAGGTTAGGAAGTTGTCTGTGGTCAGCACACATGTAACCGACTTCATCAATTGTCACTTATGATGCATCTATGACTCTGGATATTGGTGGTTGTGGTCATGAGGCTGGGGGATGGAAACCAGGGCCTTGTGCATGCTAGGCCAGCACTCAGCTGCTGTGCTATACTTCTGGTTCTAAGATTGGTGGGCGAGAGACAGGTCCGTGTTTGTGTGTTTGAAATGGGGCCTCACTGGTTTTCCCTGAGTTTGAAGGGTCAAGCAATTCTACTACCCACCCTCCCAAGCAGCTGAGGCCACGGGTGTGCGTCACCACTCACTATCCGCTCTACCGATTGCTATCCGCTCTACCACTTGCCACTGCTAATGGATGGTTTTTACAGTCAATTGACCTTAAAGCAAGTCGCTCCACAGAGCTGGAGCGGATAGTCTGTGGAGTTTAGTCCAGCTTGTCTCTGTTTCGGCTTCATAGTGTCCTCTATCACCTTCTCCTTGTCCCCAGGGATGGCAGAAAGGGCTGCAGCAGGAACCACAGGGCTTTTGAGACGTTTGACTGTGCCTGCCACTTCCGCCACAACCCCATTCATATTGCAGACCATTTGCCTACTTATACGCGGCCTGGAAGTCAGTCAGATTTGTAGCACTCGCCTCCACATTCCCACACACCATGTAGCTATTGCCTTAGGAAGGGGTGAAGTCCATGATGAACAAGTGAATTACGTCAGACATTCCAGGAGGAAAAAGATCAAGTTCGCTTTACACTAACTCTCTCAGAACACAGAGGAAAAGGGATCCTTACTAATTCATTTTATAAAGGCAGCATTACCCTTCTAACTAAAACCAAACAAGAAAAATTGCAATCCAATATCTCTCATGAATACAGTCACAAAAATCTGCAATGTCAAACGTCGAACCAAATCCAGCAGTATATAAAAAGAACGACCTGTCATGATGACAACAATGAAGAGGGACACATCATCAGACTAGATCAGTTTAACATTTGAAAATCAATCGGGATGATTCACCACGTTGACATGAATCATGCCACCATTTCAATATCTATGGAAAAAAAACTTGATGCAATCCAACATCCATCCTAGACAAAATATCTCTGCAAGCTGGGAGTGAAAGGAAACTTCATCTTGGGGAAGGTGGGTCTCATACTTGACCTTGAACACTGCCAGGCGTGCTGAAGGACAGCTGGCACCATTCCAGTTTGGAGCAGGAAGAATAAAGGCGTCGAGCCTTCAGAGGTAGCTCAGTGGGTAAAGCAAGAGTAAAAACCTAAGTGTGAACTCCTGGAATCCACACAAAGTCAGGCATGGTAACTCATGTCTGTAATCCCAGGGCTCCTATGGAGAGATGTGAGGCAGAGACTAGAAACTCCTGGGGCCAGTTCGAGAGCTCCTGCCTTAAAGGAGGTGGAAAGCTAGGAGGAACACCCAGATTGTTCTCTGACTGCCACACACACACACACACACACACACACACACAC
Organism: Peromyscus leucopus; assembly: GCF_004664715.2. Classification (NCBI taxonomy): domain Eukaryota; kingdom Metazoa; phylum Chordata; class Mammalia; order Rodentia; family Cricetidae; genus Peromyscus; species Peromyscus leucopus. The sequence continues at coordinate 19,320,568 of NC_051080.1, forward strand.
ACCCTTACACAAGCGGTAAAAAGATTGTGCATTTCTGCTTCTGTAAGGCGGAGTGCCCCAGCGTTATTTAGCTCCTCTAGGGTGATTCCTGACTGGTATTCAGCCTCATTCTAGAGGGTTATTGAAGGATCCAAACATACCTGCAGAGTCACCTCTTTCTTTTTCAGGTGTAAATATTTTGCAGTTCTGCTCTTTAGTATAGACACATTTTGAATTGCTGTCTTGGTGGGTTGGCCCTTCACCTTCATACACGGCTCCTCCCTGGCTCTGGAAGTTCTGCTTCTGCTCCAAAGCCTGCTTTGCCTGATATTCATACGGCAACATGCTTTCTTCTGGTTAATATTTGCATGATAGATCTTCTTCCATCAGTGAGCTGTCGACCTGCCTCTACAGTTGGAAGCCCCTTGCAAGGGGCTTGTAGTCAGGGCCTGCGTTTTCATTCACGCTGCTAATCTGTGTCTTATAATTGCTCTATGAAACAGTCATGGCTGAGTATTTACTGATACACCAGAGCTGGTGTCTACCCCTTCATCTTTTTGTTCTGTCTGTTCTGTTTCTTGCTTCTTTTTCTTTTATCCTATAAAGTTACCTGACTTTTTTTTAGAATTTCATTTTAATCTCTCTATCATAAGTTTTTGTTTTCTTGCTCTGTAGTCTAAGCAGGCCTTGAATTTTCTATCCTTCCGCATCAGCTCAGCCTAGGTAGCTAGGGTTACAGGCACCATTGGGCCATTTTATAATTATCTCAAGTATTTCCTTCACATCTATTTAAAGCAGTGTTGGTATCTGAAAATAATACGTATTGGGGCTAGAGAGATGACTCAGTGGTTAAGAGCACTAGCTGCTCTTCCAGCGGACCTGGGTTCAGTTCTCAGTCCCGACATGACGGCTCACAACCATCTATAACTCCAGTCTCAGGAGACATGATTCCTCTTCTGGCCTTCACAGGCTCCAAGCATGAATGCATCACACAGATGTACAATGCAGGAAACAACTATATCTTAAAAAAAAAAAAAAACCAAACTTCAAAAAAAAGTTTAAGAAAAAAATTATTTTTAAAGTTCCATTGTTTAGCTACCTTCCTGATAATCTAAGATTTCTTATTTTATCATTTCTTTTCTCTTTCTTTCCTTTCTTCTTTATTTCTTTCTCTCCTTTTCCTCCTCCTTTCTTCTTCTTCTTCTTCTTCTTCTTCTTCTTCTTCTTCTTCTTCTTCTTCTTCTTCTTTTCCTTCTCCTTCTCTTCTCCTTCTTCTTCTTCTCTTCTCCTCCTTCTCCTTCTTCTTCTTTTGAGACAGGGTCTCACCATGTAGCCTTGACTGTCCTGGAACTCACTCTGTAGACCAGGCTGGCCTTGAACTCACAGAGATCTGCCTGCCTCTGTATCCCAAGTGCTGGGATTACAGATGTGTGTCACCACAACAGGCTCCTTTCCTTTTTTTCTATCTTTTTATTATTTCTTTTAATATTAATTTACTTAATTGTGTGTGTGTGGTTGTGTGTGCATCAGCGTTCGCACGCACCTGAGTGAACCTCTGTGTACCATGTGCATAGAGGAGCCTAAGGGAGTAAGAAAAGCTGTTGGGCCGGGCGGTGGTGGCGCACGCCTGTAATCCCAGCACTCGGGAGGCAGAGGCAGGTGGATCTCTGTGAGTTCGAGGCCAGCCTGGTCTACAAAGCGAGTTCCAGGAAAGGCGCAAAGCTACACAGAGAAACCCTGCCTTGAAAAACAAAAAACAACAAAGAAAAGCTGTTGGATTCCCTGGAACTGAGTTGACAGACAGTTGTGAGCCACCATATGGGGGCTGGGAATTGAACTTGGGTCCTCTGGAAAGAGCAGTGCTCTTAACCACAGAGCCATCTCTCCAGCTCTTTCCTTTCTTTTTCAAAAGAGCTTATTGTTTACCACTCATATCTCAGTAACCTTTTTATTTTATTTTTTATTTGTAGTTGTGTGTGAGTGTGTGTGTGCATGTGTGAGAATGTGTGTGAGTGCATGTGTGTGAGTGTGAGTGAGTGAGTGTGTGTGTGTGTGTGCGCGCACACGCGCGCGCGTGTGTGCACGCACGCACATACATACGTACGTACAGGAGCCCATGAAGGCCAGAAGTGTCAGATTACTTGGAGCTGGAGTTACTGCTTATCTTGAACTGTCAGATATGGGTGCCAGGAATGGAATCCTGGTCCTTCGAGAGCAGTGTGTGCTCTTAACCACTGGGCCGTCCTTCCCACTCTGTCCTTTTGCTCTTAACACACATTTTCACTGGGATACATGCTAACTTTTTTCTCTCAGTCTTCTAGAATGTCAAGAGCCTGCCTTCTGACCCCACAGTTAGGAGGAGGACTGTGCGGTAAGTACTGACCCCACAGGAAGCAGCACACTGTATCTCCCTTTGTTTACAGTTTGGGACAGTTTGGCCTGGCGTTGTCTTGGTGACTTCAGTTTGGAGGTTCACTGAGCTTCTCAGAGATTTGTGCATTCCCCTAATTTGGGGAGTTTTCAATTATTTCGTCTCTATCCCCCTTTCTTATTACAGAATCCGCTAACAACTCTCCCCCAGGGTTCTGCTGGGATTTTCTTCTGGTCTTTCTTCTATTGTTCTTACTGGACAATTTCTATTTTTCTATGTCTCTGTTTATATATTTCCTTTTATGATTATTTGTTGAGCCTCTATTTTTCTTTTTTCTTGTCTTCCGGACTAATTGCCTACGGAAACATTTTTATCATTACAGCCTCAAGATCTTGGCCTGATAATCTGACATGCCTGCTACCCCATGGTTGTATCCACTCCTTGTCATTTTTCACTCCGATTGCGATCTCTCTGGCAGTTGGCGTGCTGATGAGTGATTTTTCCGTTGAAACCTGAACAGTCTCGTATTTCAGCTGAGACTCTGGATCTTATTTAAGTGCCCTGCTGCAGCTGGCTTTTTCTTGTTCAGCTCTGGCAGGGGGAGGGGACGCTGCCCCATGACCACGGTGGAGGGAGAAGGCCAGCTTTCCTACTCAGCCTTCCTTGATAACCTGGGCTGGGAGAGGTCTGCTCCTTGTCACTGCTGAGTGCAAGTGACAGTCCCAGCTCTCTCCCAGCTTCCACCGATACCTGCCTGCAGCCGCGGAGCTGGTGGAGGGTCGGCTCCGCCACCGGAAGACATGATGAGAATCTTGACTCCTAGCAGGAACGAGAAAGGTGCCTTGATATTCTGGGTGAGAGCAGTCTCTCCTGACACCATGGCAAGGAACCTGTCCCCCTGGCAGGAATGGAGGTCTTGCTCTCTGCCCCGCAATACCAGCTGGCAGGAAGGTTGGCCACTTCACAGGGTCTGGCGTGTGTGTGTGTGTGTGTGTGTGTGTGTGTGTGTGTGTGGTAGTCACACCCCGACTGTTGTGCTCAGCAGAAGCACACCACTTACTCTGTCTTGGTAGCCTGCAGTGGCCTAGCTCTGTTGGCCTGAGTTTAGTCTGTGTCTGCTCCTGGTTCTGGATGGCAGCCTCCGGCGCTCCTTAGACCCAGAAGTCACTCGTCGGCCCCCACCTGTCTTGGTCAGTCTCCCTGTGTCTAGGGTTTTCAGTTGCATTTGGTGGGTGGAATAGGGAGAGGACATCTGTCTATCTGCCCAGAAACAGACTTCTCTCTGTGTTGTTTTCCACAACTTTCTGTGATTTTTTTTTTTTTTCAGAACTGAGAACTGAACCCAGGGCCTTGCGCTTGCTAGGCAAGCACTCTACCACTGAGCTAAATCCCCAACCCCCTTTCTGTGAATTTTTAATTTTTATTTTTCAAAATACAAAATTAAAAAGAGGAATATAGAAATAGCTCATTGGATAAAGCGCTTGCCACATAAACATAAGGACTGGAGTTCATTAGGCCGATGTATTGACCACATGCAATCCTGGGGTGTGAAGAGGCAGGGTGTCCCTGGGGCAAGGGGCTAGTTAAACTAGCAAAATTGGTGAGTGAGCTGTGGTCCAGTGAAAGAACTTGCCTCAATAAATAAAATGAAAAACAATCAGGGAAAACATCAACTTCAGGCTTCCCTGTGCACATGCATGGGCACTGGCATTTGTGTAAATGCACATACATCCACACACAAGCGCACCCACGTGCATTCAAACATGTATCCACATGTGCACATGAAAAAAGTTAAAAATGACTCCTAATATTGGGGTCTAATTTATTGAAACATGAAAATATAAGAAAGAATTTACAAGCAGGCGGTGGTGGCACACACCTTTAATCCCAGCACTCGGGAGGCAGAGGCAGGCGGAGCTCTGTGAGTTTCAGGCCAGCCTGGGCTACAGAGCAAGATCCAGGACAGCCAGGGCTACACAGAAAAACCCTGTCTTGAAAAACAAAAACAAAAATAAAAAAGACAGAAAGAAGGAAGGAACGAAGGAAGAACAGAAGGAAGGAAGGAAGGAAGGAACGAAGGAAGAACGGAAGGAAGGAAGGAAGGAAAGGCAAAAGTTGATATTTATCCATGCACATCAGTATATAGCAAATGCCAAGAATGGAGTAGTCACAGGTGTAGCGCAACAGTTTGGAGGCCCTGTCCCCAGGAGCAGACCCATTCGGGCATCAGGATACTCACAACACCAGCAGAAGAAGGAGAGAGAAGAGGAGCTGCAGAGAGAGGCCTGAGAGGGTGGCTCAGGGTCACCAAAGCCTTTCCAAGTGAAAAGGATTCCTCTCATGCTGAGGCCTGGTAAACCAATGAGGCCCAACAAGGCAAACCCTAGAACTGAGGGGTCTGCAGGGAAGCCTGCTTGGCCCTGTCTATGACAGGAACTGCGCCTGTCTACGACATGAGGCAAGACCACAGGCCCAGCTGCGGTGGGCGTGTGAGAAGCTGGGCTGGGAAAGTCCATCTGGCTGTGGGCAGCCAGACCGAGGGTGGGGGCCCAGTTGGCCAGCCAGACTCCTGGCTGGAGAAGATTGGAAGCATCTGGAAGGCATCATTCCCTCCAACCAATGGATGCCGAGAGACCAAACAAGGCTACAGTAAGCACAGGCTGGGTGGATCTCCCTGCTTTCTTTTAACCTTCCAAGCAGAATGTACATTTGGATGTGCCGTTTAACTTCAGAATCTCCTGGGGGAGACATGAGCATCTTGAGATCAAGATTAAAAGACATACTGATTTGTCCCACCCGGGCAGCGGGCTGATTTCACAAACATAAAAAGAACCATCCCCGCTAGGGGGATACAATATTTTGTATTTTAATTTGTATTCTCTTTCCAAACCACAGTCCTGGGATGATGAAACTCAGCTGCTGCTCTTCACTATGTCACATCTTGCAGAAAACAGAGAACTGAGTGAGAACCAGGTATGAAGAGGCCCCAGAGCTACAGCATGTGTGCGTGTGGCATAATGTGGAGAGACTGGATCCATGGTGGCCACTCTCCTTAAAGCGGTGGTTCTCAATTTTAATGCTCTGACCCTTTAATACAGTCCCTCCTGTTGTGGTGATCCCCAACCAGTAAATTATTTTCATTGCTGCTTCCTAACTGTAATCTTGCTGCTGTTATGGATCACATTGTAAATGATTTTGGAGATAAAGGATTGTCAAGGGGATCGCGACCCATAGTTGAAAATTACTGCCTTAAAGTAATTCCTTGCTTGGGGCTGTCTAGGACTCTACCTATCCATGGGTCTTCTGATTCTCTGGCCACAGCTCCATCTGCACTTTTTCCGGCGGGTCTTGTGCCCTTCTCCCTCCCCTCTCAGGACTGATACAGCTATTCCTTGATCCTTGTCACTCTTTACACCCGAATTCACGTCGCCAGGCAAGCTGTCCTCCAAATTCAGAAAAACACCCCACCATTGCCTCTTGGATGCTTGTCTGTTTCTTAGAACTCAGCCTATTTTAAACTGGATATGTACCATAATGGCTGCATCATGACCCCCATCCCCAAATTCATACACTAATGTCCTAAAACCCAGGATCTCAGCACCTGACACACTTGGAGTCAGTAAAGCACTAAGGTTGAATGAGGTCATTATGACGTGTCCTAATCCAACATGATGCTGTCCTAACAAGGAGATGGAAATATAGAAACGCACAAAGGAATAACCGTACAAGTACACAGGGAGAAGATGGATGTCTGTAAACAGCCAAGGAGAAGGGACTCAGAAGAAACCAGCCCTGGAAACATCTCGACTTTTCTGTTTTCTAGAAATGCAAGATACCTCGTCCTACACTGCTTGGTCCTGGAAATTTGACTGGGCAACGAGCAATAAGAAAAAACAGACAGACAGACACTTCTACAGAAGAGCTAGGATTGGGTGGGCTATGCTCGCTCTGATGGCAGGCACCAACTGCATCCCAGAAGCCCAGCCCATTTATTTTATAAATCTCAACAGAGGAGGCAGGTTTGTTGCATTCAACTGAGTAAGGAGGCAGGGTTAGCTAGACTATGTAGGAGGTCCCCATAGGGAAACAGTCTCAGGCTGCAACATCCCCAGGAGGAAGCTGTGTTGGATAGTTTTTGCACACATGTCAATCATTCATAAACACTTGGACCAGGAGAAGGCAATGGCAACCCCCTGAGTTTAACTGGGGGAAGGCTTTGCCATTCACATGGGTCTGAAGCATTGGTGTTCAGGAATGGCTGTGCTCATGTCAACAACACACATTCACTAGGACTTCATCTACTCCTTCACACATTGACTTGGGGCTTCCCCACCCCCCCCAGCAAGAAAACTCATTTCTGAAGTCTAAGCCCCTGGACTGTGGTGTGTTATTATAGCAGCCATTGCAAATTCTTACATGTGTCCTCACATCAAAGCCAGCTAACTGCTGTGACTGATACCAACAGCTGGCCAGCTGCTAGAACAAAGCAAGACACTTGGGACTTTCCTTCTTCTCTGGGTTCCATCACTGGCCATTCATGACCTAGATGACCTGAAGAGCTTTCTAGTGTGTTCCCATCTTTCTACCCATGCAACCCCTCCTTCACTTGAAAGGCTGACTGACCACCCAACAGGCAGAGCGGCCAGCTAAGATTGCTTCAGGGCCTGTAAACTCAGCACACAGCAGCACAGACACAAGGGATTATCCTTTTATGACTTCAGGGGTCTGAACGCAGATCCTGCCTCGACAGAGATTACTACATAACCAGGATACTAGGGCCCAAGATGGCACCATGAACGATAATGAGAAACTGGCCATGAAATCCAGGTAATATCTCTTCTTACACACAAGGCAGAGTGAGGTACTTGGGGGCTCTGTGCTTAGGATCCTCGAACCTTGGAAACCCCTCAACCCAGACCAACAGAGCCTGAGTATCCCCCCACCCCCCCCAGGAACTGGGCACTGAGGGTTTGTGCTCACTTCATAGTACATATGGTTCCTAGGTGCTTCATAGCCTCGAGGTTGTCATATGGTGGCACACGCCTTTAATCCCAGCACTCGGGAGACAGCGGCAGGGGGATCTCTCAGTTTGAGGCCAGCCTGGTCGACAAGGTGAGTTCCAGGACACAGAGAAACCCCGTCTTGAAAAATAGCAGAACAAAATAAAAAGTCTCATAGCCTCAAGGTTTTTGGGAACGAGGAGTGAGGGATTGTGCCTCTGCAACACACGTGTGTCATCATGCCTTGTGGTCACCAGCCTTTTATCACGGTGACAAAAGTTAGAAGGAGGAGTGGAGAGATGGCTTGGTTATTAAGGAACACTTGTTGCTCCTGCAGAGGACCTGGGTTCTCTTCCTAGCCTCCCAGCATCCACATGGCCCCTTACAACTACCTGTAACCCCAGTGCAAAGGGATCCGATGCCCTCTCCTGGCCTCTGAGGGCACTGCACACACAGTGCACAGACATACAAGCAGGCAAAATAGCCATACACAAAAAAGTGAAATAAGTAAATCTTTTTTTAAAAAAAAATTAAAAGGAGAAAAGATTGACTTTGTTCAGTGTTTCAGAGGGCTCAATGTAGTCCAGCTGGATCCATTTCTGTGGGCCCGAGACAAGATAAAATATCATGGCAGTGGGAACTTGTGGTGGGGGAGGATGCTTGCCTCACAGCAATGAGTAATTAGATAAACACAGAAGAGGCCAGCAAAAAGACATATCCTGTGGTGATATTGTGTTCCCCAAAATATTGTGCACCCTAATAAACTTATCTGGGGTCAGAGAACAGAACAGCCACTAGATACGGAGGCCAGAAAATGGTGGCACACACACCTTTAATCCTAGCATTCCAGAGACAGAAATCTGTCTGGTTCTCTGTGAGTTTAAGGCCACACTGGAAGCAGCCAGGCATGGTAACAAGAGCCTTTAATCCCAGGAAGTGATGGCAGAAAGCGGAAAGGTATATAAAGGCGTGAGGACCAGGAACTAGAGCTGGTTAAGGCTTTAGGCTTTTAGCAGCAGTTCAGCTGAGATTCATTCTGGATGAGGACTCAGAGACTTCCAGTCTGAGGAAACAGGATCAGCTGAGGAATTGGCAAGGTGAGGTAGCTGTGGCTTGTCCTGCTTCTCTGATCTTCCAGCATTCACCCCAATACCCAGCTCCAGGTTTGTTTTTATTAATAAGAACTTTTAAGATTCATGCTACAATACCCTTCAAAGACACCACCAGTTTCCCGCTTCTTCCAGTCAGGCCCCACCTTCTCTGGTCTCCGCTAGCCTGCTGTAGTCTGGCCAATTATTCATCCTTGATGGATGAACCGATTGTTGAAGTCAGATCCTTCATGATAAACCACCCTGCTATGCTTGGCTCCACTATCTGGACATTAAGCCTTAAGAACCAGTCCCTTTGAGGGACACTTGGCCCAAATCCCACCATGTTTTTGCCCATGTACAGGATACCAGCAAAGTCAGGGCACAGAACAGTGAGGAAAGAGCACACCAGAGGAAACCGTGCAGAATTTTGCCATCATCAGGGGTAGACAGACACTAAGATTCTAAGTTGAAGGTTTAAATTCTCAGTGAGAAGATTAGCTGGGGTGGTCTGGGTACCAGAGGAGGGCAGAGGTCTAAAAGGAGGGTGGCTCAGTTTGGGCTGGAGGATTGGATCCTCTGCAAACTGACTAGTCAGTGTGGGCAAGCCTGGGAGGGATTTGAAGACACAGAGACTTCCTTATCTCTGTTCATCCTCAAAGGAAGTCAGGACAGGAACTCAAACAGGGCAGAGTTTGAGAGAGATAGACCTAGAGACAGGAGCTGATGCAGAGGCCATGGAGGGGTGCTGCTTACTAACTTGCTTCCCCTGGTTTGCTCAGTCTGTTTTCTTATAGATCCCAGGACCACCAACCCAGGGGTGCCACCACCCAGGGTGGGCTGTGCCTTTCTCCCATCAATCATTAAAAAAAAAAAAAAAACATACTGGCTTCCCTATAGTTAGATCTTATGGAGGCATTTTTTAAATTGGGGCTCCTCCTCTCAAATGACTTTAGCTTGTGTCGCTGACATAAAACTATCCAGCACACCACCTTTCCTCTCGGGTCCTACTGTCAACCACCAAAAGTGGACAAAGGACAGTCAGAGGTGTCCCATGAGAGGTGCATATAGTAGGCATGGGAGAACCCAGAAGCAGGAAGAAAGGAGTCACTGTTGGGGCAGAGCCTTGAAACAGCGATGCTCCCAGACAGATGGAGAGAGGAGGAAGGGGAGTTTGCCAGGTGCACTGATGGGAAAGGAACCCAGGTTCATGCAAAGGTTCTCTTGGGTGTAGTTGGTTCTAGAGGGGCTAAGGCTGGACTAGCAGGCAGGACCATTACTGACGGGGCTGTAAAGCCATTGTCCACACCTGAGGTTAGACATGGTAGGGGTGGGGAGAAGGGTGGGGGAGGGATGGGTCCCATAGGGTTTGGGAGAATGATGAAGTCAGGCTGGTTCCTTGGAGGCATCTGGCCCCAAGGTTCTCAGATATCTTCACAAATGCTTCAGGGGCTAGGGGTGTAGCTCAGTTGGTTGGGTGTTTGTCTACCATGCTCGAAACCCTGAAAATAATATGATCTCCAGCATCACCAAAACTGGGTATGGAGGTGCATACCTGTAATCCTAGCACTCGGCAGGCGGAGGCAGGGGGGATCAGAAGCTCAAGGTCATCCTCTTGTTTGAGGTCAACCTTGGGCTACAAGAAACCCCTTTGCAAACCAAACAAACAAAACGTGGCAGCCTTTGTTTCTCCGTCAGATGGAGCTGATAACCCCATGTGCTGCATTGGCCTGTGTCACTGCTGAAGGTCACAGCTGTTCTCAGTTTCCTGGACCAGCAGGGAAGGACAGTTTCAGGAGGATGCAGCCCTTACTGTTGGGACTGGCCTTCCCAGAAGGAGGTCGGAAACCACACAGTCAGGAAGCTAAGCCTAAGCCCAAATAGCAGCATGGATGATGATGAGTCTGTGAGCTGACTAGACCAGGTGTCTGAGCCAAGGACCACACCCATCAGAGAGAGCTAATCTTTGAGGCAGGGCTGGTTTAACGGAACTTCTCTGTTTCACATCTGTAGTGCTAGAGCCCCAGGAGCAGTAAACAGAATGTCAATGTCACCCTCATTGAGGAGGGGGCTAGAGGCGAAGAACAGACTCTGAGAGCAGGACTGAGGTTGGGGAACCCCTATACTAGGAGAGGGGCTCTCATCCACCCCTCCTGGGGCAGAGCCCTTCCTCAGAGCGCACTTCCAGATGCCTATGGGATTCCATGTGCAAATAAAATCTGTACCCTCAGAAGTCACTGTCCCTAACCTGCCTCTTCCAGCCCTGAGTGCCATATAGGAGGGATGAGAGGACACTAGCCCACTCGATCATGCGGCCCTGGTGGCGCTTGCCCTTCTCCCCAATTCCCTGGGCCTTGCTACATTCCTAAAGCTAGCCCCCAGGTTTATTTCCTTATTTGGCCACTTCCTCCTCCTAAGGCTGACCACCAAGGTCCAGCTATCAAAGTATTAAAGTCCAGCAATCAAAAGCCCCCTTTGGTTCACCTAATTAACATGTCCAATTAAAATTAAGCACCTCATCCTCACACAGGGTTTCCCATTTTACCTTTATAAACTGCCATTTGCCTATGGGCCACATCTGTCTCCTCTCTACAAGGCAGTCCTTTGTCCCTCCAGGACAAACACCCCTGGTCCTTTTCCATTGTCCCTGTCCCCTTGTCCCTTGTCCCCTTTCTCTTTTACCGCCACACCACAGCCCATTCTAACACAGACCTTCCCCTTTTCTTAAAAATTACACCTGCAAGGCCAATTGCTGCTGTTTTTCTGCCTGAGTCAGAAAGCAGCCACTTTAACTTTTCTTCCCTGCTTAAAAAAGGGTCTCTCTGAGAAAACAGGTGTTTGTGTGTGGTTTGTGCCTAATCGGGGTCCAGGAGGGAGCCCCTGCTTTGCAGGGGTCTCCTTCAAGAGAGTCTTAGTGTCATGTTGTGCAGCAATTCCCTCTGAGACAAAATGTTCCGTCTTGGAGGGAAGTTCACTAATGCACAGGATGTTCTAAGAGGAAAATATTTTATCCTTGGGAAAGCTGGTTAAGGCACAGGATGTTAAAGGGGAGGGAAACTGTCCTTCCTATGAGGAAGCTACTTAAGACACAGGATTTTCTGGGGGGAGGCGAAACACTCCATCCTGTAGAGGATAGGCTCCTTAAGACAGGAAGTAAACAACTCAAAGGCTACAGGAAGTCCCTGAAACTGAACAGATTCACTAGGCCTCTCCTGCCCTATGCTTATATGGGTAGTAAAAATGGCTGAGGGGAGCTCTCAGATGTTCTGAGCTGCCTGGAGCAGACAAGCCAAAATGCTTGGAAGGAGCAGTGACCATCTGAGCTATCTGGAAGAGGCTGAGACTAGCTTAACTACCTGGAAAGGACACTCTCCAATATGTTGAGCCTCCTGCAGGTAGTGCAGTGAGCTCTAGGTTTCCAGCTTTAGGAAGAGGGCTTTTTTGATATAGCTACCCTTGAGTCATTTCTGTTTCCATAAGTAACCTCTCACCCATACTCCTGTAAGTAACCCTAATAAAACTCACTGATTGACCAAGATGGACTTTGGTGTTATCCACACGGTGGTCTGACCTCAGTTCCCTATCTGGGGTAAGTAAATGTTTCTTCAAGCCTTTCCAGGAAGAGTGTCACACCACACAAATCAGTCCCAGGACAGTCAAGCAAAGCCTTGCATCATTCTCCCTGAGGCTCTGGGGATGGGGAACCAATGGCTGTACTTCCCTGGTGGGCCTTCTTTGTCTGTCTTTAACCTGGTGTGATGGTGACTCATGGTTCCCACAGGGGACAAGAGCCTGAAGTGAGCAAACCTGTGTATAGCACAGAGCAGGGCCTGGCACAGGGCAGGTGCCTCATAAACACTAGCGAGGAGTCATGGGGGTGGGAAAAACACACGCCAGCACTTTCCACTGACGCCCGAATTCCGTTTGAAGGTTGTAATTTGGCCAGCGGTTTGTTTTAATTAGCGAGCTGCAGGAAGAGTGAATTTGGGGGGCTCAAATGCTTGATGATTTCTCCAGGTGGCAGGAAAAAAATATTAAATGATAAAAACAGCCTGAGAAACATTCTCGAGAGCAGGGCCTGTGAGTAGGGGCCTAAATATAGCAAAGGGTATTTTTGTAGATGGCAAAATGGTGCCCAAGGCTTGGAAGAAAACAGCATCTCTCCCCAAGTTTCCATCCAGCTCCCTCATGAATCAAGGTGACTAGCATCAGTTGGAAGCATCCATCTGCTTGAGTATCAGCCCCACAACCTGGCTCTGGGCACTGCCTGGGGCAGAGAGGCAAGAACGAACAGTATTCCAACACTGCCCGACTGTAGGATCCCTGCTCAGCCGCACCTCCAAGGCTTTTGCAAGTCTGCATTTTGAAAAGGAAGCGGGGCTCTGAGGAGGCAAAATTCAGTCAAAGAGCTTCAAAAACAAGCTCGCAGCCCGAGCCCCACAAACCCCTAATTGGGACCAGGTTAGCAGAGCCACAGCAGGGGCCCAGCCATGTGGCGTCCGACAAAAGGCTTCCTCCCCCAGAGGCTTCTTTTCTGATTTTTTGACATAAGCCATAACAAACACCATACAGAACCAATTACTCGGCGCCCCACGGAAGAGGCTGTGCTGTGGCTGGGGTGGCTGGCCGTGGACCCCCCTCTTAGGATGCCTCCTCTGTGCCGAGGCCACCCCACTGCTAGTTCTGTGACCCTGCTGTGTGCAGAGCCAGGCCTGCCAGCCCCAGAAAAACCACAGGGTGATGGATGGTGAATTCGGAAATGTGGGAATGTGCGGTGACTTCCACTCAGAAAGATGGGTTTATGGATGTTCAGTGAATGGATAAAGGCTGCCCAGGGGCTTTCAATGTCACAATCCAAAAGAGGGGCTCACACTAGGGAGGGAGAGTTTGGTGGGGTGAGGTGTTGATTGGTGTGTGACTAAGCAAAGCACCCATGCGCACCGCGGGCAAAGCTCTATTGAGTACTTTGTTCAAAGCTATGTGTGCATGGTTCCCTTAGAACCTGCATCTCAGTTGTCCACGGCCTTATGTGGAGAGAGTCAGAGAATGTGGATGATGAACGAACGGCTGGAGCTTGCTCCGCAACAGGGTGGCGCAAGACGGCCAAGCGTGCTTTCAGGAGTGCGATGTCTGAGTTCCGGGCCTCACTGCCCGGCTGACTTGGTTGCTAAGGGCTTGGAGTTCTCATCCGAAGCAAGGAGCCATCTGAGGGTGGCACTCTCGAGTGGTGTTCCGCAGAATGCGGAGGAGTCTGAGCGAAAGACAGAGAAGCGCTCACAGAACGGATTGTGGTTTCCTCTCTGGTGGAGGCTCTGGGAAGCTCATAGAACCCCACACTGAGTTCTTCTGGGCTTGTCGCTTTGGGCATGTCGGGGCAGCCTGGCAGGGAAGAAAGTCTGAGGGAAAGGGGCTACTTCCTTCACCTAGTGCATGTTTAGTTCATGGCTGCCTTCTAAAAGCAAAGCAAACAAATGCACTCAAATCTGTTATTAATTAGAAGCTCCAGAGGCGGCAGCAGGCAGGCAGGCCTACCTACACCATGGAGATGCTGGCCCAGGGCCAAGCAGCTGACTCCAGGTGAGGGAATGCGGGCCTATGTGGGCCTCCATGTAGAGTCTCCACGGCGAAGTCCTTGTTAAAGGCAGTGGAATGTGAAAGGGAAGTCAGAGAGCAGGTGCCACCTTTAGCTTTTTCTCTCAGAAATCGTCCGTTGCCATCCACTAATGCTTTGCCAGACCCCAGGGACTGACCAAGCCTTTGGTCTGCCCTGGACTTCAGTATCTTCTCTGGTACCCTCTGACCCTCTTAGGACCCTCCTTTGCCAACTTTCCTTCCAATCATTTCTGACTTGGCAGGCCCGAGTCCCTCATGGCAGGATGCTTCATTGGGGGGGGGGACTGAAAGAGACTAATAGAACATCTATTCACCCCAGATAGGACACCAGCAGACAAAAGAAACAATTACATCCAAACCAGTTTGTTTATTGGAGCTGAGTTACGGAGCCTGGGTGAGTATAGTAGTATTTGCTCCGCCCATGACCTTGAGCTATAGGGCCTGAAGGAGGTGGTGCTTCCTGCTGTTGTATGTGACCTCTTAAAAGGTAAGAGAGAAGGTTCATGAACCCCTTCTCCCTGCTGCCTACTTCCTGGTCTGATTGAACTGCCAGGTGGATTGGTTCCCGGTCAGATCAGAGGACGTCTTCAGCTGTCTACTCCGTTCTGTATTTGTGAGTGTATTTCCTCAATTTATATCTTTTTTTTTTTGAGCATCACAAATGTTTATTTATCAAAAAGTTTCATATGAAAATGTACATGAGCCAATTCTACACCCCAGACAAACAGTACTTTGGGGAGGGGGTGTGGACTCCTCTGCTGAACAGCCATTGTTTAGACTCTTTCCAAGACTTGTAATATGATGATGCTGTTTCCTCCTGTGACCACCATTCCAATGCTATTCTATTGCCCACTAGCTGCCATCTCTACACACTCATCAATAACAAGATTCATAAAGACATCAAAGCCCCGTGGTATTCCTTATCCGTGTCGGCCACCATTTAACTTCAATGATAACTTCTTGTCCATACATTTCTTCAGTTCGGGAGTGGGGCCTTGCTCGGTGACTCGGCATGATGGAAAGGAGCAGGCGGCCTCACAAATGCACACACGGCAGATCGGGTGCTGATATCTGACGTTACTACTGTGCAAGGCAATTGCTTTCTGGTAATCATTACTTTCCCTCAATTTGTATCTTTTTTAAAAATGTTTTTATTTAACTTTATTTTATGTGCATTGATGTTTTGCCATGGGTGTCTGGTCCCCTGGAACTGGAGTTACAGACAGTGGTGAGCTGCCATGTGGGTGCTGAGACTCTAACCCAGCTCCTCTGGAAGAGCAGCTGGTACTCTTAACCACTGAGCCATCTTCTCCAGCCCAATTTATATCTTAATAAATCTCTGTTACCCATTAAATAGATTCACATGGATTGATCTTAACAAGTGGCACCCAATGTGGGGCACCAAATGTAGCCAGAAGTTTCTCTGGTCCTGCCCGGCCCTGTAGTCAGGGACAAATCTCTCCCACCCACATCCTGCAGCTACTTGGCCCCAAGTAAACACACAGAGGCATATATTATTTACAAACTGTATGGCCTATGGGTCAGGCTTCTTGCTAGCTAGCTCTTATAACTTAACCCAACCCATTTCTATTAATCTATATGCTGCCACATGGCCGTGACGTTACCAGTCTGTGGGCATCTTGTTGCTCCTCGGGCGGTGAGTGGGCTGGCATCTCTTCCAACTCCACCCTTCTTCATCTCCTCTTCAGTTTGAATGCACCACCTAACCTTATTCTGCCTTGCCATTGGCCAAACAGCTTTATTTATTAGCCAACGGGGGCGACACTTATTAACAGCATACAGAAAGACATCCCACAGCAGGTGAGGGTTGTGGGTGACTCAAACAGCAGGTGCACCATCAAAAAGCATACCCCAGCATAGGTGACCCCAACACAGATGACGATTCACCAAAGCTACACCGCTGCCGCCAATCTTCCACCTCCTTTGTGTTCTAGAACATCAAGGTGGGGTGCAAACAAGGGTGCTGGAGGGGGGTGAGAGAGGGAGTAGCTGGAATCTTAAGCAAGCCTCATCACGCTCCCCCCACTTCTTCCATGAGGAAGTGCTAATAGGCCCAACCCTGTGAGGGCCTCTTGCCGGTTACCACAGTTGCTTTGCTTTCAAGACAGCAGTGGTGTGTGTCACACCCGGGGACAGAGGTCCACTAGATAGGACTTCATCAGAGCTATCCCCCCTGCCCCAGGCTCTGTACAGTACTAAGTCCCTCCACCTGCCCATAGGTACCACTGTGCTGAACATGGTGAACGAGCAGGAGGGACCGGTGCAGCCTGTACCCTGAGCATCAGGCGATAAGGGCAGTTTCTGAAAGGTCTTCCTTGGCCGATCCGAGATGCAAGTTTATATTGATGCCATTTACAATTTTTCCTTGAAGGTGGAGTTCAAATTGAGAATAGTGATGGAGTCACATCTTAATTCGGGCTTTGGGGCTTTGTTTTTATCATGTATGTATATAGGTGCATGTGTGGTTCCTCAGTAATCATTACATTTTATTTTTTTTTTTTTTTTTTTTTGGTTTTTCGAGACAGGCTTTCTCTGTGTAGCTTTGCGCCTTTTCCTGGAACTCACTTGGTAGCCCAGGCTGGCCTTGAACTCACAGAGATCCACCTGGCTCTGCCTCCCGAGTGCTGGGATTAAAGGCGTGCGCCACCACCGCCCGGCCATTTTTTTTTTTTTTTTTTAAGATTTATTTATTTGTTATGTATACAGTGTTCTGTCTGTACATATCGCTGCAGGTCAGAAGAGGGCACCAGATCTCACTACAGATGGTTGTGAGCCACCATGTGGGTGCTGGGAATTGAACTCAGGACCTTTGGAAGAACAAGCAGTGCTCTTAACCTCTGAGCCATCTCTCTAGCCCCCATGACATGTTTTTTTATTGTGTCTGTTTAGTCTATAGTATATATGAGTGCTGGGGTGTATGTAGGCCAGAGGTCAATATACAGCGTCTTTCTCTATCCTTCTCCACCTCTGTGCTTGAGACAGGCTCTCTCACTGAGGCCAGAACTCACTGATTGGCTAAGCTGACTGGCCAGTGAGCTTCAGGGACCTGCCTGTTTCAGCCCTGTTGTTATTAGGGTTACCGAGGTAACCTGACTTTCTATGTGGAGGCAGAGCACCCAAATTCAGCTCTTTGTGATTGCACGGCAGTTGCTTTACTGCCTAAGCTATCTACTTAACTTCGTTTTTTTGAGAGAGGCTTTCTCACTGGGACAGTTTACCAAGCCATCCAGTCTGGTTAGCCAGTGAGCGGGGCTTCTGCTTCCCCGGCACTGGGATTACAAATGTGCACCCCAGTGCTGGGCTTTTTACGTCGGTGTCGGGGATCAAACTGGGGTCCTCATGCTTTCACAGCACTTTCCTGTTGAACTCCCTCCCCAGCCCCACCTTCAGTTTTGGTGATGGTTGAATAGGATCTGTTTCCCCGCCCCCCTCCAAAAAGAAGATCATTTTGGCTGGCGGTGGGCTTGGAAAAAAAGAGGCACTATCGGAGCCTGGCAAAGGAGACTCCTGCAAGGCTTTGGTGTCTGGGGGAGACTGGATGCTGGGACAGGAGCCAAGTGTGTGGATAAGAGAGAATGACGTCAGAGTAAGACATGCCATCGGCTGGTAGGGGGAGCAGGAGGAGGGGTCAGGAATGAGGTCCAGGTTTCTCCTGTAGGACCATCAGCGTGGCATCTGGTAATAGAAGAGCAAGCCAGGTTGGGGGGAAATGATGGGTTTGGTTTTGACAGGTCTGTGGGATGTCTAGGTAGAAGTTTCTAGATGCGGCCAAGGAAGGCACTCAGAGGAGAAGGCTGGAGAATTGGTTGGAGCTGTGGGACATCTCCACCACCCGCCAGAAGCCTCCAAGAGGCCACACAGTCCCAGCCCACCCATGCCTGGAGAGAGGAGGCAGCAGGAGCCCCCAGGGTTGCGACATCCCTAGGTGATTTGTAGGAGAGACGTCTTATGTGTTTGTTTCTCAGCAGGCCTTCCAGAGGGAATCTGAAAGCCCACATTCTGATCCTCGGTGTAATTTCCAGTCATTTCCACCAACAACATTTGGTTCTTATTATCAAAAGATACTCACACAGATGCTGCATTAAAACCTTGGCTTCCACGGATAAAGAAAACAAGATAATCTAAAGTATTGCAGCAGCCCTCAGACATTTACGATTCCAAGAAATGCTCGTTGGCTAACTCTCCAGCAGATCCATTTCCAGTGTTTCTGGGTGGGAAGAAGGCCAGCTGCTCCGGGGAGTCAAGGCTGTCATCTGAACTTGCAGCCAGGAAGGCCGATGGGAAGAGGCCTGGGCATTTCCCCCAACCTCCAGCCTCACACTCAGGGGGGCCCTCCAGACAGGGCTAATCAGGGCTTGTTTACTGAGAAAAGAAACAGGCCAATGCCACAAGTCATCACATAAGATGTGTTCTCATTTGATGTTGCTTACCCAAGGTTCCAGCTGCTTGTCACCGGGAGGGGTGACTTTTCTACGACAAAGATGGAAAAATATTTATGCAGAGCTCATGGTTTGGACTTTACTAGGGAACGTTACCCTCCCCCTGTTGAATCTGATCTCAATGACTTTGGCTCCTTCCATGTAAATTACTGGTATGACACGCTACATGCATGAGCCCTGGATATCCCTGAAGCATTTTTTTTGTTGTTGTTGTTTTGTTTTGTTTTGTTTTTTTATGTAATTGTCATTTAATTCTCAGAATAAGATTAGGATGACAGTGTGTTTATTAACCTCATTTTACAAATGTGGAAACCCAGTCTTGGGACATTTAAGTCATATTTTCAAGCACACGAGCAATAAGAGGACAGAAGATAGAAGTGTAGGATATGACTCTACACACCCATTTGACACTGGGTCTGAGTCCCTGAGGCCACAGTGACCTGGGATGGCCAGTATGTACCTTCTCACATGTCCCATCCACTTACTCATCAATGATGTATGTCTTAGGTGAGTGACTCGGGGTCAGATACCTGGCCGAAGTCACAGGAGGCTGAGAAAGCTGAACCTAGCCCAGGCTCTGCTCCTGTCCCTCCACCCCCAACTTGTGTTGTTGCAGGCAGATGACTCAGACAACTGGACTGGGCTCCATCAAATCCTGGGAACCTAGAACACTCTAGACCTTGGTGAAGTTGTGGCTTCCCCAGGCAAGGCTCAGGGAATCCTGGAGAAGAGGCAAAAGAGCTAAGATCATATGGAGGGAGGGGACCCAGATCCTGAGACCAATGTCTTTCTTTTCCTGATTCCATACTCTTCATCTTATGCACACAGTGGACATGAAACTCAGTCAGCTCTACACCTGCCCTGGGGCTTGCTTGCCTGGCAAGTTTCAGCTGAGTCTGGGGAAGCCTCCTTTCCCCTACATGCTTGGTGCCTCAGTGACCAGTCAGCTCCCCACACCACCCAGCCAGACCTGTCACTTGGATGGCCAACTTGTCACCCCTGAGTGGAGGCAGGACTCCTAGAAAACAGACTCATGGCCGTGGGAAAGACACTGATGCCTCAGACTCATGGGAATGACAGACTTTTCCTGGTTCAGGCTCAGGGAATGGCAAGGTCTTGCCCGGTTCAAGTAGAGATGATGACAGTATTCAGAAAATATCAACCACAGCTTCCTCCTCCCCATGACAGCTTCCTTTACTAATAAAAACATCAAAATTGCTCTCAGCCATTACATGGGGCTATATGAGTTAGGTCTTGCCCATGTGTTTGCCTATTTATTTCTGTCCCTCTGCTCTCCAGACTACATGTCATTTCTTACCCTCCTCCTAATTGTTGGCCTTGAACCTAGGGCATTGAACATGATAAGCAAGAACTTGCCCACTGTGGTGGTTTGAATGAGAATGTCCTCATAGGCTCAGGTGTTTGAATACTTTGTCCCCAGTTGGTGGAGCTGTATGGGTAGGTTTTGGAGGTGTGGCTTTGCTGGAAGAAGTATATCACTAGGGGTGGGCTTTGAGGTTTCAAAAGCCATGCACCAGTTTTGAGTTAGTTGTTTTTGCTTCCTGCTTGTGATTCAAGATGTGGGCTCTCAGTATCCTATTCATGCCTGCTGCTTACTGTCATGCTTCCCTGTCATTATGGGCTCTTATCCTTCTGGAATGATAAGCCCAAGTGAACCTTTCCTGTTATAAGATTCCTTGGTTATGGCATTTTGTCACAGCAACAGTAACTAATACACCCACTGAGCTCCACCCTAGCCCTCTTAACTGCTACAGTCAGGGGCATAGCACGGTGCCTGCCACAGCATCATCTCTCATCCCATGTCAGACGAATGACAAACCGTCCCTCCTTCCAGAGTGTGAGCTCTCTGGAGCAGCAGCCCCAGCCAGCAAACTTGAGTCTACAGAGACGAGTCCCTTGGCAGTAGTATGTGACTTGCAAGGGCTACCAACCAAACCCAGGTTGAATGTGATTCCAGGTGAGTGTGGCCAGCCTCTCGATGCAGCCTTTCCAACTTAAGATGGTCAGCACATTCAACAATAGCAGGCTTGGCTAAGCATGCTCTCTGAGACCTCAAGCTGTCTCTCAGGTGCCACAGCAGGGTTTTTCCTGCCTGGTTGTCCCTCATGTCTCACAGGGGTGCTGGCCATTGGACTTGCGTTGCCCTTCCCAGAGCCAGCATTCCCCATTATCAGCTAACTGGATCAGATAACTAGGTTACACTGTGCAGGAGCCTGTTTGCCCAGGATGAATTGTTCCCTGGTGGCTCCTCGAGCATCATGTCAGTTGATCTCTGATGGGTCAGTATAGTAGAATATTATTTTAGGGTGTGTTACTTTTGTTTATGCTGCATTTGTTTAACTCTGTGAAGCTGTGTTACTGTGCCTGTCTAAAATACCTGATGGTCTAGTAAAGAGCTGAATGGCCAATAGTGAAGCAGAAGAAAGGATAGGCAGGGCTGGCAGGCAGAGAGAATATATAGAGGGAGAACTCTGGGAGGGAAAAAGAAATGGCCAGAGAAGGAACAGGACTTCAGGGGCCAGCCACCAAGCCACCTAGCCACCCAGCTACACAGCAAGCCAAGGAGTAAAAGTAAGATTTACAGAAGTAAGAGAATAGGAAAAGTCAGAGGCAAAAGGTAGCTGGGATCATTTAAGTTAAGGAAAGCTGGCAAGAAACAAGCCAAGCTAAGGCCGGACATTTATAATTAAGTATAAGCCTCCATGTGTGATTTATTTGGGAGCTGGGTGGTGAGCCCCCAAAAGAGCAGAAACAACAATAGGTCGGTTTTCCTCTCAGCTCTCAGGACACTGAGCAGGGATAGCTGTAACAATACCAGAGCCCTGGCTGTTTGGGCTCAGACTGTGAAACTCTTCCCAGACAACTCAGGCCACAAACCTGTGTGGGCCTGGCACTGTTCAAGGCTCTGGGAGAAACGGTGAATGAAGCAGCCCCTGCCCTCACAGAACGTGCATCTTAGTGGCTGAAAGGATGACAAATGATGGTTCTACGAATGAGGTAAAAGGGCCATGGAGGCAGGAAGGGTACCATGGAGCCTTTCTATGTGGGGGCCAGGAAAAGGGCTCCCCCCAATAAGGTAACTGCTAAGCTGAGTTCCTGAGAAAGTAACAGCCATGCCTGTATCTGGAGGAAAGAGCATGCCAAGCAGAGGAAATGGCGAGTGTGGAGAATGCCTAAGGCAGCCATGGGGGCACGACCAGGGCATGGCAAGGAGACAAGGGCAGTGGGTGAAGAGGAGAAGCAGAAAGGGAAGCGGCATGGCCATGTGGACTTCCGGCTCCTCTCTCAGTTGGAAAGATCTGCCTGGCATTTTCACCCTGGCTCTGTGGTGATGGCGGCTTAAGAAAAAAAAAATGTGGGTGGATGGAGAGAAATAGATACACAAGAGAAGAGATTAGGTTGATGTTGGCTTAGATCAAGGTGTCTCACCCAGACAGGTGAGACATACTGAAATTTGTTTTATGCATACATAAATACACACACACACACACACACACACACACACACACACACACACACAGAGATATTTGAAGACTGGCCAACAGGGGTCTCTCTCTTCTCTCTCTCTCTCTCTCTCTCTCTCTCTCTCTCTCTCATGTGTGTATGTAAGAGAGAGAAAATTTAGTGATGAATCCAAATTTTCTGTCCAGAGCAGTTACAAGAATGGGGTTGACATGGATGGAGACAGGTTTGGGGAGGAGGGAGAGCAGCTTGGGCACAATAATTTATTTATTTATTTATTTATTTGTTTATTTATTTATTTAAGACAGGGTTTCCCTGTGTAACTCTGGTGCCTGTCCTGTAGCCCACGCTGGCCTCAAACTCATAGAGATCCGCCTGACTCTGCCTCCCGAGTGCTGGAATTAAAGACGTGTGCCACCACTGCCCGGCCCACATAATGACCTTTTAAAAAGGACTTTATTTTTATTTTATGTGTATGACTGTTTTGCCTGAATGTATATCTGCACACCACCTGTGTATCTACTACTCAGATAAACCAGAAGAGGGCATTGGATCCCCTGGAACTGGAGTTACAGATGGTTGTGATTTGCCACGTGGGCACTGGGAATTGAACCCAGATCCTCTGGAAGAGCAACCAGTGCTCTTAACCGCTGAACCAACTCTATAGCCCGGACACACTGATTTTGTCATGAGGCATCCAAGTTGACTGATCAAGCTGGAATTCAAGACAGAGACCGGGCTGAAGAGAGAGCTGTACTCGGGAGCTGTCACCCACATAAAAGTGGTTGGGGCCGGGTGGTGGTGGCGCATGCCTTTAATCCCAGCACTTGGGAGGCAGAGGCAGGCAGATCTCAGTGAGTTCGAGGCCAGCCTGGTCTACAAACGAGTTCCGGGGCAGCCAGGACTGTTACACAGAGAAACCCTGTCTTGAAACAAACAAACCAAAAGAAAGTAGTAGGAACTTAGCCTAAACTTGTCTCCATAATTGGATGATAAAGTCTAACCCAAAATGGCTTCCATACATAGTGGAAGTAACCCAGCTTGACATTTAAACATGGTAGAAGCTAACTATGAGTATACTTCTATGACTAAGTAACTGAGTCTCCCTGTCACAGCAGTTGAATTACAGCCAATCATAAGTTACCAACTGATCAACACAAGTAATGAGCTTGTTTCTGTGTAAATCTTTTTTTTTTTTTTTTTTTTTTTTTTTTTTTTTTTTTTTTTGAGACAGGGTTTCTCTGTGGATCCTTGGCTGTCCTGGAACCTGTTCTGTAGATCAGGCTGGCCTCAAACTCAAGAGATCTGTCTGCCTCTGCCTCCCGAGTGCTGGGATTAAAGGCATGTGCCACCATGCCCGGCTCCAACTTTTTTTTTTTTTTTTTTTTTTTTTTCTGAGACAGGGTCTCTCACTGTCCTGGAGTTGTCAAGTAGGATAGGCTGGCTGGCCAGCTGAGCCAGGGAGACCTCCTGTCTGCACTCACAGCACTGGGATTACAGGTGTGTGGGACATTTTGATGTGGGTGACTGAACTCAGGTTTGCATGCTTGTGCAAGCACTTTATGGAGCCATCTCCTTGGGCCAGATTTTCAAAAAATATTCATTCTGAAAGTGTGTGTGTGTGTGTGTGTGGTGTGTGTGTGTGTGTGTGTGTGTAGGTCAGAGGACAACTTCTGGGAGTTGGTTCTCTTCTTCCGCTCTGGGTCCCAGAGGTTGAACTCAGGTTGTAGGCTTGCCCAGAGACGTCAAGCCTAACTAGACCAGCTCCCCATGTCAGCTCAATGCTTCAGGGCAGGGACTCTGCTGATGGTTGCCTGTTGGGCATTCTGTTCTGGGGAGGTGGCCAGGGCTTTGAAATCAGAACTGGATTCAAAACCTGACTTCACTTTCCCCGGCCCTGAGGACTTGGGGAAGTTAGTTTACCTTTCTAAGCCACTAATCTTCCTCTGGGACGAGGAATGTGTAAGAAAAGACGGTGAGGCTTTAATAAGATAATCATCACACTGGGCTAGCACGGTCCTGGGCTCCACAGCTGCAAGTCCACTGCTCCTTCCTCATGGGATTAAACTCTGACCCACAAAACCCTCCCCTGGAGAGGATGAGGCTGGAGATGGGGTCTGTGGTGCATCTTCCTGAACTTGAGCTGAGAATGAACACTGGGCCGGTCAGTGGACCACTCTGGACCTCTTATCAGAGAAGCAAGCCAAGGACACTGAGTGGCCTTAGAGACTTAGTGGTGACTGTCTGGCTCCTATTCTTGTCCTCAGAAGACCCAGATACCTGTGAGTCCTGCCCTAGGTTCTGCCTGGACATCTTGTCAACAAAGCTACACTGTGAACCCAAGCCCCAGATGGGAACCTTTGGAGGAATTAATTGAGAAGCCAGTCTGGTGTAGAGGAGATGGCCCTAGCATTTTCTTTCTTCAATTAGCTCTGGGGTGTTCTGGTCCCCAAGTTATGCTTAGTAGAGTTGAAGTTTCTCTGGCACCATTGAAAGAAGGAAGTTTGGAGTGTTTTCTAGAATAACTGTAAGAAAAGACTCCTGTGGGCCGGGCATTAGTGGTAAGTGCCTTTAATCCCAGCACTCAGAAGGCAGAGGTCAGCCTGGTCTACAGAGCAAGTTCTAGGACAGGCTCCAAAGCTACACAGAGAAACCCTGTCTCAACACCCCCCCCCCCCAAAAAAAAAAGACTCTTGTAGTCCTGGGCCTTCTACTGGCCATGTCCCATTTCAGGGCCATGCTAAGATGCTGACCTCCCTCATTCAAAGAAGAAAAAAAGGGGACGTTCTCCAGACAGACTTGGAAAGACCGATTGTTGCCAGATCTGGCAGAGGGCATGGGCTCCACCATGGGCAGCAAGTGCCTGAAGGTAACGGTTGGGAAAGAGACCCGGATATCAGGGGTGGGGCGAGCAATCAGAGACGAAGCCCCGCTCTGTAAATGCACACTCCGCTCAGCCCCTGCCTGGCTCCCACCTCCTGCACCTTTCATCATTGTCTTCACCATGCTCTGCCGGTGACTAGGATTAGGCCTGCCGCTCGGGGACTGCGTGGAGACCTGTCCTGTTGTCCCATTGCACTGTCGCCCAGAGTGGCTGTTGCTCAGGCTGTCACAATGACCTTCCCCTGCCAGCAGCCCCCTTGATTTGCAGAGACACTCCAGCACTTGTAGAAACAAGATGGCCAGGGCTCTGTGGAGGTTGGAGCAGGCGAGCCCGTATCGCCACCTGCTGGTGGATGTGGTAATGGCCGACAGAAAGGGAGCTCTCTTAACACTGATGTCCTGGGGTTTGTTAGGGACCCTCAGTTGCAGAACTGGTGACAGTGGGTGGAGTAACTATTTTTTATCCATGTACTTCCTCCAGTCCTAGCAAGTAGCTACATGTTTCTTTGCAGTCATCCTCCTGCCTCCTGAAAGAATAGTTTTACCTCGAACACGTGTATCTCAGGTCGTATACGCTCTTATCTTGTGTGGTGTTTCTGTTCATGGCTTCATCTCTGCCTTTTGGAGGACTTTATCAGCAACTTATTTCTGTGGTATTATGAATACAACACAGATGTACACTTGGTTACCTGTTGATAAACACTTTGGTTGATCCAGTTTAGGGCTTTAACAAATAGAAACATTATGGCCATTCCCGTAACAGTCACTTTGTGGACATTATTTTCATTTCTTTTCTAGGCCCCAGGGTAAGCACATGGTTGACTTTGCAAAAGTCAATTTCCCACTTGCAATTTGGCTGTGGGATGTGACTTCCTCATCTCACCCATCCTCTATATTATCTTCATATTACCCATCCTCTGATGGTGTCTGTTTCTGTGGGTTTTGGTACATTCAGTGTTCTATAGCCATCGGTACTAATTCTACCACATTCTTGGCAACCACAGGAATTCCATACCCTTCGGTTACCACTCAAGCCTGTCCCTAGCAGAAGTCTAACCTGATTTCTGTCTCTAAAGACCTATTCTGGACATGACCTGCATAAAAATGTAGTCACACTGAGTGTAGCCTTTCGTGACTGGCTTCTTCCCTCGTCATGTTGTCAAGGCCATCCATGCTGTGTGTGTTCTGTTGGCAACTCATCTCTCTCTAGGGCTGAATAGTCACTGTACGGAGACATCGCATTTTGTTGATCCATTTCCACATATAGTGTTTCTGTGGACATTTTACTGTCTCTCTCCTTGTCTTAGTTGATGTGGCCCATAGGCAAATGGTGGTCTATAAAGGTAAAAGCGAAACCTCATTGCCTCCTTCTATTTCTGTGAAGAGATACTATGGCCACAGCAACTCTTCTAAAGGAAAACATTTAATTGGGGCTGGTTTAAAGATTCAGAGGTTTAGTCCATTATCATGGTGGGAACATGGCGGCACACAGGCAGACATGGCGCTGGAGAAGGAGCTGAGAGTTCTGCATCTGGATTGGCAGGCAGCAGGAAGAGAGTGAGTCACTGGGCCTGGCTTGAGCTTCTGGAACCCCTAAGCCCACTCCCAGTGACACACTTCCTCCAGCAAGGCCACACCTCCTAACGGTGCCACTCCCTATGTGCCTTGAAGGCCATTTTCATTCAAACCCCCACAGTCCTCAGAGGAGGAGGCTCTGCCACCTCAGCTGGCTGTCCATTGTCTATCAACAGAACGCCACCCCAAGCTGACTTGTTTGGCCTGGGCACCCCTTGAAGGGACTCTAGTTGGCCTACACATGGCAAACAGGGCTCTGGTGGGCCTTTCCCTTCCCCCATTCCCTCTGCCTTGCTACAAAACCATCAGATTACATCCCTGAAGCTAGCACCAAGGTCTGTTCCCTTATTTGGCAATGAGGTTTCCCTTTTACCTTTATAGACTGCCATTTGCCTACGGGCCACATCTGTCTCCTCTCTATTTGGAGGCAGTCCTCCAGGACAATATTTCTCCCCCATCCTTGTTCTTTTCCCTACTCTGTCTCCCGTCTTTGTCTCTGTATTCCCTGTCCTTTGTGCCAAATACTGGTCACCCTTTCATCAATGTTCCCCATATACTTATCGATACACCCAGGGGCCCCTCAGCACTTTATTCTGTGATGGGATGGCTTGTGGTCCTACCCTCCAATAGCTCAGACTGTAACCTTACTCAGAAGTAGGGTAATTATCAGTGCACTTGTTAACATGGAGTCATCGTGCCCTGTCTCAGTGTGATTGTTGTCCTCCTCTTCCTGGCATCTCCATCACAAACTTTTTTCTTTTTTCTTTCTTTTTTTTTTTTTTTTTTTTTTTTTTTTTTTTTTTTTCTTTTTTCAAGACAGGGTTTCTCTGTGTAGCTCTGACTGTCCTGGATTTCACACTATAGACCAGGCTGGCTTCAAACTCAGAGATCCGCCTGCCTCTGCCTCCTGAGTGTTGGGATTAAAGGCGTGCACCACCACCGCCTAGCTTCCATCACAAACTTCTAACCCTCAGAACTGCAAGGAGCTAGAAGTGTCTGCTGTTGAAGCTGCCCGGTCTCTTAAGGGTCCCTCCTCAAAGCATCCACACCCACCCTTTCTTCCTGGTGTGTTCTTGTCCCATAATGCATTCTTGGAGTTAGAAACTGCTGCTCAGGAAACAGCTGAGTTCCAGAGGTGGGTGCCCTGGGCTGGGCAGTGGGGCCACCCAAGCACACAGGTGGGCACAGTGTAGCCCACAGAGGTGCCTCTGAAGGGGCTGGGCCCTGGTCTCTTCTCTGATGAGTGTTGGGATTAAAGGTGTGCACCACCGCCGCCCAGTGGTTTCCATGGGCCTCTGGCAACATTTTACTCAGTACCACAGGATTCCACATTGCTGTAGAGAAGAGAGGCCTAGTCTACCTGTGGCTGGAGCCTCTCTTCTCTACGGCAATGTGGAATCCTGTGGTACTGTGGTGCGTGTGAGTCCCTGAGGAAAACATGAGGCAGAACAACAGGCCGCAGTTCTATGACAGAGGTACAGGCTGTGTGGAAAGACCCAGGCAAAGTTGAAGCCTGTGGAAAGCTTAGGTAGATCCTGTGACTGACTAAACATCCTGGGCCGCTTGGTCACTACCACTGGACTCTCGGCCCAGGTGGGTGTTTGTAAAGGACAGGCCTTCAAGGGTATCTGTTCATACCTGTGGCCAAAAGTGATGGCCATTGAGAGCACGCTGCCATACTGAACTGGTGACCTCAACTTGGTCTGACCGTCCTGAAAGCCCAGCAGCTGTGGACAGTGTCGGTGGTGGCCTGTTTCCTAGAGAATGCATTTGTGATGGGTAAATGTGGAGGTCTCCTTGGTCTGGACATCCCCTCAAGTCTTTATCATCCTGGGGACACCCAGACCAAAAAGGCGCACTCTTGCTGGCAGGAGGTCAAGTCGCAGTGGGGATGGAGCGGAGGCGACATGGGTACTTTCTGGACCACATCCCTGAAGGGAGGGAATGCTAGGTTCTGATGACCGGGTGTGGTACAGGGTTGCAAGCTGGAGCAGAGGCTAGACCCTAGGATGGGAGCTACACCATGGCAAGGGAGGGAGGCTGAGCAAGCAGCAAGGGTACTGGGCCCTCCCCCAACCAGCGGGGCTTCTAGGGCCACTGGCTTTTGTTACAGCAAGAAATAAAAACTGATGCTTTATGGAAGCCACTGTTGCCTGGGTCTTTGTTACAGCAGCAGGGAGTTGAAAAGGCTGAAAGCCAGACTTGCCGGGTTCAATCCTGAGTGCTGACATTTCCTTGCGGTGGGGAGGAGGGGCGGGAGAATCACACCATAAACCAGATGTGTGCCTTGAAATCAGATTCTCCTACTAGACAATGGCAGAGTTACTGGTCAGCCTCTAGGATGAGAATCCAACAAAGGAGGGCTTCACAGAGCACATAGAACAACACCTATGATGCTCACTGAATGAGCTGGTGACTGCAGCAGCCAGCCCAGAGCTTGAGCGGCACACCGGCCCTCACTGTGCCTGTCCCCTGGTCCACTGTGCCCTATGTCCACAGCATTCCCCACCAAGGTGGTGAGACCCCTGGTCCACTGTGCCTTATGACCACAGCATTCCCCATGAGGGTGATGAGACTTGATGGAGATGTCCAGACCAAGGAGCAGGTTTACTTTGAAGTAAGTGTGAGTCCCAGGGCACCATACTACTATAAACAAGAAAAGAGAGTCTTTTCCATTAGCGGCTTCTTGTATTAAACTGTGAGAAATAATCTTCTGTGGGTTGACTTGAGGAAGCTTCATCCATTCGTTTTTTCCTAATAACAAAAGAAAGGAGGAGCAAATATGTGAGGCCAAACCTACAAGTATTTTATCCTCACACTATAGAATCCATTCCAACACTAATGAGCTCAAAACAAGAGTCCCCCGGGCCTAGAGAGATAGCTCAGTGGCTGGCTGGGAACACTTGTTGCAGAGAACCCAGGTTCAGTTTGCAGGACCCACGTGGAGGCATCCAACAGCCCGGTAACTCCAGTTCTAGGTGGATCTGATGCTCTCTTCTGGCCTCTACGGGCACTGCATGCAAAGGGTACACAGGATTATGCAGGCCAAACACCCACACACGTTATTAAAAATGCGTCTTTTTGTAAAGAGGCCTCTCCGCTACTCCTCAGTGGTGACACTGAAGTCAGAGGAAGGACTTGATGGCAGTGACTCATGGGGCCATCCCACATGCGGATGACTGTCCTTTCCAGCCCCAGTGGAAGCCAGGACAACTGTCAGACACAGTGTTCTGACTGCAGCAGACCCCAGGGTTCCCCTCAGGACCCGAGTTCAGGATAGAAGAACAGCTGTGTGGGCCAATGTCGCCTGGTGCTTGGATGCTAGTTTATCTGGCATGGCTGCATCCTGTAGCCACTCTTATAGCCACTCTTGGGGTTCTGTCTGTCCCCAAGTGACTCTGGCACGTGAAAGAGCCTGGGAGCCCTGCTTCCCTCTGCCTGGAGAGGCCACACAGTAGGCGGCTTCTGAACCCCAAGGCTCAGCCACGGAGACTCCTCCGGAAAGCCCTCCCCGCTTCCCCCGGTGACTCAGAGTTCCTCAGACACCTAAGGCACACACGGTGACCTACGGGTCTGCCCACCTACTCCGCACCTCGGTGAGGTCCCCGACACTCACTGTAGATACTGATCCCTGGCCAAGCTGAGGTTGCTGCAATCCAGGGCCCTGCGCAGTTCCCGCTGCAAACGCTGCTGCTGCCGCTCATGCAGGAGGCTCGCGCGGGCCTTCTGGATCCTGCGACGGTCCCAGTCCATGATGCGCTGGCGTTCTTCCTCCTGAAGCCTCTGAAGGCGGGAAAGGGGGGGTTACCACATTCTCCCGGGGCCAGGAGCTCCGGGGGGGGGGTTCATCTAGGAAACCTGGCCTCTTATGGATGGAGAAACTGAAGCTTGGAGAAGGGGAAGGGAGGTCACGTGACATCACCCACCCTACCCTTATCCTATGTGGCTTGACTGCTTTCTGGCCTCAAATAGCACTGATGCTCTCTTATTCCTGAAGGAACTGGAGACTTGGCTCCCACAGTACTCCCAGCCAGGCTGATCTCTATCAGGTCCTCAGGAGGCTTCCCAGCTGGCTTAGCAAGCCAGATACCACCTCAGCAAGCTGCCCAATATGGGGATCGTCTGTGGAACCCCTGAGCATGCTGCCATTGAACCTCACCCCGTGACAACAGTGTCGCCATGAGGGTGTGGGCAACAGTCTAGTTTGAGATGTTCTGCCTTTCAGCCCTGGCTCTGCACTCCAGATTCTTCTTTGCGAAGCATGAGGCCCTCCAGGGGACACTGGATCAATGCAGAGAAGTGGCTCCTGAGAGCTCAGCTTGGTTAGCTTCCCACAAATGATCTCCCAGGAGAAGCAACTGGGTGGGCCAGGTTGAAGGAAAGATGAGCATCCACACCAGAGGAGCTGGTGGTGTCCAGCATGGCCTCGTGTCAGGGCCAAAAGTCAGCCTGCACTGGCTTAGCCACCTGCCACCTGGGAGGAGTGGCCTTGCTTCTGGGAATCTCAGAGGCCTCTGTACAAAGGAACTGTTAAAGACACCACAGCCAGCAGCACACCTGCCTCAACACGAGCTCCATTTCTGGATCGCCCGAGGACAGAAAACACGGAGAAGCCAGAGCACCAGAGGCATGGAGCAAGGGCCTGAGCAAGATTCTTAGTGTGGTCTTTCTCCCTCTGTGTGGTCCTGCTTCCTGAGTCTTCTAGATTAAAAACTGGACCAAAATGCAGGGTTTAGGACAGGGAGCACCTCTATTCCACAGCCTAGCTGAACAGATGTATGACAGACAGACAAGGTCTTCCATTTTCGCCCTGTGCTCTCCACCACAGAGCAGCCCGTCCTCACCCCAGCACTTATGCCTGCTGGGTTGCTGAGGGGCCAGTCCACATCCTGGGAGTGTGTGGTGCAGGGACTCTTGACCCTCCAGGAACACTTTTCCTCCCCCGACCTCCAGGACATCCCTCTTGGCATCCATCTACCCACTCCTTCCCTGGCTGCCTTCAGCAGGTTCCCGCTTTGGAAATGACGGCCATGCCTGAGCCCCAGACCTCGGGGCTCCTTTCCTGTCTTCCTCACCCATGATCACACCCAGGATTGCTACGGTATTACTTTCTGTAGTTGACAACGCCAAACATAAGGCTCTAGCCTAGACCTTGTTCTGAGTCCTGATCACAAACCCTGCTTCCTCCTCAGTTTTCCCCACCTACACCTTACCTGGAAACTGTAGACAGCAAATGGTAAGAGTCCCAGTAGTCATCATTCTTTCATTCTTAGTAGAGAACCACTAGCGTTACGTTTCCCAATGTCCTTTACAGTTGGAGTAATCTAAATGTTGTCCAACGAAACAATGGCTGGGAATGTCTTGGGAAACTCCTTTAAAATGTTATCCTGACCTCTCCTGCTCCACCGTTTCCTCGTGTGTGTGTGTGTGTGTGTGTGTGTGTGTGTGTGTGTGTGTGTGTGTGTGATGGCTGGTGTTTAAGCAGTCATTTTGCACAAAGGTAGGACCAGGTGCCCAGGACGGCAGAAAACAGCGGCCATAGAGCTGCTATTTGAGCCCGAGACTGTTCTGAGGGCTGATTACAGACAGATTCTACCTTGTTTAAAATGCTGTAGTTGGGGCTTTTTGGTTTCTGTTGCCACAGCAGGCAAACCTAATCTCATAGAGGCCTAGTGGACATCATACAGTTAACACATCCGAAGCTGTACTTGTGAGCCCCAACACCACCAGCGTGCCCCTCCCACCAACTTCCCATCTCTGTAGACACCAGTTCTATCCTCCAAAAGGCCTGAAGTCATCCTTCTCTCACACGCGCCCCACATATCATATGTGCCCATAGCTTTTGGCTCTTATCCCCCCACCAGACTGAAAACTGCCTCCAGCAGAGGAAACTCTCAGAGTGAACATGCATACGGGAGCTGGGTGTCGGGGTCACTCCGGGGTGCAGAGGCGGCTCTGTGGCCCAGGAGGGGCTCACCAGCTTCTCCTGGATTTGCTGCTTCTGAACGTAGTGGATCTCTTCCAGCTGCTCCCGGCTCATGCCCTTCCAGCGGTCAGGACCACACGGTGAGGCCCGAAGGAGCTGGCGGCCTGCTGTGGGTTCTCAGAGAGCAGGTCCCCGTGTAGCAGGTTAGTGATCTCGGCCAGGTTGTCCTCTTGCTCCTGCTGCTTCTCTTGCCTCTTCCTTTCTGCCAGCTCCACAATCTGTGCAGAGAAAGACCTCAGAATACGCTAGCGTGATGTCAGGGTCAAGACCTCATCCCGGCCCTGGCTGCGGGTTCGAGACCCTGGGCTACCAGAGCACTGTTGGGCAGCGGCTGGGCGTTGGGTCGTTCCCCCACTGGGCTAGGTACAACTGTGGGTCTCTGCACCAATCTGTCAAAGCAAGGAGCTGCCCTACTGGCTCGTCTCCAGTGCAGGGCAGTGTGCCTCCCACGGTTCCTAAAACCTTCGGACATCTGCAGGCCACCACCACAAGCTGCCGCAGTGGTGACCTCTAAAGAAAGGTGGAGGCACATTGCGGCCTCAGCAGTCCTGACAGTTTCAGCACAGCCCCCATTACAAATGAATTCCTGCTGATTCACCGCTCAGAGCCTGGAAGTGAGGGCTGTGTGATTTGATTAGTACGCTGGCCCTCTCTGGCCTGCAGGTAGTTCTCTGTACCATCAACAGATGGTGTGATGGTTATCCTGGGTTGTCAGCTGGACTACATCTACAGCTGCTGAGACGCGTGTGAGGGATTTTTTTTTTTTTTTTTTTTGATCATTTGAGGTAGGAAGACCGTAGTGGTTTGCATAAGAATGGCTCCTAATGGGTCATACATTTGAATGCTTGGTCCCAAGGGAGTGGCACTAGTGGAGGATGAGAAGGATTAGGGGGTGTGGCCTTGTTAGAGGAAGTCTGTTGCTGGGGGTGGGCTTTGAAGTTTTAAGAGTCCACACCAGGAGCCGGGCGGTGGTGGCGCACACCTTTAATGCCAGCACTCAGGAGGCAGAGCCAGGTGGATCTCTGTGAGTTCGAGGCCAGCCTGGTCTACAGAACAAGATCCAGGACAGGCTCCAAAACTACACAGAGAAACCCTGTCTCGAAAAACAAAAACAAAAACAAAAACAAAAACAAAAACAAAAACAAAAACAAAACAAAAACAAAACAAAACAAAACAAAAAAAAGAGTCTACACCAGGCCCCTGGTCTCTCTCCCTGCTGCCTGTGGGTCAGGATGAAAAGTCCTCAGATACTGCTGCATTGCCATGATGCCGCCATGCTTCCACCAATGATGATAACTAACCCTCGGAAGCTGTAAGCAAACCTCCAGTTAAACGTCTTCTTTCATAACAGTTGCCCTGATCACGGTGTCTCTTCACAGCAATAGAACACTGACTAAGACAATGACCCACCTTAAATCTGGGCCACACCTGGTAAAGGACACGGGAGAAGGAAGCCCTTGCTCTTTGCCTGTCTGCCCTCGCTCTCACTGGCAAGGTCATCCCTCCACTGGCCTAAGAGCCTACATCCTTGGGACTCTGAGGTATACTGAAGACCACCGGAGACATCCGGCCTCATGGACCAAATGGACAACTACTGGGTTCTTGGACTTTCTGTCAGGAGTCAGCCGTTGTTAGAACAGCCTGACTACAGCCTGTAAGCCAGGCTAGTAAACCCCATTTTTATAGAGAGATTCATTCTATCGGTTCTGTTGCTCTAGAAAACCCTGATTAATAGAGATGGATTAGGAGACACTTCCCAGCGCTGGTTGTTCTTCCTAGAGAAGAATGGGCAGAGGACTTGAAAGGCAGAGGCTTGCCAAAGGCCAGCTGCCTTGTCACTCAGCACAGGCTTTGTGGCAGGCAAGACCAAATTCAAATATTTGCCATTTAGTATTTGGATGCCCTTGGAAAATCGCTCAGCTCTTCTGAGCCTTTTTTAATCAATGAAAAGGCATTAATCAGCTTCTCTGGTAGGACTGTCAAATAGCCAAACATGCTAGGGAATCGTTGCCAGGGTTAAAAATATCAGCCACTGGGGTTGGAAAGAGAGCTTAATGTTTAAAGGCAGAGGACCTAAGTTCTATTCTCAGCATCCACATCAGGCAGCTCCCAGCTTCCTATAACTCCAAGCTCCAGAGCATCTGACACCTTGGCTTCTGAAGGTACCTGCATTCATATGGCACACACGCATGTGCGCACACACAATTAAAAATAATAAATTTTAAAATAAATAGTGGCTACTGTTCAGAGTCCTGATGATGGCCTAACACACAGTGTGCATCCTCAAACTGAATAGAGAGCAGGTGAAACAGTTATTACGGCTGACTATGACATTGTGCCTGACCATTTATTCTGCCCTACAAAATGTGAGCAAGGCACTCGGGAGGCAGAGCCAGGCGGATCTCTGTGAGCTCGAGGCCAGCCTGGGCTACCAAGCGAGTTCCAGGAAAGGCGCAAAGCTACACAGAGAAACCCTGACTGGGGGGGGGGGAATGTGAGCTGATGGTTGTGCAGCTTCCTGGAGGACACCGATGGGACCAACCACATCCTTTTCTTTCTGTGCTGCTGGAAGCCTGGCAGTTGCTCTGACCTAGCCAAGCTGGGAGGGACATGTAGCAGAGGGGAACACTGGTTTCGTGTGGAGAGCCACTGAGGTCTGAGGCCGGCCTTACCGAACAAGAGTTAGTGAATACTGATGGGTAAGGCGGGCATTGCCTTCCCCCTCATTCTGCAGATGACAAAACAGACCTTGAAGGACTTTGCCTAAGGCTGCAGAGAAGGGCTTTTTGACTTGAACCTTGCTGGTAGCCTCTAAGCCTGCATGCTAAACCCCAATGTCACACCACCTTCTTCTTCATTTTTTTTTTCCCGGAAGCTGAGGACCGAACCCAGGGCCTTATCAAGCGCTCTTGCAAGTGCCCTACTAATGAGCTAAATCCCCAACCCGTCACACCACCTTCTAATGAAACGAGCAGTCCCCACTGTGCCTGCCCTGCTGACACAAAATGGCCTGCCTGGAAGGTTCTTTTCTTTTTATGGACAGAGTCTCTTTCTCTAGCCCAGTATGGCCAGGAACTCATTGTACCATAGCCTTGGAGTGCCAGAATTACAGATGTGGACCATCATGCTTGGTGTGGAATTTTCTTTGAATTTTAATGTGCCTGGCTAGATGGCAAAGTCCGGTTCCAGTCAGGAACAGGAGCTGTGGAGGTCGAAGTGCAGCTTCCTCGGGCGGAGGCACTGTGACAGTGCTCCCTTGAATATCCCTTCACCCAGGAGCTGTGCGGTCTGGAGGTAACACTGTAGATGCTTATTAGAACAGTATGGAATGAGCCAAGCTTAGTGGTGCATGCCTTGAACCCTGCACACAGGTGGGCAGATCTCTGTGAGTTCGAGGCCGGTCTGGTCTACATAGTGAGTACCAGGACAGCCAGAGCTACATAGTGAGACCCTGAATCAAAAAAAAAAAAAAAAAAAAAAAGTGTGTGTGCTCATGTATACATATATGTATATATGTATAAGTGCACTGCACGCACATGTGCATGCACAACACACACACAAATGTACAAATCCATGAGTGAGACACCATGGTTCTATCCCATGAATCCCAGAAGTGCTCCCAGGAAGAGCTCGGTCCACATCTGCTGAACTATAAATAAACACTGAGTGACTGTCAAGAGCCATTGAACTGTCAAGAGCTCCCTCCATCCTGCCCTTCACTGTGAGGCCTAGAGCTAAGCCTTCCCTCTGTAAAACAAAAGGACTGGGTTATGTCTAGGTTATGTTTGAGAACACTTGCAGCTTGCAGGTGTGAATCTGTCCTCTGGGTCCCTCACCAACACCGGCAGTCTGCCCACCTTTTCCTCTCCCCACTGCTGGGGACCAGGTTTCTCTGATTCACCTCAGCCTCTCCGAGTTTTGATCATGGCCCATTACAGAGCATTTTACTGCATTGCATCTCACAGATTCAGCTCACGGTGTGTTACTACCAACACCACAAACACAGCATGCGCTACAGAAAACCCACCCGGGCACCTGAGTTCTCTCTGAAGGTTAAGGTGAGGTTAAAGTAAATGCCAGTAGGGTGCAGTGGCCTTTAATCCCAGCACTTGGGAGGCAGAGGCAGGTAGATCTCTGTGAGTTCGAGGCCAGCCTGGTCTACAGAGTGAGTTCCAGGACAGCCAGGGCTTCACAGAGAAACCCTGTCTCGATTTAAAAAACAACAGCAACAACAAACAAACAGAAACCAGTAAATGTGAAATAAATTCAGCCATCTTCTTCCTGAGACCATAGGTCTAGACACAGGGAGAGCTGGTAAATCACCTGAGAATCGAACTGCGGGGAGGAAGCAGTTTCCAAAGGACAAAAGAACTTGGATCAGCTTCAGGAGGGGCTTATGGGGAAGCCAGGCAGTTGAGAAGAGCAGGATGCTATTGGTCTGCACTGACTGCCTGATTACTGAGCTTATGACATGATGAGAACAGAGACCAGCCCAGGCCAGATGGTGTTCATCTGAGCAGATGCTCCTGTTGTCCCGTTCTGGAGGTTTTAAAAACCAACACCCTCCCCCGCCCCTGCAGCTTGCATGGTGAAGTTTCCAGGTTTCAGTCTGAGTTGAGGGACAGGCCAGATCAGACCTCACCTACTTCTATCCCAGGATGAGCCCTGTCAAGGGCTCTGTCAGAGCTGGTGGTGTGAGTAGTCTGAACTTGGGGCCCC
This sequence comes from Peromyscus leucopus, assembly GCF_004664715.2. Lineage (NCBI taxonomy): Eukaryota > Metazoa > Chordata > Mammalia > Rodentia > Cricetidae > Peromyscus > Peromyscus leucopus. The sequence continues at coordinate 19,357,725 of NC_051080.1, forward strand.
TCACAACTTAGGGAGCCCCAGGGGAAGCTGCTGTGTGCATGTCCTTCCCTTCAGACCGAGCTCAGGGTGAGTATACCTGGTTCTTGTTGAACTCTTTCGTGGCGGCACAGACTTCCTTCCTGGTGAGGCCTTCCAGCTTCTGCAAGTCTCGGGCGGTTTCATCAAACTTGAGTCTTGTCTGCAGGTAGTGATCTTCTGCCAGGAGACAAGGTGCCATCAGCCTGAGGGTGCCCACCAGAGGCACTACCTATGGCATGGTGATTCACACTCATTTCTTACCATGGAAGAGAAGATTGAGGGAGTGGAGGGGGAAAAGCTACTTGCCTCCCAGGTTCTGGAAGAGCTGGATGATTTAAGTGTAGCTCGTAGATCTTTGTGAGTAAGGGGTACTAGTGATTCCAGTGGTTGGATGATGTCTGCTGTGAACTGGTGATGTCTGCAGCAGTTCAAGGGTACATTAGTTAGGCCTTGCTAACCCTGGTCTAATCAGGAGGTGGTTTCAGCCTTACAAAGGCAAGAGGTGGCAGGGACCAGGAAAAGGGGCTGTAGAAACCAGACAAGACCTGGAGCAGAGTGCACAGATACTTGTGGAGTGGCAGCAGAAATTTGCCAGGCCAATGGGGGGGTGGGCAAGGTGAGGTGAAATTGGAAGGCATCAGGAGTGAAGTAGAAAGGTTTGGAGTCAGAACAGGCTTCCAGACATGGCCTACAGCAGCTATTGCTTAACCTCTGTGCCCCGCCCCGCCATCCCCCCATCCCGCCCTTATCCGAGGCACAGTGCCGACATGCAGTGGACATATGAAAAGTCAATGGTCAGCAGCTTCTGCTCTGTGTACTTGTGCTTAGAGAGGCTCCTCATTATCTCCAAAAACAAGGAGCATACTCTGTGAGGTGCTGGGGATGCAGGGCCTCACACATGCTAGTCAAGTGCTCTAGCACTGTGCTACAGCGCAGTCCCGAAGAACCAGACTCTCTAGGCTTGGCTTTCTGGCCTCGGCACACCTTCATCCTCAGCTCACTCTTCATCTGTTAATCTGTCAGGCACGGGGCAGTGATCAAGAGCCTAGACTGGGCCCCACATTGCTCAGGATGCACACAACCCAGAGGTGAGAAACTGGGGTTCAAAGCACACAACCTCCCCCAAACAGATGTACAAAGTGTCCATAGAGGAAAGGGAGGATGAGAGGAAATGATGGAAATACCTGACTAGGGGAGTTGGAGGGTAGGGACCAAGAAACTGCTTTTCTAGGAGACTTTTATTCAGATCTGAAGGACTAAATGGTCAGGGCAAGTGCAAAGGCCCTGAGGTGGGAGACATGTGATGGAATCCAGAGTGAAAGAGCCAAAATGTTCGAAATGCCATGAGTAAGGTGGAGACATCAGCTGATGCTGTCCAGGCGAGCAGAGGCCCAACGTGTACAGTCTATGGGCTGTTTTATATCTTATTCTACATCCCACGAAGACATTAGATAGCTTTGAACCAGGACGAGGGCATGGGTGTGGCATGGTCCAACTTGACATTATTTGAGAAGTATCATTCTGCCGGACATGTTAGGAATGGACTAGAAGGGGGAGTAAACAGTTAGGAAGCCACTAGCAGAGGTCTAACCAGGTGAGAAAATTCGATGCCACTGTGGTGCCAAAAGGGATGACGGGAGGTGTGCAGTTCAAAGTATACGTAGGAGGTAGAAGGGGCACAATGGAGGATGGCTGAAGATGGGCTCAGGATGGCCTCTCGGCTCTCTGGTTTGACAGGCAGGGGGAGGCTGGAGGAGGAGCAGCTCCAAGAGGGCAACCAGCGGAAGAACTGGCCGGCAAGTCCAATCAAGGGGGCTGAGGCTGAGAGCTGACTTCAGAGAGGGGAGCAGGAGGTCGTGGGCCAGGCTGGCCACAGCAACGCGAATGGACAAGGTGGCCAGAGGAAGAGGCTGGGAGGGAAGACAGCAGGGAGAAAAGAGGCGTGGAGGGGCCCAAGCTGAGCGAAGGGACTGAATTAACACAGGGACAGGAGCAGTTGAGGAGGGCAGAGCGGTAGCCCCCACATAGCTCTGGTTTGCTCTTCCTGGCAGCTCTTCCCTGTTCTGTCACCAGTGACCTGCTCAGAGCTGGCTGCTGCTGAGAGTGCCTGCCAAGGAGGGGCTGATGGCCTCCACAGAGGCAGGACATTTTTTTGTTCTCCATAGAGAGGCCCTTTCATGTCTGAATCCAGAGGTTCTCTGGGTCCAGTGAGTCCTGGTGAGAACCTGCTAGCACTGGGCCTGGGACTGGGCTCCCAAAGTACCCCGTGGAACCTCCATTTCACACCCAGGCAACTTGGAAGACCTTTCTGTTTTTTTTTTTTTTTTTTTTTTTTTTTTTTTTTTTTTTTTTTTTGGTTTTTCGAGACAGGGTTTCTCTGTGTAGCTTTGCGCCTTTCCTGGAACTCACTTGGTAGCCCAGGCTGGCCTCGAACTCACAGAGATCGCCTGCCTCTGCCTCCCGAGTGCTGAGATTAAAGGCGTGCGCCACCACCGCCGGCGGAAAGACCTTTCTATATACTTTCATTCATCTTCTCAGCAGGCTCTGCTTCAGCTCCTGCCTCCAGGTTCCTGCCCCACATGAGTTCCGCCTTGGCTTCCCTCAGTGATGGACTGTGACCTGTGGGTTAAACAAACCCTTTCCCCCCAAGATGCTTTTGGTCATGGTGTTTTATCACAGCACACTAGGGCAATAGAGTGATCAGAAAGCGTTTCCTGTACTGTGGAGGCACGTTTGGAGATGTCGACTCCTAGGGCTGATGATGTTGTGACTTTTGTAATGTTGGCAGAGCTTTTAAAAGCACCCACAAAAACTGAGCTAGGGGTTTGACTTGCTGGAAAGACTCTTGAGATCCACTTATCTTCTCTTTCATTACCTGCAAGTTTGTGGTCAGCCCGCGCTCGCTCCCATTCTCTGTGCTGTTGCAGAGACCATTCTCTGTTCTGTTCCTCTTGGAACCTCTTCCTCTCTAGGAAGTTTAAGTCCTCTCCCATGAACTTCTGCATTCCTGATATGGTGTTCCTCATGTCACAGTCTGACACCCGGGCTGGGAGATCTTTCTTAAGGGCCAGGGGGTCAGACAGATCGAACTCACGGCGAGTTTCTGGCTTCTGAAAGCTCTGCTGGAAGTCATTGATAGCGCAACAGAGTTGTTTCCTGTCCCTCCGTTCGCGGTCATGTAGTATGCACATGACTTTGTCATTGTGCCTCATTTCAGCAGCTACGAAAGACACAAGCATACATATAAGCTAAGATGAGTAAAAATGAATCCACTTTAAAACCAGTTTTCATGCCTTAAGGACAATGTTCCCAAACTGTAACATAGCCATTAAAAGAACAATATCCACATATGTGGTGATATTGTGTTCCCCAAAATATTGTGCACCCTAATAAACTTATCTGGGGTCAGAGAACAGAACAGTCACTAGACACGGAGGCTAGAAAATGGTGGCACTCACACCTTTAATCCTAGCCTTCTGGAGGCATGGATCTCTGTGAGTTAAAAGTCACACTGGAAATAGCCAGGCATGGTGACTCACACCTTTAATCTCAGGAAGTAATGGCAGAAATCAGAAAGGTATGTAAGGCGTGAAAACCAGGAACTAGGCTGGTTAAGCTTTTTAGGCTTTTGAGCAGCACAGTTCAGCTGAGACCTATTCTGGATGAGGACTCAGAGGCTTCCAGTCTGAGGAAACAGGTTCAGCTAAGGAATTGGCAAGGTGAGGTGGCTGTGGCTTGTTCTGCTTCTTCCAGCATTCACCCCAATGCCTGGCTTCTGGGTTTGTTTTTATTAATAAGATCTTATAAGATTTGTGCTACACACATATATAAAAAGCACCTATAAACAGACCTTAAATACACAGGAAAACCAACTGAAAAATGAGCACAGGCTAGCAAAGGCAAAGCACTGTGAAGAAACCCAAGTGGACAACATACTTAATATTAAGGAATATTAACCTTTCATGGGATACATCAAATGAATATCAGGCAGAACACTTAAAATGCTGTCTATGGCATGCATCAGTAATGATGTGAGGAAGGAGATTGAGACTTTTGCACTCACTGCTGTTGGAGCATAACTTGGTACACTTCTAACAAAGCAATCTGACCCATCAATTTAACTCCAGTACACTCTCACATGTGTACAAGGGACATAATACATGGACATTCACTGCAGCAGTATTTGCCAAAGATATTTTAAAATCTGGGTATGGTGGTATGCTGTGGATATCACTCTATATAAATAAAACACTGAGCAGTGACCAGCAGGAAGTATAGCGGGACAAAGAGAGAGAAATGGGAAAAGAAGAAGGAGGAGAACACTGCAGCCACCACAGGAGAAGCAGCATGTAAAACGCGGAAGCACAGCAGTGAAAGGTATAGATATAAAAATGGGTTAATTAAATAAAAAACAGTAGCAAAAGCGCATGCCATACAGTTTATAAGTGATATAAGTGCTGAGTGATTATTTTATAAGTGATTGTGGACTGCGGGCTTGGACTGAGAGAAGCCCTCCAGTAACAGTGGTACACACCTTCAGACCTAGCACTTGGGAGGGAGTGGCCTGCCTGCCTGGTCTACGTGACCTCTATGCTTTCATGGGCATGCTTACCTGCACATACATACCACACACACACACACAGACACAAAGACACATGAAAGCAAGTTATATTATTAAGGATACATTAACTAGTATATGCATAAACACATTGGAAATGCACACTTCTTTAGAGGAAAAAAAGGGGAAATTATAAGGAGGTAGGGGTACTTGTGTTATATACAACATAGTTCTCAGAACTCTTTAAGACATCTGAGACCAGCCGGGCAGTGGTGGCGCACGACTTTAATCCCAGCACTTGGAGACAGACGCAGATGGATCTCTGTGAGTTCCAGGCCAGCCTGGGCTACAGAGTGAGTTCCAGGACAGGCACCAAAACTATACAGAGAGACCCATGTCTCTAAAAAAAAACCAAAAAAAAAAAAACACCTGAGACCAACATGTCAAAATGACCTGGTTTACCAATAAACAAGATTTAAAAGTTTGGAAAATGTATAATAGTATAAAGAAAAGCAACTTCACTCATAATCCAACCACTCTAACAACGACTGATAACAACTTTTGTCTTTTTCTCATCATATATCTTAAAGCCTAAATTGACACATATTTGTCTCTACAATTACATGTCCAGCTCTTTCATATTTAAAAAATCCTATGATATATTAAAAGCCAAATGTTCAACAATTGGTGAAATCACTGGCCATGAAAGGAAAACTGGATTCTGTTTGAAATTTTGAACTAGAACCTAGTAAGCCTAGTGAGCTGTGGACATTACTGAGTTAGCTCAGAGGTCTGAGCTCCAGGATTTGTGTGTCACTTTACATCAACAGCTGTCCTCCATAGGTCAGCTTTGAGTTTGAAGTGAAGAATGTGCACGAGTGTGTGTTTAAGGCTTTCCCCTTTTAGAGCAAGGATTTTTAAAGAAAAAAATGAAAAACACTCCTTTTATTTAAAATATATTTCCTAAGATGTACATGAAAATTCTGTAACTCCTTTTTCCTGAGAGGAAGAATATGCTCATTAAGTCAACTAAGCACAAAAAATTGTGGATTTTTTTTTTTTTTTGTTTTGTTTTTCAAGACAGGGTTTCTCTGTGTAGCTTTGCGCCTTTGCGCCTTTCCTGGCTGGCCTTGAACTCACAGAGATCCACCTGGCTCTGCCTCCTGAGTGCTGGGATTAAAGGCATGTGCCACCACTGCTGGACAAAATTGTGGAATTTTTAAAAGGAGAAAGACCATGCAAATAATAACCGTGTGTGTGTGTGTGTGTGTGTGTGTGTGTGTGTGTGTGTGTGTGTGTGTGTTTGGATGTTCTCATTCATGCACATGCAGGGGACCGAATCCAGGGCCCCGAGAATACAAAGCATTTGCTCTGGTTTTCACAGAAATGAAGACACGAGGCCTTTAGTGATAGATGAACACTGTAGAAATGCTCACCAAAAGTTTCATCCCTAGCTTTCTCAGTTGCTTCTTTTATCTTCTGGTCACGGACTTGAACATCCCAGGCTTGTGTGTCTCCCTAGGAATGGACATGGGAGGAGAGGTTAGAGCCAGCTAGCATTATTCAGTAGGCCACAATCCCCCTCGTCTGGCCACAGCATCAACAAACTGCCTCCCCATGCTTGTATAGCTTTGTTTATAGCTGGGTGTCCTGCCTGTACTGTCAGCTTTCACCAGAGCATCCTTCACTTCCTTAACACACACACACACACACACACACACACACACACACACACCTCACACCCTGAAACCTGCACACACACACACACACACAACACACACACACACACACACACACCTCTCAACACTCTTCTGAGAAACCCTGCACACACACACACACACACACACACACACACACACACACACACACACACCCTCTCAACACTCTTCTGAGAAAACCCTGTGTGATTTCCCCTTCAGGCTCCGGTCTGTGCTGGTTGGTGCTGATCCCACTGCATTTTCTGTGGCCGTTTTAATAAGGCATTGCCTCTTTCACTACGTGGTAAACTCTGCAAGGTCTCCCACTTCCTGGACCCAACTCGGGCTAGCCAGGGCATTTGTCAGCTGGAAGAATGGAAAACTGAGCGAAGTAGGGGAAAGTAAACCTTGTCTCCATTCCCCCACTGGCTCCCGCTGGGACCCTGCTGGAGGGCTAAGGCTGTTCAAGTCGACCCAGCCAAACCTGGTGCTTCGATATAAACGCTCCTTCCAAGCACTGGCTCCTCTGCGTCCCCGGTGCCTCACCCCAATGATCCTGTTCCTGGCGTCGAAGACTCGTCCCTGCCTGCACAGCTCCATGTACCGCCTCTTGGCTAGGTTAGCGTCCTGGCGCAGGTCCTTAAGCATCGCTACCTCCATGGCTTTGGAATCGGGCATGAAACAGCCTTCAGAACACACACGGTAAGAAAAAGGCCACGGAAATAAGCAAGCTGCAGCTCTGAAAAGCAGCGCTCCCGAAAGTTCCGGCGCCGGCCTGTCCCGGCAGCCACCCGCAGCCCGCTTCCCGCAACAAGCGGCGCCGCAGAGATCGGATTCCCAGGGAAACGTCAACCAAGCCCCGTTGCTAAGGAACGGCGCCTCTCTCGCTCTCTCTCGCGCGCGCTAGTCTCGCGAGACTTGGCCAAAGCGCCTTCCCGCGCTTTTCCCTCCTGGCGCACGCACGAGGAAGCGGCTGAGGCGCGGAGGGCGGCCATGGGGCGGCTGGAGCTGCTGCTCGTGGAGAATTTCAAGTCGTGGCGAGGCCGCCAGGTCATCGGTCCCTTCAAGAGGTTCACCTGCATCATCGGCCCCAACGGCTCTGGTAACCGGCGCCCCGGGGCAGTCCGGCCTGAGGGGACGCGCCGGCCGCTGTCGCCCGCTGTGGACCCGAGAGGACCCAGGGGCCCCGGCCTGGACCCAGGGGCCCGTGGTTGGCCTGAGGGGACCCAGCCACTCCCAGTCCCCACTGTCACCCGCTGTAGGCCCGAGGGGACACCCCACTCCCCCCACTTCCTCTCCTCCGCCCCTTGACCCCTTGACCGCTGTAGGCCCGAGGGAACCCACTGTCGGCCTGAGGAGACCCAGTGACCCCCCAAGTCCCTGCTGTAGACCCGAGGGGACACCCCACTCCCCACCTCCTCCCCCCCTCCGCCCTTCCACTGTAGCCAGGTACCCCTGTCGCCTGAGGAGACCAGTGACCCCCATCCCTGCTGTAGACCCGAGGGACCCCCACTCCCCCCCCTTCCCTTCCCCCCTCCTCCGCCTTTGACCGCTGTAGGCCCGAGGGTACCCACTGTCGGCCTGAGGAGACCCAGTGACCCCCCAATCCCTGCTGTAGACCCGAGGGGACACCCCACTTCTCCCCCCCACTTCCTTTCCCTCCCCCTCCTCTCCCCCTCTTCCTGCCCCCTCCTCCTCCCTCCCTTGAGCGCCGTAGGCCTGAGGGTACCCACTGTCTGACTGAGGGGCCCCAGCCACCCCCAATCCCTGCCGTAGCCCCGCTTCCGGCTGATGCCCTAGGCCCGAGGGTACCCAGGGACCCGGGTGTCAGCCTGAGGGGGGACCCAGGGGTCTCTGTAGCCCGTTGTTGGCCTGAAGGGACCCAGGGTCACCCCCACCCCCTCCTCCACCCCCACCCCCATCACCCGCTGTAGGTCTGAAGGGGACCCAGGAGCCTGGGGCCGCTGTGGCCCGAGGTTTCACGGCTTCCTAAAGGACTGGGGCCAAGAGCCCCAGACTGCTCCGCCACCACCCTTGCCGGCTGTCCTCGCCCATCCCCAGCCCTCCTCCGCTGTCCTTCCCCACCGCCTCACCCCAACAACAGCAAAAACTGAGAATGAAATGGATTTGGCCTTTGTTGGAAAAACAAAACTCATAGTAACCCGAGCGTAGTTAATGTAAAGAGAGGGAATTATAGTGCCTAAAAGATAATTTCTAAAATAGGTTTCCTTACTGGTGCTGCGTTTAAATCATTCACAGCAGAGGTCTCCAGTCTGAACACAGCAGATCTGGTGTATTCATCTTTTTCAGCAAATGATTGTTAAGCTTCCACTGACAGGCCAGCAGTTAATGTTTACTAATCATACTACCTGAAGTTACCCCCTGATTCACCATCCGGCTTATTTTTTTCCATTTTGGATAATCTAGTGGTACAATCTTTTTTTTAAACAATATTTTCATATAAAAATAGTATACATGGCTGGGCAGCAGTGGCACATGCCTTTAATCCCAGCACTCGGGAGGCAGAGCCAGGCGAGTTCGAGGCCAGCCTGGTCTACAGAGCAAGATCCAGGACAGGCACAAAAGCTACACAGAGAAACCCTGTCTCAAAAAAAAAAAAAAAAAAATAGTATACATGTAACATACAAAACTTGAAAATAAGAATAGAAAATCAAACATTTCTTTACAATTTCAGAGATGATAGCTCTGTTCTTTTGGGGCATCTCTATACAGATTTTTCCCTATGTAAACTTAAAAAAAAATGAGTTAATATGTACTGTTTCTCCTTCAGAAGATTAGCCTTTCATTACATGTTCATCTGATGTTCAAATTTAGATTTCCTCAACTAATTTCAAAAAAGTTTTCAGCCAGAACCCTTTCCACTTCAGACCTACATAATGTATCAGAATGTTATATCCTTTAAATTTATCTTTAGTTTAGCTCAGTGCTTTTATTTTTAAATCCTTTCTTGGCTTCCCATAATCTAAAACATAAAGTTCAATTCCTTTAATGTAGTATGTTGTAATTCTTAGATAACTTATCCAGGCTTTTCTTTTACACTCCCAAGTATAAACTTTATAAAAGCAATATTCTGCTTTAAAAAAAAAAAACTGGAATAGTACCATGCTTTTTTTTTTTTTTTTTTTTTTTTTTTTTTGGTTTTTCGAGACAGGGTTTCTCTGTGTAGCTTTGCTACGCCTGGCTCTGCTTCCCGAGTGCTGGGATTAAAGGCGTGCGCCACCAACGCCCAGCTGTACCATGCTCTTTTATTCCTTTGTAACTATGATCAAGTTACTCTCTTTTCCTGGAGTGATATATTTACTTTTAACACTCCCCTCTCCAAATTGACTTATTCCTTGAAACTTAATCTAGAATTATTTCCTACAAAGCTAACTCAGTCGAGAGAAATGGCTCAGTGGTTGCAAGTACTAGCTGCTCTTCAGAGGACCTAGATCCAGTTTCCAGGACCCATGTGATAGCTCACAGCTGTCTGTAATTCTAGTTCCAAGGAATCTTGACAGCCTCTTCTGGCTTCTGCAGGCACCAGGCACACATGTAGTATGCATACACACATTCAGGCAAAACACTTATACAATAAAATTTTTTAAAAAGAGCCAACTTGATCTCTAGCTATTGGTGCTTCTGTTAGGTGTTTCTGTGGCATTTCACATTTTCCCTTAAAGTTATTATAGTATAATTTCCCATATTTATTGGAAATAATGTATTTTGGGAATCAAATATTTCACTCTAAAACATGTTTGACTTTGTGCCTCTTTTGTAAAATGCAAATACCAAGTTTACAAAAATTGTTGCAAAAAAAAAAAAAAAAACAGATGGCAGGTGTCCAGCACCAAAGTGGTTCAACAGATTGATCACATTCTCCCACTATAAGCACTTTAAAGCAATGAAAAGAAAAATCACAGCAAGTTTAAAGAGCTACTTGACTTTTGTTTGTGATTGTATCATCAGGCCACACCTCATTCTATGAAGTAGGATGGGTATTCTAGGAATAATAGAATGGTTGGCTTTTATAAGAACAATAAAAGTGGATTGGCCAACAGTGAGTTATGACAGGTTACTTTCCTTATACCTAGCTGAGGTAGATTGGACTCTCATTGGTTGTTGTGAGCTTCCTGCTTTCAGGACAAGTCTATGTGGGAATTTACTTCCTTCCTTAAAAGTACAGTTTGATTGTGTGGAACTTATATGAGTTATTCTATTGGTTTGGTGTCATAGTCTGGTATCTAGTTAAGAGGATAGTCCAAAACTGTGACTTCCATTAAATTTTGATAGAGCAAAACCTATATTTTACTGCTTTTTAGGCCTGGTACTTAACAGAATGCCTGGAACATGTTCAGAAAATGTTTGTAGAAAGAACGGATATTTTGAGGGCTAAGAGATCAAAGATTAAAGAGGCTTTTAAGAATTTTAAATAGGAAAGGAATGGCAAAAAGAAGAGGTACACAGTTATGTTTCGAGGAGTTTTCAAATCTTGGTTCATTTGTATTAATCAATCATAGCCTAAATTATAGCTCTTTCAGAATAGCTACTTTCTTAATGTTCTTGTAAAATTATTCAGAGCAGGTATCCTCAGTCTCTTGGCTTGGTTTGTTCAGTTTTTTCTTTCTTTTTTTAATAACAGATAGTTGTTAACACTAGTTGACAGATTAGCACTTTTCATTTCTCTTGCAATTATTCTATTCTTTCATCTTCCAGTTTTTTTTCATCTCCCAGTTTTATCTGTCCATATTTATTACCATTTGTAATTGTCTTTTTTGTTTATTATCTGACTGTCTTAAGAAAATACAGCTTTTTTACCTGGATGTGGTGGTGCATGCCTTTAATTAATTCCAGCCCTCAGGATGTAGAGGCAGGTGAATTTGTGAGTTTGAGGCCGTCCTGGTCTACATGGAGTTTAAGGCGGCCAGGGCCACATAGTGAGATCCTGTATCAAAAATAAAAAAATAAAAAAGCAAACCTTTTGGACACATACATTAATTGAGTGAAAAGTTTAATTGAGGAAAAACATTTTTGAGAAGATTTTCAATAAAGATCCATCAAAAGGTGTTGCTATTTGGCTTCCTTACTGCCACATGATTCAGTTAAGTGAATGTTCATTTTGTCCTACGTGTGCATCTTATAGTAGCTTTTAATATGAAGTTTATCAGTCTTCATAAGCCATAGTTTTTGCTGCTTTTTTTTTTGTTTTTGTTTTGTTTTTTCAAGACAGTTTCTCTGTGTAGCCTTGGCTGTTCTGGAATTCGCTGTGTAGATAAGGCTGGCCTCAAACCCAGAGATCTACCTGCCTCTGCCTCCTGAGAGCTAGGATTTAAGGCATGTGCCACCACCACCTGGCTGTTTTTGTAGCATTTTAAAAACTTATTATTGTTCTTTTTAGAAGGACTTTAACCCTCTAAAACCACCTTTGTTTACATTACTTTCTGGCACTGGAAATTCAAATTGCTTGTGTAATAGCTGAACTGACATTATATCTTGGAATTACAGCTATTTGTCTTCATAGTTGTGAAATGTTAGAAATAAGTTTGGGGTCACAAAGAAAAAGACCACCACTCCAGCTGAAGTATCTTAACAGGTGTCTTGATGAAGAGGGTATGCTTGGAAGAGCAAGCTCACTGAGACTGGAAGTACACTTGTTTTTTCTAAGGCAGATGGTGTCTTTTTCCCATTAGCTGGATTCTGACCTCAGTCTTGGCAACTGGCTAGTTTTAAAAGAATTGGGGCAAAAGAAATGAAGGAAAGCAGGAAGCAGTCAGCCAATTAATTCACTTAAGTTACGGGAATATAGTAGAACCTTGTGTAGGAAAGGATTTACTTGGTGAAGAGATAAAATACTTGAATTCCTTGTTTCAAAAACAAGGTTGGTTTTTGTTTTGAGACAGGGTTTCTTTGTGTAGCTTTGGAGAAGCTATAGATCTGTAGACCAGGCTGGCCTTGAACTCACAGAGAGGCCTTGAACTCAGAGATCAGCCTGGCTCTGCCTGCCGAGTGCTGGGATTAAAGGCGTGCGCCACCACTGCCTGGCTCAAACACAAGGTTTTTTGTTTAGTTTTTTGAGACAGGTTCTCACTCTGTAGCCTCAGCTGGCCTGGAGCTTGTTATATAGACCAAGCTTGCCTTAAACTCACTGAAATCCACCTGCCTCTACCTTCTAAGTGCTGGGATTAAAGGTGTGTACCACCACAACTGGCTTAAACACAAATTTTATAGTTTTGGTAGAACTCATCTTAAAGGTTCCCCATATAGTGTAAATCTACCAGTGGGGGTGATGATCTCCAGGACAACCCTCTGGTTTGGTGATTTTCTGGGCAATCCTTCAGTGTGTGGCATATAGTTTACCCAGGGTTGTCATGCATGACAGTGGAGAGGTACAAAGCAAACTCAGCACTGGGAAAAGCTGAATTCTTAAGCAGTAAGTTCTCATGTTGAAACGCCACCAAGAAACCTCATGGACTCTGTGCAGGGTTTTTAGTGGGAGATAGTCATGCCCTCTACCCAGCACATAACCAAATTCCAAACTCCTAGAAAGGAAGCACATATTAAATCCCAGTCATGTCTCACCAAGTGTAGGTACCATATGCCATTCTTACCAAGAAATTATAAAAACCCTGCCCAGATCCAAGTATAAAAATCATGAAGATTCTAGCAGTCTCAATTTATACCTTGAGAATATCCTACATTCAGTTAGCATTTAGCTTTTTAAATTTTTTCTTGTTTGTTTTTCAAGACAAGGTTTCTCCAGACAGCCCAGGCTGTCCTGGAACTTGCTCTGTAGATCAGGCTCGCCTCTTAATTCACAGAGATCTGCCTGCTTCTGCCTCCCACGTGCTGGGGTTAAAGTATTGTGCCACCACTGCTCAGCTAGCTTTTAAATTTTTTTAAATATAGAGGGATATGGTGCTATTATAATGTTTATGTAATTATTTCCCTATTTATAAAATGGGAGTTATGGAAATAGAGATGTTAAGTAAATTGCCCTGTGTGATATCTGTAACATGAATTTCTAAACGGTTGTATTAATGGAAACAAACCCAGAGCTAGGTATTGGGGTGAACGCTGAAAGATCAGAGAAAAGAACAAGCTACAGCCAACCTGACCTTGCCAGTTTCTCAGCTGATCTTGTTTCCTGAGACTGAAAGCCTCTGAGTCCTCACCCAAATGGATTTCAGCTGAACTGCTGCTAAAAAGCTTAAAAAACTTAAAAAGTTCCTGGTCCTCAAGCCTCATATACCTTTCTGCTTCCTGCCATCACTTCCTGGGATTAAAGGCATGTGTCACCATGCCTGGCTGTTTCCAGTGTGGCTTTGAACTCACAGATCCAGGCGGATCTCTGCCTCCAGAATATTAGGATTAAAGGCGTGTGCTAACACTGCCTAAACCTGTTTAATACAGTGGCTGTTCTGTTCCCTGACCCCCAGATAAGTTTATTGGGGTGCACAATATATCAACCACAGATATCCAGGAATAGGATAGAGCTGAGGTCTATGTTTGTTTTGTTTAATTTTATTTAGTTAATTAGTTTTTTATTCATGTGTTTATATCCTTACATTCACACCTCTGCCACAGCTACATGGGAGAAACATCCACCTACTGGAGTTTTTCAATCACATAGATTTTGAACATTGATCAAACAAGAATTCTGAGACTTGCATATTGGCTATATTTCACTTGTGTTGATGGTTTGATTTCTTTGGCTCTCAGAAAGTTTTTCAGTCATTAAGAATGAATCTTTTGGGTGGTGGCGGCACATGCCTTTAATTCTAGTACTCAGGAGGCAGAGGCAGGTGGATCTCTGTGAGTTTGAGGCCAGCCTGATCTACAAAGTGAATTCTAGGACAGCCAGGGCTACACAGAGAAACCCTGTCTTGAAAAACCATACCAATAATAATAATAATAATAACAATAATAATAATGATAATATAATAAGAATCTTCCTTCACCTTTTTTCTTCTTCAGGAAAATCTAATGTAATGGATGCACTTAGTTTCGTAATGGGAGAAAAAACAACTAATTTAAGGGTGAAAAATATTCAAGAACTTATTCATGGAGCACATATTGGAAAACCTGTTTCTTCTTCTGCAAGTGTAAAAATTATATACATAGAGGACAGTGGAGAAGAGAAAACTTTCACAAGGATTATCCGAGGTAATTGTGTGTGTGTGTGAGAGAGAGAGAGACAAACAGACAGACAGACAGACACACACACACACACACACACACACACACACACACACAGAGAGAGAGAGAGAGAATTTTAGTTTAGTGTCTGATTGCCTACTCTTTCTTGGAAGTGTAAGATTTACAATTCATCAGCATAGTGAATAATAAATTCTTCCTTAGAAGCAAATAACAACCTGTTTTATTCCCTAGTAAGTCTCTTGCTTAAGCAGACTCACTTTTTCAATACTTTTACTGTCAAGTAACATTTTTATACTTGGATATTTGTCTAAGATGGAGGGAGCCTATCTCTAAATAGAGACATCATAAAACTTCTTTCTCTGCTTCTATGTGCTTGTTTTCTTAGTAAATAATTATATTTTGGCCTATATACATCTAAAAGCAACTTGAATAATATGTTTATTTCTTATTATTTATTTATGAATTCCCTATATTGCTCTAATAAACTATTATGGCTCATCTGTAATAAGTGTATCATGCAAGGACTTTATAAAGTCATGAAAAGTAGATATATATTTTATTGCTTTTATTTGTTGCTGTTTTCTTTCTAGTTCACTAAGATAAATACTCACTCCCTCACTCCCTTTCTTGACAGGGCCTTGATATGTAGTCCAACTGACCTTTATTTAGCTCACAATCCTACTTAGGCTCTCAAGTATAGACATTGCACACACGTGCTACCATGTCTGACTTCACTACATTTATAAAGTATGAAAACTATTATTAACCTAAATTATATATCACTTTAGACACATAATTAAGTATTTCTGCATTTTATCACTTGGAGTAGTCATTGGCCAATTTTTCTCACTCCCTTTTGGACATTTATTGGTTGTGATGGGTTCTCAATGTGCTGTTAACAAGATCAAGTGATCCTTCTAAAGGTTCTGGAACTCTGGGCCAAGTCACCATACCTAGTCTTTGGCTTTTTAACTGAGAATTCTCCATTTCAATAAAAATTTCTTTTTTCACTGTATTTAAAATTGTAATGATTTCCCCCACATGCAGAAACATCCTATCTTTCCTTATAGATACCACTTTCTCACATGTTATTTATTTTATTTGAATATTTTGTTTATATCTCTAAGATATAAACTTTTTGAGGTAAAACACTTTTTTTCTTTTTTCTTTTTTTGGTTTTTTGAGACAAGGTTTCTCTGTGTAGCTTTGCGCCTTTGCTCCTTTCCTAGAACTCACTTGGTAGCCCAGGCTGTCCTCGAACTCACAAAAATCCGCCTGCCTCTGCCTCCCAAGTGCTGGGATTAAAGGCGTTTGCCACCCCTGCCCGGCGAGGTAAAACACTTTTTATGTTACTACTGTGAAATAATCTTTAGTTTATAATACATATATTTGTTGAGTAATTAAATGAATTTATGTATAGGTATATTAGTTATATACCTACTTCAATAAAAACATTCTATAACAGTTTATTTTGTTTATTTTAGGGGGATGCTCAGAATTTCATTTTGGGGATAAACCTGTGAGTCGTTCTGCATATGTAGCACAGTTGGAAAAGATAGGCATAATAGTCAAAGCACAGAACTGTCTAGTTTTTCAGGTAAGTAGTTACACTCATTTGTTTTGTTTGCTTTTAAAACATGTTACCTTATTTTACATGCTGTTGTGCCTTACTGTTACTAATAGGGAACTGTAGAGTCCATTTCTATGAAGAAGCCCAAAGAGAGGACTCAATTTTTTGAAGAAATCAGTACTTCAGGAGAGTTTATAGGAGAATATGAGGAGAAGAAAAAGAAGTTACAAAAAGCTGAAGAAGATGCACAATTTAATTTTAATAGAAAAAAAAATGTAGCCGCAGAGCGGAAGCATGCAAAAATCGAAAAAGAAGAGGTAAGATGTCATGAAAATGTCACCAATAATTATTACATATTAAATAGAAAAAATTCTGTTTAAATTATAAGTTATTAGCCAGACATGGTGGTGCACAATTTTAATCCTAGCACTTGGGAGGCAGAGGCAGGTGGATCTCTTAGTTTGAGGCCAGCCTGGTCTACAGAGCTAGTTCCAGGACAGCCAGAGCTATACAGAGGAAGTATGTCTCAAAAAAACTAAAAAGAAGCAAACAAAAACCCCACATTATTGGCTGTGGGATACTAAAAGTTTCCATCAGTAATATAAAACAAAATCTGGCATTCAGTAAAAAAAAAAAAAAAATTTAAAAGGTAAATAGTTTTTAACGTTTATTTTGTGTGTGTATGTGTAACACAGATCCATGTGTGGTGGTCAGAACACCTTGCAGGCGTCAGGTCTCTCTTACCATGTGGTTCCTGGGGATTGATCACAAGCTGTCAGGCTTGGCAGCAAGTGCACTTACAATGCTGTGCCATCTTGCTGCCCCAAGATAAACTTTTTCTATATGTCTTCCGTATAAGACAGTACAGTAGAGGTACTCGACACTTTTGGATCTTGACTCTTATACACTTGTAAAAGTTACTGAGAACCAACCCCAAAGAGTTTTTCATAGCAAACTGTATTGCCAATATTTATATGTTTTACTTATGTTTCAACTTTATTATTTTTTATGTGCATGGGTGTTTTGCCTAAATGTGTGTATTTGTATCATGTGTCTGGGGCCTGTAGAGGCCAGAAGAAGACAATGAATCCTCTGGAACTGGAGTTGCAAACTGTTGTGAGCCACCATGTGGAAGCTGATACTCAAACCCTAGTCCTCTGGGAGAGCAGCCAGTGTTCTTAACTGCTGAGCCATTTCTTCCGCTCTGTTTATTCTGTTTTAAATTAAAACTCAATAATTTTTAATTGGTTAAGCTCATTTTATGTTGACATAGCTAATATATTTTTAATGAAAAATAACTACATTTCCAAAACAAATTACAAGAACAACATTATATGTTTTTATATTCTGTAATGTCTGGTTTAATAGAACATAGTTGTATTCTCACAAACATTTCTGATTTTTTTATATAGGTGATACATTATAACTCAAGCTTTCCCCAAACCATTTCCTCATGAAGTATTTACTGTTCAAAGCCTCATTTAAATTGCTGTCTCCTCCTTTCTATCATATTACTAATTTAGTTTCCTTTGTAGCATATAATTCTGTATAAAATTACCTTGTTTATTTTTGTTTGCTTTTTCATTAGTCTCTGAGTCCTCTACCCTCTATTAGAAAAACTGGAATATAAGCTTTGTAAGAATAAGGATGGTTTATCTCATTTTATTCTCAACCATATTCCCAACACATAAAGCAGGATCTGCTTTATAGCTTAGTAAATATTTGAGGAAATAAATGGAAGGTGAATATATTCCTTATTAGTAATATTGCTCATTTTCTTCATATTGCGAATGTGTTTATATGTTCTGTATTTTGTTAGTGAGAAGGGGTGGGCAGTAAGTCAGAACATAGTATTTAAAGCATACTGAAATAGCTTATAGACTAGCAGAACTTAAAACATTTTCATAAAGACAATTAGAATATTCGAGCTTCCTGATTATTTTTTTACAATATCCTTGGCAGGCATCTGTTTACAAGTTACTAGTTAAACTTTGTTGACTAGGACCCTGCCTCATGAGGTGATGGCCTACTCCCTTGTTTTCCTTATTGCTAGCGCAAATGCTAAGAGAATTCTTCCTTTTCATGTGTAATTTAAAATTCTGATAGTCTTATTAGTTTTATCAGTGTAAAAATTACTTCTTAGATCAAGAATTTTACTTGGAGTCACTGTAAAGTGGCTAGGGACCTATTTATATAATGCTCCTTTCACTTTATAGTAAAGAAGATGATTCCAGCAATGTTAAGGAACTTGTCAAGACTTTCTGAGGACCCATGTTGACAGGTGCCACTTCACTGCCACAACCTGGTCACTGAGTGCATGAATGCAAACTCATTTTTTGGTTGCTGTTTTATTTTAGAAGTATATTAAGAAACCTTTAAATAATTCTACTTTTTTCAGGAATAATCTTTCTTAGATGAATGTGGTGGTACACACCTGTAATTCCTGCACTTGAGAGATGAATAGGAAAATCAGTTGTTCAGGGTCATCCTCGGCTGCATAGCAGGTCTGAGACTAGCTCGGCCTTGTCCCTGTCTCCAAAAAATGAGAGAGAAAGCAGGGAAGAGAATTCTAACAAATTTCATTAGCGATGATGTGCTGGTACAGTATCAAGTTCATGAACAGAAGCTTAAATGTATACCCTTATATCTTCTCTTGTACTGTTTTATAGGCAGAACGTTACCAAAGTCTTCTTGAAGAATTGAAAATAAACAAGATACAACTGATGCTTTTCCAACTGTATTACAATGAGGAAAAAATTAATGTCCTGAATACTAAATTAGAGCATATGGACAGGAATTTGAGTGTTGTAAAAGACACTCTGTCTCACCATGAAAACATAATTAAAGCTAAGAAAAAGGATCGTGGCATGTTAACTAGACAACTACAGCAAACAGAAAAAGAACTGAAGTAAGTTTTTAAAATAGATGTTAGCAGTTAGGCTTTTGAAAAAGTTTTTTTTAATGACATTTATTTAATCTGTGTGTGTACATGTGCATGCCAGCTCATGCTTACTGCAGTATGCATGTAGAGGCTAGAGGACAACCTACAGAAGTCAGTTCTCTCCTACCATGTGGGTTCTAGGAATTGAACCTCAGGTTAATTTTGTCAGCAAGTAACTACCCACTGAGTCATTTCTCTGGTCTAGTAGTTGAGTTTCATGATAATTAAGAAAATATAATTGACACTTTAGGAGATAATATGTTTGGGGAGACATATTGGGGACTGAACTTAGACCTTCACACTTGGTAGGCAAGTACTTTACCACTGAGCTATATTCCCAGCCTACAAAATAACTTTTTAAAATTTGTATTTATTTATTTTGTTGTTTTGTTTTGAGACATAGTCTTATGTGTAGCTAGCCCTGACTGCCTCCAAACTCACAGGGATCTGCCTGCTTCTGATTCCTGAGTGCTAGGATAAAAATTTTCCATCCCTGGTGGAAATTGACTTTATAAAATGTACATTTTAGTTTGGAATGCCTCTAGATATACAGAAAAATTATAAATATGGTACCTTTCTCCCATATTCCCATGCTGTTTCTCTTACTACTAACATATTGCATTAGTTTTGTATTTTAAAAACAGTAAGAAGGTGTCACACCAAACAACAGGGTCCCACATGGGAGGTTTATTGGGGGAAGGGCAGAGAAAGGACAGAGACCCACCCATGGGGACAAGAGCAAAGAAGAGAAAGAGAGAGATTGGAGATGTACAAAGCCCACTTTTTATAAAGAAGCATAGTGAATACACACGGGGTTGCTCATAGTGGCTGCAGCTGAGGTATATCCTGTGAGGATCCTAAGGGCAGTCCAGTCCAGATGCCTAAAATGCTAACATTCCTCCCTTTTGTTTATTATAAAAAGGTGAGGAGTTAGAAGGGGTAGTAGATGAATTGAGGATGAGGGCACCATGTTCTCAAGACTGCTTCCTGCTGGCTTTCGAGGAGGGGAGGGGGCCGTTGATCATCTTTGGGGGACCTGAGAAAACTAGGGTGCTGGCCACATCCCAGGGTAGCTGGCTGTTTCACTTTGCTGTTCAGGCTCTGTGGAATCATCCAGCACTGCATGGACCTGGCAAGATGCTGTTCAGAGGGATTCAGGTCAACTCCCTGGAGCTCACAAATCATGATGAGGTCATCAGCCAAAATGGAGGAGAGCCACGTGGTTGCTGTTAATAGTTACATGCACATACACATAGAAGTAAATAGAAAGGGAGAACTGATATGTGCTGAGCAAGACAAAGCTGGCTCCTCCATCTCTGATTTGCACATTTCAGCAAATCAGAACATTTAGAGAGGGAGAGCAGACAGACACAGGTCTTGGAGCAAAGAAAAAAAAAGTGAAGAATTCTTTCTTGGTTCCTGAACTGCCTGGTCCAAAGAATGGTCAGGAGTCTCCAAAAGGCATCCCAATGGGAGTGAGGAAGTGTATGACACAGTTCCCAAGGATGAGGCATAGAGAAGATCCAAAGACCTGAATGTTCTGGTGTCCCAGGGATCCAGGGAGGATCAGATTAAGTGGGTACAACCTGTTCAGTGGAACATCATCCAAAGAATAGGGGCCAAGGGCTAAGAGCCTGAGAGAGACACAGTTGCCTGGTACCAGTATTGAGGGTCTGCCTAACAATCTCTGCAAGTTAATTTTTAGAATTTAATTTTGAATATTTGGTCAAAATTACTTTCCTTTTGGCCAGGCTTGGTGACTCATGCCTTTATTCCCAGCACATGGAAGACAGGAAGATCTCTGCATTCAAGGCCAGCTTTGTATACATAAGCTAGTTCCAGTCCAGCCATGGCTACATAGTGAGGCCCTGTCTTCAAAAATAAATATATAAATAAATAATAAATTAATTACTTGCTTTTATATGCTAACATAAATTTTAAAAATTCCTTTTTCCTTTTTAGATCTCTCGAAGCAATTTTAACTAAGAAGAGGCCTCAGTATATTAAAGCTAAAGAAAATACTTCTCACCATCTCAAGAAATTGGATTTATCTAAGAAATTGATAACAGACAATGAAAAACAATGTTCCAAGCAGGAAGATGACATACGAGCCTTAGAGGCAGAACTGGTTGATTTAGATAGAGCATGGAGAAGTTTTGAAAAGCAGATGGAAGAAGAAATGTTACATAAAGGGCGAGACATTGAATTGGAAAATAGTCAGGTGAAGAAAATGAAAATACTAGAAACATTTTTCTATTGTTTCAGTTTCTCTTTTTAATTTATTAAAAATTTAAAGGATGACATCTCTGATAATTCGTTGAGATTATCCCTAGAATGTACATTGTAGGAATTAAAGATTCTTTAATCTATTCACAGAATCTAAATTTAATCTTGAAACTAAGCTATTTTTCTTCATATAGTTAGATGGTGTTATAACATTTGTGAGTTAGTTAAAGTCCAGTATTCTTGGAATTATACTGTAATAAAAGTTAGGTAATTGTTACTGTTTTAAAGATAAAACAATTCTCTCGGATATTACATAAATTCAAAGATCAGATATATGTAACTTTGAAGAGACTTAATTGACAGAGAAAATTACTTAAGATGATTTTAACTGTTCAGTGATGAGTTAATAGTCAATGTAATACAATATACAGGATTAAAATTATTAATCAGTAAAACATAACTAAACTAAAAACATGTAACTCGGTTTTCAAACATTCTTTCAATGAAAGTGTCATTATTCATCTCTTTCATTGAGTTATGCTAGTCTTGTGTCACAGCATACATACACCACAATCACTGTGACTAGGAAGATAGAAGAAAGTACCATTTTCTCAAGATTTTCTGTCAGAGACCTTATAGAGTTTGTCTTGGTTACTTTGTTGTTCTATCTAAAGAGTTTTTAATAAGGAGATTTTCATATTAAGTTCACATATTTTACCTGGAGAAGATATCTAATTATGATCTAATTTGTATAAGGATTTTGATGAGAACAAGATGTTGTAAAAATAACTTCATTTAGGTGAGTAATATGTCAATGCTGTTTATATAGCTGGATCGTTACAAAGAGCTTAAGGAGCAAGTAAGACGGAAGGTAGCCATAATGACCCAACAACTGGAAAAACTGCAGTGGGAACAGAAAGCAGAAAGAGAAAGACTGGCATTTGAAAAGAGGAGGCATGGAGACACTCAGGTACCATGGATTATATAGTCATAGCTTAGAATTATTCGCAGTGAGATGGTACTCCCTTTTATACTACCTTTTCAATATACTAATGGATTTATTTATTTTTATTTTATTTTATTTTATTTTTTTGGTTTTTCGAGACAGGGTTTCTCTGTGTAGCTTTGCGCCTTTCCTGGAACTCACTTGGTAGCCCAGGCTGGCCTCGAATTCACAGAGATCCGCCTGACTCTGCCTCCCGAGTGCTGGGATTAAAGGCATGCGCCACCACCGCCCGGCTACTAATGGATTTATATCGGACAAATTTTAGAAATTCTGAGGGGCTAGGAGCATATAGCTTAGTGGTAGAACACTGATGTCCTACGTTTGACTTCCTTAGCACAGCAAAATAATTAGTGCACTTTTATAGTTAGAGTAGGCAGTAACTTCGTTCGTGTTTCTGGAAATGTTTTCTGTGCATCTGTATGGTAATGAACAAAGTTTGAGCATGTATTTTAGTTCAGTAGAGCAAGGAGGAGGATGGGAGAAGTAAGTCTCATCATAGAAACGAGTGCAAGGTCATTGAGGACATTAAATACTTTCAGCTGTCTGTATCTGTGGGTCTTGAAGCTGTGGAATCAATTAAGGATCAACAGTACTCAGGGTAAAAATATGTTTACCGAACATTTTTTATGTACTTTTTGTCATTCTCTAAGCAATATAATATACCACCTATTTATATAGCATTTACACTGCACCAGTTATTGTAAGTCTTCCAGAGAGGATTTAAAATATACAGGAAGATATGTGTTGATTATATATAAATACTGTCATTTATATAAGAATTTGAGTATATGCAAATTAGACTAACAATGGGTTCCGGAATCATTCCCCCACAGATCTGAGGAATGACTGTAGTCCAAGAGGAGCTAGTCAGTCTATATTGGAAACAACTGTTGAGATAGTATTATATTCTTCCTCAGACTAAGGTGGACTTGGCTTTCAGCCCATCTTGCTTGTGTAATCTCAGTAAATAACAAAATTATTGGATTTCTCTGGGCCTTACATTTTGCATTTGTGTGTACAGTGAGGATAGGTGTGTCACAGTGAAGGACAAACTCAGCAGTCACTCCCTCTTAATGTTTCATGACTTTTTCTAAAGACTAGGGATTGGGTATAAAACTACTGTCTGTTACTGCACATTCAACAAAGATAGTTCATTACACATTATGAAGTTTCTCTGAACCACCCTGATATTTGTGTATATAGCATGCTAAGTGCTACTGTAAGCCCAATTTGTTGTTGATGTTTCTAAGTAATGGTTTTTCTCTTACCTGTATTCACTGACTTGGTGATCTGTAGTTATACATATTTAAATACTGCACTAAAAATTTGAACATCTAGCTCTCAGTCCTTCAAAACTCAAACCATGTATATCTCCAGCTGCTACTTCAGGTTCTCCAGTTTGGATGTTGAGCAAACATCTCAAAGTTGGACCCCAAACTGAACTTCAGATCTTTTCACCAAAATTTGCTTCATAGTCTTTCCCCTCTTCAGTTATGACATTTTAATTTTATTAGTTACTCAGGTCAAAAATAGGGAGCCAATCTTTGACCCTTTTAGGAAACTGTTGGCTTTACCTTGAAAATATAACAAGAGTCCAATTACTTTTTTCCATGTCTACTGCTACCACTCTGTCCACGTCACTGTATTTTCGGTTTAGATGAGTTCAGAAGCCTACCAGTTTTCTTTGCTACCATTCTTGATCCTGTACAGTAGTCTCAGCATAGCAGCCATAATGCAGTGACTAAGTCAAATCATGAAATTGGCTCTTTATATCCTCCAGAGGCTCCCCAGTTACACATATAAGTTTTAAATCAAAATCCTTAAGTGACCTATGTGGACCTACCTGATTTGTTGATCAATTCTCCTTCCTGTTTTCCTTTCTTTGATCTACTGTATTGGTCTCCTGGAACATACCAAACATGTTTCTTAATGAGAGTTTGCATCTGCAAAAGCAGTTAATGCTCTTAATCACTGAGCCATTTCTCTAGCCCTGAATGGATTTGTTTTCCTTTTTGAGTCAGCCCTGACTGGCCTAGAACTCACCATGTAGATCAAGATGGCTTCTAATTCATAGAAGTTTGTCTTCCTCAGCCCTCTGAGTACTGGGATTAAAGGTGTGTACCACCACATCCAGTTTTGAATGGAACTATTAAGTGAAATAGTATAATTTCAATGTTGGGCTTCTTAATTTCAACGTGTGCATTCCATCAGAAAAGAAAACTATGTCTTGCCCATATTCATTTTTGGGGGGCTGGGAAAGTGGGGAAGACATGTACTGTCTGGTGTGTGCAGGTGAGTACAGGTGCCTGTGTGTATTGGTACAGAGCCCAGAAGAACACAGCAAGTATTTCTCTCTCTCTCTCTCTCTCTCTCTCTCTCTCTCTCTCTCTCTCTCTCTCTCTCTCTCTCTCTCCTCCTCCCTCCTTCCCTTCCTCCTCCCTCCCTCCCTCCCTCCCTCCCTCCCTCCCTCCCTCCCTCTCTCTCTCTCCAGATTTCCAGGTTTCTCACTGAACCTGAAGCTAGGCTAGCAGCCAGCAAGGCCTACCAATTCTCCTGTCTCTGTTGCCATAGCACTGGGGTTACAGGTGTGTACAGCCACTCCTGACTTTATGTGGCTGTTGGGAATTTGAACTCAGGTTCTCATATTTGTGGAGCCATCCAAGTCATGTTCTCAGCCTGTCTTGCTCATTTTTTTTTTCAGAGCTGAGGACCGAACACAGGGCCTTGCGCTTGCTAGGCAAGCACTCTACCACTGAGTTAAATCCCCAACCCCTTGCTCATTTTTTATAACTAGCACCTAGCACACTAAATGTTTGCTTCATGGATTATCATCAGTTAGATGGAAGAAAGGTTAAAGGTTAAAATTCTGGTAGAGACTACTTTCCCCATCCTCTAGTTTCCCTTCCCTTTGTTTCAGTTATATCCCTGGTTAACTAAATAGGAAATTCAAAAAATAAACAATTCACAAGTAAACTTATATTGTTGTATTGTTCTGTTTTATTTTTAGTCACTGTGTCATTGGTACGTTTGCATAGGAGAAAACATGATTTGTCTAGGATACAGTGCTATGTGTGCTTTCAGGCATCTTAGACCTTGCCTTTCTCAGGTGACTTATACTGCTGCTCTGCATTATTTGAATTTAATGGTGAAGGACAAATAGAGCAAGACTTGCATGTCCTTCACTTGTGCCTATTAGAGGCCCTGTCAGTTCTTGCATCGTGGTGATACTTAACTACTCTATTGTAATCACTTATTTTTCTGAGGACAAGGACTCTGTCCCACTCATTATTATATCTCTAGTCTTACTACATGGTAGTCAGTGAATGAATATTTATTGAATGAGTTAGCTTGAAAGACAGATAAGAACTGTATAGGTACTTGAAAATAATGATTTTGAGAAGGAAAAATGGCTAGTGATTAAGAGCACTTGGCATTCTTTTAGGATTTAGTTCCCAGCCCTTAAGATGGTTCACTCACAATAATCCATAACTCCAGTTCCAGGGTATCTGATATCCTCCTCCATGGGCACCAGGCATGAATGTGGTACACATACATACATGCAAGCAAAACATTAATACACATAAAACAAATAAATCAAAATACATTTTTAAAAAATAATATGCTTGAAGTTTGAATTTATAAATAAAATCACTGGAGACCAAATATTTAGCAAAATATAGTCAGAATTGCTCCTCAACCTGTGAGATGTAAAAGCTCTATATCAGATGGCTTTTTGAAAATTAAATTTTTCTTTTATATTTTCTACAATTTTTTATTACATTTATTTATATATGTGTATGTGTGCACGTGAATGCCCAAGCACACTGTGATGCACATGTAGAAGTCAGAGGACAATTTGAGAGAGTTGGCTTTTTCCTTTTCTTATGTCCTGATGATTGAATTCAGTTCATTAGTTGGCTTAACAGCAAGCACCATCATCTGCTGAGTTATCACACAAGCCCTTAATATTTTCATATAGTCATATTTTATACATTTCAAGCTTTTAGCAGCTTATAACATAATAAATTCTAGATGCGTTATTTTTATTGGTTTGGAATGTTGGAATTGATTTTAGTTTTTATTTCCTATTATAGGGAAATCTAAAACAAATAAAAGATCAAATAGAAGAGCATAAAAAACGAATAGAGAAGTTGGAGGAATATACAAAGACATGCATGTGAGTAGAAAACAGTCTTTTCGGTATTTAAATGATCCAGTGTATTGTCTAAATAGTGAATGAATGTTACCATTGTGTGATGTTCTTACTTCAATGTCTTTCATTTCTTTATAGAATGCTAAAAATTATACTTGCCACATGATAAATCTATCTAAAAATTGAAAATAAAAATGAGTAAAATGTTTAAATTTTGAAAACATAAATATATAAAAATAGCAATACTTAAATCTTTTGATATTGATATTTCATGAATAAATAATGAATTTTGGGGGCTGGAGAGGTAGCTCAGTAGCTAAGAACACTGGCTGTTCTTCTAGAGGACCCTGGTTTGATTCAAAGTATCCACATGGTAGTTTGGCTCACAACCATCTGTAATGACAGATCCAGAGGATCCAATGCCCTCTTCTGGCTTCCATGGGCACTAGATAAATGTTCATAGACATACATACAGGCTAACATACTCATACACATATAAAAATAAATTTCAAAAAGTTTAAAAAAATATAATGAATTGTGTCATAAAAGCTAATATATAGTATTTAATCTACCACTAAGGAATTTTAGTTGACTTTGCATTGATATTATTAAGCATGTGATGATTGCTTTGGTTTATATTGGTCTATACTTAACTCTTTTTTTTTTTTTTTTTTTTTTTTTGGTTTTTTTAGAGACAGGGTCTCTCTGTGTAGCTTTGCGCCTTTCCTGGAACTCGCTTTGGAGACCAGGCTGGCCTTGAACTCACAGAGATCCGCCTGCCTCTGCCTCCCAGTGCTGGGATTAAAGGCGTGCGCCGCCGCCGCCTGGCTATACTTAACTCTTGTAGTAATCAGAAATATGTATTTTCAAATAAACAAAGAATAATCAAAATCTTCTTTGCGTGTTTAGAGTTGGGTGGTTTTTTTGTATTGGTTTTTTGATTGATAGATTAAAAACTACTCCATCCTTGTACAGTGCCAGGTGGTTGTTATTCTTGTTATTGTTGTAGGGATTGCTTGAAAGATAAAAAACAGCAAGAAGAAGCCCTGATAAAAGAAATTGACAATACAAAATCAAGAATGTCTGAAGTCAATGAAGAATTGAGTCTTATTACAAGTGAATTGCAGAATGCTGGAATTGATAACCATGAGGGAAAACGTCAGAGGAAGAGAGCTGAAGTTCTGGAAAATCTTAAAAGACTTTACCCAGATTCCGTGGTAATTAGAGTGAATAGTTCATTTTTTTTTTCTTTTTCTGGAGCTGAGGACCGAACCAGGGCCTTGCACTTGCTAGGCAAGTGCTCTACCACTGAGCTAAATCCCCAACCCTGAATAGTTCATTTTAAAGGCTACACTTTCTCATTTCTAAAAGTAGTCTTCTTACTTGGGATCAAAAAATATAATCATTGTAAGGAAGCAGAAGTATTTTAGAAATGTGTTTTATATTTGGTAGTTTTATATTTAAAATATAATAGTAAATAGAGCAAGAAGTAATTTCAAATTGTGTTTGTAAGTAAGTATTGAAAAGAAATGTTTACATGAGCACAGTACCTAGCCAGTATACATTATGACCAGTATCCCCAGACATGGTATGAATTTGTCTTTTTTGGTTTTCCCAACAAGAAACCTCAAAACTAAAGTTCTTTGTGATTTTTGGCAGGTATCGTTGCCATATTTTCATTTTCTGACTGTATCCTGTAGTACTTAGTAGTATTCTTTGGTCAAAATACAATACTATCCTCTGGCACATGGGGTGGTAGCCTCACAACATTGTATTCTGTTACATCAGGGGCCTCACTTCTGCCTCAGTGTTCCCTATGAGTTCTTATGGCCTGTCTTTTAGTATTTGACAATCATTGCTCTGTTTCAAAACACTTACCATACCTTCATGGTGTGTTACATTTTCATGGTCACCTCCTTTATCTCCTTTACATTGTCTTTCTTGAACATATTTTTTTTTTCAGGGAACAGTGTGTGTGTGTGTGTGTGTATGTGTATGTATGTGTGTGTGTGTTTTGCTGGGGACTAAACTTAGGGCCTCGTGTATATGAGGCTACCAACTGAGATATATATATATATCCTCAAGTTTTTGGTGTTATTACTCAGTCTTTACTTTGTTTTTTTTTTTTTTTTTTTTTTTTTTTTTTTTTTGGTTTTTCGAGACAGGGTTTCTCTGTGTAGCTTTGTGCCTCTCCTGGAACTCACTTGGTAGCCCAGGCTGGCCTCGAACTCACAGAGATCCACCTGGCTCTGCCTCCCGAGTACTGGGATTAAAGGCGAGCGCCACCACCGCCTGGCACTCAGTCTTTACTTTGTTTGTTTTTTTTTTTTTTGGTTTTTCGAGGCAGGGTTTCTCTGTGTAGCTTTGCGCCTTTCCTGGAGCTCACTTGGTAGCCCAAGCTGGCCTCGAACTCACAGAGATCCACCTACCTCTGCCTCCCAAGTGCTGGGATTAAAGGCGTGCGCCACCAACGCCCAGCCAGTCTTTACTTTGAATCATGGATGATGATGATAATAGAATAGGGCTAGGTTGCCAAATCTTGTTTCTTCAGTTCATAACAAAATGACACAACCCTATTTTTAAAAAACCCACTAGTGTAGCAATCATATTTAATGGCAGAAAATAGCAATAGTGCAGATTTCTTTTTAAAAGGAGGAGAAAGGGCTGGAGAGATGGCTCAGCAGTTTTAATTATAGGATTGCTTGTTCCAAACTCTATAGAAGCCAAACTGGTTAATTGACTAAATTCTGAAAATTCTTACCTGGTATGCCTTAATTTGGCAAGAAGCACAACGTATGTGCTTGTTTCCTTTCCCAAGTGGAGGGAATTGGTTTTAAAAACTGGGAAGGGGAGGAACCTCAAATGTTCTCTCAATGAAGGGTTCCCTAGGGTTTCTCGTTAAGTTGAGGGCCTATTTTGAATCCCTCCCACCAAACAAAGTGTGTTTTCCTACAGAGGATAGAATTGCCTTGAAACAGGATGCTAATTAAAAACTCCAGAGAGAGAATGAGATATTTAAACAGTGTACTTTTACAATGCATCAGCTGAGCCCTCCTATGGCCTGTCCTCCAAGGAGAGTGAGTAGAGTAGGAATATGGATTCAGTCACTTATTGCTCAAAGAAGGCAATTGGCTAATACTGTGGAAAGGCAATCAAGAGGTTGTCCATTATAGAAAATGAAAGGTCTGAACAGCTGACCAAATTAAAAATATTTAAGCATTCAGTTGAATTTTGAGTGTAACTATTAAATTAGACATATAAATTTTATACAATTAGTTATCTATGCTACTTTGTTACATTAGAAAAACTTACATGTTTCTCATTAATGTATTTGTTTTCTTCTCCTAAGTTTGGAAGACTACTTGATCTATGTCATCCTATTCATAAGAAATACCAGCTGGCTGTGACTAAGCTTTTTGGCCGGTACATGGTTGCCATTGTTGTAGCCTCAGAAAAGGTAGCAAAAGATTGTATTCGATTTCTGAAGGAGGAAAGAGCCGAACCTGAGACATTCCTTGCTCTGGATTACCTTGATGTAAGAAATTTTAATGTTTGGTTATTTATTAGTTACTAAATTTAATATGACTTTTGTTTAATATGTCTTTAATTTAATGTCTTTATTGCTTCAAACTGGCAGCTATGGGACAGGGGTGGAGTGGGTGGTAATGGTGTAACTTGGATGTCAAAAGGCTGGTGTTAATGAACTTGGTGGGTGAATAATAACAAGCAACTACTGTCTTTCTTGATTTATGTTACTTCTTCCTAATCTAGTTTTGCTACAATTCTACCTTAATGCCTTCAATTCCATCATCACTGGAGAAGTATACTACTCTGCCTACTACCAACAATATGTTCTGTTTTGTAACAAACTATAAGAACTGGGTTAAGACATACATGTTGGTAACTAGCAACTCAAGTGTAGGTGTCTGGTCCTGATGAGCAGGCCAGATTTTGAGTCTTGAGATGTGGGTGGTGAAATACATTAACATAACTAAATCTAATTTCCTAAACTAGAAAAGGAACTTTGTCATTACTATTCTTTAGAGATTCTTTTTATTGACAACTGAAGAAAATGTTCTATTTAGTTCAGTGGTCTAAACCCTAACTGCAGGCAGAGTGCATAGTGGTTAAGAACACAGATCCATCCAGCATGGATCCTGCTACTCCTAAGTAGTCCTACCAGTTGGTTCTTAAGTTTTCTGAACTTTATAAAGTAAAGGAATAAATCACCTTGTTAGACTGTTGCACGGGATCTTTACCTGGCACAGTGCCTGCACAAAAGAATGGGGTCAACAAATGCCATCTGTGTTACTTAAGGTCAGACTCACCTTTTGTGCTATGCTTCCATATTTTTGCTTATGCATATGTCCATGATGGAATTTTACTTTTAATTCATTTGCCTGTTAGAATATTTTTGTTGGGGGGGGGGAGGACAAGGTCTCACTATGTAGCCTTGGCTGACCTGGAACTCGCTATGTAGACCAGGCTGGCTTCAAACTCTTAAGAGATTTGCCTGTCTCTGCTTCCTGAGTGTTGGGATTAACGTCATGTACCACCATGCCTGGTAAAAATCATTTTTGCTACTCATTTTTCAAGACAAACACATACTTTACAGAAATCTGATACAGGAAACTCTGAAGTGATGGTTTAGCAGTTAAGAGCACTGGCTCTTACAAAGGACCTGGATTTGATTCCCAGCACACCTACACAGCAGCTAACAACCATCTGGTAACTCCAATCATAGGTCATCTGATGCCCTCTTCTGGCCTCTGTGGGTACTTCATGCATGTGGTGCACAGACATATATGTAGACAAAAAAAATTAAATTAAAATCTTATATAGGAAAAAATAATGACAACAAAAATCTTACACAGGGGCATCAAATGGCTCAGTGGAAAAAGGTGTTTGCCACCAACCATGACAACCTGGGTTCAAAGTTCAGTTCCTCTACCCACATGGTAGAAGGAGAGGAACCAATTCTCATAGGTTGTCCACTGACTTCCAGAGTCATCCAGAGGACACCTACACACAGAGAGAGAGAGAGAGAGAGAGAAATATATTAATTATATAGAAATATATTAATTATATAGAATTATATTAATTATAAAAGGAATATTTCTTTTTAGTACACAGTTCCTAAATTCTACTTTAGATGTTTTTTCTCTACACTCAGGCCATATGAAAATGTGTACACATACATGTGTATATATCTTTCTCATGTACATACATATGCATCTTTTAGTATACATAGGATTTTTGTTTTAACAGAAATGAGATCATATTTGCTAGTTTTCAGTAATACACAGCAGATAAAATTATGACTTGTAGAAAGAAACCTGGAATTACATCTGTGATCTGAAGGCTGTCCTCCTGGTCATTTCAGCCTAGAGGGTTTTTTTTGTTTGTTTGTTTTGTATTTAGATCTCTAAGTACTAAGCTGCTTCTGGGTACATATCTTAAGTGGCAACTGCATTCACCTATGTTTTATGATTTAAAGAACACAATGCACTTCATATATATTGTTTTGTTCCAACTAGTTAGTGGCAGGTAAATCTGGAAGTTCTTCTGACTTTTGATGAAATTTTCCTATTTTTGAAAAATAGTACATGATATAATGTGGCATATAAGTTTCTCATGTTCTTACTGCAAGTACATTGCATATAAAAACACATTGTTAGCTGGGCGGTGGTGGCACACGCCTTTAATCCCAGCACTCCAGAGGCAGAGGCAGAAGGATCTCTGTGAGTTCGAGGCCAACCTGGGCTACAGAGTGAGTTCCAGGAAAGGTAAGGTGCAAAGCTATACAGAGAAACTCTGTCTTGAAAAAAAACAAAACAAACAAACAAACAAAAAGAATACATTGTTAACCCTTGGCTATACTGTAAAAAGAATATAATAAACATTTGATTTTATTCTAGTGTAGCTAATATACATCTCCTTTTAACCCTTCAGATCAAGCCAATCAATGAACGACTAAGGGAAATTAAGGGCTGTAAAATGATGATTGATGTTATAAAGACCCAGTTTCCTCAGCTAAAGAAAGTGATTCAGTTTGTTTGTGGAAATGGCCTTGTCTGTGAGACTGTAGAAGAAGCAAGACATATTGCATTTGGTGGACCTGAAAGACGAAAGGTGAGAAACTTGATCACACTTCTCACTAAATGTTCTCATTTTCTCTCCCTCTCTCTTGCTTTTGTATGTTCTTTTTTGTTTGTTTGTTTGTTTGTTTTGTTTTGTTTTGTTTTGTTTTTCGAGACAGGGTTTCTCTATGTAGCTTTGCGCTTTTCCTGGAACTCGCTTTGGAGACCAGGCTGGCCTCAAACTCACAGATATCTGCCTGCCTCTACCTCCCGAGTGCTGGGATTAAACACATGCGCCACCACCGCCCGGCTTGTATGTTCTTTTTAATAAGGAAAACCAACCTAGGATAACATAAGGTGATTTCAATTGATGTTGGATAACGGGAACTTCTGATCGTCCTGCCTCTGCCTTCCTAGTGCTGGGATTACAGGCATGTACTATCAGGCCCAGTTGTATATGTGCTAGAGATTGAACCCAGGTCTCTGTATATTTAGCCAAGCACTCTACCAACTAATCTACATGCTCAGCTCTGAGTCTTATAAAATTAACTTTTGTAACATTCTCTAAAATTGTATTTTAGAAATTTGATTTCCTATCCTAAGGCAGGTGAGTTTTTCCACTTTGGTGGAATACATACCCTTGCTGATCCCTGTGTTTTTCCTGCATTTTTCTATGTACTACATTTGAATAACAGGAAGGATTTTTGTTGCTTTCTTTACATTCTTTGTTCATACATAACTTAATGGGAATGTCTTTTTTTAATTAATTAATTTATTATGTATATAGTATTCGGCATGCACACCAGAAGAGGCAACAAGATCTTATCATAGATGGTTGTGAGCCCACCATGTGGTTGCTGGGAATTGAACTCAGGACCTCTGGAAGAACAGCCAGTGCTTTTAACCTCTGAGACATCTCTCCAGTCTCCATAGGAATATTTTTATATATTGAAATTTTGTTGTTGGTGGTTTGTTGTATGTGGGGGTTTCGTTTGTTTGTTTGCTTTTGTTTTTGTTTTTTTGAGACAGGATTTCTCTTTGTGGCTCTAGTTGCCCTGGAACTCACTCTGTAGACCAGACTGACCTCAAACTCACAGATATCTGCCTGCCTCTACCTCCCGAGTGCTGGGATTAAACACATGCGCCACCACCGCCCGGCTTGTATGTTCTTTTTAATAAGGAAAACCAACCTAGGATAACATAAGGTGATTTCAATTGATGTTGGATAACGGGAACTTCTGATCGTCCTGCCTCTGCCTTCCTAGTGCTGGGATTACAGGCATGTACTATCAGGCCCAGTTGTATATGTGCTAGAGATTGAACCCAGGTCTCTGTATATTTAGCCAAGCACTCTACCAACTAATCTACATGCTCAGCTCTGAGTCTTATAAAATTAACTTTTGTAACATTCTCTAAAATTGTATTTTAGAAATTTGATTTCCTATCCTAAGGCAGGTGAGTTTTTCCACTTTGGTGGAATACATACCCTTGCTGATCCCTGTGTTTTTCCTGCATTTTTCTATGTACTACATTTGAATAACAGGAAGGATTTTTGTTGCTTTCTTTACATTCTTTGTTCATACATAACTTAATGGGAATGTCTTTTTTAATTAATTAATTTATTATGTATATAGTATTCGGCATGCACACCAGAAGAGGCAACAAGATCTTATCATAGATGGTTGTGAGCCCACCATGTGGTTGCTGGGAATTGAACTCAGGACCTCTGGAAGAGCAGCCAGTGCTTTTAACCTCTGAGACATCTCTCCAGTCTCCATAGGAATATTTTTATATATTGAAATTTTGTTGTTGGTGGTTTGTTGTATGTGGGGGTTTCGTTTGTTTGTTTGCTTTTGTTTTTGTTTTTTTGAGACAGGATTTCTCTTTGTGGCTCTAGTTGCCCTGGAACTCACTCTGTAGACCAGACTGACCTCAAACTCACAGATATCTGCCTGCCTCTGCCTCTCCAGTGCTGGGATTAAAGGCCTGCACCACCACTGGCAGGCATACATTGAAGTTTAACACAATTGAATTTATAATAGCACAATTGAAATGTTAGTGAATACTAGTCTTTCAAGGGACTGACTTTTCTCTCAGAAGTAAATATTTTAGGGGCAGAGGAGATGGCTTAGTGGGTAAGAATGCTTCTATAAGCATGCAGACCTGACTTCAAATCGATAGCACCCACATAAGCCAGGTATGGCTCCACATGCCTGTAACTCTAGCTTTAGATGGCAGAAACATTTGAATCCCAAAATCTAGTTAATCTAAATAACAGGTCTCTAGTTTAGTAGGAAATATTGTCTCAGAACAGTAAGGCATAGAGCAGTAGACACCCCATATCCTGCTTTGGCCTTTACATGCATACACACACACACACACATTTTCTCACCTGAACAATTTACATTATGTTGAGTAATGCTAAAGTGTTGCTCAAGTAATTATTATTTTATAAAGTATACCAGTGCCTAAGCCATAAAGTAAGACTGATGTTATACAGTAATTACTTATATGACTTTAGATAAGTTCCTAAACCCTTATTTTTTTAATTTAAAATTGAGGAGATAATACTCTTTCATAAGATTATGAAGCTTACATTAAGAACATCACATATAATGCTGCCAGAATGTCTAGCAAATAGTTCTCAGCAAGCAATAACCACTTCATGATCAATTAAGTTACCTAAAATGCCTAGTATCAAAAAATCAATACAAAACAAGCTGTTCTTCTGAAAAGAATTTCCATTCTTAAATTAACCATTTTTTCTCACATGATTAATGCTGCATACATTTGGTGCTTCTTAAAAATATTAAGGGTAACATGATCACTATCTTTTAGTAACCACTATCATTGATTTCTATATGTTAAATATAAGCAAATTTAATGCTACCTAGTAAGGTATCTTATTATGTGAAAATTATATATTTATAAAATAGGCTTTTATTTTATGTATATGGGTGTTTGTCTGTGCACTATATGTGTGCCCAGGACCCATGGAGGCCAGAAAAGGACATCAGCTTCCTTGGAACTGGTGCTACAAAGTTATATGTGAGCTTCCATGTGGATGCTGGGACTGGAACTCAGTCTTCTGGAAGCAGCCAGTACACTTAACCACTGAGCCATTTCTCCAGCCCCTGTAAAATAGATTTTTTAAAGATTGTATAAGATAAGGACATTTGTCCCTTCATTTAACACATATTTACAGTTTATTTCTTGTTCACAACATGCTTTATCTCATTATATTGTATCTTGTTCTTACTATTTCAGAATTTTAATTTAGTTTATTTGTCAATATCTCAACTATATTCCAGAAATCTAAAAAAATTTTTTTTTCTTCTGTGTTTTAGATTTGGTAAAACAATTTGGGTAGATAACATATTTTCACAGAAATTCTCTCATCTGCAATTTGCGCTTTTGATTTCTTTTAGACTTCCTATATTTTAGAATTTTACATTTCAAGTGACATTACAAAATAATATAGTTTATTTAAAAAATAGTAGCATGTATAAACTACATACAATACCTACAAATAACATAATGTAAAATCAGCAATTCTAGGCATGGTGGCACCTATCTGTAAGCCCAGAGGACTTGGGGGTGGAAGCAAAAGGGACAGGAGTTCAGGGTCATCTTTGGCCCTCCAATGTGCTTCAGAGCAGTTTAGATTACTTCAGATCTGTCTCAAAAAGAAAAAAGGCAAACAAACAAAAAACACAGCTTCTCACAGGGCTGGAGAGATGACTCAGCAGTTTAGAGCACTTGTCTTCCAGAAGACCTGGGTTCAGTTCTCAGCACCCACATAGTGGCTCACAACCACTTACAACTCCTTTTATAGGTGATCTGATACTCTCTTTTAGCCTCCACAGGCGCCAGGCATGCATATGGTACACATACAAACAAAACATAAATCTTTAAAAACTAAGGAAAAGGATATCAATAAAAGAATAATATATAAGGCTGAGGGTAGAGTGCTTGCCTCGTATGCTTGACTAAGGCTTTAGTTTTTTCTCCTTACACCCACCCTGCCAAATGTATACTAATGTGTAATATAATACCTGAAGGCATTTGTACAAGCAAAATATTTCCAGAAAAATACCAAAGAATTTAAACACAAATTTTGATTATCTCTGGGGAAAGCAGCTGCGGGTCCTAGGGCCAGGAACATTTTTCATTCTAATAAAGTATAGAAACATTTATTAAATGTTGAAAGTTGATTAATTTATTCCATAAAAGCACTCACTAAACTTGGGGCAATTTTATACCTTGACTTTAAATTTCTTTGTATATTCATTTTGGAGAATGCAATTGTTTTGGGGTATCCTAAGGTTCTTAAAGGCCATTTTCATAGTAAGCTATTAATATATATGTCAGAATCTTCAAAACAGGATTATGTAATATAAATTATTTGATATTAAATATACTTTTTGCTTTTCAGAATTATGTATGCTTGGAATGAATATACAACTTGTCTTAAACCTCTGAGATTGCTTTTAATTTGTTTCCTAGCCTTAATAAAAATGGGTTTTAAATTTGTGGTTTGTATTCCTTCATAAAGCAGTATTTTATTAATAAAGTTTGGAAGGTGTTTTTCACATCTATAAAATCTCAGCTTCAAAATGGTCTTTCTTAAAATACATTTCTCTAAGGTAAAATGTTTTTATGATGCAGGCAGTAGCACTTGATGGAACGCTATTTTTAAAGTCTGGAGTCATCTCTGGAGGATCAAGTGACTTAAAACACAAGGCTCAATGCTGGGATGAGAAAGAGTTACACAGTCTAAAAGATAAAAGAGGCCAACTAGTCCAAGAGCTAAAGGTAAATTAAAATTATAAAGTATTAAGGAAAATAATTATACAAAAACCAAGTCATTTTTCTTATTAAGTCCTGTGGGTTGCTTTTTTCCTGTGCCTTTTTCTTTTTTTGTTTTTGTTTTTTATTTATTTATTTATTTATTTATTTATTTATTTATTTATTTATTTATTTATTTATTTTGAGACAAGGGCTGACTCTGGCTATCCTGGAACTCACTGTATAAGTAACACCTGCCTCTGCCTCCCAAGTGCTGGGATTATAAACGTGTGCCACTGTATCTGGCTCCCTACACACATTTTGTATTAGGTATTGTTACATATTTTAAGTTATTTGTGTAACAACTAAGTTAGTACTTTCTCATACATATTGTACATTGCATTTTAATTTGGCCAGGCATGGTGGCACACACTTTTAATCTCAGCACTCTGGAGGCAGAAGCAGGTGGATCTGTGTGAGTTTGAGGCCAGCCTTATCTACAATAGTGAGTTCTAGGACAGCCAGAGTTACATATTGAGACTCGTCTCAAAAAAAAAAAAAACAATCTTCCAGGATCTGCATTTACAGAAGGTTGTGAGCCATCATATGGGTGCTGGGAATGGAACCCAGGTCCTCTGCAATAGCAGCCAGTAAGTAAGTACTATTATTCTGAGCCATTTCTTCAGCTCTAAGTCTATAATAAATCTAAATAAAATGTCAGTATAGAATCTTCATCAGTATAGTGAGAGTATATATAATTAGATAAAATTTGTTCCAAAAACACATGGATTTTTTGATATCACACTTTGCTGATTGGTTTTATGTCAAATTGACATAATCTAGAGTTATTTTGGAATAGGAAACCTCAACTGAGAAAATGTTCCTACCATAATGGTCTGTGATGTATTTTCTTAATTGATGATTAATGCAAGAGAGCCCAGTTTATTGTGTGTAGTGCCACCCCTGAACTGGTGGTATTAGGTGCTATACAGAAGCAGGATTAACAAGCCATGAGGAGCAAGCCAGTAAACAGCACTCTTCCATGGCCTCTGCATCAGTGCCTGCTTCCAGTTGCTGCCCTCCTTGAGTTCCTGCCTGACTGCCCTCAATGATGGACTGTTAACCTAAAAGTGTAAAATAAAATAAACCCTTTACTCCTCAAGTTATTTTTAGTTACGGTGTTTTTATCACAACAATAGAAAACCTAATTAGGACACACTTGAAAATGTAATCCAACATATGAATTATAAAAGTCATATGCTTGTGTATAGAAAAGACATTTTATAAAAATTAAGTACCTAGGCCTAATTAAAATACCTAGTAAAAGATTAATTGGTTCAAGGCTGAAGAGATGTGTGATGGTTATTTTTGGTTGTCAACTTGACTACATCAGGAATTAATTAAAACCCCAAAATGGAGGAGCACATCTGTGAGGGAATTTTGCTTATTTGAAGTGGGAAGATCCACTCCTAATCCATATCTTTGATGTGGAAAGACCCACCTCTAATCTGAGCCACACCTTATGCTGGAAGCCTATATAAGGGTATTGGGAGAAGGAAACTTCAGTCTTTTATAGTTTGCTCTCACCTTGCTAGCAAATCCATTCTTTCATGGGCATTGAGCCTACTTCTTTGGAATTCTGACATATACCAAAGGCCAGCTGAGACATCCAGCATCATGGACTGAAGACCTACTAGATTCTTGGATCTTTCATTCATAGGCAGCCATTGTTAGATTAGCTGGACCACAGTCTATAAGTCATCTTAGTAAATCCGATAGATAGATAGATAGATAGATAGATAGATAGATAGATAGATAGATAGGTAGGTAGGTAGGTAGGTAGGTAGGTAGGTAGGTAGGTAGGTAGGTAGGTAGGTAGGTAGGTAGAGGTAGGAGGAGGAAGGAAGGAAGGAAGGAAGGAAGGTAGGTAGGTAGGTAGGTAGATAGGTATTCATTCTATAAGCTTACACAAGAGAACCCTGACTAATACAGATTTTGGTACTAGAAAGTGATTCTAGAGTTACAGAAGTATAAGGATGAATATTTTAAGTATCTGAAATAGACTTTCCAATTTGCCAGCACTTGGAGTTACTGAAGCCTCTCCAGTTACTGAAGCCTCTCTTAGAAGCTTAGAGAGTACTGATAGCCCATAGTGTGAACTATTTTACAAATTTAAGGAGACAAATGCATTTGATTATCTCGATTCACCAATTAATGGAGTGGCAACAGATTTGGTGACTCATATAAAACTTTTGACAGTTTGTGGAAAAATAAGGAAAATGATGATACTGGTCGCTCCTAACATCTCTGCATAAATTGACAAAGGAAAAGAATGAGATTCGTGATAAAATTAACCAACTTCTAGCATCTCAGAATATGGTGAAAGACAACAATGAACTTAGTGATAAAATTGACCAGCTCTAGATGTACATTAACAAACTAAAGGTTTCTAAGTATGCCCTGGAGGAGAATCTTCTCTCCAGCAGCCACAGCTCAAGTTGCAGAAAATAAAACCAAAGCCTTCATTATAAGGTTGGCTGAATTACAGCAAAAATTCAAGTATCAGCTTCAGAGGGCGTTGGCAGTTAAGGTCATTAATTGGTAAAGAATGGGCTCCTATAACTTGGAATGGGAATGTGTAGTAGGACTCTATTGAAGCTGAGAACTTTGAACTCTCAGAGTCTCAAGGATTTATCTAAGAAAGTAGTCTCCACCCTCCACAGAAGATAAAATTTCACCACTTGAAATGTTGCCTTTTCTGTCTCTGACTGACAATACTGATGTCCTTTGGAACCTACCAATA
The DNA here is from genome assembly GCF_004664715.2 of Peromyscus leucopus. Classification (NCBI taxonomy): domain Eukaryota; kingdom Metazoa; phylum Chordata; class Mammalia; order Rodentia; family Cricetidae; genus Peromyscus; species Peromyscus leucopus. The sequence continues at coordinate 19,397,722 of NC_051080.1, forward strand.
GTTGCCTCTAGACCTATAACCAGACATAAGGTAAAGCAGGCTCCTAGAGGGGAGGTGGAAAGTGTAGTCCATGAAAAGGGGTACTACACTAATAAAGAGTTTAATGAGTTTGCTAATTCATTCAAACAGAAATCTGAGGAATATGTGTGGGAATGGATTTTAAAGTTGAGGGATAGTGGTCAAAGGAACATAAAACTGGATTGGGGAAGAGTTTATTGATATGAGCCCATTGAGTAGAGGTTCTAGGTTTAATATGTAAGATTGGACAGTTTAAAAAAAGGGGGGGTGGATGGTCCAGAGTCCATTTGAATGGTTGGCTGAAGCATTTTTCAAAAGATGGCCTACTGAAGAGGAGTTGGATATCCCTTGGCTTAGTGTTGATGAAGGGATTTTAAGGCTCAGGGAATTGCAATGCTAGAGTGGGTACACTGGGTAAAACCTAATCCTCTACAATGGGAAATCCCAGAAGTCATGCCTTTCACTAATCCTCTGAGATGTAAAAAGGTGAGAGGGGCACCAGCACATTTGAAGAGCTTTGCTACCACCCTTTACCTTGTGCCAGACCTTAGGGCTAGAGAGGCTGATGCTCGGTTGGATGAATTAAATGCAGTGGGTTTAATTGAGCCCTGAAGTAGCAGAGGCCAGATGGCAGTACTGAATCATCAAAGTCAAGGTGATTGTAGTTATTGTAATGGGCAGCACAAAGTAATGTCCATAATGGCCTGACCCATAATGGTCAGCATAGGCAAAGTGAATGTCATGGTGGCTTGATTTGTATGGACCTTTGGTACTGGCTAATCAATTATGGTGTTTCTAGGCATGAAATAGATAACAAGTGTATTTGTTCAGTTATTATAAGTGAAAAATTATCAAATAAATGAAAGGTCTACCTTCGATTATGACAAAAAAGGAATCTTGACCCATGAACTAATTTTCAGACTTGAACCAGTTTACAGACCCAGAACCCCTTGAATCAAGGGATGGCCTGAGGAAGGACCTAGATGAAATACCTTAAAGTTTTACTATTAGCCTTCCCCCAGACCTTCCCTAGAGGGACCTACAGCCTTTTACAAAGTTACCTGTACATTGGGGGAAAGGAAGTGACCAGACTTTCTGGGGTCTGTTGGATACTGATTTTGAACTGTTGCTGATTCTGGGAAATCCCAAGAAACATTGTGGCCCTCCAGTTAAAGTAGGGGCTTATGGAGACCAGATTATTGATGGAGTTTTGGTTCAAGTTCAACTCAACAGTAGGTTCAGTGAGTCCTAAATTCATCCTGTGGCTATTCCCCACTCCCAGGATATATAATTGAAATAGCTATACTTAGAAGTTGACAGAAATCTCACACTAGTTCACTGACCTGTGGAGTGAGGGTTATTATGGTTGGAAAGGCTAAATGGAAGACTTTAGAGTTGCCTCTGCCAAGGAAGATAGTGAATCAAAAACAATATCACATCCCCAGGAACTGCAGAAATTAGTGTCATCAAGGACTTGAAAGATACAGGGCAGTGGTTCTCATCACATCTCCCTTTAACTCTCCTATCTGGCTACTACAGAAGACAGATGAATAGTGTAGAATGGTAGTTGACTATCCAAAACCACTTACTCTAGTTTCAGTTGCTATCCTAGATGTGGTGTCCTTACTTGAGCAGATTAATGTATCTCTTGGTACATGGTATGCAGCTTGTGGTGGTTTGAAAGAAAATGGCTTCCATAGGGAGTGGCACTATTAGGTGTGGCCTTATTGGAGAAGGTGTGGCTTTGTTGGAGGGTGTGTGTGTGTGTGTGTGTGTGTGTGTGTGTGTGTGTGTGTGTGTGTGTGTGTCACTGTGGGGGTTTCCTATGCTCAAGGTATGCCCAGTGTGGCACGCAGTTCACTTTCTATTGCCTGTGGATTAGGATGTAGAACTCTCAGCTCCCTCTCCAGCACCATGTCTGCCTGCATACTGCTATGTCCCACCATGATGGTAACTGAAACTGTAAGCCACCCCAACTAAATGTTTTCCTTTATAAGAGTTGCTGTGGGCTGGGCGGTAGTCATAACTTAACTCATAACTTAGCTCTTGACCATCTCTTTTCCACAGACTACCACATCACTCATTGTATTAATGGCATTAGACTGGTTTAAGCAAGTAAACAGGAGGTAGCAACCACTTTGGACTCATTGGTAACATGTGTGCGACAGAGGATGGAAATAAATCCAACCAAAATTCAAGGGCCTTCTACCTCAGTGAGATTCTTAGGATTCCAGTAGTTTGAGGATGCAGAGATATTCCTTCTAAAGTAAAGGATAAGTTATTGCACCTGGTCTGTCCCACCACAAATTCAGTAGGCCTATTTGGATTCTGAAGACAGCACATTTCTCACTTGGGTGTATTACTTCAGCCAATATACCAAGTGACTTAGAAAGCTGCTAGTTTTGTGTGGGGCCTGGAAGAGGAGAAAGCTCTTCAATAGGACCAAGCTACTCTACCATTTAGACCATATGATCCAACAGATCCAATGGTATTTGAGGTATCAGTGGCAGATAGGGATGCTTTGACAGGCCCTTATGGATGAAACACAAAAGAGACCTTAGGAAATTCAAGCAAGGCTCTATCGTCATCTGCAGACAGCAATTCTATCTTTGAAAGACAGCTCTTGTCCTGCTATTGAGCCTTAGTGGGAACTGAACATTTGACAGTGGGCCATCAAGTTACAATGCAATCTGAGCTGCCCATCATGAACTGAGTGTTAGATGTGATCCACTAACTCAAAGTGGGATGTACATTGGAGCAATCCATTATCAAGTGGAAGTTGTATATACATGACTGGACCCAAGCAGGTCCTGAAGGCACAAGCAAGTTGCATGAAGAAGTTGCCCAAATACCTATGGTTTCTACTCCCATTAAAATGTTGTCTGCTACCAAGCATGCACCTATAGCCTCATGGGGTGTGCCCTGATTGGTTGAAGACTAGAGCATTGCTTACCAATGGTTCGGCCCAGTACACAGACACTGCCTAGAAGTGGGCAGCTGTAGCATTATGGTCCCTTCCTGGGATAGTCTTGACACCAGCAAAGGGAAATCTTCACTGTAGGCTCAAGCAGTAGACATGGTCATACATTTTGTATGGAGGAGAAATGTCCAGATTGTGATTGTTCACTGATTCATGGGCTATAGCCAATGGCTTGTCTGGATGATCAGGGACTTGGAAAGAGTATGATTGGAAAATAGGTAAGAAAGACATCTAGGAAAGAAGTATGTGGGTAGATCTTTCCAAGTGAGCGAAGGATGTGAAGATACTTGTGTCTCATATAAATGCTTATCAAAAGGTGACCTCAGCTGATGAGTTCAATAATCAAGTAAATAGAATGACCCATTCTGTGGACAGTCAGCCTCTTTACCCAGCCATTCTTGTCATTGCCCAGTGGACCATGAACAAAGTGGCCATGGTGGCAGAGATGGGAGTTATACATGGGCTTGACAACATGGACTTCCTCTCACCAAGGCTGACCTGGCTACAGCTGCTGATGAGTGCCAGATCTTCCAAAAGCAGAGGCCAACACTGAACCCCAGATATGGCATCATTCCTCAGAGTGACCAGCAGCAACCTGGTAGGTTTACTATATTAGACCATTTACTCTGTAGAAAGGACAACACTTTGTTCTTCCTGGAGTGGATACTTATTCTGGTTATGGATTTGCCTTTCCTGCACATAATTCTTCTGCCAAAACCACCATCTGTGAACTTACAGAGTGCTTTATCTACCATCAAAAGTATTGCTTTTGATCAAAGAACTCACTTCACAGCCAGAGAAGTGCAACAGTGAGCCCATGATCATGAAATCTATTGGTCTTACCATGTTCCCTACCATCCTGAAGCAGCTGGCCTGATAGAAAGATGGAATGGCCTTTTGAAGACACAGTTCCAGCACCAATTAGGTGGCAGCAGCCTGGAAGGCTAGGTCAAGGTTCAACAGAAGGCAGTATATGCTTTGAATCAATGTCTAGTATATGGTACAGTTTCTCCCATAGCCAGAATCCACAGGTCCAGGAATCAAGGAGTGGTTCCACTCACTATTACTCCCAGTGACCCATTGGGAAAATTTTTGCTTCCTGTTCTCACAACCTTAAGTTCTGCTGGCCTAGAAGTTTTGGTTCCAGAGTGGGGGAGTACTGCCAGGAGCCACAACAAACATTTCATTCAACTGGAAGCTCAGACTCATCCCAACCTCCTGCCAATTTGGGCTTCTAATGCCCTTAAGCCAACAGGTTAAGAAAGGAATAACAGTGTTAGGAGAGGTGATTGATCCAGATTACCATGGGGAAATTGGGTTGCTTCTCCACAATAGAGGTAAGAAAGATTATGTCTGGAGTACAGGAGATCCTTTAGGACATATCTTGGTGCTACCACATCCTGTGATTGTCAATGGAAAACTGCAACAATCTAATCCAGGCAGGATGACAAAGGGCACAAGACCCATCTGGAATAAAGGTATTGGTCACTCCTCCAAGAAAAGAGCCAAGGTCTGCTGAAGTGCTTGCTGAGTGTGGAGGAAATACGAAATGGGTAGAAGAAGGTGGTTACAAATACTATCTAAGGCTATGTGACTAGTTTCAGAAACAAGGATTGTAATTGACATGAATGTTTCTGTCATATATTTTGTTAAGAATGTGTGTGTGGGCTGGAGAGATGGCTCAGAGGTTAAGAGCACTGCTTGTTCTTCCAGAGGTCCTGAGTTCAATTCCCAGCAACCACATGGTGGCTCACAACCATCTGTAGTGAAATCTGGTGCCCTCTTCTGGCCTGCAGGGGTGTGTGCAGACAGAATACTGTATACATAATAAATAAATAAATCTTTAAAAAAAAAAAAAGAATGTGTGTGTAATCACCAGGTGGTGGTGATGCAGACCTTTAATCCCAGCATTCAAGAGGCTGAGGCAGGTGGATCTCTGTGAGTTTGAGGCCAGCTTGGTCTAGAAAGAGAGTTCCAGGACAGCCATAGTTGTTACACAGAGAAACAGTGTCTTGAAAAAAGAAATGTGTTTGTATAGATATTTGTACAATTTCTTTATCATATAATTAAAGAGACTATCAATGGTTATCATATTTAAGTTTGTGATACTAGAAGAATGTCCTGTAAGGGACATTGCCACCTATTCTAAATTTATAATCTGTTTGCAGTTGTCATGTTAGGTGTAGTTATTATCTGGTTAAATATATGTTTACAAGTGTATGTGGGATAGTTATATCATGTTATGCATAATTATGACCTGGTTGTTTTCATTTGGAATTAATCGTGACATAAGGAGATATGATTGTGTCACGTTGACAAGGGGTAGACTTGTGATGGTTATTCTTAGTTGTCAACTTAACTACACTTAGAATTAACTAAAACTCAAAAAGGGAATGTATATATGTGAGGGATTTTTGTTTCAAGTGGGAAGATCCACTTCTAATCTGTATCTTTGAGGTGGGAAGACCCATATTTAATTTGGGCCTCATCTTCTGGAAGCCTATATAAAGATATGGAAGAGGGAAGATTCACTCTGCCAACTTGCTCTCACTCTCGCTGGCAAGTTCATTCCTTTACTGGCATTAGGGCCTACTTCTTCAGGATTCCAGTGTAAACTGAAGACTAGCTGAGATATCCAGCCTCATGGACTTTGGATTAGCTGGGCCACAACCTATAAATCATTCCAATAAATCCTCTTTCTATATAGAGAGAATCATTCTATAAGTTCTGTTACTCTAGAGAACCCTGACTGATACAGGATGGCTCAACAGTTAAGAGATATTGCTGCTATAGCAGAAGACCTGAGTTTGTTTCCCAGCACCCACGTTGAGCCACTTATAGCCACTTGTAACTCTAGCACCAGGGGATCTGATGCCCTCTTCCAGCCTCCACAGGCACTGCACACACATGGAATGTACACACACACACACACACACACACACACACACACACTCACTCTCACTCACTCACTCACTCACTCAGTTATTAGTGACTGAAATACAACACCCATATGGTCAGGAAATAGGACATGCTCGTGATAGTATACAAATTGAGATTGCTTTATTCTTATAAATAAGTCTTGAAAATTTCAATACATAGTTGTAGTGAAGTGTAAGGGAAAGAACATTCATCCACTGCTTACAGACAATAAATAAAAACAATAATACTGTCAGGTGGTGGTGGTGGTGGTGGTGGTGGTGGTGGTGGTGGTGGTGGTGGTGGTGGTGTGCCACGGACTGGCCCACCGGGAGTACCACGACCGTAGGAGAATCAGGACTTGGGTAGTCAGGAAGGCAAGGATTCGGCGACTGACAGACAGACAGACAACACACTCAAAAGTGGTTTGAATCTGCTGCAACTTTACTTCTGCAAATCAGTAGTTTATATACAGAAAAGAAAACTATCAAGTCATACAGGGAACAAGAGCTTGGCAATAATTCAATTAACATCATCTTTAAAAAAAATCAAGCACACAGTTACTAATCGGCGCTAGACATATCCCTTCACTCACAAGAACTTTATGACCCAAAGAGCAGTCTGTGTTTTATAAACTTAGTACAGTTCCTAGACTTGTGTAGGCTTCTTGCAGCTGTGTCCTTCATCTTTATCTCAGCTGCTCGCTAGTTTATTATTCATTTTTACTTTTCTGGTTCTCATGACCCATTTAGCCAATTTGGATGTTGCAGATCCTCCCTAAGTCTTTCTTCAGTTCTTTACCATATATCTCTTCTAATATAAAACCTTTTTACCTGCTGGAATATGGACACTTGTACTTTTACACCTGTAAGGGGAGGGGGTTCTGCTGTAGTCCTTAAGTTTTCCATGTTGAACTTCCTCAACAGAGGAACCCACTATGTGCCTCCTATGAGATAATGTTTTCTGCCATAAATCACTTTAGTTGGGATTCCTAAAGGATTCCTAGTGGGTGAGTGTTCATTCCCTAGAAGTGCCTGAACTATTATGCTTTCTATTATCTAGCGGCTTGAGGCTTGAGGTCTTTAAGGAATAGTTCATTCTGCTATATCTAAATAAGGTCCATGTCCAGCTTCCCCTTTCCTCCATAGTTCACAACCCAAGCATTCATTAATTTTGGCTGTGTTTTATAGATTAATTAGAACATTATCAGAAAAGCAGTTATACAGAACCCATAGCCCAGAGAGCTCATGATCTGTGAAGCACGTCTCCTTCGAGAAGGAGGCATAACACGGGCACTCTGCCAGGGACCTCCAGGGAGCTTAGTCCCGTGGGACACGTATCTCCCGTCCGCTATTATTGACATAATTGTTCATGTCACACGGACGACACTGGAGTTGGGGTGGCGGTGGCGGTGGTGGTGGTGGTGGTGGTACATGCCTTTAATCCCAGCACTTGGGAGGCAGAGGCATCTCTTGTGAGTTCTAGGCTAGCCTGGTCTACAGAGCAAGTTCCAGGACAGGCTCCAAAGCTACACAGAGAAACTCTGTCTCAAAAAACATAATAATAATATCTTTGACCAATCAGTTTCACTGTAGTGAATGTCTTGCATGAAATAAAACACCAATACTTGAGATATAAAGACAGATGTGTTGTTTAGCATTGTTTTTCACTTTTCATGCCTGTCTTTTCTGTTGGGAAGTTTGTTAGTTTTTGTGGAAGTTGTGTGCTATGTTACTCCAGATGACAAAGGTACTTAACACCCAGTCTTTTATTTTTACTTTATGTGATAAAATATATGATATACATATATATATAGAAAACGGGGGCCGGGCGGTGGTGGCGCACGCCTTTAATCCCAGCACTCGGGAGGCAGAGGCAGGTGGATCTTTGTGAGTTGGAGGCCAGCCTGGTCTACAGAGTAAGATCTAGGAAAGGGGCAAAGCTACACAGAGAAACCCTGTCTTGAAAAATCAAAAAAAAAAAGGAAAAAAGAAAACGGGAAGGGGATGTTCTGGCTTGAATGTATATCTATGTACCACATGCATGCAGTGCCCATAGAGGTCAGAAAAGGTCATCAGGAACTCCATGGGACTGGAATTATACAGTTGTGAGCTACCCTGTAAAGTGCTGAGAATTGAACATCAGGGTCCTCTGTAAGAGTATCCAGTGCTCTTAACTACCAAGCTGTCTCTCCAGCATCCCACCCTTTATGTGTATGAGAGGTTTGCCTGCACATATGTCTGTGCCACCTGAGTGCTTGATGCCTGCAAAGGGTAGAAGGGGGCATTGGATCTCCTGGAACTGAAGTTATAGATGATTGTGAGCCACCATGTGAGTGCTAGGGATTGAACTTTGTTATTTGCAAAAGCAGTCAGTGCTCTTAACCACTGAAACATCTCTACTTTCCCCAGACCATATCTCTTATCAGAAGAAGTTGTTGAATGGTTGTGTGCAAAATCAGTGAGTCTTTATTATGAAAGCACTGAATAGTAAAAGTGTTTTTCCACTGTAAAATGTTTTCATATTTCTCTGTTTAGGAGTTAATGAAGATACTCCGAAAGGAAACAGATCTGAAACAAATACAGACTTTAGTACAAGGAACCAATATACGACTCAAATATTCACAAAATGAACTAGAGACGATGAAAAAGAAGCATCTTGATGCATTTTACCGGGTAATGTAGACTTGTCTAAAGTTTGGTGGAAGTTTGTTTCACAACATAGAATTTTTTTGTTTTTCGAGACGGGACGGGGTTTCTCTGTGTAGCTTTGTGCCTTTCCTAGAACTCACTCTGTAGTCTAGGCTGGCCTCGAACTCACAGAGATATGCCTGCCTCTACCTCTCGAGTGCTGGGATTGAAGGTGTGCACCACCACCACCTGGCTACAACATAGGATTTTAAGAATGGTATTTATGCTAGGTTTTGGTGGCACACACCTTTAATATAAAGGCAGTTCCAGGACAGCCAAAGCTACACAGAAAGACCCTGCCTCCCCCAAAAGGATGATATTTACATAACGTTAAGTAATTGTAAATACTTTATCCCATGTTTAAGATTTTGTTAGAGTCCCTGATGATTTCTATAGTATTTAATCATGTTATCTGGCTGTACCAGAATCCATTGTAGCTAACGATTCTTCATTAATTGTAAAAGACATCTATCATGTTTTTAGCCTTACTGTATAAAAATAAAATAGTCATATTATTAAGCAGAATTTTTTTCTTATTAGGAGCAATCTCAGCTGCAAAGTGAATTGCTGAATATTGATTCTCAGTGTACTATGCTGAATGAAGGAATCAACAAACAGCAACAAAAAATTGAAGATTTGCAAGATAAGATAGATAAGGTAATAAATATTACACTTGTTATTAAATGGCATATAGAATATAGTTCTAGACCAGAGCTAGGGCTTCTTGGCTATGTATACACAACTGTGGATTCAAGATTAGCTTGGGAAATCATCCTTTGGGTATTGTTATTTGTTCATGCCCAGAACAGAGCATGATATCAAAATATGATCTACCAGTACAGAGGATTATGGACCTCTGTAGTTTCCCATGATTTTGATTATCCAGTGGCATTAATGTTACTTTCTGCTGTATCAATCAGTCTTATCACATTTGTGTTTAACTGAAATCCACAAGTTTTTAACATGACTTACTATTAAAATGCTATTGTATTTGAGGCTAGATAGTATTGTTGAATTGAGATTATGCCAGTTTTTTGGAATTTATTACTGATTCTGTGCTCTAATCCTGAGTTGTTTTTACTGTCCAAGATGTTTCATCTTACTCATATAAAGGATACATGTTTGTTTGTTTTTTGACATAGAACATTATATTTTAGCAGGGCTAAAGAACATAGAATCTCTAAAGCTTTTATCAGACCATTTGTAATACCATTTAATAAAGCCAGTTCATGAACTTTTTCATGTATTCATGTTTTCTGAATAAGAACTTTGAAAATAATATGAGCATAGTTTATGGAGATGAGGACAAGAAAGTACGGGGCTGAATGCACTGATTAGCTTTTGACCTAATTCAGGAAAAGCTAAAAGTGAAATATGATAACACTGATTATATATTTTTAAAAATAGTTATTAAATCAGTTGTTTTAAAATAATTTAAAAGGTGGAAGATGAAATATTCCAAGACTTCTGTGAAGAAATTGGTGTGGAAAATATCCGTGAATTTGAGGACAAACATGTTAAACAGCAGCAAGAAAATGATCAAAAAAGGTATTTTTATTTAAAAGTTGGAAACCAGTATTGGTATACATGTAAAAATAACTATTCCCTAATTTAAATGAATTAAGCTTGAGGTAGGCTTTATTTCAGTTCAACAAGAAATAGCTAGTAATGGTAGACTTACAGTACAGTAGTTGATCACACTTGCATACATAAGGCCCTGCCTGGGTTTGATCCTCAGTACTACAGAGGATGGAGAACCTAGTAAAACTTTAGTTTCTTACAAAGAAACCTAACAGAAACTAAAACAAAAAGGAAAGCCATACCAGTTCTCTTTATAAAGAAGTTAATTTCTCCCAAAGTTAATCTGTAGTTTAAACACCACCTGTATGGACATGTTTTTTGTTTTTTGTTTTTGTTTTTTTAAATAAGCTGATTCTAAAGTTCACATAGGAAGTAGACAAGAAAAATATGAAGGAAACTAGTGAGCAGTGGGACTAGAACTCCCATGTACTTTATTTCGTTTTAGAGATTCAAGTTTATATGTGAATGTATGTATGTATGCTATATGCACATGTGTGAGACATTCTAGAGGACAGAAAAGAGTGTCAGAACCCCTGGAGCAGGAGTTAAAGGCAATTAGAAGCCACCCAGTGTGGGTGCTGGGAACCTAACTCAGCCTTCTTTTAAAAAGGCATCAAGAGCTCTTAACCATTAAGCCATCTCCAGCCCCCAATTCCCAAATTTTAAAACATAGTATAAGCCATGAGGAACTAGCTTGTAAGTAGAGTCCGGAAATACATCTACAAGGAGGGATTTGATATGTAATGTCAGCGGATAAAAGTACTCCCCTCCCCCCACCCCGAGAAAGGGTTTTCTCTGTGTAACATTCCTAGTGGTACTGGAACTCACTCTGTAGACCAGGCAAAAGTTGTACTTTTTAATAAATCATGTTGTCAGGCTGTGGTGGTACTCGCCTTTAATCCCAGCACATGGGAGGCAGAGGCAAGTAGATCTCTGTGAGTTCCATGCTAGCCTGGTCTACAAATTGAGTTCCAGAATAGCTAGGACTATTACACAGAGAAACCCTGTCTCAAAAACTTAAAAAAAAAAAAAAAAAAAGAACTCTTAATGTAAAAATACAAATATAAAAATAGTAGAATGTGTCATAAGAGATTTTGTAATATTAATCTCTTGGGGCTAGAGAAATCATTCAAAGTTAAGGGCACTGTATTGGTTGCCGCTGCAGAGGACCAGTGTTCATTTCCAGCACTGGTGTTGGAGGGCTTACAACTATCTGTAATTTCAGTTCCAGGGCATTCATTCAACACCCTCTTCTGGCCCGTGTGGGCATCCACATGCACATGGCATACACACAGAGACAAGCACATATAAATAAACATTTAAAAATAAGCTGGGCAGTGGTGGCACCTGCCTTTAATCCCAGCACTAAGGAGACAGAGGCAGGTTGATATCTGTGAGTTCAATGCCAGCCTGGTCTAAAGAATGAGTTCCAGAACAGCCAAAGCTACACAGAGAAACTGTGTCTTAAAAAAACAAACAAGCAAACAAAACCCAAATAAATGAAATACAATTATATATAAAAACTTACATTATATGGCAAACAAATAAAGAAAATCAGAAGACAGATGGTACCCTGGAGGGCATGTACATCCATGTGTTTAGAAATGGTCAGTGGCTGCCTTAGGAAAGCCGAGATGAAAATCAGAAATTTTAGTTTTGTTTGTCTTACATCTTTTGCATTTTGTACCACATGTATGTATCATCTATTCAAATACATTGAAATATAAAAGTAATACATGTCCTTGAGAAAAAGTGTTTCCAGGTGTGGTGGCACATGTTTTTAATCCCAGCACTTACGAGGCAGAGGTGGATCTCTGAGTTCGAGGCCAGCCTGATCTACATAGTGAGCTCCAGGACAGCCAGGGCTCCATAAGAGAGACTCTGTCTTCCCACCCACCTTCCCCCCAAAAAAGAGAGAAAATGTTTTTCAAATCAAAATTATCAACATTTGACCTACAGTCTTTCTATTAATCTCTGTAACACTTTCATATTTCCTTCATTCATTCAACTTGTATTTACTGTGTGCTTTTCATGTGCTAAGTGCCCTTCCTAGGGGCTAAGAGTACAACAATGGAGAAGAGTCATGACCCTTTTTCTTGTTCTAGGTCCTTTACATTTCTCCATAGGTTTTAGAATCAATTTTTCAATTGCTATTCTGTCTTAGAGTTTCTATTGCTGTGAAAGAGATACCTTGACCACAGCAACTCTTATAAAGGAAAACATTTAATGGGGCTGGCTTACAGTTTCAGAGGTTTAGTCCATTACCATCAGGGCAGAGAACATGGAGGCATGCAGGTAGACATGGTGCTGGAGAAGAAGTTGAGAGTTCTTCTTAATCCACAGGTGTCTGTGTGTCACACTGGGTGTGGCTTGAGCAAAAGAGACCTCAAAACCCGCCCCCCAACTCCCAATCCCCAACCCCGGGCATGGTGACACACTTACTCCAACAAGGCCACACCTCCTCCAATAAAGCCACACCTCCTTATTGTGTCACTCCCTATGGGGGCCATTTTCTTACAAACCACCACATATTCTTAAAAAGAACTTGTGAGATTTCTATTTGGATCCTACTAAATTTAGAGATCAACTTAGGAAGAATTGACAACTAAACACTGATCAACAAACATGCTGTCTATTCTGGGTCATTTTTAATTTCATTCATTAATGGTCTTTAGTTTTCAGTATATAAGTTCAGTTTTGTACCTATTTCATGACATATGTTCCTCAGCATTTCATATCTTTGTGCTTTTGCAAATTGAGTCGTTTTTAAATTTCAGGTTAAAATTGTATGTTAGTAGTATATTGAAATAAAAGTAGTTCCAGTAAGATGACTCTATGGGTAAAGCACTTGCCATGAAGCCTTGTGACCTGAGTTCAAGCCCCAGAACCCTTGGAAAGGTTCAAGGAGAGAATAGCTTCACAAAGTTGTCTATTGACCATACTTGCACTATGGCATATGTGCCTCCACACACATATCATACACACACACACACACACACACACACACACACAAATCATAAATTATAAAACTTAATGAAATAAAATTAGTTTTCCTTAAATTTACCTTGTATCTTGAAACTTAGCTAAACACATTAGTTTTATTAGCCCTTTGACAGATTTCTTTAGAGTTTCTATGTAGAGAATCATATTCTTGACAGGAGGTGGTGGGGCACACCTTTAATCCCAGCACTTGGGAGGCAGAGGCAGGCGGATCTCAGTGAGTTCGAGGGCAGCCTGATTTACAGAGCAAGTTCCAGGACAGGTAGGGCTACACAGAGAAACTCTGTCTCCAAAAACCAAAAAGAAAAAAAAGAGAGAGAGAAAATCATATTCTCAGTAAATAAAATGTTTTGTTTCTTCCTGACTAGTTAGTATTTTTCTTTCTTCTTTTTCTTGCCTGTTGCACTATCTTCATAATGAATAAAGTGGTGAGAACAGACATATTAATTCTTAAGGGAAAAGCATTCAGACTTCTACAGTAATGTATAATGTATATAAATGTTAAGATACTTTTGTCAAATTGAGGAATTCTTCATGGAAATTCTTATCATATGCGAATGTTGAATTTTTAAATATTTTCTCTGGTAACTATTTAGATCCTTATATAATTAGAGTTTCAAAGATATGTTAAGTTTCAGTAATAAATTACATTGAGTTTCAAATGTTCAACAACCTTGCATACATAAAATGTGCCCAATTTAGTCATCATGAACTATCATTTTCAAATATTTTTGGATTCACTAAAATTTTGTTGGGAATTTTTTTGTCTCTTTTAAGTATAATGACCTGTAGTTTTGTTTTGTTTAATATCATTGTAGTGTTTGGTATCAAGGTAATGTTAAACTTAAGCTGTGAGGTCTCTTACTTACTTATGGAGGAGACTGCATAGAATTGATAGTTACTTCCTACTTGGCTACTTACACTTTTTTTTTTAGTTTTTTCGAGACAGGGTTTCTTTTTTTTTTTTTTTTTTTTTTTTTTTGGTTTTTCAAGACAGGGTTTCTCTGTGTAGCTTTGCGCCTTTCCTGGAATCATTGTAGCCAGGCTGCCTGACTCACAGAATCCGCTGGCTCTGCTCCGAGTGCTGGGATTAAAGGCGTGCGCCACCACCGCCCAGCTGAGACAGGGTTTCTTTGTGTAGTTTTGGTGCCTGTCCTGGATCTCGCTCTGTAGCCCAGGCTGGCCTCGAACTCAGAGATCTGCCTGTCTCTGCCTCCCAAGTGTTGGGATTAAAGGCATGTGCCACCACCACCCTGCTGGCTGCCTACACTTTTATGGAAAGGTTTTTACTGCCAGTGTCTTTAATAAATACAGGATTATTCATCATTAGTCTACAGTATATATTTCTTGGGTGAGCTTTGGTAATTTGTGTCTTTCATGAACTTTGTGTATTTTATGAGTTGTCAAACTGATATAAAGTTATTTAAATATACTTTTTAAAGTCCGTAGCATCTTTACTGATGTACTTTTATTGGTGATTTGTCATTTCTCTTTTTTCTTGTTATCATGCTAAAGGTACCTCAGTGTTACATATTTTTTCTAAGAGTGCCTCTTTGTTTCATGGATTTTTTTTCTGTGAGATGTTTGTTTCTATGTTATTAATGTCTATTATTGTTTCTTTCCTACTATTTATTTTTATTTACTTTTCTTTTTGTACCTTTTAAAGATAAGAGTTTATAGTATGTAAGCTGTCTACATATCAAACACTGAATTATTCAAATGTAACTCAAGCTGACCTCAAACTTATGATTCTCCTGCTTCAATTCCAAGGTGCTGAGATTACAGATATGCACTGACATACCCAACTGACATCAATTGACAGGAATTTATGAAACTATCAGAAAAAGAAAGTGTCAGGAACTTCTTAATTTCCCAACCTTGAAGTTATGTATGTAGCTATTTACAAAGACTAAGAATAAATGTATAGATTATAACTTAAAGAAAAAGTGAGTAGATAATTTATAGTATAAAAGTTTTAAGAAACTATCAACTATCTCTAGGCAATGGTGATGCACACCATTATTCCCAGCACTTGGAAGGCAGAGGCAGGTGGATCTCTGTGAGTTCTAGGCCAGACTGGTCTATAGAGTGAGTTCCAGGACAGCCAGGACTGCACAGAAACCCTGTCTCGAAAAAACAAGAAGAAAAGGAAGGAAGGAAGGAAAAGGAAAGAAAGAAAAGAACAAAAGAAAGAAGGAAACTGTCAATATACACATCCTAATGCAAACAACCAGGCTTTTTAGTATAGTATCAGAAAATTTGGCAATGACAGTGATTATGTTAAGGACATTTTTATATTTTTAGGGTATAGTAGTTTGTGGTTATGAATTAACAGTCACTTTCATACAGCATTACTAATGAAATTACCTAGTATCTGCTATTTGCTTCAGATAATCCAATAGCTTTGAATGGTGTTGTAGATAAAACAAGAGTAAACATGAATTGATAATTATTAAATTGGGTAAGTTGCATGTGGTTTGTTATAGTATTTATTCTACTTTTATTTTTGAAATTTCCTATAATAAAAAATTAAAAGGGACTAGAGAAATGTCCCAGTGGTTAATAGCACTTGCTGCTTTTGGAGAGGATCCAGGTTTGGTTCCTAGCACCCACATCAGGCAGCTCACAATCACCTGTAACTCCAGTTTCAAGGATCTGATGCCCATTAGCCTCAGTGAATATTTGTATAAATGTGGTACACATAAACCCACAGATATACATAATTTTTTAATCTACAAAAAAGTTAAAAGAATCAACGTACTTTTCTTACCACTTATATTGATTGATTTTATTATACTAGATTAGAGTTTGAAAAACAAAAAACTCGGCTTAATATTCAGCTTGAATATAGTCAAAATCAGCTTAAGAAGAAACTGAATAAGATCGACACATTAAAAATGACTATCCAGAAAGGCAGAGAAGACATTGATAACCTAAAGAAGGTAATTTGTTATGGGTGGCTAAAGTACCACTTTGTTGACGTTATGACTTCTTTCATTGAGTAGCAATTTTTTGAGCACCCAAGGGTGCCTCATTGGGATGGGGGCAACATATTTTAGAAACATTAAAGTAAAACGAACAGAACTGATGTGTTATTTGATGTTAAGTAGGAAGAGAGAAAGCAGTGGCAGAGAGGACTCAAGCATGTAGATGACAAGAGAATTCTCAACTGGAACTACAGACTTCATAATTACTGGTTGAGTTATGGTTTGCTCTGTTTTCAGAAGCAGTTTTACTATGTAGCCATGCTGGTTTTAAACTCAAAATTCTGTCCCAGCCTCCTGAGAGCTAGATTACTGATTTGTTCCATGTATGGCAGGAATTCCTAGTTGGCAGAGCAAATTAAAAGCATATGACAAGGGCTGAGAGGTGGAGAGCATGGTGCAATGGAGAAACAGTTGGGATTCTAGAAAATTCAGAAATTTTAGGAGGAAAGACGGAAGAGGAGGCAGTATAGAAGCCTAGCACTATAGGAAGAAAGAAGTGATGAAAACTGTTAAGACAGGCTGGCATTTTATAGACTCATGAGCACTTCCACTGGACAAATGGAATACAAGTCAGGTGGCAGCAGGTTGAAAAGAATCCAAAAGGAAAGACAAAGATAGGAAATGATTACTAGCTTCCAAAATCTATAGGATAAAAGGGTCACAATCTGAGCACACGGGATAAGGGGATTTCTTTTTAGGATAAGTAGGTATTTTCACAGATAATAGCAGAACCTTTTTGTATTAATACAAAATGTTTTATGCACGCACACACAAATTTTCTCTGTTCAGACTGAAGAAGAATGTCTAGAAGGTGTGGATGAACTCATGGTGAAGCAAGAACAAATTAAGGAAGTGTTTGCCACTCAGAGTTCCAACATTGAGAAAATTCATACTCAAATTGAAGAGGAACGCAAGAAGTTTCTGGCTGTTGATAGGTAATTAATACTTTAGTTTGAAAGACCTGGCTAATATTCTAAACTTATACTTCCAGTTTGATATTTCTTATCTAAACTTGTTTGAATGTTTACCCTTTGTTGCTCTTGGTCCCACATAACATCTTCCAGATGTTCTAAACATGGAGAAAACAAGGACAGTTTACAGTGAAGTTCTTTTTGGCAGCTGAAAACTGAACCCTTATGTAGTCCTTTACTCTGAATCTCTTTTTTTTTTTTTTTTTTTTTTTTTTTTTTTTTTTTTTTTGGTTTTTCGAGACAGGGTTTCTCTGTGTAGCTTTGCGCCTTTCCTGGAACTCACTTGGTAGTCCAGACTGGCCTTGAACTCACAGAGATCTGCCTGGCTCTGCCTCCTGAGTGCTGGGATTAAAGGTATGCGCCACCACCGCCCGGCTCTGAATCTCTTTTGATACTGGTATTTTCCTGTCATTCAGGGATTCCCTCTTGTCTACGTCTGCACTTAAAGCAGTATCTGGTACCTGACAAGTATATGTGCCATCACGATGGGGACAATCAGTGCCTTGAATTAGCTGATTTGTGTCAAAATGACAACTGCTGTCCTGTGATTGACATGAGCATTTTTCTTTGCTCAACCCTTGGCCTGTCATAATTTTCCTCACTATCTAGAGACCTTCAGTGCTTTGAGATTTTGCCTCTTGTATTTCATTTCAACAGAGCTGTTTCTGCTTCTCTTTACACTCTCGAAAACCACTCATCTTCCTCCACCTCCCCATGTATCCTGATCTCTTCTCTTTTGTTCTCTTTTTCTCTTTTTGTTCATTTTCTGATGCTTTTTAAAGGTCCTTGTTTACTTAGTGTTAACACTCATACCCCACTTTCAGTTCCCCACTTGCAGTTAAGGCATTCTGTGAGTGATGGAAACCAAGTTGTCAGAGATGCAATAACTGATCTTGTATCTGTCTGCTAAGAGACATTCTCCTAGTTTAAGATTCTAAAATACACAGCCTATCTGAAGAGGAAATGCAAGGTGAAAATTGTACAGATTTAAAAATAAAGTATTTTGGGGGCTGGATATAGAGACACACACCTGTAATCCCAGCAACTGGGAGTTGGAAGCAAGATAATACAAAGTTTGGAGTCAACAGGAGTTAAATAGCAAAACCTTGTTTCAAGAAAAATAATTAAAATAACTGAAGGAAGGCAGGGTCTTTGCTATCTCTGATTAAAGAAATGTCTATGAAAAATGTTTTCTTAGATCAAATGCATACATTGATACTCTTTCTCAGGAATGATAATGTGTAATTCAGGAACTGTCACTTGGAGCTCTCATAAGAAAGTAACATTTTCAGCCAGGCAGTGGTGGCACACACCCGTAATCCCAGCACTTGGGAGGCAGAGCCAGGCAGATCTCTGTGAGTTCGAGGCCAGCCTGGGCTATAGGGTGAGTTCCAGGAAAGGCGCAAAGCTACATAGAGAAACTCTGTCTTGAAAAACCAAAAGAAAAAGAAAAAGAAAGTAACATTTTATGTACATTTATAATGTAACATGTTATTCTTTGGTATAATTACATAATGAGTAAAGTCATTCATACCTGTATTTACAGGGAAGTGGGAAAATTACAGAAAGAAGTTATAATCGTTCAGGGTTCTTTGGAACAGAAGCTACTAGAGAAGCATAACTTGCTGTTGGATTGCAAAGTTCAGGACATTGAGATAAGTCTTGCGCTGGGGTCATTGGAGGACATCATTGAAGTGGAGGTATCTAGCCAAAAATATAATATGTGATGTCTTTAACTGCTTGTGCTGTGGTTTCTTTAGCTCTTTCTAGGAAAGGAAAGAGGAAAATGTTTGTGTATTTCAAGGCAGATATTAAAATATTAAGATGAATTAATAGGAATCATCTAAAAAGGAAAGGTTTCTAAAATGGTGCAAGACTGTATAGACCTCGCACTTGAGGGATTAGAAGGCTGAGATGATGATCAAGAGTTCAACCATTTTGGGCTATATAGTGGGATCATATCTCAAGTGTGTGTGTGTGTGTGTGTGTGTGTGTGTGTGTTTATTTTTAATTTTTCTTTTTGGTGTTTCAAGGCAAGGTTGCTCTCTAGACCTGGTTGTCCTGGAACTTGCTCTGTAGACCAAACTAGCCTTGAATTCACAGAAGTCCGCCTGCCTCTGCCTCCTGAGTGCTGGGATTAAAGGTATAAATTACCACTGCTTAGCGACCTTGCACTTCTTTATGTTGTAACCTTCTGAAGTGATATCAGGTTCTCACTTAACAGTGTCTGCTGCCCGCTGGAGAAATTACTTTACCAGAACCTCATCTTCTGAGGTTAACAGTGCTTAAGTGTTAACAGTCTGGTGTGAGCAGTCCTCCACTCCAGGCATCTCTCACCATCCTGTCTCACCTAAGGAAGAAAAAAATGCACTGAGAAGCTTGTGAAATTCATATTCCAGGCACAGAAGCTTGCTAAAGATTGGCACCTAGTCACTGGGCTATAGGTGCTTCTCTCCCTACACCTCTGAAGGACTATTTATAGTATCTCCTTTTGCTCAGCACATAGCTAGCTAGCTGTCAGGAAAAGTATGAGAACCAACATCAGACTTAAACTAAGAAATGGATGGGGCTGTTGGTAGTATCAGGATCAAAATTTAAGACAAACGAGATTAATAAACTGAGAACTCTACTGGATGGATAGTCAATGTGTAAGGATAATTTAAACAGGGGTGGGTGTTTTAAGCAGAACCAAAAGAAACACTAATAAAAATGAATACTTTATATGGGCTTACTAATAGATTAAACAAAGCTAAAGATCTCTGAGCTTAAAGATGGCTTTATAAAAAAAAACCCAAATGTAAAAAACAAAGAGAAAAAAGGCAGAAAGAAAGAGATTTTCCAGGTACTCTGGGAAAATTACAAAAGGTAGAAAGTATATGTACTAAGAAAGAAGAAACAAATAACAGATTCTTCCCAAGAGAAATACTGGAAGACCATCTGATGAAAAATTGACTTCCATGACTCCTTGATGGAAGAGGCAGAGTAGAAGCAGCCCTGGTAAAAAGAAACTAGCAATTTTGCCCTAGGACAAGCCCATGAAAGATTTCAAAAACTTAGAATCCTATTGGGGATCGTGGTGAGATAGTGATTCCTCTATCGTGGTCGGTCAACAAGAGAAAGTAATTCTTCTTTGTCACTTCCTATGGGCTCAGTGCTATCTTGAGAAGAAACCTATTTAAGACTGAGCTACTTTGGGAGCCTGAAAATCAGAACAGTCACAAGTAAAATTGTCTGGTGTCAACCTGACACAGCCCCCACAGTGGGAGACATTCAAGGAGGCATAGTGAAATGGAAGACTAGATGCTAACACACCAGGAAGTTCAGGTGGTAGGAGGCTTAGTTAGCTCAGGCAATGAAAAGTACAGTGTGGGGCTGGAAGAAGACTCAGCAGTTGAGGGCACTCGCTGCTCTTGCAGAGAACCAAGCTTCCTACACCTGCATCAGGTGGTTCATCACCTTCTTTGTAACTCCAGTTCCAGGGAATCCATTGCCTTCTTCTAACATCCACAAGTACCAAGCATACACATGGTACACATACATACATGCAGTCAAGACCTTTACACATAAAATAAAATGTTTAAATCTTAGTCAGTATTCTATTGCTATGAAGAGACACCATGACCATGGCAGCTCTTCTCTGCCCTGAGATGGTTTCTCTGTGTAACAGCCCTGGCCATCCTGGAACTCACTTTGTAGACCAGGTTGGCCTCAAACTCACAGAGATCCACCTGTCTCTGCCTCCCAAGTGCTGGGATTAAAGGTGTGCGCCACCACTGCCTGGCTGACCATGGCAACTCTTATGAAGGCAAGTATTTCATTGAGGCTTGTTTACAGTTTGAGAGGTTTAGTCCATTGTCATCATGGCAAGGAACATAGCAGCTTGCAGGCAGACATGGTGCTGGAGAAGGAGCTGAGAGTTCTACATCCAGATCCACAGGCAACAGGAAGAAAGAGACTCTGGATTTGGAATGGACTTTTTGAAACCTCAAAGCCCAACCCCAGTGACACACTTCCTCTCTCCAACAAGGCCACACCTCTTAATCCTTTCAAATTGTGCCACTCCCTAGTGACTCAAGTATTCAACTCTATGAACATATGGGAGCCATTTTCATTCAAACCACCATAAAATCTATTAAGTTTTAAAGGAAAGGGTTGATAGACCTGCTTTTGATGGTGCTTTTGAGCCCACCACCTGAGGATAACTGGAATCTAGACACGGCCCTTGGAGCTGCCTATCTTCTGTGAGGCTTACTGTTGACAGGACTCAGAATTCTGAAGCTCCAGTCCAACATCTCGTGTCCTCAGCCTTTCTCAGCAAAGTGTTTAACACCTACCAGGTTTTGAAAAGAAGGTGATCCAAAGTCAGGGGGAAAAAAATCACTTTTTCTCATATATAGATCCTTCCTGGCCTATAATGTATATATGTGTGTGTGTGTGTGTGTGTGTGTGTGTGTGTGTGTGTGTGTGTGTGTGTAACTGGTATGAGTGCATTACAACAGTATAACATTGAGAAAGGAAGACCTAAGAGCTGGATGTGGTTTAGCAGATGCCTTTAATCCCAGCACTCAGGAGACAGAGTAGAATGTGATAAGGAAGGGTGGAGTGCAGGCAAAAGGACACATAAGAAAGAGGATATAGAGCTAATTATTTTCCTAGTTTCCATGACAAACACTTTGTCATGGTGTTTTGGTGTGTGTGTGTGTGTGTGTGTGTGTGTGTGTGTGTGTGTGTGAGAGAGAGAGAGAGAGAGAGAGAGAGAGAGAGAGAGAGAGAGAGAGAGAGAGGGAGAGATAGGTAAGTGTAGAAATGTAAGCAATAGTGAAAGTGTAAAACTCTAGCTGGGCCTGGTAGTACAAACCTTAATCTAGCACTTGGGAGGCAGAGGCAGGCAGATCTCTATGAGTTTAAAGCCACCCTGGTCTATGTAGCAAATACCAAAACAGCTAGGGATATACAGAGAAACCCTGTCTCAACCACCACCCCCAACACACAAAACAAAACAAAACAAAAAACCCTAAAATATATAGTGTTTGAGACTGGGCAAGTGTTAAGGTGGCTACCTTAATCTAGTTGTGTGATGTTTTTATTTATCAGTTCATTACAGTTTATTTCTAATAGAAAAAACTAAGATATAACATGTTTTGGCATGATGCTTTTCCTACATTTAGGAAGTGTTATTATTAAATGAATAAATAATACCAGTAAGAAACAGAATGTGGTAAAAGAAGGAGCTGAGATTAAAAACAAAAGGCATAGAAAAATCTATTAAGTAAAGCTTTTATACATACCAATAATAAACTTGCTGAGAAATAAGGAAAAACATATTCACAACAGCTTCAAAAAATAAAATACCAAGCTAGGCGGCAGTGGCACTTCCTTTAATCCCAGCACTTGGTAGGCAGAGCCAGGCAGATCTCTGTGAGTTTGAGGCCAGCCTGGTCTACAGAGTAAGATCCAAGATCTAAGTACCAAAACTACATGAAGAAAGCCTGTTTCAAAAAGCAAAAAAAAAAATAAAATAAAATACCTAGGAATAAACTGAATCAAAATGTAAAACGCGGCGGGCGCACCCTTTAATCCACACTCAGAGAGACATCTGTATTGACACTGCTAAAGAGTAAAAGCAAAATACCAGAAAACTCGAAAAAAAAAAAAAAAAAATGAAAACTTTAAAATTCTAAAGAAATTGAAAAAGAGAATTGAAGACATAAAGACCTCTCATGCTCATGGATCAATGATTAATATTTTAAATATGGCCATCATACTTGAAAGCAGTGTACAGATGCAGTACAATTCTTACCACGATTTTAATGACATTCCTCACAGAACTAGAAAAAGAAAACAATCCTAAAATTTATATGGAAGTACAAAAGACTTAATAGCAAAAGCAACCCTAAGCAGAAAAAGCAGTGTTGGAGTATCACAATACCTGATCTCAGATTATATGACAGAGCCATAATTAAACAGCATGCAACTAACATTCAAAAAAAAGATCCACAGACCAGTGGAACAGAATGAAGGATCCAGAGGGAAACATGTATATACACTTTAGCAGTGTGATTTTCAGTAAAAGAGCTAAAGTTAAACATTGGTGAAAAGACAGCTTCAGCAAAGGACACTGGGAAAATTATATGTCACATGTAGAAGAATGGAACTCTCCTTCCCTATCACTATGTGAAAATAAATTCAAAATAGACAGAGACTTTAATGTGAGATCTGAAATTCTAGAACTGTGGAAACAGAACACTTGAAAATATAGGTAGAGGCAAGAACTTAATGAAAAGGATTTCAACAACTCAAGAACTAACAGCAAGAATTGACACTTAGATTCCTTAAGTAAAACAACAAAAACCTACCATATGTTACAGATAATCTACTACTCTGTATGTGCCCTAAGGAATCAGCATACCACCCATACACTTGCATATCTGTGTTTATTACAATACTGTTTACAATAGCCAACATATGGAGCTAGTCTAGGTTCTAGTCAACAGATGAATGAGTAAAGAAAATGTATATGCACACACAAAAGTTTGTTCAACTATAAAGAATGCTATATTGTTTGAAGGAAAATAGAATTTGAGATCATGACAGTAAGCAAAATAAGTCAAACTCAGACAAATGTTATGTCTTCTTTCCTATGCAATGGAGTTACACTCATGAGATGTAGAGCTTCTGCAACACATTTTATATTCAGCTTTAACTTGCATTTGAACTATTTTAACATATAGTATGCAAAGCATAAACTTAATTCAAAAAGCAGTTTCATTGAGTTTACATTGCTAAGAAGTCTACTAAAGGATGAATAATGCTTTCTTTTTTCATTTTGTAAGTTTTGGTTTTCATCAACATTACACCAACAGCCAAACAATAGTTGAATACAGTAATTTTCTCCTCTTTTTAATTTTTTATGTTAGATATTCATACATTCTAACAGGAAAAAAAAAAAGAAAAGAAAACCTAGTACTGAGTGGGTCTCAGAGACTTAGATAGAAAAGAAAGGACAGCTTAAGGGAAGGCAGCTAGGAGGCAGCTGAGATGAGAATTGAGCAGACATGCAGGGTGGACTGCATTGAAGTATGTCAGCCCTGAGAGTGGCTTCCAACTGCTTTATCAGTAAGGTTGTGTGCTTGCAACAAAGTGAGCACAGGACACTGGTGCATGATTATGTGAAGAATGACTGAGACCAGGCCTTTGTGTCTGTTTGGTTGCTATACAAGGGGTTAACTTTTGATCTGAATGACTCAGCAAGTGGCTGGAGTAGAGGTTACTATTCAAGTGTGTCTGTTTTTCAGTTAACTGAAACAGAAAGTACCCAGGCAACAGCTGATATCTATGACAAAGAAGCATCCATCCAAATAGACTACAGTCCTCTAAGGGAGGATTTGAAGGTAATTTAAAGATTTGTTTGTGATTAACAGTAATATTGGCTATTAAAATACTATAGAACCATTTTTATATGGTTAGGTTTAAGATATTTGAGGTGGGTGGTTGTTGTTTTGTGGGGGAAAAGACATTAAAGGGAGAAAAGAAAACTGGGGTGATGATTGCAAATGCCTGCATTCCCAGCACTTAGGAGGTAGATGCAGGAGAATGACTGTCAGTTCATGTGTCATGAAACCCAGTCTCCAAAAACCAAAATATGAGCTGCAGAGGTTGTTCAGTCAGTAAAGTGCCTGCCAAGCAAACATAGTAACCTGAGTTTGGTTCCCCAGGACCCACAGAAAAGGCCAGGTGCCGAAGTTTTAAGTCTGTAATCCCAGAACTAGGGAGTCAGAGACAGGGAGGTCCCCAAAGCTCACTGGCTAGTAGTCTAGCCAGTCAGTAGTGAGCTCCAGATCCAGTGACAGATCCTGTCTCAAAACATAAGGTAGAAAGCTATAGAGTTGGCTCAGTGGTAAGAGTAGGCTGCTCTTCCAGAGGACCCAGGTTTTGTTCCCTTTGCCCACATGGCAGCTAACAAGCATCTGTAACTCCAGTTCCAAAGGATCCACTATCCTCTTCTCGCCTCCATGGGCACTGCATGCAGGTGGTGTACAGACACACATGCAGGCAAAAACACTCGTAATTTTTTAAAATTAATTAATTACATAAAATGGAGAGAAACTGAAGAAGATAGCAAAGGCAGCCTCTGGCCTCTACACATACATGTGCACACACACAAATATGTACATACACCACCTAACATCTGTGTATAGTGTTTCTAACACCAGAGGAATAGCAGTTTAGTTCTCTGAACACCAGCTGGAAATGTTAGAGTTCAGTCTGCCACTGCCTGTCTGGGGTAGCATCAGATTCCAAAAATTCAGGGCACAGACTGCCTCCACTACAGATGCCAGTTACCCAGGGGTGCCTCAGCCCTCAAGTACAGTAATTTGCTACACTCATATACAGAATTCAGGGTAATAGTTTATTATACATTTACCAATTTGTTATGAAAGATACAACATGGGAAGAGCCAAGTAAGAGAGATGCATAGGGCAGGAATGGAGGAGGTACAGAGCTCCCATGCCTCTGCCTCCTGTAGGTGTGCCGCCCTGCCAGCCTGTCCATGTGTCCACCAACCTGGATGCCTGCTTCCCTCTGAGCATGACTGATTCAACTGGTAACTGGTGATTAAACTGAATCCCTAGTTTCTCTTCATTCCCAGAGAGGACATGATAAAAGTTACAAGCTTCTAACCCTATTTGGTACACCAGCAGTCAGTTCTTATTCTTCAAAAGTCTGTTTATTAGCATTACTTCATTACAGTAGAAAGGGGCAGACTGTGAATAACAGTAGGAGCTCCTTTCATCTCATCCCTTGGGAAATGTCAAGGGTGTTATTTCTGAGCCTGGAACAGGATGAATGCCAAATGCCTATTACAAATAGCAGAAAATAGGTAACCTTTTTCTTTTTTATGAGATAGTCATACTATAGGCTGGCTGACCTGAACTCATTGGACACAGTGACTGCTGCCATCTGGGCTACCTACCCACACTGCCAGCATCTTCGGGGAAGTGAACCTGCCTTTTGGGGTAGTACTGTTCTAAAACTGAAGTTGTGCTCCCTCACCATGAATAAACACGGTCCCACCTGAGGTCAGACCAAACCCCTCTTTCTGCCTTCTGTCCCTATACATCTGTCTTTAAATATTCTAAGAAAGTAGGCAAATGAAAACTAAAGAAAACATCTGCTGGGGATATAGCTCAGGTAGTAGAGTGCTTGCCTACTTTAGAACTTCAGTTGGTCCTAGAAAGCCTAAGCTATTATTCCCTTGTTACACTGTGATCTAAACAAGTCACATGTTCATTCCTGAGCCAGTAGCTCAAGTGAACTTAGCCTTACTCTGAGTCAGTCATTGCTATTCCTAGTCCCTCAACACAGCCCCACAGGTAAGAATGGCTCACCTTCTCAAAGTATGGGCAGTGTTGAAAAGCGAGGATGATGCTGAGTAACAAAGCCCACATCTTTAAACATCATGTGTTAATGTATTTGGGAAACTTGTTGGATTATTTGATTTATTTGTGATGGCTTTTGTCTTCCTACAGTTTTTTTATTTACTGCTTTGTCATTTTACATTAGTTTAGAAAAGTCCTTTTCTACCTCATTATCCAGTAAATTATTTTGTGTTGATGGTTTTCTGGAATATTTAGTTTTATTTTGTTGGTGTTTTGAGACAGGGTTTTATGTAACCTCAAATTGAAACCTAATGGCCTCAAATTCACTATGTAGCTGAGAATGACCTTGAACTTCTGATACTTTTGCTTCCACTTCCCAAGTACTGAGTTTAGAGGCATGCCTCACTATACTCAATGTATGAAGTGCGAGGGTGGAACCCAGGCCTCTGTAAATACTTGGCGAGCACTCTACTACCTGAGCTATATCCCCAGCAGATGTTTTCTTTAGTTTTCATTTGCCTACTTTCTTAGAATATTTAAAGACAGATGTATAGGGACAGAAGGTAGAAAGAGGGGTTTGGTCTGACCTCAGGTGGGACCGTGTTTATTCATGGTGACGGAGCACTTTTGTCACTCATGTGTGTAGATGGCCCAATGCCTACAGAAGATGGGCGGCAGCCTTAATAGGGATGGAAACAACTTCCTTAAGCCCCTAAAGGGAGCTGGGAAATGTAGTCTCTCAGCAGGAAACTATCATTCCTAACTGTAAGTGGCTATTAAAAAGATGCAGAGGCAGGAATGTTGTAGCTGCTTTCTGCTGAGGAGGGTCTTTGTTAGAGGGGTTCCTTTGGTCATGTAGCAGGGGAGTCTTAACTTAATTGGCTTTGATGGATCAGGCATTTGCCATCCTGTATTCCTAAAGAGGCTTGAAAAATAACTAGAGGGCTGTAAGGATGTGATTTGGTTACAGAATAGAATTGAAGATATTTTTGGGAAGGTTGAGGGGTAGAAAGGAACAGATGCAAGAGAGACGGGATGGGCCAGTGAGAGAAAATGTTGGTTCAGGTAACAGTGACTGGTTAGTCACATTGCTGGAACTGTTGCACCAAAACAAGCTAGCAGAAGTAGCAGGGAGCCACAGAACATCAAAGAAAGGGGACAGGAGAAAATAGAGGACTAACAAAGGAGTATATCTGGCCTGGGGTGAAAGAGATGAAGTCCCTTTTAGCCAAATTCTCCACAGCATCCAAAAGGTCTTTTTTGCAGATGGATCAGGAACAAATGGAGTTGTTGCAGAGTGAGAGCTATCAGGAGAGCTAATGTGAAACATTTTGTTCGTGTATAGGGTGAAGTTCAGTAAGTAGAACTTATAAAAGACAGGGTAAAAACATAGGTATGTGGGGGAAGGGGAGGGGGACCCGGGAGAAGGGAGGACAGGGGAATCCGTGACTGATAATGTAAAATTAAATTAAATTTTAAAATTTAAAAATAATAATAATAAAAACATAGGTATGAGGATAATAAGGAGGAAAAAGTGATCAAGGGGAGGAGCCAGAGTGGGAGGGACCAGAAATAATTTTGTTTGGTCCCTGTCTTTTGGCTTCATTTAAAACCAGTTAGGATTGATTGATTGTCATAGAGGCAGCATTGTTTGAGGGAGGCATAAATCCATCCTTAGCAATAGTCAGAGCTGGTCCTTTTTCATTATGGAGTACTGCAGCAGTCAAGCAGTCAAGAAGAGGAGGATGTGAAGCTGCTCTGAGCTGATGAGACACAGGTTAGTTGACTCAAGGAAGGCTTCAGTCCCGCTGTTAGTTCTGAGTCCCAAAAACAATGTCCAGCGTGGCAAAAAGACAGATGAGTTGGATGACCCATGGCCCACTAGGCCCCTTTTAGAGGTCACCCAAACTTCATTTAGGGGTTTGGGAGTGTGGCTCTTTCAGTAACTGCTTCAAGGCTCACAGAAGGTTGATGAGAGCAACAGCCAACCAAGGGACCATGGTGAAACTTAACTGTTGGCAAAGATCAAGAACATAAGTCAGGAAGTAATAACTACAACTTTGTGGGGAACTTTAAGAGACAGTTAATGAGGGAATTTTTACATAAAAATTAACATGAGTCAATATAATATGAAGTTAAATGAAATTGTACAACTGACTGCACCATGTACTGGATTCTATAGAAGGATGAGGTGACTGTAACTAGCTGTTTATATCAGACTCCTGCATAAGGAACGAGGACCTGGAGGCTCTGTGAAGGAAGTCAGTTAAAGTAATCATCCAAGGAATGGATCTGAACAGAGAGTGTCTTAAGTGATAATGAACAAAAACAGTATCTCAAATAAAACAAAATTTCTGGTTAGAAACAATTTGATAAAGTAAAATTGGGGCTGTTACCTTAAATGTCCATATCTAGTATTTGAAAACATGACAATATATATTTTTGTTAACATCAAATTGTTACACTTATATTCCATGATTATACAGTAAATGTTTTATATTGCTAGGTTATATAAAAAGACATTTATTCTAAATTGTATTCCCCGAAAAATTTTTTTTTTAATTTTTTAATAAAAGGTATATTCCCAAAGATAGTGACTGCCTTGTTAAGAATAAATGATTCATTTTATAGTTTTCTAAAATTAGCCCTATTAACAGAGCCTTGTAAGATTTTTATAACATTTCATTCCATACAGTCAACAAATAGATGAAAAATGAAAGCAATTAGTCATGTCAAATCTGTAACAAATAATTGACATGTAACATGTACTGAACTAACAAAGAAGTCCAACTCTTTACTCCTACTGTTGATGGACAGATCGGTAGGTTACCACATACTAACAGTAGTAAGCACATTTCTTAATATCATTCTATTGATTACTTAGAGGTATAATTTGTAAAGCAAGACAATCAAATTAAATAAGCTTTGGGCTTTTGGAATTTTTTTAATTTTTTTTTTCTTAATAACCTCCCTGAGCTCGCCTTAGGACACCTGTATTACCGTTTGACAGGTGTACGGCCCCAGTCAAACTCGCCACCTGGCACTGTCCCTGGAGCAGGTCACGCCCGCCCGCATTGGAATTTCTAAGAAATATCCACAATCATTATCCCAAAGCCTGTGTACTTCTTGTAGGCTTCAAGGTAAGAGTGTAGGCACTGGCCCTGGAGCTCTATCTGGGCAGAGAATAGATTATATTCTCAAAACACTACAGGTGAGCCCAGGTTGAAGACAATCTCCTTCATCTAAGTCATCTCCTGATGAATCTGAGGGCTTAAGGGTTAAAGGATATCACTTAATAGAATCATCTGTTGACTCTACAGATAGAAAAGCCAACTGTCAAAAATACCACTTGGATAGTCTGAATAACTTTTCAAAGCTGTGAGTTTGATGATGGAGTTTCTGGCAGCCTCCTTCAATCAGGGTACATGGTGGTTAGGGTGTGGACCCTGGGATTAACTTTTGTTAAGAGGAAAAATTGAAAACCAGGGTAAAGGATACTTCCAATTGAACTAGCATACAAGCCCAATACCAGTCAGGTGGTAGACTTAAGTACAAGGTTTCCCTGTTCACAGCATCCTCAAATACTAATTTGGGAGACATTGAGGACAGAGTAATTGCTATTTGCCTCTTTGCTGTTTGAGACACTTAGAATATGGGTGCAGGCTCTGAGATCCTCCACTGGGCATGAAAAATCCATTTCTCTGTCATGTGTGACATGAAGAGTAATTCATCTTTAAATAAGGAGGAGTTCTGATTTTTTTGTTCTGGTTTTGGTCAGACCTACATGCCCAGAGCTGGCCAGGCCAGAGCTGGTCAGACCTACACAGCCAGAGCAGAAGCAGCAGTCTTTTGGCAGGTCTTAACTCCCATGCGACCTTATCCTTTAAGGAGGCTAGTAGGCATCTTACTATGGTGGGATGGTACTTCATCTAAGGGAATGATTTGAGCCTGGGAACTTCCTGCCATACAAATATATTGTAAATTTATCCTATTTTTCTCAAGCATTCAAACTTCCATGACAAATTTTTTATATACCTGATTTCGAATATTATTTTACATTAAACAAACTTTGTTTACTTTATACTTGTTTTGTTCTTAATCTTGATAAATATACAGAATACTATATGATGGAAGATAAAAATTATTCTCTCTGAGCTTGTCATTTGGAATTAAATGAATTACATTTGTCCTAAGCTTTTTTTTTTTAAAAGATTTATTTATTTATTATGTATACAGAAGAGGGTGCCAGATCTCATTACAGATGGTTGTGAGTCACCATGTGGGTGCTGGGAATTGAACTCAGGGCCTCTGGAAGAGCAGTCAGTGCTCTTAACCTCTAAGCCATCTCTCCAGCCCTGTCCTAAGGTTTTTTACATCTAACTGGCCACTAATTTTTATATCTTAACAGTTTACAAGTTGGTACCTTTTATAAGATTAGGATCATACAGTTTTTAAGTTTGAGTCTTAAAACACTCATAATTTGTAAATTAAAGGTCATTAGTATCAAAGTAAACTTTAAACCATAAATACACTCCACAGAGACAGGGGACCTCATTTTCATGATCCATTTATAATGTATTTTTACAAAATGCGGTATTTTTTATATGATTCAGTTTCATCAGATAGCTAAAGCTTAACAAAATTAGCAAAGACATAAGTGTAACTAGAGTTTTCCTGCCTTGCCCACAGTCAGGACAAATCTCTCTTACCCGCCAGTCCCACAGCCGCTCAGACCCAACCAAGTAAACACAGAGACTTATATTGCTTACAAACTGTATGGCCGTGGCAGGCTTCTTGCTAACTGTTCTTATAGCTTAAATTAATCCATTTCCATAAATCTATACCTTGCCACGTGGCTCATGGCTTACCGGCATCTTCACATGCTGCTTGTAATGGAGGCGGCTGGCAGTGACTCC
The DNA here is from genome assembly GCF_004664715.2 of Peromyscus leucopus. NCBI lineage: Eukaryota > Metazoa > Chordata > Mammalia > Rodentia > Cricetidae > Peromyscus > Peromyscus leucopus. Next base: position 19,429,161 of record NC_051080.1, read on the forward strand.
TTCCACCTTCCTGTTCTTTCTTTTCTCCTCTCTGTTAGTCCCGCCTATACTTCCTGCCTGGCCACTGGCCAATCAGTGTTTTATTTATTGACCAATCAAAGCAATTTGACATACAGACCATCCCACAGCACATAAGTGAGGTCACCCTAACCAAGATCACAGTGAAGTCACATGGCATGTCCTCTTTTTAACCGTAGTAAAGTTGGTGGCCAAGTCACATGATTGCTAGGTCATCAGCCAAGATGTGGCAAGCTACCTTTTTCCTGAACAAGAGTTGAATCCACATTACATAATAGGATGTTCTAGCAAATTAAGATTATCTGTGCATTCTTTTAAAGTCCTACTCAGTGAACTTACAAATCCTAAAATACAGAAAGTTAAAATTTCAAAAAAGTTTTAAAGATAGTAAACAAAATGAAGGAAAAGTGGGGAGAATTCAGAATTAAAACACCTTTCCTTTTGGGGGGGGGCAGTGATGGTGCATACTCTTAATCCCAGCACTCGGGAGGCACAGGCAAGCAATGACTTCGAGGCCAGCCTGGTCTACAGAGTGAGTTCCAGGATAGCCAAAGCTACACAGTGAAATCCTGTCTTGAAAAACTAAAAACACCTTGCCATTTGTAACCTCTAAGGGAATTAGTTGGCTTCTTAGTTATCCTCAAGAACAAAGTGTCTTTTCTTGGGCTGTTTTGGTTTGCTCTCCTCCCTGTCACAGAGTCAGGTGACAAGCCTGACCTAGGACAGACTTTGGAAGAAACTTTTTTTAAATACACATGCTTAGGTCCAGAGCAGACAGGCCAAATTCCAACTCCAGAGCCTACCTTCTTGGTTGAGTAGAACAGCAGGAAAAAAATTTCAGATACCCAAAAAGACATTCAACTCTCTCTAAGATTAAACCCAGTGATCAACATTATCCATAACCAGTTTGTGTGTGTAGGCAGCTGGGGCAGACAATCCAAAATGCCTACCTCTTAGCTTTAAAGAGGAGAGACAGGCTAGGCCAAAAGCAGAAGGCAAGAGTTCTGTTTAGTCTCAGAAATAGATAAAGATTAGAGCCCCCCCCCAAAAAAAAAAACAACAACAACAATGGGAGTCATTCTGACTCTGAGCATGGTTGTAAGCCAGAACCTTGAGAAAGATTAAAGTTAACTGTGAGTTTTATGGGGGAGGGAGCCTCAGACCATGCTGCCATTCCATTATTATCAATTTAGATACTAAAAGTTAAAAGTTCCAAATGGGCCAGCAGTGGCCATTTCTCTGTATTTTGAGACCAGATTTGCATTAAAAGGTGAAAGAGAATCACTGGTTTCAATTCTACAGAAAAACTTGAAGCAGATGAGAGACAAAGGCAAAAAAAAAAAAAAATGGGTCAAATCCGGTTGCATAGAGCATCCTCTATGTCTTGCAATGACTAAATGTACCTAGAAAACAAGGGGGTGTCCCCAAACATTAAAGTTTCAGTATTAAGAAACCACAGGTGGGCCGGGCGTTGGTGGCGCACGCCTTTAATCCCAGCACTCGGGAGGCAGAGCAGGCGGATCTCTGTGAGTCGAGGCAGCCTGGCTACAAGTGAGCTCCAGAAAGCGAAACTACACAGAGAAACCCTGTCTCGAAAAAACGAAAAAAAAAAAAAAAAAAAAAAAAAAAAAAACCACAGGGTCAGTGGAAGGTTCTCAGAGCTTTTGGCTGATCTAGTGGTTCTCACAATGGAAAGTCTCAGGTGCCTTCATCACAGCTGGTCTTAAGGCAGAAGAAAGCTCTGGTGAACTCCCAAACCTAACCAGAGTTAAGTGCAGCCAATTACCTTGTCCTGGCATTTTGTTGTGTTGCATATGAGTTTTGGTTGAATGTTATCGTGGCCTCCCACCTAGGTCAAACTGTGTCAGGATGAGACAACAAGGTGAGAGAAAGGGCTGAGACAGAGAGGGAGAAAAAAAAAGGCCCTCAGGTCCTAGAGTAAAGGCTTGGAGTTACCAGCTTGGGGAGGTGTGGGACGGCTTCCACCTCCAGATGCCTTGCTTGGTCTTTTGGCACCAGTGTGTTAGATTATTTACAGGCAGCTGTAGAGAGACAGAAAGTAGAAAGAGAGGCTTGGTCTGACCTTAGGCAGGGTCATGCTTATTCACAGTAGTGGGGCAATTTGGTCGCCCATGAGTGTGGGTGGTCAAAATGCCTACAGAAGAAGATGGGATGCCTGCCCCTTATAAGGGTGGAAAGGACTTCTGTAGTCTGCAGGGGAAACTTGGAAGCATAGTATTTCAGCAGGAAACTATCATTCTTATCACTTAAAATGTATTTATTTTTAAGTCACCCAAATAAGCAGCTTATTTCAGTTTCCAGATAATCTTTCTCTTAGTAAGTTAAATATTATCTTTATTACATATTAATTAACCGCCTTTAGGAGTCAAAGAAGTTTTCCTGGAATAACACAGCTACACTTTCTCCTCCCCTTCCTTATTCATTGGCTTTGGAGTTAAGCATTACACCTTCTAGGTCATTTGGATTCCTTCTGTCTGCCCTGTAGCACCTGTGCTCATCCTGTGAGGTGGTGTTTTCATCCTGGTGTAAATGTCAGTTTGTATTTTTTCCTTCTCTGAGGTTTTTTTTTTTTTTTTTTTAATGTTTTTTATGTGTATGGGTGTTTTGCCTATATGTATGTTTGTACCACATTCATGCTTAGTGCCCTCAAAGGCAAGAAGAAGGTGTCAGATCCCCTGGAATTGGAGTTATAGATGGTTGAGTTGTCATGTGGATGCTAAAAATCAAACTCAGGCCCTCTAAAGAGAAGACAGTGATCTTAACCACTGAACCACCTCTCCAGCCCCTCTGTGAGCTCTTTTAAGGCAAAGACTAAATAGTTTTCAAACTAACCCATAATAGATGACCAATATTATTTTTAATGAACAAAAAGAAACAGATGAGGCCAGGCGGCGGTGGTGCACGCCTTTAATCCCAGCACTTGGGAGGCAGAGGCAGGCGGATCTCTGCGAGTTCAAGGCCAGCCTGGTCTACAAATTGAGTTCCAGGAAAGGCGCAAAACTACACAGAGAAACCCTGTCTCGAAAAACCAAAAAAAGAAAAAGAAACAGATGATAGATGAATTTTCACATTTTGGGCATGATCATAATCTTGGGAGGTAAAGAATGTTCGCAGAGCAGCATGATACAGTGTTAGAACAAGAAAGGCACAGCTGGGTAGGGAAGCTGCAGACGTTGCCTGTGTGACTGCAGTACCAAACCCAGAATGGCTTACAAAGGGGGCACAGAGAGGCAGAGTAGAGTCAGATAGCATCCTTGCCAGGTGTGGTGCCACACCTGTAATCTCAGCATCTGGTAGTCTGAAGCAGGAGGATCGCTACAAGTTTAATACCTGTCCAGGCTACATGGTGAATACCAGACAGTCCAGGATTATATAACAAGACCTATCTCAAGAAAGCAAAATAGATAGATGATGATGGAGTGAGGGAAAGAGGGACAGGGAGAGAGAGAGAGAGAGAGAGAGAGGAGAAATATGATAGCAGCAGTCTTAGGCCAGCAAAGTGGCCTACCAGATGAAGGCACTTGCCACGAACCCTGACAACTTAAGTTCAATTTCTGGATCATACATAATGGAAGAAGAGAATCAGTCCCCAAAGCTGTCCTCTCACCTCCACACACATGCTGTGGGAGATAGGCTCACACATACAAAGAATGTAAGTCTTATACCTTGGAATATTAAAGGCATGCCAACCCATGCTGTTCTTTACTAATGATAGGCTCTACAATCAGATAAGGAAGTGGAAGACCACCTTAAACTCCTTCTAGAGCAAGTAGCATCCCAAGAAAATACTCTACTGAAGACTGCAGCTCCAAACCTACGAGCACAGGAGAACTTAAAGGCTGTCAGAGACAAGTTTCAAGAATCTGCAGATGGTAAAATTGAGTTTATAGTTGTTAGCAAGATGATATTCATGGGTGTTTTATTTCTGTATGTGCCAACAACCTCCTTGTATTGTACCTTTCTTTTGTTGACATGTATTTTTCTCTGTTGCCTTATATTAATGTGTGTTTTTTAAATACTGAAACACAAAATGTCTTCCTTCATGAAGAATGTCCTGCTTTACTTTAAAAATAGGTTTATTGAGGGATGGGAATATAGCTCTGTTGGACAAATACTTAATGTACATGAAGCCCTGGGTTCCATTTCTAAATCCTCATAAACTGGGTTTAGGGCATGCACCTATAATACAAGAACTCTGGAAGTAGAGGTAGGAGCATCAGAAGTTCATGGTCACCCTCAGCCACATAGTGAGTTTGAGGCCAACCTGGTTACATGAAACTCTGTCTTAACAAAAAAAGTAGGCTTATTAATTATTTTAGAACATATAATTAAGATTTTTCATACCAGAAAAATAAATATATTAAATATACTGTCAGGATTTGCTAATATTATTTAGACATTAGCTCTGCCAGGAAAAGACTTAGCGAGTTTAAAAGATGTTTTCTCAGACTTTAGTAGTAGTTAAGGTATCTTGGAGATATATATATATTTAAGAAAACCAAACTCAAAAATCAGTTCTGGAAATACTTTATGTATTAAATTTTAAGAGAAGAACCCAATGGTCTCAAAAATAAAGAATGTTGATCTTTTTTTTTTTCTTAGCTTTTGAGGCCAGCAGAAAGGAAGCCAGAGTATGTAGACAAGAATTTGAACAGGTGAAAAGACGGAGATATGATGCTTTCAGCCAGTGTTTTGAGCACATCTCAGTCTCAATTGATCAGATCTACAAGAAGCTCTGCAGGAACAGCAGTGCCCAGGTGTGTTTTTCAACCCCCAATACTACAGGAGCTTAGTGTAAATGATGGCGTTGGTGTTGTTTTCTGGTGAGAAATAAATGACCATGGCATAGTCCTTAAATGATGTAGGTGCAAAGCCAGTGTAGGAAAACTGGTCATCTCAAGACATGTGTTCTGGATTCCACCACTATCCTGACAGCACAGACTAGTCAGAGCCACTTTGGGCCTATTTTTTCACCTGAAACATGAGTGGGGTTGGATCATTTGTTTTCTAAGTTTTTTTAAATGCTGAAATTCTATTGTCTGCTACTAAATTGACTTTATGGAACTACTGGTCTCTGTGGTAATAGTGGGTTCAGGGTAGAAGAAATAGTTGTATTGATCAGTATATCAAAAGTGAGTGGAAGACTAAAGGTGGGATCAAATCCAGATAATATCCATTTGAATGAATCTCTTGGCCCATTGTATTATCCACTCCAGTTGTATTATCAATAGCCACAGCAAAAATACTTGTAGAATTAAATGTGGAAAAAGATGTAGGTCAGGATTTATGTACCAGCTCTGCTTGAGCTCATGTTATGACTGAGATGATCCTAATTCTGAATTTTAGAATTTCAACAAAACATAACTTATTTAGTAAAATAAGCATATTAATTCTTTGAAAACAGGATTCATACATATACCTACAGTATGTGGCCCATAGTAAATGCCAAGTAGATGGACCAACAAATAAGTTGATGGAGACTGTTTTTGTAAGTCTACAGCATCTGTTGCTCAGATTTGACTGGAATTATGATGGAAAGACCTGGGCCTTGGATACCTGAACATTCTCTTTCCCTCATCCCAGATAACTCTGATGTCTGTGGTTAAATCTAGAATTAAATATATTTACAGGCATTTACATCAAAATTGAGGAAAACCTAACCAAGAGAAAGAATTTTTTCATTTAAATATGTTGCCACTCAACTTGAAATATATTGATTACTTTTCTAATATGGCTAAATAAATGTGTTTCAGGCATTTCTTAGCCCAGAGAACCCTGAAGAACCTTATTTAGATGGAATTAGCTACAATTGTGTGGCTCCAGGCAAACGATTCATGCCTATGGACAATTTGTCAGGGGGAGAAAAGTGTGTGGCTGCTTTGGCTCTTCTGTTTGCTGTACACAGGTAATGAATGCTACATCAAGTTACCAAGTGCATCTTTCTACAGAAAAAAATCTATCATTATTTTCTTTAATAATATTTAGCAAAGCTATTTTTTCAGTCATAAATTGAAGTTTGTTTTAGGTCTATATCAAGTTAGAGAATCTACAAGTACAGTCTTTGGCAAATGTTGTCAATAGCTAGTACTGGCTTTATTTTTAAAAGGAAAGTATTTGGATAATCCACATAGGATATCAAGATTGCCAAAAATGAACATTAAGCAGTGACCTAATTTACATACTATTTTCCTAGGCCATATCAGAGCTCTGCTGTGTAACAAAAGCAAATATTTGTTCCTTTAAAAAAGGGAGTGGGGGGGTTAATATCCTCATTTCCACTGATGGTTGTACCATTTCTCTTGAAATACAAATCAAGAAACAAAAGTTGGGTAAATTGAGACAAACAACAGCCTTCAGCCTTCACAGAAGGTGGCAGCAGTGTGAGTGCTGCCTCTTCCCATCACTAAGAAAGATCACAGGAATCTGACTTCTGGTGTCAAGAAAGGAATGGGACAGGCCCCCACAGGAGAGGTACAGAGACAAACCCTGGTCGACTGGGGAGGGACTCCAGACGCAGGATCACAGCAGAGTGAGATTCTCACTGGGTAGTGATTCTCCATTCACTCTACTAAATATTCACACTTTCAGGTACTGTTGCAGGCTCTGTGGAGATTCCTGTGAACAAAACAAAGTGTCTTCCTTAAAAATACTTCATTTTGCCCAGCAGTGGTGGCACATGCCTTTAATTCCAGCACTCAGGAGGCAGGAGCAGGTAGATCTTTGAGTTTGAGGCCAGCATGGTCTACAAAGTGAGTTCCAGGACAGCCAGGGTTAAGAGAGAAGAAAAACAAAACAAATAACTTCATTTTTGCTGGAGCTATAGCTCAGCAATAAAGTACATGCCTCCCATGTATGAGATCTTAAGCTCTTGTACAAAACCATTGTGGGGTGTTACAAAACACATTTGTTGTAAAAAACAAAATTGTTTTCAGGAGGAGATAGTGAAGTATATTTGTAAACTATTTCCCTAATGTAGAGAATATTTGAAAATTACAAATCCCATGAAGAAAAAAAATAAAGGAATTGAGATATGGGTGGCCCTGAAGCACTTTACAACAATAAGATAAGATTAGATTAGACTGGGTAAGAATTAAGGAAACAAATTGTGTGGATACCTAAGGCAAAAATGTTCTAGATATAATAAAGAATAGCAAATGCAAAGACCCTAAGTCCAAAGTAGGCTTAGCATGTATAGAGGATACTTTATGTGGCAGTGATAGGCACAGGGTTAGGATGCTATGGTAACAAGCAAGGTAAAAGGTAGTGGTGGCTTAGGATAGTATGAGAGATAGAGGGTGCTAACAGACAGGCATGGAATGTGAAGGGGTCAGTCATGACTCCATGGGTTTGGCCTAAGTAACTCTAATAATTGCTGCCACTAACTGCCCACAGGAGAGAACAGGTAGAGGGGAGGGGAGATGATCGCTGAATACTCATATGGAATCCAGTATGCAGATATGTGAGAAGAGAGCTCAGAGCTGTCACTGAAATGTGTGGGAGCTGGGTATGGTGGCACCAGAATTTCTAAAAGGTTTTGTATACCCTAAGTACTATTACTCCTTGCCTCTGAGTCTTCATAAAACAAATAAGTTGTTACTCATGTACATGTAATTTTTTTCTAGTTTTCGGCCTGCTCCATTCTTTGTATTAGATGAAGTAGATGCAGCCCTGGACAATACTAACATTGGCAAAGTAAGTTTTTTTCTGCTTTCAATTCCCCACCCCCTTTGGTTTTTCAAGATAGTGTTTCTCTGTATAGCCTTGGCTGTCCTGGGACTTGCTCTGAAGACCAGGCTGGCCTCCAGCTCAGAGATCCTCCTGCCTCTGCCTCCTAGAGTGCTGGGATTAAAGGTGTACACCACCACCACCACCACCACCACCACCACCACCACCACCTTGGGCTTCTGCTTTCAATTTCCTTTTTTTTCCCCTATTTTTTTGAGACAGGGTTTCTCTGTGTAATGGTCCTTGCTGTCCTGGAACTTGCTTTGTAGACCAGGCTGTCCTTGAAGTCACAGAGATCCACCTGCTTATGCCTCTGCCTCCCAAGTTCTTGGATTAAAGGTATGTGCCACCACTCTCCAGCCTGCTTTCAATTTCTAATAGAACATTTTTGTTCTAGTTTTATTCTGTTGCTGTGACAAAACCATGGCCAAGAACAACTTAGTTCATGTCCATGCTGGTAGATCAGAGAGACAGAACAAGCCACAGCTAACCTCACCTGGTCAACTTCTCAGCTGGTCTTGTTTCCTCAGACTAGAAGCTTCTGTGTCCTCATCCCAGTGGCTCTCAGCTGAACTGCTGCTGGAAAGCCTGAATGCTTAGCCAGCCCAAATCTCTAGTTTCTGGTCCTCACGCCTTATATATCTTTTTGCTTTCTACCACCACTCCCTGGGATTAAAGGCTGGCTTTCTGGGATTAAAGGCGTGTGTCACCGTGCTTGGCTATTTCCAATGTGGCCTTGAACTCACAGAGATCCAGAGGGATTTCTATCTCTGGAATGCTAGGATTAAAGGTGTGAGTGCCACCATTTTCTAGCCTTTGTATCTAGTGGCTATCTGTTCTCTGACCCCAGATAAATTTATTAGAGTACACAATATTTTGGGGAACACAATACCACCACAAAGGACTTACTTGGATTATACTTTAGGTCACAGTCCATCATTGAGGAAATTAGTACAAACACTCAAGCATAAGCTTGAAGAAACCATGGAGGAAGACTAGGCCATTTGATGGTTTGCTTGCCAAACAAAATGACAAAATAAACATACTGTAAGACGAATTGCTAAACAGTCTTATTAATAAAAAACCCACAGCACTGGGTTTGGTCCTCAGCTCTGAAAAAAAAAAGAAAAAAGAAAAAACCCAGAGCCAGATACTGGGATGAAAACTGAGAGATCTGAAGAATAGGACAAGCCACAGCCAACCTGACCTTACTGACTCCTCAGCCTCCAAAGAGACTACTTCTTGTATATCCACGCCTATATGCCTCTCTGTCCCTGCCCTCTTACTTCCTCTCTCCGCCCAGCTCTATCACTTCCTGTCTATCTGTACAGACCTCCAGACCTTCGTGGTTAGTGTTGGGATTAAAGGCATATGCCACCATGCCTGGCTCTGTTCCCAGCGTGGCTTTGAACTCTCAGAGATCTGGATGGATCTCTGCCTCCCAAACGCTAGGATTAAAGGCATGTGCTACCATTGCCTGATTTAAATATAGTGGCTGGCTTTTTACTCTGATCCTCAGATAAGCTTTATTGGGGTACACAGATAAAATATCACCACAACATACCACTCAAAACATTCAAAAGTTCAAAACTTGCCAAGTCCCTAAGATTGGTCTGGGTCAGAGTACACTGGTCCTAAATGCTCTGAATTCACAATAACTATGCTTCTGAAGTACTATCTACAGTGAATTAATGAGATAGGCTAAAAATAAAAAAACCACATTCACAGAAGGGACTCTGGTTTTAGAGGCCATGGCAGTAACCATGATGCAGGAATGGAAGTCTTGGACTAGAGATGTGATGTGATGGTCTGTATATAAAATGCCCCCACATAAAGGTTATGGCACTGGGAAGGGATTTTCTTCAATTGAGCTTCATAAAGGAAGCTCTTAAGAGGGCAGGGCCTTAGTGGAAGGATGTGATTTCAGGCATGCCCTTGAGGATTCTAGGACCTCCCTCAGATGCTTTGCTTCTCTGGAATTATAGGTGTGCACCACCACACCCCAGTTATTTTACTTATTTTTTTGGAATTGAGCTTCCCGAAGGAGCTAGAATTCATCTTTAACCAAGACTTGATTATGAAATCATATACTACACTTTCCACATTTTCCCAATCTATTTTTTGGTTTTTCGAGACAGGGTTTCTCTGTGTAGCTTTGCGCCTTACCTGGAGCTCACTCTGTAGCCCAGGCTGGCCTCAAACTCACAGAGATCCACTTGCCTCTGCCTCCCGAGTGCTGGGATTAAAGGCATAAGCCACCACCACCCGGCCCATTTTCCCAATCTTTAAGCTTTGAGTTATCAACTCAAAATTTTAAAAACTAAAAAGAGCTGGGTGGTGGTGGCGCATGCCTTTAATCCCAGCACTCGGGAGGCAGAGGCAGGCGGATCTCTGTGAGTTCGAGGCCAACCTGGACTACAGAGGGAGTTCCAGGAAAGGTGGCAAAGCTACACAGAGAAACCCTGTCTCGGGGGGTGGGGGGGTGGGGGGGATCATTATTTCCAGAGCCCAAAGGAGGCCTTGCCTTGCTGGTGAAATGTGTACTTTTTATTTCCTCCCAGGTTTCAAGTTACATCAAAGAGCAGAGTCAAGAACAGTTTCAGATGATAATCATTTCCCTGAAAGAGGAGTTCTACTCCAGAGCTGATGCACTGATAGGCATCTACCCAGAGGTAAGAGACATGATTCCCTTCCACATCCATATAGTCCAGATGCTATTGGCTTTCTACAGTGGGTCATTATAAACCAAATTATTATTTTATTTTTGGTTTTTTGAGACATGGTTTCTCTGTGTATTTTGGAGCCTGTCCTAGAACTCGATTTGTAGACCAGGCTGGCCTCGAACTCAGAGATCCACCTGTCTCTGCCTCCCAAGTGCTGGGATTAAAGGTGTGCACCACCACTGCCTGGCATGATGTTTTTTTAAATATTTATTTATTGTATAGTGTTCTGCTTGCATGTACACCTGCATGCCAGAAGAGGGCACCAGATCTCATTACAGATGGTTTTGAGCCACCATGTAGCTGCTGGGAATTGAACTCAGGACCTCTGGAAAAGCAGGCAGTGCTCTTAACCTCAGAGCCATCTCTCCAGCCCACCAAATGATTTTTAAAGAGTAAGGTTTAAACCTTACCTGACCGAGAGAGACTTAAGACATTTTAAGAGAACGAAGAAAATTAAAACTGTAGTTCATGGCCCAGCAGATGGCTCAGCAGGTTCGGGCACTTGCTACCAAGCCTGTTGACCTGAGTTTGATCCTCCAGCCCCATGTTATAGAGGGAGAAAACCAACTCATCCCTTCCACACACACAAGAGTAAGTATGTGCAGTAAAATATATATATATATGTATATATATATATAATATATATATATATATGTAAATATATATAATCTTTAAACAGCAGGGTAGTGTGATAGTTGTGTTTTGCAAAACAGTAGTACATAGTAACATAGAACAGACTATTAATACTGTGCTTTTCCTTTCTAACTTGTGAATATTTTATGCAAACATGTACTATATCCAAAAACACTCAGCACTCCAAGGGGTACAGGAACTTTTACAATTTCAAAAACACCTGTCTTAAAGCCATTCAAACAAATACTTTGGTCAAAAACTGAGCTAAGGCCATTGAGATGGCTCAGCTGGTAAAGGCACCAGCTGCCAAGCTTGACAACATAAGCTCCATCCCCCAGACTCAGGAGAGAACTGAGCCCTGAAAGTTGTCCTTTAACGTCCTCACCTGTACCCTGCAGGCACACACACATACACAAAATAAAATCTTCAAATAATTAAAGACCTGAGCCAAGGGAGTAGAGGAACAATTCAAGACCTTCAGTTTTTAGGCAATTCCCCTTTAAGTTAAGATAAAAATTAATTTACCGAACCAGGTGTGGTAGTGCATGCCTTTAATCCCAGCACCTACGAGCCAGAAGCAGGCAGATTTCTTTAAATTTCAGGACAGCTTGGTCTATGTAGTGAGTTTCAGGACAGTCAGGGATACATAAGAAACCCTGTCTCAAAAAAAAAAAAAAAAAACAAAACAAAACAGGATAACTAATCCCTTTTAAATGCAAATCAAGATTAACTAGTGACCTACCTCACTTTGAAAAATAGCTCTCCTGTAAACTGGAGAGCTAAAACTGGCCTCCCTCCATTTCAGCACGATGAATGCATGTTCAGCCATGTGTTGACTCTGGACCTCTCCAAGTATCCAGACACTGAAGACCAAGAAGGCAGCAGGAGACACCGGAAGCCCAGAGCATCACGAGCATCCCAGTCCCCACAGTCCCCCCAGTCCCCCCAGTCTCGCTAGAAATGAGAATGCCTGTACCCTGACCCTGTGGAGGTTAGGTCAGTCTCTGTTTAGTCCCATGTGTCATGGAAAAAATTGCTACAGTTTTAATAATACAGTTATAGCCCACTCCAGTTAAGGGGTGCTCAGCCCCATTCCAATGGAGGTTTCCTATGGCAGCAATGAATGAAGTGTGTGCTTTTCTATTGTTTGTTTGTTTTTTTTAAGAACTTCTGTTTTGAAATAAATTGGTTATAAAATTTTGAATTCTGCAGCATCTTTACTCTGGTCTTGCCTTGCATTTATCTTTAAGGGAAACAGCTGGTTTGAGGTTTTAACTTTTGTGGTCCTGGAGATGGAACCCAGACCCTTGTGTTCTACCACTGAGTACCTCCCCAGCCTTGATATATGGGAAATTATTTCAGAGGGAGTGTGTGTGTGTCAGTACTGAAAACAGGTAAAGTAATCTCACAAGTTTTAAAAGCAGAAAACTTTTGAGGGTGAAACTGAGTTATCTGCTTTAGTACAATCCTAATTTTTCTAAATCTAGTTTATCTTAAGGATGTACAAAACTATAAGGTGTTGCCTAGTAACAGTGACTTAACGTAAATGCTACTGCATGGAAAAAGGAATGTGGACAGCTGAAAACTGTGTTTGTTCCAGTTTCAAAGAGAACAGGAGGACTCTGCAGAGCTTCATGGAAGTCTAATTTGGTCCAATTGCTGACCCAGGAGCTGCCTCATGAAGCCATGGTCACTTCTGAATAGAACTTGTTTCTTGTACACAGAACATGCTCTGTGCCTACTTAGTGGACTGAGTCACAAGATTTAGTTCCACCACAGTATATACACACAGATACAAATACACAAAAAATAAAATGTAATAAGGTCATTGAACTATACACCCCCCAGAAAAGCAAAGATAGCTTTTCTATATAGTTATGAAATACATAAATGCTACAATTAATAGTCAGTTTGCCCTGAATAGCCCTGATATTAACTTATGGGGAAAGTGGGTATGAAGAGGGCTGTCTAAAGCTCAGTCTACTGTGGAAGGAGGCTCATGGTGTACATGGGAGGTAAAAAGCTTCTTAGCTTTAGGGAGCTCCAGAGTGAAGATTTCAGGGTATTCTCTCAGCTCCAAGGATGTGATCTGCAGTACCCAGTTAGGACAGGATCAGCAGACTTCTCGAAGATCCAGCTTCCAGCTTTAGTGAGGCTCTTAACGAGGTTCTCAGGTAGTTCATATGGAATACTTGACTCTTAAGCTCTGGGAAGTAACTACCAGAGAGGGCCAGAGTTTGTCAGCTAACTTTGTGTTTCTCACTAATAAAGTGAGAAGCAAACACCCTGTGCCTAGACTGTTTCCTTCTAATACATGAATCATTGGAATAAAAGAACATTCAAAACATACCATAACAAAAAGACTGAATGTTCGTTATAGCAAGAAAACTCAGATCCTTCAAAGGTGTGACACTAAAGTTTCTGATGGGCTCTGATTTGGTTTGCAGTTTGTATTCTGCTTTTATAGCCAGCAGAAAATAATTTTATATATAATTATATGTAATTTGTATACAATAACATGTAAATATAAACAATGTATTGGATCAACTTTAATATTTAGCCTATCTATCCCTGATAGCACTTGCACTTTGAAAATGTGTTTAAAAAAGAAAAAGACTCACTGCTGAACCTGTAATCACATTTAACAGGCTGAGCAGGACTGCCATTAGTTGGAAGCCAGCCTGGCCTAAAAGGTAAGATCCTATCTCAATATAATCATCATCTCTTTCTGTTGAGGATCTATGCATATATGAGTGCAGGTGCCCACAGAGTCCATAAGAAGACATTAGATTCCCTGGGTGGTTGGGGGCCACCTGATGTGGATGCTGGAAACCAAACTTGGTCCTCTACAAGAGCAGTATGTGCTCTTAACTGCTAAGCCATTTCTCTAGCCCCCAAAACCAATTTTCAAAAATCCATGTTTTTTTTTTTAATTAGACATATTCAAAAGTAATCATTTGCTTGATTTCACAGTTCAGTGGCTAAACATTCTCATTGTATATTACCTCTTACCATAATTAAAGAAAAATTGAGCACACAGGATTGACTTTAAAATTTTATTTATAACCAGTGACATAAAAGATTTATTTTCCACACTTAAAAATGGAGGGGTAGGTCTTTAGCCTTTTCTGGCTTCTCCCTCATTCCCTGTTTCAACCTATGTTTCCTGTTCTTAATTATCCCTGTTCCCTTGGGAGCTACAGTGCCATCCATGCAATGTCATAGGCAGGGCTCGGCAAGATATTAAAGAGCTTGACATATCAAAGATTAGTAGCCTCAATTGAGCCATGCAGGACCTGTTTCTAAGAATTCTTCCTTTCAGGACCACTCTGCATAACGTGAGCCTTTGCCATAGTCCCTCTCAGAGGAACTTGGCATGTGCAGTGCTCTGAGCATGGGTGTTTCCCAGAAGTAAACCTTGAAAGTAGTTCAAATGTGGCAAGCCCTTTCAAAGAATTGCCTACCCCACTCAATGTAAATAAATCTTAATATGAACCATGGGAAGAGAGGAGAACAGAAAAGATGGGCCTTATCCTAGAGAAATAAGACTTGGAAAGCTTAGAACTTAAAATCTGAAAGTGTAAAGCTTGGTCTTGTGCTTTCCTTTGACTTTCGAACTTCTAAGTCACAAAGTGGATCTAGACAGCACTAAAGACTTTGAAAGAGGTCTTCGGACTCTGGACTTAATACTTCCTACCAGGCAGTCTACCATTTATTTGGAACAGAAATTACTGAAATGTCACAATTCCAAAGAAATCCAACTGATCTAGTTATCCCTTTAAAAACAACCATTTTCACTAGTGGGTTCAACGCCTCTACTATCCACTCATTCTTTACTATTTAACAATGAAACCAACACATCTTTAAAAAACTTTCTACTGTAAAAGATGTTTCTACATAAAGGTATAAAATATAAATGTTTATGTCTTATTTTCTCTTTGGCAACTACTGTTGCTTGGACAGTCTTCACTCTCCTCCATGTATCAGGAAAAATAACACCCTGACATAAGAAAACATGTCAAATGGGAAAAGGGAACAATGCCAGGTACATCCTACCTCCCACCTCCCAATTTGGTCCCTGAGGTAGCTGTCCATTAATCCTTACAGAGTATACCTGAAGTGTGTCCATGTCACCTCCTGAGCAGCTAAGCACATAGTGGAGCTCTGTCATTCAACCACGAAGGCCACACACCCACATGGCTCTTCTGGGGTGTGTAACAGTTCTCTACTGAGCTCCATATGGAGTCCTCTGTACATTCCTCATCACTTGGGCATGGCACTGTGGTTACAGAAGGCTGGTTTTCAAGGTTCAAGTTTTAAAATCTTCAAGACCCTCCAGCATCATCTGTTTAAGCAAAAGAAATACCAAAGTGTTTCAGTTCACTAAAAATTCTATTAGGATTTCTGTTTCACCAACTACCTCACATGCTGAAAATTTTAAAAACTTTCCATCGGGAATAGTAACTAACCACTGTCTAGAAATGGCCTTTCAGAGCTATATACTACCAAGGACCAGGTACAATGTAGGCATGTAAAGACCTATGGAAAATCTCTCCCCATGCACTTCAGTGCAGGTTTTCTCATAGAATCAAGACAGCAATTTCAGCACACATGTAGTAAAAGCCTGTTTGTTTTAAGTATGGATAAGGATGAAGGCTCAGGCCTGGTGGTAGTGGTGGTGGTGGTAGTAGTAGTGCCGGTAGTGGCGCACGCCTTTAATCCCAGCACTTAGGAGGCAGAATTAGCAGATCTCTAAATTCAAGGCCAGCCTGGTCTACAGAGCAAATTCCTGGACAGCCAGGGCTGTTACACAGAGAAACCCCGTATCAAAAAAAAAAAAAAGAAAAAGAAAGAGAGAGAGAGAGGAGGGAGGGAGGGAGGGAGGGAGGAGAGAGAGAGAGAGAGAGAGAGAGAGAGAGAGAGAGAGAGAGAGAGAAAGGAAAGAAGGAAGGAAGGAGGGAGAGGAGGGAGGGAGGGAAAGAAAGAAAGAAAGAAAGAAAGAAAAAAAGAAAGAAAAAAAGAAAGAAAAAAGGAAAGAAAAAAAGAAATGAAGGCTCAGGATACACACAATACTGCAAAACAGAACCTCCATTTCTTTGGGGAGCTTCAGGCTGCAGGTGTGGACAGCAGGACTAAGAAGGTTGCCCTTGACCTTTTTCATCCATATGCAGAACAGGCCAAGGCTTTCTGCACATCAGAGACCAGAGGTCAAAGCTACACAGAGAAACCCTATCTCAAAACAAAACAAAACAAACAACAAAACCAAAAACAGACCAGAGGCATTTCGTTAAGTATGACTGCCTAGGAGAGCAAGGCTAAGACAGTTGCTCAGGGGTCAAAGAGGATCCCTGGCTCTATGGCATTGTTTACCAGACAGTAGCCCTAGCATCTGAACAAACAGCATTCAGAGAGATCATGAACATGTCAAACCTACATGTATACAGGTGACAGCAGGAAAACAAAGCAAAGCCAAAAACCCACAACTTTGTACTGACAATCACTGGAACTTTACATCAGCAGACGGTGGAGGATGCCTAGATGTGAGAAAAACCAGGAACATGAAGGAGACCAACAGAAAAGAAACACCTGCCCAGAGGCAGCAATTAAGGAACTAGTCTGTACCATTTTAGTTATAGATGTCCTTGCCAACTAAAAATACAAGCCAAAGGAAAGGTGCCAAAGAATTTTGTCTATACACAACCAAAACTGAATTTTCCCGTTAAAGATACAATTACCAAACGCACTAAAGTTCCAGGACCTCTACTCACTTCTCTTGGGACACCTCTAGAAAGTGAGCCTCCACAGCCTCTGGTACCTGCCACCAATCCCAGTGTGACTAATTCACTTTGCAGATAATATTTTAAAATGGCCTTGCTTCATTTGACTAGGTGATCTGTGTTCAGTGTGACTCAAAAACAGATGACTTCAGCAACTCATGTCCTTGGAATGTATAGTACATCTATCTCTTATCCAAAATATACTAGTATACCTTATTCAAAATGTTTGGGGCCAGACTTGTAAGTTTTGGGGGTTTAGGAATTTTGCACAGAATTTAAGGGATTGAATATCTCTAATTGGAAATCCAAAATGCTTCCAAATCTGTAATTTTAAATATATATATATATATTTTTATTTTATTTTTCTCGTGTGTGTGTGTGTGTGTGTGTGTGTGTGTGTGAGAGAGAGAGAGAGAGAGAGAGAGAGAGAGAGAGAGAGAGAGAGAGAGAGAGAGAATGAATATGCCTGCAGAAGTCAAAAGAAGGTGTCAAATCCTTGGAGCTAGAGTTACAGGTGGTTGTGAGCCACATGGATACTGGGAATTAAACTCAGGGTCCTCTGCAAGAATAGCAAACACTCTTAACTACTAAGCCATCTCTCTCTCAAATCTAAAATGTTTAAGAACCAAAAAGTTTCAATTTGGGAGGAATTCACATTAGGAATGCTCAAGCTCTGTCATAGTATTGATTAGACAGCCACTGAGGAGTTAACTTTAAATATTTGTAGATCATCAGTATGCTAAATGTTTCAAAGCTCTGGGAAATTATTAGAGAAGAGTTACAAAAGTATTTAAGAGTAGTGTTCAGGTGTATATACTTGTTCTCTCTCTCTCTCTTCCCTCCTGCCCTCCCTTTTCTTCTTGCCTTGCCTCTCTGTTGTTCTGGAGACAAGGGCTCTTATATGGTCCAAACCAACCTCAATCTCATGATACTCCTGCCTCAACTTCATATGTGCTACAAGTGATTAGAGATGTATTCCATGATGGTAAAGCCTGAGATTTTTCTTCTAGTAGGAAAATGCCTATAATCATAAATCTATCCAAAAAAGCTTCAGGATTGAGGTGGTAACAGATAATCAGAGCAGACTCTGGTCTCCAAAGATTTGAAAAGACTTATCACAGCATTATACAACAGATGATAGGAGCAAGGTTAAATAAGAGGACAATCTCAGAAACCTAATGTCACACTATTAAAATAAGAATTTTAAGTTGGGCATTTTAAGTTTGAGGTCAGCCTGATTTATACATGGTGAGTTCCAGGCCAGCCATGGATACACAGTGAGAACTCCATCTCAAAACAAACAAAAATTTAGATGCTGGAGACGTGGCTCACTGTGCCTGGCATGCACAAGACCCTGCTTTATATCCCCAGCTCCAGGCACTCAAAAATAACAGTAACATTTTAACCTAAGGACTGAAATATAATTTTGAGAATTCCTCAAAGTGTTT
The DNA here is from genome assembly GCF_004664715.2 of Peromyscus leucopus. Classification (NCBI taxonomy): domain Eukaryota; kingdom Metazoa; phylum Chordata; class Mammalia; order Rodentia; family Cricetidae; genus Peromyscus; species Peromyscus leucopus. The sequence goes on from NC_051080.1 coordinate 19,447,506, forward strand.
TAATAGAAATTGAAAATGAAAATTAAGACGCCCTAAAGGGCCAGACGGTGATGGCACATACCTTTAATCCCAGCACTCGGGAGGCAGAGGCAGGCAGATCTCTATGAGTTCAAGGCCAGCCTGGTCTACAGAGGCTACACAGAGAAACCCTGCCTCAAAAAAAAAATACAAAAGAAACATTAAAGAAAACATAAAAGACAGTGGAACCAATCCAAGAGACTCCAAGTAGCATGATTCCCAACATGAGAGGAAAAGAGAAGAGCAAAGAAGAAATAATTGCCAATGTGAGACAATCCGAAGTGGAAGAAAGGAATGCTCAGAAAATAAACATGTAACTGATAGTGAGCACACATCCTACAACTAAAGTCAGAGCCTCGGCCCAATAACACTGTAAACAAGTCGAAAGGAAAGACTACAGATGTCTTTAATAAAGGAAGTGCTTTTATTTTTACACCTTTTAGAATCCAGAGTAGAGGCTTTGCTTCCTTTTTATCCTGTGTCTAGGTACTTGACATTGGCAATATTAAGAGCTGGAGCTGGAGGAGTGAGATGGAGAAGGGAGATAAGGAGGGAGAACCCTTCAGAACCCAATCAGACTCAACCCCAACTCAAACCCAGTACTAGTAACCAGAGTAACTAGAAACACCTGGAGAAGGGAAGTAAAGAAAGGAGGCCATGGGACATGAGCAGTCAGCCAGATCACCTTGCCTCTATCAATGGAGTCTACTGAGATGAGCAGTTGACAGTTTACAAGCACCTCTGTGGTAGAGATAACAAAAAGCAAGAGTCTGAAGTGGTTTCTTTAGAGATGTGGGCACTCTGGCGGGTGGGGGAATACTCCCAAAATGTTCTGTCTGCTGACTTGGTATGAAAACGGTGTCTTTACCTCATGAACGCTCAACTGAGCCGATGCTCCATCGCTTGCCTGTTTTCCTTCAATTACATTACTTCAATAGAAATTTTGGGAAAACAACAGTGCCTCTGATGAGTAGTGTGAAAGGTCTGTGTGACTCTGACATGGTGTGTGCTACTCCTCCCTACAAACCAGGAGTGTTAACAAAGCACTAACTACAGAAACTACGGCTCTAAGATGGCTCCCACAAAACAAATAATACCTACCAGTGTCTGACCGTCGGACTTTTTTTGTAATTTCAATTCCATTTTCTTCCAACTTCCTCTTCGCACAATCCTGACATGCATTACCTTAAAAAAATTGCATTAAAAAATAAGAAATTTATAAAAATAAATTTTAAAAAATTTACATTAAATAGTCCAGGAGGAAGAAGGGCAGCATGAGGTTAACAGTTGGGGTGCTCTGAAAATTCACTTGTCTTCCTTGCATAGCCTTGAAATTGCCCATAAGTGGAAATACAGTTTGCCTACTTTTTATGGTGTAGATAGGAAGTATCCCTCAAACCGCATGGTTTAGGCTTGGTCCCCAACATAGAACCCCCAAGTGAGGCTGTTGGGGTAGTGACTAGATCCCGAGGTCTCTGACCCAATCAACAACATTGCACGGAGGTAGAAGCCTGGCTGGAAGTTCAGTCACTGGGGCATGACCTTGTCTCTTGCACTCACTCTGCTTCCCTCTCCTGTTACTCTGAGCTTTCATCTGCCACATCTCTCTCTAGTCACAGGTCCAGAAACAATGGAGCCAGGTGACCAAGGACTCAAGCCTGAGAGCCAAGTATATTTTAAGTTGCTTTTCTCCAGAATTTTGTCACAGAAAGCCCATTAGGGAACTGGTGCTAACAGGTGAGGCCATGGCTCTATCTGAGCATGTGCACCAGAAGCCTTTAAACCAATATGCAGGAGTGACTTACGAGTTTAGAGAAACATGTTAGGAAAAGCTTAGAAATAAATGCTCAGTGTTCAGAGGCCCAGGATGCTCATGTGAGCACAAACAGTAAGGACTGTTCATAGGCTCAGGGGAAAATGAGGACTCCAGGGGTTTGGACTAGAGGCCATTCATTTCACATTCTAGAAAACATTATTAATTAGTCAATTAGTTAATTAAAAGTCTACATTTTGTCCATGCCCTGAGACTTTGTGGGAGGTTGAATTTAAAAATGATACACTAAATAATCCGGTGAAGGAAACTGCAAGGCTACATAATATTCAGACTGTGGCATGGGTATTACTAGCTGCTTTTTAGCCAGCTTCACACTGAGAGTTAAAAGCAAAAAGAAGAGAAGAATTGGAAAACCTTAGAGTTCGGCCAGAAAAGTAGGACATTCGAAGTTAGGATTAAGGAAGGTGTGGCTGCCAATTAAGATTAGCACCAAAAAGCAAGCCCCATGCTTTTGTACCAAGACAACAGGAAAGATGCCTTGAGGTCTCTCAGAAATCAGCTGGGGCTATCAATCACAGGCTCAAGGGGGTAAAGCTACAATGTCAGCTTTGCTACAAGAGGATGGACTTCTGTGCCTTTACAGTGGCAGGGATCATCTGAAGGCACTGCCATCTATCCTTTCTATGCTACTTGATAAGAACTTATTGAATGGAAGGGGCACTTTCATGACGTCAATGGCGATGAGTAGTAGAATATGGAAGCGAAAGTCAGGGGAGCAAAAGTAAAGATCTGCTTTACCCAGTAAGGTGGTGCTGTCCACTCGCTCAGCATCTGGGAAGAGAGGAAACAGTCAGCAAAGCCAAGACATGGAGTACTCTTCATCAGGCAAAAGCTACCCCAAGGTCGTCCACTGCTTGGGACAGGCTTCTGTGCCAACTGCGTCGCAGGCCAACCATGGAGCCCTGCATGTGTCACTCCCTTCTTCACCTGGCAGGACGGCTGCAAGAACTCACTGCATGGCCATGGGACGCTCCTGGAGCTGGCAGGCAGGCGAATGGAGTGAGACACAGTACCCAAACAGCTAATGCCACTTTCCCTGTCGGTAGGCATCCACACCCATCAGGAGAGAACACAAACACAAATGTCCTTCGTGACAGGTGGCACAGATGAAAACCTCAGTGACCTTTTACTCCTCTAGCAGTTCACTGAGTCAGTTCAGCTGCCAGGTCCTGGAAAAGGAGCTTCAATGGGGGTGGGAAGCAATTCAGCTGCTTACCCTAGACACCATGCTCAATGGGTGGCTGCTGCCTTCTAGGGAGTCAGGGCTGGGGAGTCTCAAGAGTTGGTGGGCAGGACAGAGATGATGGGCAGGATGAGGGAGGTCTCTGAAGATCCATGCACACAACTGGTACCAAGACATTTTTGTCTCTGTTGGTGCAGGATCAAATCCCAGCTCCAAAGTTCTGGCACACACTGGGCAAAACTCACCTCCCCCAGCTGCTATCAACTCTCAACATCTAAGCAGCAAAAGGTACTGATACTAAAAAATAAGGGCAGCTGGGTATGATGGCTCACGCCTTTAATCCCAGCATATGGGAGGTAGAGGCAGGCAGATCTCTATGAGTTCTGGGACAGCCTAATCTATATAGTGAGTTCTAGGATAGCCAGAAGAAAATAGTGAGACCCTGTCTCAAAATAAAATAATAATGGCAAAAATGTAAAATTTGTAATTGTGCAGGACCCTGCTCTACAACATGAATTCTCTGTTCCCACTCCCAGTAAGAACTGACAACTACCCTAATTGTACACCTCCTCCTAATTTAGCAACTAGAACGCCAGTGGCAGAGACTCATGGCAGCTGTACTATGTGCATCTGTCCCTTGCTGGTCTCTGCTAGCCTCATTCCACCACGTGGTGAGCCTCTGGGTTTCCTGTTACCATGAAAGGTCAGGCAATACAGAACTTTCCATGCTTGCCATCATCCATGTTTTATGACAGTGAACTCAAAGCCCTTAATTCCCTGGTGTAAAAGTGACTCAGTATTTCCCACGGTCGAGGTTTAAACTGGCAGAGCTGTGACTCCCTAGAAAGGCCAAAGCACCAATGAGATGCTGTGCCTCACACAGCAGAGATGTGCTGGGGGGGGGGGGTCAAAGCTACCTGAAGCTTTGTGTTTTCTGTGCTTTTCAAGGTTTAGCTTTTCCAATGTAGTGAAGGATGAAGGTATGTATGATATTCACATGATTAAGGTTAAAGTATTACAACCAACAGAACTGGCCTGAAATATGAATCAGTGTGTCCCACATTTGTGGGCAGAAGTCTCAAGTTCTACTTACAGATTGTCACTATTATACAATCACCCCATTTTCTACTTTGAAATTTAGAGGCATTAAAAAGAACTAATTATTGGTAATTGGTAAGTCTTCTCGGCTGAGAGGAGAAACAGCTGAAGGAAGAAGCCACAAGTCATGCTCGGGAAGTAATGGCAGAACTCCATACCTGGACTTCGCTGTTTGCAGATCTGAGTGGCTAGGTCTTGCACGTAGCCTGGGAAAAGGTCAAAACAGTCCCCATAGGACACCACTTTAATTCCATGCAGAAGCATGTCTGCTTGATGCTTAAAGAAGTGGTCTTCGTTCTCCTTGAGCACTACCATGTAGTGCTCTAAGTCCACCTTGTTTGGCACCGAGTACAAGAAGAGGGCTTGGAATATCTGGTCACGCAGGGTCTCTCCACAGCCCACAAAGAGGAAGGACTTTGTTCGGTACAAGTTTTGCAGGACTTCCTGGGGAAAGCCAAAAACAAAGGAGACATCTCTGTGAAGACAGCCAGGGACTCACACCTTAACAACCAAAGTCACCATCTATTTCCATTTACAATCCTACCTGCACCCGATACACACCTAAGGCTTATCCCGCAAAGAAGCCACCCTGGAGGACTCAATGGATTATTCGAAAGGCTACTGTAGCCTTCTTGGACAAATCCTCAGGTCAACTCCCAGTAGTTGGTCTTGTACCCACTAAGTTTCAGTTAGCTCAGAATCCCCTGCAAGAATCCAAAGACTATGATACCAACTGAAGGATAGTCACACAGAACAATAGACCGGGTGAACGCTGAGCGAGCGTAGTTTATTCAGTTGTGGTATCATTCACTTTTTGGAAGCAGAGTGGGTAAAATTCATGGCAACTCCAGACCAGAAGTATTAACCCATAGAGACTGACAGAGATTTAGATTACAGCATATGGAAGCTCCTTCCTCATTTCAGCACACATGGACGAAAAACAATGCGAATCTGTCACAAGAGCAATGAGAGGGAAACAGGGCATACGGCTAGAGCATCACCATGAAATGGGAGATAGAGCTAAGAGTCATGGGAAATTTTGTCCCAAAGACAAGAACATGACCATACTTGGGAAGGCCTAATATCCGATTGCTAAAGAACACAAATTACATTTGATGAACACACACTTGACTCTGTCAGTATAAGCAACTTGGAATGCTTGGGACAGACGTTGAAGCAATCCAGAGAAAAGAAGACACAAACTGTTTACTACACTCTAAGACCTTACGTTAATATATATTCATTTTAATTCACTAAAGTCACATAAAAGGAAACAACACAAGATGAACATTAAATATGTTTTCCCCAGTTTCTTTGCTTGTGTATTTTTTGTGTACCAAACAGATTTCACGAGGTCTCAGTTTCTCTGATTCCATAAGACTAAGCTAAGCAGGGCTAGTAGTGCAAAAGGGAATGGAACTTCCAATGTGACGAGGAAGATGTTCTTCTAGGGACCAGCTGCATCTAACCACGACAAAGATAACTTAAAACAGGCCACTGGAGGGCTAACATACGTAAAAACTGGTGAAAGACCCCCTCGAAATTCAACAAATTTATTTTCTTGGGTTCATTTTTAAAACTGTATAAACTATACACCTGACAGCTTCGAGAATACTGGGACTAATTGAATGCCTAAGATGATGACATTGCGAATCACCACCCAATAGGACAAAAAAGAGGTTAGATAAAATTTTCGGCTGAGTGAAGGCAAGAGAGCTGTGAAGGGAAAAGGCAGTAAGGCCAACGCACAATTATGAATTTCTGAGGGTCACATCAGAGGAAGTAGTCAATGATTATCAAAACAGAGAGAGCGCTCCCAAAGGATCTATTAGCGGCCAACACCACCAAAGGTACAAGCCGACTTTCTCCATGAATGAGGGGCTTCAGGCAGACACAATCGAAGCGATCTGAAGTTCCCAATGAGAGAAAGAAGCTCTGGGGACACATACCGAGTAATAATACCTTTGATCTGGGAAGAGTGATCTACTTACACACACCTAAGAGTTCTAGAATATAGCCCTGCTATGCATTTGGAGTGGCATACAAACTTAGCCTTGGCCACTTACGAGCAATGTTTCTGGATAAATATCCTATTATGTCACGTTTTTGGTAAGAAAAAATAAAGTAGAGTGTTGTGAATAATAATAAAAATAAAGGTAGAGGAGTGCGGGGGGGTCATCGTCGGAGAAAAGCAGAGGCGAATTGTGAGTGAACAAGGCATTTCTAAAAGACCCAAAACGATGTGTTCTTATTCAAAGATAATCAAATCACACTATACAGCCCTACCTTCAAGTTTTGAAGCCAACCAGAAAAATAAGATACAGAGAAGTTGGGCACAAAGAGGCCACACACTGGGGACTTAATGATGCCACAGGCAAACAAGGGACAGGCAAGGTAATTACCCGTAATAACCCCACCATTTAGGTAAAATGCCTTAGGGGCTTCTCGACGGCCCCAATAACAAGTTTGTTCAGTCATTCCCTTTCAGCATGTGGGGAACTCCACAGATTAGCCACTTTAAAAAGACTTAAACGCCTATTGTATAAAAAACCATCAACTGCCTGGATGACAGAACAGCTACAATACAATTTTCAGGAGAGGCCGTAAAACACCAAATATTTAGAAATTCTATAATTATGCAAAACTATAAAGCTAAAAATACCAAATTAAACAGCAACTGAGAGTATGAAGGTTTACTAAACATCAGACATGAATATATACAACTAATTACGACGAAAATCATGGCATACGACAGGATATGGCCTCTGGTTCAGGAGGGTAATGTTCAGGACATTTTAGGGATTGGAGAGTTGATTCATCAGGTGAAGACAGTGGTGGACACGTAGAGCGAGACAGAAGAGATGGCGGTGTTGACAGTGTGGTAGGGGCCAGAAGGCACAAACTAGGAATAATATGCACATAATATTTGACTAACAGAAACAATGAATGTTGGGAACATATTGTTTGCAACAATGAAATTTGCAGATTAACATTTCGCTAATCCTCTGAAGAGCAAACCATAAACCTAATGTATGCTTTTGAGAAAAATATTAAAAGGTGTATCAGAACTAGTCAGCCAACTGTCTGTTGTAGCATAAGCAAGGCAGAACAGTTGTTAATCTTTCAAGTGAGCTGCTTGAATTATGCATTCACCCTGCTCAGGGCCTTTCTCAGTTATTGACAAAGACGGATCAGAGAACGAAGCAGTTGTAATATCTGTTCACTGCCTATCTACCAAAATACCTGAGGCCAAAGAAAGGTTCTTCACTTGTTTTTAGAGTCTGGGAAGGTCCTATGCTCCGTCTCCATTTTGGTGATACTTCATGGTAGAGGTGCATCAGTCTGTGGAGGAGAAATCCATACCTGGAAATATTTTAGCTTTCTAGAGGAGGCCTTCTTAACTGAGAAACTCACTCGGAAACTAATAGAATTCACTTCCACAGAAGGTCCTCAACAGCTCGACAGGCCCTTCTGTAGACTCCTATTCTTTAAAAGGTAATCACCACGTCACACATTCAAGGCTTGACTAACTGAGCTTTCCAACGTCACTCCCTTGGCGACAATCAAAACACACACAGCCAAGAAACCATAGCAGACCCAAATGTACAGGTGGGTCCCCTTCTGCCTGGCGATACTTCGCAAGTTCTGCTCACATGAAGAAACAGAAGCATGTGTTAGACCATGGATCGTCAAAAGACAGTTTTTGTGTCTTGAAGAACGAAACGAAATAAGAGACACATAAGGAAGCCATATAGTGATCCTCAGGAGCAGGGAAGTGGATAATGGGAGAGCAGTGTTTGGAGAAATGCTGGTGATGAACAGAAGCCTAAACCCACAAATTTCTTCTTTGTCGATGAACTTAGAGAGAGACGCAGAAGCCACGTTAAGCGCGTGGGGAATATCCGTAAAGGGAAAGAACGGGAAAGAAGTCGAGCCCTCCACTAAGAAACAGATCGTGTGAACTCTTTGCATGAGAAGTATAAATAGATCCGTGTCGAAGATCGCTAAAACGGAAACAGTCTTGCCCCTTCTTAGTGACAGAATCTATATATTGCAGAAGTGTATCCATGCAGAAAGATTATAAAAAAAAAAGAAAGAAAAATCGAAACACAGACAACAAGATGTACTGTTGCCTAGCAATTCATGAAGCATAGAAATAGAAACAGCTGTATGATGGAAGACAAAGATGTAGCTACTACAACACTCCAGCCATGAAGAGCAACAGCCGCTGAGCTAATATCAACTGATGCGGGAAGAGAGTGAATAGCCCGGCAAGAAACCTTCAGCAGCGTAGCTAGCGTTGAGTCACGAATTCCTCCGCATGCCCCTTAGTGGAGCAGACAGTCACAGTTGTTGAGACAAGGGTGGAGCCTATGTCTCGCACTCTGAGCCTGGGGTCTATCATTGAGCGCACCCCAGCCAAGAGAAGCCAGATTTAGCAGTGTGTTGACTGCCTTCCTTTTATGTGTTTTTTGGACTGATCACAGGTTTAAAAAATTTTATACATTTATTTATGGTGTGTGTGTGTATGTTGTGTCCATTGCACATGGAAGTCAGAGAGCTATTTCTGATATCTCTCTTCTATAATGGGGCTTGAGTATCGACGCCTCTGCATCTCCAGTAGCGCCTTAAGACAGACTGCTACATGCCAGTCGTGATCAGTATCTACGACACTGCCAATTGTTGTCTCTTGTTTCTAGCTTTAGAGTGAGGCAGCGCTCTGCACCCTTTCACGCCTAGAGTTGTCAACCGTCGTAAACATCTCACTACGATACACATCCCAGCCATATGCATCCTGCCCTCCATCAGATCCTCTTGCCTCCATCTCTTGAACACGTGTGATTAAAGCAGCTACGCCACCACACCTGTTTATGTGGTGCTGGGGGGGAACCCAGCTCTATCTATTGAGCGAGCGATGCGATGCACACACCGACCACACTACAACACCCACTTGAACTACATCTGCCGACCAAGACTGCTTTCCTTAGTCCCTACTCACAACATTGGAAATCCCTCTGCGCTCCACAGGAAAAGCACCAAGTAGGGGCCCATCTTTAGAGGGAAAGAGGATGCACACCGGAGAGCGTGCTTGTTCTCTCCACATATATTAGAGAGATGGCCCAATTCATTTGGGCATTCGAGCAACAAGACAGAGAGTCCTGGAGCGAAGAACCATTATCGCTGTTTTTGCTTTACGTATGCCTTCAAGGAAATTAGCCCACAGTGTATAGACCGCAGGTATGAGCAGAGGCTGTCACTGCGAGCCAAACAACTTCCCACCGCTCGTGAGTTTCAGACGTACAGGCCACTGGTCTCATCCAAGATGGGGTGAGTTCACGAGGACGAGAACCAACGACTCCAATCTCTGCTGGAAGCAGGACTAGTGTGTGCTTTTTTAGAGTCTTAAAGCGGCGTGTCTGTGTTTAGTGTTATAGATTGAGTCGCGTGTTGCTTTAATATAATGTGTTATCTAAGAGTCAAGGTGTCGAGTGAAAATGAAGGGGGCTTGTGTCAACGCACTGGTTCTGCCTGCCATGCGTCCTTCGGCAAATAGAACCAAGGGCATGTGCTGGGCAGAGCTCAGCCAGAGCTTTTCTTCTTTAGACCTTGTGTGGTGTCGTGGAGGAGGGGAGTAAAGGGGTGAGGTGTCTGTGCCTGCCGATTTCTCCTATACAAACTCAGCTCTCTTGGAGAATAGCACTTCATTAGATTGAGCTGAGTGTTAACCGGAATGTCGAGCATGGAGCGGGCAGACAGAAGACACCCTGAGGCCAAACACGAGTAGCGCAACCAGGATCACTTCGCTAGAGGACAACACAGAGGAAGACCCACACCAGCTCGCCCACAGCAAAGTTCCATGGGCAGAACTGTACCTAGCACACCACTATTACTACCCTCCACACCCATTTCTTTACAGATGTGCTAGGATTCAAATTCAGCCTCCACATGTGAGAAAGGCCTTTTAATCCTCTGAGCAGTGCGCTAGCAAAGCCTTCCGCGGTTCTATTTACTGAATGTCCTCTACTGTAAGGTACATAGAAGTCACTTAACAACTTGACATTGTCGTACAATGTCCTGTCTGGGAACGCCCAGCACAAAGGAAAGCAAAGCACGGTTTGTACGTTTACTTATAGGAGACATAGGCACAACTTCTCCTTCAAGGATATACTCAGTAGATTTCGTTATGATTCCCTGAAGCACTACTCCTGCTCATAAAGAGTGCAGAGCACACCTAAGCTTGTGAATACCTGAATTGGCACGAACAGCTATGGACAGATCTAAATAAAAAGTAGTCTAATGAAGTTAGAAGGTGAATAGAATAGGCGAACACTAAGGCGAGGTAGATCTCTGTTAAGACACTTATATGTGCTGCTCAGCATAGAACTACAGGCGCCCTTCAAGGCGAGAATTGTGGGTACCTTCAGTATGATGGAGGGTCAACAGACGGCCAGAATGCCTGGAAAACACTCAGACTACAGCCAGATGGCTGCTTGCCACCGTAAATTCCCCAGGACAGGCACCCAAGGCTTAGTGAAAACAGGCATACCATTACTTCTGGATCTTGAGTGACATCTTTATAGCCCGATGGGTCCAGTACCATCCCACAGGGGTCTGTGTACAAGCCATGAATATGAAGAACTCCATACTTGATGTGGCCTCTTGCCCACTGAAGGACCTATCAAAAACCAAACCAAGACAAAGAAACAGTCTGATGTTACTTCAAACAAGATACAAGAAGAAAATATCTGAGGGGTTGGGGATTTAGTTCAGTGGTAGAGCGCTTGCCTAGCAAGTGCAAGGCCCTGGGTTTGGTCCTCAGCTCTGGGGGAAAAAACAACAACAACAACAAAAAAAAAAAACCCAAAAAAGAAAATATCCAAAAAGGTAAATGTTTCCACTTATAATTACACCTTGAAAACAAAATGTGGCTGGCAGTTATTCCTGCCCAGAACTCAGCAAGATCTTTACATACAGTGTGTGGACTGTAACTCTGCTGTTACAGCAGCTAGTAGTTACTGTGTGGGGCAAGGGACCTTCTTAAGTCATACGCAGCTCATCATTCTGTGTTGTTGCAGGGGCTGTAGTTGAGTTTGTTTCCATTTTCCTGTTTTTGGTGCTGCAGGTAAACCTAGGTCCTCCGTCACATATGGAGATGAAGTGTTCTACTCCTGGGCTATAATACCAGCTCTCTGTTATTTTAACACCAGCAAAACTACATATTCAGAAAAAGGCCACTTATCAACTAGCCCCTGAATTCATTTCAGTTCTAATTACAGAGCCAAGCGGGTTACAGGACACACTCCATGTCTGTGACTCATCCCTCAGTGTGGGGCTCCTGAATCTGCAGGCTCTACGGATAGACTACCTGGGGGCAGGAGCCTGATGACAATTCTCTTACCATAGCAGACGATTCATTTCCTAACGGGCCGTCCTGCTCAGCCACAGCCTGTGTCCACCCCCTCCCAGGGCTAAGTCACAGCACAGGATCCCCAAGCAGCCAGCCTGTGCCCACAGCCAACTCAAGACAGGCTACCACAGAGAGAACATGGGTACCACAACTCAGTGGCCAAGAGCACAGGTAGCAATGTGGATCCCTAATAACCCAGAATATAAGAGTATCACAAAAGGTACAAACATGCCAAAAATGAAATTGGTCCATGAAGTGGAACTGTTCAACCTCAGCAATAAAAGGGAAACCATTAGGATTTTCACCCCCAGACAGGGAAACTCGTGGCTTTTCTGTTTTGTTTTGTATTTGAGACAGCTGCCCAGACCTGCCTCACACCCACTGGGTAGCCCGGAGCAGGCTCAAATGCACTCAAATCCACAGCCTCCCAAGTGCTAAGGTTCCGGGTGAGCACTCCCATGCCTGCTTGCTTTGTTTTTAATAACTCCGCTGCTGGCAAGGGACAGGGAATGCTGTGCCACACAGAGCTGGAGGGGCACACCTGCCTTCTGGTGCTAGGATTACAGGCACCTCCATGTCAGGCCAAATCACTGTCAACAACTTCTGGGCTCTTCTCCCTTAGAACCTGCTCTCAGAAGTTCTTCCTCACTTTTCCTTAAATTACATTTGCTCTTTTTTTTTTTTTTTTTTTTTTTTTGTTTTTTGAGACAGGGTTTCTCTATGTAGCTTTGTGCCTTTCCTGGGACTCACTTGGTAGCCCAGGCTGGCCTCGAACTCACAGAGATCCGCCTGCCTCTGCCTCCCAAGTGCTGGGATTAAAGGCGTGCGCCACTACCGCCCGGCCAACATTTGCTCTTTTTAAAGTAAAAATAATCTAGTTTGAATGACAATGACCTTCATAGGCTCATCTATTTGAACAATTGGTCCCCAGTTAGAACTGTTTGGGAAGGGTTAAGAGGTGTGGCCTTGTTGGAGGAAGTGTGTCACAGGGGTGAGCTTGAGGTTTCAAAAGCCCACACCAGGCCCAGTCTGTCTGTCTGTCTGTCTCTCTCTCTCTGCCTCCAACATGTAGCTCAGATGTAAGCTCTCAGCTACTGCTCTAGTGCCAGGCCTGCCTATTTTCTGCCAAGCTCCCTACCATGATGGTCACAGGCTCACCCTCTGAAACTGTAAGCAAACCCTCAAATAAATAAATGCCTTCTTCTACAAGGTACCTTGGTCATGGTGTCTCGTCATAGCAACAGAACAGTAGTAAGACAAAATCGCCTAATGGAGCCAGGCATCATGGAGTACGCCTGTAGTCCTAGCACCTGGGAGGCAAAGGCAGGAGGATCGCTATCAGTTCAAAGCCAGCACGATCTACATAGTGAGCTGCAGCCCAGCTACAACTATATAGCATGAGCCTGTCTCAAAAACAAACAAAAATGGCTAATGGAAGCAAGGCACAGTGCTGTGCACCTTTAACCCCAGTACTTGAAAGCAGAGGCACGTGGACCCCAAGTGTGAAATCTGCCTGAGCTATATTCAGTAAGACCCTGCCTCCAAAATAAACATTAAAGGAAAAATTAAAAGCAGCATTGAAATGTTTGCATACCTCGAAATCCCAACTGTGCCAGTAAAACCCACCCTGGGAGGATTGCAGTCGTTTCTTTTAGTACTTGCTTTATGGTCCATATTCCCACGGTGACTGCTAATGACTAAACGTACAGGGCACAGGACAGAACAGATGAGTGGATAATAGCAAGCATCCCAAGAGGGGAAGGGCACGACTCCCAGGCTGCTTGAGGAAACGGCTATGTGGCATCTAGTAGTAACCCAGTGCCTCGTTTCAATGCAGACCCCTGCGACATGTCCGCAGCAATGACTTCCCCGACTCCTGCCCAGCCCGTACCTTTGTCTTGTCCTTCAAGTCCAGGGATTCCATGGGCTTGCTCTGCTGCTGCCCAAAGATCTCCAGCAAGTTGTCATAGTTGGTAGTCAGCACCATGGTGCCTCTGTCCATTAGGCCGAGGATGGACTGCAGCACCACGGGGTTCTGGATGTGCTGCTCCAAGCTGTCAAAAACCTCCATTAGGCAATCCTGGAAGAAGTTGGGCTTGGTGTCTCCCGTGCGCTATGGAAAGAAAGGTAGATCAAGAGTTAGGAACACACGCCGGGCAGCGGTGGTGCACACCTTTAACCCCAGCACTCGGGAAGCAGAGCCAGGTGGATCTCTATGAGTCTGAGGTCAGCCTGGTCTACAGAGCGAAATCCAGGACAGGCAGGGCTCCAAAGAGAAAGAAACTATCTCAAAACACCAAATAATAATAATAATAATAATAATAATAATAATAAGAAGAAAGAAGAAGAAGAAGAAGAAAGAAGAAGAAATAGTAGTAGTAGTAGTAGTAGTAGTAGTTAGGAACACAAGATGAGCCTGATGGCACACAAGGCAGAAGCAGGCGCACAAGGCAGAAGCAGGCGCACATCTCTGTGAGTTTGAGACCGGCCTGGTCTTCATAGTGAATTACAGGCCAGCCAGGTCTACATAGAGACCCTGTCTCAAAATAACAACAACAAAAGGAGTTAGGAACACCAGAGCTCACTGTGACAAAGCCATGGCACCTGAGTAGGAGGCACATTCTTACAAACAGTAAGAAGGAAGTCAGCCTCGGAGGAGGAGGAGGAGGAGGAGGAGGAGGAGGAGGAGGAGAAGGAGGAGAGCTCAAGGGCAAAGCTGTAACACTGCAGCAATAAATACTACAGGGAAAGCCAGGCAGCAGGCAGAGTAGGGGTGCAGCTACCGCTCGGGTGAGCGTGGGCAGGTCAAGGGCCCCAGAGTCTCTCTGAAGACTCAATGTCCAGGCAGAGACCTGCAGGAGGAGGAGTTCTCAGGACTGCTGAAAGCACACAGCGCAGGTAAAAGGGACCAAGGTCAGAAAAGCGCCCATGTGTGGCTAGGAGAGGGAGGGGAACGACAGCAGGTCAGAGAGGTGGCCAGGGACCAGGTCATATACACGGGAAGTCCCTACGTTCCACGTCGGGCAGGGAAGGTAGGGCGCTAAGGGCGTGAGCGGGCAGAAGCGGCGGCAGCAGAGCTTTGCTGAAGGGAACCCGAGGATGGGGTTGAGCTGGACATACACAGGGGTCAAGGAAGAGCAGCCCTGCCTAACCTAGGCTTGGTCTCAGTCAGCACCTCAAGGGCCACAAGTCAGAGCCACCAGGCAAGTTTCCCTCAGGCCCCTCCTTCTCCTAGGAGGCTGTGGGGATCTCAGCACTGCGCCACTCCCCTGCAGTGCCTGCCAGCCCTCATCTTTATCCATGGACCAGAACCCTCCTCGAAAACCTGCCAACACAGCAGAGGCCTGCTGACACCCCACCTGACTCCTCGGGAGGTTCAGAAGAGCGCACAAGGGTAAGAAGGGACAGACAGACAGCACTTCAGACGCATCTCCTGACCAACACTGATCAACATGACAGCCTCTCCCTGCATGAGCCACACACCCTCCATGCTGCCCAGCCATCCACAGATGTAGCCTTCCTCTTCCTGTAGAAGGAAGGGGTCAGCACCCTTTGTCTACCAAGGCCAGTACATCTGTTAGGCCTGTGGCCACGGTTCCTCTGTGACTACTCAAGCTGGCCTCTGGGCACGAGAGCAGCCATAGACAATGTGTCTGCAAGAGGGTGTGGCCATGTGCCAACACCACCTTATAAAAAGGGCTAGCAGGTCAGGGTTGGCTCAGCCCATGCCTACAGTGGCAGCTACAGAACACCCCCACTTGGCCCAGCCCCACCTAACTGAAAAGGTCCCCAGCCTGGGAAGGTGAGGTGCAGCATTAGAGTCTTGTGACTCCATGGGATGCCATGGAAGGGTGAGGGGTGACAGCCCATCCCCCACTGCCCACTGGAAAAGGAGCAGGGGCGGTCAGGCAGCCAACTGAACAAAGACAGGGCACTTCACGCTGAGGATGGCAGAGCCCAGGTCCCCAGCACCATGGAGCTCTTGCACCCTCCTGGGCTGCCTCTCCAGGTTTCAATATAGGAATCAGCTACTATCACAATAAAACCACACCATTTGGGGTCTCTCTTTTGACCCAAAACCTCTCCTGCCCTTCCAGTTGACCATTTCAGGTTCTTATCATCTTCCCTAGGGCTCACAGCTCAAGTTTCCTTCCACCTCCTGCAAATGCTGACCGACTGTACATCTCCCACGAACACAGACCAGGGAGAAGCGGCCCACTCCAGCTTCACACTGTGCTTAGCACCTGCACCCAGCACAGACACCCGAGCTGGCCCTGCCTCTCATTAACTGCCCCCTGCATCACCAACTATGTCACCGCTCTGCTGTGTCACTTCTACCAGCAGACAGACCCTGATTTCCCACCTTAAAATGTCTTCTGAGGACCCGCTGTATCTGGAGAGGTATGACTGCCAACACAGTATTCACAGCGCCTCACAACCCTCACACCAAAAATGCAGCATGACAACATCCAGAGCCAGGCAGCCTACGGGAGTCATTGCTACAAGCTGATCCAGCCCCTGCAGACAACGTCAGCGTTTGAAAGGGTGGCATCTGCTGGGCATGATGGTGCACACCTTTAATCCCAGCACTCGGGAGGCAGAGGCAGGTAGATTTCTGAGTTCCAGGACAGCCAAGGCTACACAGAGAAACCCTGTCTCGAATATAAAAAAATAGACCAAAAGGACGGTGACCAGCTAGGCTGAGCACTAAATAATGAGTACCTCTGCTCACGGAGGCCGAGTGTTCAATCTATCCACTCCCTCAACCTGGCCTAAAACCCAAAGGCAGCCCAGTGAAACCAGAAGGGTTTGCGACTCACAGGTGACATTTTCCGGATCAGATCATGGGCCACAACCAGCAGGTCCCGGTCTTTCATCACCTTCCTCCGGAACTCGGCAACGTCCCCGGGGTGCAGGACCTCCAGCTGCTCCGCAGCCTCGATGACAGCCTCGATGCAGCTCCTCCAAGAGCAGAGTGCGCGGATGCCCGGGGCCACTGCGGCACTCACGCCAGTCCCGATGACCAGGAGCAGGTCCTGGGGTTGCTTCCTGATGAGGCTCTTTAAAAACTTCCTGTTGAGAAACAAGGGAAGAAGCAGCCAGCAGTCGGCTTGGAACTACCGCAAGCTTCCAGTCTAGAAACATCTAGAACGTTCAGGTCAAACACTGGCCCTTCCATACACTACCAGAAGACAAAGTCCATGCTGCCCACCACGGTGATAAGCACATTAACATGAGAATATCTGTGAACAACCAGTTCAGCCCCTCTCATCCTCTGAAGCTGCAAGTAGCTTGCAAACACTGTAAGGACAAAATGATCTTGCTGTGGTGACAGCAAGACAATTTCTGACAAAATGCAGGTTTTCTGCCACCTAAACACCCCCCCTCCACACACACCCTGCGCTGCACTCTCCAGGGGGCAGCAGTTCATTCTGCATCACTTTCCAGGAAGTGGAACCTGGGGCCACTCACAGTCCTGGGGCCTTCCCACCCTCCACCTCCACATGGCTTGGGTTAGAGATGGGGCTCGGATGGCTTCTTCGAGCAGAAAGCCATTTTCTGTGATGTTTCTTGTGTTGGAGGAGACCATGGTGAGCAGCTCTGGGTTCTCCTGCCAGCCTACCTCTATTTTCTAACTGACTTTAGTTACCTTGATTTCTGTTCACTTCTGTTCGTTGTCTTTTCCACTGACTCCATCTGTGAATCCTAAAGAGAAATACATTCATCAGCCCAGGTTCTCCTCCCCAGATGAAAGACTTTATGAGTGCCCTGGAAGACAGTAAAGGATGGGGTTGAAACCACAGGCCCTGACTCCCCATCTAATCAGAACACCTGGAAAATGCCATCCATGAAAAGACAGTTCCTCGGCCACCACTGCTCCCTTGCCTGGCTTCCATGGGTCAAAGGTTCAGAAAGGAAAACATTCCCAGAGCAGGCAGTGAGCAGCAGCTTTTGTGAGCTAGTTCCCACTGTGTTTTCACCCTGGATGTCTCCTTAAGACAAAGCCATCTACAATTGTCCCAACCCCCTCTCCCTTGATTCTAGAACTAATGTTTACTGTAAACAAGGAAATGTGCAGAGAACTTGGTATGAAGGCCTACATCCTACTATCACTGAGAATTATGGTACCATTTGCCCATTTACCTCCAGGCCTTTTACTGATATTTTTCATGTAATTTGAGAGCCTAATACATATCCTAATTCATAATTAAAAGTAAGCCACACATGTGGAATTACAATACATATACTGACTGATACGCCATCTTCAATAGCCCTTCACTCATGCAAGAAGCTAGTGGCATGGTGAGCAGCTTGTGTGCAGAACTTGTAATGACCCTGTCTAAGGAGGGCAGCCCTCTGAGCGGCAGACCTGCTGAATTAAAGGCGTGAGAGAGCACACCTACAATCCCATCAGTCAGAAGGGCAGAAGCAGAGGAACCTGAGGTAAAGGCCCGCCTAGGCTATGTAGGGACTCCAGCTCAAAACAAAGGAGAAAAAGGAGTCCTACCACTCCTCAGCACCCCTGCAGCAGCACCCCCTGCAGCAGCACCCCTGCAGCAGCACCCCTGCAGCAGCACCCCCTGCAGCAGCACCCCTGCAGCAGCACCCCTGCAGCAGCACTCCCTGCAGCAGCACCCCTGCAGCAGCACCCCTGCAGCAGCACCCCTGCAGCAGCACTCCCTGCAGCAGCACCCCTGCAGCAGCACACCCTGCAGCAGCACCCCCTGCAGCAGCACCCCCTGCAGCAGCACTCCCCAGAGGTCAGCAGTGGCAGAACACCTGCCCTGCCAACCCCGCCCACAGACTGAAAACCCTTGTCCACATTCTAATCTTTTTCCTCTTCAATGAGAATTAGGTCACCAAAAATAATTTCCCAGGAGAAATCACCAAGCTCAATGGGTCTATAAGTTGCACCCTCGGGCTGGAGAAATGGGGTCCTGCAGTCACCCATGAAAACATGGGATGCATCCATCCCCCTACCTTGGAGGAAAACACTCATAGCTTCCAAAGTCTCCAAGGGTCCCTGACCTTTCCTCAGTGCTAAGAAACTAGTCCATGGGCCAAAAAGTGAAGCTGGCAGAGGATGCCACCTGCCCGGGGGAAAGAAGGGCCGAGGAGTGTGGGTACCCGCCCCCCTCACTGCAGTCACCACACACGGTCAAGTCTACTTTGCTTTTGTAATCTGGTAGAAATTTTCTAAGGCAAGTTCCAAGTATTCTAGTCCACATAACCTGTCCACTGCACACAGAAGCCCTACGGACCCCACCCCACGAGTCTAGGGGGCCAATACATATTCGTTGATTCTGTTTCCGACTGTACAGCAGATTCCTGTAACTGGCCAAACTACCAAGCCCAGTCCTCTCTGGAGGGAAAGTGCTCTGTGAACCAAACTGCTGAGCCAAGCAGCTGAGCTGTGCCCCACAGCTGAGAACAGGGGTCAAGGGTCAGGAGCGGGGGGGGGGGGGGGGGGGCCCGGGATCCCTGAAGGACAGAGCACAGAGATGTTGCTGCACTTCCTGTTTGAAGTCAATATGAGCAGACTAACTCAAGACCACCAAAATAACTGTCTTCAGAGTGGACCTGTCTTCCTGCCTGGGAGAAAGCCCTTCATCCTGGCCGGCTCTCCCCAGCATTTACAGCTGACTTCAAACAGTCCCAGGCAGCCAGCATGCCTTAGAAATGGCACAGCCTCGACTGTTAGCACACAAAGAACTTGGAGACGCTCTAGATCTTCCTCCTGTTCAACTGCTTTTGTCCTCCACACATCTGTAGGCACCACAGTTAACACCCAAAACCGTGCACTTGGACCTCAAAGTAACACGAAAACAAGAGATTTCAGTTCCCCAAGAAAACGAGAGACACTCACAGGAGAGAACTCTGCTCTGGCAGGCACGCTGTGACTGGTTCCTGCTGGGCTCTGCCTCAGCCTGAGGTGGTGGTCCGGAGAGGTCTCTGCAGCCAGCTCTGCACAGGGATTCCCACCTCCACAGGGAGGGGGCCTCTGGGCTTTTAGACTGCTGGGGACCTCTAGGGATCAGAGCAACCAGCAGGGGACGCACAAGACACAGGCTCAGCACAGGAACCGTGATGTGCTAGCTGCACAGCTGTCCATATTTAGACATTTACAGTTCTTTATAAACACTACATGCTTAAAGACATTACTTCATTTCCTGTTTTTCAGCAGCCAAAAGATCAGAGCCAAACCTCATCATAATCCAGAGTGCCCAAACTCTCCCCTTTGTTTTTAAACCAAGGCCCAAGTGGGAGATTTGCCCAGCTTCATCTGTGCCTAGAAGTTTCTGGAGGCCATTCTACCTCTGATGCTCCTTTCCCTTCTCAAGAGCCTCTCCTTTAAGCCAATCACATTCCTGACAACAGCAACAAAACCCTTCAGAGGCCTCTTAGATGCTGCAGCTTTCCGTTTCCTAGGTGACCATGTCGTCACCAGTTTGCAGTCTCAAAGCCAAGTCATCATAGCAACCCATTTTTTTTTTTTTTCATAAAAACCTACCAGTGTTCTCTAAATGTAAAAATCAGGCCCAAAACAGACTCTTAAAAGCAGTTACTGTCCTCTTTATCTAAACCCTTCAGCAAAGTCTCAGCACAATGTTTTGGGCCTAGACTAAGAAAGCACAGCTATTTTACGCAAATGAGCTCTGTAGTAGCTAGACTGCTCCTTGGCATCCAGCACTAAATATATGCTCGTCAGAAGGGCCGGAGACATGGCTCAGTGGTTATGATCATAAACTGCTCTTACAGGGGTCCTACCTTTGGTCCCAGCACCTACTCCAGGTGTTTAAAGGAATCTCCAGCTCCAGGGGACCTAGCGCCTGACCTCCACGAGCACCTGCCTCATAAGTATATACTCCACACTGGCACACACAGACACAGAAATTAAAAATTTAAAAACACTTAATGTTCACCAGAGTCTAAAACATGACAGACTCCATCTTCATACAACTGTGAAGAGGAACCCCCACCTCCAACCCACCATGGTGGATCACTGACAATGCCCATCAAGTCTCCAGATACCCGCACCCCACACAATGGCTCTGGTCTTAGTCACATGACTTCTTTGGCCACTGGCACACCAACAAATGGGAGAAAAGTGCGTGTGTGACAAGCACGGCGGGGGTGGGGGTGGGGGTGGGTAGGGGGTGGGGGGGGAGGTGGGGGGGTACAGCCTCCTGTCCCCTGCAACTCTGCCCTGGAGAGCTGATACAGCCCGAGAGAATGAGCATCACCCAGCTGAGGAGCAAGGCTACCCTACCCTCAACACACAGGTCCAAGAACACCGTGTGAGCCACCCAGGTGGCTGGTCGAGCTTTGCTGAGTCAGGCCCAGCCCAAGCTCTACAAGCCACCCTTGTCTGAAAGGCTGGCTACCACCAGGGTTCTACACTGCCACAGAGATCAGAGGAAGAAAGAACACGCCAGAGCCGTCATGAGGGTGGCCATAGGTGTGGGAGGATGTAAGGGGTGTGTGCTGTTGATCATTAAAAGTGCCGCAACAAGTAACTAAATTAAGCCCAAGCCTGTGAAATCTCAGAAATTACACTTTTTAAAAAACTTGACTTCTAGCCAGATGTGGTGGCGCATGCCTTTAGTCCCAGCACTCAAAGGCTCGGAGGTCCTCAAAGAAGGCTAACATGGAGCATGGTGGCCATTCCTTTAATCCTAGCTCTGGGGAGGCAGAGGCAGGAGGACCACTTCAAGTTTAAGGTTAGCCTTATCTACATAATGAGCTCCAGGGCAGCCTGGGCTACACAGCAAGATTTTTATCTCAAAAAAGCACACAGGAGAACAGGAAGCTGGACTCCGCCAGTCATATTCCCACTACGAGACTGGGGCATCTGCACAGCAGGCACTTGTGGCCATCTGCCAAGCCTGCCACTCCAACTGATGCCGGCCCATTCCCCTCACCTGATTTCTAATCCCTGATGTCCAGTCAGTCTTCTTTCTCACACCACATGGACCTTATGTGGGTCTTAGACAGGAGGAACATGGTGCTGGGGCAGAAGTCACTGGTAATAATAATAATGTCCAGTCTACCCCGTGGCACAAATGAACCAGCTGGGGTCTGGGTGACAGATCTGTCTCAGGTGAGATGGATCAACAGGACTCCATCTACCTGAACTGGAAACAAAGCAGGAAGGAGCTTTAAAAAACCACACAAGGAATAGACTTATAGACTTATACTCGGAACCACAACCACTCAGAACAGTACTGAGACATGGCAGAAAAACCCAAAGCTCCGTTCCCACCTGCATGTGGGGTTCCCCCACCCATGTCACTGGTTAGACCATTGCAAAGACTTCAGGTGAGCACAGAATCTGAAAGGCACTTGGTCAAGATGCCTACAAGCTACCAGAAGTTGCCTAAGCACACCAGCAAGTTTCCAACTCTGAACCACTCTCTTGGGGCCATCCTACAACGGTCACTTCTGCAGCCTGTAATCAGGGTGTGAGGATGAATCGTGTCTCCAGCTCAGAGAACAAAGCTAGGCATGGTGACTCACATCTGTGATCAGAGTATTCAGGATACCGAGCAGGTGGATCACTAAGAGTAAAAGGCCAGCCTGGGCATACAGCATGAGGCTGCCTCAACACCCCTCCACTCCCATCCTCCCCCCACCCCGGCAGAGACAGTCAAGCATGGTTGCTCATGGATCCCCTCCCCCCAAAAGACAGCCAAGCATGGTTGCTCATGCCTGCAATTCCAGCAAACAGAAGGCTTAAACAGAAGAAAGATACCAAAAGTTTAAGGCCACCCTGGTCCACATAGTGAATTCCAGGCCAGCCTGGGCTACAGAATGAGACCCTAAAACAGAAAAGGGGATGGGGGGGTGGCTCAGTGGGTAAAATTACTTGCTGCACAAGAACTAGGATCTAAGTTTGAACCCCCAGCACCCACTTAAAATTTGTGTGTGGCCGGGCAGTGGTGACACACACCTTTAATCCCAGCACTCAGGAGGCAGAGGCAGGCGATCTCTGTGAGTTCGAGGTCAGCCTGGCCTACAAAGTGAATTCCAGGGCAGGCTCCAAAGCTACACAGCAAAACCCTGTCTCGAAAAACCAGAAAACTATGTATAGTTATATAGGCACCTACATCTTTGTAGGGGGCAGAGCCTGGAAGATCCCTGGAACTTGATGGTTCAGTGAGAGACCCAGTCTTATATGGAATAAGGGAGGGAGGAACATCTGGCAGCCTCTCCTGGCCTCCATGCAACACAAACACACACTTCAAAACAATTTACAGCAGACAAGCCCTGACCCTCAGCACACACCACTAGGCCAATCGCTAAAATAAATAACAGCAGAAAGTCCACCTATAGCTGGGCATGGTGTCACATGTCTTTGATCCCAGCACTCTGGAGGAGGCAGGTGGATCTCTGTGAGTTCAAAGCCTGACTGCTGATCTACATAGTGAGTTCCAGGACAGCTAGGGCTATGAAGACAAACTATGTCAAAACAAAACAAAAAAGTGCTAACTGGTGTCTTGGAAACAGTGCTCCCAAGCTGCTTATATTTGAGCCCAAATTAAGAAATAGCTACATAATAAAGAAACCCTGTCTCAACCTTCCCAAAAAAAGGTGGATAAGAGAAATAATTCCACAAAGTTGTTCACTGACCTCCGCACATGCTGTGTAACATGCACTCACACATATCACACGCACAATAATAAAAAAACAAATTCTAAGCCAGGCGGTGGTGGCGCACGCCTTTAATCCCAGCACTCGGGAGGCAGAGCCAGGCGGATCTCTGTGAGTTGAGGCCAGCCTGGGCTACCAAATGAGTTCCAGGAAAAAGGCGCAAAGCTACACAGAGAAACCCTGTCTCGAAAAACCAAAAAAAAAAAAAAAAAAAAAAAAAAAAAAAAAAAAAAAAAAAAAAAAAAAAAAAAAAACAAATTCTAAAAAAGAAAAAGCAAGATCCCACCAGTACCCAAACCAAAACACTTAAGATTACAGTTCTTGCCTGGCGATGGTGGTGCACGCCTTTAATCCCAGCACTCGGGAGGCAGAGCCAGGTGGATCTCTGTGAGTTCGAGGCCAGCCTGGTCTACAGAGCGAGATCCAGGACAGATACCAAAACTACACAGAGAAACCCACACACCTGCAGTCCCAGAATTTTAGAGATAGAGGCAGAAGGATTAGAAGTTCAAAGTGAACCAGTCAGTGGTGACGCACGCCTTTAATCCTGGCACTTGGTAGGCAGAGGCAGGCGGATACCTGTGAGTTCAAGGCCAGCCTGGTCTACAGAGTGAGTTCCAGGACAGGTTCCAAAGCTACACAGAGAAACCCTGTCTCAAAAAAAAAAAAAAAAAAAAAAAAAAAAAAAAAAAAAAAAAAAAAAAAAAAGTTCAAGGTGAAGTTTAAGGCCAGCCTGGGCATGAGAGCTTGTCCAAATAAATAAAAAGATTGAAAAAAAAAAAACCCACAATATTAAGTATTGTTGCTTCTAGGGAGAAAAATACAAAGCACTCTACAGCATGATCTCATTCCACCCACTCAGGGAAGTGCCTACAGCACTCACCTACACCACTCCCACTGAGTCCATAGTAGAGGCAACCACCACACTGAGGTCTTGTCCGAATTCTAGTGTGCTGGGCTGGCAAACAATACATGGGATGTTTTCCCAGGAACCTGCCGCCCACAGCACTCAGTTTTAGTGTGCCCATCAGAGGTGACACATCCCATAACACAGGTATTTGTATTAACTTAATAAATCAGTAAAACACCCCCAAACAGGGACCAAATGACCCCCAGCCCCACAAGATGCAGAAGAGATATTCTGTAGAGCAACTTAAAGAAAAAAAAATCACAGAATTTTAGAGCTAGGGGGCATCTTAAGGTTTATAATGCCAACTGCCCTCATTTTTCTAAGGTGAAAGAAGGCCTCTAGTAATTTGGTCAACATCTCCCCAGGCACTGGGGACAGCAATAACTCGCTACTGGCTTGCATCCAGACTCCTGTGACTGTCCCAGGCACTGCCTGCACCCTGCATCCCCAAGTCTCCCTGCCATGTTCAACACCTGGCCCCCAGGCTGGCTGCTCTGGTTAGCCTGCTGGCCCTCTGTCATTCCCCCAGAAACATGCCTTCAGGGAAGCCAGGAGAGATGGGTGGGACAGACAGACACACACACACAGACAGACTGGCTGTCACACTTTAACTGCCTGAGGTAACCTTAGCAGAACTAACTGATAAGGAGGGCTGAAGGAGAAGAAGTGTGGCCACTTCTCCAGGCTGTGGGGAAAGGAAAGGTTCACAGAAAGCCCCTGTCAACATTAGCAGTGCTGGGCTGCCTCAGCCTAGGCAGCCCTCTGAGTCTGTTCCCTGACACGTGAAAAGGGCAGTGTGCACCTCCCAGGTAGCTAGAGCCATTCCACGGGATAACACCAGAGCAACCTACGGAGCATGCTTTGAAGGACCCCTAGATTTAATCCGCTAGAATCCAGCCCTGTCAGTGACTGTCAGCCATGTATGGCTGGTGTGGAGACTCTACCACAGGCTGCTGTGGTGCCCACAGGAAACCAGTTCCCTCTCCCCAGTCCAGGCTTCCTTCACTGTTCTTCATGATCTCACACTGTCTACACTGTGTGCCATGCCTTCGAGTGCTCACCTGTCTGGACACTGACACCTGCTGGCAGCTTCGGCCCCTCCAGTCACACAGGACAGTGCTGACACATCCGCATGTGTCTCCAGCACCTTTCCTTTTCCTTCAAGACCCCCCAGCTGGCCTCTAAGAACCAAGCCTGCACCCCCTGTTGGAAGCATGTCTCCTAGGGGAAAGCAGACAGTCACCTTGGTGAGGCACTAAGGTGACTATGACCCACGAGCAAACAGATAAAGTCTCGCCTAAGACGTTCCCATGTCAGTGTCCCAGGCCCTGAGCCCTGGGCTTTCAGGAGCTTAGTGAAACCCTAGAGGGCTTTTGAACCACACCACCTGGGTCTGTCTTGCTTCCTACAAACAAGTCTCTCTACTACAGCTAAAGCGACCACTGGAAAAATGTGTCAGTCAGGACTGGGGAGATGTTTCCATCAGCAAATCATCTGACCTGTAAACATAAGGCCTGAGTTTGATCCTCACAACTGTTTTTTAAAAAGTGTCTCTCATGTGTTGGTGTACACTAGTGATCCCATTGGTGGGATGGTGAAGACATGCAGGTCCTTGCAGCTCCTCAGCCAGCCTAGCCTCATTGATAAATCCTAGGCCAGTGAGAGATCCTGCCTCAAAAAAAAAAAAAAAAAAAACAAAACACCTGAGGAATGACACCCAAGACTGCCATTTGGCCTCCACACAGACATAAGTGCTGTGCCCTGCCCTCCACCTTGCTATTCACACACACACAAATATGCTGGGCGGCGGGCGGTGGTGGCGCACACCTTTAATCCCAGCACTCGAGAGGCAGAGGCAGGCAGATCTCTGTGAGTTCGAGGCCAGCCTGGGCTACCAAGTGAGTTCCAGGAAAGGCGCAAAGCTACACAGAGAAACTCTGTCTTGAGAAACAACAACAAAAAAAGAAAGAAAGAAAGAAAGAAAGAAAGAAAGAAAGAAAGAAAGAAAGAAAGAAAGAAAGAAAGAAAGAAAGAAAGAAAGAAAGAAAGAAAGGAAGGAAGGAAGAAAAAGAAAACTATTTAAAAAACCATACAAGCTACTTTACTCCTCCACTGGCCTCCTGTTCCCCTAAACCACCCAGGCCTCTGCTCCCCACTGGAAGCTCAGAGCCAGGTTCTGGCTCAGGCCCTCCTGCTATGGCATCATGGTCTCAACTAAGAGCACTTCCCTCCCTGCCTTCATCCTAACTTCTCTCCTTCCTTCACCGCAGAAGCAGTCACTGAAGACAGCCCAAGGGGATGAGGCTGCGGCTTCCTCCTTTCTCTTTATCATCCGTACAAGGACAGCTCCCAGGACGAAGCTCTGCCACCCACACCTCATGGTTCTAACATCTAGTGTGCTGGGCCCACCTCGCTGACTTCTCATTCCGCCTGCCACTCTGCCTGAAATGACCCTCAACAACGTCTCAGCCTTTGAGAGTCTGCTTCTCTTTTACTTCTCACATCCCTTCTCTTCACCATAACCTGTTCTCAAGAATCCCACCCCAGCTGCCTTTAAGGTCATCATTGCACACAAGTACCACACAGCCTGGCTAACCACCCCCACCTCCCAACCTTACCAGCTGGGGCTCTGCCCCCTGCCTCCAGCACCAAGAGTCCTGGATCACATAGGGCACCCACTCCCTCCTCACCCATGCCTGACCCTTGTCTTTCACAATCAGCAGATGAAGTACGTTCTCTTTTGTAAGCAGTGCTTCGGGGCACCAGAACTGTTCATCAGTGACGATAGCCTGAGGAAATGACAATCTTTGTTCTAGAGATTTCCAAGACTGAAAAAGGATAACATGTGTAACATTTGGCTCCAAACGTCCACCTCGGGAAGACAGCCACAGACTTCCATTTCCTACATAAGCAGCCCCTAAATCAAGATCCAGAAGGACGGCTCTTTAGGCTACCATCTTCCTAGCAACTAGGCCACCGTAATCAAGCCTTGCTCTCTTGGACTGGTTTTGGTGGGCTGTGTGTGGTAACAGAAACTACCACACATTGAGAACACAACCTAGAAGGGCCTTTGTCTGCCAAGTCCTTCACTCCCAGTGATGCCTCTCTACAATGAGTCTCACGAGTAAAAACGCGGTCCCACACTGGCTTCCGCTGTACGGTGAGCACAAACGCATATGCTGAGCCCTACATCCCATCTCCTCTTCGGTTATACATAGCCCTCCGCTGACCTGTCGCGTGTTTCTACTTTTATTCCTATGAACAAATCACAAACCTCAAGAACACTCTAGTAGAAGCTGCATGGCTCTGTGAACCTCAAGTCAGAAAGCAGGAGGCAGGAGATCCCAGGAAGGAAGGACGGTGGGGAGAGGTGGCTCTGAAGGCCTCCACCCAAGAAAGGTTGGAGTCCACCGGCCAGGGAGACCCGAGGTTTAGGAGCGGGACCAGAGGGGATTCTGTTGGGCTTCTGGAGCACAAGGTGACAGGGTCTCAGGCCTTGAAGACGCAGAAGTCCTCTGTGGACTGAGTCTGGGGCAAAACTGGAGGGTTTGGGGGGCTTCCCAGGACTGAAAGGTGGTCCAGTCCACAGGTGGCCGCGGACCCGGGCAATCCCAGGGGATGCCGGAGGTAGGAGTCCCCGGGACATGAGGGACCTGGGGTCCCGGGCACTCAGGGCGGGTCCTGTGGGCTGGGGAAACGCGGGGTGCTGGCATCCGGCCCCGACCCGCCGCCTCACCTGCCGCGCAGCGGAGTCGCCAGTGTCGCTCGCGCTCTCGCCTCCTCCCACCCGGGCCGCGCCCCTCGGGCTGGGTGGAGCCGCCGGGCGGTGCGCCGGATGGCGCTGCGCGCGCACCAAGCGGAGCCTGCCGAACCGAACCCGCAGCGCTCCCTCAATGCCTTCCCCCGCGCGCGCGCACTCCCCGCGCGAACGTTCCGCCCTGAAATCAACGGCCCCGCGGCAACGGGAAGCCCCGCCCGGAGGGGGCGGGGCCGTGGCGCGCCCCGCCCTCAGAGGGGCTGCGACCGGGCGGACTGCGCAGTCGCGCTGGGGGGAGGGAATGGGGAGGGGAGCGAGGACTTAGAGAGTGAAGAGCTCGCGGCAGCTTTGCGTCCTCAGTTTCCCTATCTGTGCGCCTGGACGGCCCTGCGAAAACGCGAAGGTCCTCGAGCTCGGTCGGAACCACCCCTCGGCAGCCACGTCTAGCCTGGCACTCGGGCGCGCTCCTTCAAGCTCAAGCCACAGGCTGCACCGCCTGTGCCCCTACCCGGCCCAGCTTGCTTTCCCGCAGTGACCATCTCTCCCATCTCTTGCCAGACCTGGCACCTGGTCCTCCCGGTGTGCCCCGGGGCCCCTCTTGGACACCTCTGTGCCCAGGTTCCGCGCCTGTCAATCAGGGTGAACTCAGTACTCGCCCTGGACTGGGGGTGGGCACACGTGGGTGGGCTCTGCGGGGGAGCACTCAGTCTGAGGAACCTAAAGTCCCGGTTACACCTCCCCTTTCTCTAAATAAGGCTGGGTCGGATCAAAACCCACTTCCTCCTTCCCACCTTCCCGGGTCCGCCCTACCCAGGCAAGTTTTTAGGACTTCCTCTCTCTCTGCCTCCTTTTTTCTACTTAGTTTTGCTATTAGCATCCCTGTAGCCCATAAGGAAACTACATTTGTCACAGATGCTGTTCTTAACGACTTTCGGCATGAAATTTGTGAAGCCAGAGCCCAGTGGTTTCCCATGCAGTACCGGGCACCTACCTGAGTCTGAATGTTCCTTTAGTCCTCAAAACAACCCCGTGGACGGCACCACATTTACTGCAATTAACAGCAGAAGAGGCAGAGGCCCAGGGAGGTTGTATTGGCAATACCAGCCATGCATTGACTCCCACTGTCCAGGCTTACCTCCACTAGACTGTACAGTTTAAGTGTGATGCAATTCAATTGACAAGCTCCTGCCCCAGGCCAGGTCCCGAGACCTATACTAAAGGAGCTCCTGGGTCCCAGGGAGGTACTTGTTCAAGGAGACTATGGACTAGAACATTTTGGACCCACAGTATGCAGAGAGAGACTGAATGTCCTCCAAGGTCCAGGACAGTAGAGCCCAGGTAAACTCAACTCTCCATCCAAGTACAACCCCATGGGGGACACAGACTGAAAGTCTCAGCCCATCCAGCCAAGAAACTTCACAAGGACAAGACCCACAGAAGGGACACATTTGGTACAATAGTCCCCTTCTTCCCCCATCCAAGAGAGACAGCTGAGCACCTACTCCCAGGCAGTACTAGGATCACCCTGATTTACAGAGAGCAATTCCAGAAAGCTGCTTTAACCCCGGGCCACTGTACTTATTCTGAGTGATAATGCGTCTCTTACCAGGGGCCAGTGTGGTATATGCCGATGTGTTCCTGGTATGCATCATTCAGGTGTGTTGGACAAATACATGAATAGGTGTATGCACAAAATGGGTGTCATGGCCTGAGTTCAACAGAACAGACCGATTTCTTTTTTTTTTTTTTTTTTTTGGTTTTTCGAGACAGGGTTTCTCTGTGTAGCTTTGCGCCTTTCCTGGGACTCACTTGGTAGCCCAGGATGGCCTCGAACTCAGAGATCCGCCTGGCTCTGCCTCCCGAGTGCTGGGATTAAAGGCGTGTGCCACCACCGCCCGGCTCCGATTTGTTTGTTATACCAAAGGTGGCCTTTGGAGCATGCAGCAGGGACCACCCGGGACCGGGAAATGTCAGTGTGTTTGAAAGGCATGTACTTGTGCAAGCCTGTGAGAGGACAGTAATGGTTACTAAGCACACACTATGTGCTAAACTCTTCTAACGTCCCGTCTTCAGTCTCACAGCAACTCTTTG
The DNA here is from genome assembly GCF_004664715.2 of Peromyscus leucopus. NCBI lineage: Eukaryota > Metazoa > Chordata > Mammalia > Rodentia > Cricetidae > Peromyscus > Peromyscus leucopus. The sequence continues at coordinate 19,477,457 of NC_051080.1, forward strand.
CCGTTAGGATAGTTAGTCTGTTTTTACAGATTCAAAAACCAGAGTCAGGACCGGGAAGATGGCTCCATGTGGGTAAAGCGTGTGCCATGCAGCGTGAGGACCTGAGTCTGCATCAGCAGAACCCATGTAAAAGTCAGGCGTGATTGCACACCCTATAGTAAGATAACAAGCAAAGACATGAGAACGTCCCGAAGCTCACAGGCCAGCTAGCCTGGCACAGGAAGCTGTAAACGACATGAAAAGGTCCCTGTCACAAACATGATGGAAGGTCATGACCCACACAGAAGTTTGTCCTCTGATCTCCATACTCATGCCATGAACATACACATGCCCATGCTCATACATATGAATGATTATGCTCATACACACACACACACACACACACACACACACACACACACACACACACGGACTTAAAATAACTAGTAAAAGTGCCTGGGTTTGGCTGCTCTCTGGTCTGCTACAGATCTCTTTGTGCAGCCAGAAAGGAGAGAACTGTTGGATTCAGTGAGACATGACAGGGTGAACAGGAAGGACACAAGGTGCCGCACATGACAGTGCCCCCGCCCCCACCCCACCCCCCAGATAAAACTGTTGCTTTATTGTAGCCTTGGAAGGCCTCTATCACTTCGGCCCTACATCAGTGTACAGGCCAGGTAGACACAGATCCTGGGCCCTAGTACCACCTTCTGTATAAATACCAAGCACTGTAGCCATGCACAGGTATGTGTCACCACACATGCAAGCTGTAAACACTAAAGACAAAGGAAGCAATAGAGTGCTTTGAACCCTCCACCTCTCTCCCACATACACCCCAGTCAGATTCCTATGGAAGTCATCCAGATTCCCCCGACTCTGGGCAGGAAGGACTGTGTGGCCGCTGCAAGATGGCTTTGCTTGGTAGGAGAGAGCCTAGCATCCAGGCCGAACCTCTCTGGCCCATTTCCACACCTGTTGGCTGTGCCTGCCTCACCCCATGTCTCACCTCTGCTCCATCTAGGCCCTAGATTCTTAAGGCCTCCTTTCTGCTGGCCTGAAAGTTTGCCAGCAGGCTGCTCTGAGGCCCTCCTCTCCTGGGTCTCCTGCACCGCCCCCCCCAGCAGCCACAAGATGGTTGGGGACAGCTGGGCACTGATTAAGTACTCACATGCCCACCGTGCTAGGACACAACAGGAAAATCATTCTTGCCCTTGTGGAGCTGGTTAGCCAGGGAAAATGACTACCAACATGGGTGGTGTGGCCATTAAGACCCTGAAGAAAGAATAAGTCATGTAAGGGAAAGACTTAGACTACAAGAAACTTGAAAATGTACATCTGACCTGTAAATGGAGGCAGAATTTTTCTGTCCAGACTGCCAGGTCCCAAATAAACACACAAGAGCTTATATTAATTACAAAATTCTTGGCCAATAGCTCAGGCTTATTATTAACTAGCTCTTACTTTTAAAATTAACCCAATTTCTATTCATCTATGTATTGCCATGCGGCCCGTGGCCTTACCAGTCCTCTGGCATCCTGCTTCTTGGTTGGCTCACTGGCATCTCTCCCAACTCTGCCCTTTTTCATCCCAGTCCTCAGTTGGATTATCCCGCCTAACTTGATCCTGCCTTGCTATAGACCAAGCAGCTTTTTTGTTGTTGTTGTTGTTTTTCGAGACAGGGTTTCTCTGTATAGTTTTGGTGCCAGCCCTGGATCTCTCTCTGTAGCCCAGGCTGGCCTCAAACTCAGAGATCCACCTGGCTCTGCCTCCTGAGTGCTGGGATTAAAAGTGTGAGCCACCACTGCCCGGCTAAACAGCTTTATTATTAACCAATGAGAGTAATACATATTCACAGCATACAGAAGGATCATCCCACAGCACTGATCAAGGACCTGATCTAAAATATATAAAGATCTCACCACAGTTCAGTAACAAGGCAGTAAACAAGTCCAATTTTTAAAAATCTGGCAGAGTACATGTGTAAAACCAAATCAAAACAGAGAAGGCTGACGCTCTCTTAACATATGCAAAGCCCAGGAGCAACTCCCAGCAAGGAAAGATTTAAAAAACTTAATTGAGCAAATATTTGAACACATGCTTGTAGCATGAATCTTAAAAGTTCTTATTAATAAAATCAATCCCGAGGCGAGTTATTGGGGTCCATGCTGGTAGATCAGAGAGACAGAACAAGCCACAGCTATCTCACCTCGCCGGATCCTCAGCTGGTCTTGACTCCTCAGACCGGAGGCCTCTGAGTCCTCATCCGGAATGGGTCTCAGCTGAATTACTGCTCAAAAGCCTGAATGCTTAACCAGCCCAAATATTCTAGTTTCTGGTCCTCACGCCTTATATATCTTTCTGCTTTCTACCACCACTCCCTGGGATTAAAGGCTGGCTTTCTGGGATTAAAGGCATGAGTCACCACGCTTGGCTATTTCCAATGTGGCCTTGAACTCACAGAGATCCAGAGGGATTTCTATCTCTGGAATGCTAGGATTAAAGGTGTGAGTGCCACCATTTTCTAGCCTTTGTATCTAGTGGCTGTCTGTTCTCTGACCCCAGATAAATTTATTAGAGTACACAATATTTTGGGGAACATAATACCACCACACATGCTTCTCCAAAGAAGATTTGTGGTTGGCAGATGAGCACCTGGAAAAGTGCTCAGTATGATTACTCATGAGGGAAATGCCAATCAAAACCACTCAGAGGTATGGTTACACACTAGAATGTTCAAAATTAGAAAGACTGGCCAGGCATCAATGGCACATGCCTTTAATCCCAGCACTCTGTGAGTCTGAGGCCAGCCTGGTCTACAGAGCGAGATCCAGGACAGGCACCAAAACTACACAGAGAAACCCTGTCTCGAGAAAGAAAAAAAAAAAAGAAACCCAACAACAACAAAAAAAGTAAAAGACTGATGAAGGCAGTTCGTCCTCAGAGGTATGGACTGGAATCTGCTCCCACTTCTGGAGGGAATGGGAAGTGCCTCAGCCACTGTACACCACACACCACAAGGCTAAGGGTGAAATAGTCACCACATCAAGGGCTGGTGAGGATGCGGAGAAATGGAGTGGCTCAGTTCTGTTAGCTTCCTTTGCTTCTCATCAAGTAAGGAATACCAGAGACAGATCTCTTGGAAGAGAAGGTGTTTGGCTGGCCATGGTGGCACACCCTTTTAACTCCGGCAGCCAGGCAGCAGAGCCAGGTATATCTCTGTGAGTGAACAAAGCAAAACCCAGGCCAACCAGGGAAACACAGTGAGACCTTATCTCAAACAAAGGCAAGGGTGCGGGATTTGGGGGGCGGGGTGCTGGCAAGATGGCTCAGTGCTGGAGCACTGACTGCTCTTCTGGAGAATCTGCGCTGCATTCCCAGCGCTCACCATCGTCCATTTCCAGGGGACCCATCACTCTTTTCTCCAAGCACGCACATGTAACACGGATCTTAAAAGGTCTTACCATAAAAAACCCAGAGCCAGATATTGGGGTGAAAGCTGAGAGATCAGAGAAGCAGAGCAACCCACAGCCAACCTCACCTCACCAACTCCTCACCCGCTCCTGTTTCCACGAATCCTCAGACTGAAAGCCTCTGAGTCCTCGCCTGAATGGGTCTCAGCTGAACTGCCTTAGTGTGTGTGCTTCCCAGTAATGGGGATTAAAGGTGTGGGCCACCACTGTGTGACTCTGTTTTTAGTGTGGCCTTGAACTCACAGAGATCCAAATGGATCTCTGCCTCCCAAGTGATAGGATTAAGGAAGGGTATGTGTGCCACCACTGTCTGGACTCTGTCTAGTCTAGTGGCTGGCTCTGTCCTCTGATCCCGAGACAAGCTTTATTGGGATACCCACTATATCACACACGATGCACACACATACAAGCAGGCAAAACACCCACACACATAAAAAAATTAAAGGTTAAAAAAATTAAAACAGCCGGGCGATGGTGGCACACGCCTTTAATCCCAGCACTCGGGAGGCAGAGCCAGGCGGATCTCTGTGAGTTCGAGGCCAGCCTGGGCTACCAAGTGAGCTCCAGGAAAGGCGCAAAGCTACACAGAGAAACCCTGTCTCGAAAAACCAAAAAAAAAAAAAATAAATAAAAATAAAAATAAAACAGCCAGGCGGTGGTGGCACGCACCTTTAATCCCAGCACTCAGGAGGCAGAGCCAGGCAGATCTCTGTGAGTTCAGGGCAAGATCCAGGACAGGTACCAAAACTACACAGAAAAATCCTGTCTTGAAAAACCAAAAAAATAAAAATTAAAAGAAAAGCTGTGCGGCGGCGGCGGCGGCGGCGGCGGCGGCGGCGGCGGTGGCGGGCAGGGTATTCCTTTAATCCCAGCACTCAGGAGGCAGAAGCAGGTGGATGTCTGCGAGTTTGAGGCTAGACTGGCCTACAGAGCAAGATCCAGGACAGGCACCAAAACTACACAGAGAAACCCTGTCTCGAAAAAAAAAATTAAAATAATAAAATACAATAAGCATGCATTGCCCTGCAAGCCAGAAGTTGTACTCGTGGATTGGATTTATTTACCCAGAGAAGGGAAACTTCTCATGTGTAGAGAGACCTGTATACACATATGCCTTGCAGCTGGAATTAAAACAGCCCAAACCAGAAATAGCCTAAATGCCTGGCTGAATGGATAAACAAACCAGGCTCATTTATTCTATGATCACTTCCTGATGATCAAAAGGCTTTGGCGTGGGACTCCAAAGAACTGTACTGTATGGAGGGTTACACACTTTGTGATTCCACTGATGTAACTCCAACTTTTAGATATATTTATTTAATTTTATGTGTACGAGCATTTTACCTGACTGGATGTATGTTTACTGTGTACATGCCTGGTGCCTGCAGAAGCCAGAAGACAGCATCAGATCCCCTGGAGCTAGATCGTCAGATGGTTGTGAGTCACCATATGGTTGCTGGGAATCCAAACTGGGTCCTCTGGAAGAGCAGCCAGTGCTCGTAACCCTTAGCCATCTCTCCAGCCCATGATGATGAATCTTAATTGCCAACTTTCAATGGACTGAGAAATAAACTTGACTGAGAAATATCTAGAAGATTTAAAGTGCACCTCTCGGTGTGTCTCTGGGGGGCGGGGTGTTTCCAGAAATGATTAGATTATAAAGACTCTAACGCAATCAGTGGGTTGACTCCCTTGCTGGATTCATAAAGATGATTGATTGCTCTACTGGAAGGTAGTGAAGGGAGGAGCTGGGCCTCTGTGGAGGAGGTAGGCTGCTGGACGTATATCTTTCCCTGACTCCCTCTTACTTCCTTGCTCTCTGCGTCCTGTCCACCATGACACACACAGCCTCTTCCCCATGCTGCTATGACTATGATATTCTACCTCACCACGCGCCCAGAAGCAGCAGAGTCAGCAAGGGTGACCTGAAAGCTCTGAAACTGTGACACAAAATCCATCCTTCCGACTTTAACGTCGTTTGTGTTGGGTGTTTGGGACAGCAACAAAAAAGTCACAAATACAAGGGGACTTGGTGAGGAGCAGTTTACCATTGTTTTGTTTTGTTTTTCGAGACAGGGTTTCTCTGTAGCTTTGGGCCTATCCTGGACTAGCTCTGTAGACCAGGCTGGCCTCGAACTCACAGAGATCCGCCTGCCTCTGCCTCCCAAGTACTGGGATTAAAGGCTTGCTGGAATTAAAGGTGTGCTAAGATTAAAGGCTTGTTGGGATTAAAGGCCCCACCCCACCACACACACCGCCCGGCTTAATGGTATTTCTTTTAGGCTGAGATGTCATGAATGCATCGTTGATATATTAGGGCACTTCTAGACATATGCAGGGAGATTCAAGTGTGAATCTTTGTTTTTCTCAACCCTGTGAGTCCTATAATTATTTCAAGGTTAATGATATTTTTTGTTGTTGTGTTGGTTGTTTGAGACGGTCTCTGTGTAGCTTTGACCTTTCAAAAAAAAAAAGAAAAGAAAAGAAATTACTTCCAAGGACCAGTGGGCAAAGGCACTTGCCACCAATTCAGAGGACAACCAGGGCCACATGCTGGAAGGAGAGGAACAATTCCCACAAGCTGCCCTCTGACCTCCATATGCATGCAAGGGCAAGCAAGCCCCCGTGACCACAGAGTCCGGGAGCCACATGCCACAATTCCACTTCTCCCCACCAGTGGGGCCCACTCTGTTCCAATAGTCAGGGCTTGGAGAGAACTGGCTATAAATCTGCAGCGCTTTGCTCCACCCCCAAATCCAGACTTAGCGCTTTGTAATGTTACTGTTGACACACAGCGACCTCCTCCCTCAAGACAGACCCGTGCACGTGGGTTACTCTGTTTTCAGAGATGGTGGGGAGAGGGTCACCCTGATGGCTTTGAGGTTCTGGCGTTCGGGGAAGAAAACAAGAGCAGGGCCAGCAGTGGGCCACTAGGGTTAGGGCTGGCTTTCCAATCTTTTCTCCTGCGACCTCACTCAATGCTCATGTCTGCCCAAACTGTATCAGGGTCACCTTCACTGTAGCTCCAGCCCTCACCTGAGCGGTGTCGGCCAGCTTTATCTTCGCCCTGAGCGTCAGAAAGCCTGGAGTACATTTTGCTGCGCAGGCTTGATTGTCAAGACAAGGTAACTGATTCCATCGGGCGGGAGGGGGTGGACAGAAGAGAATTTGTTGGATTCAGCAAGAGAAGGACAGAGCTGTTGTCAGCTCCTTGCACCCCTGCATTCCTGAGGACAGGTGGCTAACCCGTGCCAAGTGGGACACCTGCTGTGAAGAGGCTGTCACCACAGCTTCCAGAAAGATCCGGGCTGCAGGGCTTTGGAGCAGTAGGTCCCAAACCTCCGCCTGCCCCTCTCCTGGGACAGTGGCAGTTTTCTGCCAAGAAATGATGGGGAATCCCAGCCCAACGGCTTGTGTGGCAGTCTGCCATGGAGGCAGGTCACCAGAAGGGAGTGCCCTGGAGGGCCATAAAATGCAAGGGCTTATTTCCTGTTGAGAGGACAGGGTTGCTCTTCTGACGGATGGAGGAGGGGCTGCACACGTGGATCGGCAGTGGCTTGCTTTTCTAGAATAGGAAAAAAAAATGAGTAGAGAAAAGCAACCGTGGAAGACTCTTACGCCTGCTCAGAAGTAGCCCCCCCTGTGCATCCAGGGCCAGCCTGAGGACCGCCTGTATACCGCTGGCACTGCATATCTGGATTCTGTGACCTTGAACCAACCAAAAGTGGATCAAGCAGATTCAGAGGGAGCTGGAGAGATGGCTTGGTGGGTAAAGCACTTACTGTGCAGGCGTAAGGACCCGAGTTCCCATCCCCAGCTCAAAAGAGACATATGGCTGTGCACACCTGTATCTCCAGACTGGGGTGGAGGACAGAGACCGGCGGGTCCCAGGGCTGCCAGGACCTACCAGTCAAACCAAAATAGTGAGCTCCAGGGTCAGTGATAGACCCTGTCTCATAAAGGAGGGTAGAGGCCAGGTGCACACCATTAATCCCAGCGCTCGGGAGGCAGAGGCAGGTGGATCTCTATGAGTTTGAAGCCAACCTGGTCTACAGAGTGAGTTTCAGAGACAGCCAGGGTCACACAGTAACCCTGTTACTGGGAGGAAAAAAAAAGCACGCCTTTAATCTCAGCACCGGGAGACAGGTAGATGTCTGGGGGTGAGGCCAGCCTGGTTTACAGAGTAATTTCCAGGATGGCCAGAGCTACACAGAGAAACCCTGTCTCAAAATCACTGAATAAAAAGTAAAAAGAAAGAAAGAAGGAAGATAGAAAGAGGGAGAGGGAGACAGAAAGAAAGAAAGAAAGGAAGGAAGGAAGGAAGGAAGGAAGGAAGGAAGGAAGGAAGGAAGGAAGGAAGGAAGGAAGGAAGGAAGGAAGGAAGGAAGGAAGAAAGAAAGAAAGAAAGAAAGAAAGAAAGAAAGAAAGAAAGAAAGAAAGAAAGACCTCCAACAACAGTAATACTAAGGTGGAGAGGGCTGAAAGATGAGTCATCGGGTAGAGATGCTCGCTGCCACCTCTGACAGCCTGAGGTCGTCCCTGAAGCCCACGTGATGGCAGGAGAGACCAGACTCCTGACAGCTGCTCTCTGACTTCCATACACCTGCCCATCCCCCACCACAGAAGAAATAAATGTAAAAGGACATTTTTTTTTTTTAATATTAGGTGCAGAGTGATAAAGACACTTGACGCTGACCCCCAGCCACCATTTGTGCGTGCATAGGAGAGTGCACCTGCTCGTACACGCAATACGCTGCGAGAACCGTGGCTAAGGCCCTACAGGACTTCCCTTGTTCTCTGAATGACACAACACAACAACTTTAACAGTCCTATACAAGACAGGAACTAGGCACTGTGCTTCCCACCTGCTGCTCCAGCTGCTTAGGAGGCTGAGAGCAGAGGGTCGCTGGAGCCTAAGAGTTGGAGTCCAGCCTGGGAGACACAGGGAGACCCTGTTTGGAGGCAAATGAACGTAACCGTGCATTAGGCATTAAGTACTCTACCAACAATTTAAAGTATACAGAAGGGACTTGGGGTGTGGCTCAGAGGTAGAATGTTTGTCTAGCATGTGCGAGGTCCCTGGGTTCCCTCCCAGCGCTGCCAGAAGAATTAATAAAACAGGATACGGGAGGGCATGTGCAAACTACTTAGTACAGATGTTGTGTACATAGGGATTTACACCTTGGTGCACCTTGGTATGTGTGAGTGTGCTGGAACTTGTCCCCAAGGGCACTGAGGCATAACTTAAATCCTTCCACAGCAAAGGTTGAGGAGTATCTGGGAGCCATGATCTCTCCGCCTCACTCAGATAAGGCCCCATATGGGTACCTGGAACCCCTTCCTTCTCTGTGTGCCAGACTTGCACACCTATGACTCCTGCTGGGCTCTGCTGATACAGCCTAACTAACCTACACTGAACTCCCCCAGTCCCCCCAGCCCATCTTGAGAAGGCATTATCACATCCCCAGTGCCCCTGGCCCCTGAACCCACAAGCTCCACCCCTTTTCCTGCCACCTCCAGTCCATCAGCGTGTTCCTCAGCCCCCATCAAAGCTACACACCACCTGGCTCCCATCTGCCCCATTCCCTGCTGGGCTGCTCACACCTCCTGCCTGGGTTACTGCACAGCCCACGCTTGCCTGAAGGGGCTCCCCATTGTAACTATGGTTAGAACCTAGAAACGTCCCCAAAGGCATATGGTGCAAACTGAAGTTTCTCCGTCCCATCCGGTCCCACCCGGGCAGCAGCTGTTTTTATAAAATAATCACTCAGAGGCTTAATGTTATTTACAAACTGTTTGGTCTATGGTTCAGGCTTATCGCTAGCTAGCTCGAACATCTTAAATTAACCCATTTCTATTAAACGATGTGTTGCCACGTGTCTCATGGTTTTACTTCTGTTCTATTACATCTTGCTCCCCCTGGCAACTTGCAGTGTCTCCCCGACTCCACCTTTCTTTTTGTTCTTTTCTTTTCTTTTTTTTGTTCTGTTTTGTTTTGTTTTTCGAGACAGGGTTTCTCCGTGTAGTTTTGATGCCTGTCCTGGCTCTCACTCTGTAGACCAGGCTGGCCTGCGAACTCACAGAGATCTGCCTGGCTCTGCCTTCTGAGTGCTGGGATTAAAGGCACCACCACTGCCCACCCCAACTCCACCTTTTTCTCCCTGTATCTCTCTTGGATTTCCCACCTGGCTATATCTGTGTTGCCATAGGCCAAAACAGCTTCTTTATTTAACCAATAGCAGCAACACATATTCACAGTGTTCAGAAAGACCATCCCACAGCACTTATTGTTAACTCTTGAGCCTCAGAGGCAGCATTTTGAGAAATGATTGGCTCATGAGTGTTAATATTCTGACCTGCCCCCCTTGAAATCCCTCCCCTTGGGGCCACCCTGCATCCTGACATAAAAACCTCATTTTAAGGAAAAACTCCTCCCCTTCCTCTCTTTCAAACTCTCTCTCCCCATTCCCACGAGGTGTGCGCGCCTCTGCTTTCCCTCCCTTCTCTTTCTTCCTTGTCTCCCTCTTCCTGTCTTTCTCTTCATCTGTTATAATAAACTCTCCATGTGGATGCGGTGTCCGGGTGTGAATGACTTTCCACGGGTCACCACCGCTGCCTCTGCCCAGCATGTTTTCCCCACATGTGGGATACCCTGGCTTGGTCGCTGGGGCTTCTCCACTCATGCAAATTCATAACAATGAGGCTCTGACCGATCTGTTGATGTGTCCATAACGTGATGGGCTACTGGGACTCAATAGTGGAAGGGAGATGTAGTTGAAAGGAGTAGATCTCTGGGGTACGCTCTTGGAAGGACATCCTGTCCCTGGTATCTGTCTCTCTCCCCCTTTCTCCCTTCTCTCTCACCCCATCCTTTTTCGCCATCATGAGGTAGCATCCTCACTCCACCTCGCCCTCTCTGTCAAGACATTCTTCCTCATCACGTGGGAGCCAGGTGACCATGGGCTAAGACACTGAACGGCCAAACTAAAAATGTCCTCTTCAGTTGACTCCTCTGGTATCTCATCATCGCAACAGAAAGCTCCGTGACAGACTGTCCTCCACAGGGCAGCCAAGAGGGCTTCGTCAAGCTTACCTTCTACCTGAAACTATTCCACGGTCTGCTATCACATTCAGAATAAAAGCCGCCCGTCATAGTGGAAGGCCTCCAGGCCTCTGGCCCACGGACCTTGTTTATCTCAACTCTTTCACCCATTAGGCCACGCCCTCTTGCTGACCTTGAGGGTGCCGAACACTGGCAAAGTGCGGTCTCTGCATCGTTCCTGCACAGAACAGGTGTCCAGTGAACCAGTGGCTGCTGTTGCCAGTCTCCCTCTTCCCCTTGCATTGTTGTGTTGGTGGGGGGGGTGGCACAGAAATGAATCTGATGCCTTCCTGCCCTCCAGTGGCTCAGTCTGGGTCCACAGCCACCAGTGGACCATCACGAGCCTGTGCAGGATTTTTGTAATAAGCTGCCACACACAGGGTGGCTGATGAAAGACAGAAACCTACTTCTATGGTTTTGGAGGCTGAGATCAGGGTGGCTGCGTGACCCGGTTGTTTTGAGACTCAGTCCTTAAATCCTTTCATGACAGGGCCTCTCAGGACTGGGGCTTACGTGACCCCACCCCCACCCCTGACACCGCCTCCTTTTTTTCTCAGCAGTTCTCTCTTGCAGCCCAGGTTGTCCTCAAACTCACTCTGTTGCCCAAGACAATCTTGAACTCCTCAGCTTCCTGCCGCTTCCTCCTGAGCACTGGGATTATAAGCATGTGCCACCATGCCAACTCTGGGCTCTTTTAGAAGGACATCGATCCCAGTGGTGAGGACCCCAACTTCAACAGCAATCACTCCAAACATTCCAAAGCCCCCCACCCTGATCATCACCCATTGAGAGTCAAGACTTCAACATATGAGTGATGTGAGGGGCACAGACATGTACTGTTCTGCAGTGCCCTGGGAAGAAGAGGCTAGTCATGAGCGGGGTTGGGGGGGGTAGGGGAGGCTTCCTTCAGCTGTAAGTAACTTTCCTACTGTAAACAGCTCCTGAGATCCTCTTCCAGTGGTGAGGGGTGGCCTGGGACTTGTTTCGCACACCCTCAAAGGGGAAGCATCTTGGTATGTGGCTCAGAAAAGAGAAATGAGTCTTGAACCCAGACCCAGGGCAGGAACAGTTCCTTTTCATGCACGCATGAGCACAGGCAGACCTGGTGCCTCCCTGCTCCCTGTATGTCCTGCAGCCTCTTGGGCTTGCTCTGTGACAGTCTGATTTGCTGGCTCCTCATCTTCCTGCTGCTCTGGGAACCTGTAATGTACATTACACTATTCAGTTGTTATGTGCTATTTGAACTCAGGAAGCTGGCTGTCATCCCCATCCCATTTCAGATTCCAGTGTGGTTGTCTAGAGAATCCTCCAAGACCTCTTGTCCTGTGATGGGCTGCCGCTCTAACTGTGACGGGAAGGATGGAACATCTAGGACACAAACCATTCCCACAGGGGTTGCTACTGTTGATCCCAAGGTATAAAGATGCCTGCAGTGGGAAAGGGGGGCTGGAAGCTCAGCCTTGGAGAGAAGGGCCAGTTGGGAGCTCCAGCTGACTGCCTCAACTTCCCAGTCAGTTTCTGCTGGATGTTGAGGGCACCCATTTTGATGACATCATCTTGCTCTCTTGCTATTTGTTCTTCCATTTGGAAGCCTCACCTGAAGGGATCCTCCACTCTGCCCAGGGCTCTCATGGGAAACCCAAGCTGGCTACTTAAAGGGGCTTCTCTAGTCGGTTCCTGCTGGGTGTTTTGAGGACCTGATTTGATGTTTTACCTTCTATCTACCTATCTATCAATCATCTGTCTACCCATCTGCCTATCTACCTATCTGTCTATCATCTATCTATCCATCCTCTACCTACCTACCTACGTAACATCTCTCTATTCATCATCTATAATCATTATCTATCTATCTATCATCTATCCATTTATCTATCCATTTATCGATCATCATCTCTAGTCATTATTTATCTGTCATCTATCTATCTATCTATCATCTGCCTATTATCTCTCTCTCTCATCTCTCTCCCTCTCTCCCTTTTTCTATTTAGTCTTTTACTTTGGCTTATTATCTACTTAATAAACTCAACTCAATCTATCTATCATCTATCCATTTATCGATCATCATCTCTAGTCATTATCTATCATCTATCTATCTATCTATCTATCATCTGCCTATTATCTCTCTCTCTCCTCTCCCTCCCTCTCTCCCTTTTTCTATTTAGTCTTTTACTTTGGCTTATTATCTACTTAATAAACTCAACTCATTCTAAACTGAAGGCAAAGATCATTCTCCAGAAGGTACAGAACAGACGCCATGATGATGCCCACAGGGAAAGTGGTTTAGGAAGCTAGGTCAGGCTAGCCTGGTAACAGCCCAGATCCAGCAGCCCATTTAACAGATGGGGGCACTCAGGGTTGAGAGCTGAGAAACTCACATGTTCTCAGCACCATAGTTTTGACAACAGTGTCCCCACCTCCTGAGACCCAGTGTCCAGTCCCTCAATGTGATGTCACTCACATAGCCATCCCCTGCGCTTGTGCTTTCATTCCAGACACTGTCGCTTGAGATTTTATTAAGCATTTTCATGAAGTCGGACCAACAAGCCTTGCTTCGCCTTTGGTCAGGTCAGAGCATCAACACCATCACCGCAGATCACAAGACCAGACTGAGAGGAGACCACGACCTGGGGCTGGGGCTTGTCTCAGTCTTGGAGCTTGCTGGTGAACACCTCGGCTCTGTCTAGGGGTGGGCCCCGGTTCACAGACGTGTAAGAAGGCTCAGAGGCCCCCAGGGTCTTGGGGACAGCCTCCTGGGTGATCTGTGAGTCGTGTGTTGTTTCCCCATCAGAGCTGCCCGTGTCCCTGACAGAGAGAGAGAGAGAGAGCCAGGGTTAGGGGAGCCGAGCAAACCTGGACCCCTGCAGCTGCTCAGGGCCTTAACTTAGATAGCACCCTGCCTTTGAGGGTGTGGTCTCAACAAACAGTATGTTTGTAGCCCTTGTGTGTGTGAGGCCTTGGGAATAAGGGAAGTGTCACCCTTCTTGAAATATGAGGGTAGTTTCATGTCTGGGAGCTGGAGCATTAGAGGCCATTGTTCCAGGTCCTCAAAGTGTCCTGATCATCAAGGGAGACAGAGCACAGTTAACAGTGATCACACAGAGTGGACAGGTCCAGGTGGAAGGCTTCCTGGAGGAGGGGGCAGACACTCTGATCCTGAAGGAGGGTCATGGGTAGAGAGAGGCACATGGGATGAAACAGGAAGGGAGAGAAAGACATAGCCACGTCCAGCTGCCAGCCGGACAGCGACTTTCGATGCCTGCTGCCATTTACATGGATGCTTTGTTAACTTAAATGCTGGCGGACATTTGGATTTCACTGTCCCTCTCTGGGCCCATTGCTGGCCAGCTTCTGGGGCCCAGTTAATGTCACCTACTCAGACAAGCTTTCCCATCTGCTTCCCCACCCTGCCAGTGTCCCAAACCCCTCTGAGTTCCCTCAGCTTGCTGGGGCTAGGATCCATCCTGTGCCATGAGCTTGCTCTTGCTGAACCCTCCTCCAGGAAGCCAGCCTGCTGCTGCTTCAGGTCCTTTCTTTCCTGTTGCTTCCAGATTCCCAGTGAGCACACTGCAGGCTTGGGGAGGGAGAGTGCTGATTCACGTCCTGCTCCACCCTCCCCTGCTACCTACCAGGCCTCAGTTTCCCCACCTAAATGGGCGAGTTAAATAACAGCTCCCAGGAACTTCTCTGAGGGCTTCCCAGGGCTAATTCCAGGTGACCTTTACCATTCTGTTGTGCACATTATGGTCACCTTCATTTTTCCAGACGGGAAAACCGAGGCCCTGGACGCTTTGCTGAGGTCACACAACTCCATCACGGCTAAAGCTTGTCTCTTTTTTTTTTTTTTTTTTTTTTTTTGTGGGATGTTGGGATTGAACCCAGAGCCCTCTACATACTAGACAAGTGCTACACTGAGCTATATACTCCCAGTCCAAGAACTGAGACATAAATGGGCCCACTGCTCACAGCCTGGGATGCACCTGAGCCCTTCCCTCCCCTGATGAGTGACCTGACCTTGAAATGCCAGCGTTCTGCTTGCCTTCACCAGGGCCATGACACGGAGCCCCCGGCTTCCACTCCCTGCCCTGTCTCAGAGGACCCAGTGCTGAGTCCTCTTTCCTGGGGAGCGTGTTGCTCGGTCTCCAGGCTCCTCCCCGCTGGCAGTACTCACACAAAGCTCAGGACGATGGCTCCGGCGAAGCCCACAAGCAGGAAGAAGGGTAGGGAGCCCAGAATGGAAGTAATGACAATCATGCCTCCGCTCCGCCGGCCCGGCCACGTGTCGATGGCTGAGTAGGGGGTAGCTGCAGAGGACCACAGCCACTTACTCCGCAGGAAATGCCCCACCCTGGATCTTCTTCCAGGGACAGGGGTCCCCTGTCCTGGCTGCCTGGAATCCAGGGTGACCTACGTACCCAGGGCAGTAACTGCTCTTCCCAGGCTTTGGCCCTATGGCCTGTCTGTCCCTCGTCCCCTTCTGTAGTCTACGTGTTTCTGTTTACTTCCTCTGCTTGCATAAGGTTAGGTATATACGAACGCAAGGCTTCCGGTGACATAGCCATGCACATTCTAAACAAAATACAGTTGAGCAAAGGGCTCCGAGGGGACGTGGTTCTCGATCTTTCTGGCTAGTGTCACCCTTGGAAACAATGGACAGGTCCTACAGTGAGCAAGCGATTTGTGGCACTGTCCCCGGAGACAGATCCCTGGAGGTCTGACTCTGAGTTCACACTCCACTCTGGTACCCCAGGTCTAGGGGGTCCCCTATGCATACCCCAGGGGCCAACCCTTAGGACTGGCTCCAGAAGTGCTCGGCCTGCTGCCACCTCCAGAGTTTCTAGAGGGATTCCACCGAGCCAGCCAGGCAAGGAGGTGGAGGTGCCCGCTGTGTGAGGGACCGAGGCCAGACTTAGAGCCAGGACTCAGCTCCAAGGACCTCAAGGCAAGAACACAATAAATGGGAATGTCACAGGGGGTGTGGCAGGGAAGGGGCATGAGTGGGGGGTCACCCGGCAGCACAGACACGCCACATAGACCCACATACAACACATAGCAAATACACTATACTTGCACACACTACGCTCATTACACACTCATAGATGTATGCCACACACCTCATACCCCACGATCACACACAAACCACAGACACACACCACACACTCGGACTCACGAGTAATTCAGTCATACCCACAGCCATGGGTACACTCACCCACTCACCCACCCACCAAGGTACCGCCCATTCCGCCACGTTCCTCACTGGTGTGGGAGTTCAGGCAACCATCTGGAGATCCAGCCTCCCTCCTGTGGCCCTAGCCCTGCCAGGGCTGGAGTAGGAGGCAGAGAGTTTCTGTGCTGGAGTCCCATACAGTCACGATCATCTGGTCTACCTCTGCTGAGCATGGATGTTCCCTGGCCCTAAGTCTGTGTGACCCTGCACCCTAGTGGCACTAGAGTTGGTGAGGGCAGGACCTCAGTTGCTCTGCAGCCTCCTAGCCCCTGCTGCCGGCCTCAGGGGTACAAGGGGCTCTGAGTAAGGAAAGACATGGCTCTTCCTGAGTTCTTCCACTTAGTGCCCAGTCCCTGTACTGCCATGGATCCTTGCTATCGTGAGAATCCACAGGACCACTGGTCTCTGGATCCAGACAGGTGATCTTGACTCTAGTGCACCCAACCTGGGCCAGTCTCAAGCATGGAAGAGGGAAGGGATGGTTCAGATGAAAATATCTCAAGAAGCATTATATTAAACAGCACAATGGCCAGGTGCTTGGGGGATTTTTTCCCAGGGATAGCCAACCCTCCTCTTGATCAATCCTTGGCCCTGCATTCCTGGATATGTCCTTAAGGAGTATCCCAGAACTGACCTGCCACGACACCCCCCCCACATACACACACACAGCATGCATGCACTTACGATGGTTGGTACGGATGGGATCCGACCATAGTGTCTGGTCCTGCACCAAGCCTGTGGACATGTTGACTAGGACATATTTGAACCTGGAAGAAGATAGATTAAGGGTGACTTTCCTCTATCCTGTGTGCCCAGCCACAGGAAACAGGAAGGAGGAGAACCACGAGAGGCACACAGGAAGACTTCCAGGAGACAGCTGTGGGTGGAGTCAGGACAACAGAAGCATGCTGGACTTGACCACATATCCCCTGGATCCTCCTCCAGCTTGGCTGCACCTGCTTTGGGAAGCCTTCAGGATTGGGGCTGTTGCTCAGCATTCCTCTGGGAGTACCCCCTTTTATTCTATGTGTCTGTAACCCCCTTGCTGGGTGTTAATCCATAATCCTCCAAGCAGCTCTGGTCCTTGGGGTCACAAAGGGAATTAGAAACCCAGCCTGATAGCATCCATCGCCAGCTCCCAGTTCCCTTGGCTTCCTTGGATTAGGGCTGTTTTAGGTGCAAGAATCCCCAAATGAGGGCTATAATCAGAAGGGAAGACCAAGAGAGATGGTAAGCTCTGTAGCCCACTTAAGTCCCATTTTGAACAGTGGCTTGGATAGACTGAAAATCTGCGATGAGGACCAATTCATCTACAGCCTATAGCTTAGTGACCCTTAAAATTAAAGCCTCTTTAGGGGCTGGGACTGTAGCTCAGTGGAAGGGCACACGTTCAGCATGTGCAAAGCCATAGCAATACACACACCCTTCATTCAGGCAGTTCGGGAGTTCAAGCCTAGCCTGGGCTGTGTGAATGCCTGTCTCAAAACAGAAGAGGGGCTGGGGAGGAGAAAGGCAGGGAGGGATGGAGAAAGGGAGGAAGGAAAGAGAGAAGGGAAGAGAGGATGGGTTTTAAACTGTGTTTGCAGAGCAGGGTGCCTAGCAGGGCCCTGTTGGTCCTCTGTGTACCTGCTGCAAACCAGGAAGCCTCCCCTGCCTGACACCTGGTCCGTGTGCCAAAGTATGGCTTCCCCCATTTTGTCCCCTCCCTGGGTCTTCCGTTCCCCCAGGGTCGTTTACACTCACCTGTACTCAGTAGCTGCTGACAGAGGTGGGTTGCAGAGGCCCTGGAAGTTGGGGTCCCAAAGACAGGTCCCATTGTTACCCACCCTGACTAGGTATGCATTCAGGATCTCTGAGGCCTGGTTCACATCTCCAACCGCGTCCAGGCTGGGCAAGTCACCACAAGGGGTCAGGTCAAAAGCCGCAGCTTTGTAGGGGCCCGACCGCCCACCCTGGGTTTGGTGGAAGGTGGTGCTCAGTGGAGTCCCCACGCTGTCCTGTACAGACACATTCCTGGAGCTGGCTGCAGAGGCAGTGCTGGGAGTTAGGACCCGGGCCACTCCAACTCAGTGGCAACCTCTCAGTCACCCATCAAACACCCCAAGCCCAAGTCTACCCAGGTTCGTTCTGGGCACTAGGATGGTTTGCACACACAAGTTCAGTGGTAACAGTGCAGCTGGCCCGGGAGCACATCACTGTGAGGTGGTGGGTTCATCTCTCACTCTGTCTTTCAATGCCCTGTAACCCCCAGATCAACAGACCTCTGCCACCTGCAGCTGGCGGCCCTGGATTCTTTCCCCTATAACACGGGAAGGGTGGGATAATGCTAAGGTGCATGTGGCTGGACCCATATTGGATCCCATCTTTCTTCTTTACTACATGGGTGACCTTGGACCTATTACTTGGCATCTCTTGCCTTTGGGCTTCTGTGAGGTGGCAGAAAAAGACCCCTAGGGTACCCACAGATCAGGCCTGCTGACAGGATGGAAGGCTGGGAAACATCAGAAGGTTACTAGGTCCCCAAACCCAGCAGCTTGCTTTGAAGGGCTGTGGGCTGGGTCAGGGGGAGCAATCCTAGGGAAAACCCTGAAATGACCTAGGTTCAAAGGTCAGTGAGATCAGAATATAACTGTAGGAGCCCTAGAGAGGGGACCCCACCCACCCCTGCCTTGATGCCCTGCTCTACCGTAATAGCGTGCAAGCTGCTTGCAGACATTGGCAAGGCAGGTACTCAATTGGTGTGTCTCCCCCACACCAGCCTGGATGCCAGGACAAGTGCAGGTCTGGGGCCACACCCACAGTGGTGTCAGTGTGTGCATGGACTGTGATGAGCAAGGGGGTCCTGGACCTTCACAGGTATGCAATGTCCCATCACCCAGCTCCCTCTTCCTCCTCCCTGTGGACTGTCAAGGACCCTTTTAGAGGGAAACAGGTTCCTTACCTGAGTCGACCATGGCATAGAGGTAAACCTCGTAAGTGCCGCTGAGTGGCTCTGAGCTATCGAACATGCACAGAGGTTTCTCCAAGGCCACGGTGGTCAGGGTGGGGTTGTTGGTGGCAAAGGTCACACTGGCCAGTTGGGGCTGGAGGTCCACAGCTGGTGAAGGCAATGAGGGTGGGAACTGACCTCTGGGCCCATCCCTGGGCACAGGTGTATCTGAGCACTTGCTGCATTGTCCTGCACTGGGCTTGGCCTTCCCAGCGGGCCAATCCACGAACTTCTCGCAGAGATAGTCACTGCTCCTGTGCCCACCCCGCTGGTCACATCCCCACCGCACCCCAGCTGCCCTCTATCTGTCTCTATAAAGTTCTATCCCAGGGCCCTTCCCCGTCCACCCCACGCTCTTCACTTGAACCCTCTATTCTAGCATGCAAACCGTATCCGTTTTCCGCCCTCTGGCTCCCCACTGGCCTCTCACGGTCTCTCAGGAAAAACAATGAGATCCAGACGTTCGGGGCTCTTCCATATCTACTCTCAACTTCAACCCCGGCAGGCTCCCTCTCATGCCATCCCTTCCTCAGCCACAGGGATCGAAAAATCAATCCCAGTATGGGCCATCCCTCCCTCTCCAGGAACGTACCCCTCCACCTTCCCCAGCCCCGGGGTTGCCACAGAACTGGTTCTGCCCTCTGCAGCCCTTGTAGAGGGTGTTCTCTGGCAACACCCCTCAGAAGGCTGAGGGCCAGCCCATGGATGGGCGCTGGGATTCCCATCAAAGGAAACACGTAAAGGTGGGCTGTTTCTCTTTACTACAGCTGCTCACATCTGTGTCCCTGTTGCCGGAATCAGAGACCTCGTAAAGGAGGCTCCCAGTGCCACTCCATGTCTCCGTTCCTCTCCGACCTCCCTGGACACACCCCGGTGTTCTCATCCCCGGCTTACTCCAGCCACACTGCAGGCATCCGAGGGCCAGCAGGGCCCAGAGCAGGAGCATCGCCCGAGATGAGCCTCAGCAACTGCGCTCCAACCTGAGAGCCCACCACGCCTTGCCGGTTGCAGCCCTGAGCACCTGCCGCCAGCAAGGGCACGCCCCACCCCTCCCGAGCGGACCAATCCGAAGCCTCTCAGTGTGATATTTGCATACAGCCTAGCCCCCTGGGCTCCTCCCACCAGTGCGGTTCTGGGGACCATTAATGAACTAAGGCTCCCAAGCATCTCTTTGCCTTCTGCAAAGCTCCTACTGCGTGCTAAAGCTGAGGTGAGGCTTTCGCAGTGTCGTCTGAGACACCCTCATTTTTGGAGCCTCAATTTCTATAGTGTAAAGTAGAGACACTAGTTCCAACACGCATGAGCTCATACTACATGCCAGATACTGGTAAATTAATCATGGAAAAATGAAGTCCTGGATGATGGTTCTTTTCTGTTCACAGACCATGCAAGACAGAGGCCCAGAGAGACTGAGAAGGGGCAGGAACCGGTGGGACCAGGCCAAGGGCTGCTTCAGGTGAACGGAATAGGGTCTTTAACCCCTCGCTGCTTCCTGAGAAGCAATGGACGATAGGGATGGTGGGCTGGGGTGCCGCTCAGCGGTAGATGCTTGCGTAGGCTAAGTAAGACGCTGGGTCGTCGTCGTCCCCCAGCAGAGCTGAAGCGTGGGGAAGAAACCCCGTTCTTTTTCGTGGCGCCTCTTCTCCTGATGGGATCCTTCAAGATGAAGCTGAACATCTTCCCCACCACGGCTGTCAGAACTCACTGATGAATGCAAATGTCACTGGTCCTATGAGAAACACATGGTCCCAGGAATAGGGCTGACTCCCTGGGTATGCCCTGGGTGAAGAGTGGAAAGGGGTATGAGCTTCCAGTCTGTGGTGGGGACAACAAACAAGGTTTTCCTATGAAGTAAGGTGTCTTGACCCATGGCAGAGAGCTCCTGCTGTTGAGGAAGGGGCATTCTTGTTACGAACCAAGGAGAATGGAAGTGAGGAAGTGCGAGTGTGTTTACAGATGCCTTGTGGAAGAACGCCAATCAGAAAGTTCCTGTTAGTGGGGAGAGAGGGGGGTGTATTTTTGGACTGATAGATACTACAGTACTTCTGCTGTTGGGGTCCAAGGGAGCTGGCAAAATCTGCCAGCTTCTGATCTCTCTAAAGAAGATGATGTCCGCTGGGTGGTGGTGGCGCATGCCTTTAATCCCAGCACTCAGGAGGCAGAGCCAGGCGGATCGCTGTGAGTTCAAGGCCAGCCTGGGCTACAGAGTGAGATCCAGGAAAGGCTCCAAAGCTACACAGAGAAACCCTGTCTCAAAAAGCTGAAGAAGAAGAAGAAGAAGAAGGAGAAGGATAAGGAGAAGGAGAAGGAGAAGGAGAAGGAGAAGGAGAAGGAGAAGGAGAAGGAGAAGGAGGAGAAGCAAGAGAAGAAGGAGAAGAAGGAGAAGAAGGAGAAGAAGGAGAAAAGAAGGAGAAGGAGAAGAAGGAGAAGAAGAAGGAGATATCCATGAGTGTGTTGCCAGGAAGCCCTTAAACAAAGGGGTAAGAGACCCAGACCCAAAGCACCCAGACTCAGCATCCTGCCACTCCACAGAACCTGCAACACAAACACCAACGTATCGCCCTGAAGAAACAACACACTAAGGCAAACAAGGAGGAGGCTGCAGAATGTGCTAAACTCTTGGCCACGAGGATGAAGGAAATCAAAGAAAAAACGCCAGGAACAGATTGCCAGGAGACGTGGGCTGTCCTCGCCGAGAGCTTCTATTTCTGAGTCTGAGTCCAGCGAAGTCCATCTTTAAAGGAACAAATAAATGATCAGACCTTGGAAAAAGAAATGAGAGAGATGAGGGGGTCTTCACCTAAATTAACCAGTTCCCTCCAGTGTCGGGAATCTATGCACAACTCCAAATGCATCTTAAATCAATTTTATATGCAAGACATACGACTCAGCAAGCATGGGTGGGGGACCAGTAAATGAATAAAGTGTGGAATGGATAACATGATCATCTGTGTGGAAACTGGATCTGGGTGAATTTGCAAGCAGCTATCCCGGGCCCTTCTTGGAGAGACCTCTAAGAACACAATTCCTGAAATAGAACCCAGGTCCTTCCTGGAAAGTTGCTGGTAGTGGGGGGGGGGCAAATTCTGTGGTGTCCTAGCTCTGATGGTGTGCTTGCTAGAGAATGGGGAAGCTTTGGGATGAGGACAGAACTCTACAGAGCAAAACAGGACAAGGAAGATGGGCCCATTGGTGAAGCTTGCCTTGTACGCATGAGGGCCTGACTGAGTTCAAATCCCCAGCCCCCGTGTAAAAAGCCAGGCACAGTGGTACAGCTAGAACTCCAATGCTGAGGAGGATCAGCAGGATCCCTGAGGAGCTGAGGAGAGACAGAGGATCCCTGGGATTCTCTGACCAGCTAGTCTAGTCAAGACGAACCCCAAGTTCCGTGAGAGACTCTGCCTCAAATTTATGGTATATAGAGGAAGACACCTGATGCTGACCTCTGGCCTGCACATGCAAACACACATGCACACACAAACACACATGCACATGCAAACACACATGTACACATAAACACATGCACACACAAACACACATGCAAACACATATGTACATGTAAATACACACATGCAAACATGCATGCACATGCTTACAACACACATACAAATAAGCAAAATGTTGGGTTTTTTTTGCTTTGTTTTTGTTTTTATTTTTTACCTTTTCTGACCACTTAAGAGAGCCTAGTTGCTTTACCACTCCTACCCTCCGACCCTCACCCCTGCAAAGAGCAAAGTTAAAATGCTTACATTCTAAAATCCACTTCCTGCAAAGGTCCCCAGGCCCCTTAGAGAGGGGCTGACTCCAGGCTGGGATGGGCAAGGCAGGAGGAGCTGGACTTTTGAAATCCATTAAAGAATGGTGAACACATGTCAAAGGAGCCAGTCTAGACCGGCTTGAAGAGGCCTCCATCACCCGATCCGAGGAACTTTGCTCACAAAATAAACAAAGGTGGTAATATTTAACATTTAGCCCATTTGATAACACACAGGTCCGTGAGTCAATACTGATTCTGTACAGAGATCTGGAGAGACTAGCTTAAGGAAGGGTGACCTAGCCAGGCATCACTGCACAGACAGACAGCAAGTGCTTCCTGGACTTACAGAAGTGGGCACTCAAAGGCATCTAGGCAGTGTCCTGTCCCCAAAGTTTAACCTGGGTCTACTCGGCAGGAAGCAGACAGATGAGAACTGAGGGTCTGTCTGCCAAACAGCTGGCCACTTTGCAAATGTCAGTGTGGTAAAAGAGAAAAGACAGAGTCAAACAGAAGCTGAGACCTGGGGCGACCGAGGGGACCAAGGGCATGTAGTGCCTACAGACTCCAAGCCAACTTCTGGCTTAGTCATCTAAAAACAAGCAACCCCGTCCCAGCACTTAGGCGGAGAAGTCAGGAGAATCTCAAGTTTGAGGCCGCCTGAGCTGCCCGAGTCTCCAAATCCAAAGGCTGAAACTGCAGCTTAGTGGCAGAGCACTTTGCCTAGCATGCACAAGGCCCAGGTGCTGCCTCTAGTGCACACAGATGCACACACAGAGGAATGCAAAGTGCACACTATCATAATCTCTGTGACAGGGGAAACTGTCAGCATGTGATGCATATTAAGAAACAATAGCACATGGAAGTTACATTTCTGAGCCAGTGAGATGGCTTAGGTGCTTGATGCATGCTAAGCCTGACAACCCAGGGTCTGATTCCTGGGATCTATATCCGCCAGGGATGCAGATATTCCTGATTGATTGGTTGGTTGGTTGGTTGCTGGTTTTTTTTTTTTTTTTTTTTTTTTTTCTGGAGCTGAGGACCGAACCCAGGGCCTTGTGCTTACTAGGCAAGCGCTCTACCACTGAGCTAAATCCCCAACCCCAGTTTTTTTAGACAGGGTTTCTCTATGTATCCCTGGCTATCCTGGAACTTCCTCTGCAGACTAGGCTGGCCTCAAACTCACAGAAATCAGCCTGCCTCAGAGTGCTGGGACTAAAGTAGGCATGTGTCACCACCCACCTGGCAGGATCCAGATATTCTAAATTGAGGCTTGTGTCCTTTACTTTGTACGACTATTGGAACAGTGGACCCCAAGAAACTGGAATTCCCCCAGGAATCTCACTTCCGGAGGAGAGAAAGCTCAAACCCAGGGCTGACCGGAGGAGACGTTTCTCTCTGGGACAGAAGTTCATAACTTGTCAGCCTACCTTATAGACAAGACAATGATGGATCAATGGTGCGTGGGACCATAGCTTGACCCAGGCTGCTTAGCTCTGTATAGCACCGGCCTCCACTGAAACTCTAAGCTATCTCTTCAGGACTCCTAAGATGAACCCGGAGCCACTGAATCTATGTCTCTCTCTCCCCACTGCAGTCATGCTGAATAAATCTCATTTTCTGCCTTTTGATATTAATTTGGCAGCTTTAAATGCCTTATCAGTAACAGGGGCTTGAATCTGACTTGTTGGGGCACAGTCTATGTCCCCAAATCCGGTAACAGTAAAAGGAGAGAATTGCCTCCCACAGCACTACTGTGCCACCTACATACACCTCTTACCCCAAATAAACAAACCAATAAATGGGGGGACGGGGAGTACAGGACAGGGTCTCACTATGTAACTCTGTCTGGCCTGGAACTTGTGACATAGACCAGGTTGGCCTCAAACTCAGAGAGACCCACCTGCTTTTGCCTCCCGGGTGCTGAGATTAAAGGCGTGCGCCACCAAGCCTAGCATGGAAAAAACAATTTTTCTGTATTTTTTTAAAGGAGTTCCATTTTTATAGTGATGATGAGGTTATGCAAAAGACACCACACGCTGGGGCGAGGGGGGGACGGACGGACAAAGGTGAAGTGGCCTGAGTCAGACCGGATGAGAGAGAGAAGAAAGGAAGTGTGGCGGCCTTGTCAACACTTGTAAATGGATATGAGTTTGCACACCGCTGTTCTTGCCGCATTCCTAAAGGTTTGACATGTTCAGTATAAAAATGCTGTGGGGGAAGGGCTGGGCACTTGCCTAACGTGCGTGAGATTCTGGGTTTACTTCCAGCAATATAAAGAAGGGGGGAGGTGCTGGGGGAAGTTCTGTGTTCTCACCTCTCTGGGGATCAGTTTCCCTCTGTGAATGGGGTGGGATTGGACACCCCTGGGCTCTGACCCGCAGGGTAGACAGCATATCCCGGGCACCTAGAAAGTCCCAGCGACAGGTGCTCCAGAGCAGGGGTGGGGTTTCCTGCAAGGGTTTTTAGGGGCTGGCGTTTCTGGTTTTGTGATTGTTTGTGCACCTGGGCTTTCATGGGGTACGGGGTCCTCGGGGTTGATCTCACTGGTGAGAGAGAACAGCCCTGCCATTCCTTGACTTCTTCAGGCCCTGCTGTTTCCTATGAGAAAAACAAACAGAGCATCTTCTCATCTCCTCCTTTGCCCAAAAAAGGAGGGAGCTTTGTGGGGGAAATATTTAAATAATAATCCGCAAAGGCCCAAACATGCTCAGCAAAATAAATAAAGCAAAACCTCCTCCTCCGGTTTATAGTCAGGCCTCGGCTTTAAAGCCTGCTGGCTTTGGAGCTTGACTGAGAGATTCAGGAGGAGTGATGTCAGCAAGCTCACTTGGGGGTGACCCATGCCGATCTCAAAGGAGCGGGGACTAATGAAGATCTCTAGGCAAGTGTGACTCAGTGCCAGAGCACCCAAAAAGACAGAAAGAATCATGCCCCTACAGTAGCCACGCCCCCATGTAAGCATTTTAAAGCCTTTTTGCAAAATAATAATACCTTGGTTTCTTGGGTTTTTTGCTGTTGTTTTTTTGTTTTGTTTTGTTTTTTTGGTTGTTTTGAGACAGGATTTCTCTGTGTAGCTATTGGAGCCTGTCTGTCCTGGAACTAACTCTGTAGAACAAGCTGGCCTCAAACTCACAGAGATCCACCTGGCTCTGCCTCCCAAGTGCTGGGATTAAAGGCGTGTGCTACTGCCGAGCTGAGGTGTTTTTTTTTTAATTTGAGACCATCTCACTATGCAGCCTGGAACTCACTATGTGACCTCTGCCTCCTGCCTCCTACCTCTGGCTTTTTCTTTTTTTTTTTTTTTCTTTTTTCTTTTCTTTCTTTTTTT
Organism: Peromyscus leucopus; assembly: GCF_004664715.2. Lineage (NCBI taxonomy): Eukaryota > Metazoa > Chordata > Mammalia > Rodentia > Cricetidae > Peromyscus > Peromyscus leucopus. The sequence goes on from NC_051080.1 coordinate 19,503,309, forward strand.
TTTTTTTTTTTTTTTTTTTTTTTTTTTTTTGAGTTTTTTTTTTTAAACTGATAAATCCCAGGTCTCAAATTCTGTCTGTAATGGAAAATGACCTTAAACTTCTGACAGCAGGCTTACCTAGCAGCAGGATATAAATCTGGCAGGAAGTGGAGACAGGAGGATCAGGGTAGTGGTAGCACACGCCTTTAATCCCAGCACTCGGAGGCAGAATCAGGCAGATCTCCATGAGTTGGAGGCCAGCCTGGTCTACAGAGCGAGATCCAGGACAGGCACCAAAACTACACAGAGAAACCCTGTCTCAAAAAAACAAAAGAGAAGAAGAAGAAGAGGAAGAAGAAGAAGGAGGAGGAGGAGGAGGAAGGAGGAGGAGGAGAAGGAGAAAGAAAAAGAAGAGAGAAGGAGAAGAAAAAAAAGGAGAAAGAAAGAAGGAGAAGGAGAAGGAGGAGAAGGAGAAGGAGAAGGAGAAGGAGAAGGAGAAGGAGAAGAGCCCAGTCCTGTGCAGGCCTCTTTCAAGTTCAACACTGGCAGTTTGTGGGGTAGAAATTCTTGCCCCTGAGCTGCTTCTCCAAGAGCCAGAGATCTGCCTCGTGTTTTAGAAGCTAGGGAGGCTGCCAGGGATGTTGGGCAATGCTGGTTTTCAGTGCTGGTCTCCGACCCTGGTGACCCGCTGTGGGATTCCAGCACTCTAAGAAAACAGAAGGACACTGTGGGAAACAGGGGTCCTCACTTTGTAATAAGTGTTCTGGAAGCTCAGAACATGCAAGCCAAACCAGCAAAAGATGGCTGGTGGGTCCATTTGGAATAGCAGCGGCATTTATATTCCTAACACATTTCCCTTCCCGCTTGGACTCCACGCTGGCTGAGTGCTTCAGGGAGGTACAGTCTTCTCAGTGTCTAGCATTGCCCCCTCCCCAGAGACCCCATCCTATTGACTCAGGACACAAAGCCTCACCTAATGCATATCCTGGGCCTCCAAAGTTGCCCTTTTTCTTCCCCGGGGCTCAGTTACAGAGACTTTGAAAGCTGGAATGAATACAGAGCTTCTAGACATCTGGGAGCCAGCTACGGAAGACAGGGACCTAGCGCCTCCTGCGCGTCCTGCTTCCCTGCTGAGTTCTAACTGCACATCATGTGGAAAATGGACTATAATGATTTGTTTCTTACAGCCCAAGAGAAGAAACCCAAAGTCTTCTGAGGGTCACACATCCTGCCCCTGCTTCGAGCATCTCCACATGGCTTTAAACAACTCTATCTTGGGACTCAGCCTTCTAAATATATTCACAAACTCTCGGACAGCCCAGCACTTAAAAATAGCTCTTATGACCAGGCAGTGGTGGTGCATGCCTTTAATCCTAGCACTAGGGAGGCAGAGTCAGGCAGATCTTTGTGAGTTTGAGGCCAACCTGGTCTACAAAGCGAGATCCAGGACAGGCACCAAAACTACACCGAGAAACCCTGTCTTGAAAAAACAACAACAACAAAAACCCACCAGCTCTTACAAAGGACCCAAGTCCCTTGTCAGTTGTCAGCCTGAGAGAGTCGGCATCTAGAGTGGATGTGCCTGTCCCAAGCAGCTCCTGTTGGAGAGACCTATCTTGCCATCCGTGAGTCTTCCAAATCCAAGAGCAAAATCCCCTCGAGGGTAGAGATAGGGGCTTGTGACAGTGACCCCATGTCCTGTGGGGTGTGTAAGCTTATCAATACTAGATGAGTGAAGAAGGTTTTAAAGGGGCTGGAGAGATGGCTCAGAGCTTAAGAGCACTGGCTGCTCTTCCAGAGGACCTGGGTTCAATTCCCAGCATCCCCATGGAGGCTCACAACTGTCTGTAACTCAAGTTCCAGTGGTTTCAACTCCCTCATACAGACATATATGTAGGCCAAACATGAAATGCATGTAACAAATTATAAGTAGGCTTTAAAAAATCAGTATAAAGCCAGGCAGTGGTGGCACATGCCTTTGATCCCAGCACTCAGAAGGCAGAGCCAGGCAGATCTGTGATGAGGCCAGCCTGGTCTACAGGGTGAGATTCAGGACAGGCACCAAAACTACACAGAGAAACCCTGCCTCGAAAAAACAAACAAACAAACAAACAACAAAAAAAAAAACACACAAAAAAAAATCAGTATAAATAGCATGGGGAAAAAAGAAGCTCTTTGTGGGTGTCAAGTTCATCTCGGGTCATGCCAGACAAGGTGCCCAGGAAGGACCCACAGGACACTGGTGCAGGCTGACCCTGGAGCAGAAAAGAGGAGAGTCTGTAAGCATAGTTTGAAGGTTGCCCTAACAGGTCACCACTGATGCATTAGATGTGGGGTCCAAATAAGGGGCTATCTAGAGGATCCGGGTCTGGCTGGAGGAGTCAGGGGGTGGGACTGGAACCTGCCAACTAAGAGAGGACAGGCGTGAGCACAGATGTAGGGAGGGGGATCCAAGACCTACTGTTCCCCTTTGTACAGTAGAGGACCTGGAGTCCAGAGGGAGGTCAGACGTCAGTGGTTTTCTCTTCCTGACAGTGTCCATCTGTGGGTCAGGAGCTGATTCTCAAGTCAGGACTGATTCTCCAGTCCCCGGAGGCAGTTTCTCCTGAGCGAAGGTGGATTCGCTGATTGACAATCTGATTTTTAAGCATCATGTCCCTGTCCTTACCTGCTGCCCCATTCCATGCTGGACATGGAGAGCTGAGGATGTCAGATTCACCAAGACCCCGAAAAAGCCTACCTGATGAACCAGAAGAGCTTGTAGGTGGGGATCAGCAAGCTGGGCTACTGCAAGGTGGAAAGGTCAGGGTCTCTGGGTTAGCAGAGCAAAACTGGTTTGTCAGGGACTGGAATGAAGCCTGCAGCAGACGTGCATAGCTCTGTCGTTACCTGTGAGGTCTGGAAGCCTGACGACTTTTCCTGACCATTCATTCTCTTGTCCCTGCTATCTCCTGCTAATCTTATCACCAGGGCCCTGCAGGCCCCACATCCTAGTGGGTCAGAGTCAAAAGAATGAATGTAACTAACACACATGTGAGCTCACAGAGACCGTGGCAGCATGCACAGGGCAGGTACAGGTTCAAGGCAGATGTGGTCCCAACGCTGAGAGGGGGAGCTGGACACAGGGTCTCACCCCTAACCAAGAAGCTTTGTGCAATTGATAGTGCCTAGCAAGGGGAAATTTAGTTTTCTTCAATGGAGTGTCACCAAGACTATGAAGCACACGTCAGGGGAGGCCCCGTGCCCAGGAGGAGTTGCCCAACATAAAATGAACTCAGTGGTATTTTTGCAGACATTTCGCATCATTTTGCTTTGTTAGAGCATGTTTTTGTCTTATTGGTCTTTTGCTTGTATATTTTAGTTTCTATTTTTGTGATTTTGAGTATTTTGTGTATGTTTCTTGTTTGTTTTTGCTTTTTAAAGAGAGAGGGGGCATAGGATCGGGTGGGGGGGGGTTGGGAGGATTTAGGAGGAGCTGGAGGAGGAGGAGAAAAGTATGATCAGAATATATTGTATGAAAAAAAATTCAGCTGAAAAAATAATTAAGTAAAATTTGCTTTGAGATTAAAAAATAAGAGAATTGAAGGTTGTGGTGATATAGACATAAATAACAGCTATACTTTGAAAAAAAAAAAAGAATGAATGTGGGCTCTGGGGAGCCGCTCTGCCAGTAACCCCCAGAAAGATACACTGACTGATGATGAGCCTCACCCTGACCTCACTGGATTTAAAATGCCTGAAAGTGACGCCTCCTTAAAGACTCTTTCTTTGAGAAACCTGGCATCTTGTTATCCCGATGACCTCCCTAGCACTTCTTGAGATGACCTGGCATCTGGTCATGCCCCTGTCTTACCTGCTGTATCCCATGTGACCTCGACCTAGACTCTTGACGAAGAAACTTTTGCAGATCTGGTACCCAGTGACCTCCCTAGACTAGTAAGAACCTGCATCTGGTGCCGGGCCAGGCTGCAGCTTGGTTCTGTGAGCTCTAATCCCCAAGGGCTGTTTTGGAGGTTCTTAAGCACGCTGGAAAGAGATGGGCAGGGCGTCCTAGATCAGGCACCCCAGAACTCTGACTATTGACTATTTCTCCCACTCTGTCCATCTGGGGCACTTCATGGCTGTCTGCAAGGGGTTTCCATGAATCTCTAGATACACCATCACCACAGTGGTTTGGTGGAGAAACTGAGGCCAGAGGGAAGACACTGTCCAGCCAGCCAGTAGGACCGCAGCAGGGTGGTGGGCTTAGAACATTGTTCTTGCCCCTTCACTACCCTGGTTTCCCCCAGACCCTCTTGCCACCCACCTCAGCTCAGGCGCAGGGCAGCAGCTCTGACTTGGTTCTTTTGATGCTGCCCTGAGAAATTACTTCCTGCTGTCAGAACACTGCCAGCTGTAGACTTAGTTCTCTATGCCATGTCCTTGCCCTCAGCCAACCTTCTATGCCCTTGTAGCCCTTAAAGTCTTCCCGGACTGGCTCACAAGGGTCCTAGTGTTGGTTCTAGGCAGTGCTGTTTACCCTGTGAGGAAAAGTCACTATGAAAGTTTATTAGGAGAAGGGAGGGACAGGAGAGGGTGTGCTCAGGCCTGTTTGAGATACATGTGCAGAGAGAGAAAGAAGGAAAAGAGAGAAAAAGAAGGGAGGAGGAGTCTGTGACCCGATTTTTATGGATTCCCCTGCACATGCGCGTATGGGCTCACATAGCTACACCACGCATGCGCATAGAGTGCGTGATCACGCTGCGTGCAAATTAGATGGCGCTCAGGTTACATAGGACGTAAGGCTCCTTGCTTGGTTACTGAACAGCGTATGTATGTATGGTCATGTAGCAACACCCAGTGCATGGAGCACCTGAATGTATACATGACCGTGGGCATGTCCCCACACCTCCCTGTCTTCATTTTAAAATGACCATCATTTCTCCTTTGTAGTCTGCTAGATTTATAAGATAATGTGTGGGGCATGATGGTACACGCCTATAATCCCAGCACGGGGGAGGTGGAGGCAGATCCTGCGTCAGGAACAGAGTACCACCCATACTCATAAAAGCGACCCCAACTAAAATGAAGGGGTTGGCCGGGCGGTGGTGGCGCACGCCTTTAATCCCAGTACTCGGGAGGCAGAGCCAGGCAGATCTCTGTGAGTTCGAGGCCAGCCTGGGCTACCAAGTGAGTTCCAGGAAAGGCGCAAAGCTACACAGAGAAACCCTGTCTCAAAAAATAAATAAATAAATAAATAAATAAATAAATAAATAAATAAATAAATAAATAGAATGAAGGGGTTGGACTGGAGAGATGGCTCTGTGGTTAATAGATGGTCTCCTTCTATGGAGGTCAGTTCCCAGCACCCACACTGGGCGGCTCACAACTGCCTGTTACTGCAGCTACAGAAGGTCTGATGCCTCCAAGGGCACCTGCACTGGTATGCACATACCCAGACAAGTAATTTAAAAAAAATAAATAGAGTTGGGCAGTGGTGGCACATGCCTTTAATGCCAGCACTCAAGAAACAGAGGCAAGTGGGTCTCTGTGAGTTCAAGGCCAGCCTGGTCTACAGAGCAAGTTTCAGGACAGCCAGAACTACTAGAGAGATCCCTGTCTCAAGTGTGTGTGTGTGTGTGTGTGTGTGTGTGTGTGTGTGTGTGTGTGTGTGTTTATGTGTATAAATGTTTTGTCTGCATGCATGCATGCATGTATGTATGTATGCATGCCACATGTGTATCTGGTGCTCATGGAAGTCAAAAAAGGCCAGCAGATCCCCTGGAACTGGAGTTATGAATGATTACAAACCACCATGTGAGTGTGGTGGAACTGAACCCAGGTTCTCTGTAGGAGTGACAGGTGCTCTTAACTTCTGAGCCATTCCTCCAGCCCCTCAAAGAATAATTTTAGAAAACAAAACAAAAATACCACTGAACTAGTGTGTAGGAAGCACCCATTCTATGTGCCGGGAAGACTGTTATTCTGGCAGTCACAGGAAGAGAGCCAGCCCTCGGGACACTGTTACTGGAGGAGTCATATAACACATGATCACAGAAAGATGTGTAAAACCACAGCAGGGGAGGAATAAGCCCATGAGATATCATCTGGGCTCCCTACCTTCACTGCCATGGCAGGGACGGTCCCTGAGGGCAGTGTGACTCAGCCTGAGTAGATAGCATAATGGCCCCTGCTTCATCTCGGGGTCATTTTCAGCTTTGGGCTTTTTTATGGGGTGTGTGGCCATCAGGACCAGAACATCTGGTGTCTAGTCGCCCAGGGGAGAGCCTGACCAGTCACGCAGGTTGGCTCTGAGCTGCTGGTAGCATCTGGATTCACTTCAGGCCTCATGTCCCAACGCCAAACTGCTCGGGACAACCTTAAAAAGTTAGGATAGTTGAATGACATTCCCACATGGGTGGGGGACCTAGAACAGGGGTCTAGTGAATGGAGAGTCCAGGAAAGAAGGCAAAGCCAAAGGAGAAGAGCAACCCAGAACTCTATTTTTCAATGTTTTTTTTTATTACACTTACTTGTGTGTATTACACTTACTTAATTGTGTGTATATATGTGGGTGTATACACACCACAGCTCAAGTGTGAAGGTGAGGAGACAACCTCTGAGAGTCAGTTCTCGCCCTCCACCTATGGGTCTCAGGGATTGAACTCAGGTCAGCAGGCTTGGCAGCAGACACCTTTATCTGCTGAGCCATCTCACTCACCCCAGACCAGAAACTCTTCAGAGAACATCCCAAGAAGTGTGGCCACAAAAGGACCCAGGAGGGCAGGTGTCTCCATGATGGGTGAGATGACCTGCTGACGTCCCACGCAACCTAAGTCAGAAGCTCATTTTTTAGTAAAAGGGGGGGAACCTGTAGGGTCCCGGCCCCCATTTTGGGTAGCTGTTGCTTTGCTCACTGTCCTTGACCTTGATGTCCTCCCTATGCTGATTCCCTCCCGGGTTCCACCTTCCTGAAGGCTTAATCCTTGTCTGTGTATCCTGCATAATGGGTGTTAACAGCTTAGATGCAAGATTGTAAAACATCGAACTTCTGCCCTCCGGGGTTCTCTCATTGTGGTGTAAGCCTGTATTTAAGACCTCCTCCCTCCTTCAATAAACGGAATTTGGCATTCAAAAAAAAAAGCACCCAGGAAAGAGAGAAGAGACGGAATTGGGGGGCTCTCAGGGGATGATGGGAGTAGAGTCGAGGATGTCCAGTGATAGGGGAAGGGTTGGATTGTTACAGGGTGAGGGTCTTATTGTGGAGTTCCCCAGGAGGAGACACCATAATGCTTAGCCCACAAGCACACGGGCTCAGGGTCCAGCCCAGAGACCACTGGAGGCACAGAGCTGGGTAAGCAAGTCACAAGCCAAGCAGGACCATAGGTAGACTGTGAGGAAAACGAGTTGCAACCAGAGAAAAGAAAAATCACAAAACGCTGAACAAAAGCGCCCTCAACCCTTAGAACCTCATGTCCCCCCTAAAACCCGAGGTACATAGCAAGGAATTTGGGGGTGCAGTGGAGTTCCGTCTCTAGAGATGGACATGCTTCAGACATGGATCTTCCCCAGAAACTCCTCAAGGAACCAGCCCTGCCAAGGCCCAGCTTTCATCTACTGAGCAGATTCCAGCTTCTGACCTGCAGAGGGGAGAGGATCGAGTTGTGTTATTTTAAACCGTGAACCGTATAAGGTTTGTTCCAGTAGCTAGCGGAAAACTGAGACAGAAATAAAACACCTGAAAATGCCAGTTCTTAGCTCTGGGGAGGGGGGCTGGGCTATAAGAACCCCTTTTTTTCTTTAATCTCTACATTTTCTAATTTTCCTATAAAAGCACTGTATGCATTTATCTTTTTTTTTTGGGGGGGGGCAGGGTCTCACCTTGTAGTCTTGACCCAGAACTGAATATATAGACCAGGCTGGACCTGAATTCAGAGGTCACCTGACTCTGCCTCCTGGGTACTGAAATTAAAGGCATGTTTCACCACACCTGGTCCTAACTCACTTTGGTTGAGGTGTGGATGTCTGTAGCCCAGACTAGCCTGGGATTCACCAAGTAGCCCAGGATAGACTCAAACTCCGCACAATCCTGATGCTGGGGCAGGGACCCAGGGCTACACCCTTTCTAGACAAGCAGTCTTCCACCCAGCTTCATCCCCAGCCCTCTTACTCATTCAATAGCCCAGGCTGGCCCTGAAGCTTCCACTCGGCTTCTTCAGCTCCCCCTAGCAGCTGGGATTATAAGCGGGTGCCACACACCTTCTCACCCTATCCACATATGGTACACTTGGGACAGGAGGGGACACTCGAAACCGAAGGTTCCCAGTCATCTCTACCACATAAGGGCACCGATCCCAGCACCCCACCCTCATGACCTCCTCTAACCTCAGGGATTTTCCCAGGGGTCTCATCCCCAATAACTGGGGTTAGGCTTCATCTCATGAATTTGGGGTCACTCAGTGTCGGACAGCGTACTGCTCTTGCAGAGGATCCAAGGTTGGTTCCCAGTACCCTAGTCCCGTGGTTCCCAATGGCCGTGTGACTCCGGCTCCCAGGGAATCTGATGCCTCCTGAGGAATCTGTGCTCAGTGCGCATACCCACTCGTGTGTGTGTGTGTGTGTGTGTGTGTGTGTGTGTGTGTGTGTGTGTGCGCGCGGCCAGGGGATGGGGCAGTCTGGGAGAACCAGCCACGGCTCAGGGCCGAGGGGCCACAGTCTAGATGCAAGATGGCAGGGAGGCGAGCCTGAGGCCCAGCCCCCGGGGCCGCCCATTTGGTCACCATTCTACTCAGGGGGCATTTGGCTCTCCTATGTCCTCGTGAAAGGAACTGAACTCTGACCCCTGGGCAGAGTCCTCTCTAGGATAAGAGGACAGACCCTCCTCCTACCCCTGTGTGTTGTCAGTCTAGGAACAGGCAAGGACAACCTAGGCCATTCCTACCCATAGTTCTCAGCGTTCACAGCCATCCCAGGTCCAAGCCGGCTTTATCCTCCCTCTCCCACCTCCCTGGGCATGTGGTGATGGCTTTGTAGGTCCACGGGAAAAGCTTGGGCCTATGTCTAACCTTCACCTGACCCCCGAACCCTGGGGATGCTGGGGGGACCCTGGCACAGATAGGTTTTTGGCTGCAGCGGGGGTTGGAATGCAGTCTCGCTCCCGGGTTGGCTCGAGCCCCACTGTGCTTGGGTGAGCCGGGGGCCAGCACTGACCCACGGCTGGGTGTTCTAGCGTTCAAACCCAGCAGTGAGAGATGGGTTGTTCCAGAGATGACCAGCCATCGCCAGCGTCCCTTTTCAAGCACCTCTGAGCCTTGTTATTGCTCACAAACGCAGGACCTGTTTCTCGAGTGAACCCTTCCATCCCAGCAGGCAGAGAGCCTCAGAAGGAGGAAGGACCATCTGGAAAAAGTCTAAGCAAGGCCAAGGCTCGACACCAAGGTCATTTTAGAGCAGGCGGGCCTGGAGGGCTCCTTTTCCAGAACTGCAGGACAAGTTAGCCCTGGGAGGGCGAGGTGGGGTGTGGGGTTGGGGAGAGCCTGAATAAATAAGGATTGACAGGCACAGCTCCACCAAGACTGCAAAACGCTCCAGCCCTCACAGGTATCCCCTGAGGACCATTCCAGAACGGTGAGTGATGCAACCTTATTTCCAGCCTGTGAATCATTGTCCACTGTCCCCGGGGGAAGATTGCAATGAATTACAGGGCAGCCATGGTTGCCTAAGCAAGGCCCCCGGCCCAGGTCAGGAAGACTTCCTGGAGGCAGGATGCCTTAAGGAAAGTCAGTGTTCCTGGCAGAGGGAATTGCTTGTGCTAAGGCGGAGTGAGAAGAGCAGGGTGCCGGGTGCGGGAAGCTTGTTAGGAAATGCAGGGTGTGGGCGGGAATTCCCTGCCCAGCGTGTCCCTGCGTCCCCCCGCACCCAGCGCGGGTGTCAAGCGCCCTCTGGCGGCGTTCCTGGGCGCTGCGGACAAGGAGCGGGCGGTTGTGTGCCCCAGGGTGGTCCGCCCGAGTCCTATCAGAACCAGAAAAAGAAAGAACTTTGCGATAGAAAGAAGCAGTTTATCATTGTCTTAAGTTTCTTTCTTGGCGCCGTGCTAAAACGCACAAATGCAACTTAAAGAAGGCTTTATATGGGCTCAGAGTTCAAGGTATAAGTCCGTCACGGTGGGAAATCAAGCAGCTGGGCTACATCGTTTCCACATCCACAGTCAGAAGACAGCAATGAACACATGCATGCTAGCACTCAGCACGCCGTCTCCATTTTATATATCCCAGGATCCCGTGCCCAGAGAAGGCTGCAACCCACAATTAAAATGGGTTTTCCCGCTTCAGTTAACATAAAACGATATCCCACAGGCATTCCCAGAGGCTCATCTTCCAGGTCATTCTAGATTCTGTCGTGCTGACAATTTACACTCACCATCACAAATATATCATTTGTTTTCTAGTTTTCTGTTTTGCTTTGAGTCAGGGTATCTATTGTGTAGCCCTGACTATCCTTGAGCTAGCTATATAGACCAGGCTGGCCTCAGACTCAGAGATCCATCGCTTCTGCATATAGAGAGCTAGGATTAAAGATGTGCATCACCATGCCCAGGTGCTTACTAGTTTAAGACAAGGTCTTATGTAGTCAAGGCTGGCCTTGTAGTCAAGAATTACCTTACAATGACTTTGCCTCCACTTCATAAATTCTAGGATTAAAGGCTTGTGCCACAAGACCAGATTAACATTATAATTAAAATTTTTAATTGTGTGTATGTATACATGCATGTCCACATCATAGCACACATGTAGAGGTCAGAAGACAACTTCAGGGAGTCTGTTCTCTCCTTCCTCCTTCCTGTGGGTCCAGGGTTAAACTCAGGTCACTAAGGTTTGCTTGGTAAGTGCCATTACCAGCTAAATCATCTCCCCAGCCCCTGAACATATGATTTTGACATGGTTGTCCTTATATGAACTCAACCTTAAAGTAATTTTAATTCGGGGCTGGAGAAATGACTCATGGGTAGAGCGTGTCCTGTGCAACAAGCATGAGAACCCAAGTTCGGATCCCTCTGCCTGCCTCCATCCCATCTGCTGGCTCTACAACCGAGCCACCACTGTGGAGCTGAGAAACTGATGCCTTCAGGAAGCCGGGTCTGGAAGAACTGGGTGGACCCTCTTCTCAGCCACTGGCCTCTATACTGTTAGGAATAGCGAGGCAAGCCAGCCTTGCCTCCCCAGGCAAAATCAAAAGTATAATTTTAAGAAAAAAACCTGAAGTCCTGGGAGGGATGGCTCCGTGGTTAAGAGCATATACCGCTCTTGCCAAAGACCTGAGTTTGGTTCTCAGCACCCATACCAGGTGCTCACAACCGTCTCTAGCTCCCGGGAAATCTAGCACATGCACTCATATACACCCCAAACAGACACATCATTTAAAATAATACAAATGCGTCTTTTTAACAAGTGGGCATCCCAGGGCTTGTTCAGTGGGTAGAAACACTTTCTGTTTAAGCACGACTCCGAGTTGAAATCTTTGGGCCCCCCTTAAATGGCCACTCAAATCTGTAACCCCAGCGCTGGAGAGACAAGAGGATTGCTGGGTTTTGCTGGCTGCCAGCCTGGCTCGGGGTTCAGTGGGAGACCCTGTCTCAAGGGAATAGGGTGGAGAGTCATACAGCGGAACATCTGCAGTCCCCTTCTGGTTTCCGCCCACGTGCACACAGACATGCAAATACACCATTTCACATGGGTGGAGATCCAAAGACAGTGTGCAGAGTCGTTTCTGTCCTTTCAACACGTGAGTCCCTGGGACTGAACTCAGGTCAGGAGGCTTGGTAGCAATCGCCTTTATCTACTGAGCCACCGTGCCAACCCCTAAAATTGTTATTATTTATAACCCACCCAGTCTGCTTTTGTTATAGCTGCTTGAATGGAATGAGACAACCTCAAGGTTGGCAAATAATTTATATTTTCACATTGTACACATTTTTGAGGTATAACATAGAAAACAAACTGCACAATTTTCTGAATTTTTTTTTTTTAATTTGGATTTTTGAGACAGGGTTTCTCTGTGTGCCCCTGGCTGTCCTGGAACTCACTCTGTAGACCAGGCTGGCCTCGAACTCTGAGATTCACCTGCCTCTGCCTCCTGAGTGCTGGGATTAAAGGCATGTGTCATCATGACCAGCACAAAATTTGTTGAGTTTTAACAGGGATATATCACCCATGAACACACCAGCAAAGTAAGATATGGTCATTTAATCACTCCAAAGCTTTCTCCTGATCCTTTGTAATATAGCCCCGTATTTGTGTGTGTGTGTGTGTGTGTGTGTGTGTGTGTGTGTGTGTGTGTGTCTGAGTTTATCTGTGTTATGTTTGGGGCTCACTCTGCAGCTCAGGCTGACTTCAAACTCATGGCAATCCTCCTGCCTCAGACTCCGAGTGCTGAGATTACAGTTATAAACCACAAGGCTGGACTTTGGTTCCTCTTCCTCTCCCCCTCCTTTGTCCCACCTCATCTCCATTCTGCCAGCCGTGGGTCTGCTTCTGTCGCTGTGGGTTAGATTTACGTTGCATTCTCCATAATTACATGTAAATAGAACCATACAGCAATCTCTCCTTCGGCCTGGGCCCGGCTTCTTTCCCTCGGTGCAATTTTCACTCAGCGAAATCGTTTGGCGATTCATCCGTTTTGTTACATGAGATTAACAGTTTGTCCCTTCTCATGCCTGAGCAGACAGCATTGAACGGTGACGTGGTTGCCATTAGCTGGCCCGTTTGCCTGTTGATGGACACTTTTCTCCTTTAACTGTTACTGGTGGCACAGCTGTGCACATTTTAATTGCCTTGGTGAACCTATGAGCAGAATGGCTGGATCCTGGGACAGACACATGTTTAGCCTTTTAAGAAACTGAGGCATAAACTGGGCTCGGTGGTGCACACCTTCAATCCTAGCACTGGGGAGGCCAGGGTAGTCTACAGAGTGAGTTCCAGGACAGCCAGGGCTATACAGAGAAACCCTGTCTGGAAAATAAACAAAACAATAATAAGAACAAAAGGCCCACCGAGGGCAGTGGTGGCGCACGCCTTTAATCCCAGCACTCGGGAGGCAGAGCCAGGTGGATCTCTGTGAGTTTGAGGCCAGCCCGGGCTACAGAGTGAGTTCTAGGAAAGGCACCAAAACTACACAGAGAAACCCTGTCTCAAAAACCAAAAAAAAAAAAAAAAAAAAAAAAGCTTCATAAAAGACTTGGCTTCCAGTGAGCAGTGTTCCCAGATGGGGAGGTGACCCAATCAGAAGGGCTCTGACCGCTCCCCCTCCATTGATATTTGACAGGCTGCTGTGAGGTAATGGGAACTCAGGATGTAGGGCCTTGTCCAAGGGCACAGGTCCTTGTGGGTGTTCCCTTAGGGACACTTTGTCCCCAGCTCCTTCTGTTTGCTCTCTGAGTCCTGGTTGCTGTGAGGTGAGCAGCCCTGCCCGCCACCCGACATTCTGCCTCAGACCCAAAGCAACGAGCAGCGAGTGGCTGGCGGTAACCCCGGAAACCAGGAGCCCAAACCTTTACTCCTCTAAAGCCGCTTTCTCAAGTATTTTGTCACGGTCCCCGAAATCTCACGACACACCCACCCACCCTTGTCACGCTGTCTGACTTCTGAACACTGGGAAGTGGGTGTAGCAATGTGTCATGGACACAGCTCACTCCCTACTAAAGGATGCGGAATTTCTTCTCCTGGGCTCATAATGTATCTTCTCGGGGCCCAGTGTATTCTAATCTGCTATTAAAAGACTTCTTTTTCCCCCATGGTGCTGAGGATGGAACTGAGAGTCTCACGCATGTGCTCTACCGATGAGCTGCACTCCAGTGCAGTGCGGGTTTGTCTTCCTATTTTCTGCCTGTAAGAATCCTTTCTAAAGCCGGGCAGTGGTGGCGCACACCTTTAATCTCAGCACTCGGGAGGCAGAGGCAGGTGAATCTCTGTGAGTTCGAGGCCAGCCTGGTCTCTAAAGCGAGTTCCAGGAAAGGTGCAAAGCTACACAGAGGAACCCTGTCTTGAAAAACAACAACAAAAAGAATTCTTTCTATAGTCTAGGTCCTACATTTTTTGTTTAGTGTATGCACACACATGCGTGTGTGTGTGTGTGTGTGTGTGTGTGTGTGTGTGTGTGTGTGTGTGTGCAAGTTTATTTGTGTATGTGTATGCTCGCATGAAGGCCAGAAGAGGGTGTCTGATGTCCTCCACACATACATCTCTGCCTATTCCTTTGAGGTAGCTCAGCATGTGGTTGTGGGACCCAAACTCTGGTCTTCATGATCGAAGAGCAAGAACCCTTAACAGCTGAATTATCTCTCCTGCCTCAGCCTTCTGGGTGCTTGGATGACTGGCATGCACCACCATGCCTGGTTTATAAAGCCCTGGGTACAGACCCCACCTGTCCTCCCACGCAGACCTCCCCACTGGCTGCTCCGTGGGCTGCGCCCGTTCAGCCTCAATGCCCGCTCTGTTCTGCCCTGAGGCTGCCACCTCCTTCTCTGTGAGGAAGACCAACGCCCATAGGGTGCCCTGTTGATTGGGCCCGAAGTAGATGCATCTGCAGGCCACACAGGAGCGGCCGCTCTGGTGGATCTAACCTGGGTGTTTTTAACTGCGGCGCAGGCTGCTGCCACAAGCCGACAGAAGGGGGCAGCATGGAGGCAGGGCCGGAGAGGGAAGCTTGGCAGGGACAGGGTTCTGGACCACTCACTCGCCTGGGACCCTCTCTAGTCACGAAAGCACCCCTGTTGCTAAAATTCCTTCCCAGGGGGAGATGTAGCCAACATCTACCCCTCCTCCTAAGGTCCCAAAGATTCCACCAGAGTTCACTGTGGGGCACCAATGAGTTTATTGGGCTTACTCACAAAGCATAGGTGAGGAGGGATTGTTGCCAGGACTGGGGGGCGCCTCCCGGCAAAAGGCTGCACGTGACAGTCTGTGCAGCAGGAATGGAGCCCCCTCCCCACCGATATCCTCTAGCCCCTCCCCCAACTCCCCCAAGACCCCGAAGTCCTGAGCAATTAGGGAAGAATTAGGGAATACGGATGGTTGGGGGCAGGGGCGGTGGACTCAGATGAGGGTCCCATGACCCTCTCTGCCCCCTCCATTTGTGAGGGGACGTTGGTAATCGACAAGCCCAGCTGTGATGATTTTTTTGTGACCAGGCGTAGCAGAACTCCTGAAGACGACAACAGGTTTGGAGGACAGTCCTGCTCAAGTTCTGTTTGGAGCAGAACAATGAATGGTTGGCCTCCCGCTGGAATCCCAGGAAAGGTAGGGCTCCATCCCCCATGAGGCTGTTAGCCTTCTTCTGGACAGACTCAGGGCTATTCAGGTTCGACTGCCTTTGAGGGGAAGAGGAAGAGGGCTGGGTTCAAACCCTGAGTTTAATTAATTAGCCTCTGGTTCCTCCTCGCAAGAGTGGGTGAGTCACTGACTCGGGCAGAATCCGACTTGTGAAATCAGGTCCCATTTCTGCTGCCCAGGCCCAGGGTGAGCTTGGCAGATGGATCCAGTCTGGCCAGGCCTTGGAAAAGTCGAGCGCTGGCCAGAGAGCAATCTTAGGCTGTTCTTCAGGAACGCCGAGGCCACCAGCACAACTGGAAGCTGTGGAGGGCCACCTCCTCCAGTAAGTCTTCCCTGACTGCAGTCTCACAGAGCTCTGCCCACATACCTGCCTCAGCACCTGGCTCTCTAGCCTCTCCATAGGCACTTGCTCTTTCTTCTCAGGATAATCATAATTGGGAGCTTTGCGAAGTCCTGGTCTGCAGTTGCAGGGATCGGGTGGTGACGACGCCCCTCAGTGTTACCAGCATGCAGCCCTCAAGGACCTGCCAGGGGAGGCAGGCAGCTGGCGGAGGAGGGCACAACGGAACCCATTATTTCTCTGAGTTCTGGGTCTTAGAGAAAATACAGGGACCGCACAGAGTCTAGGCATGCCGGGGCTGCCAGACATCCTCCCGTGGAGCCTGCACAGGGCCCCGTGAGCGGCCGGTTCTGTTCCATTTTGCAGAGGAGGGGGCTGAGGCTCGGAGAGGCTGAGCTGTGCTCCCAGTTTGGAGGGAGGAGGTGGTGTCAACAGAACTGGGGATGACTTCCCTGTTCCTCCCAGCTGTCAGTATCTAGAAGGAAGAAGTGCTCCAATAAATGTGCACTTCCTTCTCGACTTGTGGGGAAACTGAGGTCTGCGGCAGGGCCTTCCCTGGCTGGCAGTCACTGTGCGTGATGGGCTCTGGTAAGACTTGAACCCAAGCCCCTGCTTTTTTTTGTTGTTGTTATTCTTGATCTACAGCCCCTTCCTCTTCTGCCCCTGACCATGGTCGCACAGCCCTGGTCCTGGGCCTTCTGGCTGTGACCTGGTGGCTCCTGAGGGAACTTTGAGGAGACTCAGGGTTCCTTTAGCTAAAACCTACTTTAGCTTCTTAAACAGAAAGTGCCTTTTTTTTTTTTTTTTTTTTTTCTTTTTTTTTTTTTACTCCAGTTCTGCCAGGTACAGCTGTGGTCCACAGCAGCCAGGGAGCCAGGTGTCCTGGACATGAGGGACTCTGGACATGAGTATGCCTCTCATACCTGCTAGGACAACCTATCACAGCTGGCCTGTCCCTCTGGTGACCACTCCTGCTGTCGTTAACAGCCAGCAGCAACCTCTGCAGCCAGTGGGGTTTTCACAATCTTGGGACAGTGACTCTGGCCTCATCCAGTGTGGGGGTCTCTGTAAATGCCACAGCCAGCAGAGTAACAATTTGCACGAGGCAAGAAGGAAATCTGGTTCAATACAACATAGTTAGCTGGTGGTGTTTCAAGCTTCTAGGGTCTGACCCCAAGCTGTTTATTGTAAGCATATTTAAGGACAGGACAATTTTGGGAAAGAGTTTCCTGGTAACTATTATTTCAATAAAGTTTAAGGCGTGACTAGATCCAATCTTTTGCAAAGTATGTGTGACCTCTTCCATAAGGATAGGTTCTATAGCTTAATTAAGGGCCTAAGGGAGGATTTGGTGTGATCTAGGTCATCAAGAAGTCACTGTCTCAGTTAGGTTTTCTATTGCTATGAAGAGACACCATGACCACGGCAAGTCTTACAAAGAAAACATTTAATTGTGGTGGCTGGCTTGAGTTCAGAGGTTCAGTCCATTATCATGTCGGGATATGGCAGCGTGCAGGCAGACATGGTGCTGGAGAAGGAGCTGCTACATGCTGATATGCAGCAACAGGAAGTAAATTGTCTCACTGGGTGTGGCTTGAGCATATATGAGACCTCAAAGTCCACTTCCACAATGACACACTTCCTCCAACAAGACCAGACCACACATTCCATTAGTTCCCTTTGGGGGCCATTTTCTTTCTAACCACCACGGTCACCAAGCTACAAAGTACATGTGACTGTCTGACATCTCCCCTAGGGATGGGTTCTATTGACTGAGAAATAATGCTCAAGGTAGAGGTCTAGGGAGGAAGAGTCTGGGATAAACACAGTGGTCTCCGGGATTCCGGTGCAGCCTGACCCTACAGATGGAATAGATCACCAGGCTATCAACAACATCCATTCCCAGCCTTCTGGGTGGAAAACAGGTATACATCGCTTCCATTGAAGAGACAAGCATGCATATTTAACATTCCTGGCTTCCCTGGTGCTTATCAGTGAGCACAAGGACCTCCGTGCTCTCTACAATCCTGCCCTGTTCATTTGCCTTTCACTGGTTCAACATGCATTTATAGAGGGCCTACTGTATGCCAGCTTCTGAGGGCAAACAGCTGTGTTCCTCCTCAAGGGTGCAGCAATACACCCAAGAACTACCTTCCTTTGCTTCCCCCCACCCACTTCCTCTTTTCCTAGTTTACTTCTTCCTCTAAATAGTGATGTAGTGGTTTGGAAGGACACAGGGTTTCTGGGCAGGAACAGGCTCTTAGGGATCAGGGAAAACCAGACCCAGAACTGGGTCACAGAGTCTCAACACTTCCCTGGAAAAATGATGTCTGAACTTGATGGGAAGGAGCTTTCCAGACAGAGGAAATAACACTAAGAGTTTATGGAAGGACGGCCGCGAGTACAGACACCAAAATAACAGGAGCGGGGGCAGGGGCTCCGGGGCATCTGGTCCCACCTGCAGAAAAGGGAAGGATTCAGATTTGGGCTTTGGAAAAGTCTCTCTAGCCAGGGGTTGGTGTCCACCTTTAACCCCAGCATTTGAGAGGTAGAGGTAGGTGGATCTCTGAGTTTGAGGCCAGCCTGAGTGAGTTCCAGGACAGCCAGGGCTACATAGAGAGACCCTGTCTCAACAAAACAAAAACAAAATAATACAGAGATTCTGGATGACAAGTATTATTATTATTTGTTAAAGATTTTATTTATGTCTGTCTGTCCATGTCTGTAATCCTAGAGTAGGCAAGAGGATTCCAAGCTCAAGTCAGTTTAGGATACTTAGCAAGATTCTGTTTCAAAATATAAACATCTGAAATGGCTGAGGATATATAGCTCAGTGGGAGAGCACTTGCCAGCATGTTTGAGGCCCTGGGTTCAAATTCTTAGTACAAAAATAATGTTATCCCAAATCTCCCTGATCTCAGTTCTATAAGGTGTTGCTTTCAAAATCTGTGAATCTCTCCTCCTCACCAAGGCATCAGCATCTAATTATAATTGTAAGGTTGTCCCCTCCAGGGCAGTTTCAGTGGGAGCTATTAAAAGAAAAACAGAGTGCTAATGAGAGAATTCTAGATAACACTGAAGACAATATTCTTTGGAGGCTGGGGAGAGGACCTGAGTTCAGATCCCCAGCACGCATATAAAAAGCTGGTTTTTGAGACAGAGTTTTTGGAGCCTGTCCCGGAACTCACTCTGTAGCCCAGGCTGGCCTCAAACTCACAGAGGTCCTCCTGCCTCTGCCTCCTGAGTGCTGGGATTAAAGGTGTGTGCCACCACCACCCGGCTAATCCATATATTTTTAAAGCTGGACTTAGCGGCACATGCCTTCAAGCCTAGCATCCAGCAGGTGTCACTGGGGCTTGCTGGACAGCTGGTTTAGCATAATTGGTGAGCTCTGGGTCAGCTATTTTAAAAAGAAGAAGATGGAGAGCAATAGGATACCTGAAATCAGCCTCTGTCCTCTACATAGTCATACACACACACACACACACACACATACACACACATAGCACACACACAAGCATGCACACACATACATACAACCACCACCCACACCCACAAAAAGATCATATTCTGTTTCATGACCTTTGATAAGCAGCAGAGGAGAGAAAGGAGTCAAGAGACACTTTCCAGGCAGCTGTTTCACTTACAGCAGGGTGACTGAAGGGAGGGGCCGGTACCAGGCTTTTTCTTTTGGACCACCCAGCAGCTCCCCAATCATGACACAGAGACTTATTAGTTTTGAATGCCCAGCCTAGCTTAGGCACGTTTCTGGTTAGCTGTTTATACTGAAATTAACCTGTTTCTCTTTATCTATCATTTGCCTCAGGGCTTTTTACCTTTCTTACTTCTGTATATCTTATTTTCACTGCTTCTCTATGCTGACGCCACCTTCAATTTCTCCTTCTTCTTCTCTCTTGTTCCTTCCTTTTGTCTCTTCTTTCTGAGCCTGGATTTCTTCTTCTATTTATTCTTTCTGCCTGCTAGCCCTGCCTATCCTTTCTCTGCCTAGCTATTGGCTATTCAGCTCTTTATTAGACCAATCAGGCGCCTTAGGCAGGCAAGGTGAAACAGACGTAACGTTTCTTTACATAATTTAACACACACCCTTACATTGTTGAACACATGCAGCATAACCAAAAGTAACACTCCTTTACACAGTTAAAACAATATTCTGCAGCATAAACAAATGGACCACATCTTTGCCTAGTTAAAATGATATTCCATAACAGAGGACCTTGTAGTCTAGTCCCGAGGATGGCTGCATTTAGCTTCCCAGATGAAACAGAGGCTGGGGTCCCTATGTGGTGGTGATGTACACCTGTGATCTCAGTACTGGAAGACAGAGGCAGGAGGATCAGTAGTTGAAAGCCAAGGAACAGGTTCTGAGCGAGTGGGAGAACCCTGGGTCCTAAGAATGTCTGGCCAGGGAGCTGGAAGTGTGCACTAGCACCACCCAGGAAGCTCTTGCCGTTAGCAGATTCTCAGGTGATGATAGAAGACCCTTGCTCCTTGGTAGGCTGGTTAAAATCTGCCTACCCTGAGCTTGGACTGATTGCTTTTTTTCTCCGGGAGACCCAATCAGACTCACAGGATAGTAAGGTCAGAGGTAATGGGGCTTATCCGGTCTCTCACCACATTGTGCAGACCATTGACAGGGTTGATGATTTGGTCCATCCTGGCATGGGGCTCTCAGATGAACCAGTCCTCTCTAACAGGTCTCTAGGGTTCCTGGACACTCAAATAAATGAGGGAAGGAGACCATGCGCATTTGTCCTGATCAGCTCTTAGAGTAAGATATCCCCAAACAGGTAGAGATAAAAATGGAACCACAGATGTCCCCTCAGCATACTAGGCTGACAGTAACCTGAAAAGTCAAGCAACTGACCCATTAAAGAGAGTGACTTGTGGTTGATTTCCGGTTGTGCAAAACTTGGCTTCACGGTTCCAGGGTGTGTGGAACTTCATGGAATGAAGTGCAGCAGAGGGCAGCTGGGTTCCTGTCAGTGTGTTCTGTAAGTGGAGAGCAGAATAGAAAAACAGACCGGCCAGACAAAGGCAAATGCAGGTTATTTATAACTTAAGTTTTATTGTGTTTCTGCCATAACAAATTAATATTAAACACAACTAAGACACATTTATTACCTTATGGTTCTACAGGCGGTTAGGAGTCCAGCTGCGTCCCATTGGACTAACAAGGCATTTATCATTGTCAAGTCTTTCTGAAGGTCAGGTGTTTTTTTTTTAAAGTCTTACAGGCCCAGGCTGACAGTCCAGTCAATCCTTTTGTATATATTCATGTGTGGACATGTGCACCACAACACACTGTTGTACCCAGAGTCCCCCAAAGACCACCAAGAGACCCAATCTGATGCAAAAGCGAAGAGTCTTTGTATTGTTACGAGTTAACTCAGGACTCCCCATTCGTCTGACGCAGAAGCGGAGCAGGAGAGACCCCCGAGTAGCCATGGGGCAGGGTTTTTAAAGCAAAGAGGGCGTGGGGTCTACAGACCACATAGGAACAGACTCAGGATGGGTTTATGGGAGTGGCAATTATGTTAGTAACTTTTAATTGGCTAGGGTTAGTTGGGGGTTACAGTTACCATTTTTGGGCAGGCCTGGAAAGTCCCAGGCTCTGTCCTTGAGCTGCCATGGAGGCTGGCTGACCTAGCACGTACTGACAATGGGAGCTGGCTCAGTGGCCCAGGCTCTGTTCTTGACCCATGCATTAGCTCTAAGTTGATCTGGCTGAACTTTGAACAGTCAGATTTGCGCAGAAAGGGAGCTACTGCAAGGACTATGCCTTTTGTTCACGGCCCTCCCAGAGACTGCTTGCTCAAGTCTCAGGAAACTGAAATTGAGGCCTGATCTCTGAGAGAAGACTGAGCAGCCTGTTATGGCATCTGCTTGGTCCTTTCAACACATGTGAAGGTCAGAGGAAAACTAGTCAAAGCTGGTTCTCTCCATCCATCATGTGGGTCCCTAACATCGAGCACAGGAGGCAGGCACGTGAACTCGCTGAGCTATCTCACTGGCCCACGGCCTCCTATCTTGAATGCTGGGATTACAGGTATGCACCAACAAGCCTGCTTGCTCTCCTATTTTAAAGACACAAACCGACCATGCTCATATTCAACCTGCTTTACTTAACATGGACCAAGTGATGAGAACCCAGATCAAGAAACAGAGCCTTGGAGCCAGGAAAGTGTGGCTTACTGGATATCACAGCAAGATATCCTATGCCTGCTACTCAGAGGAGTCCCCATGTGGCCAATGAGTGTTACCGATGAGAAAATCCAAGTGATGTTCGTGTATTGTTCAACAAATACATTCTGGCACCTGTCCTGGAATGGATGCCAGGGAAACTGGAATGAATTGATTTGATCTTGGTCCTTTGGAGGCAACTGTGCCGGGTCGAGGGAGAGGGATTTCGAAGTGGCTAAGGATGCAGTACTTTGGTCAAACTCTTCAGAAGGCTTCTCGGGGAGGTGAGCCTTACGGTGATTATGGTGTTGGAGCAGCAAGGATTTCAGGCCAGAGCCTGGCCTGGCAGTGGGGATGCGGAGACAGTGAGTGACATGGCTTCCCTGGAAGTAAGGAAGTGTAACACTGCCAGCTTCTGAGACCTCGAACACGCTGTCTGATGGCCATATCCTCCCCCTCAGTCTCAATAGCCAAACCCCAGCTCTCCAGGCTCACAGCTGGTCACCTCAGCCTCCGTGCTGTGTCCTCATTAGCAGATGGGGGTCACAGGCCCAGGGAGAGAAGAGGAAGGCCATTCATTCCTTTGATGCACACCTTTCTACAGAGTCCCTCCTGTGCTTGGCTCTGGGACCATGGAAGGAGTCTCAGACTCAGGCCCTGCTCTGAGGGTGTCAGGGGACAGTGGCCCAGATCTCCAGGTGAGGATTGAACAGTGGGTCGAAGCTGCACATTTCCTGCTCTGGAGTGGTTTGCACACCTCATGGTCCCAACCCACCTTACTACCATGTCTTCCAGGGCAATCTTCCCGGCAGGCCTCTCTTCTCCATTGTCCCTCATGTAGCCTGAATTGATTGGGCCCTGGGAACACAGCTGTGAGGAGACAATCTTGCAGAACACAGTGTCGTCGTGGGAAAATACTGTGGCTTACACAACAGGTGTGTGCTTTCTCCCCGTTCTGATGCTTGCCAAGTCCAAGGTAATGGCGCTGGGTGATTTGGTTCCTGGTAAGACCTCGAGGCCTTCTACATCCATGCAACGTGATGTCAGGAGATGGTAAGGGTGCGGTACAGAGAAACGGAAGGAGAGCCAGGCAAGGTGGGGTTTTGAGGAAATGTATTTGAGGGCACTGGGACCCAAAGGAGAGAAGAAAGCGCTGGGGAGCAGGACTGGGGAGAAGGGCACTCCAGACAGGGTGAAGAGTCGGGGCAGGGCTTTATGCTTAGTATGACTGCAGGAGCTGACAGACACTAGAGACACAGCTGGCTGAGGGCAGCTGTGTACAAGGCCACGTACCCCAGTCCTGGGAAAGGACCACGGGGTGAGGTCAGAAGCCAGCCTCTGGCGGCTGCCTCCCTGGATCCTCTTCTCTTAGCTAGGGATGGATGCCCGGCTGGACCTTGGCCTTCCTCAGAATCACATGCCATCTGACCTCATCCACCTCTGGTCTCTCCATATCTCCTCAGCACAGGAGCTAAGAAGACAGGGACCAACTCCCCAGCTCCCTTTCCGCCAGTGTACAGCCGAGGGAACAGAGGCTTCCCAGCCTGCACCGGTGACCCCCCCCCCTCCAGGAGACCACCTTTCGGAGGTGGTTACTTCTTGCTGAGTTCTGGGAAGCAAGTTTTCAGCAGAACCTAGGTGGAAGGTTCAGGAAGAAAGAAGCAAAGCTGGTGTGGTGGAGACAGAAGGCTAATTGCACAGGGCAGTGACTGAGCGCAAAATCAGTGCGGCGCAGAGGGGGCGGCTCATAGGCGTGACTCTACTGGAGGGAGGACGGGGGCGGAGTGGGGCTGGGAGAAGGTGGGCTCAGGGTTGGGGGGAGCACGGGCAGCAGGGAAGGTCAGGGGACCTAGGAAGATGTGAGGAGGACATGACGCGACAGGTTGCAGCGAGGCCGCGGTGGGCATCCGAAGTTGGCAGAAACTGGCCGCAAGGAAGTAGGCGGGGCCAGAAGTGGGGGCAGGACCAGGGACAACACCGCCTTAGCCGGAGATTGGGGCGGGGTTTTGAGGGTAGGAGGCGGGGAAAGGGCGGGTTTAGGGGCGTGCCCGTGTCGAGGGCGGGGCCTGGGCGGTGGCGGGCGCGCGCGGGCGGCGGCGGAGCGGAGGCTCGCAGTGCTGGGCTGGGCTCCCGGGTCGGCGGCGGTGGCGGCGGCGGCGGCGGCGACGCGCACAAAAGCAGATTGTGGCTTCACTGGTGCTCGCGGCGGGCGGCGGCGGGGCGGCGGGGCGTGCCGGGGGCCCCCGCGGGCGCGGCGCGGGCGATGAGCCGGGCCCGGCATGGCCTCCGCGCGGCCGCCGGGCCGGGCCTGTGCCTCGGCGTCCGCGCCCGCGGGGCTCCGGGCTGGGCCGGCCGCGCAGCCGGCCGCCTCCCGGGAGCCCGCGGACGGCGCCGAAGCGGAGGAGCGCTCGTTGCAGCACATGCTGCGCGCCATAGCGGAGGAGCGCGGTCGCCTCAACCTGCGCCGCGAGGTCTGCGGCCTGGGTGAGTGACAGTGCCGGGAGCGCGCGCGAGTGTCCGCGCGTGTCCACCTCCGCGCGTCCCCCTGGGCTCCCTGTCCTCCGTGCGTCCCCGGGGCCCTGCGCTCTGTCTCTCGGGACCCCAAGTCTCAGTCTCATTTCGGTACCACAGAATCCCGAGCCTTGTGTCTTTGCGTCTCTGTCTCCCTCTGACCGTCAGGATGATTGTCCCAGCTCCTCCTTCCTCTTCGTGGTTCTGCAACTCTTCTGCCTTCTCCAGGAAGACCCGGGGGCCCCAATGCTGCTGCGGGGAGTGTGGGCGTGAGATTTCGAGAGGCCTTTAGTCCAGCGCGCGAGGCAGTGTGCGGTGATCGCATCCCCAGCCCACATGGAAGGCTGTGTCTCCTGTTCGCTGTCGTCTTTTGTCTTTCTGCACCCAAAGGCCCTCTTGTCCATTAGCTCTACCAGGGACCTGTTGGGCCTCTGCCCCTTGACCCCGCCTAGTTGGCGCCGGAATCTGGGCTTGCTGCAGCTTAGCCGGGTGATTCTGGTCTAAGGAGTCTTTCATCTGCTGGGTGGGGTGGGGGTGTCTCATTGTTTGAAAGGACCTGGGACTGTTGGTGTGGGTGGGGTCTTCTTGGATGCGAGGTAATGCATTACTGATGCATTTGCCCATGCCCATGCAGAGGAGCCCCCTCCACTCTAGTCTCGGGCTTGTCATTTTTCTCTGTAAAAAGACCCCTCCCTTCTTCATGCAAGGAATGACTTCATTCCATGTTATCAGTGTCCCCTCACCCCAACCTCCCTCTTAGTGTGGGCTTGGCTTTGTGGGGTGTGTGTGTGTGTGTGTGTGTGTGTGTGTGTGTGTGTGTGCTGGGGTGACAGCCTTCTAGATTCTATGAGTGCTCCAAAGTGGAAGTGTGCCTTGGTGAGGCCACAGAGTAGCAAGGACAGGGATAAAGCCTGGCACTCAAGGTCCCTTGGTAGGCCACGCCCTGGAGTCTTGGTGAGGACAGGAAGTGGATTTCAATTGTTTTTTGAAAGAGGACTCTTTAGCACCTGACCTTCTCAGGCAGCAGGGTCTAGCATAGCTCCCCTTGAGTGGAGTTCTCTTGTCAGGCAGGTACGGCCACCTGGGGGTGTCTTCTGAGGTGGGAATGAATGAAAACATAGATTTTAGTGGTTTCCTCCAAAAGGGGTCCAGAGAATGGTTTGTGGCTGAATTGGAGTGCCCTTATTGATGGACTCCGTATACGTGTATTTGAGCACTGTGTGCCCACCTGTCATGACCAGCTGTCACTTGGCACGGAATGTCTGAATTGGGGAGGGTCTGGGGGACCATCTGTTGCAGGCCCCTCGGCCCTGTGACCTCAGCAGCTCCAGGTAGCCCCTTCACACTCCTCGGCAGGTAGCCCTCTGCACACATCTACCTCTGTTGTTCTTGACCTGAGAGCGTCACCATCACTCCTGTTACAGTCTCTCCTGGACAGCCTGCAGGGTCGTTCCCTAAGAGCAGCGAGCCCATTACCCTAGCCTTCACCTGGGAACTCAGTACATGCCAGGTGCTCTGTGCATGCTCCGCCAGCTCAACCCTCCTGACACAGTATCACTTTTGCCAAGCACGAATAGAATCTGTCACCCGTAAGGAGTCTTGTTCAGGGACACCCAGTGAGGAAGTAGCACAGCTGCCTGTCCTCTGGCTAGGATGACCCCAGAGCCTCCCCACATCCCCAGCCAGGCCTGCTGTGCCCCTTAGCTCATACATGACTGTCACTTCTGCCAGCCTTCAGTCCTTCCTCACATGCCAGGCTCCCTCCACCCTCGAGAGTGTCCTTAGACCCTCCTGCTTTGAGGTTCTGGATGTCTGTGTGTGCTGCTGTTTTCTCTGCATGGGAAGCCGTTCCTACTCAATCTGCCCCTGGTGCACAGCAAGTTCCCCTTTGAGTCTCTGCTCCCTGCGGTCGCCTGGAACCCGTCCTCCATACCCAGTCACACAGCCCTGTCCCCTCTGTCCCAGATGATTGGCACGACGGTGGCATTGCAGTGAGCTGTGTGGCTGTCCCTCCAGCAATCAAGAGCCATGAGGGCATTGCCCAGTCCTCATGTTGGTGCCTAACATGGGGACACACACAGAGCACGAGCTTAGTAAACATGTTGGGAACAAATGAGACATTTCCCTGCTGTGTGGATGGCCAAGGAGAATTGAGCCTTGGTCTCTTAGAAGAGAATGTTCTCTTCACATGAGAAATCTGATGTTCAGAGAGGAAAGGGGAATCCTGAGAGGGGCGTACGGTTCAGTTGGGTTAGAGCCTCGCAGTAGATACTTTTTGAGTCGCTGTGACTAATACCTAACAAGAGCAACTTTTAGGGAAGGACTGGTTTGTTTTGGCTCAAAATTCAAGGATAGAGTTCATCATGGCAGCAGGTGCTTGAGGCCGCTGGTCACATGGTATCTGCACCAGGAAGCAGAGAGGGGGAGGGAAGAGAGAGACAGACAGAGAGATGCTGGCACCCACCTCGTGTTCTCCTTTTCATTCAATCCAGGCCCCCACCCCATGAGGTGGGCCTGCCCATATTCAAGGTTTGTTTCCCGCATGGATTAACCCAATCCAGATAATCCCTCAAAGACTTGCCCCGAGGCTTGTTTCTCTAAGTGTCAAGTGGATGGTGGACCTTATCCATCCCAGGCCTGCTGGTCGGCCCCCACACTCAGGATGTAGGAACTCAGAACCCTGTCAGAGTACCCCACACCTGGCATGCAGTCACTTACCCTCTCAGCCCGTGGGGCAGCGTTACATTTTTGTTTTGCTTTGCTTTTGTGCTTCAGTTTTGTCCTTTGGATTCCATCTTGTCGTGCTCACTTTACAGCTGTGACAACCTGTTGGGTCTATTAGTAAATTTATGGGTGTTGGGAATTGAACCCAGGGCCTCATATGTCACGCTAAACACACGCTTTGTCACCGAGTGACACTCCCAGCCCATTCTAAATGAATATTGGTGTTTCAGTAAAGCTTGTTACTCAAAGCTAGTCTACGCTGTCCTCTCAGGCTGTTGTTTTCCCCTGAGGTGGTTCTGAGGTATCCAGGGAGCCTCTGGGAAAGCGATTGCCCTGTCTGAGTCAGTGTCTGTTTATGAGAATGAAGTGGCCAGCCCTACCTGCATAAGGATGATCACTTGGCTCTCGGGATGAAAGGCACCTTGGAGCTACAGATCTGATTTTTTTTTTATGCTCTTTTGTCGTGGCCTCAGTCAGAACATCTTTGGGGCCCTTGCTGTGTGCCAGGGATTAAGGCTGGTCCTGGCTTCACTGCAGGACACCGTCTCTCAGGGGAGAGAGAAGACAGCCGCATAGGTGATTGCTAGGTTAAGTCAAAAACTCCGCTGGGAGCAGCCAAGATTACGGCTGCCCGTGCACGATTTTGATGTTTCCATAGGAAACTGCTTGCGGCTCTGTAGCTCCCAGAGTGCTCTGCTCTGCCTCAGTGGTTTGGTGCCCGCGGAGGTGATGCAGCCATCTAGAGGCCCACTGCTTCTCATAGGGGTGGGACTTCTCCTGTTCCCTGGATGGCAACACAGGGCCCTTCTTAAATAGGCAGTGGGCTTCACCAACCAGTGTGAGTTCTGGGGGCCGGGGTCCACATCTTGCTGCTTGCCTTTGTCTCTGTTTTGACAGAGTATTTTTTCGGCCTCACGCCTGGGTGTTGGGCTCCATTGTCTGAGAGATGGTATAGGGGGTCCTTCCTGGTCCAGTGCTGCAGATTGGAAGGAGTGCTCAGTGCCCATTCCGTCTGTTTACCCCTGAAGTGTGCCTAAGCGGCAAGTCTCAGGGCACTGCCTGGGACACAGGTTTGGAGGGGTGGTATTGTGCCCTCTACCACAAGTGGCAGGATGTACCCGAGTTCAGGCTCTGCACAGAACAGAGACCCACCCAGACCTGTCCTCAGGATGCCAGTATGTCCTTGTGTCTGCCAGGTTGGCACATATGGCTGCTTGGCTGAGATGGACCAAGGAAAGGGTCGCAGACACAAGAGCTAAACCCAGGGGAAGGGTCTGTGAGTGGTCTTGGCCCCTGGGCAGACCTGAGTCTGGGAGGGGCTGGATGGAGGAGGAATGCTGGGCAATTTGGAGGGGCCTGTGGGAGTTGAGGCTGGAGCAGAGGTTTGGGCTGAGTGTCTGAGAAGTTGGTACTTCTCAGGGCTGGCTTCTGGGAGCTTTGCAGGTGTGGCTTTGGGTCGGGGCAGGTGTTACCCATAGAACTCTGCACACAGTGTGCCATGGGCCCGATGCCCCTGCACCTGTGGCACCTGCTGTAGCTTGGCTCCTGTGGAGGGAGGCTCTGCCATCACCCCATTTCCAAGGTGAGGAAGCTGCACTTGAGAGGGGACTGGCTGTCCTGAGGTCACAGAGTGAGAGGCAACCTGGAGAAGGTTCAAGAAAGATAAAGGAAGAACGAACCGCGGCGGTGCGTTCTCCAGTGTGCCGGGCCCCGGGGCCACCTTTTGAATTGGAATGGGCCCCGTACACCCCCTGCTGACCTGGCCTTTTTCTAGGCGGACTTAGCAGGGTTTAAGTGGTGGCTGGGGATTCTGTGGGAGGTATGGCCGGAGAGGAGGAGGACTGTGGGACCCTGGCCAAGCACCCTCTCTGTGTCCTGACTGTAACGAAGGAGACAGGGTCTGTGGAGACACGGGAATTACCCAGAAGAGGAGCAAGTAGGAGATGAGCCGTGGCATGCACGGGCTCAGCATAAACTCAGGTGGAGCCAGCACAGGCTGAGCCAATGCCTGGGCTAAAGATGTCTGTTGGGACGTCTGCCCATAGGATTTTTTTGTTTGTTTTAAGGATCTAGAAATAGAGTTGTTAAGACGGGAAAGTGGTCCCAAGAATGGGAGTGGGCTTGAGAGCTGAGGGCAAAGCTGAGGGAAGAGATGGCTTCTTGTTCTGGTTTGCAGTCACTGGGCAAGGCTCTCTTGGGATGGCAGTGGCCCTTCAGCCGATGGCTGTGAGCTGGTTGTGGGCCAGCGTGGTGGGAGGAAGTGTGTCTGTACAGAGTGGTAGCAATGCTGCTTTCGGTTCCTGGGCCTATTTCAAGGCCTGTAATTCTGGCTTCTGCTGGTCGTCGGGCTGGAGCAACCCCAAGGCACTGGTCCAGTGGAAACCCTGGGCCTTCATTGCACCTGAGGGCTCTGGGCTTTGGGCTCTAAAGAGACCGTGGTCACAGCTGCAAGGCCATCTGTAGCCAGCCTTCTTGGCATCGCTGGGCCCCGGGTGACAATACTGTGCTGTCCCTGCTCTGTGGCTTGGCTGAGTCATTTCCTACCCTCCGGCTTTCAGTCCTTCTGACCCAGAGGCTTCTTGCCTCCTTCACCGAGCTGGGAAGGTTCCTGAGTATCAGCTTAGCCAAGAGTGTTGGGAAATATTATTTTCAGATGTGTTACTTTTGTTTATGTTGCATTTGTTTAGCTCTGTGAAGCTGTGGGCCTGTCTAAAACACCTGTTGGTCTAATAAAGAGATGAACGGCTAATAGTGAGGCAGGAGAAAGGATAGGCGGGGCTGGCAGGCAGAGAGGAGAGACAGTCAGAGAAATCTGGGAGAAGGGGAGAAAAGTAAGGGTCAGAGGAGGAGGAGGACTCCAGGGGCCAGCCACCCAGGTACACAGCAAGCCATGGAGTAAGAAACAAAGAAAAGGAAAAACCCAGAGGCAAAAGATAGACAGGGTAATTTAAAGTTAAGAAAAGCTGGCTAGAAACTAAGCAAAGATCATAATTCATGACTGGGCATTCATAAGTAATAATAAGCCTTCGTGTGTGAATTTATTTGGGAGCTGGGTGGCAGGCCCCCCCCCACAAAAAGAGTAAACCAAAAAACAACACAGGAGTCCATTGAAGAGACACTCCACATAGGCCGCTTGTTAAAAAGCATCCTCCAAGTCGCCAAACAATCTAGCCAATTAAAAAGAGCTAATTTGCTGGGTGTGGTGGTTGGTGCGTGCCTTTGATCACAGCACTCAGGAAGCAGAGGCAGGCTGATCTCTGTGAGTTCCAGACCAGCCAGGGCTACATAGGGATACCTTAACAAATAAATGAATGAATAAATAAATAAATAAATAGTTTTTTTTTTTTTTTTTTTTTTTTTTTTTTTTTTTTTTTAAGATAAAGCAAACTTGCTGGATGCAGTGGTATGCAACTGTAATCCTAGAACCTTGGAGGCAAGAGGATCGCTTTGAGGCTAGTTCAGTCTACACAGCAAGTTTTGGGCTAGCCTGGGCTACTTATGAGAGCCAGTTTCAAAACGTTTAAATACCAAACATTTTAAATTTAAAGTGGCTGTGCCATAATTTATCTAATTGGATTTATCTTGTTAGTAACTTAGCTCAGCTTCACGAATATGTTGACCAGGTAGCCTGGGAGGCCATTCTTAGAGTCTGACCTCCAAGGGCTGAGCTAGGGCCATTGCTAGAGCACAGATGCTCACCAAACTCACAGAGAAACTTTTTTTTTTTTTTTGTTTTTTTTTCGAGACAGGGTTTCTCTGTGTAGCTTTGCGCCTTTCCTGGAACTCACTTGGTAACCCAGGCTGGCCTCGAACTCACAGAGATCCGCCTGGCTCTGTCTCCCGAGTGCTGGGATTAAAGGCGTGCGCCACCACCGCCCGGCAACACAGAGAAACTTTTTAAACATTGGCACAAAGCAGAAAGGAAAGTGAGCTGTGGTAGGGGAGGAACCTGGGAAGAAGCCCGCACTGAGACAGCATGTGTGCAAGGAGCTGAGGGAGATCCTGCACTGAGAGAGTGTGTGTGCAGGGAGCTGAGGGAGATCCTGCACTGAGAGATCATGTGTGCAAGGAGCTGAGGAAGGAGCAGCACCAGATGAGGCTCCCAGCCAGGCACCCTGTTGGTCTGTTAGTCTTCAATCTGCTCACCTGAGAGATCTTTGCCTGGGATCTCTGGATCGTCCTGCTTCTAGAGGCTCAGGCCGTTTGTTCCCAGCTAAGGACGGGGAGGCTGGGAGCTAGGCCTCTGATCACAGCCCAGGCTGGCTCCCCATGACACCTGCATGTCCGCTTGGCCCCCTCCCACACTGCATGCCCACCAGTACCCAGCAGCACCTGCCCCCCCCCCTTCTTCGGGTTATACCTCTTAATGC
Organism: Peromyscus leucopus; assembly: GCF_004664715.2. Lineage (NCBI taxonomy): Eukaryota > Metazoa > Chordata > Mammalia > Rodentia > Cricetidae > Peromyscus > Peromyscus leucopus. The sequence goes on from NC_051080.1 coordinate 19,534,739, forward strand.
CTCCCCTGGGGCTGCTACGTAGGCAGCCTTGTGAGCCATGTCTCACTCCATCCTCGTAACTCCCTGAGAAACAGGACTGGATTCACGTTTTATAGAAAAACTAACAACAAAAAATGGGGCCCAGAAGCTGGGTGGTGGTGGCGCATTCCTTTAATCCCAGCACTTGGGAGGCAGAGGTAGGCAGATAGATCTCTGTGAGTTCAAGGCCAGACTGGTCTACAGCATGGGTTCCAGGACAACCAAGGCCACACAGAGAAACTCTGTCTGGAAAAACTAAAATAATAATAATAATAATAATAATAATAATAATAATAATAAATAATGGGGGGAGACGGGGGAGGGAACAGAGCATTGAATGGTGCTTTTATCATCTTGGGTTTGGGTGCACTCAGCTTTCTAGGGGGCAGAGTTCTGTCAGAGGGTTGGATCCTGGCATGTTCTGGCAAACAGGCTGTAACCCTGGAAGCTTCCTTCAGAGCATCCTCCAGGTCCCCTGGTGAGGTAGATACATGGAGCTTGGATCCCGAGGGTAGGCTGCTGGGCTGTTTCACGATGGCTTTGAAGGCTCCTCAGCCATGTCCTGACCAGATATATCTTCCTGAACATTCCAGATGTCCCCACCTCTGGATCCATACCTGGAACACCCTTCCTCCGCAGACCAGCCTGTCTGTGCCGAGCACATGCTGAGCTCATGGGCTAGGAAGTACTTGGCCTGGGCTGGGACACTGGGCAATTGCTGCTCTTAATCCAGCGGTGGCACTCACTGGCTTCATTGGAAACTCAGCTTCCCTCCAGCCCCTCTGCCTCAGTCTACCCACTTGTTACCACACTGTCCACTGTATCAGCTCACCTTTGGACAGGGCCACTCCTGGGAACCTTGTGTGTGTCTGGCACCGCTGATGGAACCTGAGGCAGTGTGTGTGTGTGTGTGTGTGTGTGTGTGTGTGTGTGTGTGTGTGTTAGGCAAATGTCTCATCATTGAGCTGTATTCCAGCCTCCCTGGAAACTTTCAACAACCCAGTGTGCCCACTCTCCTTGTCCCCCTGCCCCCCAGACATGAGTTTACTCTGTGGTGTCTCTGCTGTTAGCCTGTTTCCTGTGTGATCAGGGCAACTCTCACAGTTGGTGGTAACTGATTGGTCCAGCTACCAGTCCCTTCCCCATTTCAGAGATGGGATCACTTACCACTGAGGCTCAGGAGCCAGAGAGCCTGTGATGCCTCCTTGGCTACGCTTGTCATCCTCCTTCCTGTCATGAGTGGCCTTTGCTCGCTCCTCTCCCTGGCCGTCACTGTTCTGAGGGACAGTCAATCTACAGCCCCCCCCTTGGGTCTCCTGTCCCATAGGGTTGGGTGGGTTAGGAAGTATCCCAGTGGGGCTCATGAGGGATGACCCCCAGGACATGCTCCAGGTAGTTTGGTCCAGATCGCAGAATGCTCTGGAGATCTGGGATGCAGCAGGAAGATCTCAGGATGCTGCCAGCCTAGCCTTGTCACAAGCAGGGGAAGTGGAGCAAGTTCAGGAGGCCCTAAGGGGACCCTGACGAGCTCACACAGGACATGACCATGAGAGCTAGCTAGAGCAGGAATGCCTGGCCCTAACCACTCCATCCTGGGGCCCTGTTGGGCAGGTGAAGAGACTGAGGCCCATTGGTGGCAGGTAGTTTCCTTACTTTTCACATGGGCAGATGAGGACCCCAGAACACAGACATGAGAGGAGTTCCAGGACTTTACAAGGCCCCTGGGCTGCAGGGTGGGGCAAGGATGTATCGTCTGGATGGTGTCCACCAGCTGTCCCCGGGATATGCGGACATTGGGGATGGGAGGCTTGTTTAGGCTCGTAGGTTTGGAGTCGTCTAACCAGTGAAGGACTCTTAATGCAGTCCAGGCTTAGAGCAGACCCCTGCCAGCTCACTCTGGGGGTCCTCTGCCTCTTCAGTCCTCCTTTTGTGTGGACATGTGTGTGTGTGATTGTGTGTATGTGACGCATGTGTATGTGACACATGCCCATGAAGGCCAGAGGTCAGTGGGAGGTGTCTTCCTCACTTACTCTCCACAATAATTTTTTGAGACAGGTTCTCTTACCGAACTCAGAGCTCACCTATTTGGCTAGATTGGCAGGCCAGCAAGCTCCAGGGATCTTCCTGTCTCTGCCTCCCTGATGCCGGGATCACAGGTGATGTCACCATGCCCAGCTTTTACATGGAATGAAACTCAGGTCTTTGTTTGGGCAGCAAGCACTTTCCACTGCCCTGTGTCCTGTTCATGCCGTTGTGGGACCTGCCTCGACACGCCCCAGACATCCAGGCCTCACCACTGATGTAGGCAATGAATAGTCTTCTTCATCTTGGGAATATTGCTGGAGATTCCAGTACCAGAGCAGATTAACACGAGAAGAGCATACAGCCTTATGGAGTGAATGTTTCACGTGACTCAGTCTCCCTCGAGACGAAGGGCTAAAGCTGTCTGTGTTCCATGCTAAGTCTGATGAAGTGCATGAGTTTGCGGTGTGGTGGCTCACACCTATAATCTCAACAGCTGAGCTGTGAGGCCGAGGCAGAAGGGATTGCCCCAAGTGGGGCAGTCAGGGCTACAGAGTGAAACCCAGTCTCCAACAAGCAAAGCACACAATGGTCTTAGAGAAAGGCAGCTGGATAAAAACAGGAATGGATGTCAGTAAAGTGGCCTCTTGGTCTTGGGAAGTGCTGGAGCATAGAGCTTGGAAGCGAACTGAGGGGGATTCCATCTATACAGTCATGGAGAAGTCATCCATGCTGGGTGAGACTTTTCAGTGGTGAGATTACTGTGGGGTCATCTGCGCTTTGTAAGTAAGCCCAGTAAACCCTTGGCTCTCTAAGTTGGACTTAGATGGAATCACCCTAGGGGTTGTCATTGGGACCTATAAGGAAGGGACAGAAGTTTGTTTCTCTTCCCTGGGGAGAGTTCTCACAGCACCCTCTGTATGTCCCAGGCCACACACCACAAGATGCCCTTCCTTGTCCCATGTTCACTGGGCAATGCCAGCTTCTGTGGTGGTGCTGAGCCATCGCCGGCCTCCATCTGTCTGGCCCACAGCCGCCGCCTGTCACTTCTGCTGGTCACAACTTTAATGACAGAGCAGAAGCCTAAGTAAGACTCTTAGTGCTCTCTGCTCCTCTCAGTGACTCGGGATGTGCCCAGGACTCCGTCGCTCTGCTCTCCTGTGCCAGGAATTGTTTTCCTGCCTGTCTCTCGGACAGCCTCGGGTATCAACTCCGGGCCCTCGGGAGCCTTTGCCTGCTACTGTAGGAACTGGCCTCTGTTCCCTCCTTCTGTTCCTGAGGTCAAGATTCCTGCCACCAGGCTCCTCCCCACACCCACCGGCGCCCCTTCCAGTGCCAGTCAGCTCTCCTGTGTCCCTTACTGTGCCAGCCCAGTGGTCAGTGCCCGAGTCACCCTCACAGGAACTCATAGTGCAGGAGGCGGGACCGTTATCGGGTGTTGGGTTGGTGGAAGAGGCCTCTGGAGTGGAGAGGGGTGTCTGGTCTTGGGGAGCCGGCCTTTGATGGGGGCTTCCTCCTGAGCAGAGCCACAGCGGGAAAAGAGATTTCTTTGATTCAGGGTGGGATGGGCTACTGCTGCCTACCTTCAGGGAATGAGGGGCAGACTACACTAGCGTCAGGGCATCTCAGCCTGTGGGGACAGGGCGTACATAGTTCCTTCCTCTCAGCTCTTGGTTTCCTCTTAAGTAAATGAGGAACCAGTCATAACTGCCAGCTGGAGTTCTGGGACACTGTTTAAAGTCCATTATGCATGCTCTCGCTCTCTCTGTTTGGAGTGTTTTTTGTTGTTTTGGTTTTTTTTTGAGACAGGGTTTCTCTGTGTAGCCCTGGCTGTCCTACAACACTTTGTAGACCAGGCTGGCCTCGATCTCAGAGATCCCCCTGCCTCTGCCTCCTCAGTGCTGGGATTAAAATTGTGTGCCACCACTGCCAGGCTCTCGGGTTATGCTCTTAAGGACTGTTGGCCAGCAGGGCCATTGCTTGAGGCTATCAGTAGGACCATGTGTGTGCTCGGGTTCAGGGCCAACAGACGTGAAGGGAGAAAGACAAGTTAGAGGCGCATTTCTACCCTGTGCGGCATGGCATTGAGTCCCTGCTGCCTTGGGCCCTGTGAGAGCTGGAACACCACATTTGGAGCCTCAGACATGGTTGGCCTGCTTGGGCTGCTGACTCAGGGAAATCCAGATCCTGCCAGCCAGGGAGGTGGGGCTGGGATTCCAGAGTACTCCTGTCCCCTCCCCCCAGTTCTCCGGGGAGTCCTCTCCAGGCAGGGAACCTGGTGGGATGAATCAGCCTCAGCTGGTGCTGCGGCTGTGCTCAGCTGAGGCCACCCTCTTCCCAGGGCTGTCAGGGTATCCTGTGCACCCCGGAGAGGAGAGTTCTCTGTAGCGCTCTGAGTGGCACAGGGCTCTTCTCAACCTGTACTGCTCCCTTTCTGCAGGGGAGTGTCACCCCTGCTGGCACATGGAGCCAGTGGGACTTAGGGGGCTGAGGCCGTGGCTCAGACTCCCACAGTAGCTGTAGGCAGGAACCTACATTTCCTGGATTTGGAGCTGTGGCCTGTCCATTCTCACATTTCGACATGTCTGCATCAGAGGGTGCCCTTTGGTGCCCTGTTCTTTCCCCGGTGGCCCTGTCCTGAGTTGGCACTAAGGAAGCACCCAGCCCCTGGGTTTCAGAAGGTGGGTAGTTGCAGAAGTGAGAACAGAGGAGAGACCTGAAAGAGAATGGTGATGGAGTGCGCCGTTCCAGGAGGAGGAAGTCGAGTGAGGGATGAGGCGCCTGCAAGAAGGATCACCTGGCCGTGGGAAAGGAGTGTTTGGGTTTGCTTTGCTCCCAAAGGGGCCTGGATGACTGCGAAGCTAGGGGAAGACCCAGGGCTGGTTAGCACTTTGGGGTCTGCCCAGGTCTGGAGGTGCAGAGTCCTGTTTTGTGTGATGGTTCTTTATCTGAGCACATGGGAAAAGCTTAGCACACTTGGGCCTGCAGAACCTGCAGCAAGCTGGTGCTGGGCTCACTGTAGACGAGATGCAGCTACGTGGATGGAGCCAGGGTGCCTGGATCCTGGCCGGAGCCTGGCACAGAGAGCAGGGTGAAGAAATGAATGAACAGCGAGGCCCAGGTTCCCAGCCTGGGTGCTGACCTCTGAACTAGTCAGGGGGTGGCTGAAGAGGGTGGGCTCTGGGCGTCTGAGGTTCTGTGACTCACCTCCTGCCCGGCAGAGCATGAGTGGAAGCCAGAGGAGGGGACTAGTGACGCTCAGTGGAAAAATAACCTGCAGCCTAGGGAGGTGGAGGTGCTGGCTGGGGGGGATCTCAGGAGGCTCACAGCTCCCTTTGGGTCAGGGCACCCTGTAAAGTGTTACGGAAATGAACAGTTTTCCGTGTGGAAATGAAAGCCACCGTAGTGGTGAACCCAGAGGTGGGGGTTTGCACCTGGAGACCCCTCAGTTGATGAGATGTGCCAAGGAGCATCACAGTGGTCTGGAGGCAGGCCGTGGGTGGTGATGTGGCAGGTGCCGGGCTCTGCCGGTCACGTGGGTGATTCTGTGGCATTGCTGCTGCGGAGGGAGCATAAAGGATGGCTTTGTGGGAACTAGAGTCCTGCGGGCCGCCCCAGAGGAAGCTGGCACTCTCCCTGGCAAGGGGGAGGCTACAGAGGGCCAGCATCTACCGTGACCTTCCCAGGCAGCCTGGATGTCAGCCCCTGGTTTCCTGACTGCGAAGTGGGTTCTGAGGATTTTCGATGTGTGCTTGCCGATGGTGGTTTGTGTGTGTGTGTGTGTGTGTGTGTGTGTGTGTGTGTGTAAATTTGCCTTAGTGTCTCTGAGTGTACACCATATGTTCATGTGCCTGACATCATTTGCTGGCTGCCTACAGTGACCTCTGTCCCGCAAGGTGCAAGGCCCCTCGCTGGTAGGAAGTGAGAAATCACCGTGACGAGGCTGGAAAGGGCTGAAGGTGTGCCTTGCAGGCAGATGCATGTGGGCAGTGGTCTGACCCTGCCACAAAGCAGCAGTGGCGTGCCTGACTGGTGACGCAGGCCTTGTGCCTCAGTTTCCCATCACGTGAATGAAGATCAGATCAGAGTGGGCACTCAGAAGGAATCCAGCCCCAGGGTACAGATAGCTCTTCATGTGTCTAGAAAGGTGCAGCCAGTCAGAGGCAGCCTGGTGTGGGAGTGCGTGTGCAGATGGACCCCAGGAGCCGCTGTCACAGGGCTGCTGTCACAGGGAGTAGATACTACTGCTGAAGGACATGTGGCCTCTGCGGAGATATCTGGTCAGGGAACTGGGTCAAGGCTGGCTACTGCATTTGAGAAATGCAGGGCAGATCTGGGGTGCTGTCTGGAGAGCTTAGCTCATGTGGTGAGGGAGCCTGGACTTCCTGAAGAAGAGACCAGACCAGCTCAGCCTGATTTGAACCATCCACATCGCCCACACCCCTCACTTCCCTTGGGATGGCTCACATGGGACCCGAATGACCAGTTCTTCATCCAGGGCCTCATCAGGGCAGCCTGGCCTCCTAGGACAAGCTTCTTTGTGCTTTGTGTCCCAGGGAAGGAGGGCCCTCAGCACCCAGGCACAAGATGATAAAAGGCCTATTGAGGCCACAGAAGCCTATTCATCCTGCCCAGAGGACCAAGGGCCACACTTGGACTCTTGTCAAAGAAAATTGACCTCTCGGCCTCTGCTGTTGGCAGGTATCCAGAAGCCAGCAGAACCCGCTGCTGATCAGGTGTGTGCTCTCGGGAGGACCTTGTCCATGTAGCCCGTGGCTGGGTCAGGACCAGGAGCTAGCATGCACACGCCACAGCAGAGAGACACCATCCCAGTGCCCCCACCCCTTGCCAGACTGTTCAGAGGCTTATCCTTGGAGGGGAATCACTGACGCCAGCCAGCGTGCTCCTGAGGTCGGCCCCTCCAGCTCCACCTCCTCACTAGGCTGGGCTACTGGGCTTTTCCTGTGCTCCCTCGGCCCAGGCTTCCCTGCAGTGGCCTTGAATGCTGCTCCCAGCAGCTCTACGCCCTTACCTTATAGTTTCCACTGAGCCCCAGCTGAACTCCCTTCACTGGGAGCTGCTGGCAGTTGGGCCAGGGTGCATACCCTCATGTCCAGCCCTTGCTCCTTGCCTGGCTCTGAGCGCCATCTGCCAACAGCCTGGATAGTAGGCACCTGGGATGCTGGGTTCACAGTCCAGTTGGGGCCAGCTGTGCTCCTGGGTAGCCTCTCCTTGCGGCAGCAACCCTGCCTGTTTAAAACAAAATAACACACACACACACACACACACACACACACACACACACCAAAAAACAAAAACAAAAACAAAAAAACCTGCTGATGGAATTGTGAGATGTGAGGGAAGTTTAGCATGGTGCCTGGCATTCAGGAAGCCTTAGTGTGTTTATAAAGCTGTGACAGAAAACTGGGAAACAGGAAGGAACCACAGCTCCACCACTCCAGAGGCTCGCTGGACATTTGGATACTTCCTTTCAGTCTTCGTAGGCATTTAAAAGCAAAACAAACAAAAACCTGTTCTTATAAGTATTTATATATGTTCGCTTTCTGTGTTCTGGCTCCTTCTCTTGATGGAAGTAATTTTCTAGTAGTTAAGTTGTAAGTTGTATTAAATTCTGGCATTTGCTGGCTATAGTTGCTAAAAATGTCTTGGTTCCTTTTTATTTCTGGTGTGTGTGTGTGTGTGTGTGTGTGTGTGTGTGTCTGTGTGTGTGTGGTGTTGTGTGGAAACTTAAGGTTGACACTGGGTGTCTTCCTCAGTTACCCCCCACATTATTTTTTGAGACAGGGTCTCTCCCTGAATCTCCGGCTTGCTGATTTGGCCAGACTAACTGGCTGGCTAGCAAGCCCTGGAGATCAGCCTGTCTCACATCCCTGTGCTGGGACCCCATGTGCACACTGCCACCACATCTGGCTTTTTATGTGGGTTCTGGGGAGTTGCCAGCTTTTGTGGCAAGCACTTCACCGAGCCATCTCCAGATGTTTCGGTTCCTTTTGTTTGTTTTTTTGAGTTAGGGAGTCTCACTGTGTAGCCAAGGCTGGCCTCCAATTCCCTGTTCTTCTGCCTCAGTCTCCTGAGTGTTGGGTTCATATGTGGACATCATATCCAGCTATTTTTTTTGTTATTTTTTTTCAGTAGATCAACTTAAGATATAAAATTCAAAATGTATAAGACAATTCTTAATGAAAAACCCAGTTGGTAGAGTAGTGGGCTCAGCACTCACAAAGCCCTGGGTTTGATCCCCAACACCTCCCTCTCCCAAAAGTCACAATTTTTAAGGGCCATCAAGATGGCTCAGTGCATAAGAATGTTTGCTACCAAGCTTGGCAAGCTGAGTTCACTCCCTAGAGCCCACGCAGTAGGAGAGAATTGGCTCTCAGAAGTTGTCCTCTGACCTCCACACATGTGCTGTGGCATGTCGCCCCCTCCCCTCCCCCCCCCCCCGCAAATTTAAAAAAAACAAACTAAGCCTTTTGTATTAGCTGCTTTTTTTTCGTTGCTATGACAAAATACCAGAAAGAAACAAAACAACGTAAGGGGTTGAGTTTATGGTTTAATAGGAGTTATAATTGCTCATGGCGGGAAGACTTGTGGCAGGGGTGCGAGGTCGCTGGGGACAAGTTCTGACTCTCAGCTAGCTCTCTCCTTTCCCCACTTCTATCCAGTCCAGTCCCTAGTCTACTTGCTCTAGGAATCCACCTAGCTCTGCCTCTTAAGTCCACACCAACATTGCCTAGGATAGTTTACATGGGGATGAATTTGGGTCCTCACGCTAGTATAGGTACTCTATCTACTGAGCATCTGCCAGGTCCCCATTGAGTATCTAAGCCATCTCCCAGGCCCCCATTGAGTAAGGCATCTCCCAGGCCCCCATTGAGTATCTAAGCCATCTCCCAGGACCCCATTGAGTAAGCCATCTCCCAGGCCCCATTGAGTATCTAAGCCATTTCCCAGGCCCCCACTGAGTATCTAAGCCATCTCCCAGGCCCCACTGAGTATCTAAGCCATCTCCCAGGCCCCACTGAGTATCTAAGCCATTTCCCAGGCCCCCACTGAGTATCTAAGTCATCTCCCAGGCCCCCATTGAGTATCTAAGCCATCTCCCAGGTCCCCATTGAGTATCTAAGCCATCTCCCAGGCCCCCATTGAGTATATAAGCCATCTCCCAGACCCCCATTGAGTAAGCCATCTCCCAGGCCCCCACTGAGTATCTAAGCCATCTCCCAGGCCCCCATTGAGTAAGCCATCTCCCAGGCCCCATTGAGTATCTAAGCCATCTCCCAGATCCCCATTGAGTATCTAAGCCATCTCCCAGGCCCCCACTGAGTATCTAAGCCATCTCCCAGATCCCCATTGAGTATCTAAGCCATCTCCCAGGCTCCCATTGAGTAAGCTATTTCCCAGGCCCCCATTGAGTAAGCCATCTCCCAGACCCCCATTGAGTATCTAAGTCATCTCCCAGGCCCCCATTGGGTATCTAAGTCATCTCCCAGGCCCCCATTGAGTATCTAAGTCATCTCCCAGACCCCCATTGAGTAAGCCATCTCCCAGGCCCCCACTGAGTATCTAAGCCATCTCCTAGATCCCCATTGAGTATCTAAGCCATCTCCCAGGCTCCCATTGAGTAAGCTATTTCCCAGGCCCCCATTGAGTAAGCCATCTCCCAGACCCCCATTGAGTATCTAAGTCATCTCCCAGGCCCCCATTGGGTATCTAAGTCATCTCCCAGGCCCCCATTGAGTATCTAAGTCATCTCCCAGACCCCCATTGAGTAAGCCATCTCCCAGGCCCCCACTGAGTATCTAAGCCATCTCCCAGACCCCCATTGAATATCCACCAACCAACTTGATTTTATTAATTATCTTATTCATCTCATTCATTCATTCAACTTATAAGTTTTTATTGTTTCCATACACCAGACACCGTTGTAGGAATTCACTGTATGGTAATGAACAAAGTTACCAAAGACAGGCAAGACTGAGGGCTTTGGGGAACTGACGTTCTGGACGACTTTGTTAAAGCATGTCCCGGGCTCAGAATAAATTATTCCTTTTGAGGCAACAGCTGTGTTTTGTAAATAAGTAAGTAAGTAAGTAAGTAAGTAAATAAATAAATAAATTCTCTTTGATAGTGATAATGCATGGGGTAGAAAATGCTGGCAGGGTGGGGCTTGCAGGTTGTGTGTGTGTGTGTGTGTGTGTGTGTGTGTGTGTGTGTGTCAACTTCAGTCATCATCCTCAGCAACACTGCTCACCTCCTATGACACAGGGTCCCTCGCTAGCTCAGAGCTCCCCAGTTAGACTGGCTACCAGTGAACCCCAGGGGTCCTCCAGATGCTGCTCTCCAACATGAGGCAAGCACTTTACTAATCCAGATGCTGCTCTCCAACATGAGGCAAGCACTTTACTAACTGATCTGTCTCCACATTCTGGGGCTTGCAATTTAAAACTGGCCAGGCTGGCCTCGAACTCACAGAGATCCGCCTGCCTCTGCCTCCTGAGTGCTGGGATTAAAGGCGTGCGCCAGCACCGCCCGGCTAAAATTGATTTTTAAGAATATTTGTTTTATATGTCTGGTTGTTTTTCCCTGCATGAATATGTGCACTGTGTGCATGTCTGGTCTTGTGGAGTTCAGAAGAGAGCATTGGATGCCCTGGAACTGGAGTGACAGATGGTCTGTGAGCCCATGTGGGTGCTGGGAACCAAACCCGAGTCCTCTGCAAGAGCAGCCAGTGCTCTCAACTGCTGAGCCTCTCTCCAGCCCTGGGCTTGCAGTTCTCACGGGGACCTGGAGCTGGGAGCACGGATAGAGAGGTCTGACAGTTCGGTAGGGGAGGAAGATTGTCGGCAGAAACACTCGTCTGCAGATCGGCAGCTGTGCAGGGAAGTGATAACTGGGCATTTCCACTGGAGACAGTCTGCCTGGTGTCCCGTGGGTCCTAGAGGATGATGGGCTTGGGGGTTGTGTTTAAAGGCGGGGTGGGGGGGGAAGTCTTGAATATGTTAGGATTCTACATCCGAGTAACAAAAACACACGTCCTACTTACATTTTGTCGCTGACCAGAAGAAATGTAGAGAAGGAAGGGGCGTGTTTTAGCTTATAGGGCCTTCCTTGCTGAGGGAAGTCAGTGTGGCGGGAACCATGGAGGAGCCGTACAAGAACCAGGTGCCCAGGGAATGGTGCTGCTCACAAAGAGCCGGGCCCTCCTCCATAATTAGCATTCAAGACAGACATGTCCACAGGCCTGTCTGAGCTGAGAAATCCCTCAAAGGAGACTCCTTTCTGGGGTAACTCTAGAATGTCAACCTGTTGACAGTTAAGGCTAAGGAGGAGACATACCAGAGGAGCTCAGACAAGGGTAATACATTGGCTGACCATCTGTGGGAGGGTGGAAACCCAAGCCCCAGAACACAAACACCCACTATGGGCTCCCAGGGCAGCCCCCTCTCTGCAGCCCCCTTTGCTGCTCCCCCCTGCAGCCCCCCTCTGCAGCCCCCCTCTGCAGCCCCCCTCTGCAGCTCCCTCTGCAGCCCCCTCTGCAGCTCCCTCTGTAGCCCCCTCTGCGGCCCCCTCTGTAGCCCCCCTCTGCAGCCCCCCTCTGCAGCTCCCTCTGCAGCCCCCTCTGCAGCTCCCCTCTGCAGCTCCCTCTGCAGCCCTCCTCTGCGGCCCCCTCCGCAGCCCCACTGCAGCCCCCTCTGCAGCCCCCTCCTCAGCCCCCTCTGTAGCCCCCTCCTCAGCCCCCCTCTGCAGCCCCCTCCTCAGCCCCCTCTGCAGCCCCCTCCTCAGCCCCCTCTGCAGCTCCCCTCTGTAGCCCCCCTCTGCAGCCCCCTCCTCAGCCCCCCTCTGCAGCTCCCCTCTGCAGCCCTCCTCTGCAGCTCCCCTCTGCAGCCCCCTCTGCAGCCCCCTCTGCAGCTCCCCTCTGCAGCCCTCCTCTGCAGCTCCCTCTGCAGCCCCTCTACAGCCCCCTCTGCAGCCCCCTCTGCAGCCCCCTCCACGGCTCCCCTCTGCACCGTTGCTGGCATTTTCTTGTATGTGATGGGGTCTCCAGCAGCTGCAGTCTCAGTCTGTAGCACTGCAGGGCAGGGGATGGTTTGGGCTGCTGTGATGTGAGGGTTGAGTTTTTTAAAAAGTGTGTTACAGGCTGGAGAGATGGCTGAGCCATTAGAGGCTAGGCTCAACACCAAAAGTATGAAAAGAAGTGTTTTGCATTTATGTTTTGTGTCTATATGTGTGACATATGTGTCATGTCACGTGTGGAGATCAGAGTACAACTTGTGGGAGTCAGTTCTCTCCCTCTACCACGTGGGTTTTCATAATGGAACTCAGGTCCTCAGGCTTAGTGGCACACCTTCACTCACTGACACTTAAATGACCCTGGGTTTTATTCTTTCCTTCCTTTCTTTCTTTCGTACAGTGTTCTGCCTGCATGTACATCTGCAGGCCAGAAGAGGGCACCAGATCTCATTATAGGGGGTTGTGAGCCACCATGTGGTTGCTGAGACTTGAACTCAGGACCTCTGGAAGAGCAGCTAGTGTTCTTAACCCCTGGGCCATCTCTCCAGCTCCCCTGTTTGTTATTTTAAGACAGAGCTTCACTCTCCAGCCCTGGAACTTACCATGTTGTCCAGGCTGGTCTCAAACTCATAGTGATTCTCTTCCCTCAGCCTCCCAAGTGCTGGGATCGCGGCTGTATAGCACCGTGCCTGTCTGGGATTTAGTTTTATAGTCTGTTGTTAGATCTGGTTGGACTCCCATGGGATTCTTCTGATTATTTCTAGCTGCACTGACTTTTTGAAAACGTGTGTGTGCATACATGCATGTTTTGTGTGTGCTGTGTGTGAGTGTGAGTGAGTGTGTATGTATGTTGCGTGCACATGTGTTCTTGCATGTGTGTCGTACATGTTCCTGTGGCTGTGTGTACATGTGTGTACTTGGGTGTATATTCATGTGGGGATCTGAGACTGATATTAAATATTTTCCTCAACTGCTTTCCACCTTACTCACTTTAAAAGGTTTATTATTTTTAATTATGTGTATGTCTGTGTTGGTGTGGATATGTGCATGTGAGTGCAGATGTGGAGGCCAGAAGAGGACTCTGAATCTCCTGGATCCAGCTGGCAGTTGTGAGCAGTCATGTGGGTGCTGGGGACTGAACCTGGGTCATCCAAGAGCAGCCAGTGCTCTTAACCGTGGAGCCTTCTCTCCAGACACAAGGGCCCTACTTTTTAAAATCTAGAATGGGAGTTGAACTTGGCCTCCCAGCATCTATGATCATGTCTTATTTCTCTCTGGAACTATAAATAGATGTGAATACATTGGTAAGCCTAATGTTATTCTTGCACTGCTAATTACATCTTGCTTAGCCAGTAACATGTTCTTAGTGGATTTCTGGATCCTGTGTAGTACTACAGCCAAGATTTGTTGTTGCTGTTTTGAGTCAGGGCTTTATGTAGTGTTGGCTGGTCCTGAATTCGGCATGTAGCTGAGGACAACCTTGAACTTCTGATCCTCCTGCCCATGTGCTGGGATTCTGGCCACTAGCTGCCACACCTGGTCTGCATTTAAGATTTTCATGTTGATCCCTATGTGATTTTACTGAGTGTGTGTGCCTGGGTATGTTGTCTTGGAGTCAGCTGTCTACCTCATAAAAAGAATGTGCAAGTTTCATGGGCTCTAGTAACGTGTGAGAAGCCGGAGTTACCTGCCAGCTGATAGCATTGCCCTCCTGGGGGCATGCCAAGTCGCTAATACATAGCAGTCCCTGACCTAGCAGGTTAACTAGGTGCCTATGCAATGCCTCAATCATCTTGTGTGGTCTTCTCCATGGCAATGGCGGGAGCAGCCATTCTTAATCTTGCCGATGGGGAAACTGAGAGGTTGGGTCACTTATCCAAACAGGCAGCAGGCAGGAGCGTGGACCAAGTCGATTATAACTGGTTCCACAGAGGCTTCTCCTACTCCACACTGGGATGGACGGTGCATGACAAGCCTCATAAGATAGCACATTCCCTTCCTTTTCGGTAAGTCACCTCTGTGGAAGGTAGTTGGAATCTGTAAAATGGGCCCTCTGCAGGGAAGGGGACCCACAGACCCTGGCCCATGGAGCATCCTACCCACCTTTCTGTTACGTTACTTGAAGCTCTGGGTACTGTAGAGCTCAGTGGCTGCTGTGGTCACTCACCCAGTAGCAGGGAGGGCAGAGCTGTTCTTGGAGGCTCAGAGGGTATGGGGGCCGGGGCAGCTGTTCAGACCACATGACCTCAGAGACTCCTTAGGTTCATGATTTATCAGCTAGAAGAATCCTGGCTCCGCCCGTGTCTCTATGTGGGATGTTGGAAAAAGCAAGTTCTTTTTGAGGGGCTGGATGTGAGTCGCAGCTCTCCGGTCTGCCACCAGTTTCTAAGGCCTCGTGTTGGGAAAAAAAAGGCAGGTTTAGGGCTGGGAGTGTGGCTCGGTTGGTAGAGTGTTTATGTCGTGTGCATGAAGCCCTAAGTTTGATTCCCAGCACTGCATAAACCTGGTGTGGTGGTCTATGCCTGTCATGCCTGCACCTGTGAGGCAGAGGGAGTTCAAGGCCATGCCCATTCTCAGTTCATAGCAAAGTGAAGGTCAGCCTAAGACACTGTCTCAGTAAAAATAAAGAGATGGGCGGTGGTGGCGCACGCCTTTAATCCTATCACTCGGGAGGCAGAGGCAGGCGGATCTCTGTGAGTTCAAGGCCAGCCTGGTCTACACAGCAAGTTTCAGGTCAGCCAGGGCTGCGTAGAGAGACCCCCATCTCACCCCCCTCATTGTGTGTGTGTGTGTGTGTAAGACTGACCTTCACGCTATGCTGCTGTTGTCCTCCTAAGGTGGACAGGGGGTCTGAAAGGCAGTAGGTAACAGTGCTTTATGAACTGCAGAACGTGGCCGGCCACACACTCATCCTTACCCTCCTCAGCCTAGTACGGTGAGCTAGGACTTTCATCCATCACTTCTCCATTATGATGCATGGCGAGGGTGGCGAACCTGCTGCCACAGAGACAGAGAACATAAGGGTTCAGAGAGGCCCAGGCCTGGTGCTCACCCCACTGCGTACCCTCTCCACCTGTCAAGGACCCGTCAGTTCAGGAGAATCAGAAATTGCTGGACAGGGAAGGCAAATGGTCCACACCCTATTTGGAGCTGGCCATTACGTTATAATATTTTTATGCCTTCCCAGTGAGAAATCACTCCAAGCACTCAGAGATAAATAAAGGAAAAACTCTTTAATAATAGCATGCAACCCGTTCTGGCTAATGTACAAAAGGGAACCGGCCCTGAATGAAATCCAGGCCCCAAGTTCATGGCCCCAAGTTACACTTTGAGCAGTTACACGTGTTCCACAGAGACAGAGCTCCAAGGTTTGGTTGTCGGGACAAACGGGAAGACTTACAATGTAGAAATACTTACTGCCGTAGTTATCCCGAGACGGACCAAGGCTGCTTTTTCTGGGCTGGTACCAGGGTCGTCCTTCCGCCTGGCAGAATTATGCTCTTTCCCGTATGAGGCACAGGGCTTAATGGGTCAGCCTGGGTCGTCTTCTCTAAACTGCCTGGCAGAGGCATGCTCCTTTAGCTAGATTTTACTCTTGTGTAACTTAGTATTTCCTAAGCAGGTTTCCTGCTCCATCCTTCATAGCCTCAGCTTATTACCTCCATTTCCTCCTCCAACCAGAGTCAGTTTTTACCCAGTCATTCATGTGAGAGTCTGTTGCTTGCTGTCCCCACATCACCGCTCTCATGATTAATGATAGACATTGCAAAGTGGTGAAGACTGCATCACCTGACAAAGAGGTCTCCCGCTGAGACTGAACAAGGCGACAGACACTCAGCTTTTGTTTTTTCGGTCCTCAGACAGTAAACAGCAGAACTGTCTGGCAGAATGCCGGTCTCCACAGCATCACAGACAGATCTCAGAATCCCCTGGAAGGTCGCAGAAGTCAGGCTTCACGGGGCTACGTTCTATGTTTGGGCATGAATGCATCTGATTGATATCAGTCAGCTACACCTTAAATAAAATGCCTTAGACAGAAGTCATCATAAGGCAGTCGATTGCTTGCTGACAGTGTGGCCAGAGTTCCTCGCTTGTCGCCTGCCGCTCTAGTTCCCCTGGAGCAGTGGGTCAGTTTTCACTGGTTTCCCACCCAGCAAGGACAACTGACCCACGGTCGGTCGCTGCCCCTCAGGACCCTAACGTGAGAGGGAGGAGCCCGGCGGCTGAGAGCTGTCCGTGGTGCTGCCGCCCGGGTGAGTGGCTGGGCTTCAGGCCGTCTGCTGCCCTGGGACTTGGGCTCCCTGGACGCATTGGGCTTACGGTGGTGGTAAACCTGCAGCCCCTGTCAGCCGAGTGGCTGGAGGTCAGGAACAGACAGGGTTCAGGAGACTAGAAAGGTCTGTGCTAGACTGGCAGCTCCCAGGCTTATGACCCAGGGATTTCTTCCTGGGCGGGCCTGGGGAAGAGAAGGAAGAAGGGCCAACAAGAGTTCAGTTGCCTCTTGTGTGTTCACTACACAGATACTGTACCACTGGACCAAAGGATGCTGGGGGGGGGGGGGGCTGTGATCCATTGGCTTCACCCCAGCTGGCCAGAGAGGCGTGCAGAGCAGTGCATCCAAGTTCCTCACTCGCTCCACGTGATGGAGTATCAGACTATCAAGGCGTTTCGCTCTGGCTCCACTACCCCAGACCTCACCATGGTTCTGGGGAGGTGTGGAGTTCCTGGAGCAGTCTGGGTGGGGAGCAGTTGGGACCAAGATCCACATTGTAGGGTTTCAAAGCTGCATTACTCGGTGTCCCCAAGAGTTAGAAATTCTATGCCAGATCCGCCCTGCCCAGCTTCCGGACATGAAGCACATCTCTGTGTCTGTCTTTTCCTCCCTGTGAAGAGGGATCTCTCCCTCCCCCTGCATGCTCTCTAGGCCTGTGACCCAAGCCATAGATTTAGGGCAAAAAATAGTTTGTGGAGAAGGGAGCCAGGAAGGGAGGCTGGCCAGGCACCTGTGAAAGGCAGCTGTTCCCGCTGTTCCCTGTGGTTTGTGGCGCCGTCAGTGGGACTACAACTGAGTTTTGCCTTTTTACTCAGGACTGTGTGACCCACATTCCTGTGTCTGTATGTGGTCTTCACAGCCTTTTAGGAGGCAATGTGACCAAGGGTGTGGCTTAGTACAATCGAGGCCCTTGGTTTCGTTCCTAGCACTTTAACTAAATTAATAATCAAATAGTCAACAGACACTTGGTTTAGTACACATACCGTGATTTGTCTAATTATTGGCAAATGGCAATACTTGCAGAATCCTCCTCACCTTCGGAAAGTTGTTGGATTATTTGCTCTCGTTAGCAGCACAGAACACAGTGTGTTTATTTATTTATTTATTTTTAGTATAAGGAATTAGTAATTCTCTAAAAAAACGTTTAATAAAAGGTACAGTTTTGTAAATGTAACTTGATAATGGTTAATAAAATTAGACAAAATTTCATACTTGTGATTTTAATGAAAACAAAATATTTGCTTGAATACTTTTTTTTTTGAAGCACCATCTTAACAAAAAAGAACTGGGTGGGGGGATGACAGTGGGTCCAGTGGCTGCATGCGACCTTGACACCCTGACTTTGAGCTCTGGAATCCCCGTGGGGAAAGGAGAGACTTGACTCCAATCCACTGACCTCCATGTGTGCTCTGGTGTTCACACATAGGACATAAATGAAATCGTAAAAAAGGCATGGTGGCACTCACCTTTAAACTCAGCACTTGGGAGGTAGAGACGATGGCTCTCTCTGAGTTCAAGGTTCAAGGCCAATCTAGTCCACAAAGCAAATTCCAGGTCAGTCAGGGCTGCATAGTGGACCATGTCTAAAAAAAGTCACATCTAAAGCTTTTGAATCCAGAAATGCAGGGGTTTGCTCTAATGATACTCTAATGGAAAAGTCCTTGATATTCATGAAGAACAAATACTGTAATCCTATATGAATACCAGAAATAGTCCATAAACTCAACAACGACCTACAGCAAACCTTTCTGTTTCTGAGCTAAATGGAACTAGAACTTACCACTTCATTTAAAAAAAAAAAGAAAAGAAAAGAAAAGAAAAGAAAAGCAGTTGGTCCTAGTACTTGGAAAGCGTTCCCATTGCAACCAAAACTCTAGTAAGCAAGCTGTTTGCTGTGTCGTACAGGCATGTGATGAGTTTTATTTAGAATGTTTCTAAGGATTCTGCGGCAAAGGTTTTGCATGCAGCATTCAGGCATCTTTAGGAAGGTGGTCTAGTCTCCAGAGCTCATGTGTCATCGAGATCTGACGAGTTCTCATTGTCATTTGCAACAAGGGCTTCTCTGTTCTCGTAAGTCCAGAAGCCATTCAGATCAATTAGAATGGTAGTGACTGTGTCTCCTTGATTACTGTTGATTAAATCCTGAAGCGAGATTTTCAGAGGATCCTGTGGTTTTACCATGTCAAAGATTTCATCCTTGACATCTTGAAATGAAACAGGATCCTGTCCATGGATTTTCATTAGTTCTTGAATGGCCCTAAAGAAATAATTGAGGGAGAAGACATTCAGATATCCCTTGTTCTCAATGTCCAGCAGTTTGAAAATATACTGCAGAGCTGCAGGCTCCTTTCTGTTTTCTAAGGCAAGAACAAAGTCCAGGTAGGTCTTATAGTCCATTTCTCCATCGTAAGTGAGACACTCCTGGAAAACACGGTCTAAGAAGACATTGGTCATGGTTGCCGTTCCGTAGCGGGAGAGTTCTTCTTTACTGAGCATGCCATTGTGATCTTTATCAAGATTCAAATACTGACCATAGACCCTCAGGGCGGAAGGAGCAGAAAACCAATTTGTTTCTTGACTCTCTTTGGACAGTTCTTCATCCCTTAGCTCCAGTAAATCATCTAGGAAGCTGCATGCTAAAATATCTTGAATTTTGATTTTCCCTGTTCTTAGAGGATCCAAAAAGAAGAAGAACTTCCTAACTGCTGTGCAAACATAAAAAGAGTAAAAGGATTTTTCCAACCCATCTAACTGTGGCAAAGTGGGGATAAGTTCCAGGATGTAATTTTCTAAGTCTGATTCCCGAAGGTACCCTTGTCCGGCAACATCATATAAACTGAGTCCTATTCTTGTTTGATGTAGCCAAACTTTTCACATGACGTAGTTAAAGAACTGCATGATGGAAATTCTCCCATAGGAATCTGTATGGAGGAGTTTGGCAAAGACTTTTGCAGTAAAAAATTGCTTGCACTTTGGTCCAGCCTTGTCTCCAACCTTCACAAAGTTTTCATAATTGATCATTGCTTCCTCTCCAATCATAGGTGGTATCTGGTGCTTATCCAGCAAAAACCATAAGTTCTGTAATTCTTCATTATCTAAGAGTTCTCTGCTTTTCCTCTGTAGAAAGACAGCTCTAGATTCCTCTCTTAATTTCTGTAGTAAGACTTCATCTTCTGCAGGCAACCTGTAATAAAACCGGGGAATGGTCTTATAGAATTCATTTGTGTTTTTTCTACCTCCTTTCCATTCTGAGTAGTACTTGGTAAATAAATCCATTTCTTCATCTTTTAATTCTTGTTCACTTTTTTCCCCATGGTCCTGTTTTTCTTTTTGGTGGTGAGTCTAGCTTTTAATGGCTGAGACCTCTCTCTCGCCCGGTTCTGTTTTTCTTTAGCCCGTTCGTTTCAGCTGCCTGGGTGTCTTTGGATCCTTGTTGGGTGACGTCAGGCGCCGGCGGAGCACGTCTTTCCAGTCCATGGCCGACTTCCCTATTTATTTATTTTTATTTATTATGTATACAGTGTTCTGTTTGCATATATCCCTGCAGGCCAGAAGAGGGAGCCAGATCTCATTACAGATGGTTGTGAGCCACCATGTGGGTGCTGGGAATTGAACTCAGGACCTCTGGAAGAACAGCCAGTGTTCTTAACCTCTGAGCCATCTCTCCAGCCCCATGTTTATTCTTGTTACTTTTTGTTTTGCTTTGTTATACTTTTTTAAGGTTTACACATTTTTATTTTGCATGTATGAGTGTTCTGCCTCCAAGTAAGTGTACCCATATGTGTGTGGTGCCCAGGGAAGCCAGACTCCCCCACAAAGGGTGCTGGATCCCTGGAATGGAGTTACAGAAATGGTTGTGAGCCACTGTGTGGGTGCTGGGAACTGAATCCAGGTCCTCTGCAAGAGCAGCCAGTGCTTTTAACTGCTGATCCTTCTCTCAATTCCCACTACTTATTTTTTAAGACAAACACTCCTTGGCTGTTTGTTTGTTTGTTTTGAGGTAAGGTCTCTTACAGGTCTGATGACCTTCAACTCTGGAGTTCTGGGTTACAGGTGTGCACCGTCACATCTGGCTTTTGCTTTTTATGCCTTTATTTTTTCTCTTTTTTTTTTTCTGAAATGCCCTGTGAATTCAATCACACAGGATTTAGTCTTGTGAACCTGACTTGTGAATGTGATCACTCTGATGACTCCACGGCACTATGGAGAGTTGTCGGCCACTGGCCAGTTCGCCTGGGTTTCTTGTGTCTACTTTCTTGGTTTCCGCTTTGGGGCTCTTAGAAAAAAAACCCTGTGAACATGTGTGTGCTAACCTGTCTTTGGATGCACACCTTATTCTCTGGTTGGCTGTAGCAGGACTGGGTTATGACAGCTTTATAAGAATCCGAACAAGGCAAATTTGCTCCTTTGAAAATACCACTCAGGGTACTGGAGAGGGGCTTCAGCCGTTAAGAGCACTGGCCGCTCTGGCAGAGGACCTGGGTTCCCAGAACCCAACATAGTGGCTCACAACTGGCCATAGCTCTAGTCCCAGGGGATCTGATGTTCACTCTGGCTTCTCTAGACATCAGGCACACGTGTGGCGCCCAGACATACATGCAGGTAGAACATCCTTACACGTAGAATAAAATAAAAAAATAAAATAAAAATTCCACTTAGGCCAGGCACGCTGGCTCACGTCTCTAATCCCAGCCCTTGAGAAGCTGAGATAGGAGAATTCCTGATTAAACCGACAAGTAGGGCAGCGAGATGGCTTAGCGGAAGTCTGCTGGCCTGAGTTTGACCCCTCCACCCCCCACCCGAGAGCCCTCCTGGTGAAAGAGAAGAGCAGACTCGTACAAGTTATCCTCCACATACACCACAGCATGGTGCATACGTGCCCATATACACGCACACAAATAAATAGATGATAGAAAAGGATGCGTAATGACGAAAAATAGAAAAACATTTGTTCAATGTGACCACATTGGGAAGAGGAACGGAAAAAGAGGCCCAGGGATCCCAGAATCATGAAGGTTAGGTTTAAAGATCTGTTTTATTATTTTCAATTATGTTGTGTGTATATGGGGGGGGGGGTTGTTGTGCCCATGAGTGCAGGTACCGGCAGAGGCCAGAAGAGGGCGTTGGGTCCCCTGAGCTGGAGTTACCGGTGATTGTTAGCTGACTCACGTGGGTTCTGGGAACCAAACCCCAGTCCTCTGTCCAGTGTTGGAGTATGTGGACCATGTGGACCTGCCTGGCCCCTGACAGCTCCTTTCCTGACTGAACAGGGCTTCCCCACCTTCTGCTCCTTGTGCCCTGGAACTGCCAGCATCCAGGATTGGCTCCTTTTCAGTAAATTGTTGAGCACAGGTTTTCCAAGGCCTGAGTGTGGCCATCAGATAGATCAGTCTCCAGCTCTGGAAACTTGGACACATCCTTTAGCCTCTTCTGTGAAATGAGTTGGGGACAATTGAGTGACAGTGAGCGTTTACTGTTTACAGTCTACACAGTTCTTTGCCTAACTAATTTGTAGCTGAGGTCATTATCATTGTTTTGTTAATATTGTTAATTGCCTGAATGCTCTAGAAGCCACTGCCAGGTGACCTTTTGTGGTCCTGGGGATGGAACTCTGACCTTGCCCATGCTCAGCTAGGGCTTAATCACAGAGTTGCACCCTAGTCCCACAGGTGACTTGTATTCAAGAGCAGAAGAGCTCTTTCGAGGAAGGAAGGGCAGTCCTTTCCTCTGTGACTGACATTTGTAAACTGCCTGGCTGTGACATGGGTTGGACTGAGTCATGCCAGAGACGCTTCTGCCTCATCTTACTGTATGTGCATAGTTGGACATCGCCTGGTGCAGAAGGGTGGCAGGGGGGCTGGAGAGATGGCTCAGAGGTTAAGAGCACCGACTGCTCTTCCAGAGGTCCTGAGTTCAATTCCCAGCAACCACATGGTGGCTCACAACCATCTGCAATGAGATCTGGCACCCTCTTCTGTATACATAATAAATAAATAAATCTTTAAAAAAAAAAAAAGGTGGCAGGGATGTCCGATGCCAGTGGATGTTCCCACCTCGTGCCTGTGAGCCTGCCCCCTCTTCACTTGAGGCTGACAAGGTGTGCTGACCCCTCCCACTGCCCATGTGTTGGGCCAGGCAGGATTGGCTGGACCACACATTGCTGTCTGTCGAGGGCGGAGGGGAAGGGCTGCCTTTGAGTCCCGGTTCTGTGATGTGCCTGGCATCTTCTCCTTGCCAGAAGCCCCTGGTCTGGCCACTGACTATCTGAGGATGGTGAAGGGTGTCATACAGTGTAGACCTTCCCAGAAGTAAGTAAGGCACTAGAGCTGGGTCTCCATGGTTTAGGGAAATGGGGAAAGAAAGAAACTCAGGTTTAACATGGTGAGCAGCACAGGGTGACAATTTGTTGATCCATCTAGAGAGAGGAAGCCCGAATTTCCTGACCTGCTCTTTGCCAGGCACTGGCCATTCATCCTCACGTAGCCGAAAGGAGCCTGTGGCTCAGCAGCCTAGCCACCTGTCCCCTGTCACATAAAGTGGCAGCACTGAAGAGGAAAGCCAGATTTTTCTTACCGAAACTTGGGGGGGGGGGTCGGTTTCTTCTATCTTGTACAGGAAATGATTTCTCATTTATTATGCAGAAATACCCTTTTGTAATAGAAAAAAAAGCTGAAGGGATAATGGGAATCAGTCTGGCATTCTCCCAGGGCCTTCCTGCCTGCAGCTGAGATGCGCTGGCTGTCCCTTTAAGTCGGGTTCTCCTTGGGATTGCCGCAGCCTGAGGGGGAGGGCTAGGGATGTCTGCGGTGAAGATTTCCCCAGCAAAGCCTTTCTCCTTGCAGCCCAGCCAGCTCGCCAGTGACGTCCTCACAGCTTCTAGATTTTCCTTTTCCTCACAAGCCGCTGAATCATTCACTGGCTGGAGTCGCTCGGCAGCCAGCGGGGCCTGGCAGCCCTGGCTGCCGCTGGGTGGAGTCCTCGGCCTCCTCCGGGGAGGCATCCCCAGCCTCTCTGATCCCCGTGGGTGGGGGTGGGGGGCGCCCAGGGAGAAGGGGCAGAGCATCCCAGCCCTTGTCAGACCTCTGACCAGACATGCAGGTGGGGAGGACCCGGTTTGACCAAGGTCAGAACCAGGGCCAGGAGGGCCCCTTCTCACTCCTCTGGCCTCCTCCTGTAGGGTGCTTCAAGGATGACCGAATCGTCTTCTGGACGTGGATGTTTTCCACCTACTTCATGGAGAAACTGGCCCCCAGGCAAGACGACATGCTTTTCTACGTGCGTAGGAAGCGAGCCTACCCGAGCAGTGAGAGCAGCGTCGATGGGAGGAAGGTGAGTGGCCCCCCACAGCACCCCCCAACCTGTGCCCTGAACGTCCTGTAGGGTTCCTTTCCTCCCTGCAGTATTCTGTGTGGCTGAGGGGAAAGCCACACTGAGTGCCCAGCACATTTGAGGGACCCAGGAGACGGGTACCAGTGGCTTACTTCTGGGTTTGTCGAATTGTTTTTGCCATGGCTCCAAAAAGCAAGTGATTGTGTCTTTGAGGAAACTGAGGCTCAAGTTCCAGCTGATGTGGCCAGCCTCTTAGAGTGAGTTAGTGAATGGAGGTCCAGGGCTTTGAGCCCCAAAGTCTGGGGCACTTCCCAGGGTGGGCAGGGCAGTAGCTGGATGGTGGTGATGGTGATGATGGATGGTAGTGATGGTGATGATGGATGGTAGTGATGGTGATGATGGATGGTGGTGATGGTGATGATGGATGGTGGTGATGGTGATGATGCATGGTGGTGATGGTGGTGATGGTGATGATGGATGGTGGTGATGGTGATGATGCATGGTGGTGATGGTGATGATGTTGTCCTTCTCTAACTTGGTCCGTACTGTAAACTAGAGGGATCACTCAGGGCTATCATTGGTCTTTTGAACTCCCAGCAACTGGGCAAATAGACAGATGAGGAAACAGGGATTGGAGAGAGGTGACTCACCCAGGGCATTTCATCTTCTAAGTGTGGCGGTGTGGAGGAGTTCGTGAGACAGACTTTGCATGCTTTCTTGTCTTTTCAGCTTTCCTAGTGGTTTATAGAATGTTTAAGAGCCCACATGTTTGGCATGGGAATAATTTGTTTGCCTTTAAGGATAAACAGTGGTCAGGCTTTGAGCCTGGTCTGGGACTAACAGCTTGTCTGCTACCAAGCTCCCTGCAGCCCAGGCTCTGTGGGTTTCTTGGTTATGGCTCACACACTTGAGCGTGGGAGCTCTTTCCTGTCACAGGCCTGCAAGTCTGCAGAA
Organism: Peromyscus leucopus; assembly: GCF_004664715.2. Lineage (NCBI taxonomy): Eukaryota > Metazoa > Chordata > Mammalia > Rodentia > Cricetidae > Peromyscus > Peromyscus leucopus. The sequence continues at coordinate 19,559,367 of NC_051080.1, forward strand.
TGCATCTGCTGTGAGGGACACCTCTGGGTGCTTGCTGCAAAGCAGGCCTTTGGTGGCTTTCCTGGCAGGCTGGTTGGCGGGGGGGGGGGGGGTGGCTGCAAGGAGCCAGAGAGTTAGAAGAGCCAGGGGAGGGTAGGATCTGAAGACATGGGTGATTCTGGGACTGGACTAGGGCCCAGGAGTGACAGGTGGGTGGATCAGGAGATGCTCTGTGGGAGAGCTAAAACTGAGACCTGACTGGTGGGTCCCTCTGGCAGCTGCTGGTAGTGTTACCAGTGAGGCAGGCACTTTCTCAGTAGCGGGGCAGCCCTGGGCTCCTTAGTCCTGCCCCTACTGCTATTGGAGTCCAGCTTTCTCCCCTTGATCAGTACTCTGGCTGTGGCCCAGACCCAGACATCTCTGGGACTTGGAACAGATAGTAAGGGCCAAGCCTCCCATTGGATACATGTGAGGCTGGGATGTTTGGGGTGATGTCACCACTGAGGTGCCCTTGGCAGGAAGGCACAGGTGCTAGGCAGCCTCTGCATACTGGTGACCCAGCACCAGTCACTCTGGGAGTAGACATTGCTTCCACCCAAGGTTTACCTTGGGATGAAGCTCCTTGGAGCAGCAAGACTGTGGACTCCACCTCTGGCTCCAGCCACTTCAGCCTGTCTCTGAGGACAGGCACATGTCTTTCAGGTGGACCCTACATGACGGTTCTGGGAGAGGTCATTGAGATGCAGGGGAGGAGGAGGGGGCAGGCAGGCCTGTGTGTACTGTTGAGGGACCAGGTTGAGAGGAAAGTGGGATGATGAGTTGATGACAGTTGTGTGGAGGAGAAGTAAGGCAAGGGTACTCCTCAGGAGGAGCAGCCCTGGGCCCAAGATGGAGAAGTCTGTAGCCGGAGGGTCCCTGGGTTGTGTTGAGACATATTGAAGATTTAGGGGGTGTTGAAGTCAGCAGAGGCAGCCTGGGTCCAACAGGGGTGCTGAGTAACAGTGAGCCACATGGCAATGGCTCTTTCCTCAGCACTGATACCACAGACATGACTCAGGCTGGCCACTGTCTTTGGGAAGCCCTCGGTGGGTGGACCGCACCATGTAGTGGGAGCCACAAAAGGTGACATCTGTATACGGGCCTGGAGGGCAGCTGTGCACTGAAGACATACCCTGGGTGGGGATAGTACCTACGTGGGAGGCGAGGATTCCAAGCACATCTGACCCAGGTGTGCTGGAACAGTGTGTGCTGGCCTCAGAGTGATATGTGCAGGGAGAAAGGAGCGTCACCAGATGTCAGTGGAGTGAGACCGAGAATAACTGTAGTCTTGCTGCTCAGGTGGCTGTGTATGAAGTTGGGAAGTGGTGACCCTCTCCGCATACATCCTCTTGGTGCGTGGTTGGCCTCCTGCACCTCTGCATGGGTCCCAGGGAGGGCTGGCTGGGTGGTGTCTGGTACAGGGTTTGGAGGACCAGGGTCAGGCAAGCTCAAGTCCACTCAGACTGGACATCTTTTCCAGCCTGGCAGTCTGCGGTGTGGCCTGTAAGGGGCAGGCTGGGGGTACACCGGGGAACCCCAACCTACCAGGAAACAGAAGCCAGGGCTGCAGAGATGTGGACTCCAGCGCCTGCGCACTACGAGTGTTCTGCGGCAAGCGCTGCACCACCTCCCACCCTTTCCCATCCTGCTGGTACTGGTTGCCGTGGCAACCAACCAGGCTCCTTGCCTAACTGAGGAGGGTGGGTGGGCAGAGCCAGAGCTGCAGTGTGAGTGGCTGGGTTGCTGGAGTCCCCCCCCCCCACCCCCACACACCCTGCTGCAGGATCACTTTGGGGGATCTGGACCGGCTTTCCCCAGTGTGCCCTAGATTTTCTGCACAGTCTTGTTATGCCACCCCTGGACGAAACACTCCCTGTTCTCAGTAGCCCATTTTGTCTTTGGCACTGATGAGCACTGGCATCTGTTTGTGTCCTTGTCTATGCTGGTGGCCTCCTACTGAAACCCTCAGCGGTCCTGGGGCAGAGATCACCCCAAACCTACTTGGAAAACCAGAACTCAGGAGCAGTGAGGGTGTTTCTCTGGTCCCACAGCGTCCGATCTTGTGTTTTCTCTTTTGGTAGCTTTTCTTTTGTGTGTGTGTGTGTGTGAATCAGGATCTCACGATGTGGCTTTGTCTGGCCTGGAACTCTATATAGACCAGGCTGGTCTCAAACTCCACAGAGATCCGTCTGCCTCTGTCCCGAGTCCTAGGATTGAAGGTGGGTGCCGCCACATCCAGCTGGTAGCTTTACTTGTGATGTATATGCAAGGGTGTCCAGGTTGATGGCCTTTTGTGTGTGTGAGTACTGGGGTCACCAGCCTTCAAGATCCAGAGACCCAGCATGACCAGTATGCCCAAGGGGCCTTGGCTCCAGCAGCTCCCTCTCTTCCTGGGCTTAGCTGGACTTCTGCCACTTAGGAGGCTGGTTTATCCCGAGCTAACATGGAGCTGCACTGTATCCTTTGGCTGCTTCTCAGTCCCTTCTTTGGGAGCATGCCTGTGGACACAGGTGGCTGTGATGGATCAGTCTGGTTGCCGAGTGCTGTTGCTGAGTGTTCATACCACCCACCTGCCCTCCTGTGGGTCAGTGTCTGGGCAGCTCCCTGAGTATCTTAGTGACACATGGAGATGTGTCACTGTCCTGCTGACCTACCACAGGAGTGCAGTTGTGCCATAGGTATTTCCCCGCCCCGGGGGGCACTGAGCCAGGGGCTGTTGAGTGCCTGCCTGTGTGGGCTCTCCTGCAGGAGAGTAAACGAGATGAGTACCAAGCATGGCACAACCAAGCAGGGCAATGGAGTGAGACCAGGGCAGGCAGTATGGAGGCTCCCAGCTCAGAGCTCGGGTGATTCCCACAGCCACACGGACCATGGGAGGTAGGAGCCCCACCCCTATGGCGTATCCTATTGCACTGAGGCATCTCTGTGTGGATCCCAGCTCTGCCCCCGTGGCACACAGGCGCCCCAGAGCTGTCCAGCAGGAGGTGACTGTTGTCTCATGGTGCTGACCCTGTAGGAACCCTCCTGGGCCTAGTTAGGGCCCTGAGCTCAGGACCCCTCCTGGGACAGCTTGCTTTCAAATCTGCTTTTGATTACTTATGCCTGGAGTGGCGTAGCTGGGGCTCTTCTCTCTCTGATGAGGTGTGGCGTGTGATCTCTAGCCTGTTTGATGCCCATCAGCTACAGTGGGATTAGCAGCTCCTTTCTTGCAGATAAAAGGTTAATAATTTGTACGACATGGAGACTAGCCTCTGCTTCCCACTGCGAGCCCAGTAGATGTTACTGTCACTGGGACCTGGGAAATAGGATGTCTTCTTAAGTATCACAACTTGGAGAGGGAAATGCTCTTTCTGTTGTACAGATTAGGAAACTGGGGCTGCGAAGGAAGAAGAGGTGGGCACTAGGGATGGGATCTTTGTATGTTGCCACCGGCCTGGTCCAGCAGTCAGGGAGCGGAAGGCCCCAGTGGACCCTAGAGTCTCCCTCTGTCCTGCACCACAGGCCGAGGCTGAGCCTGAGGTGGAGGTGGAAGTGTACCGGAGGGACTCCAAGAAGCTTCCAGGCCTGGGAGACCCTGACATTGACTGGGAAGAGAGTGTCTGCCTGAACCTCATCCTGCAGAAGGTATGGGCTGGGTGGTGATGGCTGCTCATAGGTCTGGGGGAGGGTGATCCCCCCCATACACACACACAACACACACACACACACACACACACACACACTGTGCTCTCTTCTAGCTGGACTATATGGTGACCTGTGCTGTGTGCACACGTGCGGATGGAGGCGACATCCACATTCACAGGAAGAAATCTCAGGTGAGCCTTCCCTCCCTCCCTCCCTCCCTCCTCCTCCCTCCCTCCTTCCCTCCCTCCCTCCTTCCCTCCCTCCAGCTGTCCAGGCTACCTATTGCCTGTTCTAGGAGGATGTCTCCCCCTCTCACATTCCCTCCCCTGAGGTGAGGGGTTGACTCCAGGGGTCTCGGTCATATGCATGCACCCAGCCCTCCGCATGGCTCCCGAAGAGAACATCCCTGGCCGTACCTGAGGTGGCTGTCGCGTCCAGGCTGGCTTCTCAGCCCTCTGCTTTGCTTTCTTTTTAGCAAGTGTTTGCATCCCCCAGCAAACACCCCATGGACAGCAAAGGAGAAGAGTCCAAGATGAGCTACCCCAACATCTTCTTCATGATCGACAGCTTCGAGGAGGTGAGTGCTCACCCCTGGCCCCGTTCCCCATCCTCGTCTCCTGGGGGTGGGGTGGGGCGGGGTGTCAGGCTGAGGACCTGCAAAGCCTCTGGAGACATGGGCAGCAGGAGCAGGGAATGGTCTGGGTGACAGCCAGTGGGGCCCCCTCCTCACAGTGATGGACTTGGACAAGTCCGTCCTCCCTGCTCCGGGCCTTGGTTTATTATTCATCAATAAAGTGAGTGCCATGACCTTGTGACCTACTCAGGTGTCAGGGTCGATGACCTGAGGACTTCTGGGTGGGAGTGCGCGCATCCTAGATGCTTGCAGTAAGTGCTGCCTGGCCAGAAGGAGCCGTCACCTGCCGCTCTGTGAATGGCCGCCTCCACCCGCCCAGGGTGTCAGAGGACATGCCTTCGGTTCTGTGGCCAAGGCTTTGTTTCAAGATTGGCTGAATGTGCTCCGGACACATTAGCTCACTGAAGTCAGGAGTGGAGGAGGGAGGCGGCCATTCCATTGCCTGCTCTGCTTGTCTGCCAAGGCTGATGGAGCGTGTGTGTGTGTGTGTGTGTGTGTGTGTGTGTGTGTGTGTGTGTCAGAGACAGCCATGGTTCTTGGAAGTTCCATGAAGGTGGGCATGGCTTTCAGGGCCCCTGTGGGCTCTGATGGTGTCTGCAAATACCTGAGGCTCAGGAAGATGATGTGGCCTCCATGGGCTCACACTGCACATGTGTTTGCCCCTGAGTCTCTCACCTCGAAGCTCACATCTGGATGTCAGAGATAAGGAACAGCAGCTCGGGAATGTGGCGGGGTGCGGTCACACTGCCTGTGTACAGGTGGTGTTATCCCAGGAAGGCAGTCACCGTTAGTCACATTAGCTTGGACAGCCAAGCTCAGGGTAAGGTGGGCTGGACCAGGCTGTGACGACAGAGGTCCCCAAGTGTCCCCATAGTCCTTGTAACTTGAACTCGGTGTTAGGAAGTCAGATGAGGGTCTTGCTGGTGGCTCAGCTCGGCGTGGGGTGTCTTCCTCCAGTCCCAGCCACCCCCCTGTTGCACAGCCCTGCCCCCCAGGGAGGCTGTTCCTACCCTGAGGATTAGAGGAGGGGGATGGTGGACACTGGGTGCCTGTGGACAGGTCCTCGTCTGTGAAATGGGACCCCCTTCTCCTCCCTGATTCTCTCCCTCCCCTTTTTCTTCCCCCACTTCTCGGTCTTGACCTCAAATCTTGCCCCTTCTGCCTCAGCCCGGTCGGGGCCTGGTGTGGGTGGTGGCGCCGAGGTTTGTCACCTCCGTCTCCCCTCCTCCCCCCTCAGGTTTTCAGTGACATGACCGTAGGGGAAGGAGAGATGGTCTGCGTCGAGCTGGTGGCCAGTGACAAAACCAACACGTTCCAGGGCGTCATCTTCCAGGGCTCCATCCGCTACGAGGCGCTCAAGAAGGTGTACGACAACCGCGTGAGTGCAGGGCTGCCTGGGGTGTGCGTCCAGGCCCTTGGCTCCTCACGTCCCGCTCTCCACCCCAGCCTGCATTGCCACCCCCATCAGGCACCAGCCGTGCATACACTTCTCCTTCTGCTGTAAGATTTCCCCCTTGCCTACAGTCAGACATCTTGTCACCCCCAGTCCACAGCAGCTCAGCCCAACAAGTAAATACAGAGACTTATTGCTTACAACGTATGGCTGGCAGCTTCTTGCTAACTGTTCTTATAGTTAATTACCCATTTCTTAAATCTTATTGCAGTGCTGGTGCTTACGCATCTTTATGCTGCTTGTCCTGGCGGTGCTGCAGTTCTTTTCTTCTGTTTCAATTCTCTCTCTTGTCCCCTATACTCCTGCTGCCACTGCCATCAGTGTATTATATAGAGTGATATCCACAGCAAAGGATACTTAGCCCAGTACTGGGGACACTTCCAAAATTAACCCTGACTAATACAGTAGGGGAAGGAGTCCGGATGAACAGGCCACTCTCCTGTAGCTGATGCTGTCTGGCCTGAGGTGAAGTTAGGCCCAGGGTTAAGGCCCCGGCCAACAGTGTGGGTGTGCAGGGCAGTGAGAACAGCCTTGGCCAGGGATCGGGAACACATGCCATACTAGACCGGCTTCCCCGTGGCTCAGCCTCCCTCAGGATGGCTCAGAGATGGCTCAGATGGCCGCTGTGTCTGGAGAGAGATGGCCTGTGGAGCCGCTCTTCACTGGGCGCTGACGGGGTCCTGTCCCACCTACCACAGGTGAGTGTGGCGGCTCGCATGGCCCAGAAGATGTCATTTGGCTTCTACAAGTACAACAACATGGAGTTCGTGCGCATGAAGGGGCCTCAGGGCAAGGGCCACGCCGAGATGGCAGTCAGCCGCGTGTCTACCGGGGACACGTCCCCCTGTGGGACCGAAGAAGACTCAAACCCGGCGTCGCCCATGCATGAGCGGGTAAGGGCTGCACAGCAGGGGGAGGGACTTCCTGTCCCTCCATTCACTTCCCATGGCTTCCTCGTCCCACAGCCCCCAGGTGAGGGAGATGTCACAGCTGATCTCCATGGCTGATGAGGAATCCGAGGCTCTGAGAGGGGAGGTGCCTTGCTTGAGGTCACCCTGCAGGTTCCTACCCAGGCTCAGGCTGATTCTGCTGCTTCCCTGAGCTGCTCTGCCCCGAGGCGGTTCCCAGGGCCAAGATCAGAGGAAATGGACTAGGAGCTGGGCCTGGTCCCTGTCCCTGTGGACCTGCTAGGCAGCTGCGGCCACATAGCCGTTCCGCAGTGGGCCAATAGGGGGAGGAAGAACTGAACTCTGGGTTGTCCCACGAGGACACCCAGCAAACACAAGGCTCGCTCTGGGCCTGGTCATTTGTTTAGGGTAGTCTGTCTGTTAGCAGTACCCCCCGGCAGGCAGGATTCTGTCTGGACTGCCCCTGCCGCAGCTCTGAGGGCTCAGCGTAGGGCCTCAAGCCTTGCTTCCATTGAGCTCGCTCTCTCAGTCCTTAGTGGGGAGCTGACGTCAGTGGCCACATAGAGACCCCAGGCTCAGGCTCGAGAAAGGCGCTGCCCATGGAGTCAGTGCTCAGATGTCACTCAGAGCAGTGGGTGCATCAGTCAGCCCTTGTGCAAGAGCCCCGGTGGGCTGAGGTCTAGGATCCGCTGCTCGTGTGACCTTGGCCGAGTCCCTTCTTCCCTAAGCTTCTGTAGTGAGGTGTGAACCTGCTTCCCAAGGTGTGGGGTTTCCAGGGGCTCACGCCTTGCATGGGGCTTGGCCCTGGGAAGTGTCCCATGTGGCAGCCACGGTGGTTACTGTCCGCAGCTGATGAGAGGTGACTCTCGAGTGGACAGGGCCTGACCAGCTGCTGCTGGGCGCCTCTTTTTCTTTCTTTTGGAATCTTCTACACTTAGTGTGTTTTATAAGCCAAACAAAACCAAGAAATGCCGGGATTTTTGTAAAGGACTGAGCACCTCAGGCAGGGGCCCTCTTGTGCTTTGGAGTGGAGGTGTCTTGGATTCTGAGCTCCCGGGTGACAGCCTGCTTCTGCCCAGTTCTGTGTGGCACTTGGACGCTGAAAGGTGTGCATGCGCAGGTGTGCAGAGGTGACCCCCAGCTGGGCAACGTTGGGCACTGTTCGCCGAGGGCCCACAGATGAGTCAGGAGCCCGACCACCCAAGCCTCAGCTGTCCCACCTACCCAGTGGGAGCTGGCCCTTAGCCATGCCCTTCAGAGCAGGGAGATGTGGCGCCCTGGGGAGGGGTCATGAGGTCATACAGGGGCTCAAGGCCACTGCCCCGTGTACACACTGTTGCTCGTCTTCTTGTCCTAAGGGCTCACTCGTAACCAGTGTACAAGAAATGCAGACTGTGTGTATTGTGGTTTCTGGTATTTGTTTTTTTATCTCTTAAAACCTTCCCTGGCTTGAGGGAGGACCGTCTGGAGCCCAGCAGCCGCCGGGACTTTGGTGGATGTCGGAGCTATGACGAGGAGGCCGATGGGGCCCCGAAGTCTCAGTCTCAGCTCATCTTGCTGCTCCCGATTCTTGTTTGCGTGGGGAGGAGGGAGGGGATGGGCCAAGTTCCCTGTGCCTGGAACGCCCTTCCCCCCCTTCTTCACCTGGCGAACTCCTACTCGTCCTTCAAGACCCAGCTCAAGCGGCACCTCCTCCAGGAAGCCTACTCTGATTTCACAGGCTGTCTGTCCCTTCCATGTCCTGTGCTTCCCTTTCTCTGTCTCAGCAACCGGCATGCAGTCTGTGGTTGTCACTTGAGTCTGTCACCCCCCCAGCAGACTGTGAGCTCCTTGAGGGCAGGGGATCTATGTCTTGTGCCTGTCTGTGCCCACCTCACCCCCAAGTGAGTGTGGAGAACGTTGGTGGCTGGGACCGAATGTGCTTGGAAGGGAGGAGAGGAGAGGCCGGGCAGAGATCTGCTCAGCCTGAGCACTTGTGAGAGGGGCCAAGTGTAAGAGGGAAGGGCCCCATGGGGTGACCTGGGGTGTAGTCCCAGTGGCTTTAGGCAGGTCACCGTGGCCATTTGTGTGCCTTGTCTGCTGGCATGTGACGGGCCTCATGAACCGCTGTGTTGGGACATGGTCGGAATGACGCGGTAGTGTTTAAACCACGGCCCGCAGCCTGTCACCTGGCATTTGATCAGCCCCTCCTGTGTGTGGAGATGTGACAGAGAGGCCTTTCTGTCAGTTCCGCTGGCAGCCTGCTCCCGCCTTAGGCAGGCCTGGCTGCTGAGTGTGTGGCAAGCCCCCAGTGCCCAGTGCCCCTCATCCAGGACAGACGGCCCTCAGGCCAGGCTCAGGGTCAGCAGCTGTAACTGCAGCCCCTGCTTGGGCCGGCTTTGATCTGCGTGGCTTTGGGGCCTCCTGCTACACTTGTGACTTGGACTCCTTGTTCCCAGGTGACCTCCTTTAGCACCCCGCCCACCCCGGAGCGAAACAACCGGCCCGCCTTCTTCTCCCCGTCCCTCAAGAGGAAGGTGCCACGGACCCGCATCGCAGAGATGAAGAAGTCACACTCAGCCAACGACAGCGAGGAGTTTTTCCGAGAGGACGACAGCGGAGGTGATGGCCTCACATTCGTCCTGCAGACTCCCGGCCCCTGCTCTGGCTTGCAATCACTCATCTTTGCGGTCATTTGTGCATGTGGCCACTCCTTCTTGCGTTCACTCATCCATGCACTCATCCACGCCGTCACCTCACTCACCCAGTGTCACTTAGAGAGCTGCGTCAGGTGTAGAGTGCTGACCCCAGGGCTGGGGTGAAGCTGTGCATAGATGGTGGGTGGGGCGCTCCATGAACCCTGTTTTCACACTGTCCGCCCACCTCATAGCCAGAGGCTCTGAAGCTTTCTGCGGACCTCGGTGCGCATCCCGGTCTGTCTTCCTCTTCTGCTTCCCAGGCCAGCTTCCCTCATTCTAGAACCTTTCGTCCTGGGTGAACCTCAGGGTTTCTCTGTTACCTCTGTCTCCTGGTCTCCCGCGAGTCACCCTGACTCACAGATCCTTCCCTGTGGCCCCACCAATGACCTTCTGGTGTCTGCCCAGAGGTCCCTGGAGCCCTTGGTCCCACCCACTCATCTGCTCTGTGTACACAACCCCTCCCCAGTGGTCAGTCACTGCCAGTGAGTTGTGTAGCTGTGGCACAGGACTCCGCAGTCTTGGTCTAGGAAAGCTGGTGTTTGGTGGGTACACTGGCCACTCCGTCAGTCTTGTGGGAAGTGGGGTTCAGGGAACAGACCCCCTGGGTTGGGAGTTTCTGAGGGAATGCCAGCATCCCTAACCGACCCTCACAAGCTGGGACCATGCCAGTTCCACATTGTGTTGAGTGGCTGGAAGAGGGAAGCTTCACTGGGGTGAACCCTGGGTACTTTCCGGGCCAGGCCCAGGGAGAGGGGGGCCCTGGCAGACAGGACAGTGCGAGGGCCTAGAAGCAGGGCTTTGGGGGTGGGGAGCACTTGTGAGTGGCATCAGTCTAGAGAAGCAGATGTCTTGTTGCCCCGCCCCCATGCTCCCTGACCCATACTGGGACACTGACCTGTCCTTCTCCCCTGCAGCCGACCTGCATAATGCCACCAACCTGCGGTCTCGATCCCTGTCTGGCACAGGACGGTCCCTGGTTGGGTCCTGGCTGAAGCTGAACCGAGCTGATGGAAACTTCCTTCTCTATGCACACTTGACCTACGTCACCTTGCCACTGCATCGGATCTTAACAGGTACAGGAAGGCAGAGCCCTTCAGTACAGTCCTTCAGTGGGCTATAGTTCCCATAGCCAGCGGCTTCCCTCCACCCGTGTCCCTGATGTCCTCACTGGTCCTTCTTTCAGTGGTGGTAGGTGGGTGTTAGCCCCAGAGTATCTGTGGGGGTCTTATTCCTCTTGGCCTCTGCATCTACACTTACCCATTGCTGGTGTCGGAGGGCAGGGTGATGATGGTGTCTGTGAGGCCTGACCAGAAATGGTGGGTGTACATGGCAGCTGTGGCTCCCTCCCAAGAGTGTCCTCACCCCACCTGCTTCCTCCTGTCACCCTAGACATCCTGGAAGTACGGCAGAAACCCATCTTGATGACCTAGTGTGTGTGGAGCCTGCACAGAGCCCCGGCCCTGCCTGGCCCTGGGAATGCTGCCAAGTGCCTACCTGTCACCGCCACGGGGGTCTTCTGTGACAAGCCAGCGCCGGAGCTGCAGCCAGGCAGGGCCACTCGACTCCTGGGGCCAGGGCCGACTCCATGAACACCAGCCCAAACTGAAGTGCCTCCTCCCTCGCTGGCTCTGCTCCCACCCCGTCCCGCGCTCGGCCCCCTCAGCCCGTCTCTGGAGAGCCTTCTGCTCCCAAAGAGGGCCAGAGACACTAAGAGGTCAGAGAGCGTGAGGGGCTGCCAGCTTCCAGAATGTTCTTAGACCTCCCGACCTCGACTCCATCCCCCTGCCGGGGCTCTGTGCCAGGCCACTGTCCACACATCCTACACAAAGCCAGTTGAAGATTTTGTAATGCAGTCCTGACGGACTTCAGCTCGCCAGTCAGTCCCAACTTGTTCTCCCATAGTCATTATTTGTCGCCGTGGGTTCCAGCTGGGAGTCTCACAGGACATGAGCTGGTGGTCGGCTGGGAATACCTCGCCCTTTGCCTAGCTCAGAATGGGTCTCCACCTCCAGCTGGGCAGACAGGCCCCGATCCCCCAGAATGGCCTTTGCTTCCATCCAAAGAACACCGCCAACACACACACCTCCGACCCCGAGATGTCCTGCGTCAATCTCGGCTGGAGGGACGCAGGATTTGGTTCTGAAGGAACGTGGGAGGGAACTTCTGCTGAGGGTTGTCTGATGGGGACCGGGGTTGGAAGCCTCCCAGGGGGGTTTTAAGCAGAATCACCCTGGGGCCAGAGCTCAGAGCAAGGCTGGCGTTGTCCCCTCTGCCTCCGTGCTTTTGGTCAGCATGCTGGTCTTGTCCTCAGCCTGGCTTCCTAGGCAGAGAGGAGCAGACTGGCTGCTCATGAGCCCATGTCGTCCTCGGTGAGTGCCAGTGGCCATGGGTCACCAGCTCAAGGCTCCCCCTGGCAGTGTGCTCTAACTGAGGCCTCCTCTGCCCAACTGGAATAAACTGGAAGCTAGGCCTCCTTTTGCCGCTGGGTTTAGTGTCCCAGATTCTGGAGAAATCAGCAGTGTATGCAGAGCTCGGCTCCTCTGGGCTATAGAGCAGGAACAGGAGCACGGCTCCAATCCTTGGTCTTTGGGAGTGGGGACTACTTTGGGGCTTTCTCTAGATTTTGTATGTTGTTATTAAAAGCGAGCTATTGCATTTCATTCTGCCTCAGTTTGCCCACCTGTAAAATGGGGCTGATACCACCTACCTCACTGAAGTCTCCAGGGTTCAAGCGCATGGTTGGGACAGGGCTTGAGACCACCTGTCATTCTGCATAGCTCAGGCTGGGTCTTAGGAGTGGGTGTTAGGTGGCCAGGAAGCTCGCCTCTCCTGCCTGCTCTGAAATAACTCCTTCCAAAGGGACAAGTAGTGGGTAAGTTTAGACACTGATCTTCTGCTGGAGCCTGGGTCCATGCTGTAGTCTAACCACTGAAGCAGACTCACATCCTGCCCCAGAATGCCGGAGTACCTCAGGCCTATGGGTGTGGTCCTGCAGTCTAAGGTTTCCATTTCTCCTGCAGGGGTGTGACTACTGTTCCACATTTGTTTCTAGGGAGGTCATAGCAGCCTGCCGCTTCAGGACCCTAGCCATTCTGGGGTCTGAACACTCTGGACTTGATATCTTGGGGGAAATGCAGCCAGGTGTGTGCCTGCAGAAGACTGAGGCCGTCCTAGACTGTAGCAATTCCATGGCTTCTCTTTTCTGGGAGTTTCCCTCTCCCAGAGCTTAGCCATGTTCTCTCAGCTGGGCTTGGGCAAGACTGGCTTCTCTAAGCTGGGGTAACTGTGAATACAAGTGCTTCCCAGGTTGTAGGAAGGCACAGTCTGTGTCATGCAACTTGGCTCTGTGTGGCACATGGAAGTAACTGATATCCACAGGCCCATTTCCAATGCTTAGGTACCATCATTCCATTTATAGAGGAGGAAAGCACCCCAGAGAGGCTGAGTGAACTCCAAACTGAACCACGAGGAACAGTGGAAGGAGGCAAGCTTGTTCTGAGCCCCAGTCCACGGTTGGAACCGCATGCTGTCCCTGAGTACACAGCCAGACATTCGGTCAACCTTCCCCTTTCTCCAAAGGGTACTTTTGAGTTCCAAACATGTTGAGGCTCTTGAGAACTGGGATAGAATTCTGACGTTTACGTTTTCAAATAGCTGACATCAGAGGGCCAGACATGTCTGCAAATCTCAGTACTGAGGCTGAGGCAGGACAGTTCCCAGCCAGCCTAGGCTATATAGCAAGACCCTGTCTCAAAGTCTGAGAGTGACAAGTGACAGAATCCTAGGGTTGACAGACTGGCTTCTGAGGCCATCTTTCCTTTTCCTGGGAACATGCCTGTCCTCACACAACGCAGTGACACATGGCAGCTGGAATTCAAGTGCAACTGTGTTTTGAGGAAACCTTGGTGTCAGTCTTTAGGACACTAAGAAGCAAGCACTGTTTGCTTTGTGCTCTTTGGAGGGGGCGGCTGTTTCTTAAGGCCATGTCCACCTTACCTCCTGGGATCTTGCTGGAATCCCGGCTGCCTACAAAGGCAGCCCAGGCTCATTTCTACTCCAAAAGATTATTATCTAAAACACAGGCAAAAAAATAAAATAAGCCAGGTGTGGTGGAGCACACCTTTAATCCCAGCACTTGGGAAGCAGAGGCAGGTGGCTCTCCGTGAGTTCGAGGCCAGCCTGCTCTACAGAGTGAATTCAGGACAGCCAGGGCTACATAATGAGACCCTGTCTCAAACAAACAAACAAAAAACGTTTTCATTAAAAGACATCCCAGCCCCTATGTAGTTCGTCTAGTGTAATAACTATAAAAAATTTTTTGACCATGTCCTAAGTAGTCTGAAGTTTTTGGCCAAAACTCTGGATGTATTGAGTTTTGATTATTTCGGTCCAGTTCATTTTTCAGGTTAGCTTCACTATCCAAGTATCTTGATAGCACACGGCTCCTCCGTCCAGGCTCTCTTTCACCTCTGCATCATTACGCAGGACTGTCCCCTGGATGTAGCCTCCCTAAAAAGTAAATATAAAACCCAAAGGACTGAGGGCTCTGTGAGACATGAACGTACACAGGAGTCGCTGCCGTCCCTGGCATGATCTTGAGCTTGAACAGAAGTATCCTTTTGGGGCATCATCAACGGCCCTTTTGGGGGAGTAGCCAGAGTGCCCCCTGTCCCTCTAGGTGAGGAGTGGCAGTACCTGAAAGGCCATCACTGATGAGATACTGACAGGAACCTGCGGCACCATTGGCCACTGCTGGCAGCACCACACCAAGCTAAGTGACTTGACAGCTATGGCTGGGGTGGGGACCTGAGTTTTGCAGCAGGTAGATCCTCAGAAGGGGAGGGAGCCATGGCCTGCTGACAGCTGTGTTTACAGGTTTCTGTTTCCAAGGTGATTTCAGACCACGAGCTACCAATAGTTTGTGTGTGAGTGTGTGTGTGTGTGTGTGTGTGTGTGTCGGTGTGTGGTCTATTTTTGAGACAGGGTCTATGTAGCCCAGGCTGGCTTCAAACTTGCTGTCTAGCAGAGAATGACCTTGAGCTGACTAACGAACCTTCTGCCTCCACCTCCATGTGCTGGGGTTACAGGCTTACACCACTGTGCCTGGTGTTATGCTGTGGTGGGGGTGGAACCCAGGGCTTTGTGCCACTGGGCACGCACTCTTACCAGCTGGACTGTGCCCCTCGGTGCAGTCCTTTCTACCTTCTTTTGACTTCAGCCCCTTACTTAGTAGGTCAGGAAACTTAGATGCAAAGAGCAATCTTCCCTCTTCCAAAATTATGAGTAATTATACCTACAAAAATTGTTTTTTTGTTTGTTTGTTTGTTTGTTTCTGTTACTTCAAAACGTGATTTCTACAAAAAACATTTCAACGAAGACATGAGTACACTGAATGAGTTAGTGTACGGATTGCAGGTGGCTTTCCCATGGACACCCTCACCCAACAGAAAGCCTCTCAAGGCAGGCTTTGTGGCAGCTGTTGACTTTGCTTTATGATTTCATAATTATTAGAGATGTTGCTTTGCATTTTAGAGACACTGAAAATGAGTTTTCTTAGAAGTGACCCTGGCCCATACCTGTTTCTTTTAATACGCGTTTCAGGTTAATACAGACACTACAGGGGAATGACCTTGACTTTGCGGCAAGCTTTGCCACAGACACTGTTCTGAAATGGTTCCCGCTGGGGTTGACAGGCCACCCCATGCACTGGGCTGTCCTGCTGGCTGCTGGTCTGTGAAGACCCTGTGAGGGGACAGTGACCATGCTGGCCAGAGGTGTAGGCGTTTCCAAAGCTATCACATGATGCCTTTTGGGCTTGGTTCTGTGCTCGCATGAAAATACACCCTGGCAGTGTTTGGACTGAAACTTCCCAAGCTTTTCTAAGACTCCCATAAAAACCCTTATGGTAGTGGGAAGATGGCTGGAATACAAGTTGGAACCTAGTGAGAGTTTAGGAAAAATCCTGGCAGGTGCCTTACTGTCCCTGTCACCCAGCACCTCTGACGGTGGGCTGCTGAGCAGGCACCTGCAATCACCACAGCTTGAAAATATCACAGCCACTTTTTCATGCATAGGGAGCATGCCAAATGACTTGTGTCACAAGGAACTGGGCCTAATATATATATATACACATACAGTGGAGTTAGGAATCAGCCCCTCCCTAGAAACACCAAACCAGGAGAGCCCTGTGAACTGGAACCTCCAACTGTAAGGTGGTAGGAAGGAGGCGTGGGCTTAGCAGGTAAGTCATGCCTCCTTGCTATCCCTGGGTAGCCTGAAGTCTCTGCCCTAGATGCTGGCTGTAGTGCGCGCCTTCCAGCTTCCCAGATGCTGTGGGAAGAGAGTTCTGTCTCAGGTCTTTTATCCGGACCCATACCTTTTAGGAGCAGCTGTCAGCCCTAGCATGGAAGAAAATGCTCCCTGAAAAGGAAAACCTTCCAGAACATATGGAGAAAAGAGCAATGTAAAATAACGTACTCCTTGTAGCTCATTGTATATACCCATGTCACCTGGAGACATCGGACTTTGTGCTTGTTAAAGTGACAGAAAGCTGGGAAACTTAAGGAAGGGAAAGCTTGCTTCGGGGGATGGGTGATAAAAGAAAGGGTCCTGTTCTGTTCTTAACAATGTCACTCACTGGCCTCCTACAGCCTCATGTAAGCCAACAGGCTAGCAAGACTTTTCTCTCCTCTATGTGGATGGCTCTTTCATTTTGGAATCTGACTTTAATAAAGCAATCAGGTTGCTCAGTTTGAAATAACCATTGTTTCTGGTGAGCTTTGATTATATTTTTAATGAACAATTTTACTCAAAGACTTAGGCCAATTCCAGAAACCACTGAAATTGAGTGATTCAATGGGCACACTGGAAAGGGCCACATAGATCGGGCCCCTTAGCAAGCCATGTCACCTCAATACATCCCTTCAGGTTCACCAACAATAAGTTAGACAAGGTCATGTATAGAGGTCAGCCTAGTTCCTGGGAATGCTGGTGGTCACTGCCATTTCCTCCTAGGATGTGCTAACAGGTACTTATTTCATGGCTGTACCCGGAATTACAGGGAGGGAGCTTCCCGGCTAGTAGTGGTCAAACGCAGCTGTGTGCCAGGTCATCTGGTCACATACAATGGTTGGTAGTAGTTGTGTGACTGTACGAAAACCACTAACTATATCAAATACAGACTGGGCCTTAACCTGAGCTTCTGGTTCAGTGGGCTTAGGGGCCCCCAAAAGCTGTCAGTCCTAGAAAGTCTGGGGGGGCCTATACCAAATCAGCCAGTTTCCCCGATGGCTCAGGACAATCTTACTCTTCAGGAAGCACCTGTCACTTGTCTCAGTTCAGAACCCTGGGGACAGCATTCCATCACCTTCTTTTTCAACCAGGAAACGCCTTAGAACTTAGACAATGCTGTGTTCCTTAGGAAACTTCAGAATCTGAACACAGCTTCAACACATCACCGAATGGATAGAATTCAGTGTTACTCTGGAGGAGAAAGCTAGCCTCCAGCCCTGGT
Source organism: Peromyscus leucopus (assembly GCF_004664715.2). NCBI lineage: Eukaryota > Metazoa > Chordata > Mammalia > Rodentia > Cricetidae > Peromyscus > Peromyscus leucopus. Next base: position 19,576,195 of record NC_051080.1, read on the forward strand.
CCGAGGCTCTGCACCCCACTTAATTCCATGCAGGCCAGCCCCTACTTCAGAGACGCTTCTGCACACTCCTGTCCCGTGCCTCTTCTCCACTGATCTGCCAGGGTATCAGAAACAAAACAGTGGCACACGCCTGGGGTTAACTTTCCATTTATTCACATTTCATGGATTGGTACACTTCCTCACAGGCTCATTCAAAAGCTCACACACACTGAGATTATACTGTCTTGACAATTCAAGTATTTTAGCTTTAGAAAACAATTTCCTGTTTAAGGTAAAAAGCAGATTACTCCATGTGATTGTTAAGAAGTCTCACATCCCCTTTACAAATTTGTCCTCAGTCTTATGATTGCTTCTGAAGAGCACGCGGTGGCCTTGTGCAGAGCGTGGGGCTAGAAGATGCCCTGAAGAGCTCCCAACTTCACCTATGGGTAACAGAACAGGTCATTTCCTTAAAATCCCCCTTCCAGAATGAGACTTAGACAGTCTGAGCCTGTAGCCTGCAGCCTCGGGGGGCTGTTTCTCATCTTCAGAAATAGTAACAACATAACAACAAACTGGCAAGAAGACTCCTTAACGTTCAAAAGGTAGAGGAAGCTGTCAGGGAAAACCCTGACAAGGTGGCATTTTCCCTCTACTCCACAGCAGGTATTATTATTATTATTATTATTTTTTTTTGGCACGCAGCATGTACAAAATAGGATTTAGAGCTGAAACTGTAAAAGAGAAATCAGCCCATCAGCAGTTGGGCCTGTCACTAACACAGCCACAGCCCATATGTGTGGCTCTCCGAGGAAGCCAGCACAGGGCTCAGACGTCGTTTACTGGGAATGTGCGAAAGAAAGCGGGAGAAACAGTGTGGCCCAGGCTCGGCCTCTGCCTAGATGCACCGACCACAGAGAACACACACTTCCTCAGGCAAATATATGAAAGACTTTAGATTTTCCACCTGGAGATAAAAACCACAGTTCACATCAAACATACAATAGGCAAATTTTAACATGTTGAAACATCAATGAAGTTTAAGCCATGAGTTGGAACCAGCTACTAAGACAGTGGAGGGAGAAGAGACAGCCCTCCAGGGGCCAGCCTCCCTGTGACACAGACATCACAGTGAGTCCCACTCAGGGTAAGTGCAGTGTTGAGCCAGCTCCTATGGCACAAGGATGAGACACACCGAGTTCCGGGCACACCACCTCTCCCTGTAATTCTCGCTTCCAAAAGTGATAGTCTTAGCAGCAAACTTGGTGCTAGGAATGTTAGGAAAGGGAAAGCCACACCCACTAATTTACAGTTAAAATGGACTAGGGAGCTTAGAAGGCAACCCAGTTGCGACCTTTTTTGCTTTTGTTCTTTTGGTAAATATTCAAGGCATGGGCAGATGCTCACAGAGCCCCGGCCCCCCCCCCCCCCCCACGAATAGACAAGTTCCTGAAAGTGTCTGAGAGTCTGAGAGCAGTCAGCCCCACAGGCACGTGGTACATGGCACTGTTCTGAATACGTTCCCCTCATTACATCTTTGGAAAGCTGGGCAAACCCAATGTGAACAGGGCAGGGCCAGCGATAACAGAAGCAGCAACTTGCTTGTTAGAAACCAATTCTCAATGCCAAATGGCAAGCAAATCAATGCACAGCACCTCCCCAGGTCCACACCCCACGAAGCACAAGCATGCCATCCGCGCAGAGCACTGTAACCCTGAGTGATAAACCCTACCACCCCACCTCAACAGAAGCTAACTAGCTCAGGGCTTAGGAGGCAGAGGCAGGTGGATCTCCGAGTTCAAGGCTAGCCATGGCTACATAAAAGTTAACCAGGTTTCATTCCCACCCCTGGCACTGCAGTTTTGAGAAGGCAACTGTGCCATCAGGTTTTATGACTCTGCCCAGGTCAGAACAGCTGTGTTGTACTGACGATCTGAGCACACGTGTGCACCCTGGGCACTGACCCTAAGCCTTCAGACAAGATCTGGTCCTAGTGTTGAATGGTTTCATGAGGAATCAGAGTGGAACTTTAGTCTTTTTTTTTTTTTTTTGTGGGGGGTGGGGGGGGGGGAAATGGGGGGGGGGGGGAGTGGGGGTTACTCTGTAGCTCAGGCTGCTGTGAACTCACCATCTTCCTGCCTCAGCTTCTCCAGCACTGGATTACAGGTGTGTGAACCAAGAGCAGCTAGGCATCAAGTCCTGCATTTAACTGATGTCTGGTCTTCAGAGAATGCTAGTATTAGTAACCTCACCGCTCTGAAGTGACATGAATGGCCCGTGCAGAACCACGGCTCTCTTCCAAATGGACACAATACCTCAGCCTTAAAAAAATAAAAATAAACACGAGTTTTTCAGATGCCCAGTAACATGCTGCTGTCTGAAGCTACAGGCCAAACCGGTGGTTTCCCACCCCCACACTCCTGCTTCTTTTGAGTGCATGGTTCCTGAGGACTCTATTCAGGCTGTACCCATGGGGTTCAGCAGGCAGAAACGGCCATGAGCACACATCCCTTTTCAGTATGGTTTCTCTTTTTTCTTTTAAAATAAAGGCTTGTTTGTGGTATAGAAATGATATAAAAAAAGCTACCAAATTTGTGCTTTTAAAATCCATTATTCCTGACAGCCCCTTCCACATTAACTGAGGGGGTAAAGTAAGAGCACCTCCTGGATAAAAACAAAACCTAGTCTACACCGCCAGCTCCCCGACAGGCCACTCATGTCCTTTTCATGAAAAGGCCGTTTCTGGATGTCAAGCAGCCCCAGGTCAAAGGCCAGTACCTGCCAACAGGCCGATGACAGCGATACCCAGTCCCCAGTTTAGCGCAGTCACAGTGTGGCGGCGTGGTGTTTGGCAGGAGTGCTAGTCACGGGTCAGAGAGGCCCACGGGAGGGGAGCGGTGGGTGTCTTCCGGAGCACTGAGGGACACTGCCATGGGGTCTCCTGGGGCAGGCAGGAGAGCGGAGCCCAAGGCTGCCTGAAGGAGCCTTTGGAGAGCTAACTGGTACCCTGATTGCAGTCCATTAAGAATCACTTAAGTTAGTTTTTACTCAATGCATCCACATTAAAAATCTTCCCAAATTTTTCCCTTGAATGTATTTTGCTTAGTTCTCAGGAAGGGAACAGAGCTGACACATCCAGAGGTTTTATTGGCCTTAATCTTCCTCACAGAAGTTTCCCGTTACCTAGGAGTTCTCAGAATGTCACAGTAAGAAGAGGAAAGAATGTGACTAAGTTTAGGGGGCAGAGGGGAAGCAGCAATGTGGCAACATTCCTTGGTCGGCCTCAGTGCTCAGGCATCCTTTTTCTGCAGTAAAATCTTGTGTAATTCATCCGCATCCTCGCTCGTCTTCACCCGAATCAGCATGGTGACCGGGACTGTGGGCTGCTTCTCATCGAGTGGAGGGTTGGGGACACAGACGATGAGGACATTGTTTTTCCCTGTTCGGGTGCACGGCATATTGGGTGGAATCAGAACATTCAGCAGTATGTTACCTTTGAGTAAACAAAGGAAAATATTTATCAAAACAACATATAAAATACTATCAAAACTGTAGGATTCTTTAAGAGGCTAGAGATTCTACACTGAAGCAATTTCTCCATGTGTTAAAAGTTACAGCCATAGTCTTTCATTTCCTGTATGCTGGACTGTGCCAAGCTAACTGTCCACACTCTGAAATCTCCGAGGCAGGAGCCTTGTTCCGAGTGTCCCTGGCTTACCGAGATCTTCCCCATTTCATGGGACTTAAGGAGGCGGGGTCAGCAGACACAGTGTTTCTTCTCACCAGCACTGCTCACTAGCAAGGGTGACACTATGGTGACACGGTCCTCGCTAGTCACATCACAGGAAAGCGAACCCCAGGGGTCTCTCGGTGATGCCCGCAGTCTCACTCTACTGACCACACCCCACAGCCCACCGCTGTCAGAGCCAGTCTCTTAGCGGACTGTTGCAAGCGTCAGCTCAAGTGTGGCAAGGAGACAGCACGGTGGTCTTCTTGTTCTGGACAGACAGATTCCCTGGGGCTGGAGATGGCCTCATCGCAAGCGTGCAACACAAGGACCTGGGTTCAAATCTTAGAATCCATGTTTTTAAAAAGCTAAGGACAGCAGCACATCCCTGTAATCCCAGCTTAGAGAAGGGTAGGCATGAGGGGGGTGGCACAAACAGGTGGATCCTTGAAACCCACTGGTCAGCCAGTCAAGCTGATCAATAAGGTTCAGGTTTAATGAGATTCTGTTCCAAAATTAGGGTAGAGATCAGCTGAGGAATGAGACCTAATAACCTTGGCCCTCCACGTACCAACCCTCTCCAACCCCCCCAACCCCCTTAAACTGAAACCCGTGTACTTCTCCTTTGTGCTCACCAAACGGCCCCACTGGCATGCCGTTCCTCTGGCACACTCCAGTGTACGGCAGTGACAATCCCTCAGTCCTCTCCCACTACAGCTTTTCACACCACACCTACACTGTGTCCACAATGCTCCCGACACTCAAAACCACATCCACACTGGGAACCAGAAGATAAATCTGACCTCAAGAAGACTTTCGTTAGACAAAACCAACCCCTATTACTGGGCTTCAAAATCCAAAGAACGGCAGGGTCAAGACAAAGCTCTTTACCAAACTCCCCGGGACAGCTCTGCACTCACCTAGGTTGGTGTCTGCCCGCACCAAGAGCTGAGTCTTCTGACTGGCTGTGGGTTTTAAATGCAGGGTCCCCACACCCTTCTCTTTAAATTCATTGTCTTTCTTGTAAAATAGTTTACACCTGTGGAAAAACAACAGCCATGATCAGAATCAACAAGTCAGTTTGCTGAAACCACTGTTTACCCTGTGAGTCAACTGCAGTGGGTGAGAGGAAAATAAAGCCTTCTTTACCAGACTGCTGGTATCTGGGCTAAGAAAATCAGAGTAACATAATCTAGTTAGATATTTTAGACTTCCCCGCCACACCACCACCTTGCTTTGTAGTGCTGGGCATGGAATCCAGGATCTTGGGCATGCTAAGCAAACTTTGCTAGTGACAATCACAGTCCCTACAAACCATCTTTTCTCAAGATGGTCACTCAACATCTCAGCTGACCCACTTCTCACTGCCCTCTCCTGTGCCTTGGTCCTGAGTGGCAGGCACAGACACAACTGTCTGTCCTGCACCTCTCCCACCCTGCTTTCCCGTATGTTTTCAAATTCTCTTCAGGCGGTCCCTTTTGATTCCCTAAGATAGTAAGATAAATGTGGAATAGGGTGGGACTATGGCTAAAACAGCGCACTGTTTTCCAAGCCAATGTGTTAAATGCAGACCCTTAGGTAAGAATATAGAACCGGCACTCTGGAGGTGGAGGCAGGTGGGTCTGTGAGTTCAAGGTCAGCCAGGGCTGCACAACTAGATCCCTACTCAAAACAAACAACAACAACAAAATTAAGCTGGGCAGTAGTGGAGCATCCCTTTAATCCCAGCACTTGGGAGGAAGAGGCAGGCAGATTTCTGTGAGTTTGAGGCCAGCCTGGTCTACAGAGCAAGATCCAAAACAGCCAGGGCTACACAGAGAACCCTGTCTTGAAAACAAAACAAACAAAAAGTTTGCTCATTTACTTGCTCTGATGAAGAGGAAGCCCCACAAACAAACAAAACTGGAAAGTCAGAATCATTCCTATGTGTCACTTGTATTATTAAAATTAAAATTGTTACTGCCTAGCCGGGCGGTGGTGGAGCACGCCTTTCATCCCAGCACCAGGGAGGCAGAGCCAGGCAGATTTCTGTGAGTTCGAGGCCAGCCTGGTCTACAGAGCAAGATCCATGGACAGGCACCAAAGCTACAGAGAAACCCTGTCTCAAAAAACAAAACAAAACAAACAAAAAAAATTACTGCCTAAAAAGCTCTTGAAATAAAACAAAATTCTATGGCCCATAGCACCTGCAACATAGGACAGCACTCTAATATCTGTGTTATAAAAACACTACTGGAAGCTTCCCAAATAGGACAAAAGTTTCCCAGTAAATATCTCAGTACAAAATAATCTCATTTAATCTTAACAGAATTAAAATTTTCCTTCCAGTCTTGTTCACAGAGAGGCAGCTCCCATCAGCAGAGGAGAGACAGGTTCATATACCCTTAACAGGGAGGAACAACTGTGCCTAACTTTTTGGTTGTGGCTGCCCAACCACAGAAAGGCCCACCCCATCCTAGGGACTACAGACACCTCCACGCTTACAACAGGAGAAGAACCAAGATCAGTGACTAGGTGATTTTCTGTGGGGGGAAGGAAGAAAACAGGGAGAGATAAGGAGGTCATGGAAGTCTTTCTGAAGCACTTCATAGGGAGAACAATTCACCGAGGAGCTAGCCCAGGACATGTGGAGAAGATGTGTCCAGCACATCTTTAGACCTGATTTGTTTTCAAAATAAACAGGCCAAGCCTGGTGGCAGTAGCACATGCCTTTAATGCCAGCACTGGAGAGGCGGAGGCCAGCGGGGCCTACAAAGTAAGTTTTAGGACAGCCAGGGCTACACAGAGAAACTCTTGTCTCAAAAAAACCCCCAAAAAACAAAAAACAAAAACAAAAACCATACTCATCAAACAGACCAAGCCTTCTTCCCTGGTCCAGCTAAGGTCCAGCTGGAGCCAGGCCTGCAGGCCACCCCCACCCCCACAGCCCACTCACTTTTTGGAGTAGAAGGCATCCTCTTCCTTCACTTCAGTCACCACCACCTTGGGCGGCTCATCCTCTTCTTCATCGCCACCTGGCACAGAAACCACTCAGAGTCAGCAGATGCTCGCCCCCCACCATCCTGCACATCGACCTGGAATACTGCACAGGAGTGGTCAATACAACTGTGAACACTAACAAGAGCACCCAACATCACCCCTGCCAATGTTCTCGGGTCCAGAGCCACACTGTACCCAGGGATAACCACCATCAGCAATGGCCAAAGGGCAAAAATGACTGTTTTACAAGTCAAGCTTGTCAGAGAAATTGCTCCAAAGCTTTGATGGAACTGTCCCAGGGCTCAATGGTCTTGTACTACTGGGACCTGGCTCACTGGGAGGGGCAGGAAGGGCACATTCTTTCAAGAGAGACCCTGCTGACACACAACAGAAAGATCCTCTCAAAGAGAAAGGCGGCTGTGTCCAACCTGCCCGACTAGAGCAACACTAAGGACTTGGATCAAAAAGACTGAACTAATAAGGTCCACTAGGATCTATCTCCTGGCAAGCTTCAAAATGATTACTTAGCTGAGGCTCTAGGCCTTGGGAAGGTGCTCCAGGAAGGCCAGACACTTGCTGTTTCAACAAATTCCAAGTTTTTCTGAGGGTAACATGTGGTAACCACAAGATGGCAACTGTGTCAGATGGTGCAGTGTGTGCAGGACAAGGGGTGATACAGCTGCCTACCCTGGGAGACACTCTCCTCCTACTTAGAGGCAGAGGAGAAACAAAAGGGGCCCTTGGGGCTGGAGAGATGGCTCAGCGGTTAAGAGCACTGGCTGCTCTTCCAGAGGTCCTGAGTTCAATTCCCAGCAACCACATGGTGGCTCACAACCATCTGTAATGAGACCTGGTGCCCTCTTTTGGCCTGCAGGGATATGTGCCAGCAGAACACTATGCATAATAAATAAATAAATCTCTAAAAAAGTGTGTGTAGGGGGTTATGGGCCATCTACCCTGAGGAAGAGTTCAGACAAGGAGCAGTGGTGGCTGGCCCAGGTAGGACAGACAGCACAGTGGTGCAGTGGCAAACAGACAGGTACTGTACCCCTGGAGAACAGCACATTAATATGCATCCTTGAGGACTCAGTGTTGGGGCCTACTCTAACAGCAGAGGAAGCCAAGAGGCTGGGCCCAAAGTCCTAGATTTGACTTTACTCAAGGCTCAGGCACCATAGCATAACTGTCACCAGGACAATGCAGCCTTCTGGAAGGAAGGTCACATCCATACCAGAGGGGAACACTGGCCTTGTTCTCTGTGGCCATGGGAAGTCTTAATTTTGCCTACCCTATCATGAAGTCCTCACAATATTCTTTGCTATTTGTTTCCTTGTACTGAGCTCCTTATACTTTTGTATTTATTATTTACATGTATGTGAGTGTATGTGCACATGTGTGCAGGAGCCTGTGGAGGTCAGAAGAGCTCTGGAGCTGGAAACCAAACCTGGGTTCTATGGAAGAGCAAGGAGAGCTCTTAACAGTCACACATTTTTAAAACTCTGGACATCAGGGCCACCAGCTGTTCAGTTTCCAGATGTCTCCTCTACTCCTGCAGGCATCTTCACTGCTGACTGCCTTCCTAGATGTCCAGGGGAGTTTAGCTTCATCCAGCTGTTTCTCTCCTTTGACTTTTGTGGCCTCAGATATTTCAAAGCTGTTGCCCCTGCCCCACACAATCATTTACACACAGGAACACTGAACTATTTAAAACATGTAACTATTTCTATCAAAAATTAGACACTTGTTGGCTATGGTGGTGGCTCACAACTTTAATCCCAGCACTTGAAAGACAGAAGCTGGAAGATCTCTGTCAGTTCAAGGGCAGCCTGGTTTACATAGCAAGCTCTAGGACAACCAGAGGCTACATAGAGAAAAACAAAAACAAAAACAAGGCCTGGAGAGATGGCTCAGAGGTTAAGAGCACTGACTGCTCTTCCAGAGGTCCTGAGTTCAATTCCCAGCAATCACAAGGTGGCTCACAACCAACCATCTGTAATGAAATATAAAAACCTCTTCTGGCCTGCAGGGATACATGAAGACAGAACACTGTATACATAATAAATAAATCTTAAAACAAAAACAAAAACAAAATCCCTGCCCCTGGAAATTAGAAATCTAAGCCCTCGGCGTCACTAGCCACAGTGCAAGTATGGAACTGCCCAGGCATGGCTAGTGGCCACCACACCGCACAGTGCACATACTAAGCACACCCATCGTTTTAGAAAGTTAACTGGATGGAACTGGTCCTGAAGTGCTATGTTATGAGCACTGTGGGTACCGGTATCTCCGAAGAAACCCTGCAACTGTGCCCACTGCCAAGACATGACACCCTGGGTACAAAAGGTCCAAGGACACCGATGTGATTCGCAACAGCAGGGCCTTCCTTTGGGGAGGAGTGACCCTCCTTTGCAGCAGGTCTGGTCCTAACATTAGCGCTGGAGCATCTCATTTACAACCAAATTCCTAAATACAATTAAATTCAACAGACATTCATGTTGCGCTTTTTCAGTAATATTCTATTTTTAAGTTTTTAATTTGCTTCTTCTAAACACACCACCACGTGCTCAGTGCTTTTTAGTTAGCATGTTAGAACTTCAGCCTCCACTGCAGCCATCTTTTTTGTTGTTGTTGTTGTTGGTTTTTGGAGACAGGGTTTCTCTGTGTAGCTTTGGAGCCTGTCCTGGAACTCACTCTGTAGACCAGGCTGGCCTCGAATTCACAGAGATCCGCCTGCCTCTGCCTCCCGAGTGCTGGGATTAATGGCGTGCGCCACCACCGCCCGGCTCAGGCTCACGCAGCCATCTTTAAAACACCTTCACTAGGCACCTGGAGACCCCCTCATGAAGACAGGCTGTACTGCTGGTGCATACCATGTCATCTCTCTCCAAAGAACCACACCTCCTCCCCATTCAGTCCTCGTGAGCTTTTAGCACCCTATAAAACAGGCCTTGCTTTATGTTAAGGATAAGGCCTAAGAACTGTGACACACACAGGAAATGCAGCACCTGTGACCTTCTCATTAGACCTACACAGATGTCAATCAGTGGCTTAGTATTTACCTCTGCATTCACTGCCGCTGCCTCCTGCTTGACTCTCCGATGCTTTAGCAGAAAACGGTGAAGAGGCAGCTTTACTTTGGGCAGCATCTTTACCAAATAAACTAGAGTTTCCAGGGGAGAATGAAAACCCAGTCAGGGAGCCAGAGCTTAATGAGCCCAAAACTGAGCTCTCAATTTTCTTGCCAAAATTAAACGAGGCACTTGTTGTTCCTTGTGCTGTGTCTGATTTCTTTTCTGCTGTAAACTCCACCTTTTCAGATGTGTCCTCTGCCTTGTTACCATGAAACGGGAACGGTGACTCTTGCTGTAGTTTTGCTGAACTAAAAAGGGAGGGAGACTGCATTCCGATCGCTGCCCTGTCAGTCTGGCTCTCAGAACTGCTGCTGCCTCCATTCTCAAGCTGCTTCTCAATCGTGGCCAAGTATCTCTCATAGTCTTTAAAAATGGGCGTCAGGTCACACAGTGGGTTCGTATTCACATGCTTCACTATCCAGTCCCGGACAGAGCAGTTCAAGCCAGCCAACTGCTTGTGATAGACATTCCCAGTGCAGGCTGTACTGGAAGCAGGGCCAGGGGAGGCCAGCTGATTGCTGTGAGTACATTTGGGACTTGAAATCTTTTTATCCACCAGGGTAGTAGGGCCATTCACAGCAAAAGCACCTGTAAGAAGGTAAAGTCCAAACACTTTAGAAGCTCTCTGGTGTTGGTTTGTTTTTACTGGATTTCAATGGAGTCTCGCTATGTAGTCCCAGGCAAGCTGGAACTCCCCATTCTGCTTCAGCTTCTTGAGCTGGGACAACAGGTGTGTGGCACTAGGCTCAGCTACAACAAGGTTTTTGTACGGCTACCACCACGCTCTGCTTTCCAGTCACTGTTCACCAAGCTTGTGTTCGGAAACCAACACCAAGGAACTGGATATGCAGCAAGTGGTTACTAAGACACTAAGGCTCCTTCTGCTTAGTAAGGACTACACAGGTCAGTGGATGCTGAGTGCCTGGAGGAGGATGCAGAGTTCGAAGCCATCCTCACTATATGGCTAAAGGCTAGCCTGAGCTCCTGCAGCTAAGCTACACAACCCATCTCAAAACAACAAACACCACACAGCATACACTTTCAGAGCCAGTCAGGATCATTTTTAGGATTCAGTCCAAGATCCTGTTCTTTATGTGAATCCCAGAAGTTGCTGACTAACTCATCCAAAACAGATTGGGTAGTATTTCCTGTTCAAACCTATATTGGGAAACGGTGACCAAAGACAGTGTCACCTCAGTTTCCACTGGCATTTGTAGTGGGAGGTGCACAGAAAGCCCTTGGTGTGCATGTACCAGGACTTCTTGCTAGTCAATTCGGGACTCAGAGGTTAGGAACCTGATAGTGAAGTCACACAGCAAATAGCTGGCAGAGCTGAGGAGAGCATCGCTGTGTGCTGGTGCAAAGGTGTGCTCTGCTGGCCCACTTGCTCCATGCATCTCCCTACTTCCTATGCTTCCACTGCTACATCCAAGGATGCAGTGCTAGAAAGATACTCACCAGCTGGGTCTGGTAGCACACACCTACAGTATCCCAGTATTCAGAAGGTTGGAAGAGGAGGACAGAGTTCAAGGTCAGCCTGGGCTACATAATAAGACCCTGTCAAAAGAAAAAAATAAAACAAACACAAAAACAACCTGGTAGCAGAGTTCTCTTTCAGCAACTATTTTAGAGGGGGCTGGAGAGGGAGCAACTCACCAAAGGTTGCCTTGGGCTCCACTGTCGCCTTTGTGCTGGAGAAGGGTGTGGCACTGGCTGTGCTGTTTCCATTTGTCAGTCCTTCTAGAGGCTTCCCTCCAGAGCCACCACCAAATCCAGAAAATCCTCCTCCTCCAGAAGGCACAACCAAACCTTTAAAACCTTTAAAGGCCCCTCCACTATCAGACTGCAATAGAAAGAAAGCAGTTTTAGGCAAGCAGAACTCCCATCCTCAACTAAGTGACAACAGCATCTTAGAAACAGCACAGAGCTCAGACGTGGGGGCACTGCACCTAAGAGAAGCTACTAGGACAGCCCAGACAGGAGAGACGGTGCCTCTAAGGCCAGCAGTGTCCCAGCTGCCTTCCTGAAACAGTCAGGAGAGATGGTGGAAATCTGTATTTAAAGGCACTGTATATGGTCAATGTTAGGATCTGCTGGCACATGTACAGCTCGGGTCTTGTGTCTTATGTCATCAGGGGGCGCTGGCGACTACTTATGCATGGCGTGGTCACCTTAAAAGCCAGATGCAGACCCCACTCTCGCTCTGCTCCCTCCCCAGGCCTGGCTTCCCTCTCTCACCAGCCCCGCTTCCCTCCTAATAAAGCTCTCTGTAACTCTGGCATCGTGGCAGAGGTCCTGGCTGTGACTCTGCCGGGAACCAGCACCAGAGCTGCTGATCTTTCAGTCAAACATTAAAAATTCATGTACCTGCCACCGAGCTCCAGAATAACTGAAAATATTCCCAATATAATTAAACCTCATGCACCTTTTCAAAGAACATTTGCCTAAAGAAGCTTTAGAAACACAAAATTAGATTAATTAAAAATATTTCACTGTTTACCTAATTTCTCAAGAACTTTGGGGTTTCCAAGCTGTTCTCAGCCTCCAGAAATCTGAGGAGACCACCCTGCAGATTCCAGCCTTTCTATTAGTTAAGCAATCTTTCTTTTCCTTGCTGTTTCCTAATTCCTGTCTTTAGTAAACTCTTCCCTTGGCCAGCCTGTTCAGTCAGCTGAGATGCTGTGAAACTTACATTCCTTATGAAAGTCTAGACACACACACAGACGCACACACAGTTAAACCTTCTTCATTTCTCAGACAACCCATGTTTTGGTTGGTTTTTGTCAATTTGACACAAGCTTGAGTCATCTGGAAAGAAGAACCTCAATTGAGAAAATGCCTCCTGATTTTCTTGATTAATGATCCATGTGGGAGGGCCCCATGCGCTTGAGCAGGATGTTCCTTAGTTACGTTAGAAAGCATGCTGAGAGCCAGGAGGAGCAAAACAATAAGCATTCCTTTCTGGCAGTGGTTCTCACCCTTTCTAATGCTGTGACCCCAGCCATAAAATTATCTTTATAACTACTTCATAACTGTCATTTTGCTATTTTTATAAATGGTAACATAAGTATCTGTTTTCCAATGGTCTTGGGCAACCCCTGTGAGTGGAACTCCCCAAAGGGGTCGCAACTCACAGGTTGAGAACCGCTGCTCTATGGCCTCTGCTAGAGTTCTTCCTTTCGTGATGGACTACAACTCTCAGTTGTCCTCTCATAAGTTGCTTTAACTTATGGTGTAGCAATAGAAACTCCAACTAAGACAGCCTAGTTAGCCTTAATGTTAGATTTTTTTTTCAAAAGCACTTTTAATCACACCTTCAGATTTTCAAATGTTTACTGACCATCGATACATTTATAGCAATAAAATCAGAAAGAATGAGAAATCTTAAATACATCTTTAATTCTGATGCCTTTGTCTATTTGGCAGAGTATCATGTATCATAGGCTGGCCTTCCACTTGCTATGTGGTCCATGACCTTGAACTTCTGAGCCTTCTGCCTCCATCTCCTGAGCCCTGAGTTTACAGGCATGTGCCACTATCCCCAGAGCTTCACAAATGCTAGTCATGTACTCTGCCAACTGAGCAATGCCCCTGCCCCAGCCCTAAACCTGATTTCTGATCAATCAAATCTTAAAAGGGGCTGGGGAGATGACTAAGTGGTTAGGAGCTCTTACTGCTCTTCCAGAGGACCCAACCCAAGCATGATTCTCATCACCCACATCAGGTGGTTCACAACTGCCTTACTGAAACTCCAGTTCCCAGGGCTTTGATGCCTTCTTCTGGCCTCTGTGTGCAGGTGCAGACACACACACACACACACACACATTCACACACTCTTAAAAAAAATAGCAAAAGCACCATCCTCCGAAAGACAGGTGTTTTGCACAATTAAACAGTTTGCCAGGCAGTGGTGATATCACCTTTAATCCCAGCACTCGGGAGGCAGAGGCAGGTGGATCTCTGAGTTGGAGGCCAGCCTGGTCTATAGAATGAGTTCCAGGACAGCCAGGGCTACACAGAGAAACCCTGTCTCAAAAAAAACCAAAAAGAAAAAAAAAAAAAAACCCTCAAATATATCATACGGCTTACAGACAAGCTGTGAAACTATACACAGCTCTTCAGGGCTTTTTGATTCTGCACTGGATTTAAAAGTCACATAGTATTTATTGATACTTTAAAAGCTGCTGACAGTCAATTATTTCTAGCTACATTTTAGAGTGAATTTGACACATTCATTTTTTCCTTTTTTTTTTTTTTTTAAAGACATGGTCTCATTATGTAGACCAAGCTGGGCCTCGAACTCAGATCTGCCTGTCTCTGCCTCCCAGTGCTGGAATTAAAGACGTGCACTACTATGCCAGACTTGACACATCCATATTATTTCTATTGTCTAGATCTGTTTGCATCTGGTATTTGGGAAAAGCCCATTTCTTCATTCAGGTAGATGCTATGACTCTGTCTCATCCCAGTAAAATAGAGGTTGGGAGATGGCTCACCACGTAGAGCATGTGCCATACAAATACTGGGGACTGGAGTTTAGTTCCCAGCACCCATTAAATGCTGACTGGGAGTGGCAGCCCTGCCTATAATCCCAGTGAGTGGGAGGTAGACTCAGGGAATCCACACAGCAAACTAGCTGGCTAGACTAGGCCAATCAGCAATGTCTGGGTTCAAATGAGAGACTATGCCTCAATATGTAAAGTGGAGAGTCACAGAGGAAAACACTCGACGGCTACACATGTACTGCACATACACCCACCCCCTCCACCCCCGCTGACATGTAATAATAATAATGATGATGATGATAATAATAATAAAAGGTGGTAATAAGAGGACACTTGATGTTGACTCCTGGCCTCCACATGCACACACATGTGATTGATTCTGAAGTGGCCACAAAAGTTGACTTCAAAATAGTTTCTTCTTTGTGACCATATCTGAGGAGTGAGGATTACAAGGGGGAAGATTGCCGAAGTGATCCCTAAACACTGGACACATGACTTTAGGTCAAGAGTTAGAAGACCTTTCTCAGCACAGGAATAAAGCATGAAACATACATACCTCTCGAATATTAATTAAGGACCAGCCTTAATAATATTCTTCCCAAGGGGTCCAGAAGAGAAGCTACAAACAGCGCTCATTATTTCCAGGAAATGAATCTAAGTACACTAAGCTCTTTTGTCCGTCTACTTTATTCCTCTGAGATAAAATCCTATCTACATAACTTCAGTTCTGTTCCTGTGCCTAGATCCTTTCTCGCCGGATTTCTCTCTATACTTATCTGCTGTCCCCTCTATGTTCTACCTTAATTCTCTCATCTTAGTTCTCTGCCCCATCTTGGTCTTTCTCATCTCATTCTTCCCCATCTGGCTCTTCCTCATCTTCCATCTCATTCTTCTAGTTCTCCAGTCAAAATCCTCCTCAGTCTCTAAGGTTTACAGTTCTATACCCTTGCAATAGCAGTGCTCTAGCTAGAGCAAGGTCACCAGGTGTGAAGTCTTACAGGGTCATAAAGGCAGACAGGAGTTTTCCTCAGGCAGTGACCGTCCAGCTTTCTTTTACAACCCAAAAGGGGAGAAGTAAAGGAGGAGGTCAACTGAGAGCTAAAATCGGTTAATATCAGAAAAAGGGAATTTATGTGCTCAAACTACATTCCTAGGGGTAGTTAGGTAAATGTAGGAGTCTATGTTAGTATAAATACTACTAAGGCTGTATAAGAAAGGAGGGTCTGAGCTTAATTTACCTTAATTCAGGAGATCATTTGGCCTTGGATGCTTGATAGGTATTTCAGACAAAATACACTGTTATGAGTTCTTGGAAGCATACACAGCATACAAGAAAATCACTGCAGCAATCAGCTAATATATATACTAAAGCCAAAATATCACCAAGACTTCTTAAGCCATGGCTTGACCCTCGGAAAAGTCCTTGACCTTTCCAAGCAGTAGCTTTTGTGATAGTAGCCGAATGCCATTACATTTTCCTGCAGCTTGCAGCACATGCCACCATATTATGGAACCCATCAGCACATAAAATGCTCCTAGCATGGTGAGAGGATTCTCCACGGTACTAATTTTTCCTCTTCATGTTGTCACAACTTTTGTCATTATCCATCTTATTGTCTCAGCTAACTGGATGACTCATTATTATGTTTCCTAGCTTCCAAGATCTACACCAAGAAGCACTTTAAAAAGGCATTTGTGGGGGCTAGAGATGACTCAACAGTTTAGAGCACTCACTGCTGCTCTTCCAGATGACCTGAGTTCAGATCCTAGTCCCATGTCCAGAGAGCTTACAAACACCTAGAACACCAGAGGATCTAAAACTTTCTTCCGACCTCTTTGGGCACCTGCACCCATGACGCATACACACATACACAGCCACATAAATTAAATATGCATATACACACATACATACAAACAAAATGTGTGTGCTGGTGAAATGGTTCGGCAGGTAAAGGTACCTGTCTTGTCACCAAACCTGACAACCTGAACTTGATTTCCAGGGACCAGATGCTGGAGAGAACTGACTCCCACAGTTGTCCTGACCCCTCTGTGTGCCACAGCAGGCACACAAGCACTACTCCCCATGCATACACATATAAAAAATGTGCACAGGGAGAGCATTTGCTGTACAAATGCTCTGTGACTGGGAAACCTGTTAGTAAGACACCAAAGCTGCAGGAAGCACTCACTTCAAATCCAACGTTCCTACGCTTTGCCTTCTTTATGGCTCTATTCTTCAAGACTTCCTCACTGGCAACTGAGAACGTTCCCACCTGCAAGAATGGACAAATTAGACAACAGAAAAGTAAGGCCAAAAGAAGATTAAAAGCTGAACATAAATGCCAGAACAGAGACACTTATCTGGTATTTGATGATCTTAAAAGAGTTTACTGTCAACACATTAAGAAATAGCTCACACTGGGTGGTGGTGGCGCATGCCTTTAATCCCAGCACTTGGGAGGCAGAGCCAGGCGGATCTCTACAGAGTGAGATCCAGGAAAGGCACAAAAACTACACAGAGAAACCCTGTGTGTGGGGGGGTGAGTGTGAGAAAAGAAAAAGCTCACATTGTATATCTACAGATTTCTGTAGATTCCAATTCTAATCAGGTGCCATGAGTCTTCCAGAATTTACAAATCCAGGCTTCAAGTCCCAACCCAGAGACAGGAGTATGTGATTTCTGAAAAGATGACCACCACTGAATCTTTGGTGCACTAATAATCATGACTGACTTCCTCAAATATCTTAGCCATATTGTCTAGAAAAGGCACTAATAAAGTCACAGTAAGCTGCCTATGTCAACAAGACATAAGAGCTACCATCCAAAAGCTCATGACTAGTAATAGATAGTAAAGCCCATTCTGAAACCAGGAGCTTACTACTAGTTTTCAAAAAACATTAAGTTGAAAGCTGGGCAGCGGTGGTACATGCCTTTAACTTCAGCACTGGGAGGGCAGAGGCAGGTGGATCTCTGTGAGTTTATGAGGCCAGTCAGAGCTGTTATACAGAGAAACAAACTAAAGAGTTGATACAGATAGCATTCACATTCTTCTTTTGTAGAATAGGACCTTGCACATGCTAAGCATGGGCTCTACCACTGAGCTACAGCCTTCCACTGTTTTGGAGAAGGCTCCTGGTCCTGCCCACCTTGGCCACTGTCTAAAAGGCCAGCTACCTAGTCACAAATATCCCTAGTCAACCAGTGCTCTTCCACGGTGTGAAGAATGTGCTAAAGGGCTTTGGTCTTTCTGCATCTATTTTCTTACCTATCTAGTTAGGGCCGGAACTAAATATTTCCTGTACAAAATTCTCACCGAGTCAGGTGTGCCAGCTCCAACCAATAGCCCTATAAACAGGAGGCTGAGGCAGCAGCACTGACAGACAGACAGTTTAAGGCCAGCCTGAATTAGAAAGTAAGACTATCTCAAAATCAAAACTACTCTCCTATCCAGATCAAGGACCATTTGGCTACATTTGTCCAATTAATGTAACTGATTTCCATACTCCTTTCAGTAGAGCCTGCCCAGGTTCTTTCCCCCTTGGACACTTTAGTGTCAAACAATTCTATGGCAGTCTAGATCTTGTTCCCAGGACTGTGCCTAAGACCAAGGCAGGGGAGAAAATCCATGACCAAAGATTCAATTAAAGACCAAGGCAGTTAAAGGCCCTGCAAAAACATTAACATACCAGTGGTTTGGTTTCCCTAAACATATCAGCTTACAGATCAGTACCAAAAAGAAAGACAACAGCCTAGGAATAAAATTGCAAACCACTTTTTCTTCCCTGATTCCTTCTTCCCTTACCACCTAGCTGTGTGCTATAGACCTGGAGTTAGCTTTGCCACTAAACTCACCTAGGAGTACCAACTTGCTCAAAGGACCTAGAAATGCAAGGTTTCCTTACAGGAGACAACTTTAATCTTGCTGATGTAAATTCTATTCCAATCAGTACAACTGCTGGGATGCAGGTCTAGCATCAGAAGAGCCAACAGCAGGCACGAGAAGCACCGGGATGAAGGGGACAGGGAGAGCAGTCTGAGGCTTCCTTCACTTGCTGTCTAGTGATGTCTAAAATACACTCAAACCACAGGAGAGGACGCTGCTGCAAGTGTGTGAATTCTGCAGGAAGGTACGTCTACACACTCAGCAGGAGCAAACACTAGTAGAAAAGCACAGTCACATATGAAGAACAAGTTTCTACAGTAAATGCACACAGCTCACGAGGAAGCACATCTCTCCTGCTCTGTGTATTCTTAAAGGTTTTAAAATTCTCCCATCATATTCTTCACGAGGAACGCAACACAAGCTTAACCGCAGACAGCTAGAAACCAAGGGAACTGCTCTGTACCTCTTCAGCTTCGTCTTCTTGATCCCAGTTCCTATCTGTTAATTCCTTCTCTGCAATTCTTTTGGCCATTTTTGTGAACCTAGATTACAGAAAACAGAAATAAGATGTTTGCTTTTCTGCACCAAGATAGCTCTTACCAATATTTTTTGTTGCAGTCTTCATTTATTTAGTAATAAAATCACAAAATAGAGAAATATAAGAAAAAGCAGTTAACAGGTTTTAAGCAAATGAGATTTACTTAGATGGATTTGCTTAAAGGGAAGGAAATACACTAAGAAATTAAGGAAAATATGGAGTTCAGCGAAGTTAATTCTACTTTTTTAATTAAATTTTTTTATTACAAGTAATTTAAACAATCTAGTCCAGCATAGGATCTGGTAAGCATGCTCCTGATGCCGGTGAAAACTGCATCAGTGAGAGCTTTACAATGGGCTGGGGACTCCAGTGGAACATACTCATTTACTATTTCAGGAGGCAGGCACAGAGACCCGAGGAACACTGGCACTCTTTCTCAACAGGAAGCCAACTCAATTCAGAAAGATTAAATGAAACAGCTATTGCTCTTTCAAAATCTACAATATTTATGTAGTATACTGTACATACAGAAAAGTCCTTAGGTCAATACAAATATTCTTGCCGTAAATAGAACATTTTTAATATTTAAAATTTAAAGATGCTAAGTTTATTCTTAGGTAAGGATTTTAATAATGCACTGGAAATACTTCTACAATGAGTAGTTTTCTTAAGGCTACAATTGTCAGAAATGTCTCCCAATTAACATTTAATTGCCCTGAATTACATATTGTGAAAAGCTAAGACATTACTTACAAATTCAAAACCTTATTACTATGGATGTGTTAACATCTCAGAATATAAATTGCTTCAAAAGTACACCCTCAGGGCTGGAGAGATGGCTCGGCAGGTAAGGCGTGCACTAGTAGTGCAGAGGATAAGTGTCTGATTCCCAGGACCCACCGCAAGCTCACAAGTACCTGTAACTCCAATTCCAGGGATAGCTAATTCTTCTGGCTTCCAAAGCAAGCACACACCAAGCAAGTAATAAATCTTTAATAATGACAATAATAATGTTGATGGTGATGGTAATAATAATAGTAATAGCCAGGGATGGTGGTTCACACCTTTAACCCCCTTGGGTTAGAAGTAGAGGTAGGAGAATCTCTGTGAGTTCAAGGACAGGCTGGTCTAAGAAACAAGTTCCAGGACAGCCAGGGATACACAGAGAAACCCTGTCTCAAAAAAAAAAAAAAAAAAAAGCTTTTTTAGAAATAGTAACAACAAGGGCTGAAGAGATAGTTCAGTAGTTAAGAGGGTGCGCTACTCTTACAGAGAACCTGAGTTCTGTTCCCAGCACCCATGTCCAGTAGCTCACATGCCTGTATCTCCAGCTATAGGGGATCCAGTGCCCTCTTCTGACCTTCACAGGCACTGTATACACACACACACACACACACACACAACCAAACAAAAGGGAAAAAATGAACCCACATCCGATCTGACTGAAGGCTTTGATCTAAACATTGTTCGGGTTCTCTAGAGCCGAAGCTGCAGCAGGAGCACCTGCCTGGGCTGGCAGTTATCCGTCAGGACTCCTTCCTGATACTTTCTCCATTCAGTTGCCCTCAGCACAGCAACCCAGCACAGCAGGCATCCTAGAACAGTCACTAGACATCATCTTACCCATCACCTAATGCTCTAAGCAGATTAGCACTACAGAGTAAGTGTCAAATCAGAGAACCAACTCCAAAGCCCTCCAGAATCCGATGTGCAGGGAGGGGCTTACAGGTCCTTTTTTTTCTGATTACAATCGAAGATTCTAAAATGTTCAGCATGAACTCTAATAACACCAGGAACTGGGAACTCTGTTTTTAACTCCTCCCCCCAAACACTGCAAAGCTGACCTCATCAGAAATAGCGTTCTTCATAGAACTCTTCACAGGTAAGGTTTCGGGATCCCTCAGGAAATTTTTCTAGTAATTACCTAACATCAACACCAGAGGGCAGAAGAGGCAAGCAGTGGACGGGTTACAGTCACTGTTTTATGATGTGGACAAAAGGGATGGCGGAAAACACAAATACAGGTACTAAGTAAAACTTTAACATCTAACATACTTGAAACTAAAGAGTAACTGCCGTAATAAAACAAATTAATGAAGATGATGCCACTTCCTCTTTCTTCAGTCAGATAAAACAGAAAGCAAGAATTTGTTTGGTTTACTGATGACTCTAAATGTCCCAAACCTGCTTGACTCATAGGAAACTGGTGCTGAATCAGTGATCTGAGGCATTGCATACTTAAGAAAACACTACAAGATACCAGTGCTAGCATCCAGGACAAGCTGAGAGATCCCGGGGCACCCGAGTTTGGTGAACGCTTCCTTGTCTACGGGATAGAAGGAGTGCTATATATACAAGAACTGGAACAGGAGAGGAAGTGCTCTGTAAATATTAACTAAACAAGTCTGGTTAAAAATGATAAAATATACTACTTTTGCTCCCAAACTCAAAAGTTGTAGCGTGGGAAAACAAAGTTAACTCCAACGATAGGCTCAACTTTTAAAACACGTTTCACCAACCGGGGTGATGGCAATGGGGAGGCTGAGGCAGGATAAGAGTGTGAAGCCAGTCTAAGCGACACAAGTTCAAGGACAGCACAGGAGAGACATACAGCAAAAACCTCGCCTTTAAAAACAAAGGTACCAAATACCTACTTTTTCCATATTCCAAACAGTTAATTTTCCTCTTCTGAAAAGACATCTCTGCGAAGTTACTTGGAACAAGGCCTGGCACTAGAGACTTATTTGCCAGCTATTATTGTTATCAAGGCTTTTCTTTTTTTTTTTCTTTTGGAGTGCTGGGGAATAGAACTCGGGGTCCTGTACGTGCTAGGCAAGTCCTCTACCAATGTGTTACCGGGGAAATTGAATCCCCGTAACACATGGGTTTCACCGGCAGCCCGGAAGAGTTTGCCAATGTCTGCGTTTGTGGGTAAAACGGCACCAAGTTACGAAATGCTTTCTAGGTATAAAGCGCCGTAGTCACTAGGAGAAATGCATTATTCGTGAACGATCGCTGTCAGCGGTGTGCGCAACCGACTTCAGAACAGTTCTGCTCTCAGAGATGAACTTCCCATGGAAAAAAGAAAAAACCGCTTTGGCTATCCTCGAGAGCGAGGAGCAGCAGATCGAGGTCACTGAAATGCCCCGGAAAGCCCAAACCTCAAGACGAGCTTCGTGACGAACCCGGGTGACCAAGGGCCTGGGCACGCTGTGAGCGCAACCGCGACCGGCCAGCGGGGACGATGGATGAGGAATGAAGGCCAGGGCAGCCCCGCCGCCGCCGCCTACCTCCGTCCGGGCCGAGGCCCGAGCCCCGCCGAGCCCTCCTCCGGCCAGGAGGGACGCCGCGGTTCGCAGGGCAGGCTCGGGCCGGCTTCACCAACAGCCGCCCGTATCGCCCAAGGCCGCCGCCGCCGCCCTCCTGCCCGCCCGCCCGCCCGCCCGGCCCTCACCTCCTGGGCGGCCGCCGCAGATCGCGCTGGGTCCCGGGCGCCGCGGCGGACAGGGCCGAGACGGCGGTCGCGGCCGCTGGGAGCTTCCGGTGCGCTGAGCACCTCCAAGGACTTCGTGGTCAGCAGGCCTCGGGAGCTTGGAGTCGGGCACCGAGGGGACGAGGCATCCGCCCAGCCTGAAGCCGCTACTGAACGTTGAAGAGAGCGCTCTGCGCCGCCATTTTGTAACTCGAAACACCCGTCAGAACCAATTCGAAAAAAAAAAAAAGGAGGAGGAGGAGGAGGAAAAAAAAAAACGCCCGCGTCCAACGACTGCGCAAGCGCGTCGGAGCCCCCAGCGGCCGGCGCCTCTTCCTAAGGGCCGCCGCGCGTCACGTGGCTCGCGCCTACGCCCCCTTGGAAACGGTCGCTGGGCGGAGCGTGAGTTCCGCGCAGGCGCGCAGGGGCGGCGGGAGCCCGGCGGCGGAGCCGGCGCCTCTGGCCACGCGCGTCATTAAGCACGTCGGTCACGTGTCGGCCGGCCGCCATCCGGGTTGGAGGCGCTTCGCCCGCCAATCGCTGCGGAGGCGCAGGCCGGAGGGGGCTGTGGGGTCCAGTCAGCGGCTCTGGGGGAGGCCTCTGACGGTGTGGCGGGCAGCTGAGGAGGCGAGCAGTGAATGAGGGGAGACGGGAGGCGTGGGGCAGCGTGCTTGCTCTCGGGACCGCCCTGCAGGGGGGTCTCAGCCTGTGGCTTGAAAGCTGGTTGTGGCGCGGGGCCGGAGAGCCCCGAGGGACAGACTCCGATTGCTGTCACGTGATGGACGGACAGCCTCCGATGTCCTCGTTGGGAGCTGTGGAGGTGAAAGGAAATTTCCGCCAAGCTTCAAGACCAGTGTGGGCCCACGGGAGATGAAGGCTCCGGAGGGATTCTTCAGCTGCGGGACGAACACCTGCTTCCTGCCTCAGGACTCCTGTCTTTGTGCTTTTAGCTGACTGCTGCACTCCGAAGCCGTGGAGTGACGGGTTCAGTTGTTCAAAGGGATTCCGGGTGGTCGACTTCTTCTGATTAAGGTTTAAAGAGACTGTCAGCCAGAAGACACTAGAGCCATCATGAACCATCTAGAAACGATTTCCAGAAAAATAAGCATTTCTAGAGCAATAGTTCCTAACTATTAGGAGAGGAGAAAAAGGAGTCCAAGGAGAAATCAAGTCTCTTAGTTTCAGGGTATTTCCTCCTTCAATCCTTTGACAAGAACTGCATAAGGAGACTAGCTGGGACAGTGGTATAACACTTGCCCAGCATGGGAAACCTTAGATTCAATCCCCAAAGCCACTAGAAAGAAAAAAAAAAAATGATTGCACTTAATAACTTGGCTTCTGGACTCAGCTGGCTGCAAATTAAGTATATTCTGAGAAATTGTGTTGAACATGTGCAGATTTATTTTTTGTCGTTCTCCACACATTTCAACTATGTCATTGATATCGTATTTGCTAATACAAATACTCCAGAGATAATTCATCTGAAACCAGTCAGGTCATGTAGACTTCCACCTAAAGTCACAGTCAGTGGAAGGTTGAGGCAAGAGGATTATCCCAGGCCAGGCTGAGAAACAAAAAACCTCTCAGAGCTGGGATGATGGTGCCCGCTTTAAATCCCAGCACTGGAAGACTAAGAGGTAGGCAGAGTTCCAGGATAGCCAGAGCTACACAATTAAGATCCTGTCTCAAAGACACGACAACACAATTAACCAAAAAGGGCTGGGGGTGTAGCTCAGAGGTAAAGCACTTGCCTGGCACCTGTAAGGCCCCAGGTTCAAGCCCCAGTACTACAAAACAAAAACCATAAGTAGCCCAGACCTGTAATTTCACTACTTGGTATTGATGAACAAAAGCTTAGCTGAAAGCCAAATTCATTGGAGTTAGATGTCACTGTGAATCCTGCCTGCATTCTTCCAGGTTATAATAGGCAGTCTTAAGTAGTAGTGTTAGTAAACATTGAAATCCAGCTGTTAATAATCTGGAAACTAGGACAGGATTGCAAGTTCAGGGCCATGTTGAACTATCAAGTGAGATTCCTTTCTCAAATAAACCTTTAAGTATAATACCTACATGAATACTGTCCCACTTCATATAAGAGCCTTGGGCAGGCTGGAGGGATGGCTCAGTGTTTGAAAGCACTTGTTCTTTCAGAGGACCTGGGTTCAATTCTTGCTTAACTGAAGTGCATCAGCTTAGAATATGGTTTTTGAGCTAGGCGGTGGTGGCGCACACCTTTAATCCCAGCACTCAGGAGGCAGAGGCAGGTGGATCTTTGTGAGTTCGAGGCTAGCCTGGTCTACAGAGGGAGTTCCAGGAAAGGCGCAAAGCTACACAGAGAAAGCCTATATAGAAAAAAAAAAAAAAAAAAAAAAAGAATATGGTTTTTGTGCTTAAAAGCTCATCCTGAGGAAGGCCCAGGACTACAGTGGGATTCTGAACACCTGGTGTAGTCAATGGTCAGCTAATAAACACTTTCTATTGGTTTAAACCCATGCCTGAGCAGTCTTCTCTGGTGGGGACCCCACAACACTGGGAATTCAAAACGTTCATACCCCAAAATAATAAATCTAAATTTAGAAAAAGACAGTGCGTAAGATTGTATATCTGCAGGTGTGGGCACAGAGGTCATTGCACTCACCCATAAGCATTAGGGAAACCTGGAATACTGAACATACAGAGTTGTCTCTTCAAAGGAAGAAATATATAACCTGTTTTTCACCTAGAAAGCTGGGAGTGGGGGTGGTTAATAGCCTAGATGGCCTCTGTGCTATTTGTGCGGCCAGGTTTACACCTGGTCCTTGCAGACCCTTACAAACAGGAGATGTTTAGTAGCCTGGGGACCTTTGTGCTAGCTATGTGACTGAGACCACACACCAGATCCTCCCCCAGGTTCTTAAGATAACACATGTAGTCTATCTATGGAACCCATCTTCACGGAAGAGGTGACATGTACTTTGAAAAGAGTTTTTTTAAAAAAAAAAATGGGCTGGGCAGTGATGGTCACCAACACCAATCCCAGCACTTGGGAGGCAGAGCCAGGCAGATCTCTGAAGTTCAAGGCCAGCCTGGTCTACAGAGCAAGATCCAGGACAGTCACTAAACCTACACAGAGAAACCATCTCGAAAAACAAACAAACAAAAAAGAATGGGCATGATGGCACACACCTGTGATTCCAGCACTTGGGAGGCAGAGGTAGGCAGGTGGATCTCTGTGGGTTTGAGGCCAACCTACTTAGTGAGTTACAGGAGAGAGAGAGAGAGAGAGAGAGAGAGAGAGAAGAGAGAGAGAGAGAGAAGAGAGGAGACCCTGTCTTGAAAAAATACAAAACAACAACAACAAAAAAAAAAAAAATTCAGGTACCAAATCTAAACATTTATTTTTCTGTATTTTTCTGAGGACAGATATGAAACGAAATACCTAGATAGGGAAATTATATATGTTTATATCACATTTTGACAACTCTTCCAAATCATCCTTATGACTTGGGTGGATTAATGTGAATTATGGATTACCTATCAGAAATTACAATTTGAGATTGTTAATTGTACTAATTTCTACTCACTATTACAAAATACCAGACACTGTGTAAGTTTAAAAGGCAGATGCTTACATTACTAACAGCTAGGGAGATTCAAGATCATAGTGTAGCCATCTGCTTGATGTTGGTAAAGGTGTGATGAATGGTGAGGGGTGTGTAAGGGAGAAATCACATGGCCAGACAGGAAGCCAGAGTGGGTCTGGGCTTTTGTTTTTATGACAACTACCTGGGAAGTAATTCACAGGTGTCATGAGAAAGAAGGCAGTCTCCAATGATCTAAATTTTATTGAACAAAACAAAAATACTGAAGAGCATTCCACTAAAGACCTAAATTCTCTTGTACATGTCAACATGTATGTATGTACTCCCAATCTCAGGAGGCTGAAGCAGGATGATCCTGAGTACCAGGCTAGTCTAGGTTACATAGTGAGACCCTGCCTCAAACACAAACCTCTTAAAGGTGGCACATGCCTTTAATCCCAGCACTTGGAGGCAGAGGCAGGATGGTTCTGTGAGTTCAAGGCCAGCCTGGTCTATAGAGCAAGTTCCAGGACAGATAGGGCTGTTCCACAGAGAAACCCTGTCTACAAACAAACAAACCTCAAAACCTCTTTTTTAGGGTGCAGGGATTCAAAACATTCATACATCAAAATAAACTGGACCCCACCTCTTGATCTTCAACAGGGGTTGGAGAGACAGTTCAGTGGTTAAGAGCATGCTGCTCTTGCAGAGGATCTGAATTCTGTTCCCAGCACCCTGTCATTTCAATTCCAGTGGAGCCAATGCCTCTGGCTTTCTTGATTAAATGTGCATGTACCCAGACACCAGCACACCCATATACACAGAAATAATTAAAATGTTTAATGAAACACCACACTGAGGAGCATCTTTTAACACATGAAACTTTGGAGGCACAAACTACATCCCAACCACCACAAATGATATATTTCAAAAAGGTTTGTTTTTAAGATGGGGTCGAATAGCTAGATTATATAAGAACTGCCAAAGTTAACCACCAAAACCCTACTCTTCTGATCAACAAATAGGCCAATGAACTGGTCACACAATTCTGAAAAGAAGAAATACAAATGGTCAGTAGTATTTTTAATGGTGGTCAACATCCTTAGCTATCAATAAGATGTCCATTACAGCTACTTTGTCCATCTCACGCAGGTCAGAATAACATCAAGAAGACAGATGGATGTTGTTTGTTTTTGCTCCTTGGGGGAGGGGGCACCAACCAGCTCCCAAATAAATTACACATGGAGGCTTATTCTTATTTACGAATGCCTGGCCATAGCTTGGCTTGTTTCTTGTTAGCTTTTTCTTAACCCAGCTGTCTTTTGCCTCTGGGCTTTTCCCATTCTCTTACTTCTATAAATCTTACTCTTACTTCTGTGGCTTGCTGTGTAACTGTGTGGCTGGCCCCTGGAGTCCTCCTTCTCTGGCTACTTCTTCTTCTCCTCCCAGATTTCTCCTTCTATATATTCTATCTGCCTGCCAACCCCACCTATCCTTTCTCCTGCCTTGCTATTGGCCACTCAGTTCTTATTAGACCATCAGGTGTTTTAGACAGGCAAAGTAACAAAGCTTCACAGAGTTAAACAAATGTAATATAAACAAAAGTAACATACCATAAACCAATATTCTACAACACAAGAATGTGGGAAAAGAAGAAAACTTATTCACCTAAAGGTGGGGGTGTAAATTGGGGTAATCACTGTGGAAATTAGCATGGAGACTTCCTAAAAAAAAAAAATGGCTGGGAGTGGTGGCACACATCTTTAATCTCAGCACTTGTAAGGCAGAGATAGGTGGAGCTCTGTGATTTCAAACCATCCTGGTCTATATAGCAAGTTCCAGTACAGCCAGCACTATATAGAGAGACCCTATCTCAAAGAAAACAAACAAACAAAAATTAAAAATGGACCCACTCCCAAAGTGGTATGTACCCAAAGGACTAAGTCCTACCATAGAGATGTTCATATGATCATTTTACTGATGCACTGTTCACAATAACTAAGAAATGGAATCAGCTGACATCCCTATCAACAGATGAATGGATAAAGACATTGGTACATATTTACAGTGTAATTTTATTCAGGCCATTAGAAAAATAAGATCATGGCATTTGCAGGAAGTGGATAGAACTGGACTTTATTGTATTAAGTAAAGTAACACAGACTAAGACAAACACCACATTTTCCCTCATGTGGATCCTAGATTTTAATTTTTGTATGTGTGTTTGGGGGGCATATACCATGAAATTACAAAAGGAACTATGAAGGGGAAAAGGTCTTTATAAGCAGATGGAGGCTTAGAAAGATATCCAAGAATAGTATTCCTCAATTCAATCCTCAGCATCACAAAATATTGTCCAAAGTCACAGTTTTTCACTTATTTGACTCATGAGTTCTATTGTTTCTTAATTTTAAATCATATGATCAGTTATTTTAGCCTTATTTTTTGCTATTAATTTCCATTTTTATTAAGCTATGTTCAAGAAATATATGTTAGGTTTTGGCTTTGTTGAGTTTTAGTGTGTAATCTTTTTTTTTTGTAAATGCTCATTATGTCCTTGGATTAAAACCTATATTCTTTCACTTTGTGGATTTGCAAATTTCTCCTTATAATTTGGTTAATTTTGGTTTGTGCTTGGAGATTATGTGATTAGGCTTAACATGTGTTTACAACTTCTGTACATGAGAAAATGTTCCTTGAGATCCTCTTTCTCCAATATTACTTTCTGTCTTTTCATTTTCTCTCAGAATGAAATAGTGCTAGTGTCTTTCTCTTGGTAACACCTGTTTGGTAAACTCTTCTTTTAGTCTCAGCCTTTCTTGATACTTCAGTCTCAGGTATTAGGTTGTTCTCTTGTTGCTGTCATTAAATACTCGACAAAAGCATCTCTTGAGGGTGTCTTAATTAGGGTTTCTACTGCTGTGAAGAGACACCATGACCATGGCAACTCTTATAAAGGAAAACATTTAATTGGGGCTGGCTTACAGTTCAGAGGTTTTGTCCATTATCATCACGGCAGGGGGCATAGCAGCGTGCAGGCAGACATGGTACTGGAGAAGGGGCTGCTACATGTTGATATGCTGGCAACAGGAAGTAGACTGAGTGTCACACTGAATGAAGCTTGAGCAGAAGAGTCCTCAAATCCCGCCCCCACAGTGACCCACTTCCTCCAACAAGGCCACACCTTCTCCAACAAGGCCACACCTCCTACTAGTGCCCCTCCCTATGAGGGCCACTTTCTTTCAAACCACCACAGAGGGGAACGGGTTATTTTTGGCTTACAGTTCGAGTGGATACAGATCATCCTGGCAGTAGTGTCAGGCAGCCCAGTCACATCGCATCAGCAGGGAGGAAATAGAAGAGGTGAATGCTGGAGCTCTGCTTGCTTCTCCTTTTTATTTCTTCTGGGATCCTAGCCAGTGGAAAGGTGATGTGCTGGTTTGAGTATGAAATATCCCCCATAGGTATCTGAGCACTAGATTCCCACTTGTTGGTATTTAGGGAGGTTTAAGATGTATGGCCTTGCTGGATGAAGTCTGACACTTGGGGTAGGCTTTGGTAGTTTACAGCCTCATCCTACTTCTAGTTCACGCTCTCTGCTTATGGTTGAGTGTGCTCTCTCAGCAGAGCCTGCTACCATGCCTGCCTACTGTCAGGCCTCCCTGTCACAATGGACTCTATTCCTCTGGGGCCATAAACCCACATAAGCTCTTCCTATAAAAAATAAAATAAAATAAAATATATGTGAATGTGTGTGCCTGAGTTGTATGCATGTACACAGCATGTGGACTCTAGCTGAAGAGTATTGGGTCCTCTGGGACTGGCATTACAGGCAGTTGTGAGGCACCGTATGGGTGCTGGGAATGGACCTCTGGTCTTCTGCAAGAGCAGTAAGAACTCTGAAATGCTAAGCCATTTCTCCAGCTTCTAGAAGTTGCTTTTGTCCAGGGTGTTTTATCACAGTGACAGAAAAGTAACTAATACAGGTGCTGCCCTCATTAGAGTGGGTCTTCTCACCTTAACCTAATCTAGAAATTTCCTTACAGATGTGCCCAGAGGTCTGTCGTGTTGACAAGATTAACCATCACAAGTACGTTTCTTTTACTCTCTTATAGATCAAATTTCCTCACCCACATCTAGTCAGTTTTTGCCACCAGCCTCATCTGAAAAACACATTCTGGGTCTAAGAACACACTCAGCATGTTAAGAATAGAGCACAATACACATTTTCTAGTTCAAGTATCAGCTTGTCCTCATCCCATGTTTTTTAAAACCATACTTCCTTGCCCTTGATAACCCTGGTGATCTATTAATCAAAACTTTCGACTTCTTGTAAACATGGTTTAATGACTGTTTAGTATCTTTACTAAATGAAGTCACCCCTGAAGAAAAATAATTGGACAGGGTTGGGGATTTAGCTCAGTGGTAGAGTGCTTGCCTAGCAAGCGCAAGGCCGTGGGTTCGGTCCTCAACTCTGGAAAAAAAAAATTGGGCACTGGAGACACTGGCATCCTTAGACGTCTCACATGCTCACTGGGTCTGTGGCGGCAGCTTAAGTACGTTTGCAGTGTTCTGTGGTTGTAGATGCTGTGTACACTACATGGAAGAAAGGGGACCTGGCATCCTCTAATCTCTTCGACAACTTTCCTTCCATGCTCCCAGCTGCTTCACAGTGGAGGGAAGGTAGACTCTACCTGGAGTTCAGCAGATCCTTCAGGACATCTCTGTGTTCCATGTCCTGTGATTAAAGTCAATGGGAAACTACAACAACCCAACCTGAGCAGGATGATAAATGGTCCAGATCCTGCAGGAATGAAGACATGGGTCTCCCTAACCCCGGGTAAAGAACCAAGACCCACCAATGTGCTCGCTGAGGGTGGAGGAAATACAGAATGGGTAATAGAGAAGGGTAGTCGTAGATACCAGCCAAAGCCAAATCACCTCGGTAACTACAGAAAAGAGGTTTGTAACTGACATGAACATTTTGTCCTGTTTTGTTAGGAACATGTTTGTGCATCTATTAAGCAGATACTATGTTTTCTTTCTTCCATTTTTTAAAAATCACGAAATGTAACATCTATTGAGATAATATCAGTGGTTATGTCTCATAAATCTATATTATCATATTTAAGTTATGGGACATTAAGTGACTAAT
This sequence comes from Peromyscus leucopus, assembly GCF_004664715.2. Lineage (NCBI taxonomy): Eukaryota > Metazoa > Chordata > Mammalia > Rodentia > Cricetidae > Peromyscus > Peromyscus leucopus. The sequence goes on from NC_051080.1 coordinate 19,607,125, forward strand.
CATTCCTCTAGAGACTTTGCTACCTCAGCCCTTGGGAGACTGGAAGCTTACATTCCAGGCTGTAGATGCGGGTCATTAGAACTACAATATTTTGTGTTTTCTCAGCTGAATTTTGATTTTTGCTTTCGTGTGATTGTGTATCTGCTATGGCCCTGAGTATATCACTTGGTTTTGATAGGATCTCACTTTAAAAGAGACTTTGGACTTTTAAATTGGGGTTTGGAAAGACTTTGGGGGCTTTAAGAAATACGTTATATGTGTGTCTGAGCACATGTCTGTACACTACGTGTATGCAGTGCTCTGAGAAGCCAGACAAGTGTGTCAGAGCCCCTGAACTCAAGTCAATAGATTGTTGTGAGTCATGATGTGGGTGTTAGGAGTTAAACCTGGGTCCTCTGGAAGATCAGCCAGTGATCTTAACTATGGAGCCATCTCTCTACTCCAGTATTATTATTTTAAAAACACTATATTTGATGTATGTATGTGGTTGTCTTGTCTTCATGTATGTCTGTATATCTCTACCATATATGTGCCTGGTACCCTTGGAAGGCAGAAGAAGCTGTCAGATCCTGTAGTTGCTGTTTTTTCTTTACTCTTTTGACTCTTTGCTCTTTGGGGGTCTTCCCTCAGCTCCTAAATAAATACACACGGAGCCTATTATTTCATATGAATGCCCAGCCTTAGCTTGGCTTGTTTCTAGCCATTTTTTCTTAACTTACCTGTCTATCTTTTGCCTCTGGGCTTTTTCCTTTTCTTACTTCTGTAATCTTACTTTTACTCTTACTCTGTGGCTGGCTGGCTGGCTGGCTGGGTGCCTGGTTGGCTGGGTGCCTGGGTGGCTGGGTGGCTGGCTGGTTGGCCCCTTCTATTCTCTCTCCTTGATCTCTCTTGCTCCTCCTCCCTGGTTTCTCCTTCTATTTATTCTGTCTGCCAGCCCCGCCTATCTGTTCTCCTGCCTTGCTATTGGCCATTCAGCTCTTTATTAGACCATCAGGTGTTTTAGACAGGCACAGTAACATAGCTTCACAAAGCTAAACAAATGCAGCATAAAAGAATGCAACACATCTTTGCACCATTAAACAAATGTTCCACAGCATAAATGAATTTAACATGTCTTCAACTAATATTCTGCACGATCCCATGGAACTGGAGTTACAGATGGCTGTGAGCTGCCACGTGGGTGCTGGGGACGGAACCCGGGTCTTCTGAAAGAGCAACCAATGTTTTCAATCACCGAGCGTCATTCTAGTTCGACTTGGGGGACTTTAAAAAAGCTGAACTACATTATGAAATAAGCACGAGACTTCAGAGACTAGAGGTGAAAGACATGGTTAAAGTGATGTGTTTGTGAACTTGACACGACCTAGGATCCCCTGGAGAGAAAGCCTCAATGAAGGCTCATCTGCATCGTGTGCATCTGTTAGCACATCTGTTGGGGGTTGTCTTGACTGTCTTAATTGATGTGGGAGACCCACCCTAAATAAGGGAGGGACGTGGAAGAATGAAAGCTTTGCTCTTTTGCCTGCTTGGTTTTCACTCTTGCTGCCGAGCTTATCTACTCTGCAGCTGCTGCTGATTCTTTCATTGGTTTTAGGACCAGCTTCTACAGGCTTCCAGTGTGGATGGATGGCCAGCAGCTCTCCAAGACCTTTAGCACCAAAGCGGGACTGCTGAGGTAGGTTTCTATACTTTCAGACTGAGCAGCTACCAGGTTCTGGGCTTTGGCAGTGTGAGACAGCTGTCGTTGGACTACTCAGACCACATGGTGTAAGGCTTCCTAACAAGTCTCAGCTTTCTTTGTCTAGAGCAGTGGTTCTCAACCTTCCTAACCCTTTAATACAGTTCCTCATGTTGTGATGACGCCAACCATAAAATTATTTTTTTGCTACTTAATAACTGTAATTTTGCTACTGTTATGAATCATAATGTAAATATTTGTGTTTTCTGATGGTCTTAGCTGACCTCTATGAAAGGGGTGGTCAATGCAGAGGGGTCATGACCCACAGGTTGAGAACCGCTTGTCTAGAGCGCCCTATGGTGCACATCTGTCCAAGGGTCAGCTCCTACACCCTTCACTTTATGTAGTGCCTAGCTCTGGGGCACACACTCAGGTCCTAATGAATGGGCAAACCTGACCAAGGAGTCTTCCTCTACTTGCCTAGACTGAGTCTCCTATTTATACAAGCTCCTTCAATGGAGGGAATTACCTTCCCCAGCCCATGGAAGTACTACTGACTTCTGAGCCATGTCTTTTGTCCCAGAATACATGAGTTTGGGGTGTGAACTTTGTAAATGACAATGTGTCACAATGTCAGAAGATTGGACACTCCTGAAAGGAGAGGTTGGACATAAAAGTGAGACATTGAAGGTCAGTGCTTTAGGTAGGAAGGATTGAAAACCAGGGCCCACGCTGAGGCAGAGGCATTCCCATAGGAGAGAGGATGGGAGAAGCTCGGGTGCCCCAGGAACAAAAGAGCCACCACATTTCTTTCCTTAATGCCACTGTGCGACCCCTCTGCTCATTTCAACTTGGCTCGTGCTAGTTCTTCCACATGCCAGACAACAGCTACAGGACTTGAGAGTGAGTCTTGAGACTCTTAGGAAGATGGAGGGGAATGACGAGCCAGCCATGGCTAGAGATGGCGTATACAGGGTGACTCCGGACTAAACCATAGCATTCAGTTCTCACAGATCAGGAAGCAGGGGGCAGCGTGATTCTGTTTTCACAGGGAACAGAGGTGCAGAGGACTAGAATTATTTATCCCACTTCAAACGAGACAGTGGGGTCGGGTGGTGGTGCCACTCACCTTTAATCCCAGCACTGGGGAGGCAGAGGCAGGTGGATCTCTGTGAGTTCGAGGCCAGCCTGGCCTACAGAGCGAGTTCCAGGACAGCCAAGACTGTTACACAGAAAAACCCTGTCTCAGAAAAAAAGAGAAGGAAAAAAAAAAAAAAAAAGACAGTGGGGCTGGAGTGAGAACCCAGAAAAAGGACCCTTTCATGGTGTTCATGGTGGCATCATAGGCTTGTTCCTGTTCACAAACCAGACTGAAAACAGCTGGCCAATGTAGTTGACATATTGTGCACCCCAATAAATTTATCTGGGGGTCAGAGAAAAGAACAGCCATATTAAACATATATTATATTAATAATAAACATTATTATTATATTAATAAACATATATTAAACATAGAGGTTAGGCAGTGGTAGCACATGCCTTTAATCCTAGCATTCCAGAGGCAGAGATCTGTCTGGATCTCTGTGAGTTCAAAGCCACACTGGAAACAGCCAGGCATGGTGACTCACGCCTGTAATCCCAGGAAGTGATGGCAGGAGGCAGAAAGGTATATTAAGGCGTGAGGACCAGGAACTAGAGCTGGTTAAGCTTTTAGGCTTTTGAGCAGCAGTTCAGCTGAGATCCATTTGGACGAGGACTCAGAGGCTTCCAGTCTGAGGAAACAGGATCAGCTGAGGAATTGGCAAGACCATTTAAGATTCCATGCTACAGGCCAAAGTAGCCCACGTGTGGGTCCCACCAGTGTTCCAGACAGCCTGACTCAGCGCCATTTTTATCTTATCGTTCTCCACCGCTCAGCTTTCCTGATGCAGTGCCCTGCATCACCCAGCCTGTGCACAGAGCTTGTCTCCCTCCACATTAATCTACCATAGCATCTCATGGCTATTTTGGTACGTCCCAAAGTAGGGCAGGAAGGATTTACCCTAACTTAGGAATTGAGTGAGATTCTTACCAAAGACCCACAGAAAAGATAGACTTTCTTCTACAGATTGAGTCTGCCTCCCACCCAACCCCTCGGCTCCAGACTGGTAACCAGATTCCTATATGGGGTCTTATGGTTGGAATTTCAAGAGGCTCAAAATTGAAAGCCTCTATCCTCATCTCCACCTGTGACTGCTGCCACAGGCTTCCCATCTTGAGTAAAGATATCTCCATACTTTCTGATGCTTGGGGACAAAACTATCCTCTCAGATCCGTACACATAAGCCAGTCAATGCATCCATTCACTCTTCCTCCAAGGTATACATGTCCACAATCCAGCCACATGCCAATTAATGTCACGCATTAACTCAGCTATGATACCTAGGCATTTTTGCTTAAATATTAGTCTAGATAGATATTGCTGTGATGGTGTTCCTTAAGTGATATCTAACATCTAAACCAATAGACTCAGAAAAGCTGACACTAGGTTTCATCCAATCAGATGAAGCCCCCTCACCCCCCAAACAACAACGACAAACACCTGACCTCCAAAGTAGGAATTCTGCCAGCTGACCACCTCCACATCCCGTCTACAATGTCAGCTCCTCCCTGTCTCCAGCCTGCTCTCCGACCCTGTAGACTTGACTTCCAGTTTCCCAACCTCATGAGTCAGTCCCTTGAAATGATCTCTCTAAAGGAAAGCAATGCTCCTGACAGCTACCGTCTTTGGTTCTAGAATGTTGTACAGCCAACACTACTTGTTACACCTGCCTTCTCCCGCTGCCTGTCCCAGCTTGGGTGTGGGTCTTTGCCTGATGTGGTGACCTGGACCTTCAGCTCCTAAAGGGTCTGGGCCTCATTGTTCTGCCTCAGGTGGATTGTTTTTTGTTCACCACTAAAGCTAGTCATGGGGCTGGAGAGATGGCTCAGAGGCTAAGAGCACTCACTGACTGCTCTTTCAGAGGTCCTGAGTTCAATTCCCAGCACCCACATGGTGGCTCACAACCATCTGTAATGAGATCTGGCACCCTCTTCTGTATACATAATAAATAAATAAATCTTTAAAGCTAGTCACAAGACATGGTGATCCCGGGGAGCGTGCTGAGTGGTTGTCTGTATCCAGATACTCCTCCTCACCTCCAGTTTCCCTTTGGTAAAGAGTATCTGGCTGGCACCTGAAGCGCATGAATTCCCTTCTTTGCCTTTCATTTGGAGGCATGTGGGGCCTACAATGGCTGAGCACTCTTAGCTGCTGCTTCGGTGGAATCGTTGTGTGCCCTAGTAGAAGCATCCAAGTGTCTCCCCTTTGGAACAAAGACCCCTAGGCCAGCGGGAACAGGAAGCAAAAAGTCACCAGTGTTAACAGATAATAGTGCCACCCTCATTTCCACCCCTGGCTTTCTGGACCCCTACCCACTAGACCACACATGGCTGCGAGCGTCCATGTTGGTTCCGTCTCCGTCACCCCTGGCTAACACAAGAGCAGTGCTTTCCCATCACCTCGGCTGTCGAGTTCCCCCATGACGTATTCTCTGTCTAAATCATTGCCACGCCTGCCTAAGCTATGAATAAATCACCGAGTGAATATGGAGGATGGACTTTGAGGCATTCGTGAGCTTGTTTGGTGGAAAGATGGGGACCAGAATGGCATTTAAGGCTAAGGAAATAACAAAACTCAATGCAGAGAGTTCTAGCAGGGCAGTTGTAGGCATCACCATAGGTCAGCTTGCTGGATGTGGGGAGCGGGGTATAGTGTGAGGTCCCCTGTAAGTTATTAAGTATGCTTTATTACTAGTTCAGAAAGCTCTGTCTGCATATTCAGAAATGACATTAGTTTTATTTAGATTAAAGCATCTTACACTGCTTAGCTAGCTTTCATAGTACCAGAAGGTGCTACCCAGGCTTTAATAGGTAGGTTGGGGGGGGGGTTAAAAAAAAAAAGCATCAGTCGCTTTACTCAGAGGTAAGCCCGACAAGCCACAGTACCAAGTTTCCAGGCAAGATGTCCCACTGGGGCAATAGTGGGTGACTGTTATGGAGGCAGCTCCACTCTTACTTTTGAGGCACACTCCTCAAGAAGGAACTCATGCCTCATGTTGTAAATGCAGGCCATACCCCATAGCTGAGGAGGTCTTAGGCCCTGGGGGTGAGCATATAACTGTTGTCTAGCTAAATTGCCACGGTGTCAAGCTGCCGTCTAGATGCTTATGTTTATACCACAGACAAACGCTATTCCCAGTCTAAGAGAAGCTTCTTTTTGCAATGAATGATGGTGATTGCAGAGACACAGGACTGCTCAAGCTGCTGGGGAGGAGCGATAGTCGAGTGCTCAGCCCTAAACAGGACATTTATGCCACCCCTTCTAAGACTCAAGGGTCGCCGGCGGCGGTGGCGCACGCCTTTAATCCCAGCACTCGGGAGGCAGAGCCAGGTGGATCTCTGTGAGTTCGAGGCCAGCCTGGTCTACAGAGTGAGATCCAGGACAGGCACCAAAACTACACAGAGAAACCCTGTCTTAAAAAACCTAAAAAAATAAAAAATAAAAGAAGAAAGACTCAAGGGCCGTTGTGGAAGAGGGGACAGAAAGAACGTAAGAGCTGGAGAATAAGGAGAGGACAGTGAAACGCTGTCTGCTGAGCATCACGTCACAGGAGCTGTGGCTGCCTACCATGGGCTTGCACAGGACTGAGCCTATCAACAGTCAATTATGGATGGGGTGTGGCTCATGGGTCTCCCTGCTGAACTATTGGCTGCTGATAGATTCTGGGGGTGGGGTAGTTATTGGCTTTAGCTGTGTACCCACTGAGGCGCCCACCCAGCTGTAAGCACATAGTGTCCCGGTTAACTAGATCCTAAAAGACATGCCTATGGGTAGGATTATGATGGGAAACAGTGAACGATCGGGATGCACTTTATACCCGCAGGACATGGTTAAAGAGCAAATCCGGGAAAAGAGTTCTTGAAGTATCTAAGCGGGCCAGGGAGATGGCTCAGTCAGTAGAGTGCTTGCCCCACAAACATGAGGACCTGAGTTCTAATTCCCAGCCCTCACCTAGAAGCTGGGCATGTCTGTAACCCCAGTGCTAGTGAAAGGTGGGGGCGGGGGGGGGTCCCTGCAGCTTGCGGATCAGCCCTGTTTAGCCAAGCAAGCCCCAGGTTCAATGAGTGGCCCTGTCTCAAGACATGAGTGTGTAGGGATGGGACAGTGAGATGGCCCACTTGCTGCCAAAGCCGATGGCTTGACTTTGGAGGTAGAAGGATAGAACTGACTCCAGCAGCTTGTCCTTTGACCTCCCTAGGTTCACCGCGGACATGTACACACACACAGAGGGTGGGGGGGGGGTTCATTTTAAAAAGTATAAAAGCGCAAGCAATTGGAGTAGGATGTGAGCGAGGGTGGCAGTGGCAAGCGTACACTTATGTCTGCTTACTCTCAGGAACGGTTTCCTTGCCTTGGTCTGTACATAAGAAGGGATGCTGTCGGTGTGGAAGGTGACCCAGGAGCCACTGGCATCCCCCTGCATCTGCACAGAGATCCACCTGGCTCTGCCTCCCGAGTGCTAGGATTAAAGGCATGCGCCACAGAGAAAAGGCAGGCAACATTCATTCACCTAGCACCTTCCTTCTGCAGCAAGGGCACTCATTTGAATGAGGAAAGGTTTTCTTATGTGTGGGGTGCAGAACACAGCGAAGATGAAGAAATCCAGGGGTCCCATAAACAATGGGCCACAGGTTCATGGAGGGAAGAGACAGGAGGTCAGTGTCTCCAGGTGCTTTCACACCATCCTCATTACGGTATGAACGACAGCTGAGGAATTTCACAGCTGGGCTGGGACTGTAGCTCAGTTGGTAAGGAGCTTGCTGCTAGGTACAAAGTCCCGATTCAAACCCCCAGCATCACGTAAAGCAGACAGGTGTTACATGCCTGTAATAATACCATCATTTGGGAAGGAGGAGCAGAAGGAGGAGAAATCCAAGGTCATCTTTGAGCTACATAGTGAGTATGTGGCCAGTCTGGGATACATAAAAGCGTTTTCTCAAAAAGAAAGAAAAACTTCAAAACCAAAGAGCAAAATACTACCACAAGCAAGATGGAGGAGTGTGATTCCATAGCTCTTTCATTTGGGGGATCATTTGCTGCTGCACATTGCCTTTGTAGGACCCAAGATTTTAAGGAAGAGGGATGCGCTGGGTGGTGGTGGTGCGTACCTTTAATCCCAGCATTCGGGAGGCAAAGGCAGGCGGATCTCTGTGAGTTCGAGGCCAGCCTGGTCTACAGAGTGAGTTACAGGACAGGGTCTAAAGAAACCCTGTCTTAAAAAAAAAAAAAAGAAAAAAAAAAAAAAAGCTACAGTGGTGCGTACCTTTAATCCCAGCATTCGGGAGGCAAAGGCAGGCAGATCTCTGTGAGTTTGAGGCCAGCATGGTCTACAGAGTGAGTTACAGGACAGGCACCAAAGCTACACAGAGAAACCCTGTCTAGGTGCTCGATTGCGTGTGCCAGGTATTTAAAAAGGTCTGCATACTCTACACCTGTGCTCTTAAGGATTGCCCAGTTAAAACAGGTTCATATATACACTGTCTCTTAAGGATCCCCAGAATTATGATGACATCCTATCTTTTTGTTCCAGTCCAGGACTGTGCAGACCTTCATACACAGAGCAGTTTCCACATCAGCAGAGCCAGTGGTGTGGGTATTGGCAAGGTTATTCTCTTCTGCAGATCCAGTGATGGTCTTCGCTAAAGCTGCTTCTTGGCTGTGCTTCCAATCCCCAGCTGTCAGTCCGTCTGCCCCCTCTGGTGTCTGCATGTCGAAGTCACCCACATGCATAGCATTCAAGCTAATTAATATGCCCTCTGGCTCCCTGCAAGCGCCATGGCCTATGGCAGGTGGCAACAGTGACAGAGAGTGGAGTCCAATCTTAAGCAGTTAAATGTTAGGAGGGCAGAAGTCACCCTACGTCTGGACTTTACCTTTGAAGGTGGGTCCCATTGCTGGGCTTCCTTGACCTCTCCTGCTCTTCATGCCTATTAATAGAAAGCATCTCCTGGCTTGAAGAAGCCTCTGCACACCATTGCATTTTTCTTTTCCTCCCTTTCCCAGGGGAGGAATGAAGGTTGTGTGGCTGGCGTGGCAGAAGCAGTTCTTTCTGGGTTGAGGAAACCATACAGGGGTATCATTTGAAGTAGACGTATAAAAAAGATCTTAGGTGTGGGGGAGGGTATTTTCAGAGGCACCTTGTATCAGACCCACCTCCTTAGAACAGTCATAAAAGTTGATGGGACAGAAAAAAAAAAAAAAAAACCCCACCTGTTTGGAGGCACTGCAGGCTGAGCAGGCAGCCAGGGTACTGCCTGTGTTCCCCGTTCAGGTTGGAGCTGATCTGCACCGGGCCTGGAGGCAGAGGAAGGAGCTGTCCAGAGTCTACACAGTCTCAAGAAACTGGAGGACCCCGGAGTGTGTACTGCCACAAAAGCAATCCCAGCGTGATGAAAGAGGGAATGAGAATATGTTTGTGAGTGCGGCATTCGTTTACAGTGAACAAGAAACAGACTGTTGGGTGAACTGTTGGTTCACAGAGCCTGGCTTCTCTCCCCTGGACATCAGTGCTCTTCAAGAGAAAGCAAGTTCTAATCAGGAAGAGGACTGGTGAGCGGGGATTTTTACTGTACCGGTAGAGTTCTGTTTCTCATGCAGCCGCCACGGTGCTTGGGCTGTGTCTCTGAGAGGGGGCAGCTTGTGTCCCCAGGTAGGGGCCCCCTCTTCCTGGACAGTTGCCCAGACAGGCACTGCCAGTTTAGCTCTTTCCTCTTCCGTTTTCTGTGGTCGCCATTCCTTTAGTCTGCTCAGCAGTCCTTCATCTAGGACAAAAGGTGATAGATTTGATTTTTTTTTTTTTTTTTTTTTTGGTTTTTCGAGACAGGGTTTCTTTGTGTAGCTTTGTGCCTTTCCTGGAACTCGCTTTGGAGACCAGGCTGGCCGATTAATTTGATTTAAGCTTGTACGATGACAAGTCACAGCCTAGTCGCACGTACCCCTAAGACCAGAGTGTGCTCTCATGAGAAAATGGCCTCTCTCTCTTCCGCTCCTCACTTAATGACATCAAACTCGTGGTTTGAACTGGTAATCCTGGGCGTGCTTACACCACAGTCATTGGCTAACATGGTAAACCATGACTTCACTGAGAGAGCCACCTGTTAAACAGTTACCGGCTCAGCGCTGCGGACGTCTTGATTGGATTTTGCGGTGTGGTAGTTTGATGAGATTTCCCTCAAAGACTCAGGCATTTGAACACTTAAGTTTCCTGTTAGTGGGACTGCTTGGACAAACCTAGGAGGTGTGTGGCCTTGTTAGAAGAAGTGTGTCACTGGCTTTGGGGTTTTTAAAGCGACAGGCCATTCCCAGTTGTTTCTGCTTCCTGCTCGCAGTTTAAGATGTGAGCTCTTAGCTTGCCACTCGGGTTTGCCCCGCCTTCCAGCTGTCACCCTTCCCTACCGTGATGCTGATGGACTCTAATCGCTCTGGAGCTGTAAGTCCAAATAAACTCGTCCTTCTATAAGTTGCCTTGGCTGTCATGTTTTATCCCAGCAATAGAAAAATGCCTAACACGGAATGACACCAAAATTTTGGATCTCACATAGAAATCCCTTGATTTCCCTGCAAGCCATAAATATATCATTATTGTGGATTTCTAGAGAAAATCTTGAGTAACTTAGTGCCCTTCATCTTGAGGGTCAGGGGTCAGCTTAGCTTTGTCCTATGGACCGGGCATAGGACAGACTGTGCGGTGCCTCAAGAAGCCAAAACCAGTGACGAGGGAAGAAGAGTTAGGAGGCCATTTTGTCATCGAACCTAAAAGGTGACACATGCCAAATCTGGAACATTCATCTGCCATCTGCGCCATTACCTCTTCCGAGAGCAGAACTCCATTCTGCCACGAGAGAACTAAAGTGCTTCTGACCTGAATGTCACATACATCAGAATAGGATCTTTCAGGTCATCGACATTTCTAGGGTTCTTCCAGAAGATGGGTATGTTCAGATTTTATACCAAAGCTAAATTGTGTCAGTTGTTATGAGGGCAGGAAGTCTGTGGTCATGGGGGGTCAGCTGTTGGTGAGACTTCATGGTTTTGTTAAACCCATTTATACACAAGCATTTCATGACTGTTCTCATTAGTGTACGTTGAAAACCTAATCATGTGGGACTGAGAGATGGCTTAGAGGTTAAGAGTGCTGGCTGCTGTTCCTGAGGACCTGGCTTCAGTTCTCAGCACCCACAGGACGGCTCAAAACCAGTTGTAACCCCAGTTCCAGGGGGGATCCAATGTCCTTTTCTGGCCTCCTCAGGCATTGCATGTGTGTGGTGCGCTTGGATATATACAGACATATACATAAATAAAAACAAGTCTTTTTTAAAAGCTTACTATGTATATGACCTGAGATTTTTTTAACCTGTTAAAGCCCTGTAATGGTGGTGTTCTAAGCAAGGAAGTTTATCGTTCTGTGGCCCAAAGGTAGAAGAGTTCCATCACAACTTAGAATGTTCCTGAAGTAATCCCCAGTGGGCTGTGGTTTATCAGAAAATATCTCCTGTTAGAGGAGAGTCCCACGGAGTCCCAACTGAAAGTCAGTCCCAGATGAAGCCAAATGTTTATTCACTCTTCCAGGGAGACTGGATATAGGAGAGGGAGTTTGAGGAAATCAACATTCTGGAGCACAGAACCTCTGTGATCCATCTGGTGAGTGCTTGTTTGTGTATCCAAAGCAGTACAGAAGGGCCCAAATGAGCTTCCTCCTAGAAGTCCAGATTTCCCAAGGAATTGGGTTTAATGAAGGAGGGCAGAGACAGAATTTCATGCACTTGTCCTAAAGTGACACCTACCTGGGCTGTGGTCTAGCATTCCCAAAAGTCCTTTATAGGTGAAGTACAGTCAATTCTCTGAATCCAAAACATATTTTCTATCCATGGCTGGTGGACTCTGGAAATGAAGATATATCAGGCTTTTTCTTTTAGGCCACCAACCAGCTCCCAAATCATGATAGGGAGACTTGTGATTATGAATGCTTGGCCTAGCTTAGGCTTGTTTCTGGATAGCTCTTTTCTCAATAATTTATTTATTTTTATTTTATGTGCATTGGTGTTTTGCCTGCATGTATGTCCATGTGAGGGTGTTGGGTCCCCAGGAACTGGAATTACAGGCAGTTATGAGCTGCCATGTGGGTGCTGGGAATTGAACCCTGGGGCCTCTGGAAGAATACTCTGTGGTTGATATATTGTGCACCTCAAACTTATCTGGAGGTTAGAGAACAGAACAGCCATAATACTAAACATAGAGGTTAGGCAGTGGTAGCACACGCCTTTAATCCTAGCATTCCAGAGGCAGAGATTTGTCTGGATCTCTGTGAGTTTAAGGCCACACTGGAAACAGCCAGGCATGGTAAAAATCCCAGGAAGTAATGGCAGGAGACAGAAAGGTATATAAGGCATGAAGACCAGGAGCTAGGGCTGGTTAAGCTTTCAGGCTTTCGAGAAGCAGTTTAGCTGAGATCCATTTGGATAAGGACTCAGAGGCTTCCAGTCTGAGAAAACAGGATCAGCTGAGGAATCGGCAAGGTGAGGTGGCTGTGGCTTGTTCTGCTTCTCTGATCTTCCAGCGTTCACCCCAATACCTGGCTCCAGGTTTGATTTTCATTAATAAGACTCTTTAAGATTCATGCTACAATACTCAGTGCTCTTAACTGCTGAACCATCTCGCCAGCCCCTCTGGCTAGCTCTTTTAACTAATTAACCTGTTTCTCTTTATCTGCCTTTTGCCTCGGGACTTTTTTACTTTTCTTCCTTCTGTAGATCTTACTTTCACTGCTTCTCATGTCTGCTGGCTGCCTGACTTCCGGCCCCAGGCATCTCCTTTGTTCTCTCCTCTCTTCTACTTCTTGTTCTTCCCCAAGCCTACATTTCTCCTCCTATTTATCCTCTCTGCCCGCCAGCCCCACCTATCCTTTCTCCTGCCTAGCTGTTGGCCATTCATCTCTTTATTAGACAGATCAGATGCCTTAGGCAGGCAAGGTGAAACACATGTAACACATCTTTACATAATTGAACACACATCCTTACATCACCTTTGCTCAGTTAAAGTAATATTCCACAGCATAAACAAATGTAACGCATCTTTACATATTAAAATAATATTCCGCAACATGAAGGCTAATAATATAGACGATCAACTAAGTGGGCCATCCAAGGAGTTTAGTTCCCCACAGGGACCAATGAACAACCTGTACCGCTGTCTTCTCTTGTGGCCCAGCAACAGAGCCAATACAAGTACCGAAGGTTAATGGTGCCTGACCTGGGAGTTGGGGGCATGGCTCATCAATTAGGAATGCTTGCTGCTCTTCCAGAGGACCCATGTTTGGTTTTCAGCACCCACACGAAACAGCTCACCACAAACATGTAACTGATGCTATTAAACACCCCCTTCTGGCTTCTGAGGGTGGCTGAACACACAGGGTATTCGCCGAGACATACACATATATTCATAAATAAACGTTTTAAAAAATATTTTAAAAAGCTACCTGACCTGGCATTTCTTGTGCTTAGCAAGAGATTTAAAATTTTTTTTGGGGGAGGGGGGTTTGAGACAGAGTTTCTCTGTAGCTTTGGAGCCTATCCTGGACTAGCTCTGTAGACCAGGCTGGCCTCGTACTCACAGAGATCCACCTGCCTCTGCCTCCCGAATGCTGGGATTACAGGCGTGAAAATTTTTTTAACATTTATTTGTGTATATGTATATACATGGGTGTGCCATGAAAAGCATGTGGAGGTCAGAGGATAACTAGCAGGATCCACTCTTTCCTCCCACCATTTGGGTCCTGGGGATTGAACTCATATTGGTGTGCATGTGTGTGTATGTGTGTGCATGCATGTGCGTGTGTGTGTGTGTGTGTGTGTGTGTGTGTGTGTGTGTGTGCATGTGTGTGTGTGTGCATGCGTGTGCATGTGTGTGTGTGTGTGCACTGTATAATCAGAAAAAAATTAAAACTGGTAGTTTCTATATCAGATTAGTATTTTACACATGAAGATTATAGTTTATGAAACAATGTATGCTACATATAAAATTAATTAGATATTCTGTTAGTACTGTCATGGATCTTTAGATAGTGCACAGTACCTTTATTACAGAGCTGACCTATATAATCTGTGACCGGATAAACAAAACTCATAGGTTCTTAGGACAACTACATTAACTTTCAAGTTCAACAAGGTGACAGCAATAAGAGCCTGCCTCACAGACTCGTGTCAGATGCCAACCACTCGAGTTCTCTTCCACTCAGTGCTGACTGATCACTGTTTCCTTACGGCCTCTCTGGAGCATGAAGAGAGAAAGACCCTGCACATCCAGCTGGAGCTGAACCAAGTCAAGTCTGAGATGGACAGGAAGATTGCCAAGAAGGATGAGGAGATGGACCAGCTGAGGAGAAACCACATTAGAGTTGTGGAGACACATAGAGCATGCTGGACACGGGGACCAGGAGCAGGAATGATGTTCTGAGAGTCAGGAAGAAGATGGAAGGAAATCTGGATATGTGTATGTACATATATTTGGTTTTTTGAGACAGGGTTTCTCTGTGTAGTTTTGGTGACTGTCCTGGAGCTCACTTTGTGGACCAGGCTGGCCTTGAACTTATAGAGATCGCCTGGCTCTGCCTCCCAAGTGCTGGGATTATAGGCATGTCCACCGCCCGGCTGAATCTTGTATTTTATTATCCCTTAGAAATCTGTTTTTTTTTTTTCCTTCCCTCTCCCCCCTCTCTCTTTCTCTTGCTTTTGGTTTGTTTGTTTGTTTGTTTTAGACAGGGTTTCCTCTGTGTATCCCTGACTGTCCTGGAACTAGCTCTGTAGACCAGGCTGCCTCAAATTCATGCAGATCCACCTGCCTCTGCCTCCCAAGTGCTGGGATTAAAGGCTTGCGCTGCCACCACCACTGGCTGAAACCTGTTTGTTTTCTAATGAGAGACAGATAGTGAGTGGATCCACATGGGAGGGAGCTGGGAGGAGCTGGGGGAGTAGAGGGAGGGGAAACCATACCAGGATATATTATGTGAGAAAAAATATTTTCAATAAGATGGGGAGGAAGAAGGTAGACTCTTGCTGTTGTACACATTCCTGTACCTCTTGCCTCATCCTCCAAAGTAGCTGGGGTTACACACATGCACCTGTATGCACAGTTGACTGTTTTGTGGGGAGATGTACTTGGCTGTGCATGTTTTTGTTTAGGCTGCTGATGGAAGTAGCAAGAAGAGACTGGAATGGGGAGGGAGTATGGTAAGGTAACCGATGGGGCACAGGCATCACATCTTACTTGGAACCTCAGCTCAGTGAAGGTTCTAGGGGAACTTCCTCCTGGCACTCACTATTTTTCAAGGCCTCACCCACACTGATGATGCCGACTCAACTTAACCAATACAGTGGAGCCAAGGGATGCCAGGCTGATTCCGGGTCTTAAAAGGTATGTTTCAGCTGGGCAGTGGTGGCAGCACTCAGGAGGCAGAGCCAGACGGATCTCTGTGAGTTTGAGGTTAATCTGGTCTACAGAGTGAGATCCAGGACAGGCACCAAAACTACACAGAGAAACCCTGTTTCAAAAAAACCAAAACCAAAACAAAAAACAAACAAACAAATAAAAAGGTATGTTTCTCTGCTTTAAGGGAACCAAACCTGATCTACCCTGCAAGAGGTATAGCTACCCTGAGAGAGAGACCATGTGGATAGAGACTATTATTCAGTCATAAAGGGGAGAGAAAGAAAAGGGGAGGAGAGGGAGGAGAAGGAGAAGGACAGAAGAGAGGAATGTGAGCGTGAGCACACACTCCATCAATCCCAACAGTCCTGACCAAGGTGTCAGGCACACGAGCAAAGCCATTATGGGTGAGAGATCTCTAATGGGGACATGAAGGAGAACCATTCCGTTGATCTCTAGACACCCCTAACCCGTGGGTAATAATGCAGCAGCCATTCACTAATCATCGGCCCCACTCCCAGCAACCCTCTGTTCTTGCTGATGTCACCTTCTCTTATCCTGTCACTGACCACTTTCGTCCGTGGCCTGAGGCTCTCTTTCCCCAGCAGACTTCACTGTTGGTCTTGGTGAATTCAGAATCCACACGGATGATGTTAGGACTTGGTTGCTCCTCTCGTTCCACCCTTCCTGTGCTGTCTGCCCTAGATCCTCTCTGGATCCGGGGACATCAGCTTGCTGTACCATGCCCCCCTCTTCAGCACCCTTCCCTCTTGTTATTTTGCTCTCGGACTCTGACCCTTGCACCCCAGCAATTCTGCACATTATGGAGCTTCCCATTGTCTTGACCCTGCATCTACCTCGGTTTGTCATTCTGAGGCCGGCTGTGGTAGCACATGCCTTTAATCCCAGTGCTTGGAGGCAGAGGCAGGTGAATTTCTGTGAGTTCGAGGCGAGCTTGGTCTACAGATCCAGTTTCAGGACAGCCAGGGCTATAGAGAGAGACCTTGTCTCAAAAGAAACAAACAAACAAACAAACAAAAAAAAAAAAAACAAAAAACAAAAAACCAACCAGCCAATCAATCAAACAATAATTGTCATTCTGTGGCGGGGGGTGTATATATGCGAGCATGTTTGTGTGGTTGTGTGCATGTATGTGTATGTGTGTAGAAGACAGAAGTTGACATCAAGTATTTTCCATAATCATTCTCTACCTTGGGTTTTGAGATAGAGTCTTTCACTGAACCTGGAGCTCACTCACTAATTAAATAGGCGACCCTGAGCCCGAGGGCTCCACCATTGTACCTTCCCAGCATTGGGTGTACCACAATTCCTGGCTTTCTGGGTGGCTGTTGGGGATCCACACTCAGGCCCTCCTGCTTTTTAGGCAGCACTTTATAGGCCGAGCCATCTCCTCGGTCTCTTTCATTTTTGTTGCCTTTGACTATCTAGTCCCAATATCAACTGTTAGCAAGACTCGTCCCACTGCATAACCTTTGTATACTTAGCAAAATCACCGGCTATGAACGTGAAGCTTTAGTTCTTGACAATCAATTCTGTTCTGTTGATGTTTATTCTTAGATGAGTCCCACACTGCCTTGGTTACTATAGTTTGTAGTACAATTTGAAATCAGGAAGTTAGGTCTTCCAAGTCTGTTCTTGTTCATGTTTTCTTGCAAATTTTAGGATCAACTTGTTAATTTCAACAATAAGACCAGAAAAAGTGACTAGGAATTATTGTCATCCAAACAATAAATTTTCCAAAATGGATAATTGTTCATCTGTTTGGGGTTTTTTGTTTTTCATTCTTCTCTTTTTTCCTCCCTTCCTTCCTCCCTTCCTTCCTTCCTCCCTCCCTCTCTCTCTCTCTCTCTCTCTCTCTACCCCCTTCTTTCTCTCTTTCTTTCTTATTATGTAGCTCTGGCTGTTCTGGAATTTGCTGTGTAGATAAAGCTGGCCTTGAACTCAGAGATTTCCCCCTCAACACCCCCCCAACACTCCCCTGCCTCCCAAAAGCTAGGAATAAAGGAATCCATCACCAAACATGGCTTCGGGTCTTTAATTTTTTATGAAAAACATTTGTAGTTTTCGGTGTACGGCTCCTTACTTCTGTGGACTGCCATCCTAAACCTCACATCCTTACTGAAACTGTCGTCACCAGAATCCTCCCCTTTCTCCCAGTCTCACAGCCTCACTGGAGAAATGCCATTGAACTTGACCCTGACCGCGAAGCCCAGAACTCTCCTGAATCTGCTCACCGCTTCCCGTAGCTGTCAGTCTCTTACCATTTTCTGTACTCGGGCTCCAGTCCTCCGGGTCGTCCAGGTGCCCTGTGTCCCTTATCGCTGTCTCATCACCGGGGCTGGATCCTCCAGTGACACGCTGCGTGTAAGTGGTATGGGCAGATGGAGGGGCTCGGCTCCTGTTCTCAAGTGCGGTGTAACCAGCTTTTTCACGGATCGCCTCTCTCCAGTTGAGGACATTCCCTTCCATTTCCGGTTTGCCGAGTGTTTTTGTGAAAGGCTTTCAGAGTTGCCAAGTGCCTTTTCTTGCTGTGATGATCTGGTGGGGTTTGTCCTTTATCCTATTACTGTGGTGTATCATAATTGATTTTTGGATGCTAAGCCAAATTTCCGTCCCCGGGATAAGAATCCTTGTGGATTCCAGGACAAATCCACTTGGTCACGGTGTGAATGCCTCCCTATGGGCTTCTGGACAGTCTGCTTGCATTTTGCTGAGGCATTCAGAAGAGATGTGGAGTGGTAGTTTTCTTGCATTGCCTTTGTCTGGTTTTGGTTTCAGAGTGACACCGGTCTTGTGGAATGAGCTGGCAGCCCTGTCCTGACGCATGTTTAACTGCTCAAGTCTAAGTGACAACTCAGGGGCATTAAATACGTTCGTGGTGTCAGGCTACCCGCACCGCTATCCATTTCCAGAACTTTCTAGCAGAAATCATTACCCATTGGACAATAGCTCACAGCTCCTCTTTTCCTGGGGCCCTGGATGTTTCTGGCCTTTTAAAAAAAATTATTTATTTTTATTTTATGTGCTTTGGTGTTTTGTTATGGGTGTTGGGTCCCCTAGAACTGGAATTACAGACAGTTGTAAGCTGCCATGTGGGTGCTGGGAATTAAACCTGGGTCCTCTGGAAGAGCAGTCAGTGCTCCTAACCACTGAGCCATCTCTCCAACCCTCTAGTTTCTGACTTTTATGAATCTTCGCACTGCCTTTCTATGTATATCTACACAGTTTTTACCCTCATATGTGTGTGCAAGCTTGCATGTATGTGTTTGTATGTGTTATATGCACATGTGTACATGTGGTCAGAAGTCAACATTAAATGTCTTATTCTGCCACTCTTCACCTTATTTTAAAACAAAGCATTCCCAGGTGACTGGAAGCTTGCCTTTTTGGTTAGACTGAGTAGCCAGCAAGCATCTGGAATCCCCCTGCCTCTGTCTTCCCTCCCATAGTTCCTCATTGTACTGTAATTACTTGTTAGCTAAAGCTCTTGCCATCCTATCCCAAGCTTCAGTCAGCAAGGTCTGACCTCTATTCTTCTGACTGTCTAGCCTGCTCTCCATCCTTCAGCCCCACCCCCACCCCACCCCTGCACACACACACACAGGCGCTGACTCCACGTCTTGTTCACGGTAGAGGCTCAGTGCATACTGAATCCCTGATGGAGAAGACTGGTATCTCTCCCCAAGTGACCCCGTGTGACCCCATGGCTCAAACTGATCGTGAAGGACTTGCTGAGCACCAGAAGGCAAAGCAGTAAGTTTCAGGAGAGTCCAAGTAGATCAGTGTAGAACCAGACATCCAAGACAGTTCCATCACCTCTCTCACACTCGGAGAGCCAGTGAAGGGTTCCAGAGTCCCGTGTCCTGAGGTTGTCCCAAGGGGGACTCTCCATCCTCTGGTTCCTCTTTATCCCACCGTCTCCTTCTGATCTCAAACTCACCACACACAGTTTCCCACTCACTGGACAGGAAGTGTATGTCTCTCAAAGCACGAAAGATGCTTAAGTAAGTATTGAAAAGGAGTTCAGAGCCCAGCAGTGGTAATGCATGCCTTTAATCCCAGTATCTGAGAGGCAGAGGCAAGTGGATCTCTGAGTTGGAAGCCAGCCTGGTCTACAGAGGGGGTTCTAGAACAGCCAGGGCTACACAGAAAAAACCCGTCTCAAAACAAAACAAAACAAAACAAAACAAACAAAAAAAAAAAAAAAAACCCCAAAACCAAAAAAACCAAAAACAAAAAAAGAAAAAAGAAAAGAAAAAAATCAGTTTTGGACTTGGTTGGGGTGGCTGTGGCTTTCACCCTGAAGTTTATATTCTGACCAAGAATATTGTTTAGGTCTGGAGAAATGGCGTGGTGGATAAAGGTGCTTGCAGCCAAGCCTGATCTCTCTCTCTCTCTCTCTCTCTCTCTCTCTCTCTCTCTCTCTCTCTCTCTTTCTCTCTCTGTTTTTGTCTCTCTCTGTCTCTGTCTGTCTGTCTCTCTCAACAAACATAATAAATTTTTAAAGAGAAGTTTAAATGACAAGTTAAATATCTGTATGCATTTAGCAATGATAGAAGGAAGCAGTCCAAGGTTGGACCTGGACAGGACAGGGTGTCCCCCTGTCTCACATCTTGTGGCCAAACTGGCAACTCTGTAACTCAGGAGGCTGATCCTTCCCTATCGTGTGACCAGAGTGTCTTACTGTCACCAGGCCTGAGAGGACAGCAGACTGACTCCCCCTCAAGTCCAGCCATCAGACCCATCACCCTGGGGTGGGAGGCAACTTGGAATAATCTCTATCTTTCACTCCCAGACCAATTTCTTCCTGTTCCTTACTGCTTGATGAATCTGCATACTAATTAATAGCTGTTACTTCTCTCTCAGCAGCTTAACCTGCTGAGGAAAATTATGACAGAGTTAAAAATGAGCGATTGCCAAGATAGACTAATTACATCTCCAGGGACGAGCCTGGGATACTTCAGTCTGTCTTTTCCCTCCTCATCACCTTCCCCCAGAGAGTAAGTTTGCTCTAATCACTTCTGAGGAAAGCAAGGTGTGTTGCCAGTTCAGTTCCCTGGGGCTGGTAGGGGGTAAAAGCCTCGAGGAAGGGGCTTGTCAGTGGAGTGCCTGATGGCCTTTGAAGGGGAAGGGGCCAAAGCTTCATTGTTCTCTTCCTTCCATGACACACTGTCCCAGCACCGGCCTGAGGGTACTGGGGTGGAAGCAGACCATGCCGTCAAAGCTTGGCCGCACTATCTTGGGTTCATGCTTGGCCAGCCCCCACTGTTCTGGGATCTGTGGACTGCCGGTGGGTACATTTTAACACCATTCACAGTGAAGGAATCCTAAGTGACAGTCTCCACCAGAGACTGATAAAGGGGCTGCCGGGAGACTGGCTGGTGGCAGCCTCCTCTGTTTGCATCTTTAGAGATTCTCAGCAAGTCAGTGCCCTCCCAGGGCAGCCGCTCTGTAGTAGGACGTGAAGAACTGTAGATCAGGGTGGCGGGAAAACTTAGCCGTTGAATGATGCAGTCATCGAATTTTAGAGATCTTTATGGTGGAAAAAAAGCTTTAAAAATTTATTAAAATCCATGCCCGGCGGTGGTGGCCCACACCTTTAATCCCAGCACTTGGGAGGCAGAGGCAGGCAGATCTCTGTGAGTTCGAGGCCAGCCTGGTCTACAGAGAGAGTTTTGGGAAAGCCAGGGCTGTGCAGAGAAACCCTCTCTCTTTTTGTTGTTGTTAAAACAACATAGCTCAGATTCATAAGAGGCCTTCAGATAAAACTAAGAAGGGTGGGTATATGTGTGTGTTTATTTGTATGTATAAATGTGTCTTGTATGTATATGTATGCATGTGCATGTGTATATGTTTGTGTGTGTCTGTGTGTAGGCATGTGTATATGTGTGTCTGGGTACATGTGCCTGGGTGTACATATGCATCTGTGTATGTTTGTGTCTCTGTGTGTATGTGTGTAGGCACATGTGTCTGTGAATGTGAATGTGTGTGTGCATATGAGTGTATATATATATGGGGGAGTGTTATGGTGTGTGTTGCTATGGTGTGTGTGTGTGTGTGTGTGTGTGTGTGTGTGTTGTTATGGTGTGGATGTGCCCCCAAATTTGTGTACTGGCAGCTAGAGCCCCAATGCAATGGTGTTGGGAGGTATAACTGGGAAGAGATTGGTAAGGAGAGTATATCCCCTATGACAGCAAGGATGTAATTCTTGTCTGCAGAGCATGGCCTCTAAAGCAGAAGCTGCTCCCAGGTCTTCATCTTAGCCCAGGGTTGCAAACCTCTTCTCTACAAACTACACAGTGTTACAGAAGATGGCCTGAGAAGTCAAGCTGAATGCTAGCCGACAGTCACGGGTGTCAGCACACCTAGCCTCAGTGGGGAGAGAAACAGGAAGTTAGGGGGACCCTTTCCTTACAGGTCCCTGACTGAACTGTGAAGGGCACAGGCTGCCTATAACCAAAGTGTCTGTATTATTCCCACGGGAACTGTTTTAGATGAAATCCAGACTTTAAAGTATTGACTCAAACATTCAGTCCCATGTGGAGCCTGGGATTGCAAGCCAAAAGCCTCTGCTTATGGCTCCCCATGTTTCAGGTGGAAAGGGAGGCCAGAAAGGCTTGCCAAGGGTCAGTCAGGATGAGCCCAGGGCTCAGGGTCTGGTGACAGCCCCAGGATGGCCTCCTCTCCATCTCTCTGCTCAGTTCTCACTTGCTGGCTTCATACTCAGACAAGCTCTCCCTAGGTAGCCACAAAAATAGCAGCCCCCACATCCCATAATCCTTAGCGCCACCCCTTTCAGGCCCTTTGCGCCTGCTTTAGCTTAGCTGCTCCTGAGCCCACCTAGTCCCGGGAGACCTAGGGACATCCAAGCAGAATCGCACAGAGTGGGAGACAAGTGGCCGTGACCAATGGAAAGAGAAGAGGCCTGGGCAGGGAGGAAACGGAAGGTGTGGATTTCGGAGGCTGGGCCAGCCTTTGCTTGCAGGCAAGGATTTATGAGATTCAGGGTCAGCAAGTGGCTTTAGCCCCCACGCATGGGACAGGAACCCAAGGACTCTCTGATCCTCAACCGTGCATACATTTTTGTGTGTGCATGTTTGTGCGTGGGGTGCAAGTATGTGTGAGGGTTCACGTGCATGTGTGGGAGTCCATGCGGAGGTCAGAAAACAGCCTCATGTGGTCTTTTGCTGACAGTGGACGGTGTCTTGCTGACAAGGAATTCACCAAGTAGGTGAGGTTGGCTGGCCACAGAGTCCCAAGGGATGTGCCTGACTCTACCTCCCCACACTGGGATAAAAAAAACCACTACACCTGACTTTTTTTTAAAAGGTCGTTTTCTTCTACTTCTTCCACATTGAGGTATTCATCAGGTCTTGCTGTTGTAGAACCACTGGTTTCTGGTGGTGTCATATTGCTCTTTATGTTGTTGAGTGTGTTCTTACACTGTGGTCTACCCATCTCTTCCTCCAATCAGTGCAGGTGGGGTCTGTGCCTTAGGTGATTGTTGATGCATCTGGGGGATGTTTGGGGGTGTGGGAAGGGTGCTGCTGGGTCTCTGGGGCTTTGGTGGGAGAAGGAGAGGTGCAAGATGTGTCCCTGGGGGTTAGGGCCTAGTGAGCAGGGCTCTCCAGTCGGGAGCCCAGACACTCACCTCCTCCTGCAGGTATGGGCAGTTCCTGTGGTAGCTCACATGATCAGGGAATTTGACTAAGATCATTCAGGGACCGAATGAACCTTTTTCAGATTTCGTAGCTAGAATGATGGAGGCAGCAGGAAAGATATTTGGTGATGTAGAAACAGCTATGCCTTTGGTTCAACAATTAGTATATGAGCAAAGCACAAAAGAATGTAGAAGAGCCATTACCCCCGTGGAAAGGAAAGGGGGGGGCTGGGGAGAGGCTGCTGCATGGGATGTGCCCCTGGAATCTAGAGAGCAGAGCTGTTCAGCCTGGCGGCTGCTTCTTCTTCCTCTTCTTCCTCTTCTTCCTCTTCCTCTTCTTCTTCTTCCTCTTCTTCTTCTTCTTCCTCTTCTTCCTCTTCTTCTCCTCTTCTTTCTCCTACTCCTTTTTTTAAAAAACAAATTCCTAGGATAAAACTCACGTTTGTAAGGCAAGCATTGTACTGACTGGACTCTTTCCCTCCCTGCTCCCCCCGATACTCCCACCCCTGCACTTTTTAATAAAATGCCTGGGATTTGGTGCTTGCAGCCAAGACCGATGACCTGAGTTTGATTCTTGGGACCCACATGGTGGACGGAGAGAACCAACTACTAGAAATTATCACTAAATAAATATATTTTTTTAAAAAGATAAAAACCCTGGACTCTGTTATGTCCCTGTGTAGCCCCAGCTGTCCTGGATCTCACTCTGTAAGCCCAGGCTGGCCTCAAACTCATAGAGCTCCTCCTGCCTCTGCCTCCGGAGTGCTGGGATTAAAGGCGTGCACCGCCATGCTCATCACATGTCTCTATCTTGATATGAGTAGCTTACAACGTGCCTGGATCTGAGTCCAGGAAGAGGACTGGAAGTTACTGGAAGAGGAGGTTGATGCAGCCTCAGAATTTGCTCCTTAAGATCTGGTGGTTTTTTTGTTTGTTTGTTTATTCACAAGCATGTGTGTGTTTTGTTTGTTTTTTTGTTTTTGTATGCTCATTGCAGAAAACCCGAGAAATGCAAAAATAAATAAATAAATAAAAATCAGGAGAGTCTCTGCTGATGGTCTTTAACGGGGTGCACCCTGCCTCTCACCAGCCACTGGCATGTCCTTCATCCTTCATACCTGGCTTGGCTCACACCGTCTGCATAGCTTTATAACTGCCTGGGCCGATGTCCCAGTGATCATGATTGGGAAACCGGTGAGGGGCCCCACTAAAGTGCCTGAATCAAGACAGACCAAGCTAGCCTCTGGAGCTGGGGGCAGCTCTGTGCTGATGGCCCTGGGGACTCCCACACAGGGGATAGGGAGGTGACAGGGCAAGGAGCCAGGTGGACCCTAAAATACTGTCCAACAGTCTGCCCACTGTAACCCCAAGCACTGTTCTAGAAGACCATAACCCTATGGCAGCACAAATAAGATTGAGGGCCAAGACTGGCTCTGCTAATGCCCGGCTTTATTGGCCGCATCAGTGCGTATGATCCAGTAGGAGAGGCAGGGTGCACGCCTCCCGGTCTGGCCACCCTTTTGTGTCTCGTTTTCTGAGTTGTCACAGAATGAGGAAAGATGGTGTCTGAATCCCACGTCTCTCAGACAGAAATTGGTCGCTCTGCTATGTATTCAGCCTAGTTTGAAAAGCGCTCAGGATTTAGTTCACGGGGCAGAGTGGTCCATCTACAATCATGTAAATCCATGCTCAGAGAAGTTTAACACACACACACGGTGACCGAAATGATCCTTGCCGATATCACCATTGGTAGTGAAAATCACATACACCACTTTGTAAAGAAAATCATCTTCTTCACCCGGTAGCTCATAATAGCTCTCCAGAATCATTAAGACCTCAACAGTCTGTTCGGGGCTTGGGAAGGGAGGGAGTGGAAGTGAGAGGGAGAGGGCTCAGCCTTGCACAAAACCCAGCAGGATGAAAATTGGCAGGCAGTTTACTGGAACTCCAGCCCTTAACCACTTCTGCACTTAATGGGCTTTGTAAATATCACCGAGTCCTCTTCCACATCTCCGCCGACAGCCTTCTGTGCGGCTGGCGTCCAGACCCCACTCTCAGCAAATTCTTTGTAATGCCCTGAGGAACAGCAGGCCGGGTCAGTGTGCACTGTACTGTGAATGCCATCCAGCACCCAGCCAGAGGTTACCTCGACAGTGCTGCTTGGTGAACGATACTTCTCTCTGTCCTTCTTCCTTACTGGTAACAGGGGCAACTGTTGTCAGTGACAACTTTGTGGTCGATAGTGACGACAGCCAACATGTGCTGGGCACAGGCTATGGGTCTTGAACCACCTGCCACGAAACCCCTACTAAATCCTTCGTGTTGACCAGTGTAGTTCAACGGCGTGCCAAGGGAAGCCAGCTAATGTCAGCTCCATTCTGCAAATGAGCGAACAGGGGCAGGAGATGCTTAATGACCCACCCTGTCCAAGAGCCTAGTCAGAAGCAGAACAAGTGTCTAGGCCCAGATCACAGGTCTTGGGAGTCCAGCCACTTACCCAGCAGACCAGGGGACTGACTCTTCAGGCACCCGGCTTTGAACTTGTATCCCCAATGGGAATCTCAGCTCCCGTTTCTGCTGGTAACTTTCCCGTGTCTCGAATCTAAGAGTCACCCCTTAATCCCCCCAGTACATTTAGAGTAAGTGCTCAGTTCACACTGGACACCTGGCATTGACCCCATATTGCAGGTTGCAAAATGGTTTTATTTCACAGTGACAAGCCCTTCCTTGGTTCTCATCTGCTTTATGGGAACATTGTGGCCTCATCCAAGACTCTGGTGGAAATATATGCCAGAAATATAGAGCTACCTGGTCAGGAGGAATATTTCCAAGGCAGGAGGATGTCTAGATGGGTGTGTTGAAGGTCAGACTGGGAGCTTTGGACTGGGAAGTTGTGAGGGCTGGTCTCCCCACCCGCCCCACACCCGCTGCCACGCCCCTCCCTAGCCTGGAGTAGGAGCTGAGGGGGCCAGCAGGACTAAGGCAGAGCCTGGTCTTGGGTTGCCTGGCTGGGGCTATGTGCCAGATTTCTTGAAGGACATCAGAAACTTGGTTCAGGTTCACAGGCTTGGACCAGGGTCCAGGCTAGCCCAGTTGGAGGTGCTGTTTGGCTAATTTTAACAGGTGTGGTCTCGCTGGAGGAAGGATGGAAGGATCTCACTGAGGGTGGGCTTTGCGGTTTCAAAAGCTACATGCCATTCCCAATTCCCCCCTCTCTCTGTCTCTCTCTCTCTCTCTGTGTCTCTCTCTCCTTCCTGCTTGCAGTTTACCATGTGAGCCCTCAGCGTCTGCTCCAGCCGCCATGTTTGCTGTTGCCGCCATGCTTTTCCGCCATGATGGACTGGAACCCCTCTCTGGACTCAGAAGCCAAAGGAACCCTCCCGTAAGTGGCCTTGGTCATGCTGTTGGATCACAGTGATGGAACATTCACTGATACAGAACATAGGACATCCAACAGGATACAGAGTGCTCTGAAGTGTCTGACCGGGGGCAGGACCCAGGTCACTAATTCCGCATGCCACAGGCCTCAGGGAGGGAGAGGTGAGGCCTTGACCTCTGCATTTAGTTGGGCTGCAGGAGACAGTTCATGTACACACAGAGCCTGGCACACAGTGGGTTCTTAAAACTTGGTGAGAGGTTCATACTGCTCTGGCATCCCCATCCTAGTACAGGGACAGGCAGGAGATTCCTAAGTGAGTAACAGATCTCTTGACCTCAGCACACTGGGCAATTGCCTACCACAGACTAGGGAGTCTAGATGGGCCCACGAACCACCTGTGTCTGAACTCTCCAAGGCCAGTATGAACCCTGAACATACTTCTCGGTTAATTTTGATTGTCAACTTGATTAGCTTGAGAGATGTCTGGGACATTAGACACACCCTGGCGTGTTGGGGTGGGAGTTCAAGAGACAGTTGGATCATGGGAGCTCTGGCCTACTGCATGGTTTAATGTACTGATAGACTCAAATGCTGAATAGACTGGAGCTACGGCTCAGCAGTTAACAATGCATACTGATCTTGCAGAGGACCTGAGTTCAGTTCCCATGGCAGGTGGTTTATAGCTCCAGGAGACTCCAATGCTATCTCCTGACCTCTATAAGCACGCATCCACACTCACATGCATATACTCACACACAGGCATCCACATAGACACACAGTGAAAAGTAAAAATAATGCCAGGTGGGGTGATGCATTCCTGTTGGGAATTGTTGCATGTGAGTCCGAGGCCAACCTCTTAGGGTTTCAGGCTACCCTGCGTGAGTGTGGTCACTGTGAGACTCAGATTCTGCCTCAATAAAAAAAAAAATAGAAATTCTAAACATTTTTGAATAGACTATTGGAAGGTAGTGGGACTGGTTAGAGAAGGTGGATCATGGGGCTATGTGTGTGGGTACTGTATCTGGCTCTGGCCCCTTCCTGTTGCTTCTGTGTTCTACTTCCTGTCTGCCATGAGGTAAACAGCCTTTTCCACATGTTCCTCCCACCAGCATGCTCTGCCCAAGTGCATGGGACCAAGGGACCAGGGACCAAACCCTTTGAATATGTGCGACAAGAGAGGTCTTCTCTCCCTTCCCATGCTCTCTCAGGTGTTGGGGTCACATGTGCATAGAAGTAACCAGTGAGGCCCATTTATTTCAGAAGAAGAGTGGAAAGTAGAATTGAACTTTTTAATCATCTTATCACCATGACAAGCAAGGACACACAGTTAACGCTTGCCTAGATAGAAATGACATTTTAATCTACAAGTTTCCTTTCTATTTTGTTTTTTCCCTTTTTCAGGGGCTGGGGCTGCTAGCCTATCTGGGACTTGTAGCTGTATCTCTCAAGAGCTCTTTTGTATATCCTATCTGCTGTTCCCTGGGAGTCCTCGCCACGGCTCTGAGTTCCTTCCGGCACCTCTGAGAGGACTCTTGGCACGAAACCATTTTGCATTTTTGTCGAACGATGGAATCCTTTAAAAATGTATTACATTTTATTTTATCAATTAGTGTGTATGTAGGGGAAGGTGAGTCACACAGGACATGTGTGGAGGTCAGAGGGCAACTTGTGGAAGTTGGTTCTCTCCTTCCACCGTGTGGGTCCTGGGGTTTGAACTCAGGTCACCAGGGTTGGTAGCAAGTGCCTTAACCAGCTGAGTCATCTCACTTGCTTATGAGATAAAATCTTTCTGTGTAGCCCAGGTGTTCCTGGGACACATGATTTCCTTGCCTCAGTTGCTCCAGTGCTGGGTTACAAGAGCTAGCCGCCACACTTACTATTGTTGGAGGGGTCATGCTATGTTCCCATGGGAGGCTTCATAATGTCTGAGTCTCTTTTCGTGATCTTGGCAGGTACTGGCCAAGATCTGTGAGTCATTGGGTGTTACAATATGGCCATATTTGGTCATTCTTTTGGCGAGTACCATCCTTCTATCAAGAGATGGAGCCCTTGGAACTGGGGACATGGCTCAGCGGCTAAGAGCATGTACCACTCTTGCAGAGGGACAGAATTCAGTTCCCGGCGTACACACTGCATAGTTTACAACCACCTGTTAACTCCAGCTCCAGGGGATCCAGCGCCCTCTTCTAGTACCTGCACTCATGTGCCCATAACATAATTAAACATAAAAATTAAAATATTTAAACAAAGATTCCTCCCTTCATCCTGTTTAGCTACCTGGTAGGACAGTCTGTGTAGGAAATGCTCCATTTTTTCAAAACCTCAGTTGCGTTTTCTCAAGGTAACAAATGAGTCCCCGTTCATGCGTCCCAGAGGTGCTCACACACTTTAATTATCACTGTGAGCTCATGGGCTTAAGCATATTCTGTAGTCTCAATCTACTGCTACAATTCCCTTTTGTTAAAGTTCAAATCAGACACTCCTAGTCAGGGAGGAAATTGTGTTATCTCCCGAGTCCTTTTGGTATGATCTTAGCAGCCATTCAGCAGATTCTGGCTGTCTCCTATGACAAAACATTTCACACTTCTCTTGCACAGGATTTTTTTTTTCCTTCATCAGCTATTTCCCCGAGAATCCTTTTTTTTTTTTTAAGTGGAAAATGAACTTCAAGACCACAGTTCAGACACTCTGTTCAGCGCTGTCTGGGTCAGTTTGTCAGGGTTTATATATAACCTTCTCAGTAGAAGGGCTCCGTGTTTCCATCCAGAGGAGACTCAGGGCTTTGTGACTGACTGTTCTTGGCCTCTGGATTACATGTGGGGTCAGTCAGTTAACGAAACACCTGAGGCAGGCTCACTTACGACGAAGAGGGGTTTGTTTATCCTATGGTTACCAAGACAGCGAGTGGAAAATGTGTGGTGTGGGCTCTGGTGGAGTGCAGTGAGAAGGCTGTGTTCTGGATGTGGGCTCAGCTTGGGGGTTCTCAGCAGCCTCTGTGGGAGCTGACTAGGGTCCCTGATGCCCAGGGTCTCATGTCAGATGTCACTCTTCCAGAAAGTCCCTCTCCTTATTTAAATACTAGCCTTCCCCCCAACCCATTCTTCTCCTCTTGCTGGATCATCACTTTCTGTTTCTTTCTCCCTGGCAAACTTCAGTGCTACTTTATGTGATTATCAGTTTAAACAACAATAACAACAACAAAAACCTTTCTTTTTTCAGTGCTAGGGATGGAACCTAGGGCCTCACCATACTAGGCAAATGTTCTACAACCAAGCCATACATATCTGCCCAGATCCTTGCTATGATATTGTATAGCAGCAAGATGCAATCATAAGCCGTCCAGTATCGCACGCAGTGTGATCATGTAATCTATGCACATTGGTGCGTAGCATGATTGGATGTGTGGGTGTGGGTGGTGGGACCTATAAAAAACCTATTTCTTCTCTCTTCTTGAATGGTCATTCCATAGGCCTATGTACACCCCTTCTATTCCCTCCCCTTAATAAACTTTTATAGTGGGTTTTGTTGTACCTTGTGGTTTCTCTCACATGGTAAACATTGTGCCGCTTAATAAATAACAGTGTGACTGAACTCAAGGTCAGGATGTGTCAGAATCCCCTTGTATGGACCGCCACAGATGTTCAAATCTCGTAAAAAATTATCTAGCCAGGATTTGTCTAAGCTAGATTCTACCGTTTGGCTGTTGGGACTACTGCTCCTGTGCACGCAGGCTTACTTTTTCCTTTCTCAGTGAGACACTCAATATTCATGTAAATTCCTACTGTCCCCAAGCCCCATCTCCAAGGGGACAGCCCTACAGCCCGTCTCTGTCTGTGGAGACTCTTATTTGAGGACTCTCTCCCTGCCACCTCCAGACCATTGCCAAGCCCAAAGCACTGAACTGCATGCCTCCAGGTCACTAGATGGCGCTGGAGAGCAGTTTGGATTTGGCCTCCTAGAGGAAGCTCTCTTCTCTACTGGGCTAGGGAAGGATGCTCAGGCCAGGTGGGGTGGGGTGCCCTTTCAGTGTCCCTGTCTTGGGTCATGTGACCTTCCAACTTGGCAATGGTTTTGGATTTCAGATGCCTTTATTAGGCAAACCTCTGCAGTCTGGGTAAGAACAGAAATGGTTCTGGGTGTGTCAACATTGGGGAGGTTGCCGCAAAACCCTGCGTTTAAAACCCAGGTCCATCAACAAGTCATTTGGGTCCTCTCCACCTCCATTTCCCTCCTTGTAAAATCAAAGGTCACAGTGTCACAGGGTCGGCTCCTGGGAGGAGACTGCAACCTTCTGTCCTCACAAGTACTCCAGATTTCTTTTGAGGACACCAATCCTATTTTACAAGGGTTCTATCCTTATGATCTCATTTAATCGCAAATGTCCCTGGAAGGACCCTGCCTCCAAGTGTGGTTACACTGGGGACTATAATCTCAACAAGAATTTTAGGGGTGACACATTCAGTCCCTAACTTTTCATAGTACAGGGGTGCAAGATACAGATCTTCCCAGGGGCAGCCCCCCCCATTCTAACAGAGCAAGCCCCCCTCATATAGAACACTGAGCCTCCTACAGACTCTCCTATCCCCCACTTTTGAAAAGACCCTTCGCCTGCCATCTGTCAGGCCCATCCTCAGGGAATTCTTTCTTCGTAAAAACATCCAATTAGAGATACTAAATATGCAGTTTTAAAATATATTATTTGCACCTCAATTAAGTTGTTGCTGCTGTTGTTGTTGTTGTTGTTTTAAAACCATTGCTTTGGACTGAGCAGATGGCTCGGTGGGTAGAGTACCTGCCAGGCAAGCATGAAAACGAGAGTTCAGGTTCCCAGAACGCACACAAGTGCTGGGCAGATGGGGTGGGCCGGGCCACCTGGAATCCCAGCACTTGGGAGGTGGAGACAAGATGCCTGGCTAGACTAGCCACATCAGCAAGCTCTTGCTTCACACGAGAGGCCCCAACTCAATACACAGGATGGAGAGTGATCGGGCAAGACACCCAGCATGTAACTCCGGCCTCTATGTACAGGAACATGTGCACATGTACACATTTGAGCGCACACACACATACACACACACACACACACACACACACACACACACGCACGCACGCACGCACGCACGCACGCACGCATGCACTCAAACACACCACCTGAAAAAAAATCCTATTCTTTTCCTTCCTTTTCCCCTTCCATTTTACATTTCTATCTGTTTGTCTGAGACAGCATCTTGCAGAGGTTCTCCTCAAGCTCCAGGCCTCTCTGCCTTAACTCCACGCTGGAATTAGAAGTGTGTGCCGCTGCCTCTGGCTCACAGGTTTTAGGATTTCTTTACTGACGTGTGACATGTGTAGCATGTGGCACCCACTCACGTTATCCAACCTGGTGAGCTTTGACAGGTGCCTCAGCTTGAGAACCTGCGCCATACTGCAACAGAACACCTCAACTTCCTGGCTTCTGAAGCCCCTTTTTTGGTCCCCCCCTTTCCCCCTCCTCTCAGCCCCTCAGCTTCTGCCTGCTTTCTGCCAGCCCCCATGTGCTGGTGTTTTCTAGAGCTGCAGATGAACTAACTCACACTAGCCGGGCTCTAAGTGTGGCTTATTTCCCTCAGCATCATGACATCGTGTGTCAATCATTCCATCCATTCATCTCTTAGTCCAGTGGACAGACACCATCCTTTCCTTACTCACTTGCCTGTTGATGGATTCTTGAGTTATTTTCAGTCTGGGGCTGGTAGGAATAATGCTGTAGTAATGTGTGTTCCAGTATTTGCAGGGGACGGGGCATCCTTTCCTCACACACAGGTAACTAGATGTGAACCAATCCCCTGTGTTAGGGATAGTGGTACATGTAACTGTCAGTCAGACTTCTTGTTGTTGTGACAAATGCCTGAGAACAGCAATTTAAAGGGAGAAAGGGCTTATTGTGGCCCCTGCTTCTAAGCTTTCAGTGACTGGCCCCTTAGCCCTGTTACTCTGTCTGTGAGGTAAGGCAGAATCTGTGACGGGGGAAATGTGTGGAGGAGCAGCAGGATGAGGCTTTAGTTGAGGTATACCCTTCACAGGCACCCCTCACACTCTCCAGAGACCCACTTCCTCCACTTTCCACAGTTCTGTCACCTCCCCAATTCAGATTTTGAACCCGTTGATGGATTAAACCAGGGACTAGGTCAGAAATGCGGCACACACACACACACACACCCCACCCCGGCCCAGACACAGCCAGAACTCCGCTTTACTAATCTAGATGTCTTTCAATCTGGTCAGGTTGAGAATCAAGATTAACCATCACAGGGGCAGGAGATCCAGTAGAGAATCCTGTCACCAGTGACTGCAAATCATCCATCCTGGCCTCACCTTCAATAGCTGTGGAATTAACTTGTAGAATTAACTTTTACATTTTTTTTCTTATACTTTAAATTTCTTAGAAAAACATTTATTTGTGTGTGTGTGTTCACACACGAGTGTGCATGTGAGTGCATGTGTTCGTGTGTAAGTGTGTGTACACACGAGTGTGTATGTGAGTGCATGTGTGTGTTCGTGTGTGTGTGTGTGTGTGTGTGTACACATGAGTGTGCATGTGAGGGCATGTGTGTGTTCGTGTGTAGGTGTGTGTTTGTGTGTATGTGTGTGTGTGTGTGTGTGTGTGTGTGTGTGTGTGTGTTATGTTCTCTTGTGGACACCTGCCTTCCTCATAGCTGGGTGCATCTCCCTTCGTACTGTCTCCATGATGGACAAACAAGGCGTCCTTCCAAGTTGCAGTGTTTACCCCTGAGCTGTCTCCATCACCAGACTTGGGGTTTCTGAGGGGCAGGGACAGACTCTCTCTCTCTCTCTGTGTTCACCCAGCATGGCCCGGTGAGAGCCCACTGGAGGGAGTTGTTTTAGCTATGCATGAATTTCCTCAGCTGGAAGCTGAGTCTACCTGGCCCAGTGGGGCTGCCTTAGCCGAATGTCTGGGAGAAGCATGCCCGCCACGCTAGACGACAAATAGAAAACTTCGAAGTCTGTCTTTCCACGGAGGCACGCAGGTAGGCCTCGCAGGACGGTAAAGTACTTGGAAGAAAGTGTGTGGAGATCTAAGGGGAAAATCTAAGGCTATTTGTTCCTCTTAGTGTCATAGAATCTAATAGGCACTGATTATATTAACATATGAGAATTCCGTACCCAGGAGACTGCAGTGCCCTGGGTACAAATAGATTTCTATGATTAATTTTTTAAAACACTTTTAGTGGAGCTAATCCAGTTACAGGGAGAGGAGATAATGTTGGCTGTCGTCCAGCAGCGGGCGAACACACTGCGTTCGCCACAGTGGGTTGATCGTGCCTTCCCAGGCAAGCCCATTTTTCAAGGAAACTTCTGAGATGAGGACTTAAGAAAGCAGACAATGTGCTTTCTGTGGGTTTTGTTTGTGTTTATTTTTATTTTATGTGCCTGGGTGTTTTGCCTGCATAATGTGTATACACCGCATGTCGGCCTGGTGCCTGTGGAGACAAGAAAAAGGTGTCTGATCCCCTTGGAACTGAAGCTAGAGATGGTTGTGAGCCAGTGTAAGTTCTGGGACTCAAACCTTGGTCCTTCGGAAGAGCAGCAAGCACTCTTAACCACCGAGCGGTCACGCTAGCCCCATTGTCTGTTTTTGAGATAGGATTTTGCTCTGCAGTCCTGGCTGGGCTGGAACTCAATATGTAACTCAAATTGGCCTTGAACTCAAGGCAATCTTCCTGCCCCAGTCTCCCAAGTAAAGGGATTCTAGGTATGAGCCACCAAGCCCAGCTGCTTTCTTTCATTTTTTAAAAAGTTATAGCAACATATATATTACATAAAGTATTACCTTTTTTTTACGTGTTTTTGATGCAGTTGTGACCCTCCAAAATGCATGTTGAAGGGGCTAGAGAGATGGCTCAGCAGTTAAGAGCACTTGCAACTCTTGCAGAGGAAGGAACCAAGGTCAGTTCCCAGCACCCATACCGAATGACTCAAAAACTCCTGTAACTCCGCCTCCAGGGGATCTGATGCCCTTTTCTGACCATCTTGGGTGCCTGCATACGCATGCGCGTACACACAAAGATGTATGCACAGACACATACAACAATAAAATAAACCTTTTTAAAAATGCACATTGAAGCTCTGACCTCCCTCCCGTGTGACTGCATCAAGAGATGGGAGCTTCCAGAAGGCCATGTCAGGTCCTATTTGTCACGGCTGGTGTACTCATTAGGAAGGACCCAGGGAGGACTGGGAGGAGGGCCCAGTTGGTAAAGGGCTCGCTTTACAGGCATGAGGGTTGAGTTCAGTCTTCACAACCCATGTGGAAAAGTCAGGTGTCAGCACTGGGAAGGCAGAGACAGGAGGAGCCTCAGGGCTTGCTGGTCAGGGAGTCTAGCTACATCAGTGAGCTCCAGGCTAGGGAGAAGCCTAGTTTCAAAGGCCAAGATGGATGCCATCAGGAGGAATGGACGTCTGACGTTGTCCTCTGGCATCTAGACGCACGTATGCAGATGCATGTGTATTGCACACTAACGTGCCCCTGACTACACACACACACACACACACACACACACACACACACACACACACACACACAGAGAGAGAGAGAGAGAGAGAGAGAGAGAGAGAGAGAGAGAGAGAGAGAGAGACTTAGGATATTTAGTTAAATTTGAATTTCTTACACACAGTGATTTATTTATTTATTTTTTGCATATGTGTATCCCATGGAATACTTGAGACATACACAGACCAACCCGTTTGTTCTTTCCCTGTGATTAGAATATACTGGACATTCTGTACATTGCCTGTGATTCCATGCATGAGCACTGAGACTTTATACCCTCTATACACTTAGCTTCAGTTTCACAGATGTGGGCACTGGGGCTCCGGGAATGAAACTCACTGTCCTGAGGTCTCTCCAGGACACAGGCCAACCTGATCTAAATAGTCCTTCACAGAGACTCTCTCCCCAGGCAATTCTATGCTGTGTCAAGTTGACAAAACCAACCATCACACCAGGATGATGGCGTGAACTTTTAATCCTGGCGCTGGGGAAGTAGAGACAGGCAGATCTTGGCTCACTGGCCAGTCAATCTCGCTTATTTGGTGAGCTGCAGGTTCAGTGAGAGACCCTGTCTTAAAAAAAAAAAAAGAAAAAACAAAAAACAAACAAAAAAAATCCCAAGGTGAATGGTTTGAGGACAACATCCAAGGTTGACCCTCAGCCTTTGTAGCCACATGCACACACGAAGAAATTATTAACAAGACTCACATTTCAACTCTGGGGGAATCAAACCCAGAGCTTCATCAAGTTTCACACATGCTACGCCTCTGAGCCATACCCCAGGCCAGGTCGATCTTAAATATGTTTTTTTATCCATGTTGTTAGACAATATTGCAGTCACAGATAACAAAGACGTCTAGACAGTTGTTGGAGGCAGAAGAAGAGTGCAGGAGGGAAAGACCTTTGGAACATTCACCTTGCACCCTTGTGACTAAGTCACTCACGGGTCCTCAGTTTGGCCCTGGCTGCGGCTTCTCTGTCCCTGTGGCCTGAGTGTAAGGAGGCTTGTGGGGACTGGTGTCTCATCCAGATGGGAGAACATTCCAGAATTCTTGTCCCGTTCACTCATTCACAGCCATGCGCGGGGTAACATTTGACCACCCGTGATGCGGGGCTCATAGACTACCGGTGACACAGGAGCCACCCTAGATGGTGTAAGTACAGTCTGGGACACCAATTGCCTGGCTCTGAGTTTCTCAGAAAGGGTCTCCTCTGTTAAGGAGCACATGACTGTATTTACCAAGAACTGATCCTCCTACCGGCCCCTGGCTTTGTTGTGACTCCAAAGCCTCTCAGCCACGTCTCATTCTCTCTCGGCACTAAGAGAATCCGAGCACTTTGAAGTTGGCTGCTTCTAACTGCTAGAGATGGAAGCCTCAGGCTGGCCCCTCTTACCTTGGCAGGGGGTCCTTCTTCATCATCAACTGTCCAAACGAACATCACCAGGGAGGGACTCCTCAAAAGTGGTTGCTCAGTCTTGGGGAAGTTCCCATCCACCTCTGTAAGACCTATCATCCTGAGTGTAATCTTGCTCAAACGGTGAGGTCTGGCAAATGGGGAATGCTGCCTTCTGAACTGAGTTGGCTGGTCCCTGTGCCTCACTTCCATTCTAGTTTGTTTGTTTGTTTATTTGTTTGTGTGGTACTGGGGTTGGATCCAGAGCCTTGCACATACTGCACATGAACTCAAGCATCAAGCTACATCTCTACCCTCCCTTTTTCTATTCTATCTCCTAGAACTCTCTCATTTGCAAGTCTTTTTTTTTTTTTTAAAGATTTATTTATTTATTATGTATACAGCATGTATGACTGCAGGCCAGAAGAGGGCACCAGATCTCATTACAGATGGTTGTGAGCCACCATGTGGTTGCTGGGAATTGAACTCAGGACCTCTGGAAGAGCAGTCTGTGCTCTTAACCTCTGAGCCATCTCTCCAGCCCCCATTTGCAAGTCTTTTA
The DNA here is from genome assembly GCF_004664715.2 of Peromyscus leucopus. Lineage (NCBI taxonomy): Eukaryota > Metazoa > Chordata > Mammalia > Rodentia > Cricetidae > Peromyscus > Peromyscus leucopus. The sequence continues at coordinate 19,643,932 of NC_051080.1, forward strand.
TGGCAAAAGAACACTGATGGTTAATTTCTCTCTCTGTCTCTCTGTCTCTGTCCCTGTGTGTGTGTGTGTGTGTGTGTGTGTGTGTTTATTGACACAAGGGCTTGCTAGGTAGCCATGGCTGGCCCAGAACTCACTATATAGATCAGGTTGGCCTCAGACTCTCAGAGATCCACTTGTCTCTACCTCCCAAGGGCTGGGGTTAAAGTTGTACACCACCACACTCATCCAATGATAGTTAATTTTGACTGTCAACTTGACAAAACTTAGGAGACCCACCTCTAGGCACGCCTATGATGGAGTGTCTGGACTGGGTTAATTAAAGTGGGACGACTCATCCTAGCGACAGGCAGCACCCACCCAGGGGTTGAGGCGCCAGACTGAATCCAAGGGAGGAAGCAAACTGATGGCATTTGCATTCATCTCTCTGCTTCCTGCCTTTGGAAGCAGCATGACCAGCAGCCGCCATGCCTTCCCCATCGCGACGGACTTCGCACTTGAACTGTGAGACACAAGACACCTTTTTTCTCTTAGGTTGCTTTTGTCAGTGTTTGTCACAGCCATGAGACAAGTAACAAGTCCCATCAGCACTTCTGTCTTCTCCTCAGGGACTGGGGAGATGGAGAGGACAGTCATTCTATCTCCAGGAACATCGGGCAACGCTAGAGACATTTTTGGTCCTCACAGTTGGGCAGGGGAGCTACAGGCAGAGCCTGGAGATGCTGCCCTCACCCTTGGTGTCCAGGATGTTCCTACTGCAGAGAATGGAGATTCCAGTCTTGAATATTCCCTTGCTGAGTCCCGACCTTCCTGTTCCCTCACCTGTTCTCTGGCCAGCCTCGTTCTCAGCCTCGTGATAGCCCCATCTCCTTCCTCCTTTCCCATGGGGCTTGCCTCTGTGAAAGGACATCAGCCCTTGCTGAGACTCGATCAGCAGCCTCCACGATGGTCTCCCATCCACAGCCCTCTTCCCGTGATCCCTGTTCTGAAAGACTCTTCCTGATTTATCCACGATCCCCAGGACAAAGCACATTTCATATTCACCAACAGGGCCCAGGTATTACTCCACCATCAGACCCTCTGTCGGTTGTGCCCTGGTCCAGGATGGCACTGGCTGTCTTTGGAAAGAGGACCACAGTGAGGCTCCAGCTAGGTAAATGCATGCCACATCAGCTGTCACCAACGGCATCCCCACACCTCAGTGGCTCATAGCAGCATCCCAATTCCTTGGGACTCAGAGGCTCTGCTGGGTGTTGTTTTCCATTTTGGCTGGGCTCCCTGGGTGTCTCTGAGCGGCTGCAGTACACACATAGCTATGTTCATCTTTTCTTGTTCTTCATACCCCCGCTTTGGGCTGGGACAACCGGGCCATCTCATTCCTGCTCCCCTGCTGTGTAACTTTAAACAGGCCCCTTAACTTCTCCTTCCACCATATGGGTCCCATTAATTAAACTCTGGTCCTCGGACTTGGAAACAAGTGGCTTATCTACCGAGCCATGTTGCTGGCCCCCAGCCTCTCATTTTGTACGGCTCCAGGGCCGGAGCAGCAGAGGTGAGGGGTTCAGATGATACAAGGCACAGACCAAAGCCAACTGCGGACAAGTTCTGTTTGTAGGCACTCTGTCCTTGTTCTTACTGGGGACTCTGCCGGGCTTGGCGTGTGCTAACTGTGGCCATGCTGCATGGCTGAGCTCGCTGCAGAGCTGGAGCCAGGCCAGAGGCTTCCCACTGCCGTAGGACCTCTAAGGGGGTGTTACCAAATCAGCATCTGTACCCTGACGGTACACTCAGGTAGCTTCCCCTTGCTGCTCAGAAGACGTGGGGGACGTCACACTTAGTCGCCTGCCCCCAAACCTATTTCCACCTGCGAGTTTGTCAGGCCTCACTAGTCATGACATCTCCTACCTCCTACAGTGTCTCTGTGGCTCCGCTTCCTGTCCCCATGGTGTCCTCCTAGCCGTCCTCCTCCCCAGTGTCCATCTTTCTGTTCTCATAGTATCTTCAGTCTATCTCAGTGTTCTCATTCTTCTTAATGCTGTGACCTTTTAATACAGTCCCTCCCGTTGTGGTGACCCCCAGTCATAAAATTATTGTATAGCTACTCGATGACTGTAACTTTGCTACTGTCACGAATCTGAATGTAAACATCTGCCATACAGGATATCTGGTAGGTGGCCCACAAAGGGTTGTGGCCCACAGGTTGAGAACCACTGGCAGACATATCCAGTGTCCCTGCAGTCATTCTCTGGTCCACATGTTGTCCTGCATTTTGTCTTCCTATCCAGGATCTCTGTGGTCCATCTTCCTGTCCCCAGGGTGTCCCCACAGTCTATCCTTTTCCAGTGGCCCTTTGGTTTATCTTCTTGTTCTGTGGTGTCCTGCAGTCCATTCCCCTGTCTACTTGGGATCCTACAGCCCACCTGACTGTCCACAGTGTCTCTATGTCCCACCCCCTCCTCTTGGCGGTGCTATGGCTGCAGGTTCTGAAGCTTCCTTGACCACAGGTCTGCGACAGTTCCCTCTCCACTGAGCCACACTGCCCTGGTGACCTACTTTATTCTTTGTAGCACTTGATCTCATCTGAAATCCTCCCCTTGAGTTTCTCACTTGAGCATCATCCATCTTCCTGCGCAAACTCTCTAACACAGGGGTCTACAATAGCTCCCTGCAGGTGGTACTTGCTGGGTGTATCTTGATGAACAGAGGGGGTCTTTGTTTCGCAGATGACAAACCCAGAGCAGTTCAGCGACACACCCAATCACATCCCCTCACATCCCACTTGTTACCTGAGTCCAGGGCTCTCTTGATGGGAACAGACTGCCCCTCTAGACAAAGAAGGAAACAGGGAGCAATGAGATGGGGTGTTTGTAGCCCCCTGTGGTGGTTTGAATGAGAACGGCTTCCATAGGCTCCTATGTTTGAATACTTGATCCCCAGTTGGTAGAACTGTTTGGGAAGGATTAGGAGGCGTGGCCTTATGGAGGTAGTATGTCACCAGAGGTGGGCTTTGAGGTGCTATTCCCAATGAGTGCTCTCTCTCTCTCTCTCTCTCTCTCTCTCTCTCTCTCTCTCTCTCTCTCTCTCTCTCTCTCTCTGCCTTATGCTTATAGATCAAAATGTGAGCTCTCAGCTGTTCCTGCTACCATGCCTTTTCTCTGCCATCATGGAAGTTATACACCAATTAAAATTCTTCCTTTTATAAAGTTGCCTTGGCCAGGCAGTGGTGGCACACAACTCTAATCCCAGCACTCGGGAGGCAGAGCCAGGCGGATCTCTGGGAGTTCGAAGCCAGCCTGGTCTACAGAGTAAGATCCAGGACAGGCACCAAAACTACACGGAGAAACCCTGTCCTGAAAAACCAAAAAATAAAAATAAAGTGGGTCCTAATGTTTTGTCACAGCAATAGAAAAGTAACTAAGACAGAAGTTGGCACCAGGAGTGGGGTATTGTTGTGATAGACCTGACCATGTCTTGTTTTGTTTTTCCTTCAGGAATGTGGAGTACTCTGGGACTTTGGACTAGCAAAGCAGTCGAACACTGTAAGTGAGGTTTAATGGGCTTAATCCTAGTAGGAACTTGGAACACAATAGCACTGAGAGCAACATGGACAGTGGAGCCCCAGCTCAAGAGGTTTCAGAGGAGCTTACTGGCGAAGCTAGAAACCATTGCGGTATTTTGGCAACGAATGTGGCTGCTTTTTGCCTTTGTCCTAACAATCTGCCTGAGGCTAAATTGAAAAGTAATGGACTAACTTCCTTGGCAGAGGAGATTTCCAGACAGCCTAATGCTGACTCTGTCTCATGGTTATTAGTAACCACTCCTGTGCAAGTGTATAATAAAAAAGAGCATGTGGGACAAGAAGAAACACAAAATGTGCAGCTGGAAGAGAAAAAGAGCACCAGGAAATGTCATGTTGGAGCCCAGGCTTATCCCAGAAGAGGTAAGGAGACCAAAGAGAGGCCTGACCTGCGTTAAGATAAAGGGGGGACACCATCAAGGCAGGACACCACCCAGCTGAGCTCTAGCCTGTGGCAGGAAAGGCCTAAGGAATGTCCTGCCCTTAAAAGCCAGCACGCCTTTAATTCCAGCATTCTGGAGGCAGAGTCAGGCAGATCTCTGTGGGTTTGAGGCCAGCCTGGTCTACAAAGCAAGTTCTAGGACAGGCTCCAAAGCTACACAGAGAAACCCTATCTCAAAAAACAAAACAAAAAAACAGCAAATGAAAGAATGTGATTAAGGAGGGCAGGCTCCATTCCAATAGGCAGCCCAACTGGGCAGGACTGGCGACATGATTCTGACTTTAGAGTCATGAAGGATACATAAGCGAAGGTGTCTTCGAATCTCCCTCCCAGGTTAAGGAGAGCCCCTGAGACCAGGTGTGTGTCAGGGGAGTCCCGGCCTGGAGACCCTGAGCGGCCACTGTGTGAAGTCATGGAAGCGAAGCTGGGATTGCAGTGGAGACCCCAAGATGTTAGAGGTGTCAAAGCTGTGAGGTACCTGCCCAGGAGAGTTGCATGCAGGGTGTGGAACTAGCAGAAGAGAGAGTAGTGTGCTGCAGTCAGCAGGGCCGGAAGGGTGGAGCCATCTAAGGCCTTTGATGTGGAGCTACTGCAGGCTTTCTGTCTTGCTTTGGTCCAATATTTCCTCACTATACCCCAGTTGCTCCCTTTTAGAATGGTAATGTGTATTCTGTGCCATTGGATATTTGGAAGTATGTAATTGCTCTTTGACTTTTATCGGGGGTTACTCACAATTAAGAGACTGCTTTGAGTCTCAAAAGAAAATTTGAACATTGAACTTATAAACAGTGTTGGGAATGTGAAAGACTGTGGGGACCAAGTTGGACTAAATGCATTTTGCTTTATGATGTGGCTGATAGCCAATGGTATTCAGGGAGTGGCATGTGGTGGTTTAAATGAGATCGATCCCTATAGATTCATGTATTTGAATACTTGGTCCCCAGTTGCAAGAACTGTTAGGGAAGGACTAGGAGGTGTGGCCTTGTGGAGGAGGTGTGTCAATGGGGGTGGGCTTTGAGGTATCAAAAGCCCATGCCATTCCCGGTGTGCTCTCTCTGCCTTGTGCTAATGAATCAAGATGTGGGCTCTCAGCTGTTCATACCACCACCATGCATTTGCTCCACCATCAAGGACTCCAACCCTGAATCATAAGCCTACATGCTTTCCTTTATAAGTTACCCTGATGGCAGTGCTTTTTATCACAACAATAAAAAAGTATTTAAGATGGCTCCTGAAATGGAAATAGTGTTTTGTGAAAATGTTCGATTTGCTCAGTGCCAAGTGAAGTAAGAAAACCACCATGGAAATTCCAATTTGATGGCCAGCTAGCCAGGCTGAAGATTCTGGAGGCCTGGGGCCTCTGGGTTCATCAGCACCCCTCCATGAAATTCTTTAGTAGCTTCTACAGCAGGTGTGCCAATGGGAATGTTAGGGATTTGTTGATTTAAATATTTAGTTTTATTACTTTTATTTCTGCATCGATGTATGTACAACTATGTGTGGGCATGCACATATCAATGCAGTTGCCCTCAGAGTCCAGAAATGGCCATCAGATCCCTCAGAGTTAGAATTACAGGTGGTTGTGAATTATCCAACGCTGGTGCTGGGAACTGAACCCAGGTCCCCTGGAAAAGCAGGAAACACTCTTAATCACTGAGTCATCTCTCCAGCCTGGGAATTTATTTGCTTTTGATCTACCATCTGTGAGAAGTTCGGGGTTATGAAATCATGCCCAAATGAATGGATTAGGGCCTGAGGGTCCCTTATTAGTTAATGGACACAGACCTTAGGACATGGTCTCTGAGCATATATTTTGAACAAGACCCCATACTTGTTAGTCTTAAGAATGTTCTAGATGATTCAGAGAGTTAGAGTCTATATCAGATCTTCAAAAAGGCCTGGTGTTACTCTGGATTCAGGTCCATCACAAAGCGTATGTTTATCTTTCTTTCATCTGGAAGATGTCATGGCTCAGTCTTTGTGAGGGGGGGGACGGGGGGGGGGGGGGGCTCTGCATAGGGACTGGTCCCTTTCTCCTGAAGGCAGGAGAGTGGGGAGGAGCCAACCCTGGATGATGGGAGGGCTTTCTGCTGGCTTCCAGCTGCCCACAGTGACTAAGAATGATGCATGAAAATAGCAGCTGAAAATGTCACCGCCCACCTACCAAACTTTCCAAGAAAGAGAAACACTGGCCCAGGCGATGCCGCCTGTGCACAATATGAAGCAGGATCTGTTTGTGGCGGGAGACAAGACTTCCCTTGGAAGTGATGTGGCTTGGGGCGGGGCTTGCTTGCCCACTGTTGTGTGACACCATTCCTGGGAGACACGAACAAGTGTCTACTCAACACCAAAGTCCACGGTGGTGAATCAATGAGTTTTTTTTAGGGGTTACAGGAATAGAAATGACTCAACTGTGCCAAAGCCCACCGACCGAACTTTGGTGAGCATGGGCGATAGCTCTCCAAAGACGGAAACCTGGAGCCTACTGTGCGACCTCCAGGAGGCTCAACAGGTTGGGGGGGGGGTGTCCGTAATCGTTCTGAGCCTCTTCTGGGCAGCTCAGCTGTCTGGGTCCTCTCACAGTCCTTACTGCTTATGTAAAGCCTGCGGAAGGAGGGACCTAGTGAATCCGAGCGGTTTCAGGGAATTCCTGAAGCTTTTGAGTTATTTCTGGATCTTAAGGAGCCTCCTTGCGGGATGGAGTGTTTATCTCCCCTTAGAACACCCTGTGTCTTAAGGCGCTTCCCTCCAAGACAGTTTATCGAGGAGGAAATTGCTGTATAACACCTGCCAACAAGTGGTTCCCAGTGTGGGTTTCCGTGGCAGAAGCCTAACTGTTTCCCCTAGGCTAGGATGACAGACCCTGATGTCACCCCAATGATATGTTAGCAAGTAGGTAAACTCATCTGATTTTGGCATCCATCTGCTGGGAGCAGATTATCCTTCCGCTGTCCCTCTTGGTTGGAACAGTTCCTCCTGAGGGGAGAGGAAGGCTCCCGAAACTCACAAGAAATGTACATGGCTGAGGAGGCTCACGAAGCTTGCCAGGCCCCTCCCCGAAACAGTAAAGAACTGTGACAAGGACTGTCTCCAGTGGGGTATCTGCCTGCATGCTGGGCAGGGAGCTCCAGGGATGTCGCTTTATGAGTCCCACACTGAGATGAATCCTTGCGGGGCGGCAGCTGCACACGTACGTCACCCAGCCTCCTGTAAATATCTCCTCCCTTACGCTTGTGTAAGTTGTCCCGATAAAGTCCTTTCTTCACCATGCTGAGCTTGGACGGAATTGTTTCTTTGCTGGGTCTTTGTCTCCTCTACTGGGGTGAACAGAAATGACTCTCAAGGAAAAGTATCCCTACGGTAGCGAGCACACTCTTCTTGTATGCATGGTCCTCTGGAGGGTGGAGTTCAGTGGGAGCACTTGGGTTTTGAAGGTCTGGGATCCCTCCAGACAGAGGTCTCCTGTTAGCGATGAGAACAGTGTGTAGGTGCTTACCCACTGATAGCCATAAGTCACAGAGCCACAGGCTTCTAGACCCTCAGGCCCAAGCAGCCATGTCCTGAAGCAGCTAAGAAAATGTCTAAATATATTCACGATGAAGAGGGATATCCCAGGAATCACGTTGCCTGGAGGCCAGACAATGCCATGATCTGTTGGCATGGAACTCCTGGGGTGGACAAATCCAGCCTATGAGGACATAAGCCAGGCAGGAACACAGGCAGAATGGCCGTCCTGTGTTAGAGCAGGCACACCTGAAGGTTTGTGTGTTCATGCATGTGATGAACATGGCATGGTCATCTTCGGGCATCTTCCTCTAGAGTTCTCCACCTTCTTATTTATTTATTTATTTATTTATTTATTTATTTATTTATTTATTTATTTATTTATTTATTCATTCATTCATTCATTCATTCATTCATTCAAGGCAGGGTCTCTCACTGAACTGGGATTCACAGTGTGCATCCTGGTATCAGCTATGACACTTGTGGTGCCTTTGTGGACACTGCCCATCCAAGTCCTTTGGACAGGAGTCCAGGTATGCCAAGTAGCTGAGGGACCAGCCCAGAAGGCAACAGGTGCCGGAGCCAGGATCTGGCATTGAGTCTGGGGTGTAGGACTGGTCTGTTAACAGCAGGGTGCTATTTATAGAACTCTACTGTGATTCATGGCTTCTGCTTAAATACGTCAGTGTCTTTAGAGCACAAAGCATGGTATTTAAAAATGTTTTTACGAGTGGGGTGGGAAGGTGGGCCGAGGAACCTGCTGTTATACCTGGGCCCCAGGCCAGAAGCAGAGTCCTGGAACTCCTGAACTGGAGGACTGTGTCACGGAGCCCCCACCACACACATATACATACACCATGCACACAGCACATGCATACCTCATACCACACACATACACACTCCCCACACACATGCCACACATACACACAGACACACCACATACCACACACATACACAGTGCATATCACACACACCACACCACACACACTACATACATATCACACTCACACACACTCCATACACACACCACATACAACACACACACCACATACCACATACACACACACACACAGTGCATACCACACACACCACACCATACATACTACATACATACCACACACACACACCACACCACACACACTACACACATACTACACACACCACATACCACTCATACTATACCACACATACCACACACATACATACATACACACACACTACATACATACCACACACACACCACACCACACACATTATACACATACACACACACCACACTACACACACTATACACATACCACACACATACACACATACCATACACACCACACCATATCACACCCCACACACACACTCACACACTCCACACACAAACCACATACCCCACACATACCACACACACCACACACACACACATACACACCACACACACACTACACATATACCACACACACACCACACTACACTACACACACTATGCGCATACCACACCCACACACCCACACATACACACCACACACACACACACACACACACTCAGGAGCCCCTCAGCTGTCTCTAACTGGAAGAACAGGGCTCCTTTGGGTCACTTCTACACACAATGCTGCACCTGCTCTGAATGGGCTGGGCTGGGTGGGAACAGTGCTTTTGAGGTTTTCCAGACTAGGAAAGGGCTTTCGCGGCTGTTACTCTTTCAGGAGAAGAGGTGAAGGCTGTGGGTCACGATGGGCTTCGGCCCCACCGGAATGTCAAACAGGGACAGTGGACCTGTGACCCAGGGTGAGGCCAGCTTTTTGCACCCTGCGGCCCCTCTGAAGGCACAAAGAGGTGGGTCTGGAGGCAGCCACGGGGAGGGGCCAGTGCAGCTGCAGGTTGACCACCTGACAGCAGCTTCTGGGCCCTTCCTTGGGCTTATCTCGTCACCCTAGTCCTGTGGTCCTGGTACCTCCACTCCTGCCCTGCAACTCATGGAGCCCTCAGCACAGCGAGGCTCCAAAGACCAGGACTCCTCGCTCTTCTACTTTAGTTCCTGTGGCTGTGATAAACACCACGATCAAAAGCAACTCGGGGAGGAAAGGGTTGATCGGGCTTACAGATTACATCCCATCATTAAGGAAAGCCAAGGGCGGGTCCCAAGGGAGGAACCTGGGGGCAGGAAATGATGCAGAGACCATGGGGCCATGCCGCATGGAGGACTGCTCCAATGGCTTGCTCCCCACGGCTTGCTCAACCTGCTTTCTTAAACCATCCTGGACCACCTGCCCAGTGGCACTGCCCTTGGTGGGCTGGGCCCGCCTCATCAATCATCAGTCCAAAAACAATGTCCCCACAGACATGCCCACAGGCCAGTCGGAAGGAGGCAGTTCCTTAATTGAGGTTCCTTCGCCCCTGGTGACTGTAGCTTGCGTTGAGTTGACAGAAACGGAGCCACAAACCTCCTTCTGTGACAGGAGCGTCACACCCAGTGAGCTTCTGCGAGACCCCCACACTGTGTCTCTCATGTAGTTGCCTGACCCAGCAGAAACCTGCTGTCTCCCTGGGGACCATCCTGAGAGAACACACGGAGCCTGTCTTTGCGGAAGTCACAGTGTTTTTCCCTGTCAGACACTGGACTTGGGACAGAGGTTCGGGAGAGGACACATGAGAACCTGGTATGATAGGACACACAAGATGATGATAGACAGTTCTGGGCAACACCCTGGGTATGCCCCGCCCCTTGATGACACACTTCTCACTGTAGGAACATGGTGGCATTCCTGGCCTCTGTCATTTGGTAAAAAGTGTTAGATGTGGGTTCCGTGGTTTGGCCCTGTATACAGGATGCCCTCTAAACCAACATCGAGGATCTCAGGTGCCTATGGGTGGTGAGAGCCCCAGGGCTGAGAGCTACCTGGGGTGGACACCCAGCAAGGAACCCAGACTCTGGATCCGGGATGGCAAAGAGCTTAATTTCGACAGCTCATTGAATGAGCCTGGGCACCACCCTGCACTCACATGTGTGTACACAGTCACACAAGGCAGACCCAACAGCTGGGCCTGTTGGTACACATCTGTAAACAGTGCTCAGAAGGCTAAGACAAAAGGATCCCATGTTCAAAGCCAGCCTGGGCTTATATAATAAGGCTGTATTAAAGAAAACTCAAACGAAACAACAATAGCAAAAAATGCAAGGGGGAACCCCGATACTCAGATTTTTCTGGGGCACGGTAAAAGTTTAAGGAGAACATTATCACGTGCGGGACCTGGGCTGGGGAGGAAGACCGCTTGGCCCTGCTGTTCTTTTTTCCTTGTAGGTGTTGAAATCCACCCTAAAGGTGGATGAACGGGGTGGGGGGTGGGGTAACGGTGGTAGCAAAGGTGGCCTTTGATCTTCTTTGGGGATGGACACCACTTCAGGCAGAGAAGAAGCCAGCAGTTTGCTGACCCCTTCCTTCAGCTCTGCCACATGGCTGCTGTTGTCACCGTCTCTGTCTTCTGCATCACAAGGACAGCGCAGCCCACCCAGGCACAGAGCAGGCTTGGGCTGTCGGGACGCCTTAGAGCTTAGATTTGGGCCCCGGGCTCAGGTCTGCGTCCTTCCGTCCCACCTGCTGGGCCGTGTTCCTGGGTTGCTCTCACGGGGAAGAAAGCCCTGGCGGAGTTCAGAGCCCAGCTGCTGCAGAAGCAAGAAAGGAGCTGCTCCTCCCACAGGGCAGAGGGCGGAGGGCAGGGGCGGAGGGTGGAGGGTCAAGGGTGGAGGGCAGAGGGCGGAGGGTGGAGGGCAGGGGCGGAAGGTGGAGGGCAGAGGGCAGAGGGCAGAGGGCAGAGGGCGGAGGGTGGAGGGTCAAGGGTGGAGGGCAGAGGGCGGAGGGTGGAGGGCAGGGGCGGAGGGTGGAGGAGGGCAGAGGGCGGAGGGTGGGGGAGGGGCGGAGGGTGGAGGGCAGAGGGCAGAGGGCGGAGGGTGGAGGGCGGAGGGTGGAGGACAGAGGATGAAGAGAGCAGAGGTTCACCTGGGGGCCAGAGAGTAGGCCACTGAAGATTCCACATATCTGCTGCCCATCTCAACACCCAGACTGTATGGAGGCCCCTTCAGCTCTCCATACGCCACCTGTCCGTTCACATGCAGCACTGTGTCCGCCATCTTTATCCCTTCCCTCCCCACCAATGTCCTCTCCCTTACCCCTAAGTTCCCTTCATCAAATATTCCAATAGAATACCTCCTCCCTCAAAGCCAGGTCTGGGGGCACAAGTCTGAAATCCCAGCTACTCAGGAGGTTGAGGCAGGAGGATCATGGGTTCAAGACCAGCCTGGGCTACAGAGTGAATTCATGATGAGTCTGCGTGGCTTGGCAAAGACAGAGTCACCAAATGAGTAATAGAGAAACTAGGGATACAGTTCAGTGGTAGAGTCTGTCTAGCATGCACAAGGTTCTGGGTTCAGCAACAAAACCAAACAGTCAAGAAACAAGAAAAAAGCACCTTAGATTTGAAAAAGCATGACTCCGTCATTTGCTCATTAAGATAGGGTCTTTCTATGTGTAGTCCTGGCTGACCTGAAACTCGCTGTGTAGACCAGGCTGGCCTCGAACTCACAGAGATTCACCTGCCTTCTGGGACTAAAGATGTGCGCCACCACAGCCAGGAAGCATGGCTTCCTTAAAATGACCTTACCGATGCACAGATCTCACCTGTGTGAAGCAAGCGGACCACCGCCCTGTCTTCTTTGTGTGGGCAAGCCAGTTTTCCTCTGAGGAGATTTGGGTCTCTTTGCTTCCTGGTGTTATTTTTGGAGCGCCATAAGCAGGCCTGCTTAGGAGGTGCTCATTCTGATCTGTGTGTTTTTTCCTCTGGTATAAAAACCAGTTTATCGCTCAGTCCTATAAATACCATGTTTCCCTCAGCTTCCGGGATGGCACGTGATGAATCCAACAGACCCGTGTCTTCCTCAGTGTTTGCCTTTTCTTGTCTGAGTTTCCCTGGGGACAGCCCTCAGGTGACTTCTTCAGGACATCAGGAGGCCCAGCTTCTGCCGGCTCGATTTTGGCACCTGGATGCATGGGCACCTCTCAGGGTACCTTTCTCTTCCAAAGCGGGATGTGAAGGCTGTCTAAAGAGTTCCCTATGAATCTAGGGACCAGCTCCGCAACGAGGGACCTGCTTTGCCTCTGTCCTCACCTTGAGACCCCATTAACCAGGAAGGTTCCCCACTGTAGAAGAGGCTGCACTCCGGCAGCACCCTGGAGCCCAGGGCCCTTGTCCGGGGCCATCACTGCTGTCTGGGCACATTCCATGTGTGTAAAAATCATCTTCTACCACCTGACAATTGCCTACAGCCCTTTCCTCTCTCCTTATGCGGAACAGCGAGCCTTTTCCTGCTGTCTCATACTCCCTCCCTGAGCCTCCAGGGGGAGGGCTGAACTTCCCTCTGGGGCACACACCACACACCAAGGCCCTAATGTTCCTGCAGCGAAACAGCCAAGGAAGTTGCCTCAGCAACTTGCTTGCTCCTCCTATGTCTCTGCAGGAGCATCCTCTCCCTCTGCTCCTTTCTCAGTCGGCAGAGTGGGTCCCCTGCATGTGCCCGCTTCTTTCTAGAAGCCCAGATAGTTAACCTGTTGTCTCAGTCGCTGTCCTGTTGCTGCGAAGAAAGACCACAGCCAGGGTAACTCTTAGAAAAGGAAGCATTCAGTTGGGGGCTTGCTTAACGTTTCAGAGGTTCAGTCCATTGCCATCATGGCAGGGAGCATGGTGGCATGCAGGCAGACATGTGATGCTGGAGAAGTTGAGAGTTCTACATCAGGACCTGCAGGCAGCAGGAAGAGAGAGGCACTGGGCCTGGCTTGGGCTTCTGAAACCTCAAAGCCCACCCCCAGTGACACACTTCCTCCAGCAAGGCCACACCTCCTAATCCTTCTAAGTAGTGCCACTCCCTGATGACTAAGCATTCAAACGTATGAGCCGACAGGGGGCGTTCTTATTCCAACCACTATACTTGTGCTTTGCACCTCGTCATTCGGCTCTCATCAAACTCACCGCTGTGTTATTTAAATACCCGTTTCAAGCTAGGTGTGGTGGCGCACACCTTTGATCTCAGCACTCAGGAGGCGGAGGCAGGTGGATCTCTGTGAGTTTGGGACTGGCCTAGGTGAGTTCCAAGACAGCCAGCCACATGGTGAGATCCTGTCTTGAGAACAACAAGCCAGTTTCGTTTCTGTTTAGTATGGAACATCACTGGGCCTCAGTCAGGGATCCAGCACATGGGGTTCCCTGTACTGAGAGGGTAGCAAGAGAACGGAAGGATCAACTGTGACTGGACAAGAGAAAATTCAGAGTGAGACATGATAGGGGGTGTTCTGGGTTCTATTTTTTTGTTTTGTTTTGTTCCTCAAGACAGGGTTTCTCTGTGTAGTTTTGGTGCCTGTCCTGGATCTTGCTCTGTAGACCAGGCTGGCCTCGAACTCACAGAGATCCGCCTGGCTCTGGGGTCTGTCTTATGATAAAGAAACATTTCTCATTTTTTGCCAGAGCCTCTAGGCAGAGCGACATGGGGACAGACTGTCAGCTAGATGCTGGTGTCCTGGAACCAGCCTCCCCGCTCAGCAACCGAGCTCTGGGGCTCATCCACCACTCCCCACACTGAAGTGCCTAGCAAGGAGTCTGGGGTCCCGCTGACTGGTTTCCAAAGGGTTGGATCTGAGATTCAGGGTGCAGAAATGGGCAGGCATACCTGCTGTCTGTTTTGAGACCAGCTCCTCTGTGGGATATGTGGAGAGGTGTGACCATAAGAGACAAGCCCAGAAAGACTTGGGAGATGTTCTCCATAGTGAGAATAGGGGGATGTGTTCTGGGACAGTGGAGATCCGGATGAAGGGACCAGGCCCTCACCCCACTTCAGGCGTGAATCAGGGGGCCTTGAGGGCTGTGCAGGTGTTCAGGACCCTGGAGTCAGAGAGACCTCAGAGCCAAGAAATGTCACCAAGAAAGCAGCGGGACGAAGGTCTTCAGTGGAGATGACAGTCTGGTACTTGGGGACAAAGCTTAGTGGGTTGTCCCTGGAAGGAGACTGAATGCTTGGGGACAGCAAGGTCATCCCACCCCTTGCCTGGGGTACAGGGACTTCATGGCAGAATGGTGGGAGGGTCTCGCACTCGGGAAACAGCTTCAGAGCAAACTTTGGTTTGGAACTGAAGAGCAGTTACACAAGACAAGTTCACCAAGCTACACGGCTTCCAACCGGAGGAGCCCACGCTGGCCTAACTGGCAATTTCAGTAGTTTGCTGCTGTTGCTGCCTAGAAATGGCAGCTTCTAAGCAAGATGAAGTTGGTTCTAGAAAATGCAGGCACTACAAGCTTGAGTGCGTATTCCATCTACAGTGTCCACACATCTGCCTGCCCCTCACCCCCAAGAGCTTCTGACATGCCCATCGATTCTCCTCTTTATCGTGACATTGCTATTCCTTGTAATAGAACTATGGAGCTGCACTGTGTGTTTAACAGGCACCAGCACTTGTTCTAGGATTCCCATATTATTTTACTCTCAAAACAAACAAACAAAACAAAAAACCCTATATGGAGAGCATCAGTACTTAGTGCCTTAGTTAGGGTTTCTATTGCTATGAAGAGACAGCATGACCACGGCAACTCTTACAAAGGAAACATTTAATTGGGACTGGCTTACAGTTTCTGAGGCTTGGTTCATTGTCATTGAGGTGGCGTACAGGCAGACATGGTGCTGGAGAAGGAGCTGAGAGGTCTACATCTTGATCCACAGGCAACAGAAGCAACTGTAACACTGGGCGTGACTTAAGCACCTATGAGACCCCAAAGTCCCCCTCCACAGTGACGCACTTCCTCCAACAAGGCCAAACCTACTCCAACAAGGCCACACCTCCTAATAGTGCCACTCCCTATGGGCCAAGCACTCAAACACCTGATTCTGTGGGGGTCATACCTATTCAAACCATCATAGTACATGAGTGACTGTGGCCCAGTGAGATCAAGTCACTTGTACTCAAGCGCTGTTAGAATTTGAACGTGGCCACCATCGCTCCCTGGAGGGTGGAGAGCTTATCATTACAATGTACTGGATGGTGAGATTGCTTGGATGCTTGTGCCTCATTGTGTCAGTCTGGAGACAGGCTGGGAAGGTCTCTATCCTCACCCCCGTGCACACACCCTCTAAGGTGACTTTGATGAAGGGGTAGGGCTCTCCCCTGACCATCTGCCCATAGTGGCTCGTCAGACCCAGGTACAGAGACAGGTTGTGGCTCTCAAGGCTGCTGTTTGCCCCCGAGCACTGCACCCAACCTTCTCTACCGGGCACACGCCCACTCTCTGTGTAAATCTGCACAGACTGTATCAGGAGATGCTGTGGATGGCACAGCCTGGTGCTCAGACACTCCCTTCTACAGGGGCTGTGGGAGCCGAAGGCAGGGGGTGAGGATGCTGTGCTTCTCGTCATGTCTAAGCAGGGCTGTGTGTCCCAGCCCCCCTCACAGGACTACCAGGTAACGTGCCATCACAATGCTGATGGAGGCATGAGCAGAGTCTCCCTTTCCAGTCAGCAGGCGTCAACCTCTCAGCTGACTTCACAGAGAATCTATCAGTCTTAAAAACCATTTCTTCTCTCCCCCCCCCAATCCCCAGAGCTGAGGACCGAACCCAGGGCCTTGCGCTAGCTAGGCAAGCACCCTACCACTGAGCTAAATCCCCAACCCCTTAAGAGCTATTTCTTTTTCTTTCTTTTCTTTTCTTGCTTTCTTTCTTTCTTTTTTTTGTTTTTGTTTTTGTTTTTGTTTTTTTTTTTTGAGACAGGGTTTCCCTGTGTAGCTTTGCGCCTTTCCTGGAACTCGCTTTGTAGACCAGGCTGGCCTCAAACTCACAGAGATCCGCCTGGCTCTGCCTCTAAGTGCTGGGATTAAAGCGTGTGCACCACCACCGCCACCCCTAAGAGTCATTTCTAGCCTGGCTATTCCCCAGTCTTTTTTTTTTCTGGGGAGAGGCTGGTGACAGTGACTTTCCTGTGCATCAGAGAAGTGGACACCCATGACACACTCGGATGCTTGCTGGCAGGCTAGCCCTTATAGCCTCCCTTCTGCATTTCCACCCTGTTCCTTGCTCAGTTGCTGCCACTCAAGCCCGCTACTTCCTGGAACCTCTGTGAAAGTGGAAGGCAAGAACTGACCACACAAAGCTGTCCTCTGATCTCCACACATGCACCACGGTGTGTGTGTATTCACATAAACATCACTACTGTTTTCAGAATGTTTGTTTAACTATGAAAAGATGCGTAGCATTTGTTTAGCTATGTAAAGATGTGTTGCTGTTTTTCTTGGCCTGCCTAAGGCACCTAACTGGTCTAACAAAAAGCTGAATGGCCAAAAGTGAGGGCGGAAGTATAGGCGGGACTTCCAGGCTGGAAGAGTAAGGAGGAGGAGGAATGTAGACTCCAGGAAGAAAGAAAAAGAGATGACAAGGAGATGCCAGGGCCAGCCAGACACAGAGGAAGCAGAAAAGTGGGACATACAGAATGAAAGAAAGGTAAAAAGCCCTGAGGCAAAGTGTAGATGAGTAGAAACAGGTTAAATTAAGTTAAAAGACCTAGTGAGACAAGCCTAAGCTAAGATCGAGCGTTCATAATTAATGATAAATCTTCATGTCTTTATTTGGGAGCTGGTTGGTGGCCCAAAGAAAATGCCAACTATAATATACATGTGTGTGCACATGCACACAAACAAACAGGGTGAGGGAGATGGTTCAGTGGGGACCAGAGTTTGGGTCCCAGGACACACACACACACACACACACACACACACACACACACACACACACACACACACACACACACACGATGCTGTAATGTGTTTCTATAGCCTCAGTGCTGCAGAGCCAGCATGGGTGGAGGATGCCCACTGTTCATTGGCCAGCCGTCTAGCCAATGGTTGAGCTCAGAGTTCAGTGAGGGACCCTGTCAAAATATAAGGGGGAGAATGATTGAAGATGACCCCAACATTGATCCCTAATCTACACATGTGCATGCACATGCACCTGCAAAACTCCCAACATGAACACACACAGGCACATCCATATACACCCCAACATGAACACACACACATCCATATACACCCCAACATAAATACACACAAACACATCCATATACACCCCAACATGAACACACACAGACACATCCATACACACCCCAACATGAACACACACATCCATATACACCCAACATAAAACAAAACACATCATATACACCCCAACATGAAAACACACACATAAACACATACATACACACCTCAACATGAACACACACAAACACACACACACATAGATATACCCAACATGAACACACACAGGCACATACATACATACCCTAACATGAACACACACAAACACATACATACACACTCCCGCACACATAAACAACAACAACAACAAAAACAAAAAAATAAAAAATAACTCCACATCTCAGCCAAACAAGCTCCTCAGGGATGAAAAAACAGCTGGAAGCCGTGCCCTGCTTGTGGACCACTGTCTTCAGAGCCCCACTGAGGCAGGACCAGGCATCTTGTTCTCGTTTCTTTTAAGAAATAAGAATTACCCTCACCCTCTGCCACCAAAGCAGAGAGATATTTGCCCCTCTGTCTTGAGTAAGAGGAGTAAGAAAAAAGAGAAAACATCCAACTTGCCAATATGATTATCTTTCTAGAATATGCTACCTTGTACTTCACCCCTATGTCTTATAGTCTGAAGGCAAATCCAAACATTTGGTCCTCTTTGCTGACAGGAATGAGTCTAGCCATTTATTTTCATCTATTTATTTATTTTCATTGTTGGAGATGCGACCTAGGGCCTCAACCTCTCCGTACCCTTGAGCCTGGTTCTCTTGTGTGGTTTTAGCAGCCGTTGCCTGCATAGGAGAATCAAGGATCCTAAGACTGTCCCCTCCCCAATGTGCTCCTTGCTTTCTGAGTCTCAGTGACACACGGTGTAGGGGCAAATGCTTCCTGTCCTGCCTGGACACACTCTAGATCTTGACCTTCAGCAAACTGATCTTTGCGTCTGTCAGGCTCATATCAGCTAGGCTTAGTTGGCAGTGTCAACAGAGATACCATGTGTATCAACACCTGACATGTGACAGAAGTCAAGGAAATACTCAATGCCTGAGTTCCAGTAGAGTTTTGGAATCCACGAGAAACCGAGTTCTTCCTTGAGGTGTGTGTTAGTCCGAAGCATGTGCTATAAACAGCCATCTCCAGAGCAAGGACTTAAAACAAAAGCAGTGTGCTTTGCCATCATTCCAGCGGTCACAACTTTGTGATCAGGGTGTGACCAGGCTTTGCTTGTGCTGAGGACTCCTCCCATACGTTTAGTGTCTTGGTTAGTTTTTGATTGTCAACTTGTCTAGAGTCACCTGGGAAGAGGGGGAACCTCAGTTCAAGAGCTGTCTAAATCAGATTGGCTTGTGGCGCTGTCTGTGAAAGATTGTCTTGACTGATGATTGATGTGGGAGGGCCCAGTCCACCTTAGGCAGCACCATCCCTAGGCAGATGGGCCTGGATGGTCTAAGAGTACTAGCTGAGCATGAGTCAGTGAGTGAACCACTAAGCAGTGCTGCTCTATGGCTTCTGAGTAAGTTCCTGCCCCAACTTCCCCCAGTGATGGACTATGACCTGGAAGTGTAAGCCAAATCCTTTCCTCCCCAAGCTGCTTTTGGTCAGAGTGTTAATCTCAGCAACAGAAAGAGAACTAGATCTTCTGCAGGCACACCTCTTCCAGATGTACCACTCCGAGCCATTCCCTCATCCCCTAATAAATCAGAACTAATTATTGCAATTAGCATTCATTGATGGCACCTCTTATAATTACAATGATCTTCATTTTATTATTATAACTTGTATTAATAACTCATAACTCCTTAACTGCTATTCTCATCAGTGACTAACACACAGTGGCTGGAAGACTTTTACATATGTCCTCTCTAGAGGGAGATAAAGCAAGCCCAGTTCCAGCCGCTCCGCCCAGCACGTTGCCCCAGGCCTCAGCAGGCAGCCTTTGGCCAGTGCCAACCCAGCTCAGTTTTGTCAAAGTGAACAGGACACCGGGTTTGCACCCAGGAAGGGGAACCACTCTTTATTGGCTGAGGTCTCCTAAGTAGATCAGCCAGCATCTATTGTTCTCATGTAAATGAGGGGTTAATAATACCTATTGTGCTGACTAGTTTTATGTCAACTTAACACAAGCTGTAGTCTTCTGAGAGGAGGGAGCCTCAATTTGAACAATATCTCCATAAGACTGAAAGGTAGGCAAGCCTGTTGAACATTTTCTAAATTAGTGATTGATGTGGGAGAGCCCAGCCCATCGTGGTTGGTACCATCCTGGGCTGGTTGCCCTGGGTTCTGTGGTGAGAAAGCTAGTAAGCAGCACCCCTCCAAGGCCTCTGCATCAGATCCTGCCTCCAGGTTCCTGCCCCATTTGAGTTCCTGTCCTGACTCCCTTTGATAATTAACAATGATGTGGAAGTGTAAGCCAAATAACCCCCCCTCCTGCCCCTGAGTTACTTTTGGTCATGGTGTTTTATTAAAGCAGTAGAAACCCTAATGGAAGTACCTATTGTAGTGGGTTTTATAAAAGACAAAAACAAGACAATGTGGTGTGTGGTTATTGGGAGGCCCTGCTGGTCAGAGCTTGCAGTCTACCATGGCCTGGCAGCTCTCTCTGAGCTTGGCAACATGGAGGACTCCCTCCCACTGGTGGAGAGTTTCTTGTTCTCTATCTGATCTTATTTGGAGAATGTCTCTAGGCCTGGATGCCCGACTTATCTCTAGTGTGACTCTTGACACAATTCCCTGCAAACGCTCTTCCCTGGCTGCCCATATGGTAATTAGGTGACATGCTCTAGCTGTTTTGATAGGGCCATACTGCTACTAGTTCAGATGTGTGACAGGAGCATGCCACTTAATGTAAATGAGGTGATTCCCCATCTACCATCCCCAATCCTATGTATCCCCTATATGCTGGAATAAAGTTGAGCTGCCTCACTGAAGTTGTCCCCTGGAAGGCTATTTCCACCATGTTCACAGGCCGTTCAAAGCTCTCTGTCACCTTTGTCCTCAGGGACTGGTAGCCAACGGACCTTGAGGACCCCACACATGATGCATGACATCTAATCTAGTCTCATTCTGCAAATGTTAGACAGAAATGATAATGATAATGGTGATGCTGCTGCTGCTGATGGTGACGGTGTTGATGATGGTGATAGTGATGATGGTGGTGGTGATGGTAATGATGATGGTGCTGGTGCTGATGCTGTTGGTTATGATGATGGTGATGGTGGTGATGATGGTGATAGTGATGATGGTGGTGGTGATGGTAATGATGATGGTGATGGTGCTGATGCTGTTGGTTATGATGACAATGGTGGTGAAGTGATGGTGATGATAATGGTTATATGATATATGTGATGGTGGGGATAAGTATCTTCAGTGTTGACTGGTGTGTGGTGGGTGCCCAATAAGTGCCTGATGAATGCTCTATAACTTGGATCTGTATGCACAAACAGGAAGAGGGGAGGGAGAGGACAAGAAGGAGGAGGCCAGACCTGGTTTTGTTCTCTTGCTTTTGTTTGTGGCTGCTTAAAATTGGTAGAGATAAAAAGAAACCTTTCCTTTAAAAAAAAAAAGTGTTTGAAGTTGGGTGGTGGTGGCTCACACCTTTAATCCCAGCACTCGGGAGGCAGAGCCAGGCGGATCTCTGTGAGTTCGAGGCCAGCCTGGCTACAAGTGAGTCCAGGAAAGCGCAAAGCTACACACAGAAACCCGTCTCGAAAAACCAAAAAAAAAAAAAAAAAAAAAAAAAAAAAAAAAAAAAAAAAAAAAAAATTGGTAGAGATAAAAAGAAACTTTCTTAAAAAAAAAAGTGTTTGAAGTTGGGTGGTGGCTCACACCTTTAATCCCAGCACTCAGAAGGCAGAGGAAGGCAGATCTCTGTGAGTTCAAGGCCAGCCTGGTCTACAGAGCAAGTTCCAAGACAGCCAGGGCTATTACACAGAGAAACCCTGTCTCAAAAGTCTTTGAAAGTTTTCAATGAACTGTGAGGAAAAGGGTCTAAGCCTGTGAATGAACATTCGAGCCAATTTTCTGTGCCTGTAGATACGCACAGGATCTGAGAACAAGTTTGAAGGTGGCACCTCCTGCCGTTGTGACCAGTTGTGACCAGAGGGAGGGTTCAGCCCATCCTGCTGGGAGTGAGGGAAGGCTAAGTGTGGTGTAGGCCTGGACTTGTGGCCTAGACAGTGGCAAAACCGTCTTAAATTGTCCCTCAAGTAGAGAGATTGAGGGCTTTATCCCATGGCACAGAGAAGGAGACCAAGGAGAGACCTGACTGAGGAAAAGTAAAGGGGCCATCAGCTTCCTCAGGCTGAGGTAACAGTCTCCTGCTACAAACGGGGTGCTTTCAGTAAGAGCAACACAGTATCTCACAGTTCAGGAGCCCACAAGCCCAAAGTGGGGGTGCAGGCAGGGCTGTGCTCTGTGTGAAATGTTTGAGGTTTGAGCGAGGCCTCTCAGCTTCTGGCCTTGCCCGGTCCTTGGTTTTCTCCACAGCTGTTATCATGCAATGTTCTCCCCGCGTCTCTGTGTCCTATGGGACCAGGGCCCACCCTGACCTGGGAAGAGTTGGTCTTACCTTGTTCATCTGAATGACTCTATTTCCACATCAAGTGATAATGCGCTGAAGCTCACTGAGGATGTGTGACTTTCATTTCTGCTTTTTGTTCTGAGACAGGATCTGGAGATGTAGCCCAGGCTGGCCTTGAACTTGCAGGAATCCTCCTGCTTCCGTCTCTGAAGCTGGATCTACAGCCACACACCAGCATGCTTGACAGAATGTCACTTTTGAGCGGATCTGTCACCTCAGTACAGGAAAGGAGGCAGAATAGCACAAAGGAAGGCTGGCCACAAACTCAACTCCCCTCCCTGTCTGCCCTGCGTGGGGACCTGACCCTTGACAGTCTACAAAGCACTGAAGTACCTTTCTGTCTTCTCCACATGCTTCCCACACTCTTTGGGCATTTTTTCTGGGGTCACCTCTAAGCTGGAGTCACCTCTTAGTTTGGGGTTACCTCCTAGCTGGCGTTGCCTCCTTCCTAAACTCTTCTACTCCACGGTAGCTCAGTCCTAACATCCGGCTTAAATGCAGGCTAGGCCACCATGCTCCCTCCCCCATGTCTAAGCACACTGTGTCCCAGCCTATCCGCACACTTATGCCACCCACTGTCTTAGTTAGGGGTTTCTTTTCCTTTTTATCATTTATTTAACTTCATTTTATGTGCATTGGTGTGAGGGTGTCGGATCCCCTAGAACGGGAGTTGCAGAGAGTTGTGAGCTGCCACGTGGGTGCTGGGAATTGAACCTGGGTCCTCTGGAAGAGCAGCCAGTGCTCTCAACCGCTGAGCCACTCTCCAGCCCTTAGTTAGGGTTTCTCTTGCTTCCATGAAACACCATGATCAAAAAACAAGCTGGGGAGGAAAAGGTTTATCTGGCTTACACTTCCACATTGCTGTTCATCACCGAGGGAAGTCAGGACAGGGACTCAAACAGGGCAGGATCTTGGAGACAGGAGCTGATGCAGAGGCCATGGAGGGGTGCTGCTTGCTCATCATGTCTTTCTCAAAGAACCCAGGACCACCAGCCCAGGGATGGCACCACCCACCATGGGCTGGGCTCTCCCCCATCGATCACTAATTGAGAAAATGCCATACAGCTGGATCTCATGGAGGCATTTTCTCAACCGAATGCTCCTTCCCCTCTGATGGCTCTAGCTTGTGTCAGGTTGACATAAAACCAGCCACCAAGCTTGCTGTGCCCCGCTTCTTCAGTGTGCTCAGTGTTTCTGGTTTCTTCACATTATCAATTGAAAAGCAGTGTCCCAGTTCAAGCCAACATCACTGAGGCTAAGTCCTTGCTGACACTCACCAGCAAAGTGACAAACAGTCACTCCAAGCCTCAGTTTCTGTAGACGCAGATGGTACGGTGTTCTCTCTTCTCCCTCTAGGTGGGTGTCATGCCCGTTAAAGGATGGAGGGGGAGGCCAGTTGATGTTTCTTGGTCCTTCTTTATCCCTGGACAGTGTCCTATGAGGTGGAGGTTGACAACTGTCTGTCCTCATCAGACTGGGGGTACTTCAGAAGATGCAGGGAGACCCAGGGGATGCTGGAGCAAAAGCCAGCTCGCCTCCTGGATTTCCCAGGGACTTCTCCAGGCCCACTGTGGATGACTCCATGAAGGATGGACTTCCAGCAGCTCAGGACTGGACCAGAGAAAAAGATCCTCAGTTTCTTTGCAAAAGGGGCCCAGGGTTAAAATGTCACCACAGGGCTGT
The DNA here is from genome assembly GCF_004664715.2 of Peromyscus leucopus. Lineage (NCBI taxonomy): Eukaryota > Metazoa > Chordata > Mammalia > Rodentia > Cricetidae > Peromyscus > Peromyscus leucopus. The sequence continues at coordinate 19,667,814 of NC_051080.1, forward strand.
CGAAATGGCTTGGTGGGTGGTAAAGGTCACGCCTGAAGACCTGAGTTCTATCCCTGGGACCCACTAAGTGGACTCCCAAAAGTTGTCTTCTAATATCCATGAACATGTTGTGTATGCATGTGAACACACACACACACACACACACACACACACACACACACACATACATACACTTTTTTTTTAAGTAGAAAAAAAAAAAACATTGGCAAATGTGGGAAGGAAAACCCAAACCAGCTCCACTGTTCCTGCTCTGCCGGCTTCAAGGTGCAAAGATGAGAGAGGGTGAGGACTCAGCATGTTCCCCCAAGAGGACTCAGCATGTTCCCCCAAACGTCCCTTTCCTTTTAAAGGGCGGCCCACGTCTACACGCCACGCGTTGACTCATTCGCAAAAGCGAGTTGAGCAGCTGATCTGGAATCTCTGGTGACGTAGGTGTGAAAGTCCTAATTAAGATGGTCCTGCCAATAATAGAACCCCAGGGACAGAGCATCCTCAGGTGGCACAGGGTGGGGCTTTTCTGTTCCGTGGCTTTTACTGAGGGACCCTGGGGAGTGAAGGCTGTCCCTTACCTCGTGTCCCTTAACCGTTTTCTCCCTCTATCTCACCAGCCTACACTTTTTTGGGGGACCCTGGAGGAAACCTTGACTCCTGAAATGAAGCAAAGAACCTCCAGCAGCGGCCAGGTCTCCAATCTCAGTTGCTGTCTCTGAGGGTGGTCACTTACTCAGAGGTATGGAGGCCTTTCCCCCATAGATCTTTTCCTGATCCAAAGAAGCTGAGAGGCTGGCAATCTTTGAGAGAAGGATACTTGTGTGAGGTGGTAGAAGCTGCATTTCACATCAGAAAGCCCCCAAATTTGTACACCAGTCAGGCTCCCTTTGCCTCTGATCTATTGCCACTTCCCCTGGGAAAGCACCCCCCACCCACCAGGGGGTTACTTTTCTTTGCTCATGGACCACTTGAATTCAGAGAACATGTCCTTGGGTATCTAATCTGGATTCAGGTAGATACAGCCCGACATATGGCTGGGTGGCCTTAGTTTTTCAATCTGTCAACGGGGCACGGCATTATCATCTCCAGGCCTGTGCCAAGCCTTCCATGACGTAACATACTCTACCAAGTCCTTGCCAGTACTTTTCCTTAAATGTCCTCTCCAAATCTGAGTCCCATACTTGGCCACCAGCACCCTGGTTCTGGTCTTCATCTCTCTGCCTGTGTTCCCTCATGCCGTCACCCTTAAGGAGCAGAAAGTGTTGGCAGCAGGCTCCGGTGGGTTGCTTGGAGCCACCTCTTGTGTTCATTCCTGTGGCAGCATGGCGTGGTGGAGGCAGCAGCCACAGCTTGAATATTCATTCTGCCTCCAACCTGCTACTGCCGGGCAAGGCCCTCATTGCTGTATCTGGGCCTCAGTTCCTCATCCTTATCCTGCCACAGGAAACGAGGCTTAAACAACGAGGTCCACAGGTCAAGCGCCATCTCTGGGGTCACTTCTACAGCGGCCGGACAACACGCCAACCTCACTTTGCTCAGGTGCCCTTCAAAGGATGGAGCTCTGCCGTGTACAGCTACGACTGTGGGATCTCAGTTTGCCCATCTGTCAAGGGGCAAGATAATAAGGACTAAGCATATTCATAGGCAGATGAATCTGGCTCACAGTCAGCAGTAAATAAAAGTTGGCTTTTATTTAAACGTATGAAATTGCACGTCGAATCTGCCCATCTGGAACTGTGAGTCTTAGACGGTAGAAAGGGTGCATGAGAAGACACTCCAGGGCTAGGAGACAGCCAGGTGGTAGAGTGCTTGTTTAGAATGAAGCCCTGGGTTCAATCCCCGGTACCACATGAACCAGGCAAGGTGATTCTCAACCTGTGGATCTCGATCCCTTTGGCAGGTAGGTGTGTGTGTGTGTGTGTGTGTGTGTGTGTGTGTGTGTAATGACCCTTTTGCAAGGGTCACCCAAGACCATGGCAAAACACATTTGCATTACAACTCATAACAGTAGCAAAATCACAGTTAAGAAGTAGTAACAAAAATAATTTTATGGTTGGGGGGGTCACAACATAAGGAGTTATATTAAAGGGTCACAGCATTAGGAAGGTTGAGAGTCACTGGTCTAATACCATCATTCAGAAGGAGTTCGAGGTGACCTTCTGCTCCATAGCAAGTTCCACGCCAGATGCACCCCCTGCTATACAAAGGAAGACTAGGAATGTGTGTGATGGGGGACGTAAGAAGGGGTTGTGCCAGGGAGGGGAGCAGAGGCTGGAACCGCTGTTAAGGGTTCTGTGTTCAGCTCAGGGCATGTTTGGTGGAGATGCTAGAAGCCTGAAAGGCTGTATGCAGACGCTGTGCTAGCCAAGCCCTTGGATGACCACTGAGGCCAGAGCTGCATGCCAGGATGTAGCATCTCATCTACAAACAACTGTTCCTTCCTCAGCCATAGAGTGGACCTTGGTTCTGGACCCTCCACAGTCCTGTGGTGGTTTGAGTGAGAACATCCCCTATAGGCTCAGATGTTTGAACATGCGATCCCAAGTTGGTGGTGCTTATTTGGGTAGGTTTAGGAAGTGTGGCCCTCCTGGAGGAAGAATGTCACTGGGGGCAGGCAGTGTCGACTGGACCTTCCCAGGTCATTCTCTCCGCTTCCTGCTTGTGGTTCGAGATGTAAGCTCTCAGTTTCTGCTTCTGCTGCCTCCCCTCTGCCATGATGGACTCTTATCCCTCTGGAAAAGGAAGCCCGGATATGCTCCTAGTTCTACGAGTTGCCTTTGTAATGGTGTTTTACCACAGTGGCAGAAAAGTAGCTCTCTGGCAGGCTTGCTGCCAAGGCCAGGCTGGAGACGAATAGAGCTAGCAATGTCTACTGAGCAAGCCAAGGTGGTGAGGAGTGGGCAAGGAGCTGAGGGGGTCTGGAGTACCTGTGTCTGGTGTGATACATCTCCATCTGCATAGAAGTGGGGTTGGGAGGTATAGAGAAATTTGTCTGATGTCGTTCAGGGTAGACTCGGGCCTCAGCCCCCAGTACCCCTCATGAGGAAGCACTGCTTGGTAGACCTCCAGAGGGGTGATAAGGAGTCTTCTTGTGGAAATGAGGGGAGGGGGTCCCAGAAAGGACATTTGAAGTGAATCTTGGAAAAAAGGATTTGGGAAAGGTAGAATGACAGAGTGTTCTAGAGGGGAGCATGTTTCAGGCAAAGGAGGGAGGTCTTGGGTGCAGAAGCCTGCAGGGGCTCGGGACGCCCTCCACATTTGCTTCTGAGAATGTCTGCTCCCAGCTGCTCAGGAGGCTGAGGCAGGAGGATCACAAGTTCCGAGTCTGCAAAAGCCGGTGGCTGGGGATGTAACTCAGGGGTAAGGTACTTGTTCAGCACAGGCCAGGCCTTGCGTTTGGTCCTTGGCTGTTCACTTTGCCTTTCCTGTACTGTCAGAAAGCTCCCACGTCATGGCCTGTGCTGCTGACACAGGATGTAGGTGACATGTTGACCATTGTTGAAACCTGAGCTGATGGACAGTGGGCAAAACCACAAACCATCCTGGACCACCACCATACAAGCTGCACTTTTTTTTTGTTTGTTTGTTTTTTGAGACAGGGTTGCTCTGTGTAGGTTTGCGCCTTTCCTGGATCTCGCTCTGTAGACCAGGCTGGCCTCGAACTCACAGAGATCTATCTGCCTCTGCCTCCCGAGTGCAGGGATTAAAGGCGAGTGCCACCACCACCCGGCCAAGCTGCACTTCCTCGGCAGGCATCTGTGCTAGCTAGACAACCAGAATGTCGGCTGTTGATGTAAGGACCATGCGGCCAGTAAGATAACCCTGGGCTTTCACTGAAAGCCGATGACATCTACAGACATCACAGGAGGGAGCCTCTTGGCCAGCATATGCTCTCCCTGGCCCTCCAAACACCAGTCTTTGACCAGACTGCTGTCCTGCCCAGCAAAAGTCATAAGTGGAGCTGGGAGTGTGGCTTAGTGACAGAGGCTTGCCTAGTATGCTTGAGTGAGTATGTGGGCTAGATCCCCAGTACCAACAACTGCAAAAGGGGAAAAATGAAGGAGTGGGAAACATTGTCTTGAACGGGGTCTAACCCAAAAGTGGGAGGAACTAGTCTATCTCATCTTAGCCATCTGTGACCGATAATGCATATAGCCTTAACAACATTGGTGTTCTGGTCTGTGGAGGTGGGGGAGGAGGGAAGAAGGGAGGAGAGAGAGAGAGAGAGAGAGAGAGAGAGAGAGAGAGAGAGAGAGAGAGAGAGAGGGAGAGAGAGAGAGAGAGACTGATTTCTGCTTGAGGGGTAAAGGAAATGTGTAGAGTGTTGGCATCGTTGAAGGGACATTTCTCACTGGGTGAGCTTGTGAGCTTGTTTTTTCCCCTCTCTGCCTCCCTCCCTCCCTTCTTTCCTTCCTTCCTCATGACCCATGGAAAGAGTCAGTTATGCGTGGCTATCAATTCACATTTACTCTGACACGGAGGCCCCCTTTCTCCCTGCCTCTTTGCAACACACGAGTGTGCAAGCGCCCATCAGGGCACAAAGCTCCCGACAATAATTGATGAGGACAGGAAACTCCGCCGCCGTAATCTCGACTCCGAGACGTTGACCCCGGCTCTGGGACTGGGAGTTCTGAAACGCCATCTCCGCAGCTGTAGTTATGACTGTTTTATGTCACACTGACCCAGCGTGTTTACGATTTTTAACAACTGTCTGGGAAAAATAAAAGTCTAGTGACATCTGTTGAGAGTTTAATTGTGAGTGTAAAAAAAAAATCATTAAAGGAATAGTCAAGAGATCAGTTTTCATAGTGTTTAAACACCACGGCGGCCATCAGGCGCTGGACTCCGGCGACAGGACTGATTTAGTATCCTGAGTTGCAGCGCTGGGCGCGCAGGCGGGAGAGGACCGGGGTGATTTCAATGAAACCGGAGAGCGAGGCGAGGAGGGGAAGCGGAGGAGGAAGAAGGTGCGAGAAGCAGGAGGGTGGCATCTCAGCTTGAGGCGGGAAGTGTCGCCCTCGGAGTGGGACGGCGAGAGCATTCCCGGTTCTCCGTGCTCTTGGCTGCGCACCGAGGAGATCGCGCGGGCGCCCCGCTTTGAGAGCCGCGACTTTGCGCTCCGCTCAGCCGCCACTTTTGTTCCCGGAGCTCCGTCGCCGGGCCGCAAGCAGTGCGCACGCGCGGGCGGGGCGGGGCCGGCCGGGCGGCGGGTTCCCGGCACCGCCCCCTGCCGCCCCGGCCCGCTCCATCCGGGCACTGCCGAATTAGCATCGTGCCGAGGCACAACTTTGCCGCGGCCCCAGCGAGATCCAGGCGCGCGCGCCGGAGGAAATATAGTCCCTGCCAGCGGTCAGCTGGAGCGGGTGGCGGCAGGGCGCACGCTGGGGGGCTGCGCGGGGCTCCCGGCGCCGGGGGGCCATGCGCCGGGCGGCGCAGGCAGCCCGGGCACCCGGCGCAACTTAGCGGCAGCCGGAAGAGTTGGGCGCCAGCTCGCCTTTCTTTCCCCTCGTCAGTCCCCTTTCCTGTCGGCGCTGCAGGAGGGGACTAGTGTCCCCTAGTGCCGGGACGTCGGATCCGAGCTCTCCCGGTCTGGTCCCCGCTGAGCAGCACAACTTCCCGCGAGCTCGGGCCAAAGTGAGCTCAAAAGTACTGCCCAAGTTGCGGCGATGGAGCTGCAAAGCCGGTCCGAGGCGCTCGCGGTGGAACTCGCGCGCCACCAGGTAGGTGGTCCGGGGAACCTGGACCGGAGAGGAGTAGTGCCTGGGGAATAGAGGCTGGAGGGACCAGAGTTCTGTATCTAACTCTTGGTCATAGGGGTGGCTGGGAGCAGGCCCCTTCTGGAGCATGTCCCGGGGCCATGTCCCTTAGCTCTCCCTGTCCCCCCTCGCTTCTGGGCGATCCTGCACTGTTTGCAGGTCCAGGACGCGTGGACCCCAGCCCGGCGTCTTCTCTGTCGCCTCCCGGTTTGCACAGCTCGGGTACCGGGAAAGGGGACTCTCCTAGAGCTGTCCTGGGAACAGGACGCATGAACAGGCCCGCTCCCTGTCTCTTGCGCCGGGCCCAACCCGGCACCGACCCGCACTGTTAGCAAAAGTAGTTTTGGCGATTGTGACTCAGGCGAGTGGTGCCGTGGCGGCCGGTGCCCGAGCGATATTGCGGCGTGCGCGTGTATGTGTGTGTGTGTGTGTGTGTGTGTGTGTGTGTGTGTGTGTGTGTGTATGTGTTGGGGAGATTAGGACGCGACTTGAATATTTATGAGCTTTGCTCGACACGGACTCGCCGTGTTTACTTGGCTCTTTGTTCATCCCCCCTCCCCCGGCACACACTCTCACACTCACTCGCACCCGCACCCCGGCCTGCAAACTTGCACGGCTCGGGGCGCGCCGCCGGGTGGCCTCGGCCCCCGCCCCGCCCCGGGAGCTGCCCCAATGAGGCGGCAGCCACAGGTAAGCGGCTCCGCACGACATTGCACGGCCGTCCGTGTGCTGGACGCGGCCCCGGAAACTTGGGGCGCGCTGCGGCTGGCCTGGCCCGCCTGGCATTGGGTGGTGGGGATGCGGGGATCGTGGCTCATCTACCACCCCCCACTCCCGGGCAGCCAGACTGAGCCCGCTCCTCTGTGTCTCCGTAGAACGGCGACCTCAAGAAGCAGCTCCACGAAAGGCAGCCACGGATCGCAGCGCTCAGCGACAAACAAGTAAGGAGGGGGCCTGACCTCCACCGAGCACCGGGGCCCTGGGAGGGTCGCCGGGCACTTTGGCAGCACCCTAAAAAGTGCCCATGCGGGCGCCGCACGCGCCGACTCTCGTGGGGGTCTGGCTGCATTCCTCAAAGTTGCTGTCCTCCCTTTCTTGATAGAAAGAGCTGGTTAGTGGCGGCAGAGGGGAGCGCGAGGCTCCGGCGGCCGCCCAAAGATCCGCGCCGTACCTCCGAGGCGCCGGCTGCCCGGCGTCCATCTTGAGCGGTGGACATGTTTTGGGAACGTGGACATTCCCCGGCCTCGGCATCCCCCGATCCCTGCTGCGGAGGGAGGGAGGCGCAAGGGGGCGGCAATTTGGGCCTGCACCCCAAACTCCTTGGAAGCCATTTCCTCGTGGCACAGCCGACCTGGTTCGGTGATCTTTCTCCTAGCCGGCCCCCTCCCTGCCATGCCATCCCGCCAGCCTCACTTTTTATTCTCGGAACCTGAGGCCAGCTACCGGGGAACAAAAGAAAGGCGCCCCCAGGACCCCCCGGTTCTGCCCCAACTTGGGTGTCTATGCCTGAAAGGGGATATGGAGACCCGCCAGGAGCTCCAGCCATGGGGGTGTGAGCCCGCCGCCCCCTCGGCGAGGAAAAGTTGTCCATTGTGAGTTAGTTGCGCTGAGCTCAGCGCTCCAGGTTTCAGCACCACGAACAGATGCCGCCGCCGGAGCCCGGCCGGCCGCGCGCCCCCGCGCCCCTCCCCCTCCGCGCGCGCCCCCGCCCCCTGCGCGCCGCCGGCCGAGAACTTTGAGCGGTACAGCCAATGGTGCGCCCGGGTCTCCGAGGCGGCAGGCGGAGGCGCGCCCCTCCCTCCCCCCCTCGCGCCGCCCGCGCCCTGGCATTGCTCTCGCTTCCTTCGGAATGCCGCTGCCGGACCCGGACTAGGGCAGCCTGGGGACTCTCGCCCGGCCGGTTCCCCTCCCCCAGCCCATGGGGTGCCCCCTCCCCAGCGGCTGGGCTTTCACCGTCCCCCGGGAAGACGCATCGGCTCGCAGGCCTGTGCTCCAAGCCGAGTCTTTAAAGTTACAAAGTGGTGGGAGGGGGCGCCCGGCTGGACCAGTAGGCTGGGGAGTCTGGCATTTGCCCCTTTCTGTCGGAGCCGGGCCCCAGCACTCGGCTGCGCGCCCCCGTCCGCGAGTGGAAGCTTCCATTCCCGCCGGAGGGGGGCCTGTGCGCGGCCCCGGCGAAGTCGGGGAGTTCGCGGGGGGAGGGGACCCAGGCCCGGCATTACCATTTTGATTGCTTCGATGCCATTTTTGGAGGGGGAGGGGTTGGAAGACCCTTCCTCGCAGAGCACAAAGATGTTTAATCACTGTGTAGAATCAAACCACATACTTAAAAAAAAAAATCTTAACAACAAACCCAGAACAGAGTGATCGCCTGGGTAAAACGTGAAGTTGTGGAGTCTTGGACTCGGAGTAGAAGATTTAAAAGGGAAAGCCAGTGCTGGGAGCCTCTCTTCGCAACAATGTCTCTTTATGTGGGCGCTTCGAGGCAGTAGTTTGACTGTCTGGAGTGGGTCTCTCCGAGATTCCCCGCGATCGTTTCTTCTGTATTGTGGCAACTATTTCAGGCGCTGTTTAAATTTTTATGACAGTAAATGAGTAGCTATTTATTATCCTACATGCTGGAATTTAGATAAGGCTACAAAGGAAACCTTTGAAAATCCTGTTTGAGGGTAGAGGTTGCCGCCGGGAGAAGGAACCCTCCTACCCCTAGGACGGCTTTGCCTTTAAATTTGAATTCGGGAGTATTGCCTGCAAAGGAACAGTGCCTCCATCTTTTTTGTGTGAGTGCTTTAAAAGAAAGAAAGGAAGCCAGAAAACTTTTGTTCTCTAGCCTTTTAAAAATGTTTCTCGTTTAGATGCCTAAAAATAACATCTGGTAGGCAGCCAGGGTTTGGCCCGGCCATCAGAACTTGTGTTTGTGACCGCAAGTCTGCTTTTTCTGTTTCTCTTTGTGGCCTTTATATAACAAGGGCTCATAAAAGAGGGAGAGGACCCCCCCCCCCCAAGCCTGGTTCAGCATGCTAATAGAGCTGCCTGTCTCTCCCACGCTGGATGCAGCAGGCTCTCAAGAGTTCACCTAGGCGGTGAGCTGCTGGTTTTAATGTTCTCTACTGTCCTCTCTCGGGGGACTTTGGTGGTGATTGACAGTTTGGCTGGGGGCAGCTGGATTTACAAGGTCAGAGGGGACTCCAAAACCTAGTCAGAGTTGTGAACGGTTGGCTTGGACGCCACAGAACTTGCCCAGGAGGAGCTGCGGTGCAGGAGTGAGGATGGAAATTTTGTGTAAGTCAGGTGTAGTATAATGTGTATTTAAATTCAAGGAAGTGTTAAAAGCACAATCTCTCCCTAGAGTTACTTGAGGGGGGAAATGTTAGCCTTTCCACCTCCGGAGATGTTCTCCTGTTGCCGCCCCTTGGAATATGAAATAAGAAAGGTTAAGTTTCAGTTAAAAGTTCACAGGCAGGTGATAAACATGGTCAGAGGAAGGGATGGGCGGACTGCCTTCCTCCATTAGACACACAGTAGCAGTAGGGTAAGGTCCAACAGTGCCCCACCTGCAATTCCCCATTAGTGCCCTTGGCACTGTGATGTGTTGTTTTGCTTTTCATTTTCTTCGAGAAATAGAGTCATATTGAAAGAACGCCTAGAAGTAGCTTGGTCAGAGGAAGGGAGAGAAATTCTTTGTACAGTTTTCCATCACCGGGGGTCTTGGGCTAAGTACAAGTACCTGCTATGCACCTTGTGTTTTGCAAGGGGAGGACACATGCCCCCACTAGAAGAAGTGAAGGGGGATGGTGACCCCACAAAGAACAGGAAGTCTGCCATGTGGGTCTTGGAACTGGGAGAGAACGGACTTAATATGTGCTGTGTGGAGCCTCTATCAGCCTCCACGGTGGTTTTACTCCAGAATTTGCAGCACGCCCTGAGATACAGTAACATTTTAATCTTCATTGTCAAGCACAAGAAGCACTTTGTCTAAATAACGGGCATGTCATAAATATCGGAGCCTCTTCCCCCTCCTTTGGAGTTCTCTGCTCACGGTGGCCTCACCTGACCTGACTTCCTGCAATCCAGCGGGAGCCGAGTTAGGAGGGGCTCTGCCTGAATTGCGGTTGGAGGTGGCATGGCCTGGCCAGAGAGATCCTGGAGGTGAACTTGGAGTCTGGGGCATCACCTGATCTATCGATTTTATGGACTTGGATTCCAAGGGGCTGTCCTCAAGCTTGGCAATAAAAATCTGTCTTCTTGAAAGGGATTATGTATCAGGTGCTCACGGGCCCTGAATCATGTCTTCAGTACGATTCACTCTCTAGGTCACACACCAGAGAGCCCGACACCGGAATCTGTGTGCTGGTTTATTCTGAGAGCACCCATCCCAAGACCATCGGCTGCAAGGCTGTCTTCTGAGCTTTTTGCTCTAGAAAGGTAAACAGCAGTCTTCTTCCCAGGCAGGAAGGCCAGTCTGTTTTGAACCAGGATGGTTACCCGTTAAAGAGAAGACACCAACGAGAAAGGCTTCGTGTTTTATGCTGCAGGGAAGTGCTTGGGACTGGACAGCAGGCCCTGCAAGTGTTTGGACGCGAGCTTCCACCTGAGCCCTCCATCAGGACTGCTTTCTCCTGCTCTCTACCACCCTGGAGCTGCTCAGTGCTGTCCTCTCCTGGAAGGACTTCAGAAGCCCTAGTAAGGGCTTCTGTGTTATGGAGACACAATTCCGGCGTCCTAGTCACCCACAGGGAGTTTGATGCTTTTCCTACGGCTCGGGCCATTGCTAGCAACCATCTGAGAGCATTTCATCACCCGGAGGCTAGGCACTGGCTTCCTCCTGGCCCCGCACCTGCTTTCTGTCTGAGAGTTGCCTGCTTTGGACCTTCGTATGAATGCAGTTCTAACTATGCCGGCTTTGTGTGTTCTTGTGCTGGGCTGCTTTCTCTTGCCTCCGTGTTGGATGTGGTGTTGCTTCCTCTCTCCCCTGACGTTTGACTTACCTGTGAGTGGATACAGCGCCTTTGCTTAACCGTTCACCTGTTGAGGGGTATTGCGAGTGTGGCCTACCTTTTAGCAGGAATCTCTCCAGCCCCTCCGACTGTGTTCTTCGTCCTGGTGACTTACGTACCTCGGGCTGTGATCTGGGCCTCACAACCTTCAGTGGGTTGCTTTGGCTCCTGAAGGGAACCCTAGGGTGCCCCCTGCTGTTTATTCTCTCCTGGGGTTGTCTACTTCCTCCAGCTCTCCCAACTTGGCACAGGACATTTTGGTTGCTCCTTAACAACTTCCCTGTACCCCAAACCTTTGGGGAGGACTGAACGTCCACTGTCTTCATCCTGCATCGCTTTATTTGTTAGGCTGTAAGCTCCACGGGGAAGGAGCACTCCCCTATGTTTGTTCTCAGGGTAGGGAGGACGTGGAGATTAGCCGTGATGATCTGATGTGGTTCCACGGGTGAACACACAGTGAATAGTAGATTTTAAAAGTACGTCTTAGAAATGAGTGGTCCTAGAAAAGAGTGAGACTCACTCCCTGGAGACCTGACGGTGTGGGTGTGGATGGCTGAGTTTCAAGGAACTTTCTGGAAGGTGCTGTAAGGTCATGCGGTGAGTTGGAAGACAAGTGGCCTGAGGAGGGAGGGTGCCTGTGTCCTCAGAACTCAGATGTGGCAAGGCCTGAGTAAAACTTGCAAGTGGGAGGTAGGGATGCTGGTAGGCTTCCTGGTAGTTAAACCCGGAGTGTGTGTGTGGTGGGGGAGTTACAGGTGGTTGTCAGCTGCCCAAGAAGGCTGCTGAAATCTGAGCCCAGGCCCTTTGGAAGAGCAGCAAGTGCTCTTAACTGCTCAGCCAGCTCTTGAGCCTCTTTCTCTCTGTGTCCTTTCCATCTGTGTCCCCCCCCCGTCCCCCTCCCCTGTGTGTGTGTGTGTGTGTGTGTGTGTGTGTGAGAGAGAGAGAGAGAGAGAGAGAGAGAGAGAGAGAGAGAGAGAGAGAGAAGGGGGGAGGGAGAGATATGTGTAGGTGCCTTTGAGGCCAGAAGAAGACATTGGATCCCCTGCAGCTGGAGTTATAGGGAACTTGGGTTGAACCCAGGTCCCCAGGAAGAGAAGCAAGCATTCCCGATTGCTGAGCCAGCTCTCTAGCCCGACCAGTCTTTGTGATCAGGGAAACAATTGCCATTCTCGTGCTCTGAAGTAGCATTTCAGGGATAAGGGAGAATTTCCACTTACTTTTTACGTTTCTAAAAGATCTAACTACACAGCCCTGGCTGGCCTCAAACTCTCAATTCCCCCCACCCCCCACTGTATCCCTGGGTGCTGGGACCACAGGGGCACAATGCCACACTCACTAAGAACTCTAAAAAAGGCCTCATAAAGTGCTATGAAAGCTGCTGGTGCTTGTTGGGAAAATAGAAGAACAGATTTAAATACTTTAAAAGTCATCTTCTAATTCGAAGTTGCCCATTTTACCTTAGGGACCCTATCAGTGTGAGCCCTGGGACATGCTCAGCTGTGGTGTTCTGTATGGGTCTATGGGCACAGACACACACATGCAGACAGACAGACAGACAGACAGACACACACACACACACACACACACACACACACACGATGTAGATAAATGCCTTTCTCTGACACAATGAACATGCTAGTCTTCCTGTTCCTGAACTTGGTTCTCATGGTTGGCAAGAGCCTCCTGAGCCTCTGCTGGAAACACCCCATTAATCAGTCCCACAGGTGTGTGAAGGGCTCCTGCCCAGTACTGGGGATGTGGAGGACTTCCATGTGGTCTGTGCTGATGAACATGCTCACACAGCCGGGAAGGTAGGTGTGTCTGTCTGTTCCTGGAGGCCCAGTGAGATTCACGGCACTTAGTTCTCGGCGGCTGAGGAAGCGGTGAGCGCTCTCGGGTTGAGGGATGGTTGAATTGGCCCTGGCAGAGAAGCTTGAGACACTACAGGTATGACACGGCCTTGAGGTATTGGCTGTGTCTAAAGAGGCCGTCACACGAGCTCTCAGTGAATACCTCCCTACCTGATTCTCACTCAGGGTGTTCTTAGATCTTGGGTCAGGCGGGGCTAGCCAACCACCTCTGCTGAACGATAAGAGAAGGGAAACTTTCTAAGGTCAGATAACACGCTGTCATGGAGAATGGAGTTGCCCATTCTGTTTGCCTGGGGCATCCTCGTCCTCCTGGGCATGTTCAGCATCATCGGGTAGGACATGATGCTCAGAACCTTGCTTCACTCCCCAGATCCTCAGGTCCCAGGGCCTGTACCGTGGGTAAGCTGTTCTGCCTCTTTGCATGCGTTTGCCTTCTGTAACTGGGGCAAGGATGAGACCCTTCTCCCACCAGGCCATCCATCTGGAGGAAGTGAAACAGTGGTTTGGAAAAGTTTCACGAAAACCCCAAAGTCAAGGAAAACTTCAAGTGAGTGACATTGTGGCTCTGAGATTCGTGGTTGGACCGGGGTTTCCGGCCTCCTGAACGAACCCCAAATCACCAGCAGGTCTTCTACAGACTGCTCAGAAAGTGTGCTGTGGCCTTTTCTGTGGGAGGTGTCACCACTCACCACCCCTGGGAACAGTTGACGATGGTGACTGCTGATGGTGGCATCCTTTTCAATTCGTCCAGAGAGCTGGCTTTGATATTTTCACCTCTCAAAGCACCTGCTGTCAGAACTGTGCGGTTGATTTCAATTAGGCCTGGATTTTTTTCAGTGAGATGACGCTGATAATAACTTTGGTAATCCCTCGATGCCTCATTAGCGCTCCTGGCCACGAGGTTCACCCTGTGACGGAGCAGGTTCTCTGTCTGATGCCTTTGTCTCTTCGGGAAACAGAATCGTGGGTTCAGTCTTTTTATTTCACCGTGCGTGGGAGCTGGTGCTCTCCTTGGAAGTGTGTCACTGGTCCTGAGGTCCCTTCCTTGGCAGCGGAGGCTTTTAATGTGGAGCAAGGTCTCTGGTCATCTGTGGGGAGGGCTCCAGAGACCCATCTGGCTCTCTCCTACAGAAAGACCTCTCAGAAGGTTCTCACGTGTCTTCCGTAGGCCGGTAACAAAGGTCAATGTCACAAGTTTTCAAACTGAGCAGACCTGGAACTATGAATCAGCTCTGGCCTTGGAATCCTCGCTGGACAGCGTTTCTCACTTTGGAGGCTTGCGCTCCTCAACAAGAAAGTGGAAAACCAGCCGCTCGCTGCTAGTCAGACCTTAGAGTACAGGAAGTGGTTCAGGAAGTGATTTTAAAAAGCCACTGGTGATTAAGTGATATGGTGCAGTGAGCTCTGGGCTTCTGTATCTTTTTTTAACAGCGTCGCCAGGATCCGCACCTTGCCTATTGGATACCAGTGCCGAGGCCCCTTGTGTCTCCCATTCCTCCTCACTCAGCCCTTACCTGGCCTTCTGAGGAAGGGCCGCTGGTATTTTTAGTTTTATTCAGGAGTAGGCTGAAGCCCAGTGGGGTCGAGTGACTTGTGGAGGTCACACAGCTAATAAGTAGAGACGTTCGTTCTGGGTGTTGGCTCCTGGCTGCCTGTTCTTAACCCCTTGTGCTGACTACATGGGGTGATAGATGATGCTTGTATGAGTGTGTGTGTGTGTGTGTGTGTGTGTGTGTGTGTGTGTGTGTGTGTGTGTGTTGAGCCTGGAGAGAAATGCAGGTGAGAGCCAACGGAGATGATGCGGTGGGCAAAATCTCCCACCAGTCAGAGACTGTTCTGGTGGTCACGATAGGACTTTTCCATGGACGTAGAAAGTCCTAGAACTTTCAAGGGGTCAGAGCAGATTCTCTCCCTGTTCTACCTAGGCTAAGGTTGGGAACATGGGGCAGGTCGGGTCAAGAGGCCCAGTCAGCTGGACTAGAGTAGGCAGACCTTGGACCAATGGAGGAGCCCCTACATCTGCCTGCCGCCGCCGACCCCAGACTTTGTCTTTGTGCAGCCCTGGCTTGAGCCCCTCTCGCAGGGCTTAGGGTTTTCTTTTTGATGATGTTCTGCTTTAAGGTGGACTAGGTCTTCTAACTTTGAAATAGCCTCTATTCTCTAAAGGGACACGTGTACTTCCTTAAGAACATTTTCATTGTGGGGTAGGGGCTCCAATGTGGGAGAAACCGCTAATGCAGCTTCCTCCTGGTTCCTTCTGATGGCCAACAACAACAGGCGGCCCTGGCTCTCAGCTGGGCTGCACTTTCTGGGGGCAGACCCTCAGTCTGAAGAAGTAGCTGGCAGTGGTCTCACAGTGGGGCCAGTGGCCTGCGTGCTGGGCCGGATTCCCAGGCTGCAGCAGGGCAGTTGGGCAGAGGAACTGTTCTCACTATTTCTTTATTAACATAGTGCAAACGACAGAGAGCCAACCAGCCCAGAGAACGCAGACGCAGATGTGGTTTTCTTGGGGACAGGAGCCTCAGGGTTGCTCCCCCCCACCACCTTTTTTTTTCTTTTGAAACAGAATCTTACTATGTAGCCGTAACTGACCTAGAACTCACAGCTTGGCCTGGAACTCAGAGATTTGCCTGCCTTTCTCTCCTGAGCGCTGGGATTAAAGGCGTGCGCTACCACGCACTGGCTGGCTAGCAACTTAGAGATGTTCTGAGTCTCTACTCTCCTGTGTGTTCACAGCTGGAGATGGGTGCTAGACTTGAGATTTGGTAGATGAGGATGTCTCCCAGTGTCTCCTAGAATTGGCCAGTGGGTTATGGCTGAACGTTATCAGATGTGAATACCAAAGGGAGAAATCCTTTTACGAAGGAGAAACTGAGGTCATGGGCGAGAATGGTCTTGGAGATAGTGTCTGGGAACCGGAACTAGCTGGAAGGTTCAGTCTTCACCCACGCCTTTGTGACCCAAAGGAAGAGAGTTCTGTATTTCTGTCGGAAGCTGCCTATCCCAGGGGTTACCACTTCGAGATACTGGGTCCTGCATAGGATGTCCTTGTGTGCTGATCACAGGACACTAAGAAAGGGCCCCAGGGGATGCTCTCGTGGCTCTAAAGTGATTCTTAGATGCTACACAAGTAAGAGGTGAGTAGCATGGCCAGGGCCCCTGTGTTCCGTTCTAGAGTTGTGTGTGAAGCCTGTTGGCTTGGATTCATTGCAGAACTGCTGATGAAGGTTGGTTGCCTTAGCCCGTGTCCCTGCTTGCTGCCCCGCCCACGCACACCCCTTGCTCCTTTGGGAGTCTGCAGTTGGGGGATAGAGTAGGCATGTGAGGGGGTAAGCCCCCTGAACAGAGGTGCTAGAAGCAGATAACAGGTGAGACCTATTCCACTGGGGGGACAAAATGCCTGCTCTCGGATCTCTTAACAGGTGTAGCAGAGTCTTAGGAGATGGAGGGGGGTGGGGTTGGGTAGGGTGGGGGTGTAGGGCAGGTTGGGGGGTGGGGGGCGCTGAGGTGGCTTTGCCTGGGGGTCCCAGCAAACTGTCACTGAGATAAGCTGCAGGGGGCCTTCTGCCCCCAGGAAAGGGAAAGGGCAGGGCCGGAATAGGGGAGGAGGAGGGAGGAAAGGACAGGGTGATCTCATGTCATTCAGGCAGACAGACAATCTGCACATGTAAACCAACTTCGGAATGTCATTAGAATAGATATCAGAGGCTCTGGTCTAGAACAGGAAGCTACGGCTCACCAAGTGATAGGCAGCGTCCTTGCAATCAGTGGCATATTGCACACCTGGATTTAGTGATGCCGTTTGGGGGTGACATGTGTGCCCAGGCAGGCTGCTAGGTGCGAGTTCCCTCTGCTCATACTGCAGACACCACACCAGCTCCTCCTCCTTACGCCCCACATCTCTACCCCCGTCCCAAGGAGTCGGTTCTGGTGAAGAAAGAAAAGCAACATGCTAGCCACTGGTGTGATGATGGTGTGAGATTGTTGTAGCCACAGGTGATGGCAGATGTGGGAACTTGGAAAGGTGTGCGGAGGGCCACTCGTAGCTGGTTTCTTAAAGGTGAGGCTGGGACCTCACCTTTAAGTGGCCAGAGCATTGAGCACAGGGGACTGGAAGGACACTGGGGTGACAGAGCTCTCTCCGTGTCTTAAGCCCTTTTTGCATATTCTCTGGGGGTGCCCCTAACCTTTGTGGGTGTGGGTGGTGTCCAGGGGCACACGCTCATGGGGGAAGGCTGCAGTAGCTGTGACTCCTGAACACGCTGTGACATTTAGCTTGTGTAGGACAGTCCTGGGTCAGCATGGTGACAGGGCAAGGTACGCCAGTCCCAAGCAGGTGACGATCAAACACGATAAGTGAAATACTGCGATTAGGGGGTGGCAGGCAGTCTGGCCAAGTGAGGAATGTGGGGGGGGGTCCATGATGTGGGTGGGCCCTTCAAGTAGGGTGGCCAGAGGTTCTCCCCAAGAAGGTGACATTGGAGCCAAGGCCTGCTGCAGTCGGGGGGTAGGCAACTCTCCTTACTGTCTCTGGGTAGAGGACGCGCCTGGTGTTTCCATGAGAGGCCTAGTGTGGCCAGAAGACAAGTGAGTGTGAAGAGAGAGCTGATGTAGGGTTGGGTGTCTCTGCCGTACTAGCCCTGCCCCCACCATAAACTCAGGCTAGGCCAAAGGCTGGAACTCAGCTGCTTCTCCCTACCACGGAGATTCTAGCGTCAGAGATGCTGAGGCCTTCAGGGTTCTGTGATGGCCCAGTGGCACCTGGGTCCCCAGACTTCAGATGGGGAGGATAGACCTCAGCGTGAGAGGAAGCAGGTTTCCAAACAAACACTCCCGGCCCGAAGGGACACACCTGAGTGATGGCTGTCATAGTGCCTCGTCATCCCAGAGCCTCACTGGGGTAGGCAGCCACTTGCTCTCTCGGACAAGGTCTGGCGTCTTCCTCTGGATCAACCCTTCGATAGCTCCGTTGGGCTGGGTCACAGCCTAGAAGTGGCTTCCCTCCCTCACCTCTTGTCCCCCGGGCAGCATCTCATGGTGGCTGCTCCAGCTTCCCAGGTGAAACTATTCTGCTGTCCCGGTAGGAGATTCCACGAGGCGAACGCAGCTGAACGCAGCAGAACCAGAGAGATTGCATAATCAGAGAGCCATTGAGGTTTCTCAAGGGTGTTTGCCATTTAGATCAGTGAGTGGGGCTCTTTAAGTGAAACAGACTTACAGCTCTACCCCAGCACCGAGGCCCAGGTCAGCATATCTTAAGTTATTTTATTAATGCATTCTGCTGAGTGGACGTGAATGGGCAGCGTGGCCTCACGTACTGTGGATCTAATTATAAACACAAGGGACAGCACCAAATAAGCCGCCTTGGAAGGAGGAAGAGGCTGGCAGCCGGGGTTAAAGCGGCCTTTAATGAACTTCCTTGGTACTTGTATCTTAGCAACACATTTTATTACATCCCAGTGCGGCTGGACTTGGGTAGTAATTTATCCCCCCCTCGTGCCCCAGCCCTGGTGACTCAAGAGAAGAATGTGTGTGTGTACACCCCTCCCATGCTTCCCCAAGGCTGTGTTTGCCTCTTTTAGGTTTTTGTTTACTCCATTAAAAAAAAAAAAAGTTACATTTGCTCCTGGGGGCCAGGACTCTCTGGCCTGGGGTTGCCACGCAGAGGTGTGGTGGCCCGTGTCTGCAAGGTGAGCAGTCCATGCCCCGCTGGGGGTCCCACAAGTGGCATACACTGCCTTGTAGATCTTATGCTCGCTGAATGTTCCCTGGGCTGGAGTATTTTTACCTGTGCTTCATTCTTTCGATCGCACTAATTTGGAGATGGCCGTGGAAGTGGGGATGTGTACGACTCCTGTTTCAACAGCGGCAGCAGTTTGTAAGTGAGGGAGTCGTGGCAGAGAAGTTCCTGCTGGATGGAGCCCGTAGAGAGGCCTCCAGGATAAGAAGAAGGACTGGCTAGGGTGCCGGACTGCAGCTGCCCAGATCTCAGAGACCTCACCCCGTCACTGTCCTCTGAGCTGCAACTGTCCCTCAGCCGTGTGTTTCCTGGGGCCACTGTGTCACATCAGTACAGTTTGGGGGCTTAAAGCAACAGTGAGCTAGCTGATGGCTCTGGACACCGGAAGTCTGAAATAAGTGTATCTACAGAGCCAAGTTTTCTCAAAGGCCCTAGGGAAGGGTCCTCCCCACCTGTTCCAGCTTTGGTTCCTGGTTTACCTTGTCTTGTGACGCTTCGCTCTAGGTTCTGCCTACATCTCCACAGGCTCTGTTCCCTCTTTGGTGGTCTCTGTCATTTCTCTCCTTCTTTTGGTTTGTGTTGTTGTTGTTGAGACAGGGTCTCATGTAGCCCAGGCTGGCCTCAAACTCGGTTGGGGATTGAGTGATCAGGGGTCCTGTGCATGGCAGGCAGGCTAATATGTACATGTAGAGCCCCAGCCTGTCGCTCCTCTCCCTATCCATAGTCACATTTGTTCAGTGTGCATTACCTTCCTCTTCTTTGGGGACACAAGTCTTTTGCATTTGGGAGCCACTCTGTCCCAGAATAGCCTCAGCAGAGAGCTAGGTGCAAAGGCCCTGTTTCTGATCAAGGTTCCAGGTAGACATGAACCATGGGTATCACTTCAACCTGGTACATCTGCGGGTTATCGGTGAGGCATGCCCTCCTCTGTCAGGAGACGGGGGTGCCAGGCTTGTGCTCACCACACCCTGGCTTCCCGTCACTGCATGTTCTCCACAGGGAGAGCTGAGGTGAACAGGCTGCCGAGCTTCCTCGCCTGTGGCCGGCGTGATGGCCTGATTTTCCAAAGCTGTTATTTGGTAGTGGGTTTGAATATTTGACTCAGGAGCTGGGGAGCTGGCGCCTGGGGAAGCGGGCATGTGAGCCGGATTGCTGTTTGTGCGAGGGGTCGGTGCGGAATGGTCAGCCTGGTTGTTGGTCCTCCTGTTGACCAAGAGGCTGACATTTTTTAGTCCATTTCCGAATCTGTAATGTCAGGGTGAGCCCTACCGCCTCCTCCTACCGCCTCCTCCTTAGCAGATGAACACAGAGTGGCACAGGGGTGGAGAACTGTGTTGGGACAGAGGGTTGAGAGGCCCCAGAGAGCCATCTTCATCCTTCACTTCTCTGACAGTTGCACTCACCTCGGCTTTCCTGTGAGCAGCATCGGCCACGTTGGAGCAGCAGAGGTCCCAGCTGACAGGAACAGGGAAGGGCCGAGAGCGCTGAGCTGGGTGTGGACAGAGCTGGCTGGGCCCGCTTACCCATCATGGCCATGCTGAGGGTTCAGTTCATGCTGTGCAGACATGCCTCTCAGTAGGCCTGTCCCTGCAAGTGTCCAGGCTCCTGGGATGAAGCTATTGTCAGTCTCAACCGTGGTGACACAGTAACTGGGCACAGGTCTGGCTGGAGGGTTGTGAGGGACTGTGTCTTTCTTTCCTGTCCCTGAGCCTGGGGCTGGAAGCTCAGGTAGCTGTGGTGTGAACAGGTGTGGCCCCCATAGACTCACGTGTGTGAATGCTTGGCCATAGGGAGTGGCACTCTTAGGCGGTGTGGCCTTGTTGGTGGAAGTGTGTCACTGTGGGGACAGGCTTTGAGGTCTCCTAGATGCTCAAGCCACGCCCAGTGGAACAGTTCACTTCCTGTTGCCTGTAGATCACGATGAGGAACTCTCAGCTCCTCCTCCAGCACCATGGCTGCCTGCACACTGCCTTACCTCCCGCCATGACGACAATGGACGAGACCTCAGAAACTGTAAGCCAGCCCCAGTTAAATGTTTTCCTTTATAAGACTTGCCGTGTTCATGATGTCTCTTCACAGCAATGGAAACCCTAACTAAGACAGGTGCCTAACACCATTCCAAGTGGTTTTCTGACGTCATCCCTGCCTGGGCTCAGACATCCCCGTCCTGCGTGAGGACGTTGGTTTGGACTCCAGTTCTGTTACCTGAAAAGCTCAAAACCACTGAGGCCGATCCCATGCCGCATTCCTTTCTGGTCTTTTTGCCACTTAACTCCTGCTCATCACTGTATTTGAGGTGGAGGCGTCCTGTAGGGCAGCATGTGGAGGTTGCCGGGTGGAGACACCGAATCAGGGTTTTCTCTTCTCACGAGACCCCATGGTCTTGGCACATTTTCCTCCACCTCCAAGGAGCTCTTAGGCACTGTGCTGAAGAGGGCTGCAGAGACTGTGGAGTTGTGTTCCATACCTCCGCTGTGCTAACAAATGACCAGGGGCCGTGAGTGGGGCTGAGCTGGGGGTGGATCCTTGTGGCTCCCTCTTGGACCTTCAGATTCCGCATCCGAGACACTGCCCAAACCTTGCCTTGGGAAAGAAGCACTCAATGGGTACCCTAGCGGTGTCTTTCCCTAGTTCATCCATGGGTGTCCCCTCCCAGATCCAGCCTCAGACTGAGCTTCCCTCCCGCTCGCCATCCCAAGATGCTTCGATTTGTGCCCCACCTCACTCCCTAGGCCTGGCCTGTGGGTGACATCGACAGATTTCCCGCTTATTGTTTGATCTGGGGCCACACAGGGCGGAGTTCCTTCACTGACATGGCCCTTGTCCTGTGGTCTGTGGGTCGGAGGTGTGCTGGCTTCAGGAACCATTTGGTCCTCTGGGGCTATAGTCTGAGTACCTTGAGTTGGACTCATGATGGACATTGTTTTGGACAGTTCGTTAGTCATTCACCAGTGTGCTTTGAGTGACCACTGGGCGCTGGGTACAGAGGACATATCATCCGTGGGGTCTTATGTCTCAAGCACGGTACAGCCCTGTGAGAGACTCATGACGGGCCAGAGGCTGCAGAGGAGACAGTGGTTTGGCTTTAACCCCCCCCCCATCGTCCCTCCCCCATGCTGTCATTGTCAGGCATCAGCAGTAGAAGTGTTCTGCACCCCACTTGGGGCTTGTGTATCTCCTGTGCACACAGTCACCCACTGTCCGAATTCACCAGGCCCTGCCAGGGAGCAGATGTCAGAATGGAGTCGCAGTGCAGTGGGATCAGGCAGGCACACTGGCTCAGGTCTCTTGTGGTTTGGGCAACAGCTTTGAGTCGCCAGTGCTCCGCTCCTTCTGGTTAGGTCTGTGATGGCATTCTCTCCATTTTACACACGGAGGTTCCAAGTGGAGGGAGCCTGCCCAAGGCCCGCCCCATGTCGAGGGTGGGGTCGGGGAACCAGCAGATTTCAGAAAGTTTCTGCCTGACTCCGGCATGTATTATTACCCACTTTGCAGAGAAGGAAGCCAAGACTTGAAGCTGTTCATTGTGATACAATGTACGCCATACAAAACCCCCTCCTGTTGTGGGTCCAGCAACCCAAGCCCATTCACACTGCTGTGTGACTCATCTCCAGAGCTGCAAAATCCGCTAGAGCTGAAACGCTGTCCCCACAGGAAACAACTTTCCACGCCCTCCTCCCAGCACCCTACAGCTGCCTCCCATTCTACCTTCTACATCTTAGTTCGACTCCTCTAGGAACCTTCACATAGAGAACCACACATTGACTGATTTCATTCAGCGAAGTGCTATCCAGACCTGTCCGTGTGCAAACAGGAATGGGCATGTCCTTATTTATTTATTTTGTTTGTTTGTTTGTTTTTTGATGCAGAGTTTCTCTGTGTGACCCTGTCTCTGTCCTAGACCTCACTCTGTAGACCAGGCTGGCCTCGAACTCACAGACACCCACCTGCCTCTGCCTCCTGAGTGCTGGGATCAAAGGCGTGCGCCACCACCGCCGGGCGATTTCCCTCTTTGTAAAGGCAAAGCAATGGTTTCCCGTGTACAGACGCCCTTTGTGGCATCATCTGTGGCATCGGGGTTCCTTCCACCTTCTGTGATGGCTGCTGCCGAGAATGTGGTGTGCCAGTACCTCTTTTCTGTCTTTGGGGGCGCAAAGGTAGACTGTCTTCCGGCAGTGGGGTGCCAGGATCTGCTTTGTTCCTCCTCCCAGACGAACTCAGCTGGGCAGGGGTCCTGGGAGAAGCCTGAGTGCTGGCTTGGTTATCCTCCAGAGACAGAGGCCAGCAGTGGTCACTGCCCGTCGGACTCAGTGCTGTGATCAATGACTTGGATATCATCGTCTGACAGGGAGTGGGCGTCTCCTGACTGGCTCCCTCAGCCCCTAGCAAGTCTTTGCCTTGGGGACATGTAGACAGGGACATACTGCCTCCTTGTGCACTAAGGTCTGATGACAGTCCAGTGACATCCCACTGGATGCCACACTGACATCAAGAATGTGGGTGTTCCAAGGAGAGAGGTGGCTCAGCGGCGAAGAGAAGTGACTGATGATCTAGAGGACCTGGGTTCAATTCCCAGGCCGTCTGGTGTCTGATCACCCCAGGATTTAAAAAAAAAAAAAAAAAAAGAGTGTGGGTGTTCCAAGAGTAGACCAGCTGTGGTGTGGTCTAGGTCTTTTGTTATGTGATTGGCTCCATCCTCTCCCACTTGCATGGTCATCACAGATGTGGGCAATTGGTTCCCCTGGACCTTCTCATTCATTAAAACAGTAACGTGTGTAGCTGTGTCTTGAGGTGGCGGGCACTGTCCCGTGTGTTAACCCACCGGAACATTTCATTTCTGAGTAAAATGCCAAGGTTGAGGGCTGGTGAGTCTCCCCACCCCCTCCCCTTCCCTCTCTCCACCAGCAGTCAGTCCATAGCTCATAAAAGGGGGAAGGGGGAAGCGGGGAGGGAGAAGAACAGGATCTACCAACCTCAAGAAAAGGCGGGTCCTCTCAGGTCAGACTCATCCGGGACAGGAGCAGCCTTGCTTTGGAGGTATGAGTTCACTGTCAGAAGGAGCCAAGAGGTGGGAATGACCAGGCAGAAGCTCCTGGAGGTCTCGGCCAGCGTTTGTAAAACCTGAGAAGCAGAGCCTAGGGCTGACGTCCCCGCACACCACCAGGAACCACTCAGAGGCCCTGTGGACACTGTGGGTACACATCTGCAGGCATTTCTTTTCTTCTGTAACTGGGAAAAGACGGGGTGATGATAGAGGCGGTGCTCCTGTGTGTTTGGGGATCAGAGGACCTGGAGATTCATTGCTGGGACCCAGAGCCTTGACGGTTCTCCATGACACCAGCTTTTAGATTCCATCCCTGAACCTTGTTAGTTTGGGAACCTTGAGCTAGGCCTCTGTGTACTCAATCTGAGATGGATCATCAAGTGTCTTGTAGGACTGGAGGTAGAAGGACACATGATGGGTGCTAGAACCTGGCTCATGTGGCCTCTGGAGCGACGTGGCCTCTGCTCCCATCTGGCTGTTACCCTCTGCTGTTGGCTGCACAGACATCATTCACCTTGGGTTCTCACTGACCCCTCTTCTCATATCGGTCCCATATTTTTTTTCTTTTTTTAGATTTATTTATTATGTATACAATGTTCTGCCTGCACGCCAGAAGAGGGCACCAGATCTCATTACAGATGGTTGTGAGCCACCATGTGGTTGCTGGGAATTGAACTCAGGACCTCTGGAAGAGCAGCCAGTGAGTGCTCTTAACCGCTGAGCCATCTCTCCAGCCCCCAGCCCCATATTTTCATCTTGCCCACTTTACCCCCTAAATATTTATTTTTCCTGCTTCGGCAGCTGCCCTTCTTTACCTCTCCGCAGCTCTCATGTGGAAAAGGCCAACAGCTTAAGTGGCTTCCCTTCCTAGCCATCTGTCCTCTGCATTGTCACCATGGTGACCATGATGGTGATGCTGGTGACCATGCTGATGCTGGTGACTATGATGATGGTGACTATGAACGTGATGGTGACCATGATGGTGACGGTGATGCTGGTGACTATGATGATGATGGTGCCCATGATGGTGATGGTGACCATGATGGTGATACTTTGGTGGTGATGGTGACTATGATGGTGATATTAAGAACGATGGTGACGGGATTGGAGAGATGGCTCAGTGGTTAAGATCACCGGCTGCTCTTCTGGATTAATTCCCAGCACCCACATGGCAGCTCATGACTGTCTGTGACTCCAGTTCCAGGAGATCCAATGCCCTCTTCTGGTCTGTGTGGACACTGCACGCACATGCATGTACCTCCAGAAACACATAATTAAGAAATAAAATAAAATACCCTATATGTGCCATCATGGCGCCTCCATGTTGTCTGGGTGAGGGGAGGCAGGTGGCTGAGGATGGAGCCCAGGGCCTCAAAAAAAAAAAAAAAAAAAAAAAAAAAAAAAATAAAGGTTGTGACTATGATGGTGCTTTTCTGGTGATGTGATGATGGTAGCAGGTAACAGTGGTTACAGTGTGAGTGGTTGTGCTCACAGTAGCGGTGCTGCTAATAGTGGTTACGTGGGAAGAGGCAGTGACAGCCCCTGCCTAAGCACTTCTGGGAGGAAATGTGAGCCTCAGCATTAGCAGAGAAGCAGCACTGAGGTCTTCTCTATCAGGGACTTGGAAACCCTGGGTGCTGGAGGTTGCTAGTTAGCTTTGCCGCTTGATGGCGGATCACACTTGGAGCTTCAGTGTCCTGTCAGTGATGGAAAGAGGTGCACATCGGAAGGGAAGCACTGTCTTGAGTGGCGGCGGAAGGACTTTGGAAGCCGCCGTTGCTGTTCCTTATGCCCTTGAGGATACAGTGCTGTTGTGTGTCGGTGTAAAGGAGAAGCCACAGCTTTACCATTCCTAAGCTCGCCAGGGTTGCCGCCTAACGGGGAAGTGTGCTATGCTTCCGGAGGGAAACCCCTCAGAAGCCCCGTAGAGCTAGGAACAAGGGAACTCGGAACGTGGGGCGCTGCCGCAGTCTTTCTAAGTCTTATAACAACCATGGCGCCTTTGTCACCTAACAACCACAACACATCCCAGCGCAGTGTCTAGGGTGCGGAGGGTCTGTCTGTCCTTCTGCCTACGCCTGTAGCTCTGTCGGTGGCTATGGGCAATGTTGAGGTTCTAAGGTGAAGTACCCGCAGTCGGGTGTATCTTAATGTGATTTGTCTGAAAAATTAAAGTACTCAGTGAAGAAACAGTGAGATAAACAGTTCTTGATAAATCATGGAGCAAAATGTAGGTATTCATAAGCAAATACAAGGTGTTCTGGGAACTTCCGCCATCACTTCTAAGAACAAGCGGCCATAGATTTTTAACTGAGATATGCTCTCTGTGACCAGGATGAAGGCTTCACCCAGGTCCCTCAGCATCACCACGAGCATCTTCATCACAACAGGCCCCTGATTCCCTGCATCTGTCTACCGACAAGTGCCTGGTGTCTCCCCACCCAAAGAGGGTCTCCCCACCTTCACCATTAGGTGCAGGGCTCTGTATGCCACATGCTACCCATGATATTTGGCACCTCTGGGGTTTGAGAACCCTGGCTCTGGTTAGGGTACACCCTTGGTCTGGACACCTGAAAAAGTGGGAAGGAGATGGTCCTGCTTCTTGAACCTTTGTTGGTTCTTTTCTCTTGGGAGGTTGGTAGCAATGATAATTGTGACGGAAGAGATGATAGTGATGTTGAAGTGATGGATTCTGATCAAGTGGTGACTGCTGAGGGTGGTAGTGATGGAGATGATTGATGGGAGGTGATGATGGTGATGATTGATGGGAGGTGATGATGGTGATGATTGATGGGAGGTGATGATAATGGAGATGATTGATGGGAGGTGATGGTGATGGTTGATAGAGATGATAATGATATGATGATGGTGATAGTGATGATGATTGATGGAGATGGTGATTATGGCGATAATGGTGATGGCTGATAGAGATGATGTTGATGATTGATGGGGACAGTAATGATGCTAATGATGGTGATGGCTATGGTGACGATGCTGATGGTGGAGATGGTGGTGATAACAATGGTGATGATGATGACTGATGGAAAGGATGGTGTGGTGGTGATAAGTGATAGGAGATGATGGTGGTAATGATAGTGATGATGGTAATACTGATGATGATGATTATGATTATGATTATGGAGAAATGATTAGCATAATACTGATGGCAGTCACACTTTACTAGTGTCAGGAAGGATTGAGGAGATTCACAGATAAGAGCCCTGTATTAGTCAGGTTTCTCTAGAGGAACAGAACTGGTAGAATGAATCTCTCTATATATAGATCGGGGGATTTATTAGAATGGCTTATAGGCTGTGGTCCAGCTAGTTCAACAATGGCTGTCTACCAAGGGAAGTTCCAAGAATCCGGTAGCTGATCAGGCCATGAGGCTGGATAACTCTTCTGCACATGCCGTAATCCTGATGAAATAGGCTCTGATTGCCAGTGAGGGAATGGGCTTGTCAGCGAGAGCAAGCAGGCAAAGAGAGCGAGCTTCCTTCTTCCCCGTCCTTTATAGAGGCTGCCAGCAGAAGGTGTGACTCTCCAGACTAAAAGTGGGGCTTCCCACAGGTGTGCCCAGCTGTTTGGTTTTTAGTTAATTCCAGATGTAGTCAACTTGACTACCAAGAATAGCCATCACAGGCTCAGTTCTAGAACCGGGAATTCCTCCCCCACTTACGCAAGGCACGGAACCCTCTTGAGCCTGTTTCCCTGTCTGTAGACTAGAAACAGTCACAGTTTCACAAGCTCTAAGGCCCATGCAGTTGGTAGTGTTTTATCATAACTCAAGACTACACTGGATTTTTTACAAGTTAAAAATAATCTTTTTATTGTAAGCTGATGCCTAGGTACAGAATACCATACAAACCCAGCGTGTGGCTTAATGAATCATCTCACAAACAACACCTATGCCAAGCACTGGAACTCTGTCAGCAACACTCAAAGCCTCCCACAAAATGACCCCCAGCCACTGCTGAAGAAACTGTCCTGTCTTTTTATATTAACTGCTTCTCTTGAAATATTCTAGGTGTTTTCTCACCCCAAAGTATATTTCTAGGCACAATTGTTCAGGCTGATCCTATTAAACAACTGGATGTTTTTAAAACGTTCTTAACCCAAGGCCCCTCATCTGTTCTGTCCTTTCTTTTCCATTTTGTGCGTACATGTACGTGATATGTGTCATATATGTACATGTGTGTGATGTATAGGCAAGTATGTGCTTATGTGGAATGAGTGTGCATCCATTAGTGTGATCTCAGAGGTCAAAGGACATCAGTGTCTCACTCGAATATGAGGCTCATTTTTCAGCTGGGCTTTCTGGCCAGTGAGCTCTCCCAATCCTCCAGACCGCAGCACTGGGGTAACAGGTGTGTGTATGTGTGTTACGTGGGTACTGGGGATCTGAACCCGGGTCCCCATGCTTGCGCACTGAGCGCTGTTACTTTGTCTGAACCACTCCCACGCCCGTTATCTTTTCTTTGTAATTTATTTGTTAAAACAGCCTGGGACATTCAAATGTCAGACTTCTGAAAACTTGACTTTTGATCAACTTTATTCTGTTGGTGCAGTTCAGTGTGCTCTTTTACCCACTGCATTTCCTATCCCTAGACTCTGGCAAAGCCACAGGTGCTGTGTGCCAACGCTAGACGCATAATAATGTTGACTATACTTGATTACTTTTTTAAGAAAATTATCGATTGTGTGTATGGGTGTGCCACGGCTGGCATATGGAGGTCATAGGACAATTTGTGGGAATTGGTTCTCTTTGCACCATGTGGGACTTAAACTGAAGTTGTCCAGTGTGGCAGCAAATACTTTCCTGGCCCCTAACTGTACTTGATTTTATTCTGTAGCTCTATAGCAGGAGGGAAACATGGTTCCAGTTCGGTCTCAAGTGGTTGTCGTTTGAATGTTTCTGTTTGTCAGTGTTGGGGATGTTTAGGCTAGATCTTACAGCGATTCTTTAAAAAAAAAAAAAGAGTTTAAAAATTTACACACAAAAGGTCTGAGGATATAACTTAGCGATAATAGAGACTTGTCTAGCATGAGTGAGGCTCGCTAGGTTCAATCCTCAGAAGGGGAGAGAGACAGAGAGAGAGAGAGACAGAGACAGAGACAGAGACAGAGACAGAGACAGAGAGATTATCTATCACGCCTCTCTTCCTGCCCCGTGGTCTGTTAGTCTGTTGTTTGGGATGGACCCCTGTGCGAGCTCTTCCAGACTTCCCCCTGGCTCTGAAGAGGGGGCTCCTCCTCCCTGTCTTTGCTCGGTTTCTTCCCACTGCAGTCTCCTGCCTGCACCAGTGAGTGCCCTGAGCGCAGGGCCTAGAGACGGGACGGGACTTCCCTGGGAGCCACCAGTGCCGGCTAGCTTTACAGAGCACTGCTGGGCCGTCGGAAGGCCAGCCCACCCCTTTGCCATTGTGGGTTACTAAGGCCTGTTCTCACCCCATTTGCCTGTGCACACATCTCCATCCAAACCCAGACTTACGCTTTCCTCTGGAGTGTTGCCTTGTGCTGCTGCTGGCTCCCGTCCATCACGGTGTGGATGCCGTTTCATTCTTGAATTCTCCCCTCAGTCCCAGGTGCCTCCATCCTCACTAACCCTGCTACTCTGTAACTTGCCTCTCATGAGCCACTTAAAAGGCAAACAGTGCTCTACATGAAAACCCAAATTTCCACTGCCTTCTAGAAGGCTTGTTAGCTATAATTCCCAGAAACGAAGTCTGAAATTAATGGCAATCAATAGCCTCGTCTGATGTGAGATGCCTTTCCCAGTCTAGGTTTGTATATGGACCCCGTGGCCGATGCTGCGTGGGGGGAGCCTTGCAGGACAAGCCAGGTGGTCTGGTGTGTGGAGGAGCGAGGAAGACATGGGCTTGGTGAGATCCAGGCAGCCCTGCACACTCTTAGTGTAATTGAACTTCCCAGCCTCGGCTTCCTCATCTGTGAAATGGGTTTAGCGGTATCGGTGATGAGGGGTTGTGGAGGAAGGTGATGGTGACCGGCACCTACTGTTGGTGCTCAGAGCTTGCTCTAGACTCCTTTACACTGTCCGGTTGTCAAACCATTTGCTCCCTTTCCCCATGAGGTGGACGATGGCCAGACGCTGCTGGGGGGCAGGGGTGGTCTCTGGGCAGAACCGCAGGCGCAGAGGGAGGAGTGTTATGGTCTAGGTCACACCTGGCAGAACTGGGTGAGAGCCAGGTGAAGACCACACTCCTGCTCCCTCTAGAGTGGTGATGAAGGGGGTTGGCATTTGCCAAGAAACAGATCAGCCGGGGGCCATGTGGGAATCCTGGAGTCCCCAGGGCAGCACAGCCTGTCCTGGGCAGTGGGGTACTGTGTGAGGCGAGTCATTTCCACAGCAGGATTGCCATGGTAACGGGTGCATTTACACTAAATCTCATTCATGGCCACCCCTTTTGTGGATCTCTGGTCCAGAATTCTCAGAATCACTCCCTCCTGTCCTTGAGCAGCGTGTCCCGGGTCCTGCAGAGGAGCGTTGTGTGTGGCCATGGGGATGACGGCGGTCCTCCCTCCCCCCAGAAAGAGCACAGGTGTGGGCCAGGCCTAGCGGAGACTCGTTCTGACCCAGTCCCACTCCATGCCATCAGAAGCGCCATGCCATCACCGGGCGTCTCTGACTCTTGGTCCCCTCCTCTGCGGCATGTGCCCAGTCCGTAGGCTGTGTGTTCACAGGTCCAGCGATTCTGTACGTACACTTGCTGAATGCCCAGGCGCTGGGGGAGGTGCCGGGCAAATCCAGATCTGGAGGCCTAGGGCCTGCCCTCAGCAGGTTCAAAGCTAAAACGGAGGCATTGCATCTGTGTAGACCACCTTGGGGAGAGAAGGGGGATTTTTCAAGGAGCTGCCAGCCTCACCAGTGGCTGCTGAAGAAGTGTCTCCTGAGCCGGGCGGTGGTGGTGCATGCCTTTAATCCCAGCACTCGGGAGGCAGAGGAAGGCGGATCTCTGTGAGTTCGAGGCCAGCCTGGTCTCCAAAACGAGTTCCAGGAAAGGTGCCAAAGCTACACAGAGAAATCCTGTCTCGAAAAACAAAAACAAACAAACAAAAAAAGTGTCTCCTAAGATGCTGGAAGTGACACAGGAAAGGTGTTTGTTAAAGGGCCAGGCCAGGCCAACTCCTTACCTTCCTCTTTCTTCCCTCTCTCCCTCCTCTCTCCTTCTCTCCCTCCTTCCTTCCTCTCTCTTCCAGGTTCCAGGTCTCTCTTACTTACTTCCCTTCTCTTTCTCAGCCTGGTTGGACAACCAAGCCTGGTCTTTCTCAGATTCCTTTTTTCTTTTGCCTTTGGTCCCAGAGACAAACAGCCGGCCACCCTACCCTCAGTCCCCACCCCCTCCCTCACCCAAATCTACAGACAGCAGCTCCAGAGAAGCCAACAAAGCTTGAGAGTTAGTTATTTATTTCTCGTTCTGCAGAAATGTTTATTCGAAGGCAGGAGGCAAGGTGGAATGGTTTGATTTGATTAGCAAGTCTAAATGTATTAGCCACAAGACAGAAACGATATTACAATTAGTGCTAATTAGCCATGCTGATGACTCCAAGCTCAGCGCGGGGTGGCAGATGTTGGTTCCTGGTCCTGGGTTAACCTGAGAGGGCACGGTCCCCTTGTGAAGTGTCTCGGTTCCCTGGGGTGTCCGACCCTGGACCAATTATGGTCAAGACTGAGTAAAAGCTAATTAGTCACGTTGGAGAGACTCAGGTGCGGGACTTTATAGTTGTGTGTAAAGTGACTCCACGGTGCTTAAGGAGGCAGAGGGGCCAGGGCCTGTGCAACCCCGAGCTTCCAAGCCACCCTGAATTAGCACCATCAGCGACAGGGGCTTCCTTTGTACCCTCTTATCTCTCTCTCTCTTTCATCTTTGTGTGTGCGCGAGCGCACGCATGCACGTGTGAGCTCGCATGAGAGCGCCACAGTCCACGTGTGGCGGTCAGAGGACCCCTGTAAGCATTGGTTCTTGTCTTCCACCTTGTTTGAGATGGGATCTCTTATTGTTTATTACTTTGTACACTAGACTGGCTGGCCTGTGAACCTGGGAGGGGTGGGATTCTCTCTCCGCCTCCTGTCTTGCCATAGGCCAAGAAGGAGTACAGACACAGACTGCCGTGTCCAGCTTTCTGTGTATGCTGAGGATTTGAACGCAGGTCTTCAGGCTTGTGCCACAAACATTGTACTCACTGCCTTTCCCCAGCTTTGCACTCCAGTCTTTACAAATCTTTATTGTACATAGCACAGCCCTCCCCCCCACCCCCGAAACCTTATTGTTCCATGCACTGAAGGCTGTCTCCAAAGGCGAGGTCTGTGCTGTGCCTCTCAGCACAGGCCTGGACTGAGGTTGTTCCATTTGTTAGATGTGTGGTGGTGCCGAATATATATATATATATCTGAGTCAACCTAAGAGCTACAAGATCACATCTTCACACACACATTAATTTACTTCAGCGAGGTGTGCCCATGACCCCAAACATGGGTGAAGAGGACCCCATATTTCCCCCCTACCAGGATTCCTAGTTAACACCAGAGTCAGATGGGCAAACGTCCTACAGAGAGAAGACATCAGGTCCCCGTTTCAGGGGCTGGCGAGAGGAAATGGTTGTACAACATTGTGTGTGTGTGTGTGCGCACACATGCGCTAAATGCCACTTAATGATGTGTTTGTAAAAGGCAAATGAAATGCACCTTTCACCTGATTTAAAGGGTTATATTTAGACGCTGTGATGGAAGTCTGGACTGTCAACTTTAGAAGGCTGAGAGTCACCTAAGAGGGGGGAGTAAAGCATACCTCTGGGTGTGTTTGTGGCTGTGGTGGTGTGAACAGGTGTGGCCCCCATAGCCTCGTGTGTTTGAATGCTTGGCCATAGGGAGTGGCACTCTTAGGAGGTGTGGCCTTGTTGGAGAAAGTATGTCACTGTGGGGACAGGCTTTGAGGTCTCCTATGTGCTCAAGCCATGTCCAGTGGAGCAGTTCACTTCCTGTTGCCAGCAGATCAAGATGTAGAACTCTCAGCTCCTTCTCCAGCACCATGGCTGCCTGCCTGCTGCTATGCGTCTCATCATGATGATAACGGACAAAACCTAAGACACTGTGAGCCAGCCCCGATGAAATGTTTTCCTTTATAAGAGTTGTTATGGTCATGGTGTCTCTTCTCAGCAATAAAAACCCTAACTAAGATAGCGATGCTGTGGCTGTGTCCAGAGTGGGTTGACGTGTGGGGCAACAAGTCAGGAAGACCTTTCCACGTGGGCAGTAACATACAATAGACTGGGGCCTGGATGGAATAAAAATGGGGAACTGATACAGCCAGTCATTGTGGGCTGGTGTGGGCCAGTGTGGGCTAGCGTGGACCAGCGTGGGTCAGTGTGGGCATGTTCCACTCTTTTTGAGTGAGTTGTCTGCTGTGACTGCTATCGCCTGTGACGTCAGACTCCAGCTTCTTCAGCTCTTCTGTGAACTCACACCCGTGACTCCAGAGAGCTTCCAGGCCTTGCAGACCAAGGCTGCATCATCGGCCTCTCATTTGGAGACCCCCAGCTTCCCTTAATTGGGGTATTGTGACTTTTCAGATGTTAGGCATTTTATCATTTTGATCTGCAGTATAAAGTAGAATGTGTCTACATTTATAGAGCATGCAGGTGTGGGCATCAGCGTCCAGGGTGAGAGTCAGATGTGTAGCCTGTAGACTCTGGCACCTCTGGCTTTCTGGGGAAGGCTGTGTAAGTTTCAGAGACACGGTGGGAGACCAGTGTGTGAAATCAGCTTTGTCAACCGCAATGTAAGCTGTAACTCGTCTTTTCTCCTTGGAATGTCATAAACAAGATACTTTTAAGTTTTGTCTTTAATCAAGCTAAAAAATGTGGAAGCGAAGGAAAATGGATGCGCGCCCTCTCCTGGGTAAGCTCGGAACGGAGCCTGGCAGCCGTAGGTGGAAGTGCCCCAAGTTGGTGGCCTGATCTCTAAGCACCACGGACAGCTCCAGAACTGCCTTGGTCTGAGTTGGCCTAGTACCACGGACAGTTCTGGGACCAAGGACAGCTACTCCGCTTCCTCTAGGAGGCTCTGCCTCAGAGCCCAGCTTGTACTTAGAGCGGGTGGATAGTCGTAAACCTCTTCTGCTGTCAGAGGGAAGGAATGAAGAATGGTGGAGCGTGGGATGAGTGTAAGCAGGACAGGGAGGCACCTGGGCTGTCCTGAGTGTTGACCTCTAGTGAGTGATGACAGGGTCGCACACTTTCCAGGGTGGCTGTGGATAGGCAGGAGCAGAGCGGGCAATGTGGTGAGCCAGAGCCCGCTCCAGAGGTGGTAGCCAAGGCCAGGCAGGTGCCAGTGTCCTTTGGGCTGGACTCCCTCAAAGGGGCTGGGCTGCTGGAGAGAGCTGAAGTGTCCTCGATCCCTAGAAGAGATGGGCTTGGTACACAAGGTGGACTTCTGGAAGATCCTCTGCACTCTTAAAGGCCCTAGGCTGAGGATGTGGGGAGCCAGGGGGAGGAGGTGTGAATAGAGTAGAAGGAGGCGGGGAATCAGCTTTCTGGAGAGTTGGGCAGGCTGTGGCTTCACGCTGGGAGAGGGAGAGGCGGAGGGGATTCTCTAGGCTTTAAATCCGACAACATTCATTTGTTAATTCATGTTTCATTTTGATTTACTTGCTCAATGATTGGGTGCTGAGCAGTGTTATATGATCGAAACTTTCAATAACGGGGAAATGCTCTGCTATTTGCTGATATGTCTATATCGCCAGCCGCCACCCAGGGCTTATTAAATCTAAATCACGTTCACACTCGGCAGCTCCGATTTGAACAGCAAACCTAGCACGGGCGGGAGATGGATGTCTGCACGCCTGTCTCCTCTCTCTGATTCTCGCTTGATTTGCACGCAGTACCGCATGGGGCCCCCCCCGTCCCTAGCCCTGCAACCGGGCTTTCGCGCCTGAGCTTGTCTGACACCGAAATAGGACATTGTGTTTGAGTGTAGGACCTTGCACCATGTGGTGAAGCTAAAATCTGGCTGTACAGACCATTTGCCCTCGCCTCTGTCCATTTTGACAGGGTCTCACAGAACACTCTGGGCAAAGAACAGCAATCTTGTATTGCTGTCTGGACTCCCCAGCTCACAAGCTCTTGGTGCCTCTGAGGCAATGGGGGGAGGGGTCAGCCCGAGCCGGCCAAGAAACGGTCTCCCCCTAAGCTCCTGGCATGGGTGTATCAGTGTTACAAACATAGGCACCCTGCATTGGCCCTGCTCACTCTACCTAGGTCGGTCCTGGGGATGGCTTAAGAACTGTTTCATAGCACCTCAACCCAGACTTCACTGTGACAGGCTAGGTCTTCCTTGGCTCGTTACCCAGCTTCTGGGGACAGGAGCTACACATTTTCCTCTCTTGTGTTCCCGCTGTACCTCCTGTGGTACTTTATCAAAGCTAGGGGGACACAGTAGGGGCTCCCTATGTGTTGGTGTGTGCAATAGGTGCTCCATGTGTGCCAACATATTTCAGAATGGCTGCCCCCCCCCTCCTTCTACTAAGCATGAGAGGATTTTTTCCCCCTGTGATCGTCACTTAATTTTTTTTTAAACATTTTTTATTTATCTGGGGGTATGCACATGTGGAGGTCAGAGGTCAACTTGAGGGAACCGGTTCTCTCTCCCTGTGTGGGCTCTGGGGGTCAAACGTAAGCCCTAGGGCTTGGCAGTCAATGCTTTTAGCCACCGAGCTGTCTTGTTATCTCTGGTCTTCACTTTGAGACTCTAGGCCAGGGGTTCTCAATCTTCCTAACACTGTGACCCTTTAATACAGTTCTTTATGTTGTGGTGACCCCCAGCCATAAAATTACTTCCGTTGCTACGCCGTGACTGTAATTTTGCTACTGTTCTGAATCATAATGCAAATATCTGTGTTGTCTGATGGTCTTAGGTGGCCCCTATGAGAGGGTCCTTCTACATCCAAAGGGGTTGTGACCCACAGGTTGAGAGTCACTGCTCTAGTGGTGTTTCTGGAGGTGAACTCAGGCTCTGCCCCGGGAGGCTTTATCTCAAACTAGTATACACAGCTTCTAGCGCTTCCTTACCTGTTCAGTCCTTGGCTTGAGTGGCCTGTGTCTGCAACGAGCTGAGATTTTGACCAGTGGCCTCTCCAGTCTGGAGATTTGCTTTGTGCTCTCTGTTCTCTGAATCTAGGAGAAGCCACTGGGCTTCAGTTTTCTCAGTGTTCTCTTCTTTTGGGGGTAGCGACTTATAGACTCCTCTTTGCCTATTTGGAGGCCCTTGGTACAGACAGGATGGCGACCAGCAGGCCCAGGTCCCCGAATGAATGCAGCCTCCAGGGGCTGCCGTATTCAAGTCGGGTTCCCAGACTCCTCCTCCTGAAGACGGTGATCACTATGATGATGGGAGCTAGTCAGGTTGGCACCAACCCTGGCAACAAGCTGAGAGTCCTCACCAGAGTGGAAGCCTGTGGCAGGCATCTGGTGTTGAGCTAGCTGAGGACAACCAGCCTGGTGACGTGGGTGTGTCCTGCCTTCCTCTTCCCTCCTCCCTCCTTCCTCTTTCCTCTTCTTCTTCACATCCTCCTCCTTCTACCACGTACCAGGCCCGTGGTAGTGCTCAATTGCTAGGTCTCTCTCTGTCTCTGTCTCTGTCTCTCTGAGAGAGAGAGAGAGAGAGAGAGAGAGAGAGAGAGAGAGAGAGAGAGCGAGAGCGAGCGAGCTTGGGGAAGGACCAGGGTAGGATTGCTCTGCTGGGATGGAGTGTGAAGGAGGTATTTGTTGACTGGGGTTTTTGGTGCCTGGTGCATAGCTTCCTGTTGTACTTAGGAGAGGGTGTTTTATTGTTTGTTTGGGTTTTTTGGTTTTTTTGGCATGTGGCTCTTCAAGGCTTTCTCTTCACTTGGAGGAAATATTTAGAATGGAACTCATTATCCGTTTTTCCCAAAGTCAAGCCGATGAGTTCTTAATCCCCTTCTATATCTTCATTAGGACATCAAAGCTGTGGACCTGGGGAAGACATGTTGGATCATGGTGTCTGTAAGAAGGGAGGGAGAGCAGAGGAATTTGAATTTCAAAGCCCAGCTTTTATCTCTCATTAATGTTTTCTGCAAGGATTCTCCCAAGACCAGCCATCCTTCAGTAGGGGAGCACCCGAGAGACCGAGAGTCCAAACAGTGCTGTCTCTGCCTGATGAGGTGTGCAGTGTGGACAGTGTGGGTGACTCACGGGGGTCCATGCCAATGGGGATCGAGTGGCTGGCCCAGGAAAGTCAAGACCACACACTGGTTGAGGTGCAGTGCATGCTATTTGGTATTCCTCTGAGCCTGCTCTCTCTGAGAGGACAGAGGAACCAATACAAGCTCCCTGTACAGTGAGCAGGCCGGCAGGCATGGTACCGGAGCAGTAACTGAGAGCTTACGTCTTCTGATCCCCAAGCATGAGGCAAAAAGAGAGCTAACTGGGAACGGCTCAAGCTTTTGAAACCTCAAAGCCCACCCCCAGTGACACACCTCCTCCAACAAGGCCACACCTCCTAATCCTTCCCAAACAGTTCCACCAACTAGAGACTTAAAATTCAAACATAGGAGCTGTGGGGGGGGGGCGTGGCTTGAGGGCTATTCTCATTCAAGCCACCAGAGTGTGGAAGTTGCGCTTCCCTCCCTGACAGCCAGGGCTGTACCACAGAAGGTTCAGGGGGCAAGGGCTGCAGGAAGATCAGATTCCAAAATCTGATCCCCCAAGGAATCAGGCAGAGAGCAGCACTCAGGAAATCAGAGTCAGAAGCCGGGGCGAGGAAGATGTGTGATGGAGAATTAAGGGACCAGCAGCAACAGGAGTGTCTGAGGTCTCTACTGAGGTCTCGGCTAAGGGGATTGATTGGCAGTGGAAGTCGGGGAAATGGGAAGTGTCTGTCCAGAGCCCAGATGAAACTGCAGAGTGCAGCTTGAAGAAAAGTGGCTGTCTCTAGCAAAGGGCACAGCAAAATCCGTGACCATTGATGTTTGAGAATGCGGGATTTCCTAAGACCCTCAGCATCTGGGGAGAGCGAATGCATGGTCAGTTAGGAAAGATGCTGGAGTCTGCGCTCCCCGCCCCCCCAGCAGCTCCCAAAGCGGGCGCCCTCAGCCCTGCACCAGAGCGTAGAGGGTGCAACTTGCAACCTAGTTCTGCTTATGATCTTGTAAAACTCCTCCGGAGCGTTTGCTTCACTTGGCCTTTCTCAGTGAGCCCCAGCCAGATGCTCACCTAAAATAAGGGAGAAAAAAAAAATGGGAATCTGAGTGCAGGAAAGGAATTCCACCGCCTTCGGGGAAGCCCATGCATGTGATGAGGCCTCTGTCCGGGTCTTGGAAGAGTCCCTGCATGTTCGCACAAGAGAGGTCACTGGACCAGGGAAGTTAGGAGGGAGCACAAAGAGCAGAAAACCAAGCTGGTGAAAGCTCAGGCATGGGAAAGCAGTTGGTGAGGACAGGAGGCCGACTCCTGAGGCAGTGCATGCATTATTTAAACTCAAGTCTAGAGTCCTTTTGAAAGTGCTCTTTGGATCTGGGAGCAGACATGATGCACCAGCCCTTCTGCACAAATGCGCTTCTCCCTCAGCAGTGAATGTGGAACTGACCCCAGAGCTTCCTAAGGGTTGCAGGAAGTGAATACAAACAAGGATGTTCCCAAGGAGCTGATCCGAACTTCTGGGTTGCCATGAGCTTGGAAACTGCCCCTTCTACAGAGGTCAGGACTGAAGTAGAGTCGGCGGGAGACACCATGACATTAGGGGTTGGGAGGGTGTCCAGAGGTGCAAGGGTAGAAGAATGTACAGGAGCTATACATACAGTTCTTGAGGAGGGTGGGTATCTGGCTCTGGGACTGTCATGTGGGCGATGGTCACCAGCTGCAGCTCCCAAGACCAGAAAGCAGGCTGAGACAAAGATGGTCATGGACTGCTGCTGCAGTGGCCGCCTCCGTTCTCTTCCCTGAGTGTGGGCAAATGATTTATTTGTGAGCACTCCCAAGTCCTTCATGAGTATCTGGGTATCATCAGAGAACTCCACCCTAGTTCATGTACCCTGATGACAGAGATTGGAGTTTCAGAAGAGGAAGTCCCCACTGGGTATTATCTTCTCTCCTCCGTTCTTTCTTAAAAAAAAAAGGGGGGGGGGGCTTCAAAAGTGAAACTCCTGTGTTGGGTGATCCTGAGTGGTAGGTGGTCCCCAGAGACCACCCGTAACTTCATTCAGGCTCAAGCTGGCATCCTGCCTGAGTCTGCATGGGGCAGTGTGGAGTGGTCCTTCAAGATGGCCACCTTCCACAAGCCTGACATAGCCAACTCCTGAAGGCAGGCAGCCACCTCTCAGACCCTTGGCTGACTGGGAAACCCCAATACTTCAGCCATTAAGCTAAGTAAATTGCCACCCACAATGAGTAAATTAAATATTGATGATTTCATTGACGATTAGATTTAATTTACAGTCTCTTTCTAGGACTCTGGTAGGGCTGAGGTGGCTTACTGATGGATCCTGGCTGTTGTCCTGTGAAGAGTTGAGTAGCAAGGGAAAGACATTTGTCAGCATAAGGTCAGGGACACCCTCAGGGACCCTGATCTTAGTTGTTAACTCGACATGAACTAGAGACACCTGGGAAGAGGGAACTTCATCTGAGACATGGCCTCCATTGGCCTGTGGCCATGTCCGGAATTCTCTTGATTACTGATTGATGTAGAAGGGCTCAGTCCACTGTCAGGGATGCTTTCCCTGGGTAGGTGGACCTTGGCGGTGTAAGAGATACTTGAAAGTGAGGGGCTAGAGCTGCATTCCTTCAGGGTCTCTGCTTCAGTTCACACTTCCAGTTTTCTCCTTGGCCTCCCTTGATGGTGACCTGTATATACTCTGTAAGCTAAAACAAGCCCACTGCCAAGTTGCTTTGGGTCATGGTGTTTATCACAGCAACAGAAAGCAAACCAGAACACTTGGCTTCCCTCACAGAACCTGGCTGCTTCCTCAAGTCCAGCCCATTGAGACCTTGCTCCCTTGGATATACCCAGACCGTCTATCTGCTCCATGTTCTCTCTGCTCTGCGCCACCACTGCCCGGCGGCAATCATTTTGCTTTTAATACCTTTGTAGCTTTGGCAACACAAGAACGTATAGATTAAAAACAAGAACAAGAACTGGAGGCAAAGTTAAATGCTTAAAGACTGTGATATTGCACTCAGGAGATGCAGTAGTACAAACTATACAACCTCGGTTAACTGACTGTTCAGTGTCCTGCTGGCATGTCTCTGTTACTCCATTAAGCTATAAGGAATCTAAATGAAAAAAAAAATGGAATAAAATTAAACATAATTTATTTGAAGCATGACATTAGGAGAATGTTAGTTCAGATTTCAGAATCTCGTGGACCCTCAGATGTGAGTAATTCATCTGGCCTTAAAAAAAATTCAAAGAGGAGAACTGTTAGGAGTCGGGCTGATTGAAGGCTTTTCCTGGGGCCCTGATGTATGGTGAGGGAATGTCGTTCTTAGTCTAGATCTAGATCCAGGAATGGGCTTGGCAAGGCCAGGAATGGCCTGGAGCCAGGGTCTTGGGAAAGCTGCAACTTCAGATGCTGGGAGCCCAACTCTTGTCCCCTCAAGGGCTGTGGTTATGGTCCCAAGGCTGCTGTGTGCTCTGTCTGTGACACACTTGAGATACTGTGTTCCCTTTGGATTGCTTCCTGCTGACTTTGGCCCATTGGATAGCATTCTGCTGACTCTGACGAATTTTCCCCTTGCAAACTATATGGAAGATGCTGGACTTCTTAATATACTCGCTTGGCCTTAGACAGCTTGTGCAAGACCTCCTGACCCCAGCTCTCCTATCTTTATTTTCTAATCCCTTGGTTCTCCCTCTCAGGAACCTGTTCCTGAAGACCAGCTGGCCAGTCCAGGTCAGTGCCTGCTGTGTGCTGGAGAGGGAAAAGAACTGTTGATGTTGTCCTAGATAACAGCTGAGTGTGTGTGGCTCTCCTGCAGGGTATGAACATGAACGTCTGCAGTTGCTCCTGCCTTGGCTTGACCTCAGCTTCCCCATCTATAAGACGGGGACTAGAGTGAGTAGCTGATGTCCACTCTTAGTGTAAAGGGTCTGAGTCAATGGAGGGGGGGTCTTCGTGTCCTAGGATACAAGCAAGAAGCAGGGACCCCAAGATGGGATCCCTCAGACTCAGAAGAGGCAGTCAAAACACCATCCGGCCATAGAGATCTGGTGCAAAGTCCTGCTTAATGTAGCCTTGAATGCCCCTCCTGCTATGTGTGTGTGCCACTTCCCTGACCCCCGCCCCCTGCCAGCCTGTGTGCCTCCCACATCTTCCCCTACAACTGGCTGTGGTTTGTAGTATGGCCCAGCCAGCCCTGCTTCCTGTGTGCCTCTCCAACTGTCTGCTGGCGCTTTGCGTCAGCTCAGCGGCCAGGTGGTATCACACTGCAGGGTACCCAGCTCCACGTGGTTCCCTGAGCGTGTCCTGGGCCTCTTTAGAGGGTGGCAGAGTGAGCAACAGTTCTGTGTTGAGTACAGCATCAGGTGGGCCAGTGGTTGGGGTTCTGTGGCCCTTCTCTCCTCAGCTGTGTGCTCCAGGTATCGGGGCCAAAGATGTTGGCAGAGACCACCTTCTGCCCTTCACAAAGTACCTAGGCCACCATGTCCAGTGGTCCAGAGCATACACAGGGCTCAGGATATTCTAACTCCAGGGGTCGGCCTTTCTCAGGCCCAGGGTTGCGGCCTCTCCTTCAAGTTATCACCAATAACTCAAGGCTTCCAAATCTGAGATTGGACACCCCTTTGTTGCACCAGGCCCCATTCTTGAGCACACATTCTGTATCCTCCTGGCTTATTGCTGAAAGGACACGCTACGGACGAGGTGTGATGATGCGGCTCATAGCGGGCGGGAAGAAGATGAGAGGTGTGAGTGGCGGTCGTGGGAGGGACCACAGTTCGTGTCTGGAAGATCAAAATGATTCAGGTGGTTAAAAGGTCACACCAGTCCTGATGGGCCAACGACAGCCTGAGGCCTCTGGCCAAGAGGAGGCCTACGTGGGGTCATTACCTAATGATGGCAGTGCCCATCGCTGGCAGAGGTTGCTGATGATTTAAGGATCACTTCTGCATCTACCTGCTGCTGACTTTGCAGGTGGAGAGACGGAGGCTCAGAATGTCAAGGGCTCATCTGGGTCCCCAGACTCCTGACGCTGGGTTGGGAGCACTTTGGAAATCAGGACCTTATCTGTGTCTTGGTAACTTTGTCTTCATGACTTGACTTCGCCATCTCTTTGGATCCTGTGGGGTTCCTGCTAAATCCCTTCCTGGTATCAGCAGTCTCCACAGATGTTCCGTTGTCACCTGTGTCCAAAGTGCATACTGCTCCCAGAGCGGGTGGGGGAGGACGCTGGCCTTGGCTAAGCGCGTGAAGGCCCTTCATCTTACCCGAGTCCTACAACAGCCTTGCTTGGTGACTGATAAAGACTCTGGTCATGCAGCTCTTGGTTGTAGGGACCTGCGGTGTCTGTCCGTGATTCCTTATCCTTTCTTCCTACTCCATCTTAGATTAATGGGCTCTTCTTGTGGAGAATGTAGCTCCCAGAGCACCTACTGGCCCCTGACCCATCACATATCTGTCTCCTTGGGAGTATCCCTGACCCGCCCTGCCTGAGTTATCTTAGGTTTCTTACTGGGACTTCTGCGGTGTTCCTGGCAGGGGACAGGACAGATCTGTGCTGTGCTTGGCACTGTGCTGCTCAGTGTCCGCTCTACAGCTGCCTGGTATGCCAGGCTGGGAGCCAGAGTGGGTTTCTGAAGTCTCTTGTCTTTCCTGTCCTGGACCTGGCTCCCCTTCTCTACGGTTTCTGGTGCAAATCAGAAAACCCCATTCTTCTTCAGGCTGCACTGGTGATCAGTGAAGCTGGGGTGTACACACCTGCATCACCTCTGTGGACCCCAGCACTTACCCTATGCTACCAAGAAATCCTCATCCTATTCCTGTTCCATGTCTTCATCCTGGGTCCTCTCCCAGGCCCTGATAGACATGGTCAAGGCTGTCTGGTCCATTTGAACATGTTAGAGCCTTCTGAAGGAGACAGTATTGGGGTTGGCCCCGTAGGGTAGGGCTCACCCCATGGGTGCTCCTCCAGCTGCCCCCGGGGCTCTGCCTTTCTAAAAGGGAACTGTAACTAGCGCTTGCCTTTTAGATGTGCGATTTCTTCTTTGATATATAATTTACATACATTGAAATTCACAGGTCTTAATTGTACTGTCTGATGAGTTTTGACAGTTGCAGATGCGCAGGTAACTCACACCCCCGTGGAGATGAGATGGGGAATATTCCCATCACCTCAGAAAACCCCTTGTGTGCTGCCTCATCAGCCCAAGAGAGGCAAAAAGAACCGGGACGACTGACTGTAATAACATACTCTGTGTAACCAGCATGTCCCAAATACTATCATCTCCAACATATAATTAATGTTTTAAAATAGTAATGAGATTTTTGCTTTTTCCCTCGCCGCCTTTGAAATGGCGTGTGTCTTATACCTGGTGCATACATAGGCCAAGTGCTAGCAGGTGCCAGGTGCTGGGAGGTGAGGACGTCCAGGTGGGGCGTCACATTGGGAGGACTCGAGGACAGGAGGTCAGGAGACAATCAGAGCCTTGATCTAGCATCCCTAGCCGGGCCTCAGCAGAGAAATGCCATCTAAACAGCTTCCCAGTGCTGTCCCCTCCAGGCCCTGCAGGCGGGAAGCTGGCAGGAGTCCCCAGGGGCAGCATGAGGGGTCTGCAGCCTCACTCTCAGAGAAAGTCCTACTTCGCTGGAGAAGATAGTCCTGTCCTGGACTCCCCAAAGTGTCTCCTGCTGCCGGGACTGGGACAAGGTCTCTTTTTTCCCTTTTCAGTCCAGGTAACTCTGGACCTGAAGTTCATTGAACACATTTCTAATTAGACGTGCCAACCTCCTCACAAGGCTGCATAGAGACAAGGGGTGCTGTGTCCCCTGAGGGCAACCATGCCAGCTGGAGGTGCAGCGTCGCCGCACATACCTGACTGCTCAGTCCAGCGTTGAGCTTGCATGAGGTCTGGGCTTCCTGTCCCGAAAGGATAGAGCTGAGCAGGCCCACCTTGTCCTCACCTGACCCCTGTCCCGCCCCATCTCATAAACTCCCCTTATAAAGCCAGCACCGCCACCCCCATTTTATAAATGGGGAGACAGAGGCTCTGGAGGTTAAACGGTTTCGTCAAAGCCTGCCTGAGCCAGGGTGTCCTACAGCCTCCCTTGGATGACAGCTCCGGTTTTGGGGACCTTCTGGTACTAGGTGTGTATCAGACACTGCAGGCAGACACCCTGAGGACATGGTGTGGCATGGGGAGTCTGGGTGACTGGTGTAAGCTGTCACAGCTGTGGGTCCTCTGAGCCACACGCCCATGACTATTGACGGGCCTGGGGTGGCATGCTGGGACAGGTGACTGGACCGTCTCCATGATAATGTTTCCCTCCCCAAGAAGGAGTGTATATATGTAGTGCCAGTGTGAGTGTAAACAAATTACCTCTTGAGCTGAGCAGGTGCTGCCGCCAGCCACACACGCCAGCCACACACCCCTTCCGCGCTCCTGCAGACCTCACTGAAGGCGGGGACTCCCCCCGACTCCCAGGGTGGCCTCCTGAGCCAATGAGCTGAAATGCTCCGACATCCTATGGTCTGAGTGGAAGTGAGCGGAGCCGGGAGGCGTGGGGACCCTGGTGGCTTGGTAGATGCGGTGCTGGGAGACTGAAGGTTAGGCACAGGGGCCTTGGGCCATCTAGCCCTGACTCTGAGGGCCTCCTGTCCTGCTGTGCCTGTACCCAGAGTGCCCTGGCGATGTGACCTTGAGTGTCCTGGGATTTCGCTTCTCTCAAAATGTCAGTCTTCTGGCAGAGGGCTCTTCCTGACCCCAACACCCAGAACCTCTGGACTATCCCTCTGCCTGGGAGGTTCCTTTGTGGTTCATGTTTATCTCCTGATGATACAAGCAACCCCGGCCTCCTTCTCTCCTCCCAACCCCACCCTCTTTTCTCCCTCCTTCCTCTTCAACCCCCTCTCCCTATTTTTTTTTTTTTTTTTTTTTTTGAATCAGAATCTCATTTATAAGCAGGGCTGGCCTTGAATTCTACTTGAATTCCTTCACACTCAAAACCTCAACCTCCCAAATAGCTGGGATTGTAAGCATGTACCATCCTGCTGGGCTTCGAGCCTCTCTGTTGCCTGTGAAGGTCTCTCAGGAGCACTCCCAGATAGCTAACTGATTGTGACTGTAACTTGTCCTTCCAGAGCATGGAGCAGATCTCATCCCTGCGCCGGGCTCACTGGGTGCCAGCTGGAACGCCTGTGCCCACA
Source organism: Peromyscus leucopus (assembly GCF_004664715.2). Lineage (NCBI taxonomy): Eukaryota > Metazoa > Chordata > Mammalia > Rodentia > Cricetidae > Peromyscus > Peromyscus leucopus. The sequence goes on from NC_051080.1 coordinate 19,712,600, forward strand.
GTTCTCTAGCCTCACTGTTGCCTTGAGGGCACAACTGGCTGCCCAGCACTCCATACCCAAGGGGCAGGTGGCCCATGGTCAGGGAAGGGCCAGCACTTAGAGGGAACTAGCCACAGATGGAGGGCGGGATCATCTCTGCCATAGGTCACCTGCCACACAGGACCATCAAGAGGGAGTGTGGACCTTGTGGGCGCCCTGTACCTCCTTCCTGCTACCTTTATCAGGAATCCCCCCATGTCCCAGGCTGCAAACAAACAGGCACTGTGCCAGCCCGTGGTTGTGTCCTGCAGGTGCCCCTAAGGGACCTCAGCTTCACAGTTAATGTGCCCTGGAAGCCCTCCTGTGATGGGCAGTGAAAGGTCACCTTTGGAGCATGCTGCCTGAGGCTCCATGGCTCTGAACACAGTGGAATGAGTTGACTCCTGTAGGGACATTCCCAGTGGAAACCAAGGATTAGCTTAGAGCAGAGGTTCTCAGACAGTGGGTCGAGACCCCTCCATAGAGGGGTCAAATAGCCCCTTCACAGGGGTCACCTAAGATCATCGGAAAACACAGATATTTACATTATGATGCATAACAATAGCGAAATTACTGTTATGAAGTAGCAACGAAAATAATTTTATGGTTGGGGGTGGTCACCACAACATGAGGAACGGTATTAAAGGGTCACAGCAATAGGAAGGCTGAGAACCTCTGGCCTAGAGCATCCCAGCCTTCTGGAACGTTCAGGCTCAGCCAGAGCAGAGGGGTGAGTCTCTCAAGCACTGGAGCGTGGGATGCCACAAGATGAACCTCACCCCCTATCCAAAGACAGGGCCAGTGTTTTAAAAGTGAGGTAATACCGGTCACATACTTTGAGAGGCACAAGGCTGGGCATGCGGCCCAGTAAACTTTGATGGATGTCTCCATCCATGTCGTCACCACCCAACCAAGGCCCCGTGACCATGGAGGTACCACAGATCTCTTAAAGGTGGGCCCTGCATCTCATTACTCCCGGATCCTCTTCAGACATAGGTTCACGTAACTGGCTCTCTTTGGGTTTCCCATGCTACCGGGACATTATGCAAATTAGGCTCAGGAGGCTTGGAGGTGACGTGGCCAGTGAGAGGTGCGTCAGGGGTTGCAGGTGGACATTGGATCTTCTTCTTCTTCTTCTCTCTCCTCCTCCTCTTCTTCTTCTTCTTTCTTCTTTTTTTTTTTTTTTTTTTTTTTTTTTTTTTGTTTTGTTTTGTTTTGTTTTTTTTTTTTTTTGTTTTTTGAGACAGGGTTTCTCTGTGTAGTTTGGGTGCCTGCCCTGGATCTCACTTTGTGGATCAGGCTGGCCTCGAACTCACAGAGATCCGCCTGCCTCTGCCTCCCGAGTGCTGGGATTGAAGGCGTGCGCCACCACTGCCCGGCCCATTGGATCTTCTTAAAGACTGTTTATTATATGTGGGGTCTGGCACACATCCTCATTCTGCAACATGTAAGGACGCACACTTGGCTATGCCTAGGACCTCTGTCAAGGAGCCGATGCAAACAGCCCGGAGGACCAGGCATGGATGCTGGGGGACATGTGCAGCATTGGCTTCAGGAACACAGGAAGGAGCCGCCCCCACCCTCCATGTCACTTCTTCTTTCCCCAGGCTCCAGGGCCATCACTCAGTCCTCCTCAGCAGTATCACATGTTGCTCTTTGTTCTCGGAACAGAATGAAAAACTAGACCCAAGATCCCTCCATAGAGGTTCCAGGCTTGGTCATTCCTGCCCAAGCCCCAAGCTTTTGTGGGACTGGACAGCTTCTCTTAGAGATGTCCCCTCAGCCTGGGCATTCCATCAGGAAGGCGGAGGTAGGTCCCACAGCAGGTGGGCAGGGTGGACACGAGAGTCCTGCTGGCCTCCCAAGCCCCCTAAGCCCAATTCTCTTCCCAAGATGGTTTTCATTCCGCAGGGGAGCTGATGGAGACGAAACCCTTTCAGCTGGTCTTGGTCACCTTCTGAGGCAGAGCTGTGTGGCTTCAGAGGCTTCCATTTACATGCAGAAGTTTCCAGAATGCATCCCACCCCTATCTTGGCCAGGATCCTGTGGCCGTGCCCCACCCCCATGATCTCAGCCCCTGATCTTTAGGCCGTGGTGCCATTTAGAGTGTGCATTTGTACTAAATAGCATAAAATTACATCCTTTCAAGTTAATTAAGCTACTCCACCACCCCAGTGCTGCAGAAAGGGTTATTTCTGATGTCAATGGAGTATAGTCACTGATGTTTCTCAGACTGATTGGCAGCTGCTCCCTGAAAGGGCCTCTGCAATTGTCTGAGTGGCCTGGGGCACCTTGCCCTCACTGACCAAGTCTCAGTCAGGGTCACCAGCCCCCACAGGCCCCCTGCATGGGCAGCTGAGCCGTGGCGGCCAGGTGTCGCTGTCCTCAGACACCTTGCTTCTCATAGCTATAGCAAATGACCTCCTGCCCCAGACGTGAAGGACCCGGATTCCAAAGACTCTTGCTTTGAAAGTGTAGTTCTAACCGTCTAACGGTCCCCGGGAGTCCTGGAGGCAGCCAGTGCTTCACACCTGCCCTGTGCTGGGGTTTATCCTTAGCGTGTCGTGTCGGGAGAGAACAGGCTGCCGGGCAGGGAAAGGCCTCACGGGAAAGCTGGCCCAGCAGGAGAGAATGCAGAGGTCCAGATGGGCCCATGGGCCATCCTCACAGGCCGCCCTCCCCTGCCTGCCTCGCTATGCCCTTTCAGCAAGCCAGGGAGGCACCCAGCTGGTATCTCATGTGTTGGAAGGGATGAGAACCCTTCTGGGCACAGGGCCTCTGGTCCAGCAGTGATACACCTGCCCCGCTACATTAGCCAAGACCCTGCCCTGGCTCTGTCACTTCCAGAGGGACCAAATTCAATGGCATGATGTTCCTGGCCACCACTGATGGACCCCACCACTGATGGAGCCTCTGCATATGCCTCTCCTCCTCCTGCACCTTCCTTTGTGACTTGTGGCACCCAGAACTCCTGTTCGTCCTTCCACAGGTTCCCATGCGACCCTGTCCATGGTTTCTCCATCCTCCCTTCTGATTCTTATATACTTCATCTACTGCCCACTTGGAATATTCTGGCCCGTATTTAAAGGTCCAGCTCAGACGCTGCCTCCTCCAGGAAGCCCTCCTGCTCCCTGCCTCCCTATGCTTGTTTTCGGTTGTCTAGTATCTGAAGGCACTGAAAAAGGCCTCCCCACGATCTGCACACGGTGAACAAACATGGTCATGCTGCGGTCCTCCTCTGCTCAGTGCTCTGAGGGGCAGCAGATTTAGGAGTGACCCATATCCCCTAGCCATCCTGGCTGCATGTCACCAAACTGCATGTGGTCCCATGGCGCAGCGGGCAGTGTGCTTAAGAGCCTCTGGGGAACACGGCTGAGTTTGGCTAATTCCTCTGGCTGCTGGGAGCTTCTGAACATTCCTGGTGATCTTTTCTCCTCACCTAGGGACGGTGGTGCTGTCCCGGCCTTCTTAGATGCAGGGGTTGCTGCACAGTGTATGCACCGGGGGAGTACAGGCCCAGGTTTGCTGACTTCACCTGGGGGGTCAGCTTCTTGGCCTGCCTGCCAGTGTGGGTGAACCCCTCACATCGGCACCCTTTCCTCCCTCCCTCCCTCTCTCATATTTGTGACTGCATGGTGGCCTTGGTGTATGGCATACATTGGTCCTGTGGGGCATCAGGACCCAGGGCAGCAGAGATGTTAGAATGGCCTGTTGCCAAGCATGCAGATGCCTCCCGCCCTCCTCTCTGGTCCTGGTAACAGGAAGGGGGCACTTGCTCCTCCAACTTGGGGACAAGGCTCTAGGGTGACTGTGCTGTCAATGGATGGAAATTCACAGGCAGACTGGTGTACCTAGTGGTACATGGTTCTAACTGTCACTGTGTCCTGCGTGACTGTGGGCTGTGGGCTGGAGGGCGCAGGACAGCTAGCTGATTTCCCTCAGTATTTGTGAAGAGTCCAGGTGGTACCCATGCAGCTGAAGTTAGTGGAGGCTCCGTGTCTAGAAATCAGGGGTGGGGACAGTAATTTGGAGTGCAGGAGCCAGGCCCAGAAACTTGCTCCAGCAGCATCATTCGGGACAAGCTCTTTCCTGCCCACAGTGATAAAGGCAACCATCGAGTTTCATCTGTGAATAACAAGCTGGTTCCCATGGCAGTCAAAGCGGTGCTTATGTTATATTAATATTTATTAGCAGCTCCTGATGTTGGGGCTCACTTGTTAGCTGAACCACACATCACAGCAGTTCTGTAAGAATGCAGGAAAATCACAACCCAGATGCAATTAAACCGCTGCACTCTGCGGCTGTGTCTGCTGAGGCTGGGCCACATGGAGCGGAGGTAAGAAAGCAGCCATCCTCCGCTCACCTCCTCCTCTTCTCTGACCCAGCCAGAAGAAGGAATGTGCCTCACCTGTTTCTTGGGAAGCTGGAACCCCAACCCTGGAAGCAGGCATCATCCTAAACAGCCAGGGACCAGTTAGAAAGACAGAAATTTGGAGATTCTGTCCCTGACATCCTGGGGCCCAGACCCCAATGTCTTGGGCCTGGCACCTCCCCCTCAACAGATTGACAGAGGTTTTAGGGACCATGCTGGAATATTGAGTGTTCGGGATCCAGTCCCAAGATCTTCCTGCAGGGGAGTTGAGATCCAGGCAAATGTCTCACTGAGTGACACCGTTAATATGCTAGGCCTGGCCCTAAGGGACAAGCAGCAGTCTCTGCCTGTGGCACCCATGTCCTCATTTGGAGCACAGTGGTCAAAGCCACGTGACACAACCCAGGGGGCTCAGATGGCCCAAGGAGCAGTGTGCCTAGCGTGGCAATGTTCCATGGGCCCACCGCACATGTAATGAATCTGAGCTCTGAAGGGCCAGTCATCTGACCTGACCTCACCCCGGGTGCCTGGGCACACATCCCAGCCTCTGCTCCAGATGCCAGCCAAGCTATGGATACCGCCTCACTGGCTGTATTAGTTACTTTTCTGTTGCTGTGATAAAACCCCATGACCAAGGCAACTTAGAGAAGGAAGGGTTTCTTTAGGTTTATTGCTGGATCCCCTTGATGGCAGAGGGAAGGCATGGTGGCCAGGGGAGGAAGCTGTGGGCTCACACCTTGACCGCCAAGCAGGAAACAGAGAGAGATCTAACGGCATCAAAAAAAAAAAAAAAAAAAAGGAAGAAAAGAAAAAAAGGAAAAAAGGAAAAAAACTCTTGCTGGGCGGTGGTGGCGCACGCCTTGAATCCCAGCACTCGGGAGGCAGAGCCAGGCGGAGCTCTGTGAGTTCAAGGCCAGCCTGGTCTACAGAGTGAGTTCCAGGACAGCCAGGGCTACACAGAGAAACCCTGTCTCAAAAAACCAAAAAAAAAAAAAAAAAAAAGGAAAGAAAGAAAAAGAAAAAGAAAAAAAACTCTCAAAACTTACCTCCAGTGACATCCCTCTTCCAACCAAGGCCACACTACCTAATCCCCAAACAGTACCACCATCTGGGACCGAATATTCAAATGGCAGAGCCTGTAAGAGACATTCTTGTTCAAACCCTCACACTGGCCCCGCCTCCCCGCCCTACGCACCCTCAGGACGGACTCTGAGGGGCCTGCTTGTCTCCATCTCCACCACCACACACCTTGTACCACCTCCCCAGCAAGTTTTTAGGGATCTGGCCTGGACAGAGACCAGCATTCATATATTTACATTACAGTTACATTATATTACACAGATAGATACATTACAGCTCATAACTATAGCATGTTAGGAAGTAGCAGCGAAAATAATTTTATGGTTGGGGGTCATCACAACATGAGAAACGGTATTAAAGGGTCACAGCAAAAGGAAGGTTGAGAACCACTGGTCTAGAACTGTAGGGGGAAGAAGCCTTTTTTGTAAGTTAGCCAAGCCTTTGTGTTAGAACTGACTCTCCTGGGCTCTGAGATCTTAGCATATAAAAATTTTCAAGGAACTTGGGTCCTGTGTCCTCTAAGCTGTAGTCTGTGGCTCTGACCCTTGGGTCTCCTGACTAGGTTGTGACTTAGGGATGGGAATTCAACTGTAGGATGTGTTTCTCTGGTGACTGTTAGAACAGGGAAGTCATTGCTCGTGGGACCTCATGGAATCATGGAACTCAGTGCTCTGAAGTCATGAGCAGGAATCATGCCACATGTCCCTGGAAGACAGACAGCTCAAGGCCACTCACACAGCAGACATCTCCAGCTCCAGCATTCCCTGTCCTGTCTGGATGCTGTGGTGGATGTTGCTATGGTGACCCCTCCTGGCTACAATCATCAGAAAGCTTCTTGCATGGTGAGTGGCCTTGCCAGTGTGGCTTCTGATGCCCCGTGTGCCACCTGAGGCCGTGCTAGCCACTACCTTGTTGAAGTTTGGTGGAGAAAGCAAAGAGAGGACCTTTGGGAGTCTGGGGGGAGTAAAGGGAAGATCTTTGGGAGTCTGGGAGAAAGCAAAGAGAGGACCTTTGGGAGTCTGGGAGAAAGTAAGGGGAAGATCTTTGGAAGTCTAGGGGAAAATAAAGAGAAGATCTTTGGAAGTCTGGGGGAGGGCTCCCACACACAGCACATTTAGTCAATTTCCACTGTGTATTGCCATTAAGATCTGGTTTGGGGCTTGGAAAGGGGCCACACAGAAGCCATCAAAAGTAGGAAGGTGCAGGAGTGTGTGGAGAGAGGCACGAGGATCTAATACTGATGGCGTCAGTGATGAGAGCCAAGCCGGCCATATCAGCCACCACAGTGGGACAGAGGTGAGGTGGAAGCCCTTTTCCCCAGAGGGTTCCCACTGACTTCCAGCCTAGCAGACTGGCTTCCACTCTATGCCCAGCCTGGATTGAGGAGGAAGTGCCCAGGAGATGCTCAAGAGCCTCAAGCTGGAAGCCCCTGACCCACCCATTGGTTGCAATGGGGCCTTCATGTGTTTTCATTATGCTGGGGCAGATGAGTAGACCCCACTCCTTAGAGATGAGGAGGCGCCCGCTAAAGGCAGCTTTGGCTTTTCAACCAGAAGGGTGTGTTCCTCAGCTTTGTGTCACTGTCCTGGAGGACCCAAGATAGTGTGTAAGAGAATGGGTTTATCTAGCCCATGGTTTTGAACATTCAGGTCCAAGATGGCTTTGTGCCTCTTGAGAGCATGCCAGAGCAAAGCGGAAGCACAAATGGAGGAGGGAAAGAAAGGGTCCCATAGCCCCACCAGGTTCTGTCCCCAAAGACCTAAGGACCCCCTGCTGAGCCCCACCTTCTGCAGGTTCACAGCACTTCCCCGGGACAACAGAACCCTGGGACCAAGCCTTTCTTTCACGCATGGTCCTTTACAAAGGAGGTCCTCGGAGTGGGCTGACCCCAGGTTGCCCTCTGTCCCACTCAGGCCTGGGGTGATGTTCCTCTCTCACACACACTTCCTAGTGTCCCCTAAAATCATGGCTGTGCAGCGCCCACCCCACAGGGCCATTACCTTTAGTCTCTGTGGCCCAAGCATCCTTCTGTGGCCACTGGGGACACCAGCAAGAAACACTCAGTGGCCCATGTAACTGGTGTTACAACAGATCTTTGCCCCCTCCTCCCTCCCTGCCCATGCTCATGAGTCGAGTCTCCTTGACACATGGAAACATTCACCGAAGACAAGTTTCTCCAAAGCCATGCCAGCTTCTGCCCCTGAAGATGCCAGGGCCTGCCCGAGTTTGCCTCCTGGCCACGTGCTGGCTTCTCCGCCCTCTCCCAGAGACTGCCTGCCTGTAGGACTGAACCAAGACAGGAAAGTTATCTTTGACTTTTATGGCCCCTTTTCCCCCTATTAAAATGCTCGGAGCTATAAATGCCGTCATCAGCAGCTCATTTATCTTGACAGAAAGGCGGCTGTAAGTGAGCCGGCCTCTGAAACGACTGCTTCTGTTGCATCGATAAATTGCAGCAGGAAGCAAAGCAGAGAGAGGTCACTCGCAGACAAAACGCCTTCCCACTCGTTAACGAGCGCTTTATGAGGCTCTGAGAGGATGGACGCCTGTGTAAGTCCCCGTGCCGAGGAGAGTGCACCTAGAGCACGTGCGGCATTGGCAGGGGATGGGCCATCTGCGAGAGGTGACAGGAATGTTCTGAGAGGGCTCCCGATGTGCCCAGAAGCAACAAGATGCTGGTACCTTGCTCGGCAGAGTGTTTGCTCCTGACTCTTTCCAGCATCCTGGAGGCCGGTCATGGTCTGAGAACGGTCAGGTCTCTGGTGCTCCAGGCAGTGGACCCTAGAGTACAGTACAGAACCTATTCCCACAAGAGCCTGACTCGTGGGACACTCAACTTAAAGGCACCTTGTATTTAGCACCCTCTGAAGAACAGCCAGGTCCCCCAATCCAGGCAGTGTTCACACAGCGGTGGAGTGGGGTGGCGTCGGCCAGGATCTTGGTCGAAGCATCCAGGGGGCGCTGTTACGCAGCCCTCCCACGGCCTGCAGGACAACCACGCCCCCTCGTCCCATGCACAACTGGCCGTGTCTCTTGGTAACTTAGAAGCGGAGTGGGAGCTGTCAGTGCCCCTCTGGCAGCTCTGGGTCTCTGGTGAACCTCGGCCATTCCTCACTCTCTGGCTTCCCATCCCTTCCCTGAGTGTGAATCACTGAAGTGACAGACAGGAGCTGGCTCTGTCACAAGTCAGGAAAGAGGCTGAACCTGAAGAAGAAGAAGAAGAAGAAGAAGAAGAGGAAGAGGAAGAGGAAGAGGAAGAGGAAGAAGAAGAAGAAGAAGAAGAAGAAGAAGAAGAAGAAGAAGAAGAAGAAGAAGAAAAGATGAAGGCTTAGGTTAGGACCACAGGCATCGGTGCTTAAGGACCGAGACAGCCAAAGAAGCACCCAGAGATGACGGGGTCTGCATGGAAATAGTGCACCCGGGTGTTTTAGACAGGGTCTCTGACGGCCCTGGAGCTCCGTAGACCAGGCTGGCCTTGAACTCACAGACATCCTCCTGCTTCCGCCTCCCCAGTGCTGGGATTAAAGGTGTGCGCCACTATGCCTGGCAGTTCCAGCACTTGGGAGCTGGAGGCAGGAAGATCCAAAGTTCAAAGTCATCCTCATATGGCAAATGCAAGGCCAGTCAGAGATACATCTGGCACACATGCACACGTAGATAACACGTATGTACATTTTGTCTCACCGTATAGGAACTTCACTTTAAAAGGGAAGCCAGTGTACAGTAAGGTTGGCTGTTTTCTGGGCAACGTTTTCCTTTTTCCTTTTCTACTTTCCAATTGTTCTTAAATGGTGACAGACTACTTAGGTGAACCAAACAAAACCCACTATCATATGGCGAACAAGAGCAGAGGCTGCCGTTTCTGAGCCCGTGGTCCCAGGCTGCCAGGCTCCAACCGAGACACTCTCTGTCTTTCAGGCTTTGGGAACCACCACTGCAGTGCCTGTCACGGGTCCTCAGGTCAGCTCCCTGCAGAGGTTGGCCGGGCAAGGAGCAGCAGTGCTACCTCAGGTAACCGTCTGTCCGTCCTGCGTCTGTCTGTCCTGCGTCTGTCCCCAGCCCCTCAGCACTGCCGCTGGCGCCTTCCTTTAGACAGCGCCCACTCTCCTCCATCCCCTCTGTCCATTCATGAGGGGAAGCCTTTGGTTCAGAGTTTTCACGGTGAGGAATCTGGTTTTGCAAACAGTGAGATCCTGGAGTGGGGCCATGACCAGAAACTTTTGCAAACAAGTTAAGTTCGGCCAGCATCAGCCATGGCCAGCGTCAACCAGAGTAGCTACTGCCAGGCATGCTGGTTGATTCTCAGAGCTTTTCCATGCTGGGTCACACGTAGTGTATATTGGGTGAGGAGTCTGTCAGAGGGTCTGAGGAGCCCTACAGTAACACCTTTCCTGGTGAGTGGTGCAGGGTGTAGGGTCTGGGTGCCAGCCTCCATCCCTAGGTGGACTCCATGCCCTGGACAAGTCACCCAGCCCTTCACCCTCTTAGATGGAAGGCTTCTCCCTCAGAGGGCTAGATGGCTCTATTGTGTCTGTTGGCCTTAGCGGTCACGGGAGAACTTGTACCTGCGCCCAGGACATAGCAGATACCTAGACCCTGGGAATCATTGCCAGTGCCTTTACTCCCAATGGCTCAGCTTTGGTGAGCGCCTGCTATGTGTATCATAACTGCCTAGGGGCCCCTGGCTGCGGACATGAAGGCAGTGGCTGGCTGTCTTGAAGCTCTAGGGCTGAACAGATGCCCCTGGCTCAAGGATAAAAGGGAGTAGCTGTCCTGAGCCCTTGTGCCTGAGGTAAAGCAACATCCCCCCTGCCCCCGCCAAGTTCCCACCATTTCCTCAGTCCAAAGGGCCTTGCCCCTAGAGGGGTCCAAGTCTCAAGGATCTCTCAAGGGGTATGAAAGGCTGGTGGGAGCTCTGAGATGGCCTGTCCCATGAGTTCCACAAAAGTCTCCTGGGGTGTGGATATTGTAGACCAAAGGAGGAAGGTGCAGAGTGAGAACTAAGGCAGAGGTCCTGGGAAGGCTGGAGTTTCCCCCTGAGGGGGAGCTGAGAGCAGGTAGAGATGGGGGTCCTGGCTTCAGATACCAAAACAGTGTCGTCCTTGTCTGTTGGCAGTGGACCTCTTCACAAGGTTTTTCAGCAAGGGAGGGGCTCGAGGGACTCGTGCTGTTTCCTCTGGGGCTTTTGCTCCCCAGGCAGCCCCCCCTTAGTTCTCCACCTCCCGGCATTCCACACGGCTCCCACACCACAGAAGCACAGACAGGCAACTGACAGGCACCTGGTCCCATGTGTTCACACCCCACTACGTCTGCGCTGCCCGCCCAGCCTCTTCTTCTTGCCTGCAGCTCCTGGGTTTCTTGTCTTTCATTCAGTCCTTTCTGTCCCCCTCCCCAAATCCTCTGCCCCTGCCCTGGGGTGGCTGGCTGAGAGGTGCCTTGCACACACCTGGGCTCATCCTGCTGGCCTGGGAAGCTTGTAGGGGTGGAAGTAGACCCTGAGGAAGGAAAGCAGCAGGCTGAGGCTGTTCCCTGGGGATCTGCTGGCCAGGGTCTCCACATGGCTGTGGGGAGCATCGTAGGTTCCAAGGTTCCCAAATATTTCCTTGGGGTGGACAGCCTGTGTTTGAGCCTGGCTAAACTGTCCTCAGGGTCTAGCACCTGCCCCGTGGCTATTTACCATGTTTGGTCTGAGTTAGGAAATGTCATCTGGCCGGTGTTGCAGTGAAGGTGACCAGGAAGGAGCCAGCAGAGTGTCATCTCCCCAGCATCCCTAGGACATCCTCTGCCCCAACTGGTCCTCCTCAGAGGCAGAGAACAGCCCGTCCCCGGCCAGCACTAGCCATGTGCAGCTGAGGGGTGGCGGGCATAGGACTCCTCCCTTGTTTCCTCATTGTGTGTGGCACTGTGCCCAGCGTCTGGGGTCTGACCCTGATACTGGACAGGGACAAAACAGCAGGATCACCTCAAACAGGCTGGACACACCACCCAGCTAAGGCAGGGCCCCCAAGATAGGGAGGGCCTGGTTTGGTTTGCTCAGGTCCCGCTAGAGCAAGAGATAGTAAGGCTGTCAGCTTGTGTCAGGCAGTGAAGGATCGCATAGTCATGATGCTTGATAACCAGAGCACACTGAGTCCTGGTGACTTTCCCAAGAGTCAGGATCCAGCAGGATCTCCCCAGTGTCCCCAGAGCAGAGCAAGGGAGAGTGGAGGGACCAGCACCCAGCTTCAGCAGTCCTGGCTCAGGTCCTTCTGGTTTTGCCTCAGTTTCCCTCCATGGAATGGCCAGGACACCCTCCCCATGGCTTCAGTGGGATTCAAATCATGTCCCTCCTCAAGTCTCATTTTTTTTTTTTTTTCAACTCGCCTGGACTATCTGGGCGTAGAGTGACTTCACTGGAGATGAGGTCAGAGTCTACAGCTCCTGCCAAGTGGCCTCCAGCACCTCCAGTGCACATGTGAAAACATTAAGTGGTGTCTCCAAGACCAGCCACATCCCCTAAGATCCAGGATTGGCCACACAAGCTGACTGGAGCCATAGTCTCCGCTGTGTGGTGCCTTCCTGCAGCCCATGTCCCACCTCCGTGTGTGGGCTCTTTAGAATGATTGGTGCCCACGGCCCAAGGGCTACCAACTACGTTTGTCAGGGGACTGCAGGAGCCCTGTGGCTCACCTGGTCCTGCCCAAGCGCCATGATCCCAGCCTCTGTGACACAGGGGGACTTTGTGTATGGACTTGGTGTGATGAGGATGCACCCCAGTTGGGCTCTCTCGTTGGCTCCCATCTCCCCTGTCCCTCACAGTTTGCTCTCATTTGTGCCAGAAGGGAGTGTAGCCTGGGGCAGCTTCATCTGAGCCTGGGGGTGGATGGGTGGCTGGAGATCAGAAGCTCAGTGCACAGCCAAGCAAGGGAGATGGTGAATGGAGTAGCCTGAGCCTTGGAGTCAAGGTCATGACCACTGGGAGACTCAGAGTGGAGTCCTAGAGGGTCCCTTCCCCTCTAATGTAGGACTCAACCTGTCTGTTTGAGGCTTGGCTCATTGCCACGCCTTCATTACAAGCTTGTGCCTGTCTGTCTGACCACGCACTGGTCCCTTCCTCCCAGGTTAGGCCAAAGACTCTGATTCCAGACAGCCTCCCTGTCACCCCGGGCAGGGACCGGCCACCCAAGCAGCCCCCAACATTCCAAAAGGCCACTGTGGTCAGCATCAAGAACCCCAGCCCAGCCCTCCCCACTGCCAACAATACCGTCAACCATGTGCCAACACCCAGCAGCCAGGCCCAGGCCCTCACCGAGCCCACCGCCATCACCTCACCCCTGAGCAGTGCCGGGGTGGCCTATGCCATCATCTCCACCTCCCCCAGCAATGCTGCCACCATCACCCCCAGCACCACTGTGCCCGCGGCCAGCGACAGCATCAAAGTGCAGCCCCTCCTCATCAGCGCCGACAAAAAGGTGAGTGTGTGGAGGGAGTGTGAATGGACCAACAACCAACAGGGATGATGAATCAGTGCGAATGGACGGGAGGGAGGCATGAGCAGATGAGTGTGTGAATGGAGCCATGAGCACATGGCCAAGGGGTGCAGATCTGTCGGAATGAAGAGAGGTTGAATGAATGGATGTTAGCATGAGGGAGTGGTGCTGTGAATAAGTGATCAGCTGAGTGAATCTGTATACATAAGGAGACAGGTGAATGGGTATGGGATAAAACAAATCTGGCTGAGAGAACTGCGATTCATTAATGTAGGATTAGTGAACTAATCGTGTGTGGCTGAATGGGTAGCTGCAAGAGAGTCTAGTACTGATGTTCCATCTCTGCTGGTAGAGTCAGGTGGTCAAGAGCTGTTTTATGACCCAGTTACCTGGATGTGTGTGAGGGAACTCCTTGATTTCTTGTGAGGAATTTAGTTTTAATGCTAAAACTAAAATCATCTCCCCGTGTCCTCTAGATCTCTCTGAAGATTGCCCTGTTTGAGGCCTTTGGGGAAACATGGTCACCCCCATTTTCCCTTTAAGAATCTTTCCCTTGGTTCCCTCTGCCCACTCTCTTGCCTGTCTTTCCAAAGCTGATGTCTTTCCACCTCCCCAGGCAACCCCAAATCATCCTAGTCCCTCTGCCTCCCAACCTGTTATCTCAGGAAGGGGAGGCCAATGAATGCTCCCCAGCTCCGTATGCCTGCATTTGAACTGAGAGTAAAGACTTAGCGCCCCCTGGAGGCTGGCATTGCCAGTGTGTTGGCTGAGGCTCAGAGAGGCACAGAGTAATCTCTCTGAGGCCAGGGAGTGGTAAGATTTGCACCGAGGCCTGCTTGCTTTGTAAACCTGCCCATCTCACACAAAAATGCTCTCATGGAAATGGATGGTGGGGAGATATTTGGAAGCAAGACTCTGGACACAGGGCAGCCACCTGTTTCCTCTGTGATACACCTTTCAGGCCCTACCTGATTCCTAGCTGCTCCCTGCCCCTCCCTACCTGGACCCCTGCTCCTCTCATCCTTCTGTGTCTTCCAGGTCATTATCATTCAGCCTCAAGTGCAGACGCAGCCTGAGAGTTCAGCAGAGCCCCGGCCACCCACGGAGGAGCCACCTCAGGGAGCTCAGGCCACCAAGGAAGATCAGCCCCCAGCCAGGAGAATCCCGAGGTAGTGTGGCCTGCTGGAGGGCTCAACCTCTTCTTGTGTTTAAGACAAGGCTGTTTGCAGGGTTGGGATGGCTTCCTTAGGAAGATCTTGATTGGACGTAGCCCAGCACAGTGGAAGCTGCCAGAGCAGGGCTCACCCAGTGAGCTGAGTCTGGATCCTCTCTTCTCCAGGCTGTGCGGGCAGGGTAGGGCCGTGGTCAGCATGGATTTCTAGCACCTTGCTGCCTGGCTGAGTGTCAGCCATGTTGTGTCCTGTGTAGTGATTCATCTGCAGACAGGAGCGGTAAGGCCTGGGTTGCTGGAGGATTCCGAGTTGAACCACTGGATCAGGGACATTATCCACCTTCCAGGGATCCCTGGCTGTGAGCCTTGTTCCTCTCAGGACTAAGCCCAGAAAGGGAGGTTTCCCCTACCTTGGACAGCATGTGGCCCCTGCCTCTCCTGCCTGTTTGTATTTAATCCTAGAAGCTTGTGGAGTAAAGAGTAAGATCAATAGCACTGTAGAGCTCAGATGCCCTAAGAATTTTCTAGAAGTTGCACATGACACCTCCTCCCCCACTCCCTAGAGGAAGAGCGATACTTGGAGCCCTTGTAGCTGTTGAGTTGCAGTCACAGAGCGGGCCGGCAGGTGACCAAAGCTTGTCTCCAAGGACCTGGCTTTATCGGGTATTTGTCCCATGCTGGGACAGCCCCAGCTCATGGAGAACATCCCTGCTCTGCTGTGATCTTCTCCATATGACTCTTCTCACTCAGGCTCTAATTTCAACAGTGAACCCGCATTCATCCTACAAGAGTCCAGTCAGCACAGTCCCTGCCAGCAGGTGCCCTGCCCCAGCTGATCCCACATTAGCAAAGTCTTCCCCAGGCCCCTGAGCTCCTAGCGATTGCAAAGGCCTGTGGTCTCAAAGGTATCACTTGCTTTCTGTGCCCGTCCTGCCTGAGTGTTCACTCTTGGGTCTGCGTGAGCAGGGGACTCAGGATGGCAGATGCGGTCTTTGTCCTGGGAAGCCCCCTTCTAAGGGCACTAACTCAGGGCACTTCTGAGACAAACGTAGCTACAAAGGCTGCCAAACAGGGGTTAAGAAACTTCCAGTGAGCCAGGTGGCAGCACACGCCTTTAATCCCAGCACTCGGAATGCAGAGGCAGGTGGATCTCTGTGAATTTGAGGCCAGCCTGGTCTACAGAGCAAGATCCAGGACAGGCTCCAAAACTACACAGAGAAATCCTGTCTCAAAAAAAAAACCAGTAAACAGGGCTGGAGAGATGGCTCAGAGGTTAAGAGTATTGGTTGCTCTTCCAGAGGTCCTGAGTTCAATTCCCAGCAACCACATGGTGCTTACAACCATCTATAATGAGATCTGCTGCCCTCTTCTGGCCTGCAGACATACATGCAGGCAGAACATTGTACATAATAAATAAATAAATCTTAAAAAAAATAAACAAACAAATAAATAAATGCCACCGCTGGGTTGGAGTCTAGCCTGGGCTACATGAGACCCAGCATGCACACACGCACCCACCAACCCAATAAATAAATAAATAAGCAAACAATCAAATAAATAAATGCCACCTCTGGATTGCCTGGGATATGAAGCTGCTGTATGAGCCACATCTTGATAACCCCATCTCCAAGGTCCCATTGGGTCTAGCCTGTGGCAGTGTATGAGCTCCACATAGCTGTAGGGTAAGGCCCTGGCTGGCTTGCTGCCTGTGGTACTCTCCTGCACCTGTCTCTCCTGCCTTGAGGCTTTCAGCATTCTCCACATTCAGGAAGTTTCTCCAGATGACATTTCCTTGTTCTCTCCAAGTGCATCTTAGTCAATTATTGCGCGTTTTTTACAATTAGTATAATTATATCTAACTGCATAATTAGTGTAAATACTCGTAATGGCTTAAACAGAACAGTCAAAACACGCCCTGGTGTAGAAGCCCTTGTTAAAGTTTGAGAGTTGGGCAGCATAGGCCTATAACTTCAAGAGGCTGTGTGCCCATCAGAACACTGAGCAGCAGCCCCCAGGGACCCCAGGCCATCGCAGGACATGGATTCTGGTTTTTGTTTGGTCCTCGGGACAGAACAACACTCCAAACCCTGAGCTGCCATACAGCCCAGCCTCCTTTTAGCTTCCTCTATTGAAACTGGGTCTCACTAAATTGCCAAGGCTGGACTTGAACTCTCTCTCTCTCTCTCTCTCTCTCTCTCTCTCTCTCTCTCTCTCTCTCTCTCTCTCTCTCTCTCTCTGTAACCCAGGCAGCCCTGCCTGGACACTTTGAAAGGGGTGTTTTGGTGGTAGTTGCTAGGGGTGTGGGCACAAGATGGTGGGGTGTGTTCTCGATGCAAGCAGCCCTTGTGTCCAGTGAGCCTGCCGCGTGTGCGTGGGTTGGACGTAGTCTCCAGCAGAGCCAGGGCATGCCCAGGCTACCCAGCCCTGCAGCTGGGAGCCGGAGATGCCACCTCCACTATGGGCAGCTGAGTCAGGGCAGGGTGGGCTGCAGCCATGCTTCTCAGGTCAGTACTGCAGAGGCCAGCCACTCTGCCAGGAGTCGCCTCCGACTTCCTCACTCACAGGTCCCAAACTTTCTGCAGAAAAAGGTGACAGGTGTGAGTGAGAAGCCCGTATTATTTATTTAACTTCCAAGAGACTATAAGCCGGCTTCATCTCCCTCATCAAATTCCGTACATTTCCAAGACATTCCAAAAGGCCAGTAGAGCTGGGTTGGACCTATGTTGCTGGCCCCTTCCCCCTATGGCTTCTAGGGAGCTCCCAGCCCAGTCTGTATTAAATATTAAAAATACTAAAAGAGAGACGGAGGGGGGAAAGATTCTGGGAAGTTCGAAAGGCAGTGAGCACTTGGATTTGCTGCATGCCAAGCCCAGCACAGAATCCTGTCATTGAAGTGTGGGCGCGTCCTGTTGGAATGCTGTTTCACAGATCCTCAGTGTCTCCCTCACTTCCTATCTCTCCTCCGCCATGACTGTTACATACAGACTGAGTGTGCACACAGGCATTTCTCCTGTCCTGATTCCCAAGACGACACAGTAAAACAGTGTTTTCTATGTGGTGTCTGTCACATGGGGCAGTACAAGACATACAGAAGTGGTTTAAAGTATCCAAGAGGGTATGCGTAGGATTTGTGTAGACGCTGTGTGCTGTTTTATATAAGGGACTCAGCCCAGAGGGTTCTGGCTTCACTAGGGCCAATATAGTGTGCACCTTGTGGGACTCCATCTTCCATGTTGCTGACACTCCCCTCCTTTAGTTCATTCTTGTTTACTCAGGCGTCCGTGAGCTGAATTTGCACATGGACCACTCCAAGGTCAGAATGGTTCTGGAATTGGCACCCATGTGTCTGTCTGCTCTTCTGCTTAAGGCCAGAGCCTCCTGAAGGCTGAGATCACCCTCCTCATTACTCAACATGCCATCCACATGCTATTGGTTTTTAAAGTGGATTTGAGAGATATGTTATCCAGCCCCATGGCAGGCCCCTAGCTACTCCCAGGAGCCCCCTACACTCATGTTGGACTGTTTCTGGGCATCTGAGTTCCCCACATTTCCTAGGAACAATGTTAGCATGTGGAACAGTGGCCGCATGACCAGGCGCCCCCAGGATAGAGACCTGGGGCTCACAGGATAGTTCCTGGCTGACTGGGATTACTTGACTGTGTTAATGCCTCTCTCTCCCTTTTCTTCTCAGAAAATCGCCTTTATGGTAGCTCTAGGCCTGGTCACAACAGAACACCTGGAAGGTAATGATGGGGACAGTGGGGTGAGTTTGGTGGGTGGGGCTTGCTGGGGACCTAGGTAGATGCAGCAGCCTTCAGGGTGCCCCAGCTCATGGTTGTGCCCTATCCAGATGCGAGGGTCTTAGGAACCCAGCCCCAGGTAATGGGGGCACACTCAGAAGGCAAGCCAAAGAAACGTTTGGTTTTGGGTATCCCACGACTGAACATGCCTCATGTGGCACTGCCATGTTCTTGTGGAGGGACCTGTCCCCACCCTAGAGGCCGCACAGTGAAGTAACAGAGGTCATGGTCCAATCCTGCCATTCACTAACCCACGAGAGCTGACGTTTCTTTACTTCTTTGGTATTTGGTCCACTCTGTACCTATTTCCTCGTCTCCAACGTAAGGGAAACCAAAACCTCAAGCTTGTTGGGTTGTGGGGAGTGAGGGAAGAGGGCTTCCCCTAATATGCAGTTGGTCCTCACTTTGAAAACCTCTCTCCAAGATCTGGAATCCCACAGTATTTATTTGGATCCCGGTCTCTTCCACAGAGGCCTGTGGTGCCTCACGAGGAGCACACAGAGTGGCACAGAGTGATGAGGGTCAGGAGGAAGCTGACCGAGATGAGGAATGGATGCCCGGGGAGCTACCTGGGGAGGTAGAGAGAGTCGCAACCTGCAAGAGAGACATGAGGGAAAGCAGCCAGACCAGGGCCAGTATGCCTGGACCAGTGATGGGCAGCACCAAGCTGTGCCTGACTGAGCAGAGCCAGAGACTCACTCGGCTGCTGCCCTCCAGGGGTCCCAAGAGACAGAGAGGGGCCTGTCTTAGTCAAGGTCCCACTGCTGTGAGGAGACACCGTGACCAAGACAACTCTTAGAAGAGGGCACCAGATCTCATGATAGATGGTTGTGAGCCACCATGTGGTTGCTGGAAATTGAACTCAGGACCTCTGGAAGAACAGTCAGTGCTCTTAACCTCTGAGCCATCTCTCCAGCCCCAAGACAACTCTTAGAAAAGGAAGCATTTAATTGGGGTCTGCTCACAGTTTCAGAGGCTCAGTCCATTATCATCATGGCAGGGAGCATGGCGGCAGGCAGGCAGGCAGGCGTGGCGCTGGGGAAGTAGCTGAGAGGTACATCCTGGTCCACAAGCAGAGAGAGGACCTAACCTGGGCCTGGCTTGGGCTTTTGAAACCTCAAAGCCCACCTCCAGTGACACCCTTCCTCCAACAAGGCCACACCCACTCCGAGGCCACACCTCCTAATCCTTCTGATCCTTTCAAAACAGTTCCACTCCCTAGTGACTAAGCATTCCAATAGAGGAGCCTATGGGGGCCATTCTTATTCAAACCACCGCAGGGCCTTATGCTGAGGAGCGTGTCCCTGTCCCCTCATCCCCTTACACACACCTGACACTCATCCTAAGCCACCAGAGCCATGCTATAAGCAGTTCTTGGAGGCTCTGACCTGCTGGGCGAGGAACCTCTGACCGCAGTGTCTGCCGTTCCAGAAATCCAGAGCAAGCGTCAGGAGCGGAAGAGGAGGAGCACAGCGAACCCCGCCTACAGCGGCTTCTTGGAGACGGAGGTGGGACTCTTGGGCACCACCACTGGGGGCTGGGAGAAATAGTGTCGAGCCTCGTGAGCCCCTCCCCTGCGGTGATGAAAATTTGATGGACGGGCCCAGAGGAGTCCTCGGGATCTCCGCCAGCTTTCTCACTGACTCCTTGCCCATCCTTCCTGGCCGGAAGCACTCATTTGAAACACAGAGTGTACTCTCACTGAGGTACACACCTGTAACACGGAAGTCAGGAAGCTGAAGCAGGAGGATTCTGAGTTCCAGGCCAGCTCTGGGTTACACAGTAAGACCCTGTCATTAAAAAAGAAAAGAAAAAAAAAAAAGTAAACTGTCTGTTGGAGTCCTAGCAGTAGCGTTGGTTCTCTATGAGACTGCTGTGAAAGACACCTGTACAAAGCCCGAGGGACCGGGACCCAGGCCACTCACTGGTCACAGAGCCCACTATGGCTTGCCCTTCACCTGGGAGGCTCTCGGCTCTGATGGACTGTAACATCTCAGGCCTGTGCTCTCTCTCAACCCCTGGGGGCAGCTGGTGGGCAGCAAGCGGGGACCCAATCTCAGGTCCTCTGGAAGAACAGCAAGTGCTCCTAACGTCCGAGCTAGTTCTCCAGGCCCCATTTCCATCTCTAGGACGTGGGTCCGAAATCCATGTCTCATGAACTTGGATTTAGCTGGGAAGGGGAGTCCTTGCAGGGAGATGTTCAGCCCCAGTTCTGCAGTGCCCTGTCCAGGGGAGAAAAGTGGCCCCCCAGGCTCTGTCCACCATCTGTCCCTTGCCCTGCCCTGCCTTCCCTGCTTCTGTCTTAGAAGGTGCTCACTCTTGAACACATCCTGTTCTCTTCTGGGTCCAGGGTGCAAGCCCTGACCCCAGACATGGGGACCTTTTCCACAAGCATCCGTGCCTAAGGGTGTAGCTCCGTTGGTGGGTTACCTGCCTGGTATCCATTAAGTTCTGAGTGCAGTCCCCACCCCACCCTCCAGCACTGCTTAAGCCAGGCATGGTGCCATATACCTGTAATCCCAGCTCCTGGGAGGTGGCGGGATCAGGAGTTCAAAGTCAACCTTGGTTACATAGAGAGCTCAAGGCTAGCCTGGGCTACATGAAACTTTGATTTAAAAATAAATGAAGAAGGACTTCAAGTTGTCTTTAGCCTCCAACCAAGAACACATATTCTGCCCCCAGGGCCTCAGCCCTGTGGTTATTAAGAAACTGCCCTCTGTGCTCTGGACAGAACCTACTCAGTGAGCCCTGTGTCTGCAGCCGGAGTTGCGGGGCCTCCTTAGCCACGCAGTCAGCTCAAAACCCTGTGATCCTTGAGCCTTAGACAAGCATGCAAGCCAAGAGCAGCCCTTTGCAGGTCCCTTCCTTGCCCCTGAGTGCAGCTTGGCTCCACAGAGAGAGAAGACTTCCAAACTGGTTCTAGAACTATCTTTCTGCTATAGCCAGATCCGCTTGGAACCACCAAGGTCTGGGGGTGTGTGTGGCCTATGAGGTCACTAAAACTAAGGCTTCTGCCACTCTCTCGGGCCTCTGCAACTGCCAGGTTTGGGCCACATGCAAGGAGGTGAAATTTGAGGGGGTCAGTCCATACACCACCTGACTGTAGAACCTGAGAAAGGTCAGAGGGCAGATAAAAGGGCAGTGTTGACTTTGTCCCTAACCTATCATGTCTGGAGACTTTCCAGCCCAAGACAACTTGGGATGAGGATTCCTAGGCCTCAGCAGAACCAGCCTTTGTAGACTACCCCTCTGCCCCTGGGTCCTTGGTATCTGTTTTTATTTCCCATGTCTTCTACTTAGGGTGTCTGCCTGGTCTCCAGAGCCCGGAGGGTCCTGGGCAGGGTGTTGTGCACACAAGTGATTCTGTGGCTCTGCTTTCTGTCCCTACAGAGGAAGCGGCTAGCCTCCAGTTATCTCCACAATCCCCTGTTCCTCACAGCACGAGGTAAGTGCCAGCCAGAGCCATAGCTTCCACAGACTCACACCCCTTCCTAATTCTGGCTTCTCCAACTGTTCTCCAGGGCTTCATATGACCTCTGCTCGCAGGGCCCCTGGGGAAGGAGGGGGGCCACTGGGATCGGCTCCATCCCGTTAGATCCAGACACTGCGGTGGGAACATGCTGCCCACCAGAGTTACACCCGGGCTGGGTGTCCAGCTCAGAGAACCAGGCTGAAGGTTCACTGTGGTAGGGCCATTCACCGAAGGGCAGGCCGGCCACAAGGGCCTGTGTAGAAGATGCCTCGACTTCCCTGCGCCTCCATCTGCAGCCGGAGCATGAGACCCATGCCTCCTGCTCAGCCATGCAGCCTGCCTGCCATTGAACTGCTCTGGAGAGAGCAGGCACTCATCTCCCAACCGGGCTGCGGCTCATTCCAACCCTGCCCTCCCTCCTGGGCTGGCTCTGGGCAGTTGGATAGCCTCGGCTAATCCAGGAGTGCTGGGTGCTGGGTCCAGTTCTGATGGGCAGGGCATACGTGCAGCGTTCAGTAGGGTCCTCTCTCCTGTGCCAACCGTCCTCCGTGGCCAGCAGCCACTTGTCCCTGTCGTCACCAGTGCTCAGGAAGCTGAGGCAGGAGGGTTGCTGTCAGTTTCAGGCCAGCCTGACCTACAGAAAGGCTTTGTCTCAGAAGTAAAAGGAAATGGCTGCCTGCGTCTTGGGATTGTGGGCGGCTCCTTAGCCCTTGGGCCGTTGACCTACACAACGGGCCTCTAATGCCTGCTCTGAGTCAGTGGACAGTCCTTCCCAGGAACAGCATCATCACAGATGGTTTGATTAGGAGCCTGGAAGGAGAATCCTGTTTGTGTTTCTTCCTGTGTGTGGTTTGAGATCACGGCCTAAAATGCAAAAAAAGGTCCAGAGCCCGAAGGAGCTGGAAGCAGGTGACTCTGAGGGGTCCCCTGAATTCTGTTTTTGTCTCTGAGGCGCCTCACGGTGCCAGCCATGATCCTCATGAGTTCAGGTCTAATGAACCTGTCTCCAGGTAGGTCCTGACCAGGACCAAGGCAGAGAGTCTTCCCTCATCACACGGTGGTTCTGAGAACTCAGGTGTCACTGGGCCTTGTGATACTCCCATCATGCTCTAGGGCAAGGACTCTGCTACACCAGTCCTGGGGGAACCCCAGCCGTGACCTATGCTCCTCCCACCCCAACTAACATCTTCTCCACCCTTCCTCCCTGTGCTAGCCAATGAGGACCCCTGCTGGAAGGTACGTGACCCCCATCTTCACATGAAGAGGTGGGGGACATCTGTCATTGCTTTCAACTTCCCTTGGTACCCAGAGCTTGCACGACACCAAGCCTGCTTTCCTCATACCCTCATGCCAGGCTGAGCCCTACCTTACTGCAGAGAACTCCCCCTACACCTGGTCCTGAGGATGGATGCTCCCGCTGTACCACCTACCTTTACCTTGGCTCCTCCCGGCTTCTCTCTGTGATCCTGGGCAGAGCTGGCCATCTTTAGTTCTCTGTTGCCCACCCCATGGGATAATTCCCAGGGTGTCACCCTATGTGTCCATTGTGATCCTATGACACACCACCCAACCACAAAGCCCACATCCCTGTCCTCTGAGGCATTAGCTGGTCAGGACCTGGGTCCTGTGCATGGCCTCTCACTGACCTATTCCTTTTCATTTATTTTATTTATGGGGTGTGTGTGTGTGTGTGTGTGTGTGTGTGTGTGTGTATGTGTACACTGTGTGTAAGTGTAGAGGTCAGAGGACAACTTGTGGGGCTCAGTTCTCTCCTTTCATCATGTGAGTCATAGGGATGGACCCCAGCCTCGACATCGGGTACCTTTGTGCACTGAACTATCTCCACAGTCTTTCCCCAGTTTCTAATCTAGTTCCGAATGAACCTCATCCCACATGCTCGCGTGCGCAGGGCACTGCTTACAGCCTGCTCTGGGTGGCCACAGTGCTTTCCAAGGTCACCCTGCAGGAGCCACTGCCGTGACTACCAGTGTCCAGACCACACGGACAAGGGGACGCATGAGGTGGTGGAAGATTTCCCCTTTTCCATAAGTCCATAGGCTGGAGGGGCCTTGGCTTCGAGGCAGGAGGCACAGATTGTGGTTCCTGGCTCCGCTCCCACTTCCTGTGTGACCCCCTAGGCGACTGCTACACCCTTCCCGGGTCTTTGCACAGGATGAGGGACATAGAGGGGAGACTTAGAGGACTTCTTTGGGGACCCCTCTGGTGTCAAGTCCCTGGTGATAAGGGCCATCCCTTCCCACCGCTTCCATGCTAGAGTCGGAAGGTCTGTTGACACTCTCACAGGGACAAGGGCCCCTGTGTATTGGTGAGATTATTAAGGCCACTCCACGTAGTTAAAAGGGAGGTTTATTTAGTGACATAACTCACAAATGAAGGGATAGGTAGGTTGCAGGGTCTAGGAAAGGTGTGGCGCAGTCCAGCGGTGTTCTCTGGAGAACTCTGCTCGGTCTACCTCCACCGTCCAGGGTCCAAGAACCAAGAGAGGGTGGTGCATCCGGAACTCAGGTCTTCAGGGCCCTCTCTTGGCCCCGCCTTGTAGGCATGACAGTTACCGAAGCCTCAGTGGGGGTTGGAACTTCCAGATCAAAGCTAGCATGGCGACCCACTACACCTGTGGGTGGCTGGACAGGTGTTATAGGTCATCATTGGTGCTCTCCTTGGGGCAGCCTGCTGGTGGGCTGGGGGCACAGTCCCTAGAGCTTGTACTGAGGCCCCTGGGAGGGACAGAAGGGCTCTATCCCGTACCTCACTGTGGGGCATCTGGCATGAGTGGGGGGCATTTCGTGTGCTCTGTCCCGTTCTGTCCAGCACCCAAGGGACAGCTGTTCTTATCCCCACCATGGGTGTGAAACAGACGTGTGACTCACCTAAGTGTCGGGGGTCCTCACTAGATGCGTATGCAGTTGAGGGGGACTAAAGGTGTAATTTGTGTTAGGTCACAGCCCCCTCCCGGAGGCAGTGTATCCATGAGGATGAGTCATCACTGCTAGGCCTGATGTGGGACTCTCCAGTGCTCAGTGCCCCAGTCAGGGTGTGCATGAGTGTCCCAAAACCCCACCCATGGGACACCTACCCCCCCCAGAGTGTTCTATTAGTGTGTCATGGCCCTATCACCCCGAGGGGGAGTCTCTCCCTCCCAGTCCCGCAAGCTGCCTGGGCCCGGCTGAGGCACTTCCTACCCGCCCTTCTCTTGCAGAGCGAAATCACTCATGATGAATTCTGTGCTGCCTGCAAGCGAGGAGCCAGCCTGCAGCCCTGCGGTACCTGTTCGGGGGCCTACCACCTCAGCTGCCTGGACCCGCCCCTCAAGACGGCACCCAAGGGCATGTGGGTCTGCCCCAAGTGCCAGCGGAAGGTATGGGCAGATGGGCTCAGACCCTGCCCCTGCACATTTGAGACAGTGTTCTGGGTGATCCCTAGCATGGGTATAGCAGGTGCATAAGAGAGTGACAGGGAGTCTTGAGCACCCATCTCTGGCTTTTTTTTTTTTTTTTTTTCTCTCGAGCTGGGGACCGAACCCAGGGCCTTGTGCTTGCTAGGCAAGTGCTCTACCACTGAGCTAAATCCCCAACCCCCATCCCTGGCTTCTTCTACAAGGGAGAGAAACCTAGAGGTAAACTTTTCATTGAGTAGCCCCAGTGAACCAGGCTGATATGGCTACTATCCCCTGGGAATCTGTGGCTCAGAAGCATGCCTCCCTGATGGGTACATAGCCAGTATCTGGTCTCAGAAAGTTCTAGGACCTGTATTCTTTCTCATCATCTTATCTGCCCCACAGGCCTTAAAGAAAGACGAGGGTGTGCCCTGGACCGGGATGCTGGCCATCGTACACTCCTACGTCACCCACAAGACAGGTAAGGTGGGCCGGGCGGTGGTGATGCACAGGCCTTTAATCCCAGCACTTGGGAGGCCGAGGCAGGTGGATCTCAGTGAGTTTGAGGCCAGCCTGGTCTACAGAGAGAGTTCTAGGACAGCCAGGGCTGTGCCATAGAGAAACCTTATCTCAAGATACCCCCCCCCAAAAAAAAAATAAAGACAGGTAAGGTGTCCCTAGGACTAGGAAAGGACTCCTGAGTTCATAAGGAACCTTGGGGGTGCTGGGTAGGTCCAGGTTCTTCTGGACCAGAGCTCTGAGAAAGGAGTGGCTGGGGCTGGTCCCGAGCAGATTGTTTCCGGTCCAGCTGCTCATCCGCCTCTCCGTGGGCTTGACCTCTCTCCCCCAGTGAAAGAAGAAGAGAAGCAGAAGCTGCTGCAGCGTGGCAGTGAGCTGCAGACTGAGCACCAGCAGCTGGAGGAGCGAGACCGGCAGCTGGCCTCAGCTGTGAAGGTGAGCACCGGTGGGTGGTGTGGGGTGCCTTGCCACCCACTCACCGGACCCAGGGCGATCGCAGGCCGACCAGCGCTGCTCAGTGGGCCCATAGGTTCAGCTCTGATGTGGACCGTGAATACTTAACCAAGCTCTCGTCGACATTCTGAACCTGCCTCCTCTCAGCCAGGTGACCTTGGCAAGGCCCGGCCTTTCTGAACCCCCACTTCCTCCTCTATAAAGAGAGCATAGCCCTCTGTAGATTGATGAAAGACAAAGCGATGAAGATGATGATGATGATGATGATGATGATGATGATGATGGTAGAGGTGGCGGGTGGTGATGGCGCTGATGGTGATGATGGGGGTGGTGGTGATAGTGATGATGGTGGTGGTGAGTAGTAATGGTGGTAACGGTTGATTGTGGTAGTGATGAGGATGGTGGTGTTGGGGTGGTGGTGATAGTGTAGTGATGGTAGGTAGAAATGGTGATTTGTGGTAGTGATGGTGATGATGGTGTTGGGGTGGTAGTGATGGTGACGATGGTGGGTGGTAATAGTGATGATGTGATGATGGTATTGGTGGGTAGTAACGGTGATGATGGTTGTGGTGATCATGGTGATTATTATGGTGATGGTGGTGGTGATGAGGCTGATGGTGGATGGTGCAGTAGTGATGGTAGTCCCTAACAGCAGCAGTTCTGGGCCCTGGAGGAGCTCAGCTTTTCTGTCTTATTTTATTTTGTTTCATTGTTACGGTGCTGGAGATTGAGCCTGGAGTCTCATGCATGTTACATAAACACTTTATATCCCAGGCATGGAGGGTGGGAGGGAGGGGGGGGAGCTAGAGGTATGAATGCATGTGCAGGTTACACATACTTGTATGCGCACATGTTGAGGCCAGAGAAGGCTGTCAGGTGTTTTCCTCTGTTGCCCTACACCTCTTCCCTACCTCGAGGCTTTATCACTGAACTTGACACCTGCCGTTTTGGCTTGCTGTTGTGCTTCTGAGTTCCCAGGATCCACCTGTCTCTGATCCCGGCATTGAGGTTATAGCCACATACGGGCATGCCCGGCTTTCATGTCGGTGCTGGGGATTCCCGCTCCGGCTCACATTGCAGAGCAAACACCCTTACGAACTACCCACTGGGCCATCCCCCCAGTTCCCCCTGCATTGCATAGTGTTTTCCTTGGTCATTGGGGGCAGGGTCTCACCAAGTGGCCCAGGTAGGCCTCGAACTCACTGTCTCCTATCCTTGTCTGTCAGGCTTGGAAAAGCTCTCTAAATGTGGTGCCTTCTTTAGCCTTGTTAGTCAGGATTCTAGAAGAACTGAGAGAATGAATCTGTGAATACATAAAGGGGATTTAATAGAACGGCTTACAGGCTGTGGTCTAGCCAGCCCAACAATGGCTGCCCACCCATGGAAGGTCCAAGAACCCAGTAACTGTTCAGTCTGTGAGGCTGGATGTCTCAGCTGGTCTGGTAGATGCCAGAATCCCAAAGCAGTCTCTAATGCCAGTGAGGGAATGGACTTGTCAGCGAGAGCAAGCAGGCAAAGAGAGCAAGCTCCCTTCTTCCCCGTCCTTTATAAAGGCTGCCAGCAAAAGGTGTGGCCCAGATTAAAGGTGGATCTCCCCACCTCAGAGATCAGGATTTGAGAGAAACCCTGTCTCAAAACCAATATATATATATATATATAAAAAAAAAAAATATATATATATATATCAGAACTTGAAGTGGGTCTTCTCGCTTCAAATGATTTAATTAAGAAAAATGGTGGCGCACACCTTTAATCCCAGCACTCGGGAGGCAGAGGTGGGCGGAGGATGTCTGTGAGTTCGAGGCCAGACTGGTCTAGAGAGCGAGTTCCAGGACAGGAACCAAAACTACACAGAGAAACCCTGTCTTGAAAAAAACAAAACAAAACAAAAAAAAAAAAAAAAAAGAAAGAAAGAAAAAGTCCCTTACAGGTATACACACACCCAGCTGTTTGGGTTATAGTTAATTCCAGATGTAATCAAGTTGACAACCAAGAATAACCATCACAAGTCCACCCCCGCATCAGCTTGACACACAATCATGTCTCCTTATGTCATGCTTAATTTCCAAATGAAAAAAATAACTAGAACATAATTACGTATAACATGATATTACTACCCCATACACAATTACAAATGCATTGTATATTCAGCCAGGTTATAATTATGCCTAACGTGATATAACTATCCCTTGTACAACCACAAATGCATTATAAATTTAGAATAAGTGTCACTGTCCCTTGAGGGACATTCTTTTAGTATCTCAACTTACATGTGATAACCACTGATATTCTCTTAATTGATGTTACATGATAAAGAAATTTTCATATTCTTATCATATTCATGATATCACATGGTAAAGAAATCAAAGAAAGAAAACAAATATCTGTATACATTCTTAACAAAATAAGACAGAAACATTCATGTCAATTATAATTCTCATTTCTCCAACTGGTCATGTGACCTTAGATGGTACTTATAACCACCTTCCTCTACTACCCATTCCACATTTCCTCCACCTTCAGCAAGCACTTCAGCAGGTCTTGGCTCTTTTCCTGGAGGAGTGACCCATACCTTCATTCCTTCAGGGTCTGTGCCCTTTGTCGTCCTGGCTGGATTAGATTGTTGCAGTTTCCCATTGACAATCACAGGATGTGGTAGCACCAAGAGATGCCCTAAAGGATCTCCTGTACTCCAGACATAATCTTTCTTACCTCTATTGTGGAGAAGCAGCCCAATTTCCCCATGGTAATCTGGATCAATCACCCCTCCTAACACTGTTATGCCTTTCTTAACCTGTTGGCTTAAGGGCATCAGAAGCCCAAAGTGGCTGGAGGTTTGGGGGAGTCTGAGCTTCCAGTTCAATGGAATGTTTGTTGTGGCTCCTGGGACAAGTGATCCCCCACTCTGGAACCAAAACTTCTAGGCCAGCGGAAGGTGTGGCCCAGATTAAAAGTGGATCTTCCTACCTCAAAGATCCAGATTAGAGGTGGGTCTTCCCACTGTAAATGATTTAATTAAGAAGAAAAATCCCTCACAAATATACCCATTCATTTGAGTTTTAGAGAAATCCCTATGTGGTCAAGTTGACAACCAAGAATAGTTATCCGGAGCCCCGTAGAAATCCCTGATTATCCATACAGTTGGAGGGGTGCCCCGAGGAGGTCAGTACTGTACTGGCACCGTTGGACCTGGAGCCCTGGTTCACGTGACTCTAGGCCTCCGGTCCCACTGCAGTGTCGTCTCTGTGTGCCACACAGAGAAGCTAGAGAGCAGGCAGCAGAAGAGGACATGCTGGCAAGTCTGTGAGCCTCACTGGCTGCCACCAGCCAGGATGGAACCTGTCAGCTTCGGGGACCGGCATCCCCGGCAGCCAGCATGCCACTCCGGCTGTTTATTTAATCCCATTTTGTGTGAGGCCCTTGGCCTGTTTCAGGTTCTGCTGGGGTGGTGGGAGGCTTTGTGAAAAAAGGTGGGCCCCTCAAGGTGGCTGTCCCAGGGTGCTGCAGAACTCAATTCTGAGACCATCTCCACAACTTCTGCTCTTGACAGAAATGCCTGGAGCTGAAGACAAGCCTCCTGACCCGCCAAAGGGGCACACAGTCATCGCTGGACCGGATCCGGGCCCTGCTGAGACTGATCCAGGGTGAGCAGATGCTCCAGGTCTCTATGGCAACCACCAGCCCCACCCCACTTCTGGCCGGGCCCTGGACCAAGCCTTCCACTACCACCGTCCGCACTGCCCTCCAGCACCCCCAGAGCCACAACTGACCCCGGGGATCCGAATAACACTCACGGAAAGTTACTGGGACCTTGCTCTCAAGACCTGGGGGGAATCTGTCGGCCTTAATTCATAAACTCTATGAATTTTAGACAAAAATAAACTAGACAGAGTGACAGAGAGAGAAAGGAGTGATCTGAGCATCCCAGAGCCAGAACCGGCATGAGGTGGATCCCGACCACCTGAGGGCCAGGTGAGGGTGTCTCAGACCAAGACACAGGCAGCCCTCCCCTTGGACTGTCAGGCCAACCTGGCTTCCGGCTTCCATGGCCAGCTCTCTTGTGGCGTTCCCCTCAGGAGAGAAAGACTTCAGGCTGTGGGGAGGGAGGCAGACTAGACCCGTCACAGCCTGTGGGGAGGCAAGCGACAACAGATAGCTGCTTAGTGGGGTGGGCAGGTGAGCCCCTGGTACAAGAGAGGGTAGCTAACCTAAGTAGTTCTCCGGTGGCCCTTGGGCTCCCTGTGCCCTGCTGGCCCCTAATCCATCAGTATTACAATGTTGAAATTCTGTCATTGAGCTGGACAAATGACAGGCCAGCTTCTCCTGGGGTCACTGCTGCATGGGCTGCCCAGCCTGGCCTCTGCCTCATTCTTCCCTAGCTCATGCTCTTGCTGCGGCCCACCTCTTCCTGTTGCCAATCTCTGGAATTTTCCTCATGGAGTTCTGGGCTAGACAGAGCAGTCACCCACTGTGGGAGGCCCCTGGCAGCTTTCAGCTCTCGATGGAAGCCTTTAGAGCCCTCTCCTGAGCAGGACCCGATAAGCGTCCTGCCCACTTCTTGCCAGTTAAAGACACTATGCCAAAAAGAGCTTCACACTTTTTGTATAGCGTTTTTTTTGTTGTTGTTGTTGTTGTACGATCCGTAATGTGAACCGCGCCCCTGCCTGCCTTCCCCTGCATCTGGAAGTCTCTGCTCCAATGCAGGAATGGATAACCTCCCCTGACAGGGGCCAGAGGGAGCACCCAGAAGGGGTCTAGAGATCCAGAGGGGAGGCAGAGAGGGTGGTGCACTTAGGGACCTGGCCTTTGGAGACTCCAGCGCCCCCCTCCTCCTCAGTGCTGTCTCCTCATTTGCAGGGAGGGCAGGTCCCTAGGCACCCTGGGGTTTGCTGCACACTCTGGGAGCCATGCAGCCCACTCCGTAAGCCCCACCCTGTCCCGAGGGACACAGCACAACCCTTATGCGATCAGGAGCCGCAGGGCTCCCCCCGAGCATATCACATGGTGCCGAATTGCAGCGAGCACTCGTGCATGCGCCCGGGCCACAGCCGCACGCACGCCTGGGCCCCCAGACACAAGTGCAGAACGGGAAGGCCGGCTGGGACCCCACCACCAGCCCCTGTCCCTCTTGTCATTTTTTTTCACGACTCCGGGAGAAACTGTGCTGTAAGGATACAAATCTATTTTAATACACATTACACTGGGTTGAACAAGATTTTTATATTCTTTTATCGATGAACGGCGTGAGCCGCGTGAGGCGCACGTCTTTATATATTGGTTACGAGGTGCCGATTATGCATTCCCGCGCGGCTGGCAACGTAACCGTCTTCAGGTTCTTCTTTCGTTGGTTTGGGTTTTTTCTTCTTGGATGAATTGAGTTCGATTTTGTAAGAAACGTGGGAGGATGTGGAAGGTTGGACCCGGGAGGGGGAGCTGCTGACGTGTCTTGAGACTTAGTTTTTTTTTTTTTTTTTTTTTTTGGGACCAAGGAGGACCGTCCAGTGGATAGTGACTAGAGAAAGTGTTTGTCTTTAAATATGCCAGTGTAGTTTTTCCTTCTGTATGATGCATTAAACCCAATTTCAAAGCCTGGTGGTCCTGTGTTCTTACTTTCACAGTGAGTAACCCTGGGGCAACTGAGTGGGTTTCACGGTGGCTAAAAGTCAGCCGGGCAGTGGTGGTGCAGCCCTTAATCCCAGCACTCGGGAGGCAGAGGCAGGTGGGTCTCTGTGAGTTCGAGGCCAGCCTGGGCTACAAAGTGAGTTCCAGGACATTCTCCAGAACTACACAGAGAAACCCTGTCTCAAAAAACCAAAAAAACAAACAAACAAAAAAAGAAGGCTAAAAGTCAGGGTCACGTGTGTCCCCACCCACCCCTAAAGGAAATGGAGAGCTTTTGGTGTCCACCCCAGCTCCAGGAGGCAGTAGATTCATCTGTTATGAAAAGTCCCGAAACTGCCTTGCTCACTCCGGCTTCTCACCTTGACCTCTTCACCCGCTCATTTTTGCCTCCTGGACACAGGAGTCCACCGCCACCTCAGTGTTTCCTTTGAAAGCAGGCTTGTGGAAAGGCAGACCAACCAGCATGACCTCCAGACCTCCCTCCAGAGGACCTTGACTCAGCCTGGAGCTCAGGGTTCACCTGTGTGCCTGCAGCTGTGGTGGGAGGAGCTAGGGATAGAAACGTGCATGCATGCACGCACACACGCGTGCGCTGCCGGGGGAGGGGGGGGCATACATACGCACATGCGTGCACTGAAAGGCTGGACAGCCCACCAAGTATGTTCACTGTATCCATGGCCTAGTGTGATTGCTCTGCGGGGGGCATACCGTTTGAGGGGACCCGGAGTCCAGCTCTGCCTGCCCTGCCTACACACTCCCCACCCTTCTGCCTCCTGAACAGTCTTCACATCTTCCTTCCCAGTCCCCAGATCTCTGGCCCACCCCCACCCCCCCCCACCCCATTGCCCCCCCCCCAGGACAATCTACATAGTCGGTAGTGACTTCTGCACAGCTCTGGCAGGTTCCCTGCTCTTGCAGCCCACGTGACTTCCTGTTGACACTCCACAATGGCTGTCTCACGTCTACTCCAGGCTGTTCCCTCCTTCCTAACCCCCATATGCTGGAGACCTCCCGTCTACGCCAGCCTCTGCTCTCTCCAGAGCTCCTTGGACAGCTGTCCCCTCAATTCCTGTCTACACTGGTAGCCACCCTGGATTGACATCACTGGAGGACATCTCAGATTCAGCATAGGCTCCTTCCCCAGAGGCACCCCAAGAGCCCCCCTTGACTCCATGACCTCCGCACCCATCTCTGGTAAATCAGTCACCTCTGTCATTGAGACAAGATAGGAACGGGACCTATCTCCCTTCTGCTCCAAGGTCTCTGTCCCTTGACCCTCAGCCCCCTGTCTTGTCACCTAGCTACCACCATCCACCCAGTTCCTTCCTACTCCACTGCAGTTGCTTTCCCGCTAGTAACAGGTATGGGTGGGGCGACTGCTAACAGGTCTGTGCCCTGTAGCTCCGCTGAAGTTCAAGTCCATGGACATTCACCAGCCTTCCTTGTGGCATCCAGGGCCACAGGGCCCTCGTCCCTGCTCTCCATGGGTCTCTTTCTGCTGCTCTCCACCATCTCCACCTCCCGCTCTAGCTCAGTTCACACAGCATGCTCCCCCTGCAGGCCCCTTGCGCACACAGGACCTCTGCTCGGCACGCTCTTGCTCACTGCCTCTTCGGGTTGCCTCTTGAGACTTGACCTTGACCATTTGCCCTCCTCTCCCAGCAGCTTTCCCAGCAGCTTTCCCAGCGGCTTCCGCATGTCCTGCCCACCTCTGCCTCTCTCTGCCTGTTGGTTCTTTAGACTTCACAACCCATTTTACACTTTCTCTGTTGGGAACAGGAGAGGTTATGGGTGTATTATGCAAAATGCTCCAGCGAAACCTGGCCTATAGGTTCTAAGGTTTCAGACCGTCATGGTGGGTGGTGGGAGGCCTGGCTGGGCAAAGCAGTTCACACCGCAGTGGCCAGGAAGAAGAGAGAGGGAGAGAGGGTGCGTGGAGAGAGGGCCAGAGAGAAAGAGACGTATACTAACTATTCCTCCAGTCCCCCCCCCCCTTTTTAAATTGTTGGTTAATATTTATTCATGCACTCATTAATTTACTTATATGAAATTTAGTTGTTTTATTTTGTGTGTGTGTGTGTGTGTGTGTGTGTGTGTGTGTGTGCTTGAGTGTATGTATGTGTACCACATGTGTGTAGGAGCCCTTGGAGGTCAGAAAAGCTATCCGATCCCCTGGAAATGGACTCCCAGGCAGTTGTGAGCCACCTTGTTGGTGCTGGGAACTGAACCCAGGTCCTCTCCAAAAGCAGTAAGCATCCTTAACCTCTGAGCTCTCTCTCCAGCACCCCAAACACGCAAACATGGCACTACTAGTTAAATGGCTCTGCAGACGCCTTCACAGACACACCCAGGGCTGAGCGTCACTAAGCCCCAAGGCACTTCTCAGCCAGATCCCGTTGACAATCAAGATTCCCCGGCACAGTCTGTCCAAACGGTAACAAAAGGAAGGGGCCTGGGAGCAAAGTGGCTGGACTGAATTAACTGAGAGGAAGGACCCACCTTTAATATGGACGATACCATCACACTGAATAGACTGTTGCGCCCCGGGTGTTTTGTGGTAACGGTGCAGAGACAGATGCAACAGTCCTGGAGTCACCTGAACTTGCTCCTATGGTTTCTGCCCCCCCTTTTTTTCCCATGAGATGGGGTCTTCTATAACCCAGGCTGACCTCTAACTCACTATGTAGTCAAAGATAACCTGTTCTGATCCTCCTGCCTCTACCTCCCGAGTACTGGCGCTGCAGGTGTTTGTACCACCCTTGGTTTATGTGGTGCTGTGATCGAACCCGTGGCGTCTGTTGTACGTGCTAGGTAAGCACTCTACCAATTGGGCTATATCCCCAGCCATCATGTGTGTTTTTAAAATATTTATTGCTGGGCATTTTAATCCCAATATTCAGGAGGCACAAGCGGGTGGCACTGTCAGTCTGAGGCCAGCCTGGTCTACATAGTGTGTTCCAGGCTGGCCAGCGCTGTATAATGACACCCTGTCTCAAAAATAAATAAATGTCATATATAACTCAAATCCTGCCTCCCCGCCCTCTCCTCCCCTGCCTCGGCTGTCTGTAACTGACAGAGACTAGGGACCATCCCTGACCAGCATGACCTTTAGGGTGCGCAGCCATGCCTTCTCCTGTGGGATCAGAACCCCAGTTGGGTGGAGGGGAAGTCTCCTTCCATATTGCTCTGGCCTTGGAGACTCTCACAGAGCCCTAGGGCGTCTGTGAGAAGGGCGTCTGTGGTAGAATCCAATTGGAGATTGAATTCTACCTTGACACCTGCCTGTCCTCAACTTTCCCTTTTCAGAGTTCTGTGTGGCCGTCGCTTTCCTCCTGATCAGCCCCTACCTGATACAGCTTGCACGCTGAGACTCACCAAATCCTCCTGCCCATTGTAACAGACATCTGTCAACACATCTTCCCACTTCAGCACAAACACAAACAGCATCTGCAAGCTGCTTCTGCCGCCCTCCTTTTTTCTTTCTTTCTATTTGTTTTGGTTTGGGGGACAAGACTCTCACCGTGTAGCTCTGGCAGGCCTGGAACTCACTATGGGGTCCACCACCCCACCCCACCCGCTGTTCCCGAGTGCTGGGATTAAAGGTGTGTGCCACCACGCCTGCCTGTGACCTCCCTCCTCATCTCTGTAGCTCTCACCCCTCTTGCCTCCTACAGCAGTGGGATGTCTAGTCCAATATGGAAAGGAAGAGGTGAGACTCCGCGTCTTTTGTTTTGTTTCCTCATTTAAAATGACAGCATTTCAATAACTTCACCGTAAGTGTCGTGGTAGTCAAGGGTTCTCTAGAGGAATGGAATGCACAGAACGGATGCATATTTAAATTGGGTTTATTACTTTGGCTTGCAAGATACAGGCTGGGTAGTCACACAATGGCTGTCTCACACGTGACAGGTTGAGAACTGCTACAAGCTGTTAAAATATACAAAGTAGGATTTCAACTGATTATGACAAAGCTAATACCTGGAAGAATTCAAGGTCCTTCCAGAGGTCAAGCTGAGGCTCAAGGAGCCTTGGTGATATTTGGCTTTTGATTATCAGCCGTTTCTTGCTGTGAGTTTCTTGTGTGCTATTGTAGCTTTTCTATGGTTTATTGGGCACCATTACCCCTCTACTAAAGGAATATTTAGATAACCTTCTGTGCTGACAGCTGTGCACAGCCAGAACCCCAGTTCAAGCCTCCCTGTAATTACGGTCATTGGCAGCATCCGGCCATGCCTATCCCCAGATGAAGGAAAGTACCTTATCAGAGATACCCCTGTACTCTCTAAGAACAGACTTAAACATCCAAGGCCAAACAAAACAACACCTGTCTCCTAGGTCAGGAGGATAGCTTTATTTCTTGCGCAGTTTAGGGTGAAACCCTCCTTCCTTACTGCCTTACTAATAGACTCCTAGCTTTTTACCTAACCACTTCTAGGAATGTAGATTGAGCACATAAATTGCCTTCTTGATATACTAACCTGTCATTAGCTCTCTATTGACCTCCTTTACCACTCCCCTTTTGGGTTGTAAAAGAAAGCCTGGTGGTCACTGCCTGAGGAAAATTCTTACCTACCTTTATGACCCTCTAAGAATTCAAACCTGGGGGTGCTGGACAGATGGCTCAATGGTTAAGAGCACTGTCTGCTCTTCCAAAGTTCCTGAGTTCAACTCCCAGCAACCACATGGTGGCTCACAACCATCTCTAGTGGGATCTAATGCCCTCTTCTGGCATAAAGTTGTAAATGCAGATAAAGCACTCATACACATAAATAAATAATATAAATCTTTTAAAAAAATGAAAAGAATTCAAACCTGGTGACCTTGCTCGGCCAGA
Organism: Peromyscus leucopus; assembly: GCF_004664715.2. Lineage (NCBI taxonomy): Eukaryota > Metazoa > Chordata > Mammalia > Rodentia > Cricetidae > Peromyscus > Peromyscus leucopus. The sequence goes on from NC_051080.1 coordinate 19,748,804, forward strand.
GGATTGCTATTGCTTGGGTTTATAACTGAATTCCTGAGAGACTTGCAGAGAACTGAGAGAATAAGGAGATCGAGAAGAGAAATGAGAATGGAAGAACTAGATGGGTAAGAACTGGAGAGGAACGAGCTGAGATGGGGAAGAACTAGATTGAAGGGCTAGAAGAGAGGACTAGAGGAACGAGATGGAAGATGAGGAAGAGCCAGATGGGGAAGAACAAAATAAGGAAGAAGGAGATGAGAGAGGAGCTAAAATGGGAAAGAACTAGATGGATGAGAACCTAGATGGGGCAGAACTAAGATGAAGGAATTAAGATAGAACTTAGAGGAGACAGCAGATAAATGTAAAGAGAAATCAGGCAAGAAAGGAGCTGAGCATGAGAACAGAATAGAAACTGTCTAGAGAGAGAATTGATACAGAATAATAAATCGTATGGACTAAGGGGTTTCATGTATATAGATTCATTTCATAAAATCAAAGATTAATTATCAGCTGGTTGTAGATTCTTCCAGACCCTGGGAGGAGACTATAGAGGGCTTGGTCCCCAATTCCCCATTAGGGAACCCAATACCTCAGTCCTTGAGGCTGGGTGCCTCAGCAGTCTCAGTTTGGGGACAAAGGCCTGGAGGATCCCCTGTTCAGTCTGGGTTGGAAGGTTGAAGAAGCAGGCTTCAGATAACAGTGGAGGATGACGCCAGCTCTCACCAGCAAGAGGCCAAGGCAGACAGGCAAGAAACAAATGCTTTTCCCTTGGATATCCTTGTATCTGAGTCCCAGCCACTGGATGGTGCCATCCATTCAGGGCACATCTTTCCACCTCAGTTAATCTAAGAAATCCCTCACAGGCATGCCCAGCAGCTTCTCTCATGGGGATTCTAGATCACATCAAGTTGATAGTCAATAGAATGATAGGAAGTCTCTTCTAGTCTCAGTTTGCTTTGAGTTTTATTTTTATTTGTGAGTGTGTGTGTGTGTGTGTGTGTGTGTGTGTGTGTACGTGCACACATGAGTTCAAGATGCCTGTAGAGGTCAGAAGAGGGTGTCAGATTCCATGGCTGGAGTTATACAAAGTTATGAGCTGCCCAGTGTGGGTGCTGGGAAACAAACTCTGGTCCTCTGCAAGGGCCTCAGTTGCTTTTAACTTCTGAGCCCAAAGGTCGGTTGTTTTAAAATCCTGGTTGTTCTTAATTTTTTTTCACATGCATATATCATGATTTTATAACCATGTGAGTGTCCCCTGATTCAGTAAATGTGATTGTTTATATTAATTGTCAAACACTAAGCCAAGTTTAAATTCTTGGAATAAACCCTACTTGCTCATGGCACAGCATCCCATCCATTTGACTTGCTTATATTAAATGTTCTGTACCGATATTTCTGTGGGATGTTAAATTTCTGCTTGTCTTTTTGATGCCTCAGACACCTTCATACTCTATGAGTCAGAGATGTGCCCCCTTGTTTCCTGAAAGCCTTTTCATTCGAATGCACTAGCAAAGCCATCTGGAGCTAGAGTTTCATTGGTGAGAAGGCATTACATTTCCATTTTAACAGTTGAGTATGTCTAATACACGGGGCTGTTGGGATATTCTATTCTGTTGTCAGTTTCAATACGTTGAGTTATTCAAGGAATTATCACTTAGGCTGATTTTGGCATGAAATTGTTCTTGACATTTTGATGATCGTCTCGGTCTCTGCACACTCTAAAGCAATCAGCACATTTTCTTTCTTAATTTGTATTTCCTCTCATCTTGATGTGGGAAGCTATCAAGGGGTTCATGAATGCGTGTATTTATGTGAAGAACTGGCATTTGGGTTTGTTTCTATCCTCTATTGCCTGTTATTTATTTATTGGTTTTGTTTGTTTGGGGTACTTACTGATTACAGAACCCAAGGCAAGGACTCTGGCACTGAGCTGCACCCTAGCCCTGATTTCTTCTTCCCTTTTCCTTGTTTGTTTGAGACAAGATCTCATTATATAGCCCATGCTGACCCAGAACTCAACAACCCTCCTGACTCAGCCTCCCGAGGGCTGAAATTACAAGTGTGTGCCGCCACACCCTGCTTGCACGCCGTGCAAGCTACTTCTGTTGTTTTTGTTGGTGGCCAACTTGATGCCAGCCAGAGTCATCTGAAAAAGGCAACCTCAGTTGAGAAAAAGCCTCCATCAGATGGTTTGTAGGCAAGTCTGTGGGGACATTTTCTTGATTAATGATTGATGTGGGAGGGCTCAGCTGCCTGTGGGAGGTGCCGCCCCTGGGCAGGTGGTCCTGGGTTCTATGAGAGAGCAAGCTGAGGGAGCTGTGAGGTGCCAGCCAGTAAGCCGTGTTGTTCTCTGGTCTGCTTCAGTTCCTGCCTCCAGGTTCGTGCCTTTTGACGTCCCTCAGTGAGCAACTGTGACTGGGACGTGTAAGCCAAATAGACCTCTTTCTTCCACAAGCTCCTTTTAGTCATGGGGTTAGGCAGAGCAATAGAAAGCACACTAAGGGCCAGGTGTAGATGGCTCGCACCTTTAATCCTAACACTGGAAGGCAGGGGCAGGCAGATCTCTTGAGTTTGAGGCCAGTCTGGGCTACACAGTGAGTTCCAGGACAGCCAAGGTTATGTAGTAAGTGTGTTTGTGTCAAAAAAGAAAAAGAGGACAAAGAGAAGGGGAGAGAGAAGAGAAGGAGAGGGAGAGGGAGAGGGAGAGGGAGAGGGAGAGAGAGAGAGAGAGAGAGAGAGAGAGAGAGAGAGAGAGAGAGAGAGAGAGAAAGGAAAGAAAAAGAAAGAAAGAAAGAAAGAAAGAAAGAAAGAAAGAAAGAAAGAAAGAAAGAAAGAAAGAAAGAAAGAAAGAAAGAAAGAAAGGAAACAAACTAGGAAATTCCTCTTAGTCCGAATTTCTGTTCCTTTTTATTTCCTTCCCTTGCATCTAACTGCGAGGCACTAGCCACTGCTTTTAGATCTTTTTTTTTTTCCTACAAGCTTTTAGCTCTCCCTGGAGGTCCTGCTTTAATACTTCATGAATGTTGATATGTTGTGACATTAGCATGTCTTTAGATTATTTTCCCTGTGAATTCAAATTATTTTCTCGGGAGCTGGAGAGAGGCTCATTCAGCAAAGCGCTTGCCGTGTGAACCTGAGGACCTGAGCTTGGACCCCAGAACCCATGCAAAAATAATAATAAACAACAACAACAAAACCCAAAAAACAAACAAACAAAAAAACGGGCATTGCTTGTAACCCCGTTACTGAGGAGGCAAACAGGCAAACAGTACTCTGGGGCTTGCTGGGGAACCAGGCCAGCCTAATTGGCCCGTAAGAAACTCTGTCTTTAATAAAAAGGGGTGGCTGGAGATCCAGCTCAGCAGTTAAGAGCGCTTGCTCACTGCTCTTGCAAAGGACCCAGGTTCAGTTCCCAGCCCCCATGCCAGGTGGCTCACAAGCAACTACCTAACACTTCATCTCTAGGTAATACAACACCCTTTCAGGCCTCTTCAGACACCTACACTCATGCACATAGCCTGACACAGCGGCACGTACACACACACACATAATTCACAACAAAATATTTAAAGTAACAACAAACAAACCAAAAAAAAAAAAAAAAAAAAAAAAAAACCGTGGGACTGGAGAGATGGCTCACAGTTAAAAGCACTGGCTGCCCTTGCAAGAGGACCCAGGTTGAGTTCCCAGCACTTACACCGTGACTCACAACCATCTGTAACTCCGGGGGATCTGATACTTATTGGTGAAATTACTCAGGCCACTCCACGTAGTTAAAAGGGAGGTTTATTTTGTGGGGTAACTTACAAATGAAGGGATAGGTTACAGGGTCTGGGAAAGGCGCAGCGCAGTCCGGCGGTGTTCTCTGGAGAACTCTGTTCAGTCTACCTCTAGCATCCAGGGTCCAGGAACCAAGAGAAGGCAGTGCATCTGGAACTCGGGTCTTCAGGGCCCTCTCTTGGCCCCCGCCTTGTAGGTGTGACTGTTACCGAAGCCTCAATGGGGTTGGAACTTCCAGATCAAAGCTGGAATGGCTACCCACTACAGATACTCTACCGGCTGTTATGGGCACTGCATGCACATGGGACACAGACTTAACTGTAGCAAAACTCTGGTACACATTAAAAAAAAAAAAAATCATCTAGGCTTGGAGGCACATGCCTTTAGTCCTCATACTCAGGATCCTGATCTACATAACAAGTTCCAGGCCAGCCAAAAAAAATAAGCGAGCCTAAGAAATGACACCCAAGGTTGTCCTCTGACCTCTACATACACAGGGCACACTGAATACCTCAGGCATGTGTGTATTAGAGAGTAATTTCTTGCTTACATTCTGACTTCTTTAGCCTGATTTGTGTGTTTCTTCTTTTCTTTTTTTTTTTTTTTTTTTTTTTTTTTTTTTTTTTTTTTTCTTTTTTTTTTTTTTTTTTTTTTTTTTTTTTGTGTTTCTTCTTTTTTAAGACATTTTCATATACTTGGATGGTTCCCCCTTCTCGATATCATTGATTTTCAGATCAATTTTATTCCATGGTGTTCTTTGCTTGTTTTTAATTAAAATCCTTTAATTTACCGGGGCTTGTCTTCTGACCCAGACTCTGATCCACATTGGTAGCCATGTCCTGTGCACTTAGGAATAATACACACCCCTCACCTCAGCTGCTGAGTATGGTGTTCTGTAAACACTGAAGAGATCCAGATGTTCAGCTTGCTCGTGTCTTCACACTTTGTGCCTGCCCCCCACTCTTTTCTTCCTCCTTCCTGAACACTAAGGGCGGAACCCACAGCCTCACATGGGCCAAGCAAGTGCTCTCTCACCAAACCCCATTCTCTGAACCCCTCATTCAGTTTTTTTCCTGTTTAGTGTGTGTGTGTGTGTGTGTGTGTGTGTGTGTGTGTGTGTGTGCATGCACATACATGCCGTGGTGCACAAGTGGAGAGGCAGTTCTTTCCTTCCACCACGTGTGCCCCAGGAACTGAACTCGAAGCACCAGCCTTGTAGGCAGACACCTTTACCCACTGAGCCACCCCACAGCATCCACCATTCAGTTTTTATTTAATTTATTTATTCTTATTTTACGTGCATTGGTGTTTTGCTTTCATGTATGTCTGTGTGAGGAGGCCAGATCCCCTGCAACTGGAGTTACAAACAGTTGTGAGCCATCATGTGGGTGCTGAGACCTGAACTCGCGACCTCTGGAAGAACAGCCAGTGCTCTGAACTGCTGAGCCATCTCTCCAGCCTCGCACCATTCAGTTTTTAATAACTCCTTCTGCTTGTATGTCATTCAGTGTGTGGGAAACCCTTCAGTGATGAATGATTGTGGGCTTGCAGAGGTGGCCTTGGGGGAGATTCCCTGCCAGTTTTCATGTCACAGAGGTGTGGCGGTGCTGACCGGTACAGATGGTCACCAGGAGAAACTAAGATCCAAATGGACACACACGTCAGTTCTGTCCGTGTTAATTGCAGGACGCCCTTCAGTCACCTCAGTGACACACATCGACTTGCCTGCTTTTCTTGCTGATGAAGGACAGGCGGGCTGCATCTCCCTGCAGCAATGCTCTGGTCCCCCTTCTGGGTCATTCCTAGACACACAGTCTGATCTCCCCAGCTCACTAAGTTGCTCTCCCAGTGTCCACAACGGTCTGTGACTCAGCCATGGGTGAGTGATTTCTATGTTCTGACTTCCATTTTCTCTCCCTGACATTTCCTGCCATGGCAAGCCCCAGCGTGTGTGGGTCTAGGCAGGTTCCCGTGGTTCAGTGTGAATGTCAACCACAAGTTCTGGGCAGCCTGCTGAATCTCTGGAGTCCCTGGAAATCTCTGTCATTTCTGCAAAAGTGAATGTTTGGATAATTCATCCGTGTGTCCTGGTGATGCGGACACCCTGGAGTCCTTGTCCGGGCATTGTTAGCATTGTTTTAAGCTGGGACATTTTGTGTGCCTCCCACATGTGACGGCTGTAATCACTTTCTTTTGCTGTGGGAATGATCGGGAAATTGTGCGGAGACACAGGAAGGTGATGGGACCATGCAGTGCTGGGCTGGGATTCTACAATTACCATTTGTGAAGAGAAACTGTTATCAAAGGACCCGCAGGAGACCATCTTGGGGCACCTCTCCAAGTCAGGAAATTTGAAACATATATTTCACAGACATGCATTTCCCTGTAAACCCCGCTGCATAATGCATGAGGCTTGATTTAATGTCATTGTTAATTCGGGGCTCACAATGGCAGGCTCTTAAGGGAGCCATCATTTTTCTTTCTTTCTTTCTCCCTGGCAGCAGAACTCTGAGACCCTTCGGGGTTATTCAGCATTCTGTGAGCACAGACATCATGGAAGTGTGGTGTGTGTGTGTGTGTGTGTGTGTGTGTGTGTGTGTGTGTGTGCGCGCGCACGCAGATGCATGGTGGCCTTTCCAGAGGCTGTGGCAGGGAACACGGGGGGGGGGGGGGGGCACTGGTTGCCTCGGGTTCCATACTGAGCCTTGCTGAGATCCCACTTTGTTTGACTTTTGGGGGTCAGAGAGGAAGGGTTGTTAGAAAGAAGAAAGGAAGGAGAGAGAGGGAAGAGGGAGGGGGAGGAGGAGGGGAGGAGGGAGGGGAGGAGGGAGGGGAGGGAAATAGAGAGGAAGAAATTAAAGAGAGAAAGAAGAATGAATGATAGAGAAGAGAAAGGAATAAAGAGAAGAGAGGAAGAAAAAGAGGAAGGAGGAAAGCAAAGTGAAAGAAACAAAGGGCAAAAAGAAAGGCTTTGTAGGATAACAGGAAGGAAGGAAGGGAGGGAGGGAGGGAGGGAGGGAGAAAGAAAGAAAGAAAAAAGAAAGAAAGAAAGAAAGAAAGAAAGAAAGAAAGAAAGAAAGAAAGAAAGAAAGAAAGAAAGAAAGAAAGAAGGAGCCACAATTTCATGAAGCCCAGGAGAATCCCATGGCCTCGGGGACTGGGAACGACAGAGCAGTGGAAAGAGCAGAAAACACATGACAGAGCATGGTGGGCGGGTAATGGGGCCTCCGACACATGTGACTGGAGCTTGGCTAGGGGCGAGAGGAGGGGGTGTGGAGAAGAGAACCCAGTAGACACTAAAGCCAAAGACACCAAGGGCGCCTCTCAACACCGGGGGCGGGCCGGGGCTTCGGAGTCCCCCCTGAGCTCAGAGGCAGTGCAAGCCAGGCCGGAGCCCCCAGCTGCAGGCAGGGCATCCGTTTGCTGAAGGATACCTCAGCTGAGGGCCACTTCAGGCTGCCAGCAGAGGCGTGACAGCGCTAACCAGTGGAGATGGACACCAGGAAGACAACTCGACTTTCATCTCCAATATCTACCAGCGTCCAACCTTTCTGTGGTGTGGCAAGATGGCGTCTACAAGCTCACCCTCCAGAACTGCACGGTTGCGTTACCCAACCCACCACTCCCCAGTCACTAACAACTCTCATGTCTTAAGCAACTTTGCCATTTGGGCTGTGCTGTGTCCACAGCTATGGCCGATCGGATCGTGTCTGAACCTTGGGTTAGACGTGCCAAGCAATTTCAATACAACCAGCAAATAAATGTCAGCCTGACTGCTCAATGGCAGATACAAATAAATAAACATCCACGTTCAGGAGAGTGTTCAACTATCTCATTGCTCTATGCCCAGACAGGAATCAGGCAGAAGAGACCAAATGTGCTGAGGATGACAGTGCCCGGGGTGGGGCTACAATTCTAGCTCAAGCCACCCCAGAGCTAGACTTTCCAGGAAGGGTGCACACGGTGTGAGCACCTACCATCCAGATGGGAAGGGCAAGCCCAGAGCCTCCCTCAGCCTCACTTCTTCGTGAAAGCCACAGAGCAGAAGCCTGCATAGGTTTGGACACAGCGAGACTGGTTAATCCCTTGTCAGCTTGACATAAGCTACGGTCATCTGGAAAGAGAAATCTCAGTTGAGAAAAAGCCTCCATCAGATTGCTTGTAGGGAAGTCTATGGGGGCATTTTCATGACTGATGAGTGATACGCCAGTGCCCAGCTCACTAGGGACAGTGGCACCCCTGGGCTAGTGGTCCTGGGTGCTATAAGAAAGCAGGCTGAGTAAGCTGTGAGGAACAAATCAGTAAGCATTCATCCACAGCCTCTGCCTCCAGGTTCCTGCCTCGGGTCCCTGCCCTGCCCTCCCTTCGAGAGGGACTGTAATCTGTAAACTGAAGTTAATTTTGGGCATGATGTTTTTCAACAGCATATCTGTGCATGGGTATACTCTTACTTTCCTGGGTCTCCGGGTCCTCATTTGTGGACTAAGATTATGATTTGAGCACACAGTCTCATTTTTTTTTGTCCACAGTAGGAAATCCTTTTAAGCTCAATCTCTGTGTCCTCTGCATCTCTGGGCAGAAGGGGGGACGTGTCAATGGCTGCCTATAAGAAGGAGCTGCCCTGCATGATCAGCCAAATGGGTCCTCAGGAATCAGGTGTTTGCTGGTCCACTCACCAGGCAACAATACTGTCTGGATCATAATGGTGTGTCATCGAGGCCCCAGTTCTCAGGCAGGTCTCCATCCTCTGTGGAGTCCTATAGTGTTAGCCACTGAGTAAAGCCCGCACTTTCAGGGGTGCAGAATGTCCACCACAGGCTCCTGTGTTTAAAACTTGGCCCTCAGTTGTGACAATGTTCTGAAAGTTTCTGTAAACTTCCCTGTTTCAATTCTACTTCCTAATCTGTCCTGATGGAAGAAACTCCCACAACCACAGCCCTTCCATTTTCTTCTTCTTCTTCTTCTTCTTCTTCTTCTTCTTCTTCTTCTTCTTCTTCTTCTTTTCTTTCTTCTTCTTCTTCTCTCTCTCTCTCTCTCTCTCTCTCTCTCTCTCTCTCTCTCTCTCTCCTCTCTCTTCCTTCCTTCCTTTTGTTCTTTTTTTTTTTTCCAAAACAGGTTTTCTCTATGCAGTTTTGGTGCCTGTCCTGGATCTCGCTCTGTAGACCAGGCTGGCCTCGAACTCACAGAGATCTGCCTGTCTCTGCCTCCCAACTGCTGGGATTACAGCCAGTCCTTTTTCACCATGTTGAACACGCACTGGGGTCACCACACAGTTTGGGGCAGCCCCCATCCAGGCCTGGAGGAACTGACAGCAGGCATCTGAAGTGGGCTTTTGTCCTCGGCGTCCGTCCCTTCTATCTGCGGCAGGAGTGTGAAGGCAGCTGACATAGGCTCTCCCTGTGATAATTGTTAGCGGTTGGTGATCTGGATCCCGGCAGAAAGTGTGTGTGTGACCCAGGTCTAGCCCTTCAGTGCATCCTCCGGCCACTGATTGGTCCAGAGCAGGCATGTGACCCAAGCTTGTCCAATGCAAATAACTTACAGAACTTTTGCTGGTGGCCTTGCTGCACTGTATTTGGTGATGTGCAGGGTCCATTCTACAGCCCTGAGGGGACAATCTGTCTGTGGCCACAGATTTGGAACTCTCTGGCAGGTTGGCTGCCCAACATCACTTCCACTCCTGTGCGGAGTGCCTACAATGTTGCTCTTTCCACTGTGGCCGACAGGCTTGGCTGTGGACACGCTTCACCATAAGGACCAGTCCTTCTCCACAGGGACCTGAGCATTGCTCTCCATGATCTTGAAGACCATACTAACCTTGAACAGCTCCTCTGTCCAAGGCAAAATGTGCCCCCATGCCACCTGCTGGAGGATAGGAGTAATTGGCCAAACAGCTAAGTCTCCCCGGATCATAGCCAGCCCACCCAGGGCATGTTATTGTCCCCCAAGGACCCCTGAACTATCAGGTAACCCTGGATTGTGGCCAGCCTACAGCTGTGTGAGTCACTAGGTCAGATGGCCTGTCACACAGGCCCTGCTCCAGGCCCCTTGCTCACAAATTCACACTTCCCTTAAGTCACATTGGGTTATGGTTCCAGACAGTCATCCTCACACTTGTGTTTCATTTCAGCCACGGCCCAGAACCATGATGGACCCAACAATCAGAAGCACAAGATTCCCACTAAAAAGTTCTGGGTTCATTTAATTCCTGTGTCTTCTTACAGACCATATGTTTATAAGACAAACGGGGCCACAGATACATAGATTGCAAGGGGGCACCTCCATCTTGAGGTGTCTCCAGCCAGTCAGGGGATGCGGAAGCGCGGTAAGTATGGCGAGGCCTGGGGAGTGCCTGTCTTCGTGAATCCTTTGGTGACAGGGCCAGCCTGTTCCATTTCCACAGTGGTCTGCACGTGCTCCCCGGGGGCCTCTTGGGTGCTGAACACTGTGTCGTAGTACTCAATCAGCAGCTCCGTGAACAGGTTCAGAGGCACCAGGGCGCTCAGGGAAGCCACCCCCTGGGACGGCCAGATCAAGTTCAGCCCGAACACACATGCCAGGTTTGAGCTGGTCATCTTGTTTGAAATGCTCTCCAGAGACACCTGGAAGAGGCCGCACCGGAAACCAAGAAATGAATCCCCAGGCATCAGCAGCCTGGATTCTGTCCTCACCCCAGAGGAGACTGGTGTGGTAGAGAGAGCTGTTGATGATTCCATCCTCACCCCCCCCTCCCAGGGGCTAATGTGGTGGAAAGAACTCTTGAGGGGAGAGGGTGGGCTGGGGAGATGGCTCAATTCGTCTCACCAAGCGCTTGCCATGCTAGCCGGAGTTTGGTCCCCAGAATAATCTGGTGCACGCTCGTAATCCCAGCACCGGGGAGGCAGGGACAGGTGGATCCCTGGGGCTCACTGGCCAGCCAGCCTAGCCGACTTGGCAAGATCCAGGCCAGTGAAAGACACCAATCTCAAAAAACAAAATGGAGCCAGTGAGATGGCTCAGTGGCTAACAATAACTTCTGCAGAGCCTGGCAGTCTGAGTTCAGGCCCTGGGACCCACACGGTGCTCCCTGCAAGCTGTCTTCTGATCTCCACATGTGCATGCTGTAGCGTGTGTACACATTTGTGTGCCAGCGCGCATGCACACATACACACACACACACACATAAATAAATAATAAATAAAAGAGTTCTAGAATGGAGGTCACAGCCAATGACAAAATTCTACGTGGCCACTTCCCTACTTAAGGGAGGCCTCAGTTTCTCAGTTTTTCCATCTGTGAAAGGTTCTGGTCTTGACGCTGTGGAGACCCTCTGAACCTCCACAGTCTGACTTCCAGGATCTCATAAGTGCCCCCATCAACTCCCCTTCCACTTTGGCAGACTTGGGGGCCGGGCAGGCACCCAACACTGCAAATCTAAGCCGGGTGCCCTCTGGCTTCCGTGATCTGATTGGTGAATTGAGCTCAGGCTGGTGGGTATGGTGGAGAGAGCCAAGTGCTTTCTACCTTGTAGGGGCTCCCGTCCTCCTGGCTGACATGGCCACCTGGATGAGTAGGATTCATTATTCCCCATTTTGCAGATGAGAAGACTGAGCCCAGAGGGCACGGGAGACCTGCCTCTGGGCCTTGTGAGGGAGCAGCACAACAAAGACCAGTCCACACCAGTGCCTGAGGAGGAAGCCTGAGAAGTCCGTCCTCCGCCGAGAGGGTCTGAGCGCATGCATCCTCGCTCGGTGAGAAGTAACCAGGCAACAGCGAGAGAGACGGAATTGCTTGTGGTGAATGTGGGGGTAGGGTAGAGGGCAGCTGGGGAGGTGGTTCAGCGGCTAAAGTACTTGCCACAGGACCTGAGTTCAATTCCCAGCACCCACATGCCTCTACTGCGGGCACTGGGGTATGGGAGTATAAAGACAGGCAGATCCCTGGAGCTCACTGGCCAGCCAATAATGGCTGACTGAATAATTGAGCTCTAGGTAAGAGTAACTGAGGAAGACCTCTAACGTTGATATTTGTCCTCCACACATCCATTCACATATATTCATGCATGCACACACGCACAAACATATGCATGAATATATACCATACACACAAAGCCAAGAATGTGACATCGTATGATAAACTGTCCCCTCTGTCCCTCCTGGCTCCTATCCTGGACATCGCACCAGACTGTCAAGTTTCTCAGAGGAGTCTGGCTGGACCTTGAGTGACATCCTTTGGTGGTTCAAGAGTGGAGTGGGTGTGACTTTGGACCTGGGGCAAACAGCTCGGGTCTGTGATGACAAGAGGCCCCCCCAGGGCCAGTCTTGGGGCTGGGCTTCCTCATCCTGGGATGCAGCTAGCCCCACTTACCTCATGCAGGAAGCCCATGAGGTAGCGGAGGACGGTGTAGTTGTGCTCCGGGAGGCTCCGCAGGATCAGGCGGCAGTGGGTTACACGCAGGCTGCTCTCCACACCTGCAACGGCATGAGGCTGCTGGCCTGGGCAGCACAGTCCTAAGGCCAGCCTGGCCATGTGGCTCTGGCCAGCACCCCACTACTTCTGCCAGCCTCCTTCCTCCTCTGTGTGATGGCTGCAGAAAACTACTGCCCGCTGGGAAGCAGGGCAGTGAGTCACTCTGCAAACAGGAAAAGGCTAGACCAGGGCCAGCCATTTAAACACAGACTGCCATCCACATCTGGCCCAGCACATTTGGTTGTTAATAAAGGTTTCATTTGTTCTCTCTACCTCCCAAGTGTTGGCATTAGAGGCATGTACCACCATGCCAGCGATCAGTAGTAATATTTCACTTGAACTCCACTGTGGTTGTGTGTAGACACACGGCCTAGGGCTGCTTGTGGGTTACCACGATGGAGCCGGCAGCTGCCATGGAGACTGTGTGGCTGGGGAAGGTAAAGCATTGACTCTGATCTCGCCAGGATAAATGCGACTGCCTCTGATTCTCAGTGCACAGATCACCAGGCTGTGTTGTTCTCGGGGAAAGACCCGCATTCACACATAGACCCTCGGTCCCCACCGCTGCCCTCCACTTGAGTTTTGTTTTGAGACGAGGTCTCACACGTCCCGGGCTGGCCTCAAACTTGCTCTATAGCTGAGGATGTCCTTGAACTCCTGGTCCTCCTGCCTCCACTTCCCAAGTGCCGGGATGATAGGTGTGTGCCACTATTTCTGGTTTGTATAGTGCTAAGGACGGAGCCCCGGCACTCGACTAGCCAATCTACATCCTCAGACCCTCCGCCCACAGACGTGTTCACAACCCTGTTCCTGAACCCCCAGCCTCTGGCACACTACTGTCCCTCTGCTAAGCCTGTGTAGTGGCCAGGGGACCCTGGAACTGTACGAAGGCTCCTGTTGGGACCCAGGATCCCCATCTATGAAACGTTCGAGGGCGTTCTAATAAAGGTCATTGTCCTGGGGAACCAAGCTGTGGTTGCTTAGTAATCTTGGTGGACAAGATGTTTCCTTGTGATTCGCCTTTCCAGGGAAACCAGTGGCCACCAGCTCTGGGCTGTGGATAACCCAGTCTCAAGCTCCTCTTCAGAGAATGATGGCCACAGAGACGACATGGGAGGGACACAGGCCACCTTGGCTATCACGCTGGTCCTCTTTTTTTTTTTTTTCTTCTGGTTTTTCGAGACAGGGTTTCTCTCTGTAGTTTTGGTGCCTGGCCTGGATCTTGCTCTGTAGCCCAGGCTGGCCTCGAACTCACAGAGATCCGCCTGGCTCTGCCTCCCGAGTGCTGGGATTAAAGGCGTGCACCACTGCCACCCGGCTATGGTGGTCCTTCTTATCCCTTCCCGAGGAAGCAGGCAGAGCAGCAGAATGTCACAACAGTGACTCTGTGACAGCCATCAGTTGTGCATATTCTTACTTATTTTTGAGCCAAGGATGACCTTGAGGTCCTGATCCTCCTGCCTCTGTCTTCGAAGTGCAGGAGTTTATATCTACACAGCACCATGCTTTACTTTATTTGGTGCTGGGCATGGAATCGGGGCTTCCTGCATGCTAGGCGATGCTCTATTCACCGAGCTGCATCTCCAGCCCTTTATGTACTTTCAGTCCTCAGAAGAGCCCTCGTGAATACAGATGAGGGAAGGGAGCGCAGAGGGCCTGCATGACTCGCCCCAGGTCACACAAATGGTGACAGGAAAAACAGGGACCCGAGACTCGGCTCTGGACCAGGGAGATGACTCCTTGATCACCAGCAGTGTGCTCCTTGTCTCTGGAGACTACAGCCTTCAGGAAGCTTCCACAGGGCTCCAGGAAGCTTCCACAGGAAGGCCTGTATACTTCACTTGAAGGAGAAATGTAGCCAACTCGGTAGGGCCACCAGACAAGCTAGGGTCACCCTCCCCAAACCCAAGGACAATATGGCCTGTTTGATGCCTGATAGCCTCACTGAATAGAGAGGGGTGGCCCCAAGTTCCCCTCTGCTGACCCACAGGGCTGGACAGTAATGGGCCAAGGTTGGGTGGACACTGCCTCAGCCGAGACAGAGGCTGACCTGGGTCATTAGCCAGGGATGCCCTGAGGCCAGGGTTCACGCGGGTACATACTGGTGATCCCGAGAATCTGCTCATAGGCTTGGAAGGTCAGCAGAGGCTGAGGCAGCTCACGCAGAAAGGTCTTCAGGATCACGGCTGGGACATGCATGTCCCCGTAGTCGTCAAAGTTCACCGGCTTCCCTGAACACAGGACATGGCACAGCTGAGCAGCTCCCTCAGCCCATGGCTTGGAAGCTCGAGGGGGAGGTGTAGGTCACAGCCATGTGTCCCAGGGATGCCTCTTGGATATGGGGATGCTATTCCCCACCAGCTTCCTCTTACTGCCACTGCCTCCTCCCTCTTCTAGGGTGCCCACGGAGCAGCTAATCGCTTCCCTCGAGGTAAGGTTTGGCTCTGGATGGAGGCTTGAGCTCCAAGGTCAGGGCCTTGGCTCTGGGGCTGCACACACAGGGCCAGGCTAAGGTCTAAATGTCCAGCTCGGGACTGTGTGGGCCTCGTATTTTGACGAGTGAATTTGCAGTCACAGGAACACGGAAGGCTCGAGCAAGACTAGAGGGCGAGTGCTCCTGGGAGCAAGATAGTTATTTGCTTAGTGTTATTTTGGAGGTACCCCCAGCTCAGAGTCCAGTTTTCGGCTTGCAGAGTCGGGGCTGCCTATGGAACGCCGTAACATGATTTCCCTACCTTGAAGTGTTAGTTCAAACCATGTGGCCACCTGGTGTCAGTGAGGAAAGCGCAGAGGCACTGAGGGCTGGGCCAGCGCCTTGCCTAGCTGGCTGGAGTCTGGACACAGGACTCCCTTGCTCTACAATGGGATGGTGGTTGGCATTCCCAGGCAGCAGCCCACCCAGACCTGTTTCTGGGGCCAGGTGGGGGATATGGAGTTACCGAGGACTAGGAGGGCAGCAGTTGAGAATCTGGCAAGAGGGAGGGGTCTGGGGCATCACCTTGATCATACAGCCGCTGGACCTGGTGGACTATCTGGGCGCTGGCCGATCTCCGGAACAGGCCCTCCGTGTGTAGCCCTGCAGGAAGAAAAGACCGGACATCTCAGATCCCAGAACTCTGGCCTTCTGGAGATTCTGTGACTCCCCTGTCTGCAGTATCAACCTCCTGTGGTGACAGATCAGGCTTTTCCAGTCACCTCATGTCCCAGGTCCTCCCTCCCTAAGAGAAGGGAGTGCAGAAACGCACAGGCCCGAGCTCCAGTTGCCTCTGCCCCCTAACCACTATGTGACCCTGAAGAAAATGCTCAGCCTTTCTTCTTCTATCTAGCATCATCAGTTGGCTGCCTCCCTGCCAGCCCCCGCTGCTGGCTTCACAACCAGGGGAGAAAGTCGGGCCTGAGCCTGCTCTATGTGGGGAACAGCACCCTAGAATACATGAGAACGCTGGGCAGCAGCCTGGACCCAGACCCACAGTCATGCACACACACCCAAGGTGGCCACTGTGCCTGCACATCACATGCTTGCTCGGGTCACAGCTCCAGCAGCCCCTGGCTTGTGGGGTGTTCAGGATCTGACATGCAGCCCCTTTGGAAAGGCGCTGTTGAGTGTCCCGGCCAGAGCGAGCTCCTTACCTTTCTCCCTCAGGTACGTCACTGTCCACCTCAGCACAGGGGGGATGAGTTCACCTTGGTTTTTGTCTTTGAGGCTGAGGGAGAAGAAAGTACTGGCTTATTCCGGACCCTGAGGGTGGGCACAGCCAGGGGAAGGCTCTCAGATTCCCCCCCATTCCAGGGGATAGAACATCAGGGAGGGTCCAGGGAGAGAGACAGCCTCTGGCCCCATGAAGCAGCCACGAGAGTCCAAACATTTGGAAGGACAACAAAATGCCAGAACTCCACCCAGAATATTCTGTGGGGAACGCTGGGGTGGGGGTGGGGGGCTGGAGGCTTCCTCAAGGGGCTACTTTAAGGCAGAGGTTTTGAGGGATGAGTAGGAGCTTGCCAGAGGGCAAAAGAGAAAAAAAAATTACAGACAAGAAGACACACAGATTTACGAGAAATTCTGGCTGTGAGCATGGACCCAGGAGACCAGACTAGGTACTCATCCAATTTTAAAAAGTGCTGGCTGGGAATGGTGTCACACATCTTTAATCCCGGCACTCAGGAGGTGGAGGCAGGCAGATGGATCCTGGTCTACATAGTGAGTTCCAGGACAGTCAAGACTACAGAGAGACCCTGATTAAAAAAAAAAAAAAAAACCAAAACAAACAACAACAACAAGACCCAAAAGTACATGATAAAAACATGGGGCTTGAGACACAGTAACAACAGATATTCAGAAGGACTTGGTGCAGATTCTGAGTCCTCAGCATCTAGCGCTGGCTGGGGACCGCAGTGGAGGGAGCTACGGTGTCTCAGGACAAGTGTCTCTGTGTCACCTGCACCTGCAGGACAGTTGCCTCTCTGTGCACTGGCCGAGGGCTGGCCCACACAACCTGCTGTGGGATGTACACAATACACACATTTTGTAAGACCTCCTGACTAGGCTATACTTGCTCCAGCCCCCAGCAGGAGGACAGATGTCCTGGGTGGAGGCCACTCCTCTGGCCCGGTGTCAAAAATGACAGGGTACATAAAGTGAGTTGAACTCCAGTTGCTCCACACACTTCATGAAACCCAGGAAAGAATTTCTACTGCTGTGACATGCTGAGAGTTGGGGCTACTTGTTAGGTTGCATCATCAAGAGCTGACTGAGACACTGGAAAAAAAGACCTGCTCCTGTAACATGCTGAGACAAAAGACCGCTTGTTACACAGCATTACCAATGACAGCACCTCTCCAAGGCCCGAGGGATGTAGGGGTGTTGTTAAGCAGGGAGCCAACGGTGCTGGTGGCAGAAATCATTCTCACGCCAGGACTGAGTGGTGTCCCCAAGCAGAACACAAATGGCCCATGGCAGAAGGGAATGTTTGGACCCAGTGAGCTATGGTGACTGTCCAGGTCACACAGCAAAAGATCCGGCTGGCCACCATTCTTGGAGAGTCCTGATCAGCATGTGACAAGGCTGGGCCACTGAAGACCCCTTTTCGTGGTGCTTTGCTGCCGGATTGTGAGTTTCTGTCCCCTCGGGTCTATAGGAGCTGACTCAGAATTATGTACGTGACTTTGCAGACCACCATTATGCATAATAATGGAAAGGTGGGAACAACCAAAACATTCAGGAAGTGCTAGAGAACCAACAGAATCCACTACAGCTGTATAATAGATGTGTCCAGCTACACCCTCTATGGACCTCAAAAAAGACACCAGGCTGAAGAATACAGCTCAAAGTGCCTAATGGTGTGGTTCTATTTGCATGAAATGTCTAGAATTTAGAGATGGAAAGTGGACTCGTGTCTGTGAGGGAGGAAAGGCACCAGATGTGGATGGAATGTTCTAGCATTAAACAATGGTGGCCGTTGCCCATAGCTGTGACAACCCTCACCCACAGAATGACATACTTAGAAAAAAGGAAGCTTACCCAATAATCTAGGCCTCGACAGTTCCTGGATGCATGTGTCCGTCAGTCCTGCATCTGGGCACTGAATCCTACTCTGAGGAGCAGGTGGAGGATGTAAGGAAGGTGTGTACATGTGTGTGTGGAGGGGAAGGAGTCTCACACATCCTATTTTGTGTGAAGTCATCAGGGAAGGCTTCCTGGAGGAGGGGATAGTGAAGGGCTCATATTCTGCATGCTCTGTGGCAAGGCCCCTGGTCACAAGGTTCTTGGACCGGGTTAATGAGGAGAGCAGTGGTTCATCTCTAGACCTGTCCTCTTTCCCAGACTCACAGCTGCCCAGAGGAGACTCGCATCTCTATCCTCCCTCTTCGGGAATGGCAAGCAAGGCTTTATATTTCCGCAGGGCTGGGGACTGAACCCAGGGCTTTGCCCATGCTAGGCAAGCTCCTCTGAGCCCTGGCCCAGCCCAAGTGAGACCTCTGACTCCCCGACTTTGCCTTCCTCTGTTGGCTTAAGTGGCTCATTCCAAGTGATGGCTTTCTATTGTGAACTTAAATCAGCAAATTAACATTGGCGAGTAGGCTTTAGTTATGAATTTTAATGTCTTCCACTCGCTCGCAGTCCAAACAAATTAGATATCTGGTGCTTTATTTAATACGTTTATTGCCATTTTATTATAGTCATTGGCAATGAGACAACATAAAATATTAATTTAAAGGAGCAATCACACAGATTATCTCTTAAAGTGGCGTGCCCGGAATGTATTCAAAGGCATCTGACATTGCGTGCTGTTCCCTAAAGAGATAGGAATGAAGTGGATTTTTCTGTGTGGTGCTGGAGTGGATCACAGTGGTAATGTGTACCAGGCGAGCGCTCCACCACCAAGCTGCATCCCAGCTCTGTCTGTCTGATGTCCCCATTGTCAAGAGCGGCAACGGGCCCTGCAGCAGGAGTCACTAGCAAAGTGACTGTCCCAGCAGCTTCCTGTCCACTGACAACTCTGTGTCAACACATCCTGCAAGTGCTCAGGTCACAAGAGTGTCCCCGATAAAGGTGTCCCCAGTGGCCTGGTACTGTAGCTGTTGCTTCCGAATGAAACGCCCCCTCCTGGAGAGGGGAGGAAGGAGGAAGGTTCACAGAGCTCACGGCATTCACCAGAAACTTACAAGACACACTCGGCTTGTATAAGGTTACACAAACAGTGAACCACTGCTGGGAAGGGGACACTCTTGGAGCTTTCTACAGATCCCACAAGGAGCTCCAGCGATGCAGCTTTCCTGGGCCATCACCCATGCTGGGTGTGGGGCTTCTCAGTGGTGCAGGCACCTGAGTCACCTATGCCCCCATGAGTGACCCCATCAACGCAATGGTCTGCAGACTAGACTTGGACAGAGCCCCTCTTTAGTCTGTCAATCTCTCCCATCTGAGGTGAACAAAAATAGCCTTCTCCAGAGCTGGAGAGACGGCTCAGCAGTCACGAGCACCGTCTACTCTTCTAGAGGACCGAGGTTCGATTCCCATCACCCGCCTGGCATCTTATAACCATCTGTAACCCTGGTCCCAGGGCATCTGACGCTCTCTTCTGGTCTCTGTGGGAACCAGGCACATACATGGTGTACAGACACATGATTACAGACAAAACACCACACACACACACACACACACACACACACACACACACACACACCCCAGAACAAAGACCAAGTCTCCCCCCCAAGTCACACAGTAGAGCCGAGAGGCCGCTGACAGCCACCTGCAGCCTCAGGTAAGTTTTGTACAAACCTGTACATTACACTAGTTTTTTTCATTTTCAAGTGGTTGTGTGTGTGTGTGTGTGTTTGTGAGGGCGAGGTGCGCCTAAGGACAACCTGGGGTGCCACGCTTCACTGTGCACGCTGATTAGGTGAGGCCAGCTGCCCAGTGAACTCCGGGTATGTCTCTGCCTCCGCAGTGATGGGATCACAGGCTCAGCACACAGCACACCCCAGTGTATGGTGAAAGACAGCGTACCCTGGAAATGTGGCAAGGGCTCGTGGCCTCATTGTTGTCTTTGTTTTTATAGATGAGAAGACAGGGGTGTAACAGGCCGTTAGGCAGCGTGGCTGGAGCCTCTGCACCAAGGAACTGAGTGGCAGAGCCACTAGGGACATCGGCAGGCCTCAGAAACACTGTGAAACTGTCACTTGATGGCCTGGGTCTCCTGACCGACGACCTCTAGAGGTGCTTGTAGTTACTGCAGGCACCTGCCCTGCCTTTGGGGTGGCCACCAGGGGCATCTACTATGTGCGGACCACCAGGGAGTGAGTCACAGCAGCATGCTTCCAGAATCCATGCAAAGGAAAAAAGCACTCTGGTGGCAAGTTTGTGCTCCAGTTTGGGGGCCAACCGTATCACCGCACACTGCCTTTTCTCTCGGAGAACGTGTGTCTGGGTGGGGAGGCACTGTGGGGTCCAGTAGGGCAGTCACAGGTGCTATTCAAGTTGTTTAAACAGGAAGTAGCCATGCGCCCACTCAGCCTGGAGTGGGTCCAGCAGTCTGTGCTCGTCACAGCAGAAAGCCCCATGGGACGGTACTGGTCCAGGGGCACACGTATAGGGAGTAACAGTCCTCTTTGTGATATCCCAAGATGCTCCCCTCCTCTGCTGCAGGCTCACCCTGCTCCAGACACTCGGGTCACCAGACGCACCCCTGCCTCGCTCAGGGAACACTGCTTTGTCACGCCTTCCTTGCTGACAGGGACAGAACCACGGGACAGCCTCCCACCACTTCCTGTTGCTTCCCAGTGGCTGTGAGACTAATTAACTTGACACAACATTCTGAACTACCTCAGTTCAAGTCTGGAACAGGTGTGGGGCTGGCACCTGCAGGCTCCAGGGACACACTTTTCGCTTTTCCACGCTTTTCCAGCTTCACAGCCTCTTCCTTATAGAACCCTGCGGGCTGCCCTCGGCTCGCCAAGGTGGCCCAGACAGTCCCCATCTCAGGTCTCCATTCACCTCTGCAAAGTCCTTCTCAGAAGGCAGGTGAAAGCCACAGTTCTGGGGGTTAGGACGTGACGGGCACTGGGCATGCTTTGCCTCCCACACATGCCCTCGGCGTCACAGGTCATGAGAGCATGCGGATGGGTCTTATCCCAGAGGACATATACGAGGACAGGAGGAACCCTGCCTTGGTGATTCAGGATGGACAAGGACAAACCTGAACCCTACCAGACGTCTCTTCAACTCTTCCCAAGTCCACATGGACCTTAAAGATGGCCGGTTTTAAGTGAAAACCGTAAACTCGTGAGTGTTTCTAATACTAAGCGGTTGACTCAAGTGGGACACGCAACAGGTCTTGAGTACCTGCCACGTAGCAGGCCCGGCTCTTCCTGTGCTCACTGTGGGCGATCTGACTGCTTCAGCTGCTCTAGGACAAAACATTGCCTTGGGGGGCTGAAGAGCCGGCCCAGTGGTTAAGAGCACTGGCTGCTCTTCCAAGGGACCTGGGTTCAATTCCCAGCCCCCGCATGGCAATCCGCAACTGTCTATAACTCCAGTTCTAGGGGATCTGACACCTTCATATAGACATACGTGCATGCAGGTAAACCTCAATGTAAAATAAATAGATAGATAGATAGATAGATAGATAGATAGATAGATAGATAGATAAGTAGATCTTTTAAAAATTACCTTGGATTTTCATTGGCCAGGTCTATTACCAGGACAGGAGACCCAAAGAGGGACAAACTCATAACCCAGAGGGTGAGGCATGTAGGAACCTGGACTAGGGCTGGGCTGGAGATGCCTGTGTGATTGGGCACCAGGGAAGGCTTCTGAAGGAGAGGCCCCAGATGAGTCGGAATGAAGTTAGCCTGGTAAACAGGTAGGGGAAGGTGGCAGATCCACTAAAGGTCAAGGTCTCCTGAGCACATCTCACGTGGAAGGTGAGAGGAGGGGTCCTAGCCAGAGGCCTGAAGGGCAGGGAGACACACACACACACACACACACACACACACACACACACAAAAAAACAACACAAAACAACAACACACACACACACACACACACACACACACACACACACACACACACACACACACACACAGAGCTGTGGGCACTCAGCCTCAGTGGGGACTTGACTCTATCCTTCCTGTAGAGTTAAGCTTGGCCACTGCAGTCAGAGGCCTGAGGCAACCTCCCAGGACACAGAGGGGTCCCAGCGCTCAAGGTAGCAGAGCAGCCTCCACCCTCCATCACTTACTATTGCAGGCTGACGCCAAACTGCTGGGTGGGCAGAGGTGGTCGAGGTGGCGGGGTCTTGGTGGGAGGGGGCAGCTGGCCTTTGTGCAGGTTTTGCAGCTTCTCGTCATACCTGCAGACACCACAGGAGAGTGTCACCTCACGGGGGACAGCCTTTTGGCCATGGAAGCAAGTGCTGTATGTGGACCAGGCTTCTATAAACATAATGGGAGACGCACATATCCTATGTCTCCTGTCTAAATTTTAGACATCCTGGGCAGAGTGCTGCCCTCTCAGGAGCAAGGGGCTCAGAGTAGCCGCTGGAGCCGGCATGCCTGGCCCAGGCCTGAAGCCAGGGCCGCTCTACAGTTGAGAGTCTGTTCTCTGGCTTGCCGCAGACGCTCAGTGAGACATTCGGCAGGAGCTGAATGAAACTCCACTAGCTGTCTTCCAGGGCCCCCGCGCCTGCCACTCCTGGATCATTTCATTCTACACACGGCTCATCTGCACACCAGGGAGCCCCTTTCATATCCGCCTCAGAAGCAGAACGGCAGACCTGTGCCTCGATGTGTTTTTAATCAGTTTTGCCCCGGCAGTGAGAAGAGGAGCCTCCCACCCACGTGCGGCCCTCGTGGCTTGTTCTCCTGCGCGTGGGAGTGGGTATCAGGCACGGCTCTGGGGACGGTGGCCACTCACCGTACTACTTCTGGGGGGATGAGCAGCTGGTCGCACTGGAGATGTTCTCGGAGCTCACGCAGGCTACTGCAGTAGGTGACTTTTTTCCCAAACTTGTGACTAAGGAAGGGGAAACAAGAGGATAAAATAATGAGGCGAAGGCTGGATAAAATAATGGGGCTACAGGAGTGGGGGGACACACATAAGACAGGCCATGTACTGAGACCCGGACTGGGCTGGGCACGGAGGCTCACCTATGTAAAATAATCAGGGGTCTCCAGTTTGAACTGACTGTGAATTTACATAGAGCAGCCAGCATGAGAGCCCCTCTCTGTGTGGAGTGGAGTACGTGGCTTAGTGTCTTTTTCCTGTCGCTGTGATAAAATACCCAGACAAAAGCAACCGAAGGGAAGGTTCATGTTAGCTCAGAGTTCAAGGTCCAGTCCATCATGGCAGTGGCGTCAACGCAGAAGGAGCTCAAGGCAGCTGCTCAAGTTATGTCTGGGCCAGAAGAGAATGCATGCATGCATGCATGCAACTGCCCAGTTCCACCTTTCCCTTTATACAACCCAGAATCCCCTGCCCAGGGAATGGTCCCATCCACAGGGGGCAGGGCTTCCAACCTCAGTTGATAAGATAATCCCTCACAGGCACGCCCAGAGGCCCTTCTCCATGTGAGTCTACATCCTGCCTTATGTATGTTGACCTTAATGATGATCATAACTGTGTTCGGGGCTCAGAGGACCTGTGGACTGAGCTTGCCTGCCTGGAGACACCAGGGTCCCGAGTGAATGGTGGCTTTGTGTTGCGCCTTCTTCTCCCTTGCCCCCTGCCCCTGCCCCTCCCAGGGACAGGGCAGGGACCTTGGGAGACTCTCCAGGAGTGTCTCAGGAGGCCATGGAGAGACAGCCTCTGCCATCAATTCTATCCTTTCCCAGGAATCCAGGACAAGCCCCTTGACCTGCCAAGGCCTGGGTCTCAGCGATACAGACTCTGAACTTGAGCCAGTTTGCAGAATGGCAGTGACCAAAAAAGGCACGTCACATAAAAGCGCTACTACTGTACCATTGGGGATGTCTCGGCAGCCTGATCTCTGTTGTGGTTCCCAGCTTTCCAGCAGTGACAACACTGGCTGACATGCTGATGGGATAGGAGCATGCGACAAGTTCCCGGCTCTAGGTGAAGAGCCAGAGGTGGTCAGTGGCTGCTGAGACAGGGAGGATCATTCTTCCCATGGAAAAACTCTTGCATCATTTGTTCAAGCCCAAGTGGTCAGCCCTGGACATCTCTACACGGGAGCAACGTATACTTCCAAGTGTCACTGTCCATGTAGTGTGTCTCCGGATATTATTGCGTTTAGAATGCTTGAATTTAAGGACTGATGTTTAAATTGTTGAATTGAGTTTCATTTTTTTAAATCATTAAATGAATTTTGCTTGCAAGTAGGACAGGATTTCCAACAATTTCTGAAATATATGTAAGCATGTATATGCCACTTTTACTGTACATTTATGCAAAGCAGCATTCTCAGCATTCATGATTATAAAATCAAACTGACCAACTCTGAGAAAATACTAAAGATGTGATACATGTTGCCTTATCAGATATTCAGCCAAAACTCCGTTCTTCATGTAAAAAGAAAGACATTCATCTTATTAGTGTGTGAATTTGCTTTTATCTTTAATAAATTCATATATATACAGTTCGTGTGTGTGTGTGTGTGTGTGTGTGTGTACAAAGAACTGTTGTAAAATAAATTTCTTCATGAATTAAAAAAAAAGGCAAGTTATATGTTCAGCAAGGCCAGCTCTGCTGTGCTTAGAACAATCTGTGTTCTTCACATTGTAGATAACGTAGAATTAAGATTATGCAACTTATGACTGCTCAAACAAAACAAGACCACAGGGATCATGATAGATGGTACACCCATGTGAGCAGAATAGAACTCTGGGTCCTGTGCCAACTCCAGCCTAAACCAGTTCCCACACCCCAAGGGGGGCCAAGGCCTGTGCACTGGCTCCCTCTAGTGGACACAAGTGAATTGGACCTGGAGGTCAGATTTCAGCCCCAAGCAAGGTAGTTTCACAGACTGCAAGGGTGCTATGAGGAACCTGGGGATGTGGAAGAACGCAGGCCCTGGGCCCTGAGGAAGGGGTTGGGGCAGGTCTTGTGGGATGTCCTCACCACCTGTGCATTCAGGTAACAGACAGCTCAGGGACAGTCTAGCCTCTGCTCTGAGGACATTAAAGGTCCCTCTGGGGTATGAAATGCTGCGAATGCTTTGTGTGTGGACAAGAGGAGCCCACAGAACCTACTAGGGGCCTAACTGTCTTGTGGAACTGTCCGGACAGTGACGTCTGCTTCAGCACTGTGGGGTCCTCCCATGCCACTCCTGTCCACTCGGGAGCCACAGGCCACCTTTCTCTCTGTGGATGCCTGATGTCTCCTGCAAGGGAGTCACCCGCTGGGCAAATAGACATGACCCATCTGGCCTTTTACACTGGTGGAAGGGCCTTGGGCAGCTCAGTCAGGAATTCCAGCACAGGCATGTCCCGGGGCATGCATGGGACAGGGTTTCTGTCACAGCCCCAGCTTCCAGGAGAGACGGAGGCAGGATGATGCTCAGGATCTAGCTCAAGCCTGTGTTGGTCCACCCTTCACCCTGTCACTCTGGTGTTGGGTCCCATTCCCGAGTCCTTTATTGACTCTGTGGCCTAGGGAAACTGTATAACCTCTCTAAGCACCAAACCTCCCCTGTTTAGACGTACATAAGATGGTTTTGGTGTGTATTACATAGGGTGGATAGATAATTCAATCCTAAAAGGACAGTTTAAACCATTCTAGAACAAATCAGGCAGGATGGTGCATGCCACATTCCATAGAACTTGAGAGCTGTGGGGAAGGCAGGCTGAGATGCAGGGCAGCTGAGGGATGAGGCCTGAGGTGGGGAAGCGCTGCAGCACTACCCAGGACCCGTTGATGATGATGATGGTGATGATGATGATGATGACGACGACGATGAATGTTTGTGTGTGTGTGTGGTGTGTGTGTGTGTGTGTGTGTGCATGCACATGGGTGTGAGAATGTGTGTGCACACATCAGTTCAGGCAGCCATTCAAGAGCATATAGTAGTGGGGTTCTGGGGCCCTTGGATATAGATGGGTGGTCCACAGGCAGCTGTCAGGAACCCAGGGCAAATGAGACAGCTTAAAATGTCGCCAGTGTACCCTCCACAGGTCCAGGTCGGTGTGGAGGGCAAGGCGGCAGCCCTTCGATTCTCCCAGTGCCTAAAGGTTTCCCCTGACCCACATCCTGCCTCCATCTTCCAAGCCATCGGTGCAGCATCTTTGCGCTTCTTTCCCGACATTGCTGGGAAAGGGTGTCCACTAAGGACCCCAGAGACCGTCTGGAGCCCATTAGAACATCTAAGGTTGTCTTCTGTTTGTAAACCCGTGCCTTAATCTCAGCAGCATAGCCCCTGTGCTGTGGAATGTGACAGACTTGACACACTGGGACCCAAGTGCAGAAACCTCTGGGGCCACTCACAGTCCAGTAGGAAAGGGGTCTGCAGGCCCCAAGGACTGATGCCAACCGTGTCCTGAGGGCTGCGTGTGGTGGTGACAGAGACTCGAGACCACAGCAAGGTGAGAGACACAACTTAGCCCTCAAGGAGGCAGGGAGGAGATGGGGGATGCGGGAGAAAGGGAGTTTTCCTTGTAGGTGGCAGGCTGGGCTGCCTTCCTGAAGTCAGAGAGGAAATGGGAACATAAAGAAAGGATGCAATGGCTGACCCTGCCTCTGTCCTGTTTTCTCTCCTATACCCCAGGCACAACACGAACCCCCTGTGTGGCCACAGGCTCGAGAGCGTGAAGTGCATTATTAGTACCAGGCCTCTGAGCCACTGTCGGAAGTAGGAGGTGAGGGGAACGTGTTGGAGGAGGAGGAGGCAGCAAGGGATTTTGAGGGCCATGTCCAGCAAAGGGTGACCACCCCTTCTGTGTGTGCCCTCCCTGTGCTAAAAATACTCCTTCTGAAAACCCTCCTGAATCCTCCTGGCTGACCAGGAAGGACACTGCCACCCCTCTCTGGACATGCTACCTCACCTGAGTGTCCCAACCTGCTCCATGCAAATACTGAGTCCTCCTGAACGAAGCTCACCCACCCACAGTGTGGCTGGGTGCAGTTTGTGCCTGATGCTTGAGGCTATATGGAGAGGAAGTAACGATGGCCATGGGGCCCGGGCAGAGCCAAGCCTTATGATCCCCTGAAGCTCTTCCCAATTCTGCCCAGAGACATCATTGTCCAGTGAGGAAGAGTCCAGACATCCTGGAAAGAGCTAATAGAAGTTCCCAAATTTCTGGGCTCTTGGCCCAGGTACAGGGAGTAAAAGGCTAGCCCATGGGCTTGGGGCACCCATCCTGAGCTTCCAGGAAAGTCTGTGCCCTCACCTGCTCCAGAGAGGAAACCTGGAACATGGCCATGGGCCAAATCACACGATTTATACCAGCAGATGAATGAGGCAGGGCCTCACAGGGTAGCCTGTCTGCACTCAGATGGAGTGGAAACTGAGTCACTGAGGCCGGTTGTGGGGTGTCCACACTTACAGGATCAACCCTAAGAAAACATCTGGGCACGGAGCACGGCTGAGCTTCCTCACCATGTCACACTCAGCTGCAGGGAACAGGCTGTCCCAGATCATTCCCGGAAGACAAAAGATGTATCCCAGCCTCTGCATTTACACAGTTACCCTGCTGGGTACACTGGAGCCCCCTTGGTGGGCTTTGTGAACTTGACAGTGACTTTGAGAACCAAGATACAAATGCAAAACGTGGGCATTTTGGGTCATAGAGTATTTAAAATAGCAGCTCCCACATCAATGTCATGGGCTAGTAGTCCTGTCCACAACCTCGGAGAGTCACAGTGCGTGGCCTGGGTGGTCACGTGACTCCCCCAAAACCCAAGTTTGCCTCAGACACAGACCTGCACAGAGCCATCATCCTGTAGGGGTGTGCCTCAGAGAGGCGGTGCGAGGGTCTACCGGGCGCATGCTCACCTGATGAGGGGCTTGAAGATGCTCCACAGTGCTTTGATGAAGCTGGTGGGGTGGACAACATAGAGCGCCTTCAGGTTCTTCTTATACCTGAGGAGGGAAAGGTGAGGTGACTGTAGGTCCCCTAATCCAGCACACTCCACACTGAGTGCCTGTACAGCAGGCCCGAGAAGCAGAAAATTCATTTCTCAACAGGCCCAACTAAAGGGTGTAGATTAAAACCCAGAAAGAACTGGGGATGCACGCCTTTAATCCCAGCACTTGAGAGACAGAGGCAGGTGGAGCCCTGTGAGTTCGAGGCCAGCTTGGTCTATGTAGAGTTCCAGGCCAGCCATGGCTACACAGTGAGACTCTGTCTCAAAAGCAAAACAAAACAAAATCAGAGACCAGAAGAGGAAGGGACTGGGAAGATGGCTTTAGTGGGTAAAGTGCCTGGGAACCCCAGAACCCGTGTAAGAAAAGCTGGGTGTCATGGCAGGTGCTTATAATCTCAGTACGAGGGAGGCCGAGGCAGGAAGATCCCTGGCCAGCCAGCCTAGCCTGCTGGGCAACGCAAACGAGAGATCTCATCTCAACAAACACGGTGGAATGGTGCCTAAGAAAGAATGACAGCTGAGGTTAGCCTCTGGCCTACACACATGCACACATGTGCATGTACACACACACACACACACAAAAAAAAAAAAAAAAAAAAAAAAAAAAAAAAAAAAAAAAAAACACACACACACACACACACACACACACACACACACACGCACTGTAGAAGGTATTTAAACTCAGAAACTCTGATCCCTCTGCCCCAGCCCACCCACTGCATAGTTCACACTGCATGTGTGTGCCGTGGTGTGTGGGAAGTGGAGCCTATGGCTGTGGCTACTTTCGCAGATACAGACGCTGGGTGGGGGGCATGGGGCACAGCCCTAAACTTGTTGTTAAACTGCAACAACACACCAGGAGGCCGGGTTAGGGGCTGGGGGTGAGTGTGACTTGTGTCCTGATTCAGGACAGGAATCAAAGCTCAGGCAAAGAAAGCATCTAAGCAGCGGGCTGAGGTGGCCTGGCCTGGGACACCAGAGCAGAGTGGGCAAGGACATCTGGAGGTCAGGGAGCCAGGCCAGAAGAGGAGGGGCTGTGTCAGGGAGAAGTCCAGCCAGGTGGGGAGCTGGAGTGAGTGTGCAGAGGAGTGGGTGCTGGGCTCCCAGGAGCCCACACTGTCAACTCAGGAGGCTGACCAGGAACGTGACGTGACGGCCCAAGGTAAGAAAGGCGATAGGACCTTTACGTACACGGTCCTCAGGAAGGAGGCAGGATCCTGGGAGAAGTGACGGGTTCCAGGGTTGGGATGCAAGAGGGAAGGAAGCCTGGAGAGAGAGAAGGGGTGAGACAGGACCCTGAGCCAGGCTGCGGGGCAACGGTGGGTAAAGATAAATTTATGTCATGTGAGCAATAAATGATCTGATAAAGGGCACACTAAAGGAAGTCACCCCTCCAAAATTGAGGCCATACGACAGGCTTTAAGGAATCGGCCGCTGTGGAATTCCAGAATGCAGTTAATCCTCACTATGCACCCTGGAGCTCAGAGGTCACAGAAACAGGCGACTTTTTTTTCATCCCGGGGCAGGGAAGGTCGGAAGGTTGAAAAAACAGGCAATCCATCTAATCTCCTACCTCAATTTCTCAGGGGGAAAAAAAAACTCCACAGTTTCTGGGACTGGAAAAGCCAGGCCTCCCCTCTCCTACTCTCTACAAAAACTGATTCTCAGAGCCTGTACAGTGCATTCTCCCGTACCCTTGCAGACTAAGCCACAGGCGTGAGGACGCCAACCTCAGACCAGCAAAGTCTGCTCTTGCCGTTTCGAGGTCATCTTCCTCCTGATGACTTATTTCTTACACGTACCCCACTGAATGACACACCAAGTCGCATGCCCCTGTTGACGTGAGCCAGAGGAGAGGGCACATCCTACAGGTCAACGCGGGCCAGTGCTCCATCACCACCCACCCCTCCGCACCGACTGACCGACTGAGTGAAGCCAGGCACAAAGGCCATCAGTGGCATCTGGAAATTTGATGCTACGACCATGTGGCCTCAGTGGATCAGCCAAGAGCTTCTGACGAATCACATCTGAAAATCTCTGGCCACAAGGTAGGGGAGCCTGGAGCTACCCCACACCCATGGAAGAGGCGGCTGCTCTCACTAGACGCCTTGAACAAGGACGAGTGCTCCTGGAATCGGGTTGTGTAAGGAGTGGACACGTAGCAGGGGTGGCCTGGCTTGAGGATGATGCCCAAGAGGGAAGCGGGTAGGATTCCTCCGGGGCAGAGCAGAGGCAGCGCAAAGGCGCTCCCAGCACAAAGAGGAGCTGGAGTCCCAGTTGCAGGCGCCTAGGGACAGAGGGCTCATTGCCCTCCACATATCACAGTGTTGGATGGTTTGGGGGCCTTGAGAACCCACTTGTTTTGTGTCTATGGAGCCCACATAGACAATCCTATCCCTGCCCCGCCTCCCTCTCCTAGAGGGCAGGAAAATCTTTTATTGATTTGTTTTGCTTGGGTCTTATTCTTGAAACACGGTCAAATGCAGCCCAGTCTGGCCTCAAACTCACGTAGCTCAGAACGACCTTGAACTCTGCCCCTCCTGCCTCCACCTCTAGAGTGCTGGGATTAATTTCAAGCATGCCCCACCACATCTGGCCGAGAGTGGGAAAGAAAACACTAGAGTTCAGCTCCCCCAGTCCGGAGGCCACGGCCATATCTTCCTTCCACCTCTACCTAGTGCCCGCTGACCCAGGTTAGAAGAGCCGGAAACAGGCAGCTGGCAAGGACTTTGTCCCTGCTCACGGACAGTTGTGTTCTCTCTCGCCCTTCAGCGTGAGTGGGAATGTCTGTTCGCATTGGACACAGGTGGCCTCCAACCTCTGCAGATGTCACTGTGCCAAAACCACTGGCCTGCTAGGCATAGTGGCATATTCCTTTAATCCCAGCCCTTGGGACACAGAGTCCTGGTCTACATAGAGTTCCAGGCCTGGCAGGGAGATCCCATCTCAAAAAAAAACTAACATAAATCACCGCCTTTCACCCAGATGTCCCCCCCCCCAGCTGTATTATACACGTTTGCCTCCTGCAACAGGCCAGAAGTGTTAAGATTCTGTAGCCTTCTCCCAGATGGACTCTCTCCATCACTAAAATGAGACCCCTGCATCTGTCTCTACCCACTGCATAGCCCACGACCCTTCCGCCATTCAGTCCCTGTGTACAGCCCACGCCTGTGTCTCCCAAGGTGCTTTGTACGCACTTCCGGTCAAACTCCTTGTAGGCATTCTGGAGCCAGCCCAGGGACGGTTTGTTCTGGCTGCTGAGGCCGTAGTGAAAGTAGATGATGGTGTAGTCATTCTCCACGTGCTGGTCCAGCGTGTACTTCAGATACCTGAAGGGCACAAGACACAGGGCTTCTTCAGGACAGACACTTGCTCTACACTGTGAGTTACTAATGTCTGTGAAACGGAAACCATGGTCAGTCAGCAGGTGCCAGGAGCAGGCCATATCCAGAACCACATGGAGACTCTATGTCCCTGTCCCTTAGGTGACACCTGAGGTTCAGAGGTGTTATCTCACCAACCCAAGGTCATACAGCAAGGAAACATGACACCACCCCAAAGAAATCCACAGGCAAGCCTCAGAAACTGTGACCACCCCACATTTGGAAGAAAAGCACTTATGGATGAATCTGGGGTCTTAAGAGATGGGTGGGTAGATGCTAGACCCGTCAGGATGGGCTTTTTTTTTTTTTTTTTTTTTTTTTTTTTTTTTTTTTTTTTTTGGTTTTTCGAGACAGGGTTTCTCTGTGTAGCTTTGCGCCTTTCCTGGAACTCA
Source organism: Peromyscus leucopus (assembly GCF_004664715.2). NCBI lineage: Eukaryota > Metazoa > Chordata > Mammalia > Rodentia > Cricetidae > Peromyscus > Peromyscus leucopus. The sequence goes on from NC_051080.1 coordinate 19,780,324, forward strand.
CTTGGTAGCCCAGGCTGGCCTCGAACTCACAGAGATCCGCCTGCCTCTGCTTCCCGAGTGCTGGGATTAAAGGCGTGCGCCACCACTGCCCGGCCAGGATGGGCTTTTAAGAGAACTCTTAGAGATACAAACCCAGGCCCAGGTCCCTTCATGGGTTCATAGCCAAGACCCTCAGAGAGACAAAGCTGTGTGAAGACGGAGGCAGAGTGGACGTGATGCAGCCTGGCAAGAGGGGCAAGGATTATCTGGTATTTGGGAGTTAAAGGAGACGGATTGCCTGTTTTCCCTTGCAGGGTGCACTAAGGGATCAGGTCTGACACACACACACACACCCTGGTTCTGCATAGAATGTAGTCCTACTGTTTTATGCCTCTAGATTCATGATCATTTGTTACGATAGCCACAGCAAACTGTTCAAGGAGGGGCCAAGATTCGAACTCAAGGCCATGTGACTTGCCCTTGCCCTCAGCACTATGGTCCTATCCGGCACAGATGTCTTGCTGATCTGCTGTTACCAGGAATACACCTTCCTGCTCTCTAGACAGCCTGCATCCATCAGGGATGAAAGACAAGCCTCCATGCACCCAGGACAGGGGACTGTCCCCAGTCTCAGAGGTCAGTGCCCACAGTTCAGCTGGCTAAGAGGGAATCAAGCCAACGTCTACCATTCTACTGGTGCTGTTGAATCCATGGCAGTCCTGGTGATGGGAACCTCCCCAGACGGCTCTGGAGTGGGTTAGGACGATCCTGAGCTTAGCGCGTCTCCAGATCCACACAGGGAATTGAGACGGAGATGGCCACCCTGGGAGGCAGACGCCCGGGGCGAGAACAGGGTAGTTAGTACTCACTCCAGCAGACGCTGGTGGTTGAGCTGGTGCAGGGGTGGCAGCCGGCAGCAGCTGAATGTGAAGATGCGTCTCCCCTGGCGGTCATCCCCTGGAGGAACAGACAAAGGTGTGAGCTGGGATGCTCAGGGCTGGGGCTAGGCCAGGTCACACCCGAGGGAGGTATGTGACGTGCACATTTTCCGAGAAAACCTTCCAGCCAGCCATCACTCCATTTAACAGATGGGACATGGGGGGCTGCCGAGTTCGTCACCAGTGCCCGGTCCCACCAGCTTAACTTTCGCTTCATTGGACTTCAAGTACAGGAGCCGGCTGCCTCCTTCTCACGAAAGTGTCCCTCAGTGCTATCCTAGGACCCTGAGTCTTGATGAAGGCCAGAAGGGCCAGAGGCCAGTTGGCCCTGGACAGGACAGGACCACACATCAGTACAGGAAGGAGCTCCACGCTTGCTTTTTCTTACATTGTGGAGCCAAGTCACCCCTGTGCTGTGACCAGCTCTTGGAACACAAGAATGCCACGAGGCCTTGGGGACAAATGCATTCTGAGGACTGGCAGCACCCACTGAGTCTGGAGCTCCGGCCTCCTCGTACCCAGGACAGGGGCGGTCTTCAGCTTCAGAGAGATAGTACGTATAACTCAGTTGGCTAGGGAAGAAGCAAGCTGGTCCCAGCATACAAATGGTGCCGGTAGCAGCCATGGTAGCCTCGGTGACAGGAGCCTCCTCAGATGACTCTCAAGTGGACTTGAAGGCCATCCCCAAAGCCTAGGCTCAGGCCAGGCGTATGGTGGCCCTTAGTGAGCTCGATCACACAGCCTCTCTCCAGAGGACAGGTAGCTGCTGAGGCCCCGGGTGCTGCACATGTTACTCCCCAGGTGATGGTCGGACCCTTCCTTCGATCCATATGGCACCCCAGGCGCACAGTGGAGGACGGGATCGGGACTAGCAGCCCCACGTTATGCTGAGGAGCAGCAGCAGCCTGGAGTCACAGCTCCCGCCCACTGGGTCCTCGGGGCTTTACTTCACAGCTCTGCCTTAGAGACATGGGAAGAAAATGACGCGCTGTGCTAGCTCTGGCCTTCACGCTTTATTACAGGTGAACACAGGGCACAGGTGAACGCAACCGAGGCATGTGCCGAGGACCAGAGCACCGGGAAGAGACCAGCTCTCCAGGGCTCAAAAGCAAGGAGACCCGGCTGCAGGGACCTTCCTTCATAACTTTCTTTCTCACTGTCTCGCACTGTGTGTGTGCGTAGTACAGCACATGTGTAGAGATCAGAGGATAACATGTGACAGATGGTTCTTTCCTCCCACTAATGTGGGACCCAGGATCGAACTCAGCCTTGACGGTAGACACTTTGACCCACTGAGCCATCTCAGCAGACCCCCGCCCCTCCCCTTGAAACAAGGCCTGAACATGTAGCCCAGGCTAGCCTGAAATGAGAGAGCCTCCTCCTGAGTCAGGATAAAAAGGAAAAAAGGGGGGCAGAGGAAGGGACAGATGACCTCAACCTGGAATCCTGTTCGTCCTTGCTGACTCTTGGCTCAACACAGCCAAAAGAGCTGACCGTGCAAAGATGTGCGTGCTAAAGACTTCTTAAACACAGACATTAAAGGCAACCAGTGAACTGTGCTTCCTTAGGAAAGAAATGTCCGTGGCCTTGAGGTTAGCTGAGTCAGCACTCCCCTGCTCATCCCTAAATTTAAGCCACACAATCCATAAATCCGTCTCACAATGGCATTCACAAAAGGAATAAAAAGACATCAGTCAACCAGCTTATTTAAAAAAAAAAAAGTGATTAGTTTATTTTATGTGTATGAGTGTTTGTCCGCACGTATGTCTGTGTGTCATACGCATGCGGTGTTGCAGAGGCCAGGAGAGGACAGCCAATCCCCTGGAACTGGAGTTACAAATGGTTGTGAGCTGCCGTGTGTGCGCGCTGAGAATCAAACTCACGACCTCTGCAGGAGTAGACAGTGCTCTTAACCACTGAGTCACCTTTCCAGGCCCTAAATTAAATCTTAAAGCATCAATTTTTTTTAAACTTCCCCTATCTGTGTGTGTGTGTCGTAGAGTGTGAATACATTCCTGTGTGCACGGGTAGAGGCTGAAGGTTGGTGTCGGGCGTCTTCCTCCGTCTCTCCCCATCTTATTTCTGGAGGCAGGGTCTGTCACTCACCCTGGAGCTCATTGATTCCACAAGAGTAGCTAGCTGGTCAGGGAGCCCCGGGGATCCTTGTCTGCCCCTCCTCCCCAGTGCTGGGATTCCAGGAGCCTGTCTTTCTGCCCAGCCTTTTACAGGAATTCTGGGGGAATGAACTTGGCTGTTCCAGCTCGTGTGACAAGCAGTTTCCCAACTGAGTCCTCATCTCACCAGCTCCTTCAACTTTGCCTAATCTTTCAACCTCGTTGTACACAATATTATTTGAACAACGGAGCTCCCAAAGCCACAGAATCATAAACACATCCAGTGGATCGGGGAGACGGCTCAGCGGGGAGGGGCACTTACTGCTGCTCTTGCAGAGAGGGCCCTGGCTTGCTTCCCCGCACACAAATCAGGTAGCTCAAAACTGCCCGTACTTCTAGTTTCAGGATCCTATGCCCTCTGGCCTCCGTGGGTACCCGCATGCATGTGGTGTACATACATACATGTATCATTGTAAAGACACGTCAGTGTGACTCCCTGGAAACCAGGACTCCCACTCAAGTGTGTGCTGCCCCCTTCCTGTGAGCCTTTCCCTACATGCTTAAAAAACTTGCTGCCTTGAGGGCTGGAGAGATGGCTCGGCGGTTAAGAGCACTCACGGGCAAACTTGTCGGGGAAAGCAGCTATGGAGGCAGCTTTGGGTCGAATACTGTCCCCTTCCCCTCAAAACAGCTCACGACTTCCTAGAGCCTCCAAATGTGACCTTGTTTGCCAACAGGGTCATCACAGATTTAATTAGGTGAAAGTTTAAGAGAGGGCTGTCCTGGATGTAGAAGAAAGAGGCCGGAGACACTGACCTAGGAGAGCACAAAGCCACGGGCCACGGGGGGGCGGGAAGAGCAGTGAGAATCAAAGGTCAGGAGGTCAAAGGAATGCCGGAGCCCCAGATGCTGAGGAGATTGGGGTGAATTTTCTCAAGCCTCCGGGAGTAACCAGCCCACCCACACCTTAGATTCTTACTTCCGAACCCGAGAGCCACGAGAATGAATGTCTGCTCTTTGAAGCTCTTTGGATTGGGACCCTCTGTTCCAGCAACCCTAGAGTTACTATCTGTCACCTGGGCCCATAACCTGAGTTCTCCAGAGAGCCTTAGGAAACAGAACTTGGTGGAGGGAAATGGATTCATTTACAGTTTGCACAGACCGCCGATAGAAGTACTACAATGTATTGTATCTGTGGCCGTCTTCCAGGGTATAGGAAGAGGCCAGAGCTAGGCCGACAGAGCTGTGGCATGACTTAGCCTGTCCCATGGGGAGAGGCCACCGCACCTCAGGCTGCCTCCATGTCCAGCCTCAGAATGAAGGGCACAGGTGTCTCTAGAATTTAGAATGTCTCTTCTGTCCCACGTCGTCTCTCATCTATAGCAGGGGACCAGGACAAAGGCTCCCTGCTGCTCAGTGTCGGTCTGCAAGGCTCACACACAGAGCCTGGGTCCCACAGAACAGCCACCGTCCATGGCTCCTGACATTCGCCTTTGCTTGCCTTGCAGGGGACAGTCTCTGCCCCTTCTCCTCCCTTGCAGCCCCCACGCCACCACCCGTGATGTCCAGGCCACCTTTTTTCGTGTTTGTGGCCTCTTCTTCCTCCTCCTCTTGCCTGACCCTGTCCCAGCGGCCTCAGAGGGCTCTGGAAGTCCACAGGCCTCATTCATCTCCGAGAAGTCTGAGGAGACCCCTCCAGCACCCTTGGGGGCTCCTGATCATCTCCTTTTCTGCAGGTCCAATCACCATTGACTGCTTGCCGGAAGGACAGGACCCGGAAGACAACAAAGCTCCCCTTCTAGAAAGAGACCCATCTGAAACTCACTTGTGTTGTAAAGAAGTATTTGCCGCCATTCTCAGGGTTCCCGCCTCACTCCCCCAAATGTGATGCAGGGACAGAAGAATGCATGCCCTGAAAGGTAATAAACCAGCAGGAACTGATTACATGCGCCGACTGCATGGGCCTGGGTGGGCTCCCGATTCCCGCCTCTGCGGCTGGAAAGCTGTTTGTTATGTACAACGCCACACCGTCCTTCCTCTGGGAAGCTCCAGGGCCTGGGATGTTTAAGATTCTAGAACAATCTGCTTGCAAATACAGCATCCATTCATCTCCCTGTCCTTAAGAACTTCGGCCAGGCCTCTGCTTGTTTAGAGCTCTGTGCTCTAACCCACCCCACAGTCCCCTCCCTTGTCCAGCAGGGGCTCTGGGCACAACACCAGAAAACAGCGAGTTTTCCAAACTGGGTCCTCTTGCCTGGGCCACTGGGTTCCAAAGGCAACTGTGCCCTGTGTCTGAGGGCCACCAACCCCTCAGCTGGAAAGTTCTGAGTCACAGTATGGCTGCTTGAAAAGACAGTGATCTGCCAGGTGGCGGCGGCACATGCCTTTGATCCCAGCACTCGGGAGGCAGGGCCAGGCGGATCTCTGTGAGTTCAAGGCCAGCCTGGTCTACAGAGCGAGATCCAGGATAGGCACCAAAGCTACAAAGAGAAACCCTATCTCGGGGTGGGGGTGGGGGTAGGAGGGTGGGGGGTGGGAGGGTGGGGGAGTGACATTCCCCGAGGCTGAGTCAGACCTGACGCACCAGATCACAGCCGTCTGCAGGGCTCACTCATGCCTGAGAAGTCCGAGACACAAAGCCTGGGTCCTACACAACTGCAGCCATCTGTGGCTCCCATTATCCTCTGCTTCCTTGCACCGGAAAGCCTCTGTATTCCCGCTCCTGCAGCCCCCATGCCACCGCCTGTGAGGTCCAGGCTCCTCGGCACCCGCTCCTTGTTGGTGGCCCCTTCCTCCTTCCCTCTTTGCCCGACCCCAAAGATCAGTTAGCCAATGCTCATCGAGAGCTGAGCATCTCAGTGCGGGAGAAGCCAGGAGATGCCACTCCTGCGGGCAGGGGATAGGGCGTCTCTGCCCAGCCCAGCAGCCACAGAGGGCTGTCCTCTGCTGCTCCAAACAGGGGTTTGCACACTCCTCAGAAGCCAGGAGCACACCCTTCAGAACACACACTCTCTCTCCTCCTCTCCCTCCCCTGCCTCCCTCTGCCTCTTAATCCATACACCTTATTAGTTGTTAGTGTCGCATCTGCATTCAGGACATCAGTCACTATGAGAAGCGTTCCATCCAGCAACACAGACTGGCACATTACACACAGGCTTCGAAATGATAATAACAGAAGGAGATGAACACTATCCACAGCGCAAATTCCACAGGCCTGAGATTAATCCACCACCCGCTTCTCCCCCGTCTACAACATGGCATCACTAGCTGCCCCCCCCTTCCCCGTCTCCGTGCCAGAGAAGCCCCATTAGGTGCCCAAAGGAAGGCTTCCCAGAGTTGTCACCCATGGCAGGCACAATATGTTCATCATCTTGTCCAGTAAAACAAGGCAGAGGGGCTGAGTGGGTCATAGTCTACTTGGAGGGATGTGGAAGTTGGTCTATCTGGGGCTTTTTATTTAGCGTTGCTAAGGTTTCCCTCAAAATTGGCAGATGGGAAAATTTGGAAGAGTCTATCTGTCCCATAGGAAAGCCCAGAAGGCTGTGTGATGTGCTGGGTAGAATGATCTAGATGAAAGGATGACCAGGTTTGGCATAGCTTTCTCTTTCTCTTCCAGGCCTCTTGTTCCCCTCCACAGTTCCAAGAGCCTGCTTCCTGCCTCCTTTCTCTGGTATTTAGGTCCAGAACCTTCCATTTCCCATTCTCGTCCTCACCACAAGATCTCTACTGAGCTCAGCCCCATAGGCCACGGCCTCGGATCCCCAAACAACACTCATTGCGTTTGACCACTTACTAATGTACTGAAGTCCCCACAGCTTCTATGGTGCCTTGGCTGACCAAAAGCACGCACTTAGGTGGGCGTGCCATTCTTTAGTTAACTTTAGCAAGTCTCCAGATTTGGCTGTAGGACCCTGGGAAGGCTGCACTACCCCTAGGTGTGGCCACATCTGGTTGTACCTGGAGGATACGACTGACTCCTAAGAAGGAATCCCGGAGGGAAGGTGGTCCCGGGCTCAGAACTGCCCATCAGCCCATGGGAAACTCAGGAGCAAGAACCGGAGTTATAGACAGGAGTGCCAATGTTGAACGATGTACGAAGCCCTGGGAGGGGAAGAGGTGACCTCCTTTGTGACAAAAATGACCCCAGCGGAGGCCGCCAAATGAGTCCTACATTAAGTGCTTACCGGAAACAGAGAAACAGCCGTGGTGGGCAGAGGGAGCCTGTGACAGCCTACCATCCCACAAGTCCTAAAAGACAGTACTGCCCAGTCTGGGGACCCGCCAGATGGTTCACCTACCTGCCACCTGCAGAATGCCGTGTCTGGCCACATCATAGAACGGGTGATTCGTGCTCAGCGTCGGGTCCTGGCTGGCCATGGACACTACTGAGGGCCCTCCTGTGGCCCCCAGTGTGGCTGTCGCTTCCTGGTCTCTCTGTAGCTCTGCTGGGGACACGGGAATTAAAGGGAGTCAGGAGGCAAGCTAGGTTAGGGGGACCTAGGGCCAAGCATTGACAAATCACTATTAAATACCATTGGTACACCATTAACAGTTAGCCTTTACTGAAACCATCCTTTTCCAGGTGGATTTTTGTTTTAGGCTGAGATGTTGAGAGGGAGGGAAGCTGACTTCCTAGTTAACAGCTTTTAGACCCTTCCCTGGTGCCTTGATGTTTTGAGTGGATAATTATCCTCCAAGTAGCCAGTCACGAATGGCTGCTCTGAGCGCTGCAGGGCTTGGAGGAAGCCCCACGGCAACTACAGCTGCTTGCTGTGGAAGCTCAGCTCTGGCTCCCAAAGCTCTGTCCAGCCACACCCACTTCAATACCCAGCCCTGGACCCTTGTCAGTTCTGTCTCCTGAAGCTGTCCAGCCACCCCCTCTTCCACACCCTGCCGTCAGCCTCAGTGAACTCTGCATGAGCCTGCAGCCATTTCTACCCAGACCCGAGGGAGAGTACTTCCCCTGGTGACCCAGCAGAAGGCCTGTGATTGGCAGCGTCCTCACTGGAGTGAAGGCCTGCCACAGTTGTTAAAGATGTCCCAGCCAGGCTCTCACAGCCACTGTTCTATCTACAGGCTATGTGAATGAATCCCTTGGGGACTCAGAGGGAGGCCGTTTCCCTGTGTCGCCCCCTGGGCCCATTCAAGGCTTCTCTCTGGTGTCTGTTTCTTGCTCAGTTCTGACATTCCCCCCCCCTTCATTTTTATTAGCTCTTTCATACAATGTGTTTTGATCTTATTCCTTCCTCCAACTACCCCCAGATCTACCTCTGCTTCTCTACCCACCCAACTTTGTGTCTTCTGTTTCTTCCTCTAAACTCATGAAAATCAAATTTGTGCTGCCCATGTATTCTTGGATTTGGGGCCTTTCACTGGAGCACGGTTCACTTACCAGGGGCTACATTTTTTAAATTTTATTTATTTATTTATTTATTGTGCACACAATATTTTGCCGGCATGTGCGCCTGCCCAGCAGAAGAGGGCGCCAGATCTCATTATAGATGATTGTGAGTCATCATGTGGTTGCTGGGAATTGAACTCGGGACCTCTAGGAGAGCAGCCAGTGCTCTTAACCATTGAGCCATCTCTCCAGCCCCAGGGGCTGCACTCTTAAAAACAAAAACAAAAAAACCCTGACTCTCCCTCCCCTTGCAACTACCAATTGCCAACAGCTCCTTAGCTAGGGTGGGGCTTTGTGCCCACCTCCCCTTTCCATGCTGGGGTCTTGTCTGGTTTGAGTTATAGGTAGAGTGAGCTGAGCAGGTAACAGGAAGACCGGAAGGTGGTGGCAACAGCAACCATAGCAACGGGAGCAGCAATAAAGGGCATCTGAAACTGTGTGGTGGCTCCTGCCTTTAATTTCAGTACTCCGGAGGCTGAGGCAGACAGATACCTGTGAGTCCAAGGCCAGCCTGATCTACATAGTAAGTTCCAGGCCAGCCAGGACTATGCAGTGAGATGCTTTCTCAAAACAAAACCAAACAAAACAAAACAAAACCCCCAAACAAACAAAGAGTACAGATCGAGATTTCCAGGGACTGCCTAGGGCAGAAGCAAAAGAAGAACAAATGTGGTAGACACAAGAGCTGTGCAGGTCTGAAGAAGCTGAGGGCCCTAATTGCTACGAGAGTTCCGGGAGCTGGCAGAAGGCTCAGGGTTACAGACACCAGGCCCGAGAGCCGTCACACCAGCAAGTGCCACCTGCTGCTGCTGTCCCCTGTCACCACTGGCTGTTGTCAGAAGCCAAGTTTTCCAACAGCTGCTGGGGCCCCGTGAGGGCTGACCACCACAGAGAAGGGGACTGAATGTCCCTCAGACGTGCACAAAGAGAACTTGTCAAGTTCGTGTGGGGCAAGGGTGGCTGACCCTGCCATTCCCTCCTCTACAGTGCTCAGCAGGAAGATGCCCACGGACGGGTGTGAGGCCTGCAGTCCAGGCCCACAATCCACAGTAAAGGGGGTTCTGGCCAGCAGCCAAAGTGAACAACTGTCAGCCATCCCACAGCATCCCTGGGCCCCAGCCCCTCTCTCCCTCCCCCCCCCCCCCCCCCCCCCCCCCCCCCCCCCCCACACACCATGCAAAAGGTCAGGGTTACAGACACCAGACCTGAGAGCCAAGAGCCGTCACATCAAGGACTGAACATGGAGCCTGTGTCTGACCAAACCCCAAGCTACTTAAAAAAAAAAACAAAAACCAAACAACAGGAATGATCATATGACCCAACTCAGCCAATTACAGTAGATTCAAGACTTTTAAACTCAGCCAGGCGGTGGTGGCACACACCTTTAATCCCAGCACTCGGGAGGCAGAGCCAGGCGGATCTCTGTGAGTTCGAGGCCAGCCTGGGCTACCAAGTGAGTCCCAGGAAAGGCGCAAAGCTACACAGAGAAACCCTGTCTCGAAAAACAAAAAAAAAAACAAAACAAAAAAAAAAACAACCAACCAAACAAACAAAACACCTTTTAAACTCACCTTTTCTTTTGTAGTGTGTGTGTATGCTTCGTTTTGAGACAGGGCTGGCCTCAAATTTGATATTCAGCTGAGGATGACCTTGAACTTCGGATCCTCCTGCCTGGGATTATAGGCAAGTGGCACCATGCTCAGCTTTATATGCTGTTAGAGACTGAAGCTAGGACTCGGGCCTGCTGGGCAAAGACTGGACCAACTGAACTATACCCCCAGCTGTAACTTTGTTTATGCTTTTGTTTTTCTAGGGCAGGCTCTCATGTAGCCCAGGCTAGCCTTGAACTGACTATGTAGTTTAGGATAGCCTTGGAGTCTTCATCTTTCTGCCTCCACCTCATGTGAAGATTCCACCCAAGTCCTTGCGCTTCTGTTGAAGGCAACCTTTGGAAACCTGGACCCGAGAGTGGAAGGCCCCCTTTATATCTGGGGCTCACGGCCAGGGCTGTTTCCCAGAAGAGCTTAGATTTTTTCAGTTAATAACTCACCATGGGGATTTCAAAACTGGGTGAATCTTTAAGCACCAGACAGGGGTCAGTAACCTTGACCTGACAGCCCCAGCCTGGGCAAGTAAAAGCTTAGCAGCAACCCCAGCACACACAAGGTCTGAGCAGTGGCCAGGCCTGGGGAAGCAGCCCAGTGAGAGATGACAGAGAGCTCCTTTAAACAGCAGAGCGCCAAGAAAGAATGATGCAGACCTTGCAGGTGGCCAGGCCATGGGAGATGCTCTAGTTATCCCCAAGGAGACTGTGAGGGGAGAAGTAGCCATGTCCACCAAAGGCTAGCATCAGGCAACTGGACCCCTGCCATCCCCACTGACCTATGAGCTGAGGCTGGTGTGTGTGGTTTGTAAGACACATGTCTGAGGAACTGGGAGACCCAGAGTGTTCACTGTCTTCAGTTTACGCACACTACCCGGAGAGACCATAGCCTCTTGCCTCTTGGAAGTTCTGTTTAAAAGTAGCCCCTCCAAATGATGAAGAAAGAGCTATAGAGAAAATAGTCAGATCCATAAGATGATTCAGGTAGTAACAGAGCTTGTCATTAAGCCTGACAACCCCAGTTCCATCCCCAGAATGCACAGTGGAAGGACAGGACTTACAAGCTGTCCTCTGATCTCCACATGTAGGTCACAGCATACCCGTGTGTGTTCCCACACACACAAAAATAACTAAGTAAGTAAGTAAATAAATGTAATTAAATCTTTTAAAAAATAATAATTTAAGCAAATCTATAGGGTCTGGAAAGATTCCTCAGTGGTTAAGAGCAAGGCTGCTCTTGCAGAGGACCCGGGTTCAGTTCCAGCAGACACCTGTATGTAATTCCAGTTCCAGGGGAGTCAGTGATGTCTTCCAACCTACAAGGACACTGCATGCATGTGGTGCACATTATACACATGCAGACAAAACACTCTTATTTATTTACTGGCTTGTTTGTTTTTCGAGACAGGGTTTCTCTGTGTAACAGCCCTGGCTGTCCTGGAACTTGCTTTGTAGCCCAGGCTGGCCTCACTGAGATCTGCCCACCTCTGCCACAAGTGCTGAGATTAAAGGTGTGCGCCCAGGTATTTCACATGTTTTAACAAGTCCCAGGCCACCTTTGTAGTACAAAACTTCTGTCCTGTAAAGCATTTTAAAACTCTGGTTGACATTTAGAATAAATAGTAAAAACCAAGCGTGAAGGGTGGCACAAGATAGTATTCCTATCTGCACCAAAGAACTTCAGGGCTGAGGATGCAGCTTGACGTTCATGCATGAGCACCTGAGCTCAAATCCTCCAGAACCCAAGTAAAACAGCAAAACACAGCAGTGCGTACCTGCAGTCACAGCCCCGGGGAGATTGTACAGGAGGGGCTCTGGGGATCACTGGCCAGCCAGTCTAGGGGAATCCGTAAGATCCGGGTTCAGTGAGAGACCCTGTCTCAGAAAATAAGGTGAAGAGAAACTGAAGAGGACTCTGGACATTGACATCTGACCTCCACAGATAAATGGACACACAGGGTTGTCGGGGCAGGAAGGGAGAAAAACAACCTTTAATTCCTTGGCCAAAACCCAGTCGAGTTGACAAGTGTATGTCTTCAAACACAGATGGGAAACTAAAAACAATGTAACCAGGAGACATCACTACAGACACCACAGCAGCTCTGTGTCCTGATAATCAGGGAGGTTAGACCTCTCTAGGCTAAAGTATGAAACGTGTTAGAACTCATGACACTGACGAGTTAGTGTGAGGCCAGCCTGGGCTGCACAGCAAGACTCGGTCTCAAGTCAAAAACACACCTCCTCCCAATCTTCAGGCTACAGGAATGTTTAAGAAATATTACCAAGAGCTGGAAGCCGTGACTGAGGGGAAGCGCCTTTCTCAACCACAGCGCCCTGAGGAGAACCAATCTCTACCTCTCAGAGCTCTGCGCTGCTTCAGCGCAGACTAGCCCAAGGTCACCCACAGGTCAGTGCCCAGGACAGGAAGCCCAGACTCTTTCTTGGCTTTGTGCTTCTGCAAATGTTTTAAATATTTTATATTCCAGCAGGTGAGGTGATGTGAGTGAGTTCTTCCTGCTGAAGCTTCATGCAGGGGTGTTGCTAAACTAGTCACCTCTAACAGGAGGCTAGGTCATCATCAGGAGGGGTTGCTGAAGCTTCTCTTGAGTCAATAGTGATATTTCTAGAGTCCTTGTCCAGTTGTTACACACCCTTCCCCCTCCCCATGCTATTCTATCCTCCCTGAAGCCCTCAGCCATCTGTGCCCCTGGTCAGGGCTCTGCCACCAGGCTGCTGTGTGGCTCTGGCCTGGAGCTTTGCTCCAGCTGGGTGGTCAGACAGGCAGGGTGGAGGCTAACTTATTGCCAAGTCCCTGGGGCTGCCAAGGGCAATGCTGGCAGGAGATCCCGAAAGAAGGGCATCCTGAATGGGGGAGGAACAGAGAGGGCGAAGGTCCCAGGAGAGAGCCAAGGATACGATGCCCAGAGGGGAAAAGCAGGGAGGGATCTCGTGTGTCCCATCCCTTTTACACACTTGCAACAGACATGGAGCCTAGAGTACCTGTAATTCTGGACCAGCTACCTCCCCATCCTAATCCTGTGACATTCTTTCCTACAGTAGTGTGGACAGCTGAGACACCTCAGCCCTCCCATACTTCACACAGAGGCTTGGCCTCTCCGCCCTCAGTCTCCCCAAGCCTGCCCCGGTACTTTTCCACGTCACCTAACTCTAGATGCTGAGGCTCTGAGCTGGGGAGCCACTGGCCCAGGCCCCAGATGCATACTCAGGATCAGGTTTGCTTCCTGGCAGGGCACAGGACATCAAGGCCAGGCCTCATCAGCCAAACCTTCTCTCCAGTGCTCCTCAAATCCAAAATTATCTACACTGGAGAGCCGCTCACCGGGGACCTCACTGGTGTGGGATGATGCCCAGGCTGGGACCCTGAACCCACACCTTGCAGGAAAAACCTACTTTATAGGTAGCCAGCAAAGGAACTTGGCCCTCGGAGCCCACAGCTCCGGACACACATAGCCTGGGGCAGCTGGCCAGGAACCAGTAACGACTGAGAGGCCAGTCCTCACACCATCCCCAGGGCGAAGTAGCTGCTCAGAGCCCACAGCCATGGCCTCCGCAGCAGTGATGGCTCCATTTTCCTCTGTCCTCTGCTTTAGCCAACCAACATGTGGGTCCTTTTCCCTTTACAAGCTCAAACTTTTTTTAATTAAGAAATTTTCTGGGGCTGGGGAGATGGCTCAGAGGTTAAGAGCACTGACTGATCTTCCAGAGGTCCTGAGTTCAATTCCCAGCATCCACATGGTGGCTCACAACCACCTGTAATGAGATCTGGTGCCCTCTTCTGGCCTTCAGTCACATATGCTGTATACATAAATAAATAAATCTTAAAAAAAAAAAAAAAAAAAAAAAGAAAGAAATTTTCTATTCATTTTACATACCAACCACAGATTCCCCCTCTCCTCCCTCCTCCTGCCCCCTAGCCTTCCCCCTCAACCCACCCTCCATTCCCACCTCCCCCAAGGCAAGGCCTCCCATGGGGAGTCAGCAGAACCTGATGCATTCGGTTGAGGCAGGTCCAAGCCCCTCCCCCTGCACCAAGGCTGCACAAGGTGTCCTACCATAGGCACTGGGCTCCAAAAAGCCCACTCAAGCTCCAAGGATGGATCCTGATCCTACTGCCTGGGGGCCCCCCAAACAGTTCAAACTAAACAACCGTCTCAAGTATCCAAAGGGCCTAGTCCAGTCCAACGGGGGCTCCACAGCTATTGGTTTACTTTAGTTTGGTTTGGTCGACTCTGTAGGTTTCCCCATCATGATCTAGATGTCCCTTGCTCATAGAATCCCTCCTCTCTCTCATCGACTGGACCCCTGGACGAGCTCAAACTCTTTATCCCTTGGCACAGCCCGGACACTTTTTTCTGAAGTCTGCCTAGTCAGCCCTGCTTCACCACTGGCAGGAAGGGGCTTGTGCCCGGTTCCCGCTGCAGCCACTGAGTGGGAATTACAGCAAGGCTCTTCCAGCATCCTGCACTGCTCTCAGCCTCACCTGACTCTTGGTGTTGTGGACAGTGGGAACCCGCCTCCCAGAGTCTGAACAGACCCAAGAAGGAAGCTGGACCATACTGCCTCTGAGAGGTCTAGGAGGTTCTGAGAATCCCCGAATCCTGTCTCTACCAGGTACCACATGGCTATCAGGCCCAGGAGTCACTAGAGTTGCTAACGGACAGGTCCTAAGGAATGACTCGGTTTCAAGGTGAGGCTGTACACACAGGCCCTTAACAGGGACCCTTTTATGTGTCAACTGGTTACACCATCAATGCCAGGTGTTTGTTCAAACACTAGTCTCTTCTGTGAAGAGATTTGTGGGTGATGTTGACATCTAAGTCAAGTGGCTTTGTGTAAAGCACATTGACCCACTGCAATGTAGGCAGGTGCCATCTAATCAGTAAGGACCCTAAGAGTGGCCCAGCCCTCCAGTATAGGCTGGTTCCTCAGGCGTAGGCTCCATTCTGAAGCTGGGACTATTTTGAGTCACATCATTAGCGTAAACTCAGTTGTAGCTGAAAGAGCTCAATATGTATAGCAAATGATATTCAAAATATATCTTATGTGTACACACACACACACACACACACACACACACACACACACACACACACGTGTATATATATCCGGGTCCTAGCATATGCTAGGCAATTGCTCTTCCACTGAGTCATACTACTTCCAGTCTCTACACACTACATATATATAACTGTTTATACACACACACACACACACACACACACACACACACACACACACACTTGCCTGTGTCCACTGCCTCCACTTGCTCCCTTTGCAGCTCAGTGCACTCCAGGAGTCTCCCCAATGTGGGGACTTATTCCTGGGGAGCCATGGGCATCTGTGAGGCTGGGAGAGCTTCAGTCTTCGTTGGCGCCCAAGACCAGAACAGGCGCTTCAGCAGCAGGCATGCTATGCAATATATATATATATGGCATGTGGTGTGTGTGTGTGTGTGTGTGTGTGTGTGTGTGTGTGTGTGTACAGCTGCACATACATGCAAACACGGAGGTCAGAGGAAGACATCAGGTATCCTGTCAGTCTCTGCCTTATTCCCTAGAGACACGGTCTCTCAGTGAACCCAAAGCTAGGTTAGCAGACAGCAAAGCCCCAGAGATCCTCCTGTCTCTGCCCGCCTCCCCAGGGCTAGGGTTACAGGTGCACAGCCACACCCAGCTTTTTTTGGGGGGAGGGTTCAAGACAGGGTTTCTCTGTGTAGTTTTGGAGCCTGTCCTGGAACTCGCTCTGTAGACCAGGCTGGCCTTGAACTCACAGAGATCTGCCTGGCTCTGCCTCCCAAGTGCTGGGATCAAAGGTGTGAGCCACCACCACCCGGGTTTTTACAAGGGAGCTAAATATCTGAACTCAGAACCTCAGGCTTGCGCTGCAGTCATACTTACTCACTGAGCCGGCTCCCACCAATGTACATTTTAAAACTCCTGTCCCAGTCCTGGCTGCAGGCATGGTCTGGCCTCTATCCACCCTCCTCACTCTGGAGGGGAATTCTCCATGTCCTACAGGAGTGTCAGCCCTCTTGGCATCGGCATCCACATCACAGCAATCCCACTAGGGGTGAGCAGAGATTCCTAACTCTGGCTTTCTGGGTCTTCCTAGGTTTAGTGAAATTTCACAGGAGCCCAAGAGCCCCCTCATGCCCCATGCAGGGCCAGCATAGTCAAGGCCCCTCATAAATGCCAGAGTGACAAGTCCTGCTACAAACAGATCTGTCCTGCTCAGGGCTTCTGGGCCTCAGCCTTGCCCCCCAGCCTGCCTGGCTCTGCCTGTGTACACACACACACACACACACACACACACACACACACACACACACACACACTCGCCTGTGTCCACTGCCTCCACTTGCTCCCTTTGCAGCTCTGTGCACTTCAGGAGTCTCCCCCATGTGGGGACTTATTCCTGGGGGAGCCATCGGCATCTGTGAGGCTGGGAGAGCTTCAGTCTTTGTTGGCGCCCAAGACCAGAACAGGCGCTCCAGCAGCAGGCATGCTATGCAAAACAGATTCCAAACCACCCAAGGGGTCTGTTTATGATTCACAGCAAAGTGGTTTGCTGCTGTCAAAATGTGTTTGCATATTACACAAACAGACCCTCATAGCAATTATCTTAATGCTGTAGCTACAAATGAACACCTACTTACTTCGGGCAAATTAACTCTGAGTTTACCTTAAACAGCACAACCCATGGAGGGTGGGGCACACGGATAAAGAGCTCAGTGGATGTGCAGACCTCCAGGCTCTCTCAGAACTCAGGAGAGGGGTCCCATACCACCATTCCTAACCCTCTAAGGCTCAGAAAGAAAGAGGCATGCGCTGGCCATATCTGCCTCCGACACCACAGCAGGATCCATCTTTTTGTCTCAGCCAAGCTTGTGGCCACACCCCTACCCCAATGCCCACACCTTACCAACAAGGCCACGAGGTCCCCTGTGCTGGCTAAGAGGCACACACAGACTACTTACTTGTCCAGAGGGAGAAATAGGGAGACACCAGAATCTGGGCACAAGATCCAGGTGAGACACCGGGGTTGGGGTTGGGGCGGGGGTGGGGCGGGGTGGGGGCAACAGCAGTGAAGTCCTTGTGGCTAGCTGTCAGGAGACCGGAGTTCAAGGTCCCTCCTCGTCTAGCCCCACTCTTACAGTCTGGAACCCCTGCTATCACCATTTGGGCACAGCCGGTACCTCTGTCACAGCTTCCACAGCCCACGCTCAGTGCCAGACAGGGGTGGGGGGTGGGGGTGGGGGACTGGCCTTCTACTCTTCCCAAAAGGACGCTGAAGCCTGAGATCCCGCCCTCAACGCCGAGTCTCAGTCCCAAAACATAATTTGTTTTTCTGTTGCTATGATAAAACACTCTGACCCAAAGAAACTTTGAGGAGGAAAGGGCTTATTTCATCTTACACTTCCAGGTCACATTTCATCATCGAGGGAAATTACGGCAGGAACCAAAGAGGAATGCTGCTTCCTGGCTTGCTCACGGGCTCAAGCTCAGTTAGTTTGCTTATATAGCCCAGGCCCACCTACCTATGGATGTGCTGCCCGTTGTGGGCTGGACCCTCCCACATCAATCATCAATCAAGACAGTTCTTCACAGGCATGGCTGCACAGGCCAATCTGATCTGGGAGATTCCTTAACTGAGGTTCCTTTTTCCAGGTAATTCTAGGTCTGTTGAGTTAAAACTAGAAACTCAACAGAACGCTTGGCCGTTCAATGCCTGTCCAAGGCTTCCTGTTTCAGCTCTCTTCACATCAGGGGCTTCCTGAAGCCCCCATCCCCGACCCAAAGGCTGCCTCTAGAAAACAAGATGGACCACTTGCACCCTGTGCCTCTTGCTTCAGCCCCATGAGCCTCGGGTGCTCTTTACACACCACACTGTGGCCATCTCAGAACCTTTGCACATACTGTCCTTGTGACCTAGAACACACAGCCCACACAAGGCAAGGGATCCATAGCCAGCGTCACCTCTCCTTACTGACCCAAGTCTGACTCGTAGTTCAGTCTGGATTCAACAGTCCTGCCTCAGCCCTCCCATTCTTCCTCACAGGAGTTAAGAACCAGCCATAACTCCAGTTCCAGAGGCTCTGATGCCCTCTTCTGGCCTCTGGGGACACTGCACTCACATGGTGTGCAGACATATATGTAGGCAAAACACTCATACACATAAAATAAAAATAAATAAATCTTTAATAGATAAATAAGAGCTGGAGAGATGGTCCAGCAGTAAGTTAGGAACACTTACTGCTCTTCCAGAGGACTGAGGTTCAGTTCTTAGAGTGGGTCACAGCCATCTGTGACTCCAATTCCAGGGGATCCAAGTCCTCTCTGGCCTCCTTGGGAACCTGCACTCATGGGCACACACCCATATACAGACACACACACACACACACATGTATGTATAATGAAAATAATAATAATAATAATAATTTTGGGCGAAATGGATAAATAGCGGGCTGGAGAGATGACTCAGTAGTTGGGAGTTCCCGTTCTTCCAGAGGACCTGAGCTCCATTTCCAGCACCCACATCAGGTGGCTCACAACTTCCTGAAACTCCAACACTAGGGATCTAATGCCCTACTCTGGCCTGAGGGTACTGACCAACAGATACACACACACACACACACACATGCACGCACGCACGCACGCACGCACGTGCACACACACACACCACACACACACACACACACACACCCTGCACAGCCTGAGAGATGGGGGGCATAGCTGCAGGGACCTCAGGGAGACCGAGACACTGACTCAGAGCCTGTCCTGGCACCTCAGGGTTCCAATCTACTGCAGATCACAAACCCAGCAAACCCAGCCCAGGCATCCCGCCCTTCAGGACTGACACTGTAGAGTTGAATTTTAAGGCCAATGGGAAAAAAAAAAAAAAATGCAAGGGTAGCTCCTAGATATCTCCAGAATCCAGACCTGCCTAACCAGTTCCTTCTGAGAGTCCCTGGCTCCTGCCCCCTCCGATTGAAAGGTTATTTCTTGCTCCCAAGTTGGAGCTGGCTGGACTTCAGCAGGGAAGGACAGCAACACAAATTCACTCAACACCTAGGCTTGCTCCCAGAGGCCACAGACAGAATGAATGCTACCAGGCATGATCTGTCCCAAAGCTGTGTGGCCTATTTGAGGCACTCTGCCTAAATCAACTCAGTTTGACCCCTCCATAACTCTGGAGTATGGAACTTCCCAGGTGAGGAAAACAAGGCTCAGAGTGGCTGGCTATTGACTCAAGGTCACACAGCCTATGGCCAGGGTGTGGAGGCCCATTCCCAGCTGTTAACCCCTGCACAGCCTCCACTGAACACACACACACACACACACACACACACACACACACACACACACACACATTATCCTCCAAGCTTCAACTGCCTTAAGATGCCTGTGAGAGAGAAGATGGGAACCCAAAGCAGTAGCTTAGAGAGATCCATTCACCTAACCCTGCTTCAAGGAACCCAGAAACCTGGACAAATGGGCTTCCAGAAGTTCCATACAGTACCCCAGATCCCAGTCTGTCCCCACCCACAGGAGCCACCCAAGAAGCCTCCAGATATCTGTGCGACATCTTCAGCAAGCATCAAATGTAAACACATACTGGGGGAAGATAAATAGTGGAAAACTTCTTATTTCTATCCCTGTGCTAACGTCTGTGACACAGGACAGAACGACATGGAAAATAATGAAAGCATAAAAGAGGAAAGAGCCCTCGCCCACTTGAGTCTGGCTGAAGCTTCTCCCTAGACGAGAAGCAGAATTCTAGCACATTCAGCACCTGCTTAAGGTCTTTCTCCATTCCCAGCTCTAAACCTGCAATTTTCTAGGACTTACACTGAAAACTCCATTTACAGTAAAACATATCCCAAAACCCTTGTGTAACCTTAGAGGTTCTTGATTTAACTTTATCAGAATATAACCCACCTCCAGAGCTACCCTTAATTTTACCTAGCAAAGAGACGGGGGTGGGGTGGGGGGAGAAGGGAGATTCTTAGCAACCTTTTGAGAGGTAATTTGAAAGCCAGTAAAATGGTCTATATGGCTGATGCTAAGACACTTCTTATTGACGCTCCCTTAAGAGGGCCCTGCCCACATTTGGATATATCTTAATCTTTCCTTGAGTGCTTCTCTTTCTTTTAACCCCAGTGCTTAATATTTATGTAAAAATATCTTTTGGCAGACAGTTGTGGTGGCAGCATGGCACACACCTTTATAATCCTAACACTCAGCAGGCAAAGACATCAGGATCTCTGTGAGTTCGAGATCAGCCTGGTCTACATAGCGAGTTCCAGGACAGTCACAGATACATAGAGAAACCCTGTCTCAAACCAACAACAAAAGTTTTTTTAGGGGCTGGAGAGATGGCTCAGCAGTTAAGAGCATGGACTGTTCTTGCAAAGGACTTAAGTTCAGTCCCAGCATCCACATCAGGTAGCTCACAACTGCTAGCTCCAGGGGATCTGACACCCTCCTTGGTCTCCACAGGAACCTGGCCTCGTGTGCACATTCCCACTTCCTCCCCACACACAGACACACATAATTTAAAATAAAACCATTGTTTTTTTTTTTTTTTAAAGTAAACAGAGGGTGTCAGATCCATTAGAACTGGAGTTCCAGGTGGTTGTGAGCCACTACATGGGTGCTGGGCCGTCTCTCCAGCCCATAGAAACTCTTTTAATGAACAGCAACTCTTCAATGCGAAGCCTCCCTCTCTTGTATGTTTTTGTTTTCTTGAGCACCTCCCTTTCCACTTTTAACTACACTTCAGCTCTGTTTCACACTGCTTAGTCCTGAAATTCCCTTTTAAGTGGAAGCCATAGACCCTGGCTGAGGTCCCTACAGGAACTTCCTCAGGCCACTGAGGGCCAAAGTATGGAGGTTCACATCTGCCTCTCACTGCACACATCTGGAAGAGCAGGCAGTTGCTAGACTTCCAAAGTCTCCAAATTTCATCAGCCTGCTCCCACCAAGACAGATTCCAAACCTGGCTTTCCATTTACCAGTCCAGGGCCTATGACTCCCCTGCCTCAGTTTCCCCATCTGTAGAAATGGGCAGTGCCACTGCCATCTCAGGAGGCTGGTTTGAGTGAGGAATGAGGCAATCGGCATGCAAGGATGACTTGACCTCTGCTAGGGGACTTTGCAGATGTGGAGGCCGCTCCCCACAGCAATGTGGCCAGCTCAAAATCCACTCATCTGGCTAGGTACAGTGGTTCATTTTTGTAATGTCAGCATTTGGAAGGTTGAGGCAGGAGGATTATCTAGAGTTTAAAGCCAGCCTGGGCCAAATAGTGAGACCGGTCTCCAAACAAAATAAAATAATCAAGCTCTCCCAAACCCTCCTGAAGTTTTATCAATTTTCCCCACCAGCGAAATGAAGGTGATTTGGGGATTGGAGTGGGTTTCTAGTGTGGTCAGGCACCTCCGGGTGACAGCCCTTGGCTAGCCTATTATATTTTAGTTTATTATTAGAGACAGGGTCTCACCCACCCAGGCTGGCTTCAAACTCACTGTGTAGCCAAGGATGACTTTCTGTCCTCTCTGTGGTAAATGCTAGGATTACAGCCTTGGGCCACCACACTTGTGGTTTGTGTGTCCCTGGGAAACCACAGGGCTTTTGTGTATACTAGGCAGGGGTTCTATTAACTTAGCTGCATCCCTAACCCTGCTGCCTCCTCTTTAACTGAAGCCACGTCTCTGTCCATTATTGACATGGTACCCCAAATCTGCACTTAGAGACACCAGGACTCACAGGGTGATTAGCCAGGAGAGCCCCCAACCTTATCCAGCTCTCCCAAGTTGCACTTGACTGTGAGCTGATGCAAGCACATAGCCTGAGCACGCTCATCTCCACCGCTCCTGGACCTCCCAGCCACCTAAGGGCCATACCCCATCTGCTTATCTCCCACCCATCTTCCAGCTCAACCGCAGCCTCCTCCAGGAAAATCTCCACACCCCCTGGCTTTGATCAGAGCTGATCTGATCTGATCAGATTCTGATCAGAGCTGACTCTGGGCTCCGGAGAGCTGGGAACCTGCAGGAGGCTGACCTGACTGACCCCTCTGGGAGTAGCTGAGCTCAGACTTCCAGTCCCTTGCCCCCTCCCCCATCCCGGCGCTGACTCGGGGGAGGGTTTGGCGGGGCATTCCATAAGGAACTCCCAAGCATATCCTTAAACGACAGAGCCCAGTGAAGGTTGCCTACTTACCAAACTGCTGAGGCGAACTGAGTTTTCACCTGGACTCAGGTTCGCCCCGACTCCCGCCGACAGCGCGCACACTCGATAGAAGTCTCAGAGCAGAACCTGTCTGCAGCCTGGGACCAGTCAACAGTCCCAGGACGTCCCCACCCCAGTCAACAGGACGAAGGAATGCCACCCCTCCCCCGTGGTGGCCTCCACAGTTTCCCCAGCAGAGCCTCGGCGCCCAGCAACATTCTCGGGAGGCCTTTGCCAGATTTGAGAAAGTGAAAGAAGCCCGCGCAGGCTGCCCTGCCTAAGTGGGGACTTCCGAGGCCTATAAATCCTGGGAGTTGGACCCAGTGTGACAAGATGACCCAGACAGACCCCAGCCTCGGGCCCCACGTGCATCCTCAGCACCTGCCCCGGCCTCAGTGTTCCCACCTGTGAAGCGGGAATGATGCTACCATGATGAGCTCAGGTTTAGTGCGAGAGCCGAGCGGCCAGTGCTGGGTGCTGACCCCGGTGGTCCAAAGGGGACCGAACCCGGTCAGAAGGAAGCCAGGAAGGTAGGGAGCACAGAGAGCGAGGACAGGGTGGGGAGTAGAGGGACAGCCTGGGAAAGGGGGGCTGGAAGGGGCCAGGGTCAGGAGCACAGGAACAGCGACCCCCTCCCCAAGCAGTTCTCCGGGGCGACTCACCCGACCACAGAGCAGCTCACCTGGCCTCTGCAACTCCAGCCGCTCACCTGGCCAGGCCCCTCCCCGCCAGGCCCCGCCCCACGTCCGAAAGCGCACAGCCCCGAGTCCTCAGGGTGGGCGGGATCAGGGCAGGTGACTGTGGCTCTAGGCGGGAGGGAGCTGAGGGACACTGGCCCTGGGTCGCCTGCGCACCCGCTGCCAGCCCGCAGCTTTACCCCGATTCGGGATGAGACGGGAAACCGGAGATCGGTGCTGAGTCAGGAAACTGAGCCCGCATCCTGGATCACTCGACCAGCCGTCCCAGGCCTGACTCAGGCAGCTCCCTCTCCCCTCGGTGCTGTCCCTGCCCGAGAAACGAAGCCAGGGCTGGAGACTCAGAAGCACTCCCACACCCCTAGGACTTGCCTCCAGGCACAAGAAGGTCTTGATGTCCTAGGGAGAGCAGACCAGAGGTGGAGCGAGGCACGAAAGTGGCTTTACCAGAGCGTGTACTTCTGCCTCCAGGTTGCCGCTTCCTCTGCTTCCTGATGTCATGCTGGGCTGGCACCTCTTTCCACCTACACCCCATCTCCTTCATCCGCTTGCTGCCCACCAACCTCCAACCCCGATGACCCCTAGCTCCTACCCCAATCCCAAGCTCAGGCTCCTAGCTGTCCGCTGGATACCCAACCTCTGGAGCGGCACACTCACCTGCTCGCCAACCCCTCCCCATCTCATTTTCCAATGGTGGGGTCCAAACCGTTGAGTCCTCACAGCCTATGTGTGGGACACTCTCAAGCCCTGGTAGCTCCTTCAAAGTCTGTCACAGTACCACCACTTCCCAGTGAGTCAAGTTAGTGATCTCCTGGCGCCTGTCCTTGCATCCTGTCCGTCTGTTCCCACACAGGGTCTGGGGGTCCCTTTCTGAGGACCCTCACATCAAGCTCCACTTGAAGTTTCTCCTGTCCAGTAGATGAGGCATCGCCACAGGCCAGCTGCCCTGCACGGAGGGGACAGGCAGGGGACGTGGTCCCGAGGAACCAGTTAAAACAGTGCGGGATTGACACCACCCACCTCTAGAGGGTGTAGTGACTTCGGGGGACAGTCAGTGCAAGCCACCACCTCCTGCTTCCAGAAGTAACTGGGCCACAGGCCAGCAGCACAGGCCACCTGTGCTGCTCCTCCAGTGGATGCGTTGGAATTTGCTGGACGGTGGGGAAGAGAAAAATTACAGTTCGCTGTATCTACCACCTCACCCTAGCAGGGGAAGCTTGGCTCACGGTGGGCACTAGTGAAGGTCAAAAACATCTCCGCCCTCCTTTGCTGAGCCCATAGCTGAAGCCCCTATCACAGAAGACAGCGTAACAAGCCGGTACCATACCAAATTATTTCATGTAAGATTTTAAATGTTTTTAGTGTATTTCTATTTCGTGTGTGTGGGTGTTTTTGCTTTCGTGTATGTCTGCACACCACATGCATGCAGTGCCCATGGAGGTCAGAAGAGGGCATCCGATCCCCTGGAACTGGATGTGGATGCAGGGGACTGAGTCTAGATCCCTCTGCATGCGGAGCCAATGTCCTTAACCAATGAGCCACCTCTCCAGTCCATTTCATGTGAGTTTTACGGGACATGGGAAGCTTCATAAAGAAAGGAAGACCCAGAGAAACAGGTGCATTATGTATTTTCATACTTGGGTTTGAGGAAGGGTATTAGTCAGGGGGGAATATGATCGGCGGGCAAAAGGTCATGGTTAACGGTAATCAACTGGAGGTCGTTAACCCCTCCGTTGTGTCCCCATGCCTCAGGAGATGAAAGTGACTCTTCCTCTGGGTGTCATGAGGCGCCTCTCATGGGTCTTGTGGCCTGGTCAGGGAGAAAGGACAGGGAAGGATGAAAGCCCTGTTTTTAGTTCCCTGTCTTGTTGCTGTGACAAAATGCCCGTGACAGAAAGAGCTTAAGGAAAGAAAGGTTCATTTTGGCCCCCAGTTTGAGGGAACAGCAGGGCAGTGGTACTGGGAGATATGCTGGTGCATGGGTCATTTTCTCTTTTCTTTGTATATTTAGTAAGTGTGTGTGTGTGTGTGTGTGTGTGTGTGTGTGTGTGTGTAGAGGTATCCTCAGAGGCCAGAAGAAGGTGATAGATCCCTGGGAACTGGAGTTACAGCCAATGTGGGCCACCCAACTTTGGTGCTGGGAATCGAACTCAGGTCCTCTGCAAGAGCATGAAGCCCTCTTAATGGCAGAGCCATCTCGCCTGTTCCTTCCTTCGCTTTGGGACCCCAGCCCAATAGACTGTGACGCCCACATTCAAGATGGGTCCTCCTAGGTCTCTGGAATCACCCTTACATCATGCCCCGAGGTGTCACCCAGGTTGAATCTGAACCTTTCAAACCATCACTGCTCCTTCCTGAATCAACTTTCCCAGGTGCCACGTTTGGGGGCAGTGTGTTCTGAACCCACATCACCAGCCATTTGGTCACGGTGGTGGGATCTAGGCTTAGGATGAGGTAGACTTGGCAGGGACCTGAGTCTGTGGTAACATCGAACATTTCCTGGATCAAACCTGCCTCCGAGGCCTCCTTACTTCAGCTGCATGCATCCAAACCATCTATTATTGTTTGAGCTTGAGTTATTTTATTCCACAGGAGTCAAAGCACCCTGATGGAAAAATCAGCCTCTTTATTTTCCTGTCAATATGAGGAATGGAACCTGGTGTCTCCCACATGCTGGGAGAGCTAGGCTGCCACTGCTCTGGCTTTTTATCCAAGTTGTCTCTTTGACAAAGCTAGCAGCAGGGAAAAAAAATCATCCCGGGGATGATGATAATCAACTGAGTCTAAAATACACTGTATTAGTCAGAGTTCTCTAGAGGAACAGAACTGATAGAATGTATGTATAGGAGAGGGATTTATTGGAATGGCTTGCAGGCTGTGGTCCAAGGATCCAGTAGTTGTTCAGTCCATGAGGCTGGATGTCTCAGCTGGCCTTCAGTATGCTGGACTCTCAAAGAATCAGGCTCTCGTGCCTGCGAAGGAATGGACTTGTCAGCGAGAGCAAGCAGGCAAAGAGAGCGAGCTTCCTTCCTCCATGCCCTCTCTTCTCTATAGGCTGCCAGTAGAAGGTGTGGCCCGGATTAAAGGTGAATCTTCCCACATCAAAAGATCCGGATTAAAAGTGGGTCTTCCCACCTCAGATGATTTCCTTAAGAAAAAGAGAACAATCCCTCACGGGAGTGCCCAGCCATTTGGGTTTTAGTTCATTTCAAATTTTAGTCAAGTTGACCACCAAGAATAGAATAGCTATCACACACACACACACACACACACACACACACACACACACACACACACACACACACACACACCTTTACTGACTTGTCACTGGTTTTGCTGAAGATAGCCATGAAATCACCAAATATATGTTAGAAGGAAGAGGCAACAGTGACCTGTGCTAAGCTGAGGCCACTTGCTCCCCGCTCCAGCACACAGTAGGACTGTCTCTGCACAGTAGGATGGTGGGGCAATTTCCTCCACATTCCCTCAGTACCCTCACGGTCGCTTCTTCCTTCCGTGCAGACAATTCAACCATCCTGGCATGTGGGCCTGTAAACCAACATAGCACAGCTTGGATATGATTATCTAACATCTTCCTCCCCACAGAGGACTCGAGGGGGCAGGAAGCAAAGAACCCAGGCTTAATTCTTTCTACTTCTTATTTTATTTATTAATTTATTTTGGGCACGCTATGGTGGCACACGTGTGTCAGGGCATGTGTGTAGAAGTCAGAGGACAACCTTTGGGGGTTAGTTATCTACTTCGACCAAGAGGGTTTGTGCTTACACACACACACACACACACACACACACACACACACACACACACACAAATTAAAACACAATAAACCAACTATCGATAGTGACTGCATGGCACAGATATGTGTGTACTGCCATTGATGAGAAAGGGCAGAGGCCCAAAAGGAACTGCACACCAGGCCCCCTCCCTCTCTTCCTTCTGCATTAATCAGGCTGTTGGATTTTCCCTTCTGTTTCTATCACAATAACTTTGCATTCCAAAGGCTCTGCAATAAAAAAAAAAAAAAAAAAAAAAAAAAAAAAAAAAAAAAAAGGATGATAATGGGAAGTGAAGAGTTACCACCAAATGATGTTACTGCTGCCTTTATTAAATTTGTTCTTACACATGTTTATGAAGTCGGAGGCCCCTTCTCTCCCAAGCAGCAAATTCTAAGTTAATGAGCATGCTGGGGTGGAGCACAAGAGACAGGAGTGGGGGACGGGGCTGGGAAGCTGGGCCACCAGCCTCGATCCTAGATTTCCTGTTTGTGTTCTCCCCGGTGGCTCACCCAGCCAGCTGCGGGGAGCTGCAATCTTCTTATAGCCAGGAAACCTGCGTTTCCGAGCTGCTGACGCATGGGGACAGACAGGCAGAAAGGAATTTGGCCGACCTCCAGCCACCTCCTCTGCTGACCAAGGCACTGGAACCCACGGGTTCTGGGCCTGATTTCTGCTGGTAGCCAAGTGCAGAGACAGGGGCGTGCTCTGGTTTCCCAGCAGAGGCAGGTGCAGACGAGGATGAACTCTGGTGCATTCTCCATGGTGTGCTCTGGGACCCTCTGGCCCATTGTGGAAGCTCTTTACATCCCCAGCCTAGGGGCCTCTGCTTTGGATACTGCAATCCTAAAAGACAGTGATTACCTCAAAGGGAATACATGCTTATTCTAGATAAATATGAGCGACACCAACATGGCATGGTTGCATGAAGTTCTTAGAGCAACAGAAGAAAGTCATGAATCAACACACTTTATAAACACAATGGTGGGAACATCAGGTAGGCGAGTTCCACAAAGCCCTGTGATCTCTGTGCAGACCTCAGATACTGTCTGATGACATTCTTAAGCTTTTGAGTTGAGGGTAGATAAGGATCTGTTGTTAGCACATCCCCCAGGGTCTCACAGGATAGTCATAAGGACACAGAGGAGGGTGATGAATGGCTATCAACATAGCATGAGATAACTTGGCTCTGGATCTGCAACATTCCAACCTCTCCGCAACCAGTGGATCAGCCTTACAGGTGCAGCGTCTTCTCGGGAACTTCAGTTCATTCTTGTTTGACCGGAGTGTGGCCACTGGTGTCCTAGGCTGGTATCCCAGCTCTTTAAATGCCCGTGTTATCAAAGAGGTCTCACCTCATAGGCCTTTGTCTTGGTTAAGTTTCTGTTGCTGTGATAAAGACCATGACCAAAAGCAACTTAGGGAGGGTTTATTTCAACTCACATATCCTGATCACAGTCCATCAGGACAGTTAGAGCAGGAATTCAAGGCAGGAACCGGAGGCAGACACTAAAGCAGAAACCGTGGAGAAAACTGCTTACTGTCTTGTTCCTCATGACTTGCTCAGTTTTCTTCTTCTTCTTCTTCTTCTTCTTCTTCTTCTTCTTCTTCTTCTTCTTCTTCTTCTTCTTCTTCTTCTTCTTCTTCTTCTTTCTTCTTCTTCTCCTTCCCCTTCCTCTTCTTCTTCTTTTTCTTCTCCTCCTCCTTCCTCTTCTTCTTCCTCCTCCTCTTCTTCCTCCTCCTCCTCCTCCTCCTCTTCTTCTTCTTCTTGATGGTGGTGGGGAGTGTTTGAGACAGGATTTCTCTGTGTAGCCCTGGCTGCCTGGCTGTCCTAGAACTTGATCTGTAGACCAGGCTGGCCTCAAACTCAGAGATCCACCTGCCTCTGCCTCCTGAGTGTTGGGATTAAAGGCATGCGCCACCACTGCCCGGCTTACTGTTCGCTTTCTTATGGCACCTGTTCAGAGATGGCACCGCCCACAGTTCCCTGGGCCTCCGATACCAATCATCAATTAAGAAAATGTTGCCAGGCGGTGGTGGCACACGCCTTTAATCCCAGCACTCGGGAGGCAGAGGCAGGCAGATCTCTTTGGTTTCGAGGCCAGCCTGGTCTACAAAGTAAGTTCCAGGAAAGGTGCAAAACTACACAGAGAAACCCTGTCTGGAAAAACAAAACAAAACAAAAAGAAAGAAAAGAAAGAAAATGTCCTACAGGCTTGCCTATAGTTTGATCTAAAGGTGCATTTCCTCATTGAGGTTCCTGCTTCTCAAGTGACACTAATATTTAGGTCAAGTTGACATAAAACTAGCTAGACAGCCTCATTGACGGACCGTGACCTAACAATTAGTTAACCCAGGCTCCTTTGCCACCAGGGCATGGACAGTGACAGGCTCCATTATGGTGAGGTACACTCTCAGAGAGGGGGCTGACTGGGAACACATTGTGCCACTGTGTGCAGCGCGTGTGCGTGCGTGCGTGTGTGTGTGTGTGTGTGTGTGTGTGTGTGTGTGTGTGTAGCAGGCATGTAGGCCCTGTGCTCACACATAAGCACTAGGGAAACCAGAAATGTTAAACACACAGGCTTGTCTCTTCAAGGGGAGAGATGTACAGAAGGCTGTTTTCTGTGCAGAAGGCTGGGAGCAGACATGGTTAATAGCCTGGTGACCTTGGTGATGTCTGTGTGGCCAGGCTTTCCTCCCCCAGATCCTTGTCTTGAGCCCGTTTTCTCAGTGAATCTGCGGAACCTATCTCTACTGAAGATGCCATTTGTTCTTTACAAAGAGTTTCGACGGAGTCATGTCTTAAGCTTTATTGTGCACCCGGGACTGAGTTCATCATCACCAGGAAACTCTTCATCAAATTGTGCTGTGCTTAAATATACCTGAAATAAACTACTCAAGGTCAGACGGTCAGTGCTTGAACCAACACCAGCTACTGAGTCATGTTGACCCCAACTGCCTTCTTGCCTCTCACGGATTATTACTCTGCCGGCTATGGTGCTTACAGAGACCCCTGCAACAGGGATGGGGTGGAGTGAGGTGGTGTGCAAAATGGTTTCAGGCTAAGGACCTGGGACCTTCCGGGTATGGCTGCTGTGGATGTTGATTTTGGATCAGTGCAACTGGAGTCTCCTGTGGAGTAGTCTCCCTACTGGGTGGGAGTCTTCTGAGGGGTGGAGTCTCCAGTGGGCTGGAGTCTTCCTGTAGGGCGGAGTTTCCCTGTGGGGTGGAGGCTCTTGTGGGTGGAGTCTCCCTGTGGTTGGAGTCTCCTGTGGGTGGAGCCTCCTGTGGGTGGGGTCTCCTTGGGGTGGAGCCTCCTGTGGGTGGAGTCTCCTGTGGTGAGCTTCTGTGGGTGGAGCTCCTGTGGGTGAGCCTCTGTGGGTGGAGTCTCCTGTGGGTGGAGCTCCTGTGGGGGGTCTCTTGGGTGGAGCCTCTGTGGTAGCTACACTAGTCACTGCTTTGCCCTTAGGCTGACTCTGCTGGGTGCTTTTGGAAACTTCCTGGAAACTGAGCCTGCTTGTGGCTCCCTACACAAGGCAATCAGCATTGTCTCAGCAAGGGGCTGCTGAAATGGCTCACACGTAAGACCCTTCCCTGATCAGCAATCCCCACGTTGCTCTCATCTCCACCAAACACAAGCTGAGCTGAGTCCCAGAGTGTCCCGAGATGAGAGATTGTTTCTGCAGATAATGTGGTGATCCTTTGCATTTTAATAACCTTTTACAGCTGGTTAGAGCTGGTTTGCCCTCTCCACAAACATATCCATCAAGGAGGGGAGGGTCCTGGGGGCAAAGCCAGTGGTTTAGAATTGATGATCCCTTATCACCTTCCGGTCAAAGCCCACTAAGGACCCATCTGCTGCTGAACACAGCCTTTGCGCTGCGCTCCGTCGTGTGGCTTCATAAGCCAGTATGTGAGTCACAGGCACAGACCAGCAAAGCCACCAGAATCTGCAAAGACCCTTGCTTCAGATGGAGAAACTGAGGCTGTTTGGCCTGCCTGATATCTCACAGCAGCCATCTCAGACTCAATGCTAGTAGTACTGGCTGTCTCCAGGAGAGGTGGGGGGGGGGTACATGAACACAGCGTAGCATTCTCCCATCAGCCTTCTCTCCATCTGGAGACCCCATAAACCTCGGGACTCCTGGAAAGAGGCATGTGTACTCAGGTCACACTGAGCGCTACTGCCAAAATGACAGCACCCCATCTCCCATCTCTGACCCCGCCCCCAGGCTCAGCGTCTTCTCCCATGCACACCTCATGCATGCCACATGCTCTGCAGACCAACTGGAATGCCACTGGTCCCAGTTCAAGGGAGGACAGCCCACGTGGGTTTCCACCCAATAACAATGCTGCAGCTCCAGAAAGCTCCCCCATCTAAGTGCGGAGAGCTCTCTGGTTAGAGTTGGTCCCATTACCCTGCTCAACACTAGGAGTCCACAAGACATGGATGTACTCCGGAAGTGAACATGTAGAGGCTCATTGTCAGGGGATGTGTCTGATTCCCTGTGTAGGCTCCTCTACCCAGGACCCTACTCCTCTCTAGGCCCTCAAGACATCACCAATTGACCAATGGACACTCTTGGAGCTCAGAGACCAAGGTCTCCTGCTGGAATGGGGGCCTCTTCTCTTGGTCTTTAGCACCTAGGCTTGCAAGGGTCACGTTCCATATTCCATAGGAGACTAAGAATTGTTGTCTATCTCCCTCCTTTACATGTCTTCAAGGCCAACCCAAGTTTTAGTTTTGTATGAGTTCCCTTTCTTTATTTTCTTGATTTTATTATTGTACATGTGTGAGTGTGTATGCCTGGTGCCTGTGGAGGTCAGGAGAGGGTGTCAGGTCCACTGGAACTGGACTGGTAGATGGTTATGAGACACCATGTGGGGGCCGAGAACTGAATCTGGGTCCTCTATCAGAGCAACAGATGCTCTTAACTACTGAGCCATTTCTCCAGTCCCTTGAATTGATTTTTTTCAGGCTGAGTAATATTCCAGCATACACGTATGCCACATTTATTTAAAGATTATATATCTTAGTTACTGTTCTATTGCTGTGAAGAGACACCATGACCAAGGCAACTTACAGGAGGAAGCATTTAATTGGAGGCTGGCTTACAGCTTCAGAGGGTTAGTACATAAATATCATGGTGGAGAGCTTGGAGGAAGGCAGGCAGGCATGGTGCTGGAGCAGTAGCTGAGAGCTTACATCCCACTCTGCAAGTAGCAGGAAGAAAGCGAGGCTGGGCCTGGTATGGGCTTTTGAAACCTTAAAGTCTCCAGTGACACACGTCCTCCAATAATACTACACCTCTAAATTCGTCCCAAACCATTCTACCAACTGAGGACCAAGCATTCAAATATACGAGCCTATGGGGGTCATTCTCATTCAAACCACCATAACATGTTAAGTCAGGCATAGTGATCCAAGCCTTTAGCCTCAACACGTGGGAAGCAGGTGGATCTTTGTGAGCTGGAGGCCAGTTCTGGTCTACATAGTAAGTTTGAGACCAGCTAGGGATATATAATGAGACCCTGCCTATAAATAAATAAACACAATGTGACAGAATGTATATCATTAAAACTTATCATTACAAGCCAAGTGTGGTGGCACATGCCTGTAACCCCAGTTACAGAAGCTCAAAGGCAGCCCGTGCTAAGTGAGATCCTGTGTGTGGTGGGGGGAAGGGGAGATGTTAACATTGTTATCATTTTAAAATGTGCAGTTCAGAACAGGGATGGTAGCCTATATGCACATAGTCACAGCTCTTTGGAGGCTGAGGCAGGAGTATGCGTTCAGTCTGGGAAACACTGTGAATCCGGGGTATAGCTC
The DNA here is from genome assembly GCF_004664715.2 of Peromyscus leucopus. NCBI lineage: Eukaryota > Metazoa > Chordata > Mammalia > Rodentia > Cricetidae > Peromyscus > Peromyscus leucopus. The sequence goes on from NC_051080.1 coordinate 19,812,927, forward strand.
AGCTGGTGTTTAATATATTCACAGTATTAGCTGGACATCATTGTGTGTCATAGTCTAACCTGGGCTACATAGAGAGCTCTGGGAGGGGCTACTGTTGCTGTGTGCACCTCTATCTTGTGGAGCGCCTCTCTCTCTCTCTCTTCTCTCTCTCTCTCTCTGTCTCTCCTCTCCTCCCTCCCTCCCTCCCTCCCTCCCACCCCCAAATTATCCTTCAGAAAGGTGTAGGCAAGGTCACTGAGAGGGAAAACCCACAATAACTGTAACTGGCAGACCATGCCACTGTGAGGGGGGGGGGGCTCAGGACCAGACCCCCCCTCCAATTCTTCTTCCATCCCTCCCTCTTTCCCTCTCTATCCCTTCTTTCTTTACCACTTGGCCATAGCCAAGAACAATGCCCTGCCACACTCCATTCCAGCCCCCTCGGTGCTCCCAGCTTGTCTGTAGGAAATATAAGAATGTTGCCTGGTGGTGGTGGCACACACCTTTAATCCCAGCACTCGTGAGGCAGAGGCAGGCAGATCTCTGTGAGTTGGAGGTCAGCCTGGTCTACAGAGCGAATGCCTGGACAGCCAGGGCTATGTGAGAAATCCTGTTGTAGTTAGAAGTTTTCCTGTGTCTTGCCAGGTCCTGAAGCTGCTTATAAAATAATCATTCAGAAGCTTAATATTATGTACAAACTGTATGCCCTAATGGCTCAGTCTTCTCACTAGCTAGCTCTTATAACTTAGCCCATTTCTATTTATCTGTAAGTTGCCACGTGGCTCTGTGGCTTACTGGTACTTTCACGTCTTGCTTCTCCTGGTGGCGGCTCCCAGTGTCTCCTCTCCTCCGCCTCTCCTTTTCTCTTCCTCTCTCTCCAGTTGGAATGTACTGCCTAACCTTATTCTGCCTCACCATTGGCCAAACAACTTTATTTATCAACCAATCACAGCAACACATTTCACAGCATACAGAAAGACGTCCCACAGCATCCTGTCTCAAATACAAAACAAAACAACATAACACACACAAAAAAAAAAAAAAAAAAAAAAGCAAAAACAGTTGATCGATCGCCCCAGCCTCTGTCCCTTTTGTGGCCTCCAAGTTGCCTGGTCTAGGGCCTGGTAAACGCAGGCAGAGCTTAAAGCAGTGCTTTCCTGAATCTGTGGTCAAACAGTGGTGACCAGAAATGATGGGGGTACTCTGGGAAAGTGGGGGTGAGCTGAGGAGTCGCAGACCCTCTCTACAGCATACCTCCCCATCCAGGGGAGGGCCAGGAGGCCCCCCTTCCTGGTGTTGGTGGGTGTAGCAGGCAAGTGTGAACATGTACTGTGAGTGGGTAAGTATACAAGCATGTATGTGTGGGTGTAAGGAGTATTGTCTTCGTACGTGTGTGCATATGAACATGTGAGTGGGGATGTGTGTGTGTGTGAAGGACGGCTGGATGTGTGAAGAGCGCTGGGACTCCAGGGAAGTCCCCGTGTCCCTGTGAAGACAGGACAGCGGAGCTTCCAGCAGAGTGGGTGGGTGGGTAATGAAGGGGGCAGGGGAAGGCAGTGCCCCCCTCCTCGCTCCCAACCCCGCTTCCTGTGCTGTGTGGCACAGGTGCAGGGGAACCTGGGAGCTCCAAGAGCTGGGCTTCAGCCAGGTGGACAGACTGTTGAAAAGGGCACCGAGGAGGTTCAGTCCTGCACCTTGGGAGCACGTTCGCGAGGGAGCGGACGGGAAGGTCAGCGCACCTCTCTGTATGAATGCAATGGCCTTCACCACCAAGCCCCCGGAGTGGCTTGTATCCCGAGGGCACAGGGGAGCCCTGCAGAGCTGGGGACAAAGGAGTACTGTGTCCTAATCCCTCTGTCTGTGCAGTCGGGGCCAGGCTGCTGAGGGCTGAGTGCGGGAACCACAGAAGTACGGCGAGTGGACTTGGGACAGGGTGGGGCAGAGGAAGCAGAGGAATCCAGGCAACCAGGCCCTCTGTCTAACTGGGTCCTAGGTCCTGTGGGTGTGAGGGAGAGGCCAGGCAGGAAGCATGATCCTTACACTAACACTAATCAGACCCCCATGTGAGCCTACAAAACGCCTCGATTTCCCATCAGCCTTGTTGAGGCTCATGACCTGGCTTGCCGTTGCCTCCAAACAGCAGGAGATAAAACCCAGGTGTCTGATAGCTTGATGGAAAAGTGATGGTTCTTTTTTTTTAAGACAGAGGTTCAGTGGGGGATGGTGGCATAGACCTTTAATCCCAGCACTTAAGAGGCAGAGGCAAGGGATCTCTGTGAGTTGGAAGCCAGCCTGGTTTACAGTGAGCTCCAGACCAGCCTGGGCTACATAGTGAGACCCTGTCTCAAAACAACAAAACATAACAAGACAGGGTCCATGTGACCCAAGGCTGGCCTCAGACTCACTGTGTAGCTAAGGATGACTTTGGGTGTGAGTCACCAGGAGATCAAACCCAGGGCCTCGTGCATATTAATAAGCAGGCAATCTACCCACTGACCCACATCTTCAGCCTCAAGCAGTGGTTATCTTTGTATTATCGAACTCTAGTGATGGGAACTGAGCCCAGGGCTTGGCTTGCTGAAGGTGAAACCTACCCTGATTGTGTTCCCAGGGCTCGCTGACATCTCATCCACCCCATCTAAGAACTGCCGGAGCGTGTGAAGGGGCTGGTCCTGCAGAGCCAAAGCTGCAGGATCTCCACGACACAGCGCGACAACAGGATACCGGAGAGGAGTCCCTCTCAGAGGATCTAGTATTGATAGTGTAGCAGAAGCCAGAGGCCTCAAACCAGACCAAGGACTCATCGCAATGGACATTTGCAAGCAAAACTGGGCAAAAGGGTAGACTGTGAGACACACCATGACATGCCACAGCTTCCATGGCGAGGTTCTTTTGTTTTTTACTTTTTATTATTTAATTTGTTTTCTTTGGGGAGGCGAGGTTGTAAAGGTGGAGGGCGGATACGCAGGGACCGGGAAGATGAGTGGGATTGGGATGCATGACGTAAATTCACAAAGAATCAATAAAAAGTTACAAAAAAGATGGACACACATCCCAACATGCCAAGTTTTTAAAGCCCAAGACATCATCCTCTCCACAGATGGGTGTGGTGCTCTTTACTGTCCCAGAAGCTTTTGGGTGTTAGCATAAAACAAAGGGTCAGTTACCAGGAGTCACTCCAGTTGAAAAATGTTTTCAAGGTCATTTTATTGTTGTTTTGAGACGCTGTTTCATCATGGAACTCTAGCTGGCTTGGAAGTGGCTCTGTAGCCCAGGCTGGCCTTGAACTCACAGAGGTCCACCTGCCTTGGCCTCCCAAGTACTGGGATTAAAGGAAAATGCCATCACACCCCACTGAACATGAAAACAACAAAAACTCCCCAGAGCTGTTTTCTGTGTGCTCCCTATATCCCCCACCCCTCCCAAGAGAGTAAACTGAGGCTCAGAGCTGAGGGCCAACAGGCAGGGCCTGGTGTCCCACCCCATGACAGTCAGAAGTTCATGGGCCTTCTTTATGTTCTCCCTGTGGACTGAACTTCTTATCAGTTAGTAGGGCTTGCCATTTGTGACAAACACCTGCCTTCCAACCCATGGGTGGCAGACACACACTGCAGGTCTGCAGAGGGAGGAGGCCAAACCAATGGAACCAGCCTAGGACACTGAGAGTCCCCCACTGGGGCTTCCCCTGGGGCCCCATGCTGATTTAGTAGTAACTAATTAGTAGCAGGACACAGGGCTGGCACTGGAACAGATCTGGGAGCTCAGGGAAGAGGGACTGAGCTGCCTGGAGTGGGGGACTACGAACCACGAAACCATGACGTCTCAGCTAGGAACTTGGGCCCCCTGGCTCAGGGCTCTCCCGAGGAGTGGGCGGGACATCCTAGCAATATGTTCGTATGTGGGCGCATCCTGGTGTGATGGCTATTCTTAGTTGTCAGCTTGACTACATCTGGAATCAATTCAAACCCAAGCGGTTGGGTACACCTGTGAGGAGATTTCTTTCTTAATCAAATCATTTGAAGTGGGAAGTCCCACTTTTAACCTGGATCTTTGAGGTGGGAAGACCCACCTTTAATCTGGGTCCACCGTCTGGTAGTTGCCTGTATAAAGGGTGTGGCAGAAGGAAGCTCGCTCTCTGCCTGCTTGCTCTCAATGCACTCTTGCTGAAGGGTCCATTCCTTCCCTGGCATTAGAGCCTACTTCTGTATAGTCCACCAGTTCTGTTCCTCTGGAGAATCCTAATCTAACTGGCTATGACTGTTCGAGATGCTTACAGCAGAAATCCCCACACACAGTCGAAGCCTCTGCCCATTAATTCCACTTCCACCTCTCAAAGGGGTTCCAGAGAAGTGAGGGTTGGAGATGAAACTTTGCTGGTGCTGAGGGAGGCAGGGTGGCACAGCTTAGCCAGGTCCCAAGCCTACCTCACTTCCCTGAGAGCCGCAGCAACCCGGCCAGCTTCTAGCCAGGGATTCGATTCAGGTTCCAGCCTGATGCCCTGCCTGTCTTGAGACTGGGATGGCTCTTGCTCCCCTGGGCCCCTGGAGGTCACTTTTCCAAAGCCCTGTGTGCTGGCTAGTTTTATGTCAATTTGACACAGGCTAGTCATCTGAGGAGGGAACCTCAATCGAGAAAATGTTTCTGTAAGATCCAGCCACAGGCAAGCCTGTAGGGCATTTTCTTATTTGGTGACTGATGGGGGAAGGCATGATCCATTGTGGGAGGGGCCACCCCTGAGCTGGTGGTGGTGGTCCAGGCCTTTAATCCTAGCACCCAGGAGTGAGAGACAGGTGGATCTCTGTGAGTTGGAGGCCAGCCTGGTCTACACAGTTCCAGGACAGTTAGGGCTATGTAGAGACCCTGTCTCGAAACAATACGACAAAAGAAAACAGGCCCAAGAAGCCATGAAGAGCCAGCAGGAACCCCCCATGGCCTCTGCATCAGCTCCTGCCTCCAAGCTCGTGCCTCACCTTCCTTCAATGGTGAGTCTGGATATGTAAGCCAAAAACAATGAATTCTTTCCTCCCCAAGTGGCTTTTGAGTCTTGCTTCATCACAGCAATGATGACCCTGACTAAGACACCCTGTGAGTTCAGCATGTGCCCTGACCACAGGCAGCACACTCAAGCAGGCCACCCCAGGTGGGAACAGGCTGTTTCTCCCACCCTGGGGCGCAGGGGACCTTCTGTCCTAACATCTCCAGCAGATCCCCTGGCCCCACAAGGCCTGCAGTTCAAGCGTGAAGTCGCTGCTTCCTATCCTATTTTCTGGCCAGGTCTGGTCACTCTGCTCCTGGGTCTGTTATTCCCAGAAGACAATCAAGACCTGAGTGCTTTGAAGGGTTTCGGGGCAGGGGTCAGCATGTGATCAAGAAGGACCAGACTGTTCCTGGCTCTTTAAAGAGGATCTCCACGGGACAGAGGCCAACTCCAGGCATGGCTTGTCAGGCTAAGCCGCTGGGCTGGTGCAGGCCTGTAGCAATCCTTCCAGCACTCAAGAACACTTATGCCCATTGACCAGGCAGTGGAAGCAGCCCATCTGCAGACCTGGGAGGTCCTACCCACCCTCAGCCTCTGGGTAAACCTCTCCAGAGGTAGAGAACTACTCCTAGGGCAGATGGGAAGGCTGGGCTGCCTGTCCCACCAGGCCAGGAGGGTCTTCAGCAACCCCCACCAAACAAAGGGCAAGATCTGTAGATCTCATGTGACCCCCTTCCCTCCCTGGCTGCAGTGGGTCCCTCCCAGCCAATGCTTGGGGGCTTGGACCAGGGATCCACAGTAGTTCCTGTCTTATACCTAAGCATCATCCATTAAGGTTTCAGGCCTACCTTATATGCTTTCTGGACAGTGGGAAGAGTGGACAATGGGCAAGTGGCCATGGCCTCAGCTTGGGAATGTGCCCCTGGCAGGAGGGAGAAGTTCCATGAGGTGGGGGTCCCAGAAGGACACCAGGGGGAAGACAGGAGCCTGGAGTTGTAACTTTATTTCATGCCTTCCTGTTTCGTGGCCACCCAGGGCAGAGGGAGGCAGATCTGGCTGTGGCGTGAGTCCCGTCACTGTGGGGGCCAAGCTGGGCTGGCCTAGGCAGAACCCACTGGCTTCACATTTTCCTGGGTAGGTGTGGGTACCAAGGGTGGGGCAGGCAGGAGGGCACATGGTGACCACATCCTCGAGGTGGCTGAGTATCTGTCTGGGTGGTGCTAACAGGACGTCCCAATCAGACCTGGCGTGAGCATGGGAAGTGGAGAGGTTTTCCAACAGACTGGGAGTATAAAGTGACCAAGGCAGTGTGACAAGGGGGCTGGCGAGATTCGGAAAAGTAACAAGTCTCTCACGCACACCTATACAGACACGCGCACACACATACACCGGCCAGTAAAAACAGGAACTAACCTCAGGTCATCACACCACACTCGGTCGGCTTCCGGCTGCATCAAAGTCAGACACACTGGAGCGACCACCCCGCCCAAAGTCAATGAATATTCCTTCGGAGTCTGAGTCCACGGACTCCAGGATCTGGTCCACCAGGGTCTCAGGGCTGGAGGTGGGTGGGGAGCCGTGGGCTGGGCCCTGCTCGGGAGAATGGGCAGGGGGGTAGAGTCTGCTGGGGCAAGGCCCTGAGTGGGGTGTTGGAGAGGACCTGAAGGTCCCCGAGGGGCCCTGACCAGGTGTGTCCACAAAGCCCTGGGGCTCAGGACAGGATGTCATCTCGGAGACTGAGTGCCTGCGGATGCTTGTACCACCAGCCGCTGTGCCCTCCGCTTCATGCTCAGCCACGGGGTTGAGCAGGGGTGTGTTGTAGCTTTTGGATCGCACCACCGGGTTCTTGGCTAGGACGTCCCCGGAGCGGGCGCGGCGCAGGAGCCGTTTCTCTGCAAGAAAAGACACAGTCATGGACACCAGGACGGTGGCGGCTGCCACCCCACATGTTCCCTGCATGTCCTAAGTCCCACCTCTGGGCAGAGGCTCCTCCTCAGGTCTCTAACCCACAGATGGGCCACCCAGTAAAAGGCTCAGTGGCCGCTAGTTCTGGATCAGCCAGCCTCACCAGCCCCTGGGCACAAGCCTCCTGCCCTAGCGAGAGGACTTTAACATTCCCAGCCTTGGCCTGAACAGGCAGTGGGGCCTCAGCTGCCCAGGTTCAAATCTGCAAGCTGCCAGTGACCTGTGAATGACCGTACATCCATGTCTCTCCTTCCTCACCCACGGAAACCTATGGATCTTAGGTACCAGTCTTCCCTAGGCCACGTCGGAGTAAGGCTCCCAAGCAGGACCCTGCAATGCCCCACAGTAACCATGGGGTGGCACTCCTGAGTACAGATCAGGAGGGGTGGCCTTCTTGACTGCCAGGTATCTTTCTGTCTACAGACAAACAGGTCCTGGGAGGTGCCAAGCTCTCCAGCTCGAACTTGCCTGAGCTGAGGGACACCTAATACCAGGGCTTTATAGCTCAGGTAGCAACCCAGATGATGGGGAGCCTTCCAAGTGACCCCATCTTGCCTGTTCCTACGATCCAGTCTGCATCCCCTCCTGCAACCCATTGGTCACCATGGGGACTCACTGACACGTCTTCCCTGCCAGACCAGAATTACGAAGAAGGGTGTGGCTTGGTCCCTGGGCTGGGAATGCAGAAGGTGCCCAGATACCACTGAATAGGGGATGACATGGCTGGCCTCTGAGGGACCCACCAGACTCTATAGGGCCTCCTTTTCCCTCACCCCTCCCTGAGCCAGTACAGACGTGACATCTAGGGGATGCGGGAGGCTCCCCGCATGGTGGGTCTCTGTGGAGAGCCATCACTGTTCTAGGGGTTACCTGCTACCCTCCAACACCCTCTACCCTGGGGGTCCAGGCATGCACACAGCAGGGCCAGGCAGGTGCACAGGACAGGCAGGCTGTGTGACTGTAGCTGGTCTCCTGGTTTTGCCCACACTATCTATCGCTCCAGCCCTAGCCCCAGGCAGCACCCACCAAGAATGCAGGAATGGGTGCAGGACCCTTCGCTGGAGTAGAGGCCATAGGTGCCCAGGTACGGTGACACCACCTTCTGGATCAGGGTCTCCAGGCGCAGGTAGTCCTCGGTCACACCCCTGGACTCATGGACTCCCTGCAAGAGAGTGGGGGGGGGTCACACACCCTGGTCCAGCAGCAGCTTGTCTCTGCCCCATCTTCCCCAGGCAGGAAGATGCTGCTGCAGTCTCCTTCCTAGCTGGGTGCCCTATAGTCACATAGGTGACAGACCCTGAAGTCACAGGCACCGGTGTCCTGGGGGTCCTGGGTGGCCTTTGAGAGACAGCTGGCTTGACCCAGGAGCACCACGCGTATCACTGGAGGTCCTACACTCATTCACTGCTCATGCCCGGGGGGTGGGGAGGGTGGGGTCCAGGCAGGAAAGGCTGCTCATAGGGTGAGACAGGTCCCCAGCCCATGTTCTTTTTGAGATCAGGTCTCATTATGTATTCTAGGCTGCCCTGACCATGAGATCCTCCTGCCTCTGACTCCCGAGAGCTGGGATTGCAGATGTGAGCCACCTGACCCTGCCCATACACTTCTGTGAAGTCACATCTTCCCTGCCTATGGTACAAATGAGACTCACACACAGCTGTTAGTGTGACTGGCACCCCACCCCTCGGACCCCCAGCAGGAGCTGTGATTCTGGGGATGAGGCCGGGATACACAGTAGGCTCTCAATACACCTCAGAGGAACTCAAGACCTGAAACAGTGAGGGCCAGGTTTACTTGGGGGGCCAAGGTGAGATCAGGGAACAAATTCACAGCAACCTCAGGGCAAGGTCACTCAGGCTGGGGAGAGGTGGCGGGCGGAACAATGGAAGCCTCTGTGGTATAGAGGCTATCTATGCTGGGATGTAGAACCACAGCCAGGAAGCTGCAGGAGGCAGAGTAGCCAGCAGGGGGCAGCACCGCTCTGGGCACTGGTTGCCTCCTCCAATGGAATCTCAGATCCCAGGACCAGAGACCTGATCGCTCCCAATTCCCTTCACACCCTGCCAGGCTGGACCTAGTCTACGGAAATCCCACCCAAAGGCTTGTTTGCACTTGGCTTCATTCCAAGGTGACCACAGCCTCCAACCCAGGGCAGCCCCCGGGCCCTGAAAACCCTGGAAACTACAGCCTGTTCCTTGCTCTGAAATCTTTACCATTTCCTTCTGCCCTAAGCCCAACCCCATAAACCCTAATTTTAAGAGGATTCCACAGGTGTGTGTGTGTGTGGGGGGGGGCTCATTACAACAAGGCTTTTGGTGCCTATGAGAATCCAAGTGAGGTCGTATTCCCATGAACAGTAAAATGTTTCCCTGTTAGTAAAATGGCGGGGGGGGCAGTTGGTGGTACCTCTAAAGTCCTGTAAGGATTTCAAGCTGTGAGAACCCAGTAAGGTGAGCTGGCGAACTGTAAGGGGATGTGCCAGATGCAGGACACATGTCCTGCATGTCTCTGTCCTGGGGCAGCCCCTTTACTCCAACCATACTTGCTGGCCACTGTCTCTTCTCCTAGCCCCGTTGACGGAGTCCATCTGTACCAAGTATCTGGAACCTGTGTGTGTGTGTGTGTGTGTGTGTGTGTGTGTGTGCGTGTGTGTGTGTGTCCACCCCTGGTAACTGATCGAACATACAGCCGGCAGCTGCTGCCATCCATAAGTAATTCTGGTCTGGTTCACATCCCGGCCCCAAAGCCTCCCCTGCCCATTCCCTGGCCAAGAGTCGGTCTCTATCCATCATTCCCCAGTCTCAGAGTCTTGGGCCCCCAAACCCTCGACCCACCTGCAGCACCAGCAGCATCTGTGCGATGGCGGGGGGGACACGAGCGTGGGAGCGGGCCAGCGCGTCCTCCAGCTTCACGCTAAGGGTGATGGTGTTCCGGAAGTGCAGCAGGGCCAGCTGGCGCACCGACGGCTCCTTGCCCTGTGGACACGGGAAGAGGCAATGCTCGCCCCAAGGCTATCACACAGTTTTCTCTCTCTCTGTCCCAGGTCAGGAGTGGGATGTGGGGACAGGCCCGGTGACACTCAGCCTTTCCCCGTTCTCTCTCCCACACGAACCCGGCCACAAAGACCTAAGATTCCCCGAGGCCTCCCCTAGAAGGGCTTTCTCTATCATGTAGGGCCTGGCTGCTCCACTAGGCTTCCCTACTCCAGGCCTGTAAGGGACAGCCAGGATCAGTGCAGAGGCCTGGAGTCCTTCCTGGAGCCATCCCAGGACCCCACAGTGTATCTTGGACAGCTGGGACTCCCCCTCACTCCCACGCACCCAGCCATATACCTGCACGGGGTAGAAGATGGCCTGCAGCGTAGGTAGCACGTCACTGAAGAAGAAATCCCAGGTCTCCGCCAGCGAGTCGAGCAGCTTCTGTCCTGTGGGCAAGAGAAGCCATCACGGTGGCATGTCCTGAACACATGCAGGACAAGGAGCTAAGCAAGAGTAGGAGGCCCCTGAGGCCCCGCAGAGGCCTCGCCTGCCCCGGCACAGGGCAGCTCTCTGTGCGTTCATGACATCTAGAGCAGATGGGACAAAACGAGATGAAGCCATGAAGATGCTCAGTCCAGGTGATGGTGAATCCTGGCGGCTGACTCCTGTCCTGCCTGGAGTATGCTGCCACAGGCGCTGGGTACAGACCCTTTCACCAAGCTGTCTCTTCCCCATCCGCCCATCTACTTCGAGAACTCCTAATTGGGACAGGCCCGATCTTGGGCACTGGGGACAGTCAAGTCCCCAATGGCGCTGGACACCCCTTACTATGTGGCAGGGAGGCAGAACAGCCTCGGGGAAGACAATGGGTAACGAGTGGTTTCTAGCTAGGGTCAGTGACCCAGGCTACAATATTCCAACCTACTTGTGGGAGATGGGGCAGAGAGTCGGCAGGGAGGACTTCCTGGAGTTGTCTGGTGTCTAAGCTGGCTTCCCAGATGGATATATGTTGGGCATGGGACGCCCGCCCCTACCCCACCCCTACCCCACCTCTACCAAGAGAAAGAAGCAGCTGTGTGGGGAACTGGAGTTTGGACAAGCTGTAGGAACTCAGCCGGCCTCAGGCAGAGTGGCATCACCTGTCAGGTGGGTGGCCATTGGGGAATGGGGCAGTTAGGTGCCCCAAGATGACTCTGTGGCTTGGAATCTGTCACCGGGGTAGACAGCAGAGACGGCTCTAGGAGTGAACAGACCCAGCATGTGTCCCATTGGCGTCTGCTGCCATGTGGGTCTGAGCAGGGAGGGAAAAGGGTCCTTGATTGCGGGCCAGCCTGCCTGTCTCCAGGTTTCTATGGGAACAAGGAAGCCCGTGAAGGTCTTTGCCCAGCTTCCCAGTACTTGTGGAACTTTCCCTCATGGAAAGCCCCAGGTCCGTACAGAGTGAAGATGTTGGGGGGCACAGAGAGCTAGCCCCAGGAGCAGGCTGGCCTCTGTGTGTGGCCGCCCAGGGCTGCCTGCTGGCGGAGAGCTCTAACATTCCCGGGTGGCCCACACCTGGCTCCAGGGGCAAGGAGGCCGCAGGAATGCCCGGGGCAGGCGGATGCTCGCAGCCCCTCGGAGCCCTGCCTGAACACAAAGTCCCTTCAGTTCCTGCCATCATACAGGAAGAAAGGCTGTTCAGTCCTGGCTGGCTGTGGGGTGGCCCCTGGGCGCCGGCCAGGGCAGTGTGCCACCAAGTGAAGGTCGTCCTCCAGCCCACAGGGCGGACACACCACAGAAAGCAGATGTTGGAAAACACAGAACCCAGGCCCCGGCTGGAGCTGTGTGCTGTCAGAGACCCGGAAGGATAGCCTGGTCCCTGGCTGGGTTCTCGCCTGGGACTGCGGACTGGGCTGTGTGCTGGGGAGTGGGATCAGCAGAGGCTAAACTCGGACACGAAGGTTGGAGCCTTGCTCTGTGGCTGTGGCGGAGCCCTAAAAAGTTCTTCCAGACAGACCTAGTGGCACCTAATGGGGACTTATCCTCATGACAGTATAAGTCCCCAGGGATCGATGACAAGGTACCCTGTGTTTGCTGCTGGTATGACACAGCCAGTGTGTGTGTGAACCCTGCCTGGGCCCCAGGCAGAGGTGGAGCAGAACGCCCTGGTGAAGGGCCAGGCTGAGGCTCCATGATGGTTTCACGGGACAGTTAGGCTCTCCCTTCTTCGGCCCCAGGGTGGTAAGAACCAACGGAAGAGAGGCAGGCCGGTACAGTTCCAGTCCACAGGCACACAGGGAAGGCTCCAGTGACCACGGAGAAATGTGGCGGTGGGAGCTGATGTTGTATACGCTGGGGCTGAGGCATGGGCGCAGGCGGGCAGGCAGGGATAGAGGAGAGAGTGCTGTGCACAGTCACATCAACTACACTCAGTTTGGCTCCTGGGTTTGAGAAGATACAGACCCCAGCCTCAAGAGCCACAGACCCCTGCGGCCGCCTGGGTGCTGAGCTGGGAAGCTTTCGTGAGGTGCCAGGCTATTCCCTTGCAGGGTACTCCTGCTCCAGCTGGCTGCCGACTCCAGGCAATCACCCAGTTTGGGAGATGATGACTGAGGCCTCCCTAGAGGCTGCAGAGAGGGGACAGGTGCCCAGGCTTGGACTGCTCTCTGGAGGCTACCACCTGCCTCCACGTGTCCCCTCTAGCAGTTATGGGCTGAGGGCACAGCTGGCGTCAGGGAGCAGTCTCAAGGGGATGGATTTCACGAGGTGGAGAGAGCCTGGGATGGCAGTGGTGTGGCTGAAAGGGATGGATAAGCTCCCGGGCAGACCACACCTGGAAGCCACATCCAGGGGCTGCAACACAGCTCTGCACAGCTGTCCCTGTGTGCGAGGATGGGGTCACCCTTCCTTCCCCAGTTTCCCTTCACCTGACATTCATCACACTGGCCTGTGGACATCTGGTTTATGTCTCGGTCCTCAGTTGTGAGTTCCAGCAGGGTAGGGCCTGTATCTTTTCCATCTCCAGGTCCAGGGAGACTCCCTGGAGCCCTGGCTTGGACATAGCTCCTTCTTTGCTCCAGTGGTTAAGAAAGGGGCCCTGAGGGCAGGGCGGCTGCAATACGTGATATCCATGGTGTCTTCACAGATGCCTGGAGCTTGCCGCTTTCCCTGGGCCGAGAAGTCGGACAGTCCTGTCCTCTCCTCTTTCCCTGGGAGGCCCTGAGTCACAGTCATGAGGCTCCAACAGGCCTCACAAAGCTGCCCTTCTCCCAGGACCTGGCTCCCCTGCGCTGCGTTGGTGGGAGACAGAGGCACCTCAGGGAATGTGCTGAGTCAGGCGGGTCAGGAGGGGGTGGGAGGCCTCTTCCTCAGGTGCCAAACATTCACTGCGCCATCCTAGGCCTGGCTACTGCCTCCCCCGGGAAGCCCCCTGGACCCTGGCTGCCCCGGGCCTCCTGCCCACATCCACTGTTTTCAGGCTTTCTCATTCTTGCCTTGGCCTGCCTTCTCTGACACATGTAGGAAGACGGCAGGGAACAGGGAGTCCCTTGGAGCGAAGCAGGACTCCGCAGGACTCCGGGCCTCAGCCCCCCAATCTCTGAAGTGGGCCGACAGCCATTTGCCCAGGGCCCAGCACTTGGGGGAGGAACCTGGAGCCGTGAGCGACTTGAGTGGGCTACCGAAAGCCAGCCATCTGCTCCGTACCTGAGCTGCCATGTATAGAGTGCGACCCTGACAGGACTGAGTATTGGTGGCTCCTTCCCAGGGCTTGCTGGGGCGCCCGCCCAGTCAGCAGAAGCAAACCCACCAGGACATAACCTAGTGGAGACCACACCTGGTGCTTGGCCCGCGGGAGATGCTCAACGAACGCACACAAAGCCCACAGCCAGCCAGCACAGAGCCAGGCCACAGTAAACGCTTTTTTCTTTGTCTTCCTTCCCTTTTCCTGTCTCTCTTCTTTATTTTTATGGGTTTTTTTTTTTTTTTTTTTTTTTTTTTTTTGTTTGGTTTGGTTTCTGAGACAGGGTTTCTCTAGGTAGTCCTGGCTGTCCTGGAATTCATTATGTGGAACAGTGAATTCATTCACTATGGCCTTGAACTCAGAGATCTGTCTGCCTCTGCCTCAAGGCCACCGGCCGGCCATAATAGGTACACTTATATAGAACACTCAAATCCTGAAGCCAGAATAGGAACTAGTATACAGAAAGTAGGTGCTTATAAAATGCTCACAGCCTGAAGCCAGTCTAGGACCCAGTACATAGTAGGTGCTCATTAAATGCTGCTCACCAAATGTGCTTACCAAAGTCACCCCGGCACACAGCAGGAATTTGCAAAGGAGAATCTGTATATACCGAGTCTTCTGGACACCAGCCATACTAGGGTGCCAAGCTCCTCCTGGGACCCCAAGACTATCAGATGCCAGGGGCCTTGAACGCTGGGACCAGGAGGTCAAAGCCCTCTGCCCTATGACGCAGGTTGAGCCAAGCAGGGAGGCTGGCTGGGACTGTTGAGCCTGAGAAAGGACTAGGGGTGCCCTGACATCACACCAAGGCTTGAATTCTGCCTCAGCCCCTTCCCTGTCGCGTGGCTGTGGACAAACTGCCTACTGTCTCTGTTGTCCCAGTGTGGGGACAGTGACCTTTGTCATCATCTACTTCTCTGCTCTTTGGACATTCACAGACTCAACATGGTAACTGTCAGACAATGGGATGGGGCTCCTGTTATGGTCTGGATATAAGGTAGCCCCTGAAATAGCTCATGTGTTGATGGTATGGCCACCATCCCGTAGCCAGGGGCGCTGTGGAGGTACCTGGATCATGAGGGCGCTGGCTTCGTCACAGGATGGATCCACTGACTAGTTCAGAGTCACATGTGCCTTAGGAGGCGGGGCTTGGTGGGAGGAAGTGGGTGGCATGTGTGATGGTTAGTACTGGCTGTCAGCTCGACAGGCTTCAGAACGGGGGATCTATCCGCCCTGGGTATGTCTACGAGGGAGTCTCCAGGCTGGGTTAACTGAGGTGAGAAGACCTGCCCTCAATGTAGTCAGCCCGATCCAGACGCTGGGGTCCTGGACCGAGTCAAAAGGAGAATGTGAGCTGAGCATCGGCATTCACCTCTCTGCTTCCCGGCTGTCGGTACCATGTGACCTAGCTCCTCATGCTTTCCCCATCATGATGGGCTGCAGGCTCCGACTGTGAGCAAAATATCCCCTTCCTCAAGCTGGTTTTGCCATGGGAATAAGAAACATAGCTGATGCACTGGAGGCTAGGGAAGGTACGCTTTGCCTCTGGTCTCTTCCTGTCTCTCTGCTTCCTGGCCAGAGGCTGGTCCTGGTGCAGAGCTGTGCTAAGCCACATGCTCTGACATGACACTGGCTTCATCTCGGGCTCAACGTGATGAGGTCACTACCCACTGGGGTGGTGCCCCCTCCGCTTCATCTCACTACCCACTGGGACTGTCCCTGGACCTCTGACACTGTGAGCCAAAATAAACCCTGTCCCTCTGTGATGGTTGGCTTTGCCGACTTGACACAGCCCACCATCACACAGCAAGAGACTCACTCAGAAATGATCTAGATCAGGTTGGCTTATGGGTCTCTCTGCGGGGGGCACTGCCTTGATCGCCAGTTGATACGGGAAGACCCAGCCCTCTGGTGGGTGGCTCCGATTCCTAGGCAGGGGGTCCTAGACTGTGTAAGAGAGAGCTGAGCACAGCAGACAGCAGCATGCACATGTTCATCTCTCTCTGATCTCGACTGTGCCTGTGCCTGTGTGATGTCCCTGCTATGAGGGTCTACACCCCAGAACTGTAAGCTAAATAAACCCTTTCTTTCCTAAGTTGCTTTTTGCAGGGTGTTTTTTTTTTTATCACAGCGACCGAGATGAAACTAGGGTACCCTTTTAAAGCGCTGGCTTCGTCACGGTGGTGTAAAGCAGAGGGGCACCGTCCCTGTGGGTAGTGAGGTGAAGCAGGGGGCCTCCCCCTGGGGCTGCACAGCCTTTCTGGGCTCCCAAGTATGGGGGACAGACTCTCCCCAAGGTCCCTTCTTAGCCCTGTTGCTCAAGGCTGTTTCTTTCCTTTTCAGCCATCTTAACCAGAGAGCCACCCCTCGCTCCCAGGACCTGCCATGCCTCTGTCCCAGAACATCAACCAGAACCGGGACGCAGCCAGGCTGGCTACATCCAGCCCCCAGACTCACCCTCGTAGAAGCGTATCTTGTCACGAAGGATCACCATGCCCTTTGTGAGCAACTGGTTCTGAAAGCGAACAGAGGCGCCATCACCGGCCTGCAGCTACCCCAGGTGGTCTGGCCCCCAGGACCCCCAGGAGTCCACCAACAAGCAGCCAACACGAGACCCACCCTTCTGCCACACAATCAAAACCCCGTGCACCCTGAGAGGCAAGCCTTGAGCCTGCTTGGGCTGTCACAGGTCACATGACAGAGCGGCATCCTTTGAGAGACAGACCAAGCCTTCCTCTGTGGCAAGGCCCACACACCTGCAGGTACTCAGTGAAGAAGGACCCCAGCTCCGTCTTCAGCAGCTGCCTGTTGGGGAGGGGAGATGAGAATGAGTTGAGGTCACAGGTGCTGGCGAGGGCTGGAGTCATCCGGGCAGCCAGGAACCCACCTGCTCGGTACAGCAACACAAGCGGCCCAAGAGAACATTTCCCTCTGTGACCCACGGAGCGTCTAGCTCATCATGTATCTCCTCTAACCATCCCACAGAAGGGAAGCCTGAGGGTCCCAGTGGGACCATGACATCTCTACTTCCTCAAGCTGACACCTGCAGGCCTGACCCCGTAACCCTGGGCTCTTCCATCTTCTACCTGCCTGACCCCCACAGCTGGCAGCGCCCTCCTTTCCCAAGCGGCTTCCCCTTTATTCCGAGTCTTCACAGAGCCAGCGTCAGGCAGGCACTGACTGGGGCTCCAGCATATAGCTGAGGCAGGAGCAGCTGAGAGAGGTCTGCTACTGTCCCCAGGCCACACAACCCATGTCAGATCAACACAGGAATCGCTACTTTGTGAACAGTGCTTCTCATCTCCAGTGGAGTCATTTTCCGCCCGGATCCCACGCTGAGAAAACATGGCTATGGTAAAGGTTTGAATGAGAATGTCCCCCATGGGCTCCGGATCCTTGAGCACTAGGGTCCCCGGATGGTGACGCTGTTTGAGGAGCTTGTGGAACCATTTGGAGGTGGAGCCTTGATAGAGGAATTAAGTCACTGGGGGACCACTTCCTGTTTACTCTCAGCTTAGTTTTGGAGATGGGAGCTCTCAGCTCTCTGCTCCCCACCACGGTGGTCTCTTATCCTTCTAGAGCGTAAGTCCAACAACTCTTCCTTCTGTGAGTTGCTGCTGGTCACAGCATTTAATCACAGCACCGGGAAGGAAACCGCTACAGCCACTGACATGCACAATCCTCACGTGCTGAGCCAAACCCAGCAGAGGTCCTACCTTTGCTGACCGCTGATGTAACCAGTCCTGAATTACAGGCAGCCCTCGCCCATCATGGTTCCGATACACACCAACCCTAGTTAATCGGGCTTAAACAACATCCCCAACAGCATGGTCCTCTTTCAGTGGCCACAGCGAGTAACTACAGTATAAGCTCCTCCCCATCCTGATAGGTGGCTGAGCAAGCTCCTCCTCATCCTAATTTGGTGGCTGAGGGCAGCACTTTCTTCAAAGCTGCTCTGTGATTGGTCTTATAGATCATCTGTCCTCCAGTTCACACTCAACCCAGCACGTGGCTCCATCGACTCCTGGTCTCCCAGGAACAACCCCCACAAGATGCTTCATGAAAACAGACAAGCCAGGTGCTGGAAAGGTGACTCCGTGGTAGAGCACCTGCCCGGCACGGACAGGGCTCAGCCCTCAGAACTGCGAACAACAGAAATAAGGACCAGCCACACAGGAACTGGAAACACAGGAGGGCGAAAACTCCAAACACAAACACAAAAACAGAACAAAAAGAGGAAGTGACCAGCAGACGCGAAAGCAAGTCCTCCCCCATGTGCACAGGAAGCTGAAAATGCCCACATCCAGAATATACTCACAAAACTGGGTGCAGAGGCACACATGTCAGGACACTGTGGTCATCCTTGGCTATATATCGAGTTTGTAGGTCAGCCTGGGCTACAAGAGATCCTGTGTCTTAAAAAAGCAAAAAATGCACCCACTCCATCTAATGAACACAACAGCATGGGTGGGCCCACCTTGGACATGCTCAGAACATAGTCTCCTGTTGGCCCACACTGACACAAAGCGCCGACTCAGGCAATTTACTGAGTCTTGTACAGAGCATGAAAAACAATGGTTTTGCTGCAAGTGAGATGCTCTGGACAAGCCAGGCTGTAAAGTCATTCCCTAATGTTCATCCATTCATTTTGGACAGGGTCTTGCTATGTATGTAGCTCAGGTTGACCTACAGCTCACTATGGGGCCTAGGCTGGTCTTAAGCTCACAGTGATCAAGTCTTCAGGAGGAGAAACTGAAATTCGGAAGACATGAAATGTGGTCAGAGTCAGACCTAGGGGCCCCAAATTGGCTCCCTAGTCTTGTGGATTAAAAAGGTAACCTGGCCAGGCATGGTGGTGCCAGCTTGTAATGCCAGCACTCGGGGTGGGCAGAGGCAGGAGGATTGCTACAAAAAAAACTTTCCTCAACAGTAAACCCTCTGTGCTCTCAAGAAAGCCAAGGAAAAAGGGGAAGGGATATGGGATGTGGAGAAAAGATTGAAGGTAGCGCCCAGTAAGGGTTTAGACTTCACCATGTGCTATGGAGGTAGCAGCATCATGAATGTGCTGGGCTGCATTCATAGCTATCCAGAGATGCATGTGGCCTGAGGGCTGCAGGCTTGATACACCTGCTAGACCAAGAAACTCACAGCAAAGACGGTCAAGGATGCAAGGCAATGCTTCTCCAAAGAAGATGTACAAGCAGCCAATGAGCATCAAGAAGATACCCAACACCATTAGTCACCAAGAAATGCCAACCACAGCCACAAGGAGACACTGTGGCACCCCCAGTGCTGTGAGAATCTCAACCAGAAAGAAATGCAGTGAGAAGCTGGGACCCACTTCACTGCTCACACTCTGGGAAGCAGGGAGCTCCCCCAAACTGAAACCCTGGCACCCAGCAGATCCAGACATACGCTAAGAAAAACAGTATCACACATCCTTGTAAAATCTTGAACAAAGAACCTGGATACACATCCACAATCCTGGCACTCAGGAGGCTGAGGCAGGAGGATCTCAAGTTCAATGGTAGCCTAGGTTGTAGAGATCATCAGATCCACTCTTTTTTTCTTTTTTCCAAGACAGAGTTTCTCTGTGTAGCTTTGGCTGGAATTAAAGGTGTGTCCCACCACTACCCGGCCAGACCCATTCTTTAAAACCAAAACCAAGCGAGGCAGTGATGGTACATACCTTTAATTGCAGCACTCAGGAGGCAGAGGCAGGTCCAGCCTGCTCTGCCGAGAGTTTTCCAGGACAGCCAGGGCTACGCAGAGAAACCCTGTCTTGAAGAACAACAACAACAAAAAAACATAGCCAGGTGGCCCATACCTTTAATCCCAGAACCCAGGAGGCAGGGACAGGAGGATCTCTGTGAGTTCAAAGCCAGCCAAGGCTAAATGGAGAGTTCCAGACTCGTCACTGATACATCATGAGACCCTGTCTCAAAAGAACAGACAAGACAACGATAACAAAACCCAGAACTAAATGAAAACCCCCAAGCCTTCTGCACAAGAATGTCCACAGCAGTAGCACTCAGCACTCCACCACAGCCACGGGCCACACAGGTGACCAGAGGAAGCAAACTCAATGTCACCACAACTCCAGGCTCCGACACAGAAGCACCAAGGGAATGGCCGCATGCTGTCATGAAATGCCATTCATATGGAATGTCCAGAAGAGGGAGTCAAGAGGGACAGGAAGGAGACATGCTTGCCAGGCTGGGGTGAACAATGAATGGACTGTTAAAGGGGAGGGACCCTGCTGGAGTGATGCAGAATGAACTGGGAGTTTGGTGACAGTCCCACAACCACAGATGAACACCCAGCACTGACCAGGGCATCTTCAGGGCATCTTTACGGTGTACGAATTGCACGTGAATAAAAGTTGACACAGCCATGTCACAAGCGGCAGGTCCGTCGAGGACAGTGGCTGTGCAGGTGTACCAGGAGGCTGGAAATTCCTGCCACTGAGCATCTCTGTACCTTGTCCATAACACATAGCACCATGTCACAGTGTCCTAGTGCTCAGGACAGTGACCTGCTGGCGTCTGGGGAGCACTGGGCAGGCCACACTCTGCACCACAGGCATGCAGCTGGATCGATCTACTATCTGGGTTTATGAAGCCATACTCTGTGATTATCTCACATGGTGGAAGTGCCTGGGGATGCCGATGTGACCAAACCACTCGAGGCTCTGTGTACATGTGCATGCGTAAGTATGTGTACACACATACATATATAAAGGGAGAGAAGAGTGATACAGATGGCGGAGACTTCAATTGTGACTGTCCCTATCTAGATACAGCTGATAGACCCGTCCATGTCACCGGCTAGCCCTTACTATGGTGGTTGGTAACTTTTGTATGCAGCCATCAATGGCTCCTGCCTCCACAGACTCTCTCGCTGGATCAAAGCCAATGACCAGCCACGCATGTGAAGCACAATCAGTTGCAGTTAATTTTTTATTTGAGGCAGGGTCTCAAATCTGTTGGGATGGCTTTAAACTCGATATCTAGCTGAGAGTGCTCTTGAACCCCTGACCTTCTGTGTCTACCTCTCCAGCGATGCAATTACAGGCGTGAACCACTGATGTACTGATGCTCAGCAAACACTTCGCCTCCTGAGCCACATTCCCAGCCTTAGTCCTAGTTAATTTAATGTGGAGGAGAGCCAGAGTGGGAAGGGACACTCCTGAATGGGCGTGGACCCTGGAGTTGGGACCTGAGTTCTATCTCAGTCACCAAGTCACTCAACTGCCAGCCGGTGACCGTCTGTAAAATACAGGCAGGAAGACATGGACCTGCCAAGGGCCGTGGTGAGTGGAGGGGTTCAAGGAACCGCAGGCGCTCAGCACACGCTAGCACAGCAATGGGCTTCACCGAGGGAGCCCAGTGCCATTTATGGAAGGATTCCTGGCGTTCTGCTTTGCGCTGGTATAAAAACAGCCACCCCAAGCTTATCTGATGGCCCTGAACCCAGCACCTCCCATCACCCTGACTTTTACCCACTTTCTAGCCAGGAGCTGGGACATAGGGTGGTTCCTCTGAACCTTTACCCTTCCAACCCATCCCAGGGAGCAGGGTAACCCCTAAGGGCTGGAGGCATCTTAGAGAGGAGACGGCAGCCCCACCCAAAAGTGCCAAGAGAGATGCACAGTGCTGGGCTCCACCTACTCTGTGGATTTAAAGATTGTTTAGATTTGTTATAAGAAACTCATTGGGAAAATGGGTCCCCTGGGCTGGCCAGATGCGCTTCGAATAGCGGGGTGCCACAAGTTAAGCCACAGCTTACAAGGGCTTGGGGAAGCACTCTGCTCCGTTCTGTCTGACTCTGGCCAGCCCCCTTTGGCCCTGGGCCTCAGTTTACCCACATAAGAGCTCTTTCAGGTGGGTGTGGGGTCGCTGACCCCTGACCCATTTACACTCCCTGCCTTCACTACCAAGGGAAAGGTTCACTGCTGACTTTTCCAGATACACTCTGAATCCAGGGACAGGATGCTCCGGGTCAGGGCTGGAGGTTAATAGCGCAGAGTGGAAACACCTCACAGTACCAGCTTGTGTGACCGTGGGGAGGCAGCAGGACCATGCTGAACCTCCAGCCTCCTCCACTAACATGCTGACTGCAAGCTCTCTCAAAGCGGCCGTGGCCTGGTTTACAGCAGTCGCCTGAGTGCGTTTCTCCGTCCACAGCTGCCTCACAACTTGGTTCTCAGCTAGTCACAGGAAATGAGGGGTGTTCGTGGCTGGACTGCTTCCTGAATGGCAGTGGGTCATTAAGCAGGTGGGCCCTTCCTTTTCTGACAGAATAAATATCCTTCTGTAATGCACCGGGGCGGCGGGGAATGTGGACATTATCTCAAGCCGCTAAGTTCCACCCTGCTGGCCCGAGACGGGCGTCCCCAGGAGGGTGGGGTGTGGACCTTCCCTCCCCCTCCCCCAGCCACACAGATGGCTTTCCCAGACAGGACTGGCTTGTACTCACCGGACACCCTCGTTGAGGATGAAGAGCTCCTGGTCGGGCAGCCCCTTGCGCTGGAAGACAGCGATCACGCCGTTATGGATGCTGTGGGCAGACAGGAGAGTGGTCACCCAGAGGCGCTGGGCCCCTCGCTTCCCTCTGGGCCTGCCCCCTCCCACCTCTCCAGTCCCATCCAGTCCTACTCAGCCCCTCCTGAAACCTTGGGTGTGCCCATGCCCTAAGTCCAGGTCTGGACTCCTGACACAAAGTCTGCCTCCCAGGCATCCTGTGGGCACTGCCGTCCAACCTGGGCAGACCTTCCCTTCCTTCCTGCACGCTTTTAACCCTCCCAGCCAGGCCAGATACTCGGGGCCCTCCACATCTCTTCCCTCTCTGCTTTCCTTGTGTCCGCCTAACTTTGCCTCCACACCCCAATACTTCCAGCCCCATGATGGAGCCACTGGGGTCCCAGCCCTCACAGCCCTTTCCAATGTCAACAGTGACACTGACCCTGTCCAGGCCCTGCTGATTAAAACCCTCTGAAGCAGGACGCTGCAAACACTTTTCTCTAAAGGGCCACAGGGTTAGCTGTTAAAGGTCTGAGGCCTACCCAGCCGCCTGCAGCTACCCAGCTATCTGCTGAAGTTAGGAATGTGGGACTGTATACCAATAAAACTTTATTGTTCATACGTCAGGTGATGGATTGGGTTTGGCCCATAGGCTTGCTTCAGCAGCCCCTGAGATGAACCTGCCTAGGCATTAACCTAGGCTGCCATGGCTGAGCCAACAGCCCCGGAGGCCCCCCCCCCCACACACACACATAGCAGCTGACCATCATCTCCTAGGCCAGTCCAGGTTGAGTCTCTGCCCAGCTCCCCACCCACCCCTTGGGCCTCGCACTCACTCCAGCCTGATGGATGAACTAGCTGAGCGAGGGGCAGGCCTGGGTTTGCATCCTGTTCTGGCTTCTCAGACCTTGGTGTTCCTTTCCATATAAATGAACTGAGTGAACATGGCGTCTACATCCTGGGGGCCTCCAAGGCCTCTTTAGAGATGGGTACTCAGGACACCTGGCCACACCCAACCCAGGGGCCACTCACTGCATGTGGCCTCTTTGGTGTTCTAAGCACCAGCACGTGGTGGGGACAGTCAGACCCCAATCAGAGAAGAAAACACTGAGTCTTCATGAGGCCAAGGGACACATCTATTCAGCAGGACCAGAACTGAGATGAAGTCATG
Organism: Peromyscus leucopus; assembly: GCF_004664715.2. Classification (NCBI taxonomy): domain Eukaryota; kingdom Metazoa; phylum Chordata; class Mammalia; order Rodentia; family Cricetidae; genus Peromyscus; species Peromyscus leucopus. Next base: position 19,836,241 of record NC_051080.1, read on the forward strand.
GCTCACTGTCTTCCTGTCCCTCACGTTGCGGGTACACAGGTTAGACCCTGATCCTTTTGACTCTCCCTAGCTCTGAGGCTCTGTGGGCTTTCCAAAGCCCCCCCCCAAAAAAAAAAAAAAAAACCAAACAGAAACAAACAAAAATCCTGTCAGCTTGGAGAAAGGGAGGATAGAGAAGGCCAGAGGACTTCACATGATTTGTCATCCTGAAATACAGAAGTGAAACCCCGCCTATCTCAACAGCCTCCTGGCCAAAGCGGCAAGCCCAGTCAGGACATCTGCAGATGGTCCCCAGGAAACCACAGGCACGGAGGGACTTCCGGGAGAGGGCAGGGGAAGACATCCTCAGGTGTGGAGCCCCACCCCTCTCTAGCCTCCACTGGAAAACCAGGCCCCCAGTGCAGGCAGGCCAGGTCCCAGCCTCGGAGCCTGGATCACTTCACTGGGTGGGCACAGGGAGAGGCAGAAAGAAGTTCAGCCTAAGGCAGACTCACAATGTCACCAGGAGGCTGAGATTCCGGCAGAGAAGTGTGTGTGTGTGTGGGGGGAGAGTCAGGGCACCATTTCCCCCAGATCCTGGCCTGCACTGGACTCCCCCAGAGGCATCTGAGGACATGGAGATAGAAGCTTGTTCCTTCTTTGCCAGGGGCTCTCCTGAATGTACCTGGAAGCTGGGCTGACAAGCAGCCATGGTGCCACCTCAGACCTTAGTTCTTAGTGACCAAGCCCAAGCAGGGAAGAAGAGCCGGGGTGAACATCTCGACTGCTAAAGATACTTAGTAGCCTACAGCAAGCCAAATCTGCTCTGACACCTGGGAGGCAAGGCACCCATCACTCACCAGACTGGGCTAAATCCCAGCATAGCACGCGCCTCCTGGGGAGGCTCCAGGCTGTATGTTCCACCTTGTGGGCCTTCTAAGCACCTGTGTCCTTTGCTCCAGGTCCTTCCTTGTCTTCAAGGACAGCAAGGCAGGACTCTAGATCTCAGCTCCCTGATTACACCTCTTACTCTGACTTGGCCCACCCATCACAGATTCTGTAACCACACAAAGCCACCTAGACAGGCTGGGGGCCATCTCTTCGGCTCAGCAACTGTAATTTAACCACATTTGCTGAGTCTGCTAGCCACGTGAAAGCCCACATCCACAGGCTGAGAACGAGGGCAGGGACACTTTTGGGGGCCACCACTCTGCTGACCACACCTAGACTGGGGTCCAGGGCACAGCAAGGCAAGTGAGGGCCCAGAACCCTAGGACCCTAGCCTGGATGCTTTTGGCTCAGTCCTCTGGTCCTTAAAGACACCATGGACTGGAGGCTCCCATAGACTTCAGAGTTGAACCTGGGTGGGATCTGGCCTCCGTTCCCTCTCACATTTTGGGCCTACGTGGTTCCTGCAGCTCTTTGAATCCCAGTTTTCTCATCTCTACATCAAGTGTACTCAACTCCTCCCTGCAGTTCCTGCTCCTTATTCTCACCTCGGCTAGGACCACCTGCCCTGGAAAGACAGCTCTAAGCTAACCCTGCTTCCCCCTGCCTCGGGTGGAACAGGAACTCAGAGGCATCCCTGACACTGGACTCCCTGACGGGCCTCGTTCAGACCCCAGACACTGCTGTCAGGGGGTACCTTGGTCACCTCCTTCCTCTGATGCCCTCATTCTCTTTACTGACAAGGAGAAGGACAGCCCGCTTGGGAGGAGGAGGCAGGCTGGGGGCAGGGGTGCACACCTTGCTTTGCAGGGGTCCCACACTTTGGGGTGTACTTTCTCCTGCTCCTGCCTGCCCAGGACTTCCACCTGCTGGGGGACAGAGGTGAGGCATTGGTCGAGGGATGGCTCAGAAGGCTAGGATTCCCCCATGTGTTCCCCTAGCCCTTCGGATCTGTTGTGGATCTTGACATCTTCTAGGAGTTTGTCGGGAGCCTCTGGGCTTGGCAGGCTAGGGACAACAGCCAGGGCCCATCCCTGGCAGGGGGAAGCTGTGAAGTCAGGTGGGGAGGCCTGTTGTGCCCTTGAGCTCTGGGAAATCAGCAGCAGGTGCCCGGGAACAGCTCTGGACTCCAGGTGCTGGGAGGGGGCAAGGCAGCATGCCACGCCTCTTTCAGAGAACTTCCCAGGCCCCTGCACACCCAGCGGACATGGAGAGCAGGGGCAGACCTGGTCGCTAGCAGTCCAGTGTCTCCTGCTCTACTTCCTCCAAGTGCTAAGTGCCACCCGCAATTACCTCCCCCACTGACAGCCCTCTTGTCTACTTTCTGACTAAGTCTAAGGTCTCCAGCTCTGAGCAGGCTGTTTGCTGCTAAACCAAGATCTCAGCCTGGTCCAGCCTGTAAGGATTCTGTCCTTAATTTCTGTCATCAGCCTGCGACAGTGTCCCAGCCTAAAAAGTGGGCGGGCCCTCTGTGGGCCCCTTTCTCTTTCTGCTCTCTCTCCTTCCATCTGCCCCCCCCCAATAAAGCTCTAAAAAGGTAACCATGGCTTGTGATTCTTCCGACCAGCATTCTCCTCCATAACCAACACAGCCAACACCAAGAAGATGAATGAATGAATAAATGAATGAATGAACGAACACATGACTGAGTGCGTGGACTATCTCAGGACACAGCAGGGGTTGTGCAGGGAATTTGGGGGATGCACTCACTGTCACTGTAGTGGGTCGGACACCTGTCCCCGGGTATTTGTGTAAAGCTAAAGCTTCCAATCTGACTGGGAAAGAAATTAGCTACAATGTCGAGGGATGAAGCGGTCCTGGGCTGAGGTGGCCTCATAAACAAAAGACACTCGGGTCAGGTGTGGTGGCACATGCCTGCAGTCTTAGCACTTGGAGAGGTGGAGGCAGGAGGATCAGAAGTTCAAGGTCATCTTTGGCTCCATAGTGAATTCCAGGTCAGCCTGGGATATGTTGGGACCGTGTCTCAAAAAACAAAAACAAAACAAAGCTAGGGAGCTGGAGAGGTGGCTCCGCAGTTAGAGCACTGAACTCCTCTTGCAGAGGGCCCGGGTTCAGTTCCCAGCACCCACGTGGTGACTAACAACCACCTGTCACTCCACTTCCAGGGAATCCAACACCTTTTTCTGGCCTCTGCAGGCACTAGGCACACACACACACACACACACACACACACACACACGGCACACACACACACACACACACACACACACACACACACACTGGGATTAAGGGGGTAAAATACTCATTCATACACACTAAGCAAAAATATCAAGAAACAACAGCAAACAAAACAAAACAAAACAACAACAAAAAAAAACCCCTAGAAAACCACCACTCCCCTACAAAACTCAGAGACCTGGCTAGAGAAGGTTCTGTAAAGACAGAGATGGAACTAAACTGAAGCTGCCATGAGCCCATGACAGCAGAGCCAGCAGAGGCAAAGCCAGGACCCTCTCTAGAGTCCCCAGAGGTGGACGGCCAGGCCACACCCCCACTTCTTATTGTGCCAGAACACACTCCTGTTGTTCGGGGTGGTCCAGTGTGGTATGACTCTACAGCCCCAGGACACTAATGAGGTCACGGAGGAAAAAGGGGGCACCTTGGGCTCAGAATGAGGGCCATAGCTTGGAGGCCTAGCCAGGATCTACAGGCTGATCCTGCTGTGGGTGATCGGGCTCAGGGCTGATATCCTGGAGCCCTTGCAGGCAGTATACTGGGAGAGAGGAGCAGGAAGATAGGCAGGGGCTGGGAGGGGACTCTGGGCCCATGGTCCCAAGCCCCTTCACTTCTTTTGGGAGGGGATCAGGAATCAAGCAATGCTCACAGTATGGGTCCCAGGTGCTCTGGGTAACCCTGTATCTCTTATCTGGGGTGGAGGGTAGAACCTCCCTCGTTGGCTAAGATCGTGGCAAGGTGAACTGAGGTCCCTGAACGGGCTCACACAGGACAGGAGCACAGAACACAGCAGAGCCCCAAAGGCTGGAGACAGGAGCTGTTCAGGTACTGTGGGGGCTGCCATCAAGCTTCTGCAGTCTGACAGGCCACCAAAGGAAAAACCCTTGGAAAACTTGGGTGACCTCTCCTTGCAAAGCCCCCCAGAGCTCTGACAAACAGCAGACCCCCTCACCACCACACAAGGTGAGGAGCCATCTAAGCCCTCTGAGCCAGAGGACCCCAGATGGGAGTGAAAGGGGTCCCCCCAAAGTTGCTTTTAGTAACCCCCCAGACATCACTCCTAGGGGTGTTCTCTCCACGTGCCTTGACTTGAGTTCTGGATCACAGGGTACCTACCTACTGTGTGCCAGAAGCCATGCTCAGAGCCTTATTACACATTCCATATTTAATCCAACAACAGTCACTCACCCATATTATTGATAAAGAAACTGAGGACCAGAGATGGTAAGCAAACTGCTTAAGGTCACACAGCAGAGAAGTGGAGTTGATATCTGAGCCAAAAAGTCAGCGTGGCTCCACTAAACCCTGGCCAGAGACAAGGAAGGGGATGAAGACAGTAGTGAGCAGTTCTGGGGCAAAAGGAGTCTTCCTTCTCTCACTGTTCTGCTCCCAGCCCAGTCAGGAGAACTGTGCAGGCCTAGGATAGAGGGAAACTGAGGCAGGTAGGTAGTCTTGGCTCCTAAGCAATCTGCAGCTTAGTGGAGGGGTGGAAGACAGGGTCCCAGCTGGCAGCCCCATCTTCCCCGGGTTGCTCACTAGACTAGATGAACAGAAGATGTGTGTCCAAGTGACAGCCGGGTCCCTGGTGGCAGACCACAGCGGGTGAAGCACCTGGCAGGATTTCACTGCCAGGTGGAGGGGTGGAGTGGAGAGCCAGCCTCCACAGACCTCCCTCAACAGCCTGCCTCACACTCCCTCGATCCGTATTTTACTTTGGGTGGAAATACTTATTTTTGAAGGGGCCAAGAGGAGACCTACTGGGGAACTCAGCTAAAAGAACTATCTGTGACTCGGGGCTCTGCTAGCACAGCTGGGGGAGGGGCTTCCCACGCCCGGCTGGTCCGGGATGGGCCTCCGGAAGGGTCCGGTAAGGAATGTCTGGCAGCTGCCGCACCCCCACGGACAGCTGGGAGGCCCGGGGTCCAACTCGGGGGAAGCCACCGCCCACCCCGCGCCGACAGCCCGACACGCATACAGGAAGTGCAGCGGCGCCCCGCTGGGCCCCCACGAAGCTCAAGTGCGCCCCTGCGAAGTGGGGGGCGCAGGGGCCTCCTGCCCCGGGCCGCCCGCCCCCCGGGGCGCGATCGCGGGCTCGAGCCGCCGACACGTTGCACTCACTTCCCTCCCCGCGCGCGGCCCGGCGGCGGGGCGAGCTGCGCGCAAAGTGGCGCGGTGCCGTCTCCGGCCACGCCGCTCCGGGCTGCGCGCCTTACCTGTTCCAGGTGGCGTTGGCGCAGGCCCGGCGCTGCTGCGTGCCCCGCTCGTCCGCGCCCGCCGCGCCCGGCTCCCTCTTGCCCAGGTCACTGAGGCTGGGCGAACTCATGAACTTCAACCTGCGGAGAGTCCTCATGCTCACCCCGGCCCACGCGCGCCCGGCGTCCCCTACGACTATACTCGGCTGCTAGCCGCAAGCCTGGCGACCCCGTGGGGTCCCGCCCCGGCCCCGCGCCTCCGCCCGGGGCCGCGCGCCCAGCGCCGGGCCCTGTGAACCATTGCTCGCGGCGGCGCAGCGTGGAGCGCTCGGAGCGCAAAAGCAGGCCGGGGGCGGGGCCTCCCTCTGGGCGGGGCCACGATGGGCGTGGTCTCGTGTTGGGAGGGCGGGGCTGGCGTCTTGGAGCCCTCAGCGGCCAAAGGGCCAGTTCAGGGGGCGCTTTCAGCCGCCTCCTCCCTTCCCTTAGGAAGCCACCACACAAGAGCCACACAGCAGTCCAACCCCAACTGCCCACCCGGCACCCAACACTATGGTCACATACACACACCATGCACAGGGACCCCTGGTCTCCCATCAACGTCTCCTGAAGTCACCCCTCGCCAGTCATCCATCCCAGGAGAAAAGGCTGTGCCCAAAGAGATCCATCCAGACCCCTTCACGTGGGCACAAGCTCCTCCCACTGCGGATCAAAGCTTTCAGGCGGGTTCCTCAACCATCAGCCCCACCCCACCTGAGTCCAGCTTGAACCAGGCTGTCCTAGACCTCTTTCTTAGGGGAGGGGCCAGGGATTAGGGTCCTCTCTCAGGCAGGGATCCTGGATGATTGACTGGCGAGAGGGGTTGCTGCACTGGGATTAGAAGGAATGAAGGGGCAGTGATACCCAGAGTCCTAGGTTCCCCTGTATGGTAGAAGTCAGGGAGTATCCTAAATCCTTGTGCCTGGGCAAGACGATCCTGGGACAGAATGCCACACAGCCTTGGGGCACCGAGAGCAATCTGGATTCTACCTGTTGGGGATGTTGTGGCATCCAGGGTAAAATAACCTCTCCAGGGTTTTGCCACTCAAACATGGCAAGCCGGACCTAACCCAGGCCTCCTGAACACACAGCGCCCAACCCCTGACACAGCCGACCTTCTGAGAGTCCCACTAGTTTTGCCTGCCATCTCCAAACACAGGGGACAGGCGTGGCTCCTGGTGACTTGCAGGAGAGCAGAGTCATGGTTCAGTTACAATCAGCCAGCATTTCCTAAGCACCCACTGTATACCGGACACCCCCACATGCCTGTCTTAGGAGGCAGTGATAAACAGACAACTCCTTGTTCACAAGAACTCTCCCAGAGCCTAAGGCCACTCAAGCTACTATCAAGGCCAGGGAAGGGCTGGGCTCCCCAGCCTCCCTCCCAGTCAATGGCTCCAGGCTGTCTGTCCCTGCCAGTGTGGACTTGGGGGTCAGCAGCAGATGAGCTCACCAGCCTCCAAGCAAGGGTGGAGGTGACTATGGCAGGCACCAGCTTCCTGATCCATGTCGAGGAACCCAGGTCTGGAAAGAGGAGGCACTCAGGTGGGGGTTGGTGAGGGGGGCTTCTTCCATTCCTTCTCATCAAAGCAGGGATGAGACTGCTCGCCCAGAGAGGTGCAAAGTGCTCACCCAACTACGGAGGGAGCGCTGGGCACCCTGGCCAGGAGCTCTGCTCAAGGGAGCAGGAAGAAGCCAGCTTGAGCACTTTCCAGCCATACTGACATGCACAGGACACTGTCACCACTGGACAAGGTGTTCCTATCTTAATGTAAAATAAATAAATAAATAAATAAATAAATAAATAAATAAATAAATAAATAACTTGGATGAAAATCCCAAGTGAATTACTGACCCACCAGCCCATGCTGGTGTGCACTGTGGTCACCCTGGTTAGGGTGGGTGGGTGGGGCAGTCACTGTCGCACAGCACTAGCCTTGAGAGATCTGGACTAGCTGGAGCCTTGGGTGAGTCACTTCTCTAGGGCCTCAGTTTCCTGTGTGGAACGTGAAGGCCATAGGATCTTCGCTTCTCCCTGTCCCTCCAGGACATCCAGGCCAGGTGCTGGGGTTTTTCATCCTGTATCAGGAGTGCCCAATCCACTGCCGGTGAACTCGGTGTGTCGGGATCGCTACCAATGCCGGCCACCATAAAATCACAACTCTAACCCTAAGGCTGGGTCTCAGCATCTGGCAGTTCACAGCTACCTGTCACTCCAGCTCTAGGAATCTGACACGCTCTTCTGGCCTCTTTGGGCACTGCATGCAAGCACACAAGCCTACAGTCAGGATACACACACAGACACACAATTAAAATTTTAAATAAAAACAAAAACAAAGGTAGGATACATGTACTAGACCCTCCTCTTCCTCCTACCTGCCCTTCCCCTCCCCAGCCTCAGTCCTTAGCATCTCTAGCCTGGACTACATACCCCTCCTGATCATTCTCTCCAAGTCACACCTGTGCCCTCCCAAACAGTAGCTGGAGCTGGCCATGGCACACACTGCCCTCCTGAGTTCCCACCTCCATGCCTCCCTGCTCTCCAGAACATCAAAGCTGAAGGTCATCTCCCCCTTCCGATTGCCTCTGCCCTTGTTTAGACTTAGGATGGCTTTCTTGACATTTTCTATCAGGGCTGGGGGCTGTAACATGCTTATACCCGCATTCCCTATGCTTAGCACACGGTAGGTGTGCGAGAGGAATGGGTAGATATACTCATCTCCTATTTTAGGCCATATTGGTGAAAACCAAGATGCACAGACATGAGGCGGCCATGTCTCTGCCACTGGTGGTGTAACTGCAGGAGAATCCCAGGCTCTTCAGAGAAGCCTGGCCTTGTACCCAGCACAGATAGGCAGGTCAAGGGGGCAGGACTGACTTCTGGTTGCCTGCCTGGCACGAGTGGCTGGCTGGGAACGGGGAGGCAGTCTGGGCTGCTCTGGAAGAGGCTGGTAGATGAGGGGAGACCACAGTGGGCAGGAGGAGGGAGGGAGAAGCCCGGGGATCCAGTGGAAGGGGCTGGGGTGCAGCCAGGGTCTAAGAAGTGAGATAAATAACATGCAGAATGGGGTCCGCGGTTGTACGAATTAGAAGACATCTCTAGAGGCAACTGTAGGGATGCTCCTCTGTAATCTTGGTAGTTGAAAGGCTGGGACAGGAGAACTGCCTTGAGTTTGCAGCCAGCCTGGGCTCCATAGTGAATTATAGATTCTTAGGAGACAATGTCTCAAAGAAAGGAAAAGAGAAGACATCTCCAGAGAGAGTGAAGAAATGAGCTGTTCCCGCCCCAGCACAGATTTACACCGGCTACACCCACAGCCCAAGGCAGAAGTGTGACAGAGACGCGGGGGTGCCACCGCCGGCGCCGGGTGTTGGGGCTGGTGGTAGGCAGCGCGGGTGAGTGTTGGTGGTAGGCAGCAAAGGGCAGAGCTTGCTGGTCCCAGAAATCCAAGGCAGAGTCTGGGAGATCAGGCTGTTCCAGTTCCCCAGGAAAGACAACTGAGGAGTTGGGGGGCAAGTCTAAGCCCCAAAAGTGTTCCTGTGGCCTGAAGTGTCAGGAAACCCCAGCAAACCCCTATGAAGCCAACTTCGATAGGTCGAAGGGACAGAGAACCCCTGTTTGGCAGAATTCCTAGACAGCTCTTGGTACAGCTATCACCCCTGTAAGCAGGTACAGGGACTTTGTGTCCCTGCTGGCCCTTCCAGGCACCAATGAGGACCTGTGGGTTTGGTACCTGGATCAAGGATTGAGCAGCTGTCTTAGGAATGGCCCTGAAGAGAGTCACTTGTGTCTAAGGCTCTTGGTTAAGGACACGGGAGGATAAGTGAACCCACTCACACATCCCCTAAGAAGCCAGTGTCTCCACCTCAGAACCATGGCCTCCTCCCACGGGACCCCCGCGCCAACCTCTACCTGGCCAGCAAAGAACAGGAACCTGAGACGGGATCCTGGCCACCAACTGAGACACCAAGAGCATCAGGGCTATCCTGCTGGGAGTGAGCCCTAAGTGAGCAGCCAGGATTGGGGTCCATCTAACCTTGCTGCTGGATCAGCTGACCTCTAGGGACCCGGGGAACCCATTTGGAAGATGGGCAGTTTCTCAGAATTTGAGGGTCAAGAAAGAGAAACTGAAGGAAGCCCTTAGGGGCCCCACACTCCCCACAGTCCTCTCCCATTCATGGGGTATGAAGGTACTGAGGGGCTGGCCCAGATGGTTCACATGCAGGGCACGGTACTCTCAAACCCTGACCACCGACCTCTAGTCTACTACGACAAGATCACAATGTGGTTTCACCTGCCCATGACATTTAAAGGGGACAGAGAACTTATCTAAAGGAACCAGTTGAAGAAGGGTCCCCTGCTAGGGGTGGGAAGGACAAGAGACAGGGCAGAGAGGCAGGACCTGAACACACTGGCCCATCTGGTCCTCCCAAGGCTGCTCACCCTGGAGTCACCAAGGGGATCCCATGTCATAAAAGAGAAATGGACGCTCCGGGAGGCTGGGGCACATGCACAAAATCAGGGTGGCCAAGTGGCAGGGCTGAAGCTGGAGTCTAGCCTGGTGAGCAGGAGACAGCCCCAACTCAGTCATTGTCACCTACCTCCCCCATAAGCACGCTCACTAGGCCCTCCTCTCAAGAGTCACCCACTCCAGAGGGGGCACTTTTGCCCCATTGGGAAGGCCTGGCAGTTGCCCAATGCTGACTGGTACCACGTCTCTAACAGCCTGTGGCAGAGTTGGCTCCTAACCCTGGGGTCCCAGGTACCCAGGAGAGGACCAGCAGACAGCTAAGAAGCGTGCCTGGCTCTGCCTCTCTGGCCTGTGGCCCTGGGTCGTGTCTCATCCCTTCCTTGGTGTGCAGAAGATGGAGAAGCAGGGCAATCACAAGGTCGCGGGGTCACACCAGGAGCTTGGCCACTGCTCTTATTACAGAGGAACAGTGGGAAGTGGGTGTTGAGCCAGGGCTGCAGAAGCCCAGTGAAGCTATCACCACCACAGGGTAAGACTAAGCTAGGATCCTAGAGGCTCTTCTCCCTGCACCCCAAAGCCAGACGACCAGTCAGCAGGCAGTGCCATCTGCCTCCTCACCCACGTCTCCTCGATCCATGCTACCTTTCCCTCAGGCCTTCCTGACATGGGACAAGCTCGCCTGGCTGGTCCTGATCCTCTGTCCTAAATACTTCTCTGCTATGCTTCTGGCTGCTGTGAGTTTCTGACCAGCAGAGAGAGATCCCTTGTAGCTGACACCCTCACCATATCCATGTGACCCCAAGAGACTCTCCCTTCAAGCCTCAGTGAAGGTCTGGGACATCAGTTTCCAAAGGTTCTTTGGGTAGGGTGGTTTAGAACCCTGGTTCGGATCCATCACTCAGTGGCCCCGGGGGAAGTGAGGTTCTCCATGGAGCTGAATCTTGGAGTGGCGGAAAGTTAGCACTGACTCCCTTAGGGAGATCTGCTCCAGCCCTGCCAAAGGCATCACAACCTTAACATTGAACATGGCTGTCCTGCTTCATGTGGGTGCCTGACTGTGGTGCTTGTCTCCACTCAGTGGACGGACGAAGGCCCACACGCCAGCAGCAGGGACCTGCAGGTTGCCAGCTTGCCTTCCTGCTCTGGGCTCTCCTTGAGGCACCTTCTTGCCAGTAGCTTTTTCTTAGAAGAATTCTTGGAAAGAATGAGTGTGACTTAGGAATCAGCTCCTGCTGGCACTACCGGAGAAGAGCCCAGACACAGTAAGCACGCAAGGCGTGGTAGGAGATCTGAATGGAGAAAGTTCCTTCTCTCTCTGACTGTCTGAACCTTGCACCCAGCCCTGCCAGGTAGCAAGAGCTGCTCCCTGTCAGGATCCAACGTGGGCGATTGGAACAGGGAGAACCAACCCTTGGCCTCTCTCCCTCACTTCCTGGTGGAAGTACAAAGAGCCAGCCCAGGGTTGGCTGGATACCACCAGGGCCTCCCAGGAGGAGGGTGCTGTTCTCCAGGGTGATGTTCCCCAAGCCACCCATTCCTGGCCTTCTACACTCAAGAAATTATTATCTGTGAAAAGCTCTTCTGATTAGAGAGCCCGAGCTGGGGGAGGAGTCATGTCACGTGGTGGGGGAGAGGCGGAGACAAACCCAGCCGTCAAAACTTGGGTCCTTCAAAATCTCCGTGAAGGAGACGATCCCTGGAGGGTGGGATCCCCAGCGGACCTGGACACCAACGTCAGGAAAAGCAGTGACATTTACCAGGTACCTGCCACACCCAGCCCGGGCCACTGAAGCCCAGCTGAGGTCCCAAATCCTGAGGTCACCACAGAGTCACAGACTGGTGAGAACCAGAGCTCAGACTGATGCTGGAGTTCCTGTTGCCTGTTCTGTCCCCAGCTCCCCTAATGTCAGGCAGCAAGACCAGAACCCACCCGAGGACAGCAGGACCCACCACTGCTGCCCGGCAATGTGGCTGGGGCTCTAGGGGCCCTGGCTCTCTGCTGCCCCCTAGAGCTTCTACAGGGACCAGCAGCCTCCTGTGGGCTCAGGACTCCACTGCCACCTGCTTGGATCCCTGGCCCTGTCCAGACGGGCCCCTGCCCTGCCTACCTAATCCTTAGATCGGGTCCTGTGCCTTCGGAGAAAACTCCAAATTCCAAAGCCTGGCATTCTGGACCCTAGGCAGGCAGGGCCCAGCATGCATTCTTTGGGTCCTGTTTCCTCTCTCGAGACTTCCATTCCCTGTTCCCTCCACTCCTGCCGGGGCCTCAGAATCCTGCCTGCTTCCCACCTAGCGTTGTCGAGACTCTGCCCTGCGAAACAACTTAAGCACACACATAATGAAGCAGCCCTGATCAAGGTGCGGTCTGGTGGTCTCTCTTTGGCCCCACCTCTCATTTGGCTATGGTTTTTTTTTTTTTTTGTTTTGTTTTGTTTTTTGTTTTTTTTTTTTGAGAACGTAATTATTAATGTCAGGGAGGGGTCCCTGCAACAGGCACCAGAAAGCCAATTTTGCTAAAAGCACCCAGGCCCTCTCCGTCCAACAAGGCCACTGAAGGCAGAACGAGAGCACAGCATCCCTTGTCTCGTTTTGTCTGTCTCCTCCACTTACTTCTGTGCAGACACATGTCAGTCACTCAAGGATTGTCTATGAGCCGGTCCTCTACCCTTAGCTTCTTGCTTCAAGGCTAGAAGCACAAACAACTGCCGAGGCAGACATGGTCAACTTTTACAGTGTCCTATTCCAGACCTTGAACGGCGCCCAAAGGTCTCCAATCGCTGCCCTAAACCTGCAGTCACCTTGGATCCCGACAACATTGAGAGACAACCCCTCTTTACGGCAAGGTACAGAAACACCCCCAAGCAATGGCGAAGTGCAGAGCTTCGAGGGACGGGACACCTCCCAAAGGAGGGCCTCTTCCAGAGTGGCCAGGCCACATGCTGGTCCAGGAGTGACAGACAGTCTTAGGGGATTCTGATCATTTCCCATACAGCAGAAATAACTTGGGGCCACCTTGTCGAACAGAACCTAGACAGGGATCACCCAGGCTACACCGTGACCAGGACTGCTCAATTATGTGTTTAAATCGTTTTGCCGGGGAGCTAGAGAGCTGGCTCAGCAGTTATGAGCACTCTTTGCTCCTGTAGAAGACAGTTCAACTCCCAGCACCCACATGGTGGGGACTCATAACTGCCTGTAACTCTAGGGGATCTGACACCCTCTACTGGCCTCTGTGAGCACCTGCATACCAATGCTCAGACACACACGAGTGAAAAATAAGATAAAATCTTTTAAAAATGAAATACGATCTCAGTGTAGCCCAGGCTAAGCTGGAACTCACTATGTAGCCTTGGCTAGCAGGATTCAAATTCTTAGTGCTTCTCTTGCCTCAGGTGATATCACATGTATGGGCCATGAGGCCTGATTTTTAATCCTGTGATTTCATGCTTCCGGTTCTGCCTAGTCCAGCTGGGCCTCATTGAAGAGTCCTGGGATTCTGAGGAGAAAAAGACCCAGCCTGGGACCAATATGGATGAACCTTGCGCTTAGCTCATCAGAGCACTTTTTTTGTTTGTTTTCTTGTTTTTTTTGAGACTGTGTTTCTCTGTGTAGCCTTGGCTGTCCTGGAACTCGCTCTGTAGACCAGGCTGGCCTGAAACTCACAGAGATTCACCTGCTTCTGCCTCTCGAGTACTGGAATTAAAGGTGTGCACCACCACTGCCCGGCTTTCAGAACACTTCTTAACATAAACATTTTTTATTACAGGTTTTTATTTATCGCGTGTGTGCACACTTTTATGCCTTGGCACACATGGAGAAGTCAGAGGACAGTCTGCGGGAGCCCATTCCCTCTTTCCACCATGTGGGTTCCAGGAGTCGAACTCAGGTCAACACCTTTACTCACAGATTCATTTTGTTTGGCCCCACACCTTCAATTTTTATGGAATGGGGGCGCGTCACAGATTTGAGAATTGCAAAGAAATGCATTGAAATTTGACCTTGACACCATTGTAATTTGACCTTGACACCGCTGTCACAGCTAGCCTGCCCACTTCGGCCACCTCTGGCTCCAGCTTGCCCAACTGCCAGGCTCCATTCCGGCAGAAGGCCTCTGACTCCACGACCTAATTCAGCCCTCCTCCGCCTTGGCTCTTTGAGGACCTTGGGCTGTGTGCCCCTGGGGCTGCGGCTCCCGTGTGCTGGGATGGGAAGTCAATGGCCAGGGTCCACTTTACACTCACTGCGGAGCAGGGATTCCTTCACGGTAGGCCCCTTCTCCTCTGGCCTCACTGCCACACGGCTCTCATCTGTTCTCTCGGTCACTGGTCACACGGCCTTCTTCCCTCTCCTCTTCCCTCTCCACGGGATATGCTCTGCTCCTTGTCCCCAGCACCACCTCCTCCTGCTCCTCTGAGAAAATAGTCCAGACAAGTTCCTATGCCCAGCACCCACAGTGCTCCCTCTGAGAGTGGAGTGACTATAGTGCTCCTTCTGAAGGTGGAGCCTCCATGGTGCTCCCTCTGAAGGTGGAGTCTCCATGGTGCTCCCTCTGAAGGTGGAGTCTCCATGGTGCTCCCTCTGAAGGTGGAGCCTCCATGATGCTCCCTCTGAAGGTGGAGTCTCCATGGTGCTCCCTCTGAAGGTGGAGTCTCCATGGTGCTCCCTCTGAAGGTGGAGTCTCCATGGTGCTCACTCTGAAGGTGGAGTCCCCATGGTGCTCCCTCTGAAGGTGGAGTCCCCATGGTGCTCACTCTGAGGGTGGAGTCCCCATGGTGCTCACTCCGGGGGTGGAGCCCCATGATGCTCACTCTGGGGATGAAGCCCTCACAGTGATCACTCTGCGGTTGACACCCCATGGTGCTCACCAGTCCTCATTTCCCCCACGTGAAGTACCTCTCTGAGGTACACTCATTTGGGTATATCTGTCACCGCCCAGATGCTGTGGGGTTCCCACAGCAACCCTGGAATGCCACCCCCTCCCCCCTACTGGAGCACTGAGGTGGATGAGTCAACAGGTCCAAAGCTTAGAAAGTAGGCTCTCGAAGGGGCTCCTATGCTGCCCAGTGCTAGCCAGGTAATTCTGAGGCCCAGAGCTGCCAAGTGAAAAAAAGCATACCACCACCTGGGCCAGATGGGGCTGCTCAGCAGCCACAGCAAGGTGGCTCCACTGACCTCTGCCCTGGACCCACTCTTCACAGAGTAGGTGTCTGTGGTGGAGGTGGGGGGGGGGCGGGGGTTGGGGGGAACGGTGTTACACACCTTGCACTAGGCTGCCACCTACTGGCCAACCACCTGCTATAGGCATTACACCTGACTACACCGCTCACTGAGTTCCCAAGCAGCCCAGGGGTCCCCCGCTCCAGGCTCCATTGCTGAAGCAGGCTAGCTAAATCCGACCCCCACCTCCCCAGAGCTGAGCAGTGTCGGCTAGTCTCTTCACAAAGGAAAGAGCATCCCACACCTCCTGTGCCTATGTTCTGCAAAGCACAGGGCTCCGGGGAGCCTGACTGGAGGGGAGCTGGCCCTCGGCTGTGCAGTGGACATCTGGAAGTGACAGGCCCAAGTCCCTCATGTGGATGCTGGGAGAAATGCCCAGTTCTGCGGATGGAGCTGTGGCTCCAGAAATTCATCGGCGGGGCCACCTTGGCCAGCCACTAGGCTCTGTCAGACTATCAGCAACACCACCCCCACCCCCATCAGATTGCTTGGTGGTTAGCTTCCTCCATCAGACTGTCTGCCCAGCTTCTCCCATCGGGCTGTGTCTGGCAAGCCTAAGCTCCCACACTGGCTTGCCAGCCTCTGCTGCCAGACTGTGGTCAGTCATCCCATCAGGCTGTGTCCCTGAATGTCCTTGTGGCCACCGAATTCAGGGTTGGCCACGGGACTTTGAATACATCCAAAGTCACTGAAGGAACTCCAGGATGATTTTCAAAAGCAGACGATGGAAGAGAAAGCTCTGCTCCCACCAGGGCATTTCCTTGGTCGTACTTTTCAACACCAGGCTGTCTGTCAGATGTGGCAGCCACCCTGGGAGTGTGACAGCCCCAGCCTGCCCACCCCCTGCCTGCCCTTTAGAGTGGACAACACTGGCCCTGCCCACTGGATTTGAGGCAAGATTATCTTCTGCCCCAAGCCCCACCTGTCTCCCAGGCTCAGATGCCCTAAGTATCACCCCATCACCATCAGCTTCCACCACCCTCGAGAACCAGGCAAACAGAGGCCATTGGCTGGGGCCTGCACGGACAGGCAGGGGTTCATTCTGCTCCGCGATGCCTTCGCTGGACATCCGCCACTTGCATTCCCTGTCTTCGCCTAAGAGACACTCCAGAAACCCCACAAGGAACCACTAGGGCCAGGAGCTTTCACACAGGGCCCCGAGAAGGTATGGGAGGGCTGTAGCAATCACCTCTCAGAGCCAGGAGAAGGGCCCCATGGCTGGCATGGGAAGGCACTGGGGCACATAACTGGGCAAGGGAGGCGGACAGCCAGGAGGGGCCCCTGGAGCAGGATGGCTTCCTGGAGGAGCTTAAAGAAACAGTGCCCTTCTGGAGGAGAGCAGCAAGAACGGCAGCAGAGGAAGGCCTTCCAAGGGCAGCTGAGCAGGCGGGAACGGGGCAGCAGGCACCACAGGCAGCCAGGGGCATGATGGCCAGGCCAGAACTAGGCCGTGGCACTGGCTCGGCAGCCCACAGGGTCCCCACTAGCGGCTGGGGTGGCCAGCTCCCTGTCCCACCCCCAGATGCCCTGGAGCAGCTCCAGGGACCACAGACTTTCCCTGGGGAACTTGACAACCTCAGAGACACTTCCATCCAGCCCAACAAGTACTGTCCTCAGGCCTCTGGTTTACTGCCTGGCAAGCCTACCTCAGGCTGTGCCAGGGCCTTTCTGGAAAGTGGAGCCTTTCCAAAGGCCTACTGAGGCCCATCCGGCCTCAGGGATATGAGGACATGAAGGAGATCCAGATGTTACCTCAAGTCACAGATCCAAGAGTGAGCCTCAGAGAGGCGGAGCAGCCCATCCAAGGTCACACAGCACAGCGTGCACCTACGACCCAAGCTAGATGGCTGGCCCGGATGGGCGGACGGTTTTATGAATGGGTGAACAGAAGACTCGGCAGCCTGGGTGCGCTCGCACTCCGCGAAGCAGAGGGAAGGCACCATCTGCCACTGTTTCTGATCCCAACGTAAAGTCCTAGTACTACCACATCAGGATGGACACAGGAAGTGGTCCTTATCGGAGTCCGGCTCCTCCGAGACAGACTCTGGGTCAGACAGACAAATGCCGAGTCTCCTCTAACCACCGGGTCCTGAGAGATCCACCCCAGCCTCAGTGTCCCCATGGTAAAGAGACAAAGGACCTACCTTGCTCAGGTGCCAGAGGCTGCAGGGCAGTTGAGGGGAGGGGTACCCGTGGCCTGTCTGCCTGTGACCTTGGCTGAGGCCTGCACAGTCCAGAGAGGTCTGAAGATGGCTGGGTCAGCGTTTTTCACTGTGCTGGGTGCCCTGGTCGTGGGGCTACCCAATGGCTTACATATAATGAGGAATCCACGTGGCCACAGGACAGCGAGCAGGCGGGCTGGGCAGAGGGCTCCTGGGCTGTGACTCAGCGGAACTCGGGGAGGCTGCAGCCAGCTTCGGTGGGAGCTGCCCATGGCGGTCTGTGCAGGGAAAGCCAACTGCTTGCCTGCTTCCTGATAAATATTTTATCATGCTTATGGAGCAGGTCCCAGGCGGGTGCCTGTAGCCTTGGAGCCCATGGTACACCCCTTCCTGTCCAGGCCTGAAGTGACGAGAGAGGCGGGTGCCAGGAGATGCAACTGGATGGCTCCTTTCATTTCTGACCCGAGATGACTTCTGGGCATCTCAGTTCAGCTCATACACAACCCCACAACGCCTATACCCAACTCAATGCTAGGTACTGTGTATACTCAACTTTATGCTAGGCTTAGCCACGTCCCTCGCATTAAAGCCCCCTTCTTCACTCTACTAGAATGCCAGCCAGACTCTGCCCTTCCATCTTGCTGGATGCTAGCCACCTCCTTCAGGAAGCCTTCCTGGATGTCTCTTCCTGTCATGCAATCCTGGGAAGGCCTATCTTGGTGCCTGGCTTTCCAGCGGTGTTAATGTTCCCCGATGAAGGGGCACAAGATGAGGTTGTGTGAATGCAGTATCTCCTGGAACTTTGTCCATACGGAGGCTCATTTTAGCTGGGAAGCCACAGCACATCATGTCAGGTGGGCTCAGAATGTAAGACCTGGCCCCCTCTTGCAAGGACCAACCACTTTAGTAGGGCTACAACAACAATAACTCAGGCTCTGGCAACCACAGCAACGGCAGCCACCATGCCGTCCTTTGCAGCCTGCCAGACACCGTCCATTGCATCCCACCAAAGGCTCACTCCTTCCAGGGCCACTGGGATACCGTGTCTCCTTTGACAGAATCTAAGATGCAGAGGACCTTCACATCTCTGTGCCCTGGGAACCCCACAGAGGGGTATCTGCAGAAGAGGATGTTGCACAGTGCACGGTGTTGCACTGCTAAGAACTCAGGCATGGTAGGAACTTTCTAGAAACAGTGAAGAAGTCAGAGTGACACCATATGAAAAAGCAGAACATATGTTCGTGTGCTGCTTGGTGACATATTGGGGCTGGGTACTGTAGACACAACCCCACTCCAGAATCTATTGAGGAAAAAAAAAAGAGAGAGAGAGAGAAACGAAAACAGAGGTGTGGTGGTGCTCACCCACAATCCCAGCACATGTGAGTCTGAGGCAGGAGGATTGCTGAGACGCTGAGGTCAGTTTGGGCTATCTAGTGAGTTCCTGGCCAGCCTGGGGTTACAGAGTAAGACCCTGTTTTAAAGCCCAAACCCAAACTCTCAGAATAATGGTCTGAGGGTGTGGGTGCAGTGAGCCTGGCGTCTCCTTCCAGGCCCTGTGCAGTTGGGCTGGTCATGGCTGACACAGGACTGGCCCACCTGAGGGTCTCTGAGCACATGATATTTACCCTCCTCATTGGCTGTTCTCTCCTTTGCCTCAGGATACAGCTATGAATGATATAAGTGGGGGAGTCTCCCCTCCCTACAGGAGCCTTCTGGCCTCTCCCAGGAAGCAGGATCGAGCTATGCTCTATCTTCCTCTGGCACAATTGAGACTATGCACCAGGGGTTGTGACCGCCACTATCCAAGTCCTAGACTAACAGTCAGAGGGGAGGGAGGGAGCTCCCTTACATCTGGAATAATCAAGCAGGAGCCATGTCTCCCCACCAAGAAGTAGCCATGATGGATGGCTTTTGGTTCATATGAGTCAGACTCAGTCTTATAGTCTTACAGTGACCCAGGGCCTGGATACTGACTTCGCTGCCTCTCCTTCATCTGCATAGTGGGGTCACCATAGTACAGCCTTACAGTTGCAGACATGGAGGCAGGTCTGCGTGCCTGTGAGTTGCCTTTCTAGAGCATTCCTAAGGCCAAGAATGGTTATGCTGGCTCTCAGTACTGCTGGCTACCCCATCACACTCTCTGCAGCCACACAGGGTAGAAAGCTTGTTTTATAGATGAGAAAACTGTAGCACAGAAATTAACTCCCCAGACTCAAAGAGGGTGTCCAGAATGGAACCATGCCTGGAACTCAGGTCTAGGGCTTAGGGGGCTGTCTTCTAGGCTGGGTGTTCTCTTGTGTCTTTCTCCTGGACTGTTCCCTGGGTGCAGGTTCATTCATTTTGCTTGACAAAATGCTTTTACAAGTTAATGATTGCCTCCAGTCAATCTAGCAAGCGAACTTTGAGAATCTTTTAGAAAAATGCATGCGATTCATGTTGGGATCCAAGGAGCCCACATGGTGGCCCCTGATGGTGAGGCTTCCTGTCCTTATCTTTAAGCATACCAATATGGCAAGTGTCAAGTGGCTGGCTACAGAGATCCGGGTCTAAGCCCTGGCCCTTCCTCCTGCTGGCTCTGGGCCTCAGTCTGCCCATCTGCTAACTGGGCAGAGCCACAACAGCATCCTAGGCTGCTGGGAGAGTAGACAGAAGCCAGGGAAGCTCCCATGGGACCCAGCATAGAGCAGATGATCAAGACACAGGGACACCTATTCATTTCAGGGTGAGCCAAGCTCTAGGGAAGAACCAAACAGAGCAATCCCTCTGAATGCCTGCTGGACAATCTTCTAAAAAGGGGCTTCCCCCACATGTCCCACTATGTAGTTGGAGAGTTTCATCTCTGTGAGTCACCATTCATCTTTTAAAAGATGAATGACAGACCCTCAGTCTCTCGGACTCCCTTGCAGCTATATGGTATGAGTAGGTTACTCTGTATCTGGACACACCAACTCCATTTTGAATTAGAAACTAGTGATATAAAGAACTGAGGACTTTGATGACACCCAGCATGGCTGCAGGTGACAGCAGCCACACTCTAGGTACAGACATAGGTTCTGGTATCTGGACAAGTCCTAGACTAACAATCATAGGGAAGTGAGCTCCCTCACAGCTAGAATAATCAAGCTGGAGCTCCATGTCTCTCCACCAAGAAGCAGCCATAATGGATGACTTCCAGTTCATCTGAGTCAGACCTAGTCTTACAGCTGTGTCCAGCTGATAGGTCCTGGATAGGGACTGTCCCCTCCCCACAGGCGCAGAGGTCAGTAGGTTCAAGGCAGTAAAGCTCCCCTCCTCTGGGATATTTACAGATGACACATAGCTGCTGACACATAGTTCCTTGGACTCTGTATTACGTGGATACCTATTCCTTTCTCACGTATGTCCTTTCCGTCACCTCAGCCCACAACGACACTATGACCTGGGCTTGGGTGGCTTCCCTAGAGTCTACAGCACCACAAGTACTGTGTGGTGGCGTCACTACAACAGAGACCCCCTCCTACCTCATCAGCAGAGAACACTCCTGGCTGGGGCTACTCTTCAATTCTCACGATGACATGTAAGGCATGTGGTGGCCATTCTCGTCATCTGGTAGACAAAGCAGGAGGCAGCCAGAGGCTGGGAAATCTGCCAAGGCCACAGGGCTAGTGAAGGTGTGCAGATTAGATCCTGACAGTTGGGCCAGAGCCTCCACTTAGTGCAAAAACTGTCTATTCCAGCTCTCACTCTGCAGAGGAGAACCACAGCTCACAGGGATCAGGCAGTTTCCCGGGGCAGGTGATTTCCTCCCCCTTCCCCTTTCCTGAGACAAGGTCAGGGTCTCTAGCTCAGGCTGGTCTCAAACTCACTACAGAGCTGGATGACCTTAGAGTACTGATCATTGTGCCCCCCGACGGCCCCCAGTGCTGGGATAACAGGTATATACCATCATGCCTAACTTCTGTGGTGTGTAGGGCAGGGGCATTGAATCCAGGGCCTTGTGAATGCTAGGCAAGCACGCTACTAATTGAGCTACAGCCCCAGCCAAGATGCTGTCCCTTAAAAAAGTCCTGCATCCAGATCCAGTTTTGAGACACGAATAGGAAGGTAGTGAAGAGAGAAAAGCATTACACTGTCTTTAAGGGGTCACCTCCTCATTCCAGGCAAACTTCGATTTCCCATCTTCTGCCCCTGAATGGAGAGTGACTGGCCCCTGGGGCCACCCTGAGCTTCTAGGCAGGACTCCCGGGCCCTGCTGTATAACCCAGGGGACCATCGTCACCCTCACCTGAACCTCCAGCTCTGTATCCACATGTCATGTGTACCTGGCTCCCTCTGTGAGGTCTCTGTCCCATCCCCCGCCCCTCCAGCCACCTGCAGGCTAGGGCAAGGTCTCTGAGAACCGATCACTTTCCTGATGGGGGTCTCGTGGGTATTCTGGGAGAACAGGGGAGCACTCAAGGTGGGGCTGGGTGGGGAGTTGCTGAGGTAGCTCTACTGTCTGTCACCCCTCAGGCTCGCTCACAGGAGCTGGCATCACACCGAGTGCCTGCTCTGCCTCCCCAGGCATTTCCGCCCAGCCAGCCCTAGCCTTTCAAGCCATCCATTAGAAACAAAAGCCATTTGCCAACTAGCATCTGCACAAACACTTTCCCTGCTGCTGAGGAAATACAACTGTCCCCAGCACCCTCCATTAACACAGTTATCCTGAAAACAAGCCCCACCCACCCTGTGGCTGGCACCTCCACTTTCTGTTCTGTGCACAGGAATGGATCCTCCTGGGGTACCCCGTGTGGGTAGAGATACTGACTCCTTGTTTTCAGACGAAGACACTGAGGACCAGAAGAAGCAAAGTGACTTGCCCAGAGCCACACACTCACTCAGCAGTGGGCTTCATAGAAACTTGTGTCCCACAGTTCAGCAAAGAGCTGTGGATACCAGAACCGGCAGTGGGAGACACTCAGAAGGTCATAACCTCTGACCAGGGGACTCAGGCTCACAGAGGGCAGTGGCTGGCTCCGGGACACAGCTGAGCCTTGGCCACTAACAGGGACCCTTCTTGAGACTGAGCCACGGTCAGCCAGCCTTCTCTCAGTGAGGCTCACACCTCGATGTGCACTTGGACACGTCTGAGGGACTGTGTGGTAAATGCAGATTCCTAGGGCCCCAGCAACATCCTAGGGCAGCCCAAGAGCTTGCATTCTATGAATCAAACGTCCTCAAAGGGATGGCCAGAGACCTGACTAGAAAGAAGGACCTAGGAGGCCTATCCTAGGAGGGCCCCAGGGAGATGCTGGCCTCTCTGAATGCAGTCCAGGGCATAGGCCCAGGCCTTTGGGATCCTGGACATGGAGGCAGGTGCAGCCACGCTCTCAGCCAAGTACATCCCTAATCACTTCACTCCGATATCATGCTACAGCCTCTACAGTCCCTCACAATGTCACTCCTACCCATGCCTGACAGGGATATGGGAGCTCAGGGGGCAGGATGGAGGACCGTCTCCTGGGGCCTGCAGGCCAGGGACCCTCCCACAACCCTGTGCTTCTTTTTCACCCTGGCTCCGGCAAGGAAAATCTTGGAAAGCATTAGGCCCTGCTCATATGGGATGGCATGTAGGAATCATGTGATTTAGTCACTGGCTCAGACCCTGGCCAGGCTGATCTGCCAGGTGTCCCTACCTGCTGTCAATGGCCAGGGAAGGTGACAGACCCCTAAGTGCTTCCACCCTGGGGCCTCTGCCTGTGTGGGATCATCCGCTGCCCTCATCCAGCTCCCTGCCAGGAGGTGGCTGGAGGCCCAGGCCAGAGGCCAGAGGGTGTGGGGGGACACAGCCTGAGCCAGGAACAGCTTGGAAACAAGGGTCCCCCTCCCTCGACCATCTTTGTTTGCTCTATTAAGGGGGGCAATGGAGAGGGAGAGGCAGGCTGCGATAGGGAGGAGGCACGCTCGGATGGAGGGAGGGTGACAGGATGGCTAGGCGGCTGGACAGAGGGCTGGACGACCCCAACGGGACCCACCCACACAGACGGAGAGAAACTCAGATACCGAGAGAAAGGGGCGGGGCGGGGGGGGGCTCTGAGAGACGAGCCAGGAAGGTCCCAGGAGGTTGACGGGGGAGGCTGTACTCCTCCAGGGGCCGCTTCTGCCTAGAGGTCGCCCCCACCCCTATCCCACCTTCGGGCGCTCGGCGGGACTCTCGCGCACACGCACACATGCACTCGCGGCGCCGCCCGGGCCTCGCCTTCTGCGACCGCGCGCGCGTGCCGCCCCCTCCCCCAGACCCGGGACCCTCCCTCCCGCCCGGCCTCGAGAACCGGCCGCCGCTCACCTGGGTCCCCGTGCCGCCGCCGCCGCAGCCGCCACCACCGCGCAGAGCCCCGGACCGGCTGGGGGAGGGACTGCAGAGACCACGCCCACCAGAGACCACGCCCGCGGATCCCGCGCCCCTGAAAGGCCCCGCCCAGCCCGCGGTGGCTCCGTCTCCGGCAAGAAGAATTGGGGCGCTTAAGGGGCTGCGGACACGCCCATCATCCGGGCAGCGCGGGCTCCTCCCTGTATACCACTGCGTGCATTGCGCAAGCAGTGTGTTCCATCCTCCCAGTAGGGGGCTCCCCGGGTCACCCTTGGCCAGAAACCCCTAGAACTCATCCCTTGGTGATCCTTAAATGCCCACCGAGAGCTCGCAGCTGTGAAAAAAAAAAAATCTGACAGACTCAGTCCTCGTCCTGAGTCACAGGGATATTTGCAAATATCCCGGCTAAGGTTCTCAAAGCTTGTAGCGATTTAGGCGACATCAGTATCCTCTGGATTAGAAGAAAAACATGGGTTGCCCTGTCTACAGGGGGCCCAGCACAGTTCCTGGTGGGCTACGGCTCTGTGCCATTCCCATTTTGCAGCTCAAGAATTGTTCTTGTGGGAATACCCAACTCTCCACACCATTCCATGTCTAACACGCTACACCCAAGCCTCACCCTCTTGTCTCAGGTTTTTTCTTTTTCTTTTTTTATTCACCTCCATTCTGCCTTTGTGATGTGTTGATAGGAAGTGAAGAGGTTACTCCAGGACCAGGAATTCCCAGGGCAGCAAGCCTATTCAGGGTCAAGGCTTCCGAGAGCAAGACTCAGTGAGGATGGTCTCTGGTTATTGTATTCTCATGTGTAGAAATGATTGACAATTCTAGAACGCAATTGTGCCAGTCTGTGTCTACACTCACACATACACCTTACCCTCCCATCATTTGCTCATTTGGAGTGAAACCACCCAGCCCCAGACATAGTGTTCACTGGTACGGGTGAAGTACCAGCTCTCTTGGTGGCCACACCCCAGGAGAGGGTGACCCAGCCAAACCCTCAGTGGACTCAGGGGTCCACACAGTCCAGGAGTGAAGGAGGCAAGAGGAAGATCTATCTAGCAGAGGGCAGGCTGGACCAAAACCTGGGATGTAAGTGTTTATGAGGCATTGAGCCTGAGTAGACTGGGAAGGGGTTCAGAGGTGGGGCTGAGGTCCCTGAGGTGTTAGAGGGACCTGGGGGGAAAAGGTTATGGTGATGCTGGACCTTAAGGCCATCAAATAGCCCTCTGGGTGTGAGATAACACACGTTCACCACTTCTTTTTCAAATTAGATTTTCCTTTTGCTTTACTTATGTAGCCCTGGCTTGCCTGGAACTCTCTAATAGACCAGGCCAGAAACTCACAGAGATCTGCCTGCCCTTGCTTCCAAAATGCTGGATTAAAGGCATGTGCCACGATGCCTGGCTCAAATTAAATTTTCTTATTTTGAGAATATTGTAGATATAACATGAAGTTATAAGAAATAATACAGGGACCTAGAGAGATGGCTCTGCAGATTAGAGCACTGGCTGCTCTTGCAGAGGACCTACGCTCAGTCGCTAGCACCCACATGGTAGATCACAAGTGCCTGTAACTTCAGTTCTAGGGATCGATGCCTCTTTGATCACTGCACCACACACACACACACACACACACACACACACACACGGTGCACACATATACATGCAGACAAAGCAGTCATACACATAAATGAATAAAAACAAACAAGTATTAAAAAAAAAAAGAATGCAGGGCTGGCATCCTGGTTCAGCAGTGAAGGCACCTGCCACTGTGCCTGATGTCCTGAGTTTGAGCCTCCAAACCCACACAGTGGAAGAAGAGAACCAACTCCCAAAAGTTATTTATTTTTCTGAGACAGTCTGTTTCTCTGCGTAACTGCTTTGGCTGTCCTAGAACTTGATTTGTAGAGCAGGCTGGCCTTGAACTCACAGACATCTGCTTCCCTCTGCTTCCAGGTTGCTAGGATTAAAGGTGTGCACCACCACCTCCTGGCTGAAAGTTATCTTTTGACCTCCACATGAGCATCATGGCACATCCCCCACTCCCAATAAATAGACAAACTGGGCATAGTGGTGCACACCAGCACTTGGGAAGTAGAGGCAGAAGGATTCATAGTTAGAGGTCATCTTTGGCTACATACCAAGTTCAAGGCCAGCTGGTCTGCACGAGACACTGTTAAAAAAAAGAGAAAGAAAGGAAAGAAAAGAAAGAAAGAAAAAGACAAGACAGACTACAGAGAGCTCTCTTGGACCCATTTTCCTTGCTGCTCACACAGACAAAAAATACCATTAAGATAGAAGACATTTGGGGGCTGGAGAGATGGCTCCGTGGTTAAGAGTGCTGACTATTCTCCCAGAGGTCCTGAGTTCAATTCCCAGCAACCTCATGGTGGCTCACAACCATCTATAATGAGATCTGGTGTCCTCTTTTGGCCTGCAGGGACACATGCAGACAGAACACTGTATAGCTAATAAATTAAAAAAAAAAAAAAAAAAAAAAAAAAAAAAAAAAAAAAAAAAGACAGAGGACATTGGGTTTGGTCACCATAAGGACACCTGTGTTGTCCTACATCCTTGTCTCCTTTCTTGTTCTCCATTTCTACAACTTGTCATCTCAGAGATGATGCACGTTGGGCCAGGGAGACGGCTCTCAAGCGCTTGTCCCACAAGATTGATGACCTGAGTTCCATCGCCAGCGATGACATCTGTAATCCCAGCACTCATACGGCCAACAGCGAGTTCACAGGCCAGCTAGCCTGGAGTCCTGCAGTCTAGAGGCAGAAACCAGAGAGACTGGGCTTTGAAATAAGGTGAAAGGTGAGACTCAACTTCCCCAAGATTGCCTTCCACACCTGGGCCACAGCGCCAGCATGCCCTCCCCCACTATGGTGGAAATAAAAATGTAAAAGAAAACGTCCTGTCCAACGCTTATGAGGCTATTTTTGGAGTCAACAGCCTTCTTTGTGTTCCTTCAACCGGGGTTCAGGTGTCCTAAGCCCGTCTCTTGTCTTGATTTTGGAGTTGTCCTCCAAGGGATGGGCACGCACCGTGTGTTTAGCCCATCCCTTGCTAAAGGACAGCTGGATTGTTTCTAGTTTGGGGAAAGTGCAATACAAAGCTGCTATAAACACTCGTATATAGGTTTTCATGTGAACATATGTTTTCATTTGTCTGGGAAAGTGCCCAGGAGTGTGATGGCTGGGTTATGTGGTATGTGTATGCTTAGGGTGTAAGGAGACGCCTGTGTTCCAGGGTGGTTTTGCCAATTCCATCCCCATCCACCATGGAAGACAGTGCTTCTCCTCCAACCCCCTCTGCCCGCCAGCATTTCATGTTGACACTGTATTTTACTTTTGTTATTCTGTTCTATCCGACTCTATTTGTTTATTGCTTTTTGTTTGTTTGTTTGTTTTTTTGAGACAGAATCTCACTATTTTAGTCCAGACTGGCCAGGAACTTGCTACGTATACCGGACTGGCCTCAAACTTATAGAAACCCTCCAACTCGTCTGACTCCATCTCCCCATCGCTGGGGTTGAGAGTGGACCACCACACCAGGTTTATGCTCTGCTGTGGATAAGACCCAGGTATGCGCTCTACCCACTGAGCTGCATCACAGTCCCCCATGTCTGCTCTCTTTCTCACTTTACTCTTCGTCTAAGCAGCACGTGGGTTAGGTGCTGCAGCCAGATTAGGGGTCCATCTACTCTGATCCTCAGGCTTTGTCCCTTGCAAGAGGCCAACTGCACCTGTTGATCACGCCAGCTGATTTTCTTCTGTTCACTGGCTGGTTGAGAACTGGAGGAGGCTTTGATTTGGCTCATTACCTATGTGTGAAGGAAGTATATTGTGAATCTGTGTGTGTGTGTGTGGGGGGAATTACTACGAATCCCGACTGGCCTGGAACTCTCCACGTGCATCATGCTGGCCTCAAATGTACAGCGATCCACCTGTCTCTGCCTCCTGAGCATGGTGTGGTGTCTCTGAACTCAAGTGAAAAACTTCCTTCTCCCTATTTCCTCCACAGCCTCTGGGGGCTCCTAATACCTCGTTTGGTCAGTGGGGTCTTTGATCCTCCGGAAGGTGGGTGAAGTCTCTGGACTGCCAGCTCTGTGTGCTGAAGTCAGGGAGACAGGTTCAGCATGGTGGGAGACTTGCCGGGGTCACACTCAGTGCCAGGCTGCCGTATCTTCTCCCAGAGATGTCCTCATCTCAGTCCCTGTGATCTGACATAGTCCTTAGAGCAGGAGAGACTTGGTGACTGTGCACAGGGATTTTGAGGCGGGACTCCTGGCCCGAATTCTCGCACTGGGATTGCAGCCATCACCAGGGCCCTAAAGAAAGGAGGGTAATAGTGAAGTAACGTCACAGCGGAGAGAAAGGTCTATGATGGGCAAGGACTGCAGGTGTCTCTAGCAACTGACAAAGGAAAGAAGAGATGTTTCCCTCAGAGCCACAAAAGGAATGTGGCCCTGGCAGTAGTCTCCAAAATTGGATAGTTTGAGCCCCCAAATGTGGCCATCGGTAGGAGCAGCCAGAGAACCCTGAACACAGGACTCAACCTGGACTGGACACAGCTTATTCAGAAGCCCAGTCATGCTGTGTCTGGGGCCCTGTCCTGTGGCCTCCCATTAAGAACTCTGCAGCTGATGAGATCAGTTGGGTCCCCTCCCTCGGTACTTAAATGTCATTTAAATGTTACATGCATTTAAAGGAGCAAAGAGATAAAGGGGAAAGCATGGCTGACTTTCCAAGTGTCCCCAGGACCCAGTGGGAGGACTGGAGCCTGCCAGGCCCATCGTGTGCCCCTCTCCAGGAAGGGCCCCTTCATCAGGGGGCAAGTGTGACCACTGCAGCGCTCAGCCTCACTTCCGGTCTCCTTCCCGCTGTGGAGTCCCTCCTCCCCACTCAAGGGTCTGAGATTGAAAAGGCAGCTGCCGTGCAGCATGCTGGGATCTGAAGGGCAGAGTAGTTAAGGCTTGGGGAGGCAGGAGTGTCTGTGCCAATCTGCCTCCTCGCTCTGCCTGACCTCTGCATTCGAACCCCGGGGTTCGAATTCCGGCTTTCGGTTTGGGCTTTCTTTTATGTGGAGGGGTTGAGAGGAAGGCCTGCCTCAGTCCTGGCCGTGCGTGCGTGCAGCCACGCTGTGAGTTCTGGAACACAATGAAGAGGAGTGGCTACTGAGATGATGCACTCCCATCCTCCTCCTCTCCTTCTAGAATGGAAAGTCCTTGAAAGCAGACAGCCTGCTTTCCAGCTGTGTCTCTGTGGACTGCGTGGTAGATGCTTGGGGGAATGGCCGCTGAGGGATATGCCACTCCGCACTTTTATGAAACGCACCGCTGGTGTTCACACTTGAGCACAGCACCTGTGCCCTGCACCTGCCCTCCACACCTGTGCATCATGCCTGGACTCTGCACCTGTGCCCCACAGCTGCGCATCCCACCAGTGCCCTGTAATTGTCCTCCACACCGGTGTCCTGCACCTGTGTTTCACATCTGTTCCTCACACCTGTGCCCCACACCTGTGCTCCATACTTGTCTTCCATGCCTGTGCTCCATACCTGTGTCCTGCACCTGTGCATCGCACCTGTGCTCTGTGTGAATGCTTCATGGTCTTACAACTATCCCTCACACGCGTGAGCCACGCTTGCACATCTCACCTGTGTGCCAGAGGAATAGACGATCCGTGAGAGCTAGAAGATTCCTTTTTAGGCCTGCGGGCTCCGCCTTCTGCTTCCAGGCCAGGACAGCCTCTGGTTGTGTCTCCCCGAAAGTTCTGGGCTCATCCTTGGGTTCTGGAGGTGCAGGCTTGCTGGACAGCACTATCCTCTGAATAAAATAACCACCGTTTTCTCAGGAAGAGCTGTGTCTGCTTACAAAGGATCATCACAGCTGGGCCTGTTTGACCTTTGCTAGTCTAGAAGGATGGGACTGGGAGGGACAATGGATCTTCCACCTAAGTATCCAGTTGTTTGTATGCAGTTCTATCCTAACTGCATCCTAGGAAAGGGCTAGGATATACAGGCTGTGGAGGAATAGGGTGCTCTGGTCTCTTGTTAACTGCAGGTAATTCTTTAGCCTCAGCTAACCAGAAAACACAAATTTTCTCTCTCTTTTTGAAGATTTATCTACCTTTGTTTTTATATGTATGTGTGTTTTGCCTGCATATATGTTGATACACCCCAGGCATGCAGTGCCCCCAGAGGCTAGGAGGGAGTATTGGATCCCCTGGAACTGCAGAACCATGCAGGAATGCTGCTTACTAGCCTGCTCCCCATGACTTGCCTTGCCTGCTTTTTTTTAAAAAAAAATACAACCCAGGGACCACCTGCCTGGGGTGGCACCACCCACAGAGGTCTGGATCCTCCCACATCAATCATTAATCAAGGAAATCTCCAACAGCCTTGCCTACAGGCTAATCTGATGGAGGCATTTTCTTAATTGAAGTTCCCTCTTCCAGGGTGACCCTAGCACATGTCAAGTTGACAAACAAAACAAAACAAACAAACAAGCAAAAAACAAAACAAATCAAAAAACCAGTGCACAGGAAGAAAGGTTTTCCTTCTCATAGACATAGAGGACTACCATCCATCATCCATGCTGGGTGCAGACCTCACAGTGGGGCTGTGTTAGGGCTCCTTATGCTCCATACACCCATGATTTTGTCATTGGGACCTTATGAAGAGGGGAAGACAGACATAATTCGCATTTCCCCCAGCGAAGGAATTTTAGCAACATGGCTCCATCTTGGGGTGCAGTTAATGAACCACACTTAGATTAGTTTGTACCAGGAAGTTTTTTTTTCCTTCTAACACAACCCACATCTCACATTTTGAGCAAATCCTATTCAGTCCTCAGGGGCCCAGGACTTCTGAAGGCTTCCATGTTGCCTCCTCCCCGCCTCTACCCCCTACCTCCCCCCCCCTCAGTCCATTCCCTTGAGCCTGTAACAGCCTGGCCAGAATAAAGTTATTCTGAACAGACTCTTGTGCCCCTCTCTTTGGCTGTCAGACTATTGAGATAATGCACCCCAAGATTCTGGAATATCCCCAGGCATCTCATGCTGGGAAGAAAAGAAAAAGGCTGAAGTCCAGGGCTTGCTGGAGGAGGAGCTTGCCTCCTAGGAAGAGATTTCACACAGTTCTCAGGGTTTATCAGAGCACCTTGCGGGACAGACTGGATGCGGACAATGATGAGGGGCGTGTTCACACTTTGGCCAGGACCGCTTTGCTCCGCATACCTCTTCCGTCTAAGTCACCCTAAATGTCATGTCAGGACACGGGAGATGGACTTGAGGGCAAGGCAGTCGCTGGGCCTCCCTGTTCGTCTTCCCACTGTGGCCACATCGAATCAACTTTCTTCTTTCTGCTTGTGACTTGTCTTTAACTGGTCTGCTGAGGACAGTTTGCTGAGTTTGGCTTGTTGGGGGGCTGCCAGGGCCCAGACTTTAACTTGGGTAACGAGCCCACAGGGAGGAGGCCTAGCAACTAGGGCGCTGATGTTGGGGGACAGAAGGAGCCACAGCTGTTCTGAGGAGCTTGCAGGTCAGGGAGAGCTGGACCCAGACACTGATTCTGCTGCTTCCTACTATGGAAGCCGGGATGCTGGCAGCCCATGTTCAGTGCTCAACCTTCCTAATGCTGTGACCCTTTAACACAATTCCTCATGTTGGGGGGACCCACAACCATAACATTATTTTGTTGCTGCTTCATAACTGTAATTTTGCTACTGGTATGAATTGTTAATGTAAAGACCCCTGTGAGGTTCTCGAACCACAGCCTGAGAACAGCTTCCACAGAGGCTCTAGCGGGTTGGAGACTGAGCTGCTTCTGTCCACTTTGGAGTTGGGGGAAAGTCTTCCTCAAGAGTAGGGTCACAGATTTTCAATTCCTGGGAGACTGCCATCCTACAGTTCCCAGCTCTTTCTGAGTCTCAGGCCCGACCAGTGAGGGACCCGAGTCCCCACAGAAGAGCCTGAGAGGATGAGCAGGATCAGGACCTTGGGGCTTCCTGAGTAGACCAAATCCACTCCTCAAGTCCCTGGACCCAGGCGGGGGCGGAGGGCTTCCTTCATCCCTCCCCATGGGAACAACTCTAGCTGGCAACTGTTCCTCCCCCACCCCGAGGCATAGAACTTGGGGATAAAGGATCCTGGGCTGAGACTCTTAGCTCCCAGTGAGCCCCGTCCTCTGTGTGCACTCCGAAAGCTCGGCAGACAGCTCCCGCTAAACTCAGCCACATCCTGTGCCCCAGGGTGGGATTAGTGACGAAGGCTGTGGCCGGGCAGCCTGCCAGCAATCCGTCTTCTGTGGCTGCTTTCAGGTTTCCATGTGGAGTCGGCACAGGCGCAGTTGCCCTGAGATAGCTGATTTCCGGGAGAGTCTGTAGCCAGCTAGCCTTCGGCATTCCCAGGCTTCTCAATGTGCCCATTCAGTGCTTCCCCCGCAGAGCCAGGCCTGTGTAGGGCGTCTCTAGGGTTCCTACGCGAGCACTCTAGGAGCGTACAGGCTGTTCAGCACCTCCAGGATCAGGTGGGGTGGAAGTGGGGGGAGCTGATGTCTATGTCTTAACACCTGGATTCAGAGAATCCTGGGAAAGCCTTGAGCCTCTGAATCGCCATGATATTAGTTTTATACATTCTTGGAATTTCTTTACCAATTGACAGAGTATACCTTATTCTCCCAGTTTGTTTTAAGGATTAATATTGTTTGCATCTATTGAAGTCATTTGTTCTTTCAAAAATTATTTATTCTGGGGCTCAGTTGGTAGAATGCTTGTCTATAATGCACCACGTTCTACCCACAGCTTGGCATAAAACCAGGTAGGGTCCCAGAGGACCAGGAGTTCAAAGTTATAAAGCAAATTCAAAGCCACCTTGAGTTGCATGAGACCCTCAAAAAATTATCTATTCTGTGTGATGGCACATCTCTCTCTCTCTCTCTCTCTCTCTCTCTCTCTCTCTCTCTCTCCCTCCTTCCCTCCCCCTCCCTTCCTTGCTTTCTTCTTTCTCCAAGACATGGTTTCTCTGTGTATCCCTGGCTGTCTTGGAACTCAGAGATCTTCCTGCCTGTTAGCATTAAAGGTGTGTGTGACCACTGCCTGGCTTAACCCTAGAATCAAGAGCATTGCCTCTTCTTGCAGAGGACCTGGGTGTGATTCTCAGCATGCACATGGAGACTTCAAGCCACCCAGTCCTAGAGGATCCAAAGCCCTCTTCTGGTTTCCATGGGTAATACCATACACACACACACACACACACACACACACACACAGAAGCAGAAGAGCAGAGACAGAAGAGAGAGAGACACAGACAGAGAGAGAGAGAGAGAGAGAGAGAGAGAGAGAGAGAGAACATACAGACATACAGGCAAAAACATCAAACACACAAATTAATTAAAAAAGAAAAAGAAAACCTGGCTCAAATGATTTTCCTAGGTCAGGACTACAGGTATGCACCAGGGTTCCTAGCTGGCTCTGTTTAAATGTTTAGAGCTTTAAAATGATCTCCAGTCTTACTTTACATGCATATCTGGCATATTTGGGGGCTGGAGAGAAGGCTCTGCAGTTGAGAACTAGCTATTCTCTTCCAGAGGACCCAGGCTCAATTCCCAGCACCCAAATGGTGGCTCACATCAGATCAGGGGATCTGATGCCCTCTGCTGGCCTCTGTGGGTACCAGGCATTCATGTCATACACAGATGCACTTGCAGGCCAAAGACCCATACATGTAAAATAAAAAATATATCAATCCTAAAAAAAAAATGAGATGTTTTATTTTCATTTTCTTTTATCTTTCCAGCTCAATTTTGATTTGGGGGATAGGGTCTCACGTAGCCCCGGCTGACTTTAACCTCCGGATCCCCGTGCTTCTTCTCTGTTATATGTTTTATTGCAGAGGTTACAATACTCACTTGATGCTCAGGGTTAGCTGAGACTTTCATTAGTCTGGGCTCTCCTCTGAGTGGAGCCCAGTCTCCTCAGTCGGTCCTCCCCAGCCCCGCCACAGAAGGGTGCTGAGCTGGCCATGTGACCAGCATCTGGGCTGGGAGGTCACTCACTGCACTGGATTCTTGGGAAGACATTCTTCACTTTTAGACCGAGCAGATTCCTGGAATCTAAGAGCATGAGAACTCACAGCCCCGGGCAAGGCTGTGCTTCTTAACCCCAGCCTCCCCCCCTGCCCCCTGCTCTGCTTCCCCTCCACCACTGCACCATTTAGTAAAACCTGGGGATGGGAAAGGAGATGCCCCACACTGGGACCCTCAGACCTCCATCTACCTTGACAGTCTGTGTGTCAATACCAGTCAGCTAGTTCTTCCTCCAAAGCTCTCATTTGGTCTCCTACACGGGCTGAGTCTTGCCCAGATCAGGAGTTTCTGGGGTCCTGCCTGATCTTCTTTGGAACTCTGTCTTTCCACCCTTTCTTACGTTCACCTTTCTTAGTGGCCCCAGAGAAACGTGGCATTTAAAATTTTGTTTGTTTGTTTGTTTTTGAAACAGGGTCTCGCTAGGTAGAGTTGGCGGGCTTGGAACTCATAGAGATCTGTCTGCTTGTATTTCGCAAGTGCTGGGGTTAAAGGCATGCACCATCATGCCCTGCCACTTTAATTTTAAAAGGATTTATTTTTATTTTATGTGTGTGAGTGTTCAGCCTGCATGTATGTCTGTGCACCACAAATGTGCCTGGTGCCTGAGGTCAGAAGAGGGCATCAGATCCCCTGGAACTGGAGTTAAAGACAGTTATAAACTGTCACGTGGGTGCTGGGAACTGAACCCCAGTCCTCTGCAAGAGCAGTCAGTGCTCTTAAACACAAAGCCACCTCTCCAGCCTCTTTAATTATTTTTGAGAAGAGTCTTAGGTATCCAAGGCTGGTCTTGAACTCCCTGGGGAGCCAAGGATGACCTTGAACAACTGGTCGGTCCTCTTGCCTCCAGCTCCCAAGTGCTAAGATTGCAGGTATGCACCCCACACTTGGTTTGTGCCCTGCTTGGAGGTTGAACTCTTAAAGGAGGGGACAAAAAGGTATGTCCTGCTTCTTTACTAGGAAGCCTATATTAGATAGCAATCTTTTCTGATTGTCCTTTTTATTATTTTTAAATTATGTGTGTGCGCACATGTGTAGGACCCAGGAGTCCAGAAGATAGGGTCAATTCCAATTGTCAGTCACCCACCATGGATAGTGAGATCCAAGCTTCGGTCTCCTACGAGAGCGACAAGTGCTCTTAACCTCTGAGCCACCTCTCTGGAACCAATCCTTAATGATTTCCAAGCTTATTAATGTCTAACTAACTACCTAACATAACTGAAATTTTTAGGGCAAAATCCTGGGCTCCAGCACTACAGACAGGACTTGGCCACTATATAATATATAATATATAATGGGTATATAGTTCCCAATATACCCATTAAAGAGACAAACAGTGATTTAAAAAAAATAGAGAGATTTATTCATTGTGGCCACACTGGGAAGAGGAATAAAGAGGAACCCTGGTCCATCTTTGGGGTTCTGACGGTTAAACAGAGGAAGGATTGGGGTAGACAGCAGGAAGTCTACATAGTGAAATCATGCCGGGGAAGGTGCAGCCCCGTTATCACTTCCTAGACTCTGGTCCTGCAAGGTGGTCTGCAGATGTCTTTATCACTGTCCTCACTTGAGGGTTTTCAGCCATTTCCGTCAAGATGATCATTCTAAGGCTCTCCTTCACTGACAATCGTGGTATCTGGGGTGTCTGTCCTTCAAGGATTTGCTCTTCCTGGAATCTGAGACGATTACAGGTTTAGGAGAGTGACTTGTGTCTTCGACCTTGAAACTCGATCACATGAGTTAGACAGACACTTCTTGAATGACTGGCATACTGGCATGCAGAGGTGAGTAGGTGGTCCCAAACGAAGGAGACAGACACAAAATAAAGGCAGAGAGGCTCAGGTTTGACTTACCCTGTGGGCCTAAGGGAGTCAACTTTTTTTTTTATTTCAAAGGCAGCTTCTAAGTGGCTGTTCTGTCTTGCCTACCATGAGCCAAAAGATATTGTTAGTTCCTCCAGTACCAACCTTCCAGTACATACGAATTACATAATGGAATGGGATGACTTCCCATAAGAAAGTCGGGGTGCTGGGACATAGGGAATAAGGCACTAGGCAGGAGGAGTCAGTGGATCTCTGCTCAGACTGGCCTCTTCCAAAGAGTGCGTGAAGCTCTTCCCATGGTCGATGCTCCTGGCTGCTGAATTAGGAGGGTCTGAAGCAATGAAGAAAATCAGCACGGCCATCTTCTGTTACAAAACTCACGCTCATTGCTCACCACTGAAGAAGGTTAATGATTCAGGGTAAGTTGTTGGAACAAGGAAAAAGACTTGAAAAGGTAGCAAACTTAAGGATGAGAGACTATCAGAGTCAGCTTTAACTGTCATCTTGATGCAGCCTAGAGTCGCCTTGAGAAGGGAGTCTCCACTGAAGAACTGCTAGGATCAGATTAACCTGGAGGTATGTCTATGGTAGAGCACTTTGATTGTTAATTTATGTTGGAGAGCCCAGACCAGTGTGGGAGATACCATTCCCTAGGCAGATGGTCCTAGGCTGTACAAGAAAGCTAAGTATGAGCCTGGGTGAGTCACCAAGCTGTTTTCTTCTGTGGTTTCTGCTTCAAGTTCCTGCCCTGACTTTCCTCAATGATCGACTGTGACCTGTAAGTGTAACCCAAATAAACCCTTTCCTCCCCCTAAGTCAGGTAGTTTTGTTTGTTTGGTTGGTTTTGTCTGTTTTGTTTTTGTTTTGCTCCGTGTTTTTTGTTTGTTTGTTTTAACCACAGCAACAGAATGAAGCTAGAACTGAGACTATGATCAACTTGGTCCTCCCAGGGAGGGACAGGAGGAACTGGGGTGATAGATCAGGAAGTAGTGAATGACTGGAGACTCGAAGGCACTTGGCCAGGGCGTGATGCTGCCTTAGTTGTCAGCCTTGAACATGTCGTATCACAGAGGTAAGCAGAAATCTGACCCCAAGGTTGAGGCACCAAAGGAGACAGGCATAGGTGCCATAATTTTCTACCCATGTTTAGTCCCCTTCTGAATCTGCAGGGCTGAGGGAAGAGTCGGCACTTTGAACACTAGGCTTTGGGTCCGAGAAAACAAGGGCAGATGAAACATCATCAACAGCAGCCGGAAGTCTTGTCATCTCCAGCAGAGATCATATGAAGTAAATATCAGCGGCATGGCCTCCAAAATTAGTAGTTTTTACGTTACCTTGAGAAGGGAGTCGCCTTGAGAAGGGAGTCTCCATTGAGGAACTGCTAGGATCAGATTGGTACCTCCCACACTGGTCTGGGCTCTCCAACATAAATTAACAATCAAAACGCTCTACCATAGACATACCTCCAGGCCAATCTGATCCTAGCAGTTCTTCAGTGGAGACTCCCTTCTTAGGGCGACTCTAGGCTGAATGCTCTCTAGGTGTTTAGATCTGTGTATCAGTTATTTTTCTTACTGCTGAGACAAAGCTCCTGGCAAAAGCCACTTAAGGGGGGGTTCGCTGTGGCTTGCAGATTGAGAGTACAGTCCATCACGATGAACTAAGTATGGCGGCAGGAGCGTGAGGCGGCTGGTCACATTACATCTGCAGCCAGGAAGCAGAGAGACGTTAACACTGGTGCTTGGCTTGTTTTCCTCTTTTTATTCAGTTCAGTCCTTCAACCTATTAAATTGTGCCACATAGATTGAGGGTAGATCCTCCCATGTCAATGAGCCCAATCTAGAAACTCCCTCACAGACACACTCACAAGATGGTCTCTTCAGTGTGTCTAGGTCCTGACAAGTAGACCGTATTGGTTACTTTTCTGTTTTCATGTGTCTTAGTTAGGGTTTCTATGGCTGTGACGAGACACCATGGTCATGGCAACTCTTATAAAAGAAAACATTTAATTGGTGCTGGCTTACAGTTCAGAGGTTTAGTCCATTACCATCATGGTAGGAAACATGGCGGCATGCAGGCAGACATGGTGCTGGAGAAGGAGCTGAGAGTTTTTAATTTTGATTCTTAGGCAGCAGGGAGTGAAATGACTTGAGCACATGAGACCTTAAAGCCCGCCCCCACAGTGATACATTTCCTCCAACAAGGCTACACCTGCTTCAAGAAGACCACACCTCCTAATGATGTCACCCTTTCTGGGCCAAGCATTCAAACACATGAGTCTATGGGGGCCACACCTATTCAAACCACTACATTGTGATAGAACACCATGACCAAGGCAACTATTAGAAGAAGAGTTTCATTTGGCTTACAATTCCAGAGGGTTAAGAGTCCATCATGGTGAGGAGACATGGGAGCAGTCAGGCATGGCACCTAGATCAGGAAGCTGAGAGCTCACACCCTCAACCATAAGCATGAAGCAGATATGGGGGAGGGGGGACTGGAAGCGGGGTGAGGCTATAAAATCTCAAAGCCTATCCCCATAACACACTTCCTCTGGTAAGGCTGCACCACCTACACCTCCCCAAATAGCACCACCAAATGTTCGAATGCATGAGCCTATGGGGAGATGCCTCATTCAAACCACCACATTGACAATCAATATTAGTCATGATAGCCACGTTCTGACTGCAGGGCATGTATGGTGCCTGGCCCCTGGAGGTTCTCAGCACACACACGTACAATGAAGAGGAGAGCTGGATGGGCAGAGTACAGGCCCTTCCCCCAATTTAGGTATTACAAATGCCTACTGTGTCAAATGATGTTGTAGGACACAGTCTTGGGGAAACACGAACAAACGTCTGCTCACTCACCCCAGATAAAGAACCAAAGTAAGGGTACTATCAAAGTCTGACTTGGTGAATCAGTGAGTTTATTGAGGTTACATACAGGAGTATGGATGTAGGTTTACTTACAGGAGCAGGAATGACTCAAAGACAGCTGTATCACAAAGGCCAGCCCAGTATGGGTGACAGCTGATGAAAGCTGGAACCCTGGAGCTTGCAGGTGAGAGGACCGAGCAGACGCCATAACAGGCTGTTCGGTCTTCTGTCAGAGATCAGGCCTCAATTTCAGTTTTCTGAGACTGAGCAAGCAGTTTCTGAGGGAACCACGAACAGAGGGCAATTAGTCAGTCACCAATGCCCAAGATGGGAGAAGGGGGCTGCATGTACCGGGCCTGAGCCAACCCCTATACTCAGTAGCTCAAGGTAATAACCAAATAAAGATGGAGCCTTGGAAAACCATAGCCTTCACCTAGCCAATTAGAATGTACTAATATGATTGCCACTTGTGTAAGCCAATCATATCTGAGATGACCTAACTGCCCCTGAAACTCCCCTTAGCTGTGCTTAAAAGGAGCCTGCAAGCCTCTCTTGAGGTCGCCATCTTGCCTTTGTGTCAGATGGGTGGCCCCAGCATGTTGGTACCTTTACTCTTGAGATAATAAACACTCTTGTTGATTGCATGAGTGGATGGTGGTCTTTTGTGGGACTTCTCCAGGACCCAAACAGCAGGCAGCTCAATAGGCCAGAGAATCTTCTAGGCAGCTCAGCTGATCTGTGTCTCCTCAGCAGTGCTTATCACTTATTTGACCTTGGTTGGTGGTAAACCTAGTGCATCTGATCAGTTTCAGGAACTTCCCGAGCCTTGTAAGTTGTTGACATCCTCAGTCTTAAGGAGCCTCCCTCCCTGGTGGAATGTTTGAATTCGAAGGAAATTGGTGAGGATATGTATGGCCCTGGCCATGGAGGAGGTGACCCTATTGGGGCAGGTTTTATTTGTTTGTTTGTTTTTGAGACAGGGTCTTGCTGTGTATCTGTGGCTGGTCGGGAACTACTACATAGACCTGACCTCAAACTCACAGAGATCAGCCTGCCTTTGCCTCCCTAGCTTGGGGATTAAAGGTTTGAACTTTTTTTTTTTTTTGTAACATGTCAGTCCAGCAGCAAATGAGACTTTTGGAAATCTCCTGGATGTCAATGTGAGTGCTGGGTGTTACACGTGTGGAAACGTTTGCTGCCGTCAGATGGGAGCCAGGAGGATGAAGGACTCCCAGGATGCTGCTCATTTTTTATTTTTATTTTTTATTTTATTTTATTTTATTTTCAAGACAGGGTTTCTCTCCATTATAGCTCTGGCTGTCCTGGAACTCGCTCTGTAGACCAGGCTGGCCTCGAACTCACAGAGATCCGCCTGGCTCTGCCTCCCAAGCGCTGGGATTAAAGGTGTGCGCCACCACCGCCTGGCCAGGATGCTGCTTATTAAAGACACACTACATACACCTCCACCAGCAGAGGCTCCGCCACGACAGGCCTCAGCTGTGTCCCTGACAGTTGAGCAGGGCTTGTCTTCTAATCTGACCTCAAAGTGATGTGCAGAAGCCTCTGGCCAGCTCAGGATGCAGCTCCTAGGGTTGGAGAAGGGCTGACCAGTGCCCCTCACTTGCTTCTGGCCGTGCTCTCTTCCGGAAGAGCAGGGCCTAGAGATTCCAGCTTTTTAGCTTTTGAAATCCATCCTGCACGTTTGCAAACACCCTTGGGTGGAAATCCATCTTGGAATAGTGACGCAGAAGCAACTTCACATTTCCTTCTGAGCTGCTATAAGATTTCCCCTTAGGGGCTGGAGAGATGGCTCAGAGGTTAAGAGCACTGACTGCTCTTCCAGAGGTCCTGAGTTCAATTCCCAGCAACCACATGGTGGCTCACAGCCATCTGTAATGAGATCTGGCGCCCTCTTCTGGCCTGCAGGTATACATGCAGACAGAACATGGTATACATAATAAATAAATCTTTAAAAAAAAAAAAAAGAAAGAAAGAAATTCCCTTAGAAGCATGGGGATCACATGACAAGTCAGAGGCTGTAGGGGCTAGACACCCCAAAGACAGACAAGGTGCAGAAAATAAAAGGTCTTGTTATAATACATGCTGGGTCTTCAGTCTTGTTGAGCAAAGCCATCATGGGGGGTTTGGAGACGATTCCCATGGCTGTCCCATGCCGGTGTGTGTTGGGCATGAGACTCCAGCTCTTCTTTGTTCCGGTCTTGGCTTGTGAGGCTTTGACATTGATAAATTTGTTTTCTCAGCTGTAGGAGCAAAGGCCTGTGGCTGGAGTGGGAGGTGGGGCTTAGGATAAGGGAATGTGTGTGTGTGTGTGTGTGTGTGTGTGTGTGTGTTTTCCACAGCTCTTGAAACTGGAAGACAGAAATTGAAGAATGAGCTGGGGCCTGCGCTGTCTGAGAGAGGGGTCCTGGATGGAGAGGGTCCTTCCTGCCTCTTCTAGCTCCTACAGTCCCAGCACACTGTCCGGTCTCCACCTGGCCCTGTGGTGGCATCTTCGCTCTGTGTGTGTCACAGCAGTCCCACTGAATGAAGGTCCCACCCCAGCGTAAGTCTGTTTACAGGTTCCAGGTGGATATGAACCTTTGGAAGATACTTCTCAACGCACCCTGAGTAAACAGCCCAGACACACAAAGATGCTTCTTCCCCCTCGCGTGGATGGCTGAGTCCTGCTGGCCAGGACTAAGTTCCCTGAGTTCCAGGCGCCTGCCCTGTGTCTGGCATGCAGGGCCAGTGTTGTTCTGTCTATGCGGTTGCTGGGAAGCCTGATGAGACAATACAGATCCTCTGGCTCCTGCTGCTACCTCGTCACCACTGCCCTTGATTTAGCTGCACTAGTCCGGTGTCTCCTGACAGGATCCGTGGCACTGGGTAAGCTGATCCTTCTCAGCTCTGAGGCTCTTCACAGTGCTCAGTGGGAGAACCCAAGCCTGAGGGAGTAGCATCACACGAAGATGAAGACTGTGAGATTGAGGGCAGAAATCCAGGACGAGGGGCCGACGAGATGGCTCGGGAGGTGAAGGCGCTTGTTGCTAAGCCTGATGACCCGAGTTCAATTCCTGGGACCCACAAAGCCGGTGCCTCACAAGGTACCAGGCTGTGTGTGGGGGGACTCCTGCCCCTGTTCTCCAGCTGTGGCAAGAGGATCAGAGAGGTAAGGCAGCCTGAAGCACGAGTCATCCCTCCTGGTTTGCATAGAGTGGCACACGCTTAGTCCACGGCTCCCCCAGCATCCTCTTTTCGGGTCCTCCTCCCGCTGCACCGGAGCCCCTGGGGCTGTGGTCTTGGTGACCAGACTCAGTGTGTGTGAACCTTCAGCCCCATCCCTGGGTCTGAATCAACAAGTGACTCACCCGTGCTGGGAAGGAACAGCGGAGTGGAGTGAATGCTTTGATCAAACCCTTTTGGATAAAAGCCTAAAGACTTAAGCAGTCCAGGCCAATGTGGAAAGCTTTCTTGGAAACCAGGCTCCCGGGAGCTGAGCCTTGCCTACTGGGGTCTCCAGAGACCTGGTGTCCACACCAGGACTTGGCATACGGCAGACAGTTTATGAACATTTCTCGCACCCAAGTGCCAGCCAGGTCTGAGCCTCCTTGTCTTCTGAGGTCAGATGAACTAGAATGTGTGCCCAGTGTGCCACTACAGTAGCGTGTCTTGGCTGAATGTCGCCTCTGGGGAGATGTATCCCAGATCTTGAGTCAGCCAGCCCAGGCTCTGCTTCGGTGTGCTGTGCAGTTTTGGGGGCAGCACTTGGCCTCTCTGGTCCTCAGTTTCTTGGTTCATTAAGTAGCAGGGTGTTGAGAAGGTCTTGGTCTCGTGGTGCCAGTGGGCATCAGGCCATCGGTCCTTTATTGCTACAATCAGTTCCCCACAGGGATCCCAAGGCATCTGCCTGACTCAGGGTGGCTTGGAGGCCTGGAGTGGCTGTGGGCTCTGGGTGCCGGCTGTCTACAAGGGGCTCTGACAAGATTGTGCATGTTGGTGAGATCATCTCTTATCTTTGAGACAGAGTTTTGACTTGTAGCCCAGGCTGGTCTCGAACTTGCAGCCCTCTGTTTCAGCACAGTGGTGGGGTTATTGGGTGTATGCCACTGTGGCCAGCTCCCCGGATCCCTGTTGTAGATCCCTTCCTGCTATATGTTGCTGGTGTCCAGGAGGAGCATTTTGGTCGGAGATGGTGGGCTCCCTACTCTAGTGGTCTGAGCACACGCTAGGGTTTGGTCTTTCCCATATACCTCCTGGCCTTTCTGTCAACTCAGCTGTCCTTCCTAATCCACCCAGGTCTGGGCTCCCCATAGGCGCAATGCTTCTCTAGTTGGGACAGAACTGAGGCAAGAGAATTGGGTCCCAGGACATAGACGTCAGTTGAAAGTGAATTGTTGGGTTTGACTCTAGCATTGGTTCAAGCGAAGTCTCACGTAGGCCAGGTTGACCTTGAATTCTTTCTGCAGTCAAGGATGGCTCTGAAGTTCTGATCCTCCTGCCTCTACCTCCAGAGTGCATGGATCGCAGGGGTGAGCCATGATGATCCTTTTTATGCTGTGCTGGGGACGGAACCCAGCTTTGTGCACACTACACAGGTACATTGCCACCTCATTCTCCTAGCTGGGACCACTGATCTCCAGTCGGATTTCTGGGCAGGGATCCACGTTCCTGCCCTGGGAAGGGACGAGAGCTCAGAGTCACAGCAGCAGTGTGCTGTCCCTGCTTCCTCAAGATGGTGGGGGTGGGGGTAGCCATGCTCCTCCACGCTTCCCACAGTGCCGTCCTGTGACCGCTTGTCTGACCCCTGGCCCCCATGGCCCTGTGGCTGTCCGTGTTCTCAGCTCTCTCCGAGAAGGCTTCCAGGCCTCTGGTCCCATCTCTGCTGACAGCTTGGGTATGGCCTGAGCAGGTGCTGACCCTCACTGGGCTACTGTTTGCCTCAGATCGCTAAGGTTTAGGACACATTCGCTTTCTAGTGGACAGATTTTTTTTTTTTTTTTTTTTTTTCAAATTCTGGCACAAGGTTTTACTCTGTAGCCTAAGCC
The DNA here is from genome assembly GCF_004664715.2 of Peromyscus leucopus. NCBI lineage: Eukaryota > Metazoa > Chordata > Mammalia > Rodentia > Cricetidae > Peromyscus > Peromyscus leucopus. The sequence continues at coordinate 19,879,603 of NC_051080.1, forward strand.
AGCTCTGAACTTGGGGCAATCCTCTTTTTCTCAGCAGCCTGAGTGCTGTGATGAAAGGCAGGAGCCACACACCTGATGTAGGAATTTATAATGTCGATCGCAAGCCCAGTTTGTGACTCACAACCAGATATCAGACAATATGTTTTTTTTTTTTCAGTGTAGTGAATGCATAAGTCACTGCTGACTCTCTGCATAGGACTCTGTGTGTGTGTGTGTGTGTGTGTGTGTGTGTGTGTGAGAGAGAGAGGGGGGGGGAGGGGGAGGGGAGAGGGAGGGAGAGGGAGAGGGGAGGGAGAGGGGAGAGAGAATTGTCTGTCTCCAAGCCACACTCCATGTCCGGCGGAAGAATGAGTGTTGAGAAAGACCAACGACAGAGGCTCCCTGGTGTCCCCTCCCTGGTGTCCCCTCCCTGGTTCCCCAGCCACAGCTGGCAGAAGCTCAGAGACTGGAGCAGTGTCCACTGGCCAGTTGCACACTGACCCTTGCTCTCCTCCCGAGTGGCCTTTCAGCCCATCTGGAAGCAGAACTGCCTGCCCCTAGGGCCCTGAGCCTCCAAAGTGGGGACAGATACTCAGACACTCTGAGACTGTGAGGAACCCCAGGCCCCCATCTCGCCTCAGTCTCCAAGCCAAACAGTTCTGGGAGGGGACAATTAATTTGAAAAATGTTTCCCTGGTTGAATGGAAACTTCTGCTGGGCAAAGGGAAGAAAGGAATTGTTAACGACGTCCAGAAGCCCAGAGCCTTTCATCTTCTGTTCCGGGAAGAGGCCGGAGTGTTCTGGCCTGGAACAGCCTGTCCTTCTAAACAGGCCAGCCACAGCCAGCCAGGGTACACAGGCTTTGGGAGAAGACCATGGTGGCCATCGCCAACCATGCCTGCTGTCCACACATCATGTCTTGTGAGCCTCTTTTGTGTTTTTGTTTCAGAGGGCCCAGGGGCTGGGGCTGCACTGTGGACCTGGTGGGTCCCTGGGTCCCTGGGTCCCTGGGTCCCTGGGTCCCTGGTTCCCTGGGTCCCTGGGTCCCTGGGTCCCTGGGTCTCTAACCACACAAGGTTTACCCTGAAGTCGAGCAGCCCCGAGATAGATGTATGGTTCCCTCGTCCTCAGGTGGATGGAGGGAGCTTAGTGGTTAAGGTCAGGGATGAACATCGTAGAGGAAGAGTCAGCCAGTCTGGGCCTCGGCTGGCAACTGAAATATCTGCATTTTCTGGAGGTTGATCTGGCAGGAGAGTTCAGGCAGTGAGCCGACTCGGTGGAGCTCAGGGAACTTCACACTGTCTACCAGCGCACGGTTCATAGCTGCAGAAATGCATTCACCCCAAAAGCTCATCTTGAGGCAAAGCCCACTCTGGAACAGCGTGCATGGGCTGTGTATGGGAGGGTGTGTGTGTGAGGGTGTGTGTGTGAGGGTGTGTGTGTGAGGGTGTGTGTGTGAGGGTGTGTGTGTGAGGGTGTGTGTGTGAGGGTGTGTGTGTGAGGGTGTGTGTGTGTGTGTGAGGGTGTGTGTGTGTGAGGGTGTGTGTGGGAGGGTGTGGAGGGAGCTAAGGGTGTGGGGGTGAAGCATTGGGTTTTGTCTTCTGTCTCTCCTCCTGGCTGGGACAAACACCAGACAGAAGCAACTTTAGGAAGGAGGGGTTTATTTATCAAATGGAGGCCTCACAGTTTGAGGGTGCAGGGGGTGCTGGAGGCATCTGGTCACATTGTGAGCTCAGTCAGGAAGCAGAGAGACAAATACGTGTGCTCAGCTCACTTTTGCCTCGTTCCGTCTGAGATGCCAGCAGAAACAGGCTGCTGCTGCCCGTTAGGGTGGGTCTTCCCATTTAAACGTCTCTGAAAACACACACACACACACACACACACACACACAGACATAAACACACAGACACACACATTCACATACACATAGACACACACATATACACTCACAGAAACATAAACACACATATTCACACACACATGTACACACTCACACAGAGACATAAACACACACACACTCACATACATACAGAGACACACATACACACTCAGAGGCGGTCTCCCAGGTGATCCTAAACCCTGTCGGGCTGACTTTAAAGATTAATCACACGGCTGCCTCTTAGTCAGTATTCCATTGCTGTGAAGAGACACTATGACCAAGGCAACTCTCAGAGAGGAAATCACTTAACTTGGGCTGGCTTTCAGTTTCAGAGGTTTAGTTCATTATCGTCATGGAGGCACGCTGGCAGACATGGTGCTGGAGAAGTTGAGAGTTCTATATCCAGATCCAAACGACAGCAGGAAGAGAAGCACTGGGCCTGCCTGCAGCAATGGAAACCCCAAAGCCCACCCCCAAGGCCACACCTACTCCAACAAGGCCACACCTACTTCAACAAGGCCACACCTACTCCAACAAGGCCACACCTCCTAATGCCTGCCAAGTAGTGCCACTCCCCAATGACCAACAACTCAAATATATGAGCCTATGGGGGCCATTGCTAATCAAACCACCACACAGGCTTACAACACAGTTTTGAAGACATACAAAAAGCCAAAACAACCCAAACAAGACTACAATTGAGGAGGGAGGCCACTGATGTAAGACTTAGAAGAAACACAAAAAGCCCAGGAAGTAAACTAAATTCACAAGGCTCAGGAATCTCCTGAAACTTACAAGATTCACAAGACCCTTCCCCAAGGCTATAGAGACTGCAGACCTCTCTACAAGCAGCACAGGCAGCTTCAGGAATACAACTTTTATGAGTCATCACCATGCTGGATTTGGCCTTCTTAGTGATGCCCTTGGATCCCTGGTTCCTATAAGTAACCCCTCACTCATGCCCTTGGGAGTAGCCTCTCCCTCACACTTCTGTGAGTAATCCCAATAAACTCACTGGTTTACCACGCAAGCCTGAATGGGACTTTTTCTTTGGTCTATTTTCAGTGTCCTGTCTGGGATGAATAGCTATTTGTCCACATCTCCCCAGGAAAAGTGACAAGCAGCTGTATTGAGTCCAGGGTCAGCCTGCAGTACATAGCAAGACTCTTAAAAAAACCAATTAAAAGACAGCCGGATGGTGGTGGCACACGCCTTTAATCCCAGCACTTGGGAGGCAGAGGCAGGCGGATCTCTGTGAGTTTGAGGCCAGCCTGGGCTACCAAGTGAGTTCCAGGAAAGGCTCAAAGCTACCCAGAGAAACCCTGTCTCGAAAAACAAAACAAAACAAAACAAAACAAAACAAAACAAAACAAAACAAAAAAACAATTAAAAGACAAAATGGATAAACAGGAGGGGAGTGGGATACTGAAATAAGGAGATTAAGAAAATCACTATGAGTGAGACTCTTCAGATGATCATGGGTTAAGTTTTCTGTTCTTTCTGGTTCTCCAAACCAGCATTTTATTTCCCAAATATCCAGCAAACAACATGTCCTATTTTCACAGCGGAGGAGCAGTAAATACATCCCCCTTGGACCAAGAGCAGCCTCACATGCGATTAGAAGAGCGCCTGGCTTGCATCAAACCGGAATAGCGGAGTCCAGGCAAGCCTTCATCTCGGCCTCTTGAGACATCAGCAGAATGCGGACGGACATCCCAAACCACAGAGAACACTTAGACATGATTTCCTCATCGCTCACAAGCTCACAGCCTCCATCTGAAGGCCCAGAGACTCCCAGCTCCCCACGTCCACTCCCCCTACCCTTCCGGTGCTCAGGCTCCCCTCCCCCATCTGCTCAGCCCTGTCAAGGCCTTTTCTCTCCAGCTTTGGCCTGTGTCTGTCCTTGAGTCCAGCTCAGCCAGGAGGCATGGGGCTGCCTGACGCTCTGGACTGTGGGAGAGCAGACTGCAGGCCACTGTATGGCCATAGGTGCTTTTACTTTTCTTTCCTTTTGTCTTTCTTGGCTTTTTGACAGGGTCTCATGTAGCCTCAGACTCTCTTTGAGAGGGTGGTCTTTAGCTCCTGATTCTCCTGCCTCTGCCTCCCAAATGCCTGATGACAGGAGTACACCGCCACACACAGTTTCCATTTTTGTTTTAAATGCTGGTTGCATGGATTCTTAAAACAGAGACCGTACCCTGAATCCTGCAAGGCTGCCCCCTAGTGTGGACCTTCTGGGATCTCACCTCACTTTATTTTCAGTTTGTGATTATATGTGTTGTTCTTTAGAAAAACCTTATTTTGTTTAGTTTTAATTTTTTTAATTTATTTTAATTTTTTTGAGACAGTTTTTCTCTGCGTAGTTTTGGTGCCTTCCTGGAACTCACTCTGTAGACCAGGCTGGCTTCAAACTCACAGAGATCCACCTGATTCTGCCTCCCAAGTGCTGGGATTTAAGGCATGTGCCACCACCGCTTGGCCTTAATTTAATTTTTTAAGATAGTATTTCACTATGTAGCCCTGGCTGCCCTTCAAGTCACCACAATCCTCCTGTCTCAGCATAGCTAATGGTGGTGTTATAGATATGAACCACCATAGCCAGATTGCTTTTATGTTTAAAGATTTGTTTGTTTGCTTGAGACAAGGTTTCATTAGCTAAGGTTGGTCTCAAACGTACCATGGACCTAAGCATTATTTTAAACTCCTGACACTTCCCGCCTCTCCTCTCATGTGCTAGAATTATAGACGTGAGCTACCGTGCATGCTGCAGGAGTGTACATGTGGAGGCCAGGGAACAAAGAGTGTTGGGACTGTACACATGTTTTGTTTGCTTGTTTTTGAGACGAGATCTCTCTACATAGTCCTGGCTGTCCTGGAACTCACTATGTAGACAAGGCTGGCCTTGAACTCACAGAGCTCTGCTTGCCTCTGGAGTGCTGGGATTAAAGGCATGTGCCAGATTTTATTGTGTGGATTTAGGGAAATCAAATTTGGCTGCTTGTGGTTAAGTACGTTACTGACCGAGTCATCTCTCTAATCCAAAGCTTCTTTTTTTTTTAATTGAAAAAAATGATTTTTATGTGTAGGGGTATTTTGCCAACTGCATGTCTGTGTGCCATGCCTATGCAGGCCAGTTACAGACAATAATGAGCCAATGTGTGGGTGCTGGGGATTGAACTCGGGTCCTTTGGAAGAGCAATCAGTACTCTTAACCACTGAGCCATCTCTCCAGCCCCAAAGCTATATGTTTCTTAAGTGTAGTTTTAGGATAATAATAAAACCAAGTGATAGGCACAACGATTTCTCATGCATGTCCTCCACAGGCTCCACACACTTCTCTCATCAACACTGACTGCTAGGGCAGGGCATTGTGGGAGACGGGAGACCTGCGCTAGCACATTGGTCCCCCAGAGTCCACTGGAGATTTGGAATAACACGTTCACAACAACAGCTTCATGTGGAACAGTCCCAATGACTTGGACATCCTCCAAGCTTCAGCTGTTTATCCTCTTCTCTAGGAAGTGCCCTTTCGCCTGTCTCCACGTGTGATGGTGAGAATCACCTAGAAGACAATGCCTCTGGGAATAGCTGTCATGGCATTTCTAGAAGACTGAAGTAGGAAGACCCACACTGTGGGCAGCACCATCCCCTAGGCTGGGTCCTGGACCGTGTGAAAAGAACAAGAGCTGAGCACCAGCATTCATCCCACTCTGCCTCCTGACTACAGCTCTGTTACATAGTTACATTTCTCCCGCTGTGAGAAAACATTCTGACCAAAAGCGACTTAGGGAAGAAAGTGTATTTCATCTTACAGGTCACAGTTCGTCACTGCGGGATGTCAGGACAGGGACTCAAGCAGGAATTTGAAGCAGAGACCATGGAGGAATGCAGCTTCCTGGCTTGCTCACTGGCTCACACGTAGCTGGCTTTCTGATACAACCCAGGTCTGTGGTGCACGGAGCTTTTCCACGTCAATCATCAGTCAAGACAATATCTTACAGATGTGGCCAATTTGATTGAGACAGTTCTTCAATTGTCTCAGTTAAGGTTCCCTCTTCCCAGGTATCTTAATTAGGGTTTCTATTTCTGTGAAGAGATACCATGACTGCAGCAACTCTTACCAAGAAAAGCATTAGGTGGCAGCTCACAGTTTCAGAGGTTTAGTCCATCATCATCATGGCAGGGACCCTGGCGGCGTGCAGGCAGACATAGTGCTGGAGAAGGAGCTGCTATATGTTGATATGCCGGCAACAGGAAGTAGACTGAGTGTCACACTGCATGAAGTTTGAGCAGAAGAGACCTCAAATCCCGCCCCCACAGAGACACCCTTCCTCCAACAAGGCCACACCTACTTCGACAAGGCCACACCTCCTAATAGTGCCACTCCCTTTGGG